>NC_135888.1:21961776-23161776 GCF_964194155.1 Cetorhinus maximus
CTCCCCCTCCCCCTCCCTCTCCCCCTCCCCCTCCCCCTCCCCCTCCCCCTCCCCCTCCCCCTCCCCCTCCCTCTCCCCCTCCCTCTCCCCCTCCCCCTCCCTCTCCCCTCCCCCTCCCCTTCCCTCTCTCTTCCCTCTCTCTTCCCTCCCCCCTCTCTCTTCCCCTTCCCCCTCTCTAACCCCTCCCCCTCCCCCTCTCTAACCCCTCCCCCTCCCTAACCCCTCCCCCTCCCTAACCCCTCCCCCTCCCCCTCTCTAACCCCTCCCCCTCTCTAACCCCTCCCCCTCTCTAACCCCCCTCCCTCTCTCTAACCCCCTCCCTCTCTCTAACCCCTCCCCCTCCCTCTCTAACCCCTCCCCCTCCCTCTCTAACCCCTCCCCCTCCCTCATCCCTCTCCTCCCCCTCCCTCTCTCCTCTCCCTCCCTCTCTCCTCCCCTCCCCTCCCCCTCCCTCTCTCCTCCCTCTCCCTCTCTCCTCCCCCTCCCTCTCCTCCCCCTCCCTCTCTCCTTCGCCTCCCCCTCTCCTCCTCTGCCCCTTCCCCCCTCTCCTCCTCCTCCCCCTTCCCTCCTCCTCCGCCCCCTTCCTCTCTCCTCCTCCTCCTCCTCTTCCCCTGTCCTGCTCTCCTCCTCCTCCTCTCCCCACCCCCCCCCCCACCTCCCCATATCAGACTCATGCCCTGGCTCCATGCCTGTTTGTTCTTGACCCGTTGCCAGTTCCTGTTCTAACCAATTGTATGACTGTATTTGCTTTACATTGACCTTCTGGCTTGGGTCCCTTGAGTTTATTTCTGTTGAGGTTATATCTGCTCTCCTGTTGTTTCATTTAATGCTCAATGAATGAATATTGAGCTGTGACAGAGCTTTTTTTCACACACCTTGACAGAAAATCAGTTTTGTCATTATTTAGGTTGAGTAATTGGTGCCAGAAATCGATCGACTATTGTTTACGGGCTGAGCCATCGGTAATGATAGACTTTTTTTTATTCATTCATAGGATGTGGGCTTCGCTGGCTGGGCCAGCGTTTATTGCCCGTCCCTAGTTGCCCTTGAGAAGATGGTGGTGATCTGCCTTCTTGAACCGCTGCAGTCCCAGTGGTGTAGGTACACCCATAGTGCTGTTAGGGAGGGAGTTCCAGGATTTTGACCCAGCGACAGTGAAGGTACGGTGATATATTTCCAAGTCAGGATGGTGAGTGACTTGGATAGGAAGTTCCAGGTGGTGGTGTTCCCATGTATCTGCTGCCCTTGTCCTTCTAGGTGGTGGTGGTTGTGGGTTTGGAAGGTGCTGTCTAAGGATCCTTGGTGAATTGCTGCAGTGCATCTTGTAGATGGTACACACTGCTGCTACTGTGCGTCGGTGGTGGAGGGAGTGAATGTTTGTGGATGTGGTGCCAATCAAGCGGCTGCTTTGTCCTGGATGGTGTCAAGCTTCTTGAGTGTTGTGGGAGCTGCACTCATCCAGGCAAGTGGGGAGTATTCCATCACACCCCTGACTTGTGCCTTGTAGATGGTGGACAGGCTTTGGGGAGTCAGGAGGTGAGTTACTCGCCCCAGGATTCCTAGCCTCTGACCTGCTCTTGTAGCCACAGTATTTATATGGCTAGCCCAGTTCAGTTTCTGGTCAATGGTAACTCCCAGGATGTTGATAGTGGCGGATACAGTGATGCTAATACTATTGAACATCAAGGGACGATGGTTGGATTCTCTCTTGATGGAGATGGTCATTGCCTGACATTTATGTGGCGCAAATGTTTCTTGCCACTTGTCAGCCCAAGCCTGGATATTGTCCAGGTCTTGCTGCATTTGGACATGGACTGCTTCAGTATCTGAGGAATCGCAAATGGCGCTGAACATTGCGCAGTCATCAGTGAACATCCCCACTTCTGACCTTATGATGGAAGGAAAGTCATTGATGAAGCAGCTGAAGATGGTTCAGCCTAGGACACTACCCTGAGGAACTCCTGCAGTGATGTGCTGGAGCTGAGATGATTGGCCTCCAATAACCACAATCACCTTCCTTTGTGCTAGGCATGACTCCAGGGGAGAGTTTTCCCACTGATTCCCGTTGACTCTAGTTTTGCCAGAGCTCCTTGATGTTACACTCGGTCAAATGCTGCCTTGATGCCAAGGGCAGTCACTCTCACCTTGTTGCATCTCGGACTGTAAAATGGGGGAAACTAGAGGTAATTAGACAAGAATATTTGAGTTTTGGATGATTCTCTGAGAGACTGTGATGTGTGAATGTCTGGTGATGGTGAGCGTGCAGTCAGGACTGATAATTCCCAACCCCCGTTTCTAATATTGAAGGGGCTTGAAATTGTCTTTTTGAAATCCCGCCTTTCCTTCCTAAGTTGCTTCAAACAATTTCCAAACAGGGGGGGATCGAACCCTAGAAACGTGAGCATATTCTCCTTTTAGTCCAACCTGCCTATGAAAAATCCTAGTTCCACCTCCTCTACCCTGACCCTGTTTTTGGTGCCCTTTTTAAATATCTTTCTAATTGATTTATCTTATTTCCTCCTTAATATCACACGGTTTGAATGGTCACTTGTGGAAATCCCAGTTTCTAATGGTCCCTTTGGAGAGGGGCTGGCGTAAAGCGGAAAAAGAAAGATTTGCGTTTTGGTAGTATCTATCACAGCCTCCGGACATTCCAAAGCACTTTGCAGCCAACGAAGTGCTTTGGAAGTGTCGTCACTGTTGCAATGTAGGAAACGTGCACAGAGATATGTGCACAGCAAGATCCCACAAATGGCAACGTGATCACAACCAGTTTATCTCTTTTGTGTGATGTCAATTGAGGGGCAACGATTGGGCCAGGACACCGGAGAGAACTCCCATGTTCCTTTTCGAGCTAGTGGCGGGGATCCTTTGCATCCACCCGAGAGGGCAGACCAGGTCTTGGTTTAATGCCTCATTCGACATACGAACGTATGAGTTAGCAGCAGGAGTAGGCCACTCGGCCCTTCGAGCCTGCTCCGCCATTCAATAAGGTCATGGCTGATCTGATTGTAACCTCCCGCCCACTCCCGATAACCTTTCACCCCTTGCTTACCAAGAATCTATCCACTTCTGGCTGATCTGACTGTAACCTCCCGCCTACTGCCGATAACCCTTCACCCCCTTGTTGATCGAGAGTCTATCTAGCTCTGCCTTAAAAATATTCAAAGGCTCTGCTTCCACCGCCTTTTGAGGAAGAGAGTTCCAAAGACTCACTGCCCTCTGAGAAAAAATTTCGCCTCATCTCTGTCTTAAATGGGTGACTCCTCATTTTTAAACAGTGACCTCTAGTTCTAGATTCTCCCACACGAGGAAACATCCTCTCCACATCCACCCTCTCAAGACTCCTCAGGGTCTTATATGTTTCAGTCAAGTTGCCTCTTACTCTTCTAAACAATGGATTAAATCTCTCAGGTGAACGCAAAGCATCTCAGCCTTCTGCCTTTTATCAGGATAAGTGAAGGGGTCCAGGGCATCAGGACAAATGGCATTGATCAAGATCTGGACCATGATCCTGAGTAGCGGCTTCCCTGAACACTGCTTTAAAATAATTACGACTGAGTAACTCCGCTATCAGTTTCTCTTTCAATGGACAGGCCCAACTCTCTCCCCTCCTGTTTCCTCAGCGCCTGCAATACCTTAGTTGCTGAGTTGCCAGTACAGCACTCCCTCAGTACGGAGTGCCAGCCCTGAGTTTCGTGCTCGAATCTCTGGAGTGGGACGGTGAACCCACAACCTTCTGACCCTGAGGCAAGAGTGCCACCCACTGAGCCACTTGCGCTGTCTTTAAGGAGGATGCTTTCCCCTGGATCTACAAAGTCATGTGGAAGTGTGGATTGGGAGCAGAATCAGTCACCACAAGCCAGTGTGCTGAGTGTGTTGGCTGGCACGCCAAGGAGGACCACAGAGAACAATAAATATCTGTATTCTTAAAAGCATTATGAAAACACTAAACTTGAATACTGCTGAAAAGAGGGACATTTGCTGAAGTTTTTCATTGCACTCATCAGGACAAACACAAGAATGCCAAATTTCAGATGATCACAATACAGGAGAAAAGGGTGCTGATTGGTTGGCATGTCAACTCTAATTGGCCCTGGGCATTGCCATGGAGAAAGTAACTGTTTCAAACTTTGCGCCCTTTTTCAATTACTTGGGAGCTCGGGGAGCCTATAGTTCAATGCTGCTTTCTCCATAGCAACGCCTAGGCCAATCAGAGTTGACTTGCCAACCAGTCAGCACCCTTTTCTCCTGTGGTGTAAATTGTTGTGATCGTTTGAAATTTGGTATTCTTGTGTTTGTCCTGATGAGTGCTGGACGGAAAGCTTCGTCAACACACCTCTCTCTTTTCAGTAATGTTAAAATACTCTTTATCTGCGCAGACATGTCAACTCCATCATGTCACAATTGAGAGATTTTGAATCAAAGTCATCAGTTGCTATTCTTTTCCAAACAGATTGACATTTAGTTTATAAAGCTCATTTAATGGCTTATTCAATCAGATGGGAGCTCTTTACAATACTCTTTATTATATTCCTGCATCTGAAATACTTCGTAAGAAACATTTAAAAAAAACCCTGCCTGTTACCCCTGGATATGATCTCCACCATCTCCCACGGCAGCCAAAGGAGTTAACTTGCCAATCGGTACCAGGTTTGCAAAGTGGAGGCATCCGGCTCCTCTGACAACTGAACCTTCAGGAACCTCAGGGCCTTTGTTTCTCAGCTGGGCATGTACACATTTCAAATCGAGGTGAAAGACCCAACATCTTACCCCACACAAACCAGATTGGCAGCTCTTCTGTTTCAAAGCCTCAGCTGCCTGAGCAGGTTTAAGTCCTCAAAATTGCACCTAATTTGGGAAAGGTAGAATACTGCGGACTGAATGGTTCTCCCTCATTCCCATGTGTGGAATCGGGGATGCGCGAGAGGCCAGAATTGGAGAAACTCTGAGATCTCGGAGGGTGGGGGGAGGGGAGGGATTGTTTGTGGGACTGGGGCGGGGGGTTGTTTGTGGGACTGGAGGAGGTAACAGAGATGGGGGCGGGAGGGTGTGAAGGCAAGGAGGGATTTGAAAGCAAGGATGAGCGTTTTAAAATGGAGGCGTTGTCGACCAAGGGCCAATATAGGTCACAAGAGCTGAAAGGAAAACGCTTAGGCCGGGATTTTCTGGCCCTGTTGTGGCCGGGACCTGCTGTGGGTGAGGCGGTGCCCCAGCTATAAGTCCACTGACTTGCGGCGGGACCGGAAGATCCCGGCGATTGGGCGGGTGTGGAAAATCCCGCCCTTCAGTGCAACATGGATCAAAACCTACACCAGAGAATGAGATGGAGTCTGTCTGTGTACGGCCAATGTTGGCGAAATGACCACATCGCTGACAGATCCTTGATCGTATCGACAAGACAAGAAACATCTAAACCAGGCGTGGTATTTGCAGGGTTTATTCGTGGGACAGTTGGTAAATTTTAGGCAGAAAATGGTTTATTAAACAAAGAATTAAATATTTCTACAAACTGGTATGGCAGAAACTAGATGAAAAATGAAGCTAGCGAGTTAGATTAAGCCTGGGTACTACCTTGTGTGAGTTGTCATATTTGCAAATAGCACATCCTCATAAGGGGTATTATAATTTAGCTGTTGGGGGGGTCCATGATTGCTTTGTTTTGGGGATGGGACACGGAAAGCAGAGTGTCATGGTGAATGGTTGCTTTTTCAGTCTGGAGGAAGGATACATTGGTGTCCCCCAAGAGTCATTGTTAAAATGGCTGCTGTTTTTGATTGCATCTTAATGAGTTTGCCTGGGGCACCCAGGTCTTAAATTCAAAGTTTGCAGATGATTAAAATCTGGGAAATTTGGTTTATAGTGCGGAGGTTAGTGACAGATTCCCATTTAAGGGAAGTTGGCTTCCCCTTGTGGGGGAATCTAGAACTAAGGGGCATTAACAGTTTCAGTATAAGGGGCCTCCCATTTAAGATGGGGATGAGGAGGAATTGTGTCTCTCGGGCTCGCTATTCTTTGGAATTCTCGGCCCAGCCTCCACTGCGCCCTGGGGTAGTTGAATATGTTCAAGGCTGAGTTAGAAAGCTCTGAAAAAGAGTCACATGGACTCAACGTTACATCTGTTTCTCTCCCCACGGGTGCTGCCTGACCTGCTGAGTTTTTCCAGCATTTTCTATTTTTATTTCAGATTTCCAGCACCTGCAGTATTTTGCTTTTATCTGCGGCAGATTTTTCATTGACAGAGGAGTCGAGGGTTATTGGTGGGGGGTGGGCAGGAAAGTGGAGTTGAGGCCAAGATCAGGTCAGCTGTGATCTTAGTGAATGACGGAGAAAGCATGAGGGGCTGAATGACCCACACCTGCTCCTTGTTCATATGAAAGACTCGGGGGGGTTGGGGGGCACTTGCGCATTGGATGGAATTTAATGCAGAAAAGTATGAAATGATCGGGTGCAGGAACAGAGAACCTGGGGTTTGGGGTGGGCTGGTTGAGGGGGGGAAGTGGTGTGTGTGCCCCTTTAGAAGGTGGCAGGACAAGTTGAGAAGGTTGATTTTTTTTTTTAAAAAGTGTATGGAATTCTTGGCTTTATTAATAGGGCAATAGAAGCCAGAAAGTCACGCTCCACCTTTTATACAACACTGGTGAGGCCTCAGCTGGAGTGTTGTATTCTGGGCCTTGGGGGCCCTTACGTGAAAAAAGTTACGGGTTCAAGTTGCACTCCAGACCGTGAGCTCCTCGTCGGGGCTCATGCTGCAGTGCAGTACTGAGCGAGGGCTGCATTGCTGACAATGCCATTCTTTGGGGCCTCACCTGCCTGTTGAGCCAGATGCCGAGGACCTCGGTGTCCTGTGACCAACATCCCTCCCTCAGACAAACAAAAAAAGGTCCCGACTGACCGGGCAGTTTATGGGATCTTGCTGTGCAAGTATACTCTTACAGCCTGCTCCTTGCTGTGTCTCAAGGTAACTTTTTTTCCCTGCAGCCACTATGTGGGATGGTCGCGAGAGATGGGAGATAATCAATTTGCTTCCCCCGTCAGACTTTTTTTTTGAGAGTCAGGATAAATTAGAAGCCTATTGACATGTATCTTGAGCAGATGAAGTGATTTATTCAAAAAAAGAAACTCGTACACTGTACTGAATGGCATCTGCTGGAAGGGAAGCATTATGCTAATCTTGTTTTGCACAGAACAATGGACTTTGCCTGGCAGAAGAGGATGAGTTGCTTTATTGATTTAGGTGACTCGGTAACCATGGTGCCGCAGGTTTTAAAGATGGCAGCTATGTTAATGCACTGCTAATGAAAGGCGAATAATGAGGATCCCCCAACTCACTGACCTACAGACTCGGGCTGAATCATCCCATTGAACGTGGCCAACTCTCGTGTGACATTCACCTCTTAAGAGCTGTTGTTATTTCGCTGCCTGCGGTCCCTTGCTAGTGGATGAGGGGTTTGAGTTGTCGTATATTAATCAAGGACGCTGTTTAGAACCTTTTAATTATCACAGTTAAAATCTTGACGGCTAAAGTGGGAAGAACAAACACGAGTGTTCGCGGGGCTGCTGCTACTGTGCTTTAATATCTGGCGTTTCGACATGTGTAAGGGGGGAGCTGGATACCTAGAGGTGGTAAGGGACAGTAGGACATGCTGATGGAGTAAGGTGAAGGAGGGGTGGGAGGGGGCTCATGTGCAGCTGTAGATGGGCCGAAGGGCCTGTTCCTGCAGACTCGATGTAACTTGTATCATTGCATTTAAACATTATCAACTTCAGAAAGAAACTATGCACCTAGGACTGGTACCAGAGTGAGGATTTAAGGAGCGAGATTTAAAAAGTGTTAATTTTTAGGGCTGTGTCTCTGGCTCTGACCCTGTGTGTGTGTGTGTATGGCCGGGAGTTTCCGGCCCTGCCTATCTCCAGGATTGCCCAGTCCCACTGAAAGTCAATAGGCATTTGGCCTGTCTGCTGAATTCCCATGGGTCCCACCGTGACGGGCCGGTAAATTCCGGCGTGTTTGTCTGTCTCTCTCTCTGTCTTTGTCTCTCTCTCTCTGTCTGTGTGCGACTCTCTCTCTCCCTCTCTCTCTGTCCGTGTGTGTCTCTCTCTCTCTCCCTCTCTCTGCCTGTCTCTCTCTTTACTCTCTCTCTGTCCGTCTCCCTGTTATGTTCCTTCTATCATGTCGCTTTGCTTAGTGAACACGGTTGCTCACCTATCTACTGTTGAGTGAGTTGGTAAACAAGATACTGCAGACGCAGAGGCCAATATAAGATGAAGCACATGCTGTTTATTTACACAGGTAACAAAGCACGAACACAATGTGTGCTTCTCCAACCATACCCTATTCTAAACTACTGATTGTAGCCCACGCTATGCAGCAGTTGGGTAATACAGTCACATGGTCAATCTGCTCACATTCTCTTAAAGGTGTATTGAAACTCAGATTACCACATCACTCCCCCTTTACTTGAAAGTACAATTTACAATCTTTACAATATATCAACTATTTACATAAATAAACTATTTACAAATTCAATCTTTCTGGAGGCTTCTTCAAAATTGTCGAATGTCGTAGTTTTACAACTTCAGATGGTTTAACCGAGGCCTCCCTCTCAGGAGTTATCTGTCCACTAAGCTCTCCAGCAGGAACCTGTAAGTTTGTTTCTTCAATCCAGGTACTTCCAAACCAAGCGGAGTTCCTTCTACATGTGGCATAGACTCCAATGGGAAGCTTGGCGCATCCTTTCTTGAAGATTCTGTTTCCCTTTTCCTGAGGTGATCTACGTCTTTCCTAATTATCCGACTTTTGACTGATATGTGAAAGGACAGGGATCCTGTCACTGCACTGACTTCACCTGATAGCCATTTGAGCCCATCTCCAAAGTTCTTTGCAAAAACTGCGTCTCCAACAGTGAAGTTTCTTTCACGACTGTGGTAATCGTGTCCATTTTTCTGGGCCTCCTGATTTCTCTCTACCCTCCCCCCTAAATTCAGCCTCATGAGACTCAAATATGTCCTGAGGCGTCTCTTAATCAGTAACTCTGTAGGGGCAATACCGGTGGTCGTGTGTGGCGTAGTCCTATAGCTGAGTAGTAAACGTGATAATCTTGTTGCAATAGAGTCTCCGTCCAGTTTTTTCATTCTGGACTTGTAAAGGTCTGACACTGCCCTCTCGGCTAAACCATTAGATGCAGGGTGGCACAGCGAGGGTGGCACGACGAGGGTGGCACGGCAAGGGTGGTAAGGTGAGGGTGGCACAGCAAGGGTGATCTGGCGAGGGTGGTACGACGAGGTCTTAACATGTGTTATGCCATTGAGACTTGTGAATCTTTGGAACGCCCTGCTGGTGAATGCCGTTCCATTATCAGACACTATTATCTCTGGTAACCTGTGTATCGCAAAACTCTGACACAGTCTGTCTATGGTGGTGGAGATGTATGTGATCTCACCTCATATACATCCATCCACTTTGAGTGAGCGTCTATAATCAAGAGGAACATTGTGCCCAAAAAAGACCCCATGTGGTCAACATAGAGGTGGACCCTTGGCCTTCCTGGCCACTCCCAGGGATGCAGTGGGGCAGAAGGGGGGCAAACATCTGTACCTTATGGCACGGTATGCAGCTCTTGACTAAGTTTTCGATTTCTGAATCCATCCCTGACCACCATAAGTAGCTGCGCGCCCACATTTTCATTCTAGAGGTGCTGGGGTGAGCGCTATGCAATTCGATCAATAATGGCTGTTTTCCTCTCGGAGGCACAATGACTCTCACTCCAACTTGGCAGGTGAGCTCATATCTCCTATTAAAAAAGGGCTTCATTTCATCCGACTCATTCGACCATCCCTGTAAGACTTGTCCCCTTACGTGAGACAAAACTAGATCACGGTCTGTCCACTGTTATTTGTTTGGCATGTACTGGTGATAAATCCAGAAAGTTTAATAACAAGGCAAGTTCTTGAGGAATTGGGACGTTCACATTGTTGTCTTTTAGGAGGTAACCAGCTCAGTGCGTCGGCATTTGCAACCTGGCTTCCCGGCTGGTGGATAAAAGTAATTTCATAAGCAGCTAGAATCAGTGCCCACCTTTGGATGCGTGCCGAGGTAATTGAGGATATTGTCTTATCTTCCTCAAACAAGTCTAGTAGTGGCTTGTGATCGGATACAATGGTGAAGTGGCAACCGTGGATGTATTGGTGGAACTTCTTAATGCCAATTACAATGGATAAGCCTTCTTTCTCTATTTGTGAGTATCTTCGTTCTACCACACTGAGTGTTCTTGAGATGTAGCCTATGGGCCGTTTGGAGCCACCCGCCATCTGGTGGGAGAGTACTGCCCCTACTCTGTAAGGGGATGCATCGCGGGTTAAAATTAATTATTTCTTTGGATCGAAATGTACTAACAGGGCCAACAAATTTAGGAACTGCTTTACTGTCGTAAAAACCTCTTGTTGTGGAGCTTGCCAAGTCCACCTGTGGTTTTTCTTGAGCAAACTGTATAATGGAGCCAGTCCTGTTAACAAATTTGGGAGCAAACGGCCAAAATAGTTAATCATTCCCAAGAAGGATTTGAGTTCTATGGCGTTTTTTGATGCTGGCACCTCACGAATAGCTCTCACCTTGTCTTCTACTGGGTGGGGCCCTGCGAGTCGACCCTATGACCCAGGTAAATCACTTGTTTTGCTTGGAAGATACATTTTTCTCATTTCAAACATACTCCGGCTTGTGAAAAACGCTTCAATACCTATTCCAGGTTAGTCAGGTGTTCTTCATCAGTTAGTCCTGTTACAAGGACGTCATTGAGATAAACCACCACATGGGGTAGACCATGGAGTAAATTTTCCATAGTGCGTTGGAAAATGGCACAAGCTGATGAGACTCCAAAGAGTAACCTGGTATATTGCTTTACCTTTTCTAGCTCAACTTGATGGTAAGCGTGGCTCATGTCGAGTTTCGTATATGCGGTTCCCCTTGCCAGCTTGGAGTACAATTCATCAATTTTCGGTATAGGATGCCTGTCAAGTCTGGTCACTTTGTTAACGGTCAACTTGTAGTCCCCGCATATTTGCACACTCTGGTCAGGCTTCAGTACTGGAACTATGGGTGCTGCCCATTCAGAAAATTATACAGGTTGTAAGACTCCCAACCTTTCCAGCCTGTCTAATTCAACATCGACTTTCTCTCAATGTACAGGGGACGGGTCTCGCCTTCAAGAATCTGGGGGTTGCCCCGGGATCCACGTGGATTTGAGCTTGCAGCCCTTGAATCTTCCCGAGCTCTTCCCTGAAAACGGAAACATATTTCTGTAATAATTCTTGCAAATCTTTCACTCTGAGTTGAAAAATCTCGGTCCACTCCGACTTTATTTCCTTAAGCCAGTTCTGGCCAAGTAGACTTGGGCCCTCCCCTGCTACCACTATCAAGGGTAAATTAACAGACTGGTTTCTGTACTATACTGGAACCTTGCATACACCACTTACTCGTATGTCTTCACCAGTATACGTCTTTAATTTAGCATCTGAATTTTCCATATTTAGTGAGTGGTCTCCTCCATTCAGATATTTGAATGCATGTTCCCCTATAACTCTCGTGGATGCCCCTATATCCACCTCCATTTGGATGGGTTTCCTGTTGACTTTCACTGTCACGTAGATTGGCTCTGTTTTACCCATTTTTAAGTTGTGTAGTGAGTAAATATCTGGCTCTGTTTCTTCTGGTTCCCCTATTATGTGGATTTCACAATTTCTACCTTTTTGCTTAAAGTTTTACCTTCATCTGTCTTTACAATATCGCATAATGTGCCCATTACGATGGCAGTAGAAACACTCGATTCTTTTAAGTTGTTGTTCGCTTGCAGGCTGTCTGGTTCCAGTTCTGCCATTATTATTGTGGGTTTTCTCTGTTAAACCATTGCTTTTTGCTGGTCTGTTAATGGAGGCTGTTTCCTGCCTTTCCGCGGAGCCCGGCACTTCCGCGCCATTTCTAACCGGTGCTTTCCTCCTGATGTGAAGGATGGAACCATTTTGTGCCTCTTTGATTGTTTCTGAATCCCTGACTGTGCTCTCCATTGTGAGTACCAACTCCAGCGCCTTGTTGAAGTCTAAATTTGTTTCTGAGAACAACCTTTTTTGAATGGAATCTTCATTACTCTCACATACTAATCCAGTCTCTTAACATGTCGTTAATCGACCTCCCGAGCTCACAGTGCTCTGTTAGTTGTTTTAAAGCTGCTACTTAGCAAACGACTGTCTCTCTAGGGGCGCGACACCTCAAATTAAATTTAAAATGCTGTGTTGTTACCGAGGGTTTTGGCTGAAAGTGGCTTTTCACAAGATTTACCAACTCATCAAAGCTCTCGGGATCTGGGGTTTGGTGCCGTTAGACTACGAATTAGGCTGTATGTTTTAATGCCGCACATCGATAAGAGGATTGCTCGCCTCTTCTCCTCCCCCAATATGTCATTGGCCAAAAAGAAGAACGCAAGGCGTCCAATATAATGTGACCAGTCATTGGTGGTCTTGATCAAACTATTCAATAAGGTCAAACTGTGGTATACTGGAAGGAGATAACTTCAACGACAATGGTGAGGGATGTACTTACAATCGCCTTGCAAGGTATGGCTGATTCACTTCTATGGAATTTCCATGGCTTTCTTTGGTGTCATCGACTGGTCATGTTTTCCCCCATCACCAGTTGTTATGTTCCTTCTATCAGGTCGCTTTGCTCAGCGAACATGGCTGCTCGCCTATCTACAGGTGAATGAGTTGGTAAACAAGATACTGCAGACGCAGAGACCAATATAAGATGAAGCACATGCTGTTTATTTAAACAAGTAACAGAGCACTAACACAATGTGTGCTTCTCCAACTGGACCTTATTTTAAACTACTGATTAACATTGTAGCTCGCGCTACACAGCAATTGGGTAATACAGTCACGTGGTCAATCTGCTCACATTCTCTTAAAGGTGTATTGCACCTCAGCTTACCTCTCTCTGTCTGCCTCTCTCTCTCTCTCTGTCTCACTCTGGCTCTGTTTCTGTCTGTCCATCTCGCGCTCTGTCTCTCTCTTATACTGCAGTAAGCAGCCCGTCTATAGGCTGTGTAAGCTCTCTTCTTACATGAGCTATCAGAAAAGGCTCTGTCTGCCCTCTCAAGTGGACACAAAAGATCGCAGGGCCCTACCGAGTCCAGATGGGCCAAAATTTATCCCTCAATACCTTTCAAAAATACTTCATTGGCTGTAAAACATTTTGAGACATCCTGAGGTCATGAAATGTGCTATAGAAATCCAAGTCTTCTGCTCTTTTTCAGTTTGATTAAAGTTGTTTGGGGGGGTGGTGAGTTGTGGTCCTGCTGAACTATCAAAGCAGTCTCTGTATTGGGTGTGTGAAGCAGGGTGAAGTGATTCAGACTCTCCATTCCCAGCAAACTTGAAGATCGACTGTCTGGAGAACACACTTATACTGATGTGTGTTATTGGACTGCATTAATCCACCTCATCACTTTCAGTCCATTGCCCGAAGCCATTGTGCTTTACTGTTCCATCTCTCCCTCGATCATGGGAGCTTGCTGGTAGATAAGGCAAATGTAGAACAGTGTCTGGGGAAGATATGTACAAAAGGAACAGGGCTCATCTCCTTCAAGCGCTATCTCCTGCACCTCATTTCCATCCAGAATCTTGGGGGGGTGGATTTCTGATACTAGTAAAGAATTTTCTCAATTACTGTAACTGGTAATCAGTAAATGCCATCAGCAAGTGGAAAATGAAGTTGTTCCCCAGTGAGCTTATTTATGGCTTGTCCAGGAATGTGGAGTTTTTAGAAAGTGTGGAGCTGTACAACTGAGGAATCCCTGGATATTTGAGTGAATGTGGGCCAGCACTGCACAAAGAAGGAGCGAATGCTTTTAAATCAAGAACAGTTTCTTATGCTGCATTGTAAATGGCCAGTAAACCACAACCTGCCAGAACCAGATCCTGGTGTATCTCCAAACAGGACCTGGTTAAAACAACAGTCATTATTGTACTTTTGGATTTATAATTACAGGGACATCATTTGAAGGTTTAAACCTTTCTGCAGTATTGAATTGTGCTGCCTCTCGAGTTTTTTGTTTCTATATTCAGTCGCTGAATTAAATTTATTCCTTGTTCACCCACCATCCTGGTTTCCCCCCCATCCCTGGTCCTCTACCACCATCACCCCCCACCCCCGCCAAATCCCTGTTCGCCCAATCCCTGTTTTTCCCCCCAACCCCCCCCCAGCCCTGTTTTCTACCACCTGTCCCCCATCCCTTCTTCGCCCTCTTTACTCCGGTGATGTTTGTCACTGTTATTTCTTCCCGCGGGGAGTGGGAACACTCCAGCGCCACTGGGGCCCTTTTTGCAGCCCAAAGAATGAGTTAATATCAGTTGCCTTATTAACGATGCTGTGAAGCACTTTGGGATGTTTTATTCTGCAAAGCGCCCTCTACGTCCTCAGCCCTCCATATTCCTGTGACCTCTACGTCCTTGGCCCTCTCTATCCCTGTGACCTCTCCGTCCTCGGCCCTCCCTATCCCTGTGGTCTCTACGTCCTCGGCCCTCCCTATCCCTGTGATCTCTATGTCCTCGGCCCTCCCTATTCCTGTGATCTCTACGTCCTCGGCCCTCCCTATCCCTGTGATCTCTATGTCCTCGGCCCTCCCTATTCCTGTGATCTCTACGTCCTCGGCCCTCCCTATCCCTGTGACCTCTATGTCCTCGGCCCTCCCTATCGCTGTGATCTCCTCCAGTCCCACAACCCTCCAGAATCTCTGCACTCTCCTAATTCTGAACTCTTAAGCATCCCCAGTTTTAATTGCTGCACTGTTGGTGGCCACACCTTTTGTTGCCTGGGCCCCGGGCTCTGGAATTCCCTACCCACACCTCCTTTAAGTCCCTCCTTAAAACCTACCTCTTTGACCAAACTTTCGGTCACCTGACCTAATATCTTCTCATGTGACTTTTGTTTTAGAATGGTCCCGTGAAGCACCTTGAGACATTTTTATTCCCCCAAGGCACTATATAGATTTAAGTTGTTATTCCTCTTCCTGTCCTTGTCCATGAATAATACCAAAGGTTGGGAAATAATTTGATTCAGTAAGACAGTTACACTGGATTAAGTGTGTCTGTGTTTTGTGTTTTCATTGTGTTGTCACTTTTTATTGGAAAGTTTTTTTTTTGTAACATGCGATTTAAGCACAAGGACTGCACAAAACAAATGTTCATTTATTCCACTGGTATCAAAGCAGTATCAACTCTCAAGGGAAAGCGCAATTCCAAGGAACAAACTGCTTACAGAGAATATTCATTGTCAATGTTTCAGATCGCTGTCCTATTCGGGGCCTTGGCTCCTCAAGGCAGTCACTTACCAGACTTGCTCTGCTGCCCAGCTCCTGGCTGCAGTCCTGGTCTTTCACTCTCTCTCTCTCTCATGAAGCTTCCCAGACTCGGGGGTGCTGCCACTCGGTTTGATTAGGTTCCCAATTCCCTTCCTGGGTCCTGGGTCCTTGGCCACCCTCAGGGGCTTTAAACTGCCCTAGGCTTTTACTACACTGCCACTCACAAGCCCTGGATTAGGCCATGCTGCTTTCCACCCTCACCTCATGGCACCTGGCTCCATCCCTCAGCTTATGGAAGTCACTGCTTCCTGCAGGGAGGGGCTGACCAGTTCCCCAGTTCGATCGTCTCCCCCAACGTCGCCACCTGCTGCCGGAAGCCCTGCTACATTTTAAAAGTTGCTGCTGGGCTCACGGAATATCTGGCAGCTCACTTCGCCAGGCGGACCTTTAATTACCAAAATTCGTCACGATGACCTGACCTGGGGTTAAATTCTCATTGCGGTTGCATTTTTCTTGCTTTGAGTCACTGGGAAATCCAGCGGCAACTGCTACATCCAGGTTCCCATGTGCTTTCCTCCATTGTGCTTCCTCTGTATACATCAAGGCCCTGTAACCATTGCCTCTTTCTGCCCTTAAGCTGCTGTAGCTCGCTGACACCATTTCTGTTTTGTACCTAAGAGCTTCGCGCTCCCATGTGTGCCCTCTCTCATAATAACCTAAGGACATTTGTGATCCCCTCACACCTGCTCCACTATTCAACAAGATCACAAACTAGGGGGTCACTGTTTAAAAATAAGGGGTCACTCATTTAAGACAGAGTTGAGGAGAAATTTTTACTCTGAGGGTTGTGAGTCTTTGGAACTCTCTTCCTCAAAAGGTGGTGGAAGCAGAGTCTTTGAGTATTTTTAAGGCAGAGGTAGACAGATTCTTGTGGAGCAGAGGGGTGAAAGGTTATCGGGAGTAGGCAGGAATGTGGGGTTGAGGTTACATTCCGATCAGTCAATGATCTTATTGAATGGCGGAGCAGGCTCAAGGGGCTGAGTGGCCCACTCCTGCTCCTAATTCGTATGTTCACACGATTGATCTTCACCTCGGCTCCATCTTCATGCACTATCCCCATATCCCTTAATTCCCTTAGAACGCAATCTATCAACCCTGTTGTATATTTTATATATCTTAGAGCAATGCAGAGATGACGCTTGTTTCTATGTGTGTAACGGGTTTTATTCAGCGTTTTAAAATGTCTACTCCTTGCTTCAGATCTGGTTTCTAGCTCTTTCTACAGCTTTGTTTACTTTTCTGAGTCCACATCCAATCAAGAACACTGTGCATCAATAGTAAAAGCACATAATCAAACACAGAACAATCGAAAACTACAGGCCTCTGGCTTGATTATATGAACACATGAATTAGGAGGAGCAGGCCACTCGGCCCCTCGAGCCTGATCCACCATTCCATAAGATCATGGCTGATCTTAATGTAACCTCAACCCCACATTTCTGCCTACCCCTCCTCCCCAACCGATAACCCTTTCACACACTTGTTAATCAAAATCTATCTAACTCTGCTTTAAAAATATTCAAAGGCTCTTCCTCACCACCTTTTGAAGAAGAGAGTTCCAAAGACTCACAACCCTCAGAGAAAAATTCTCCTCACCTCTGTCTTAAATGAACGACTCTATATTTTTAAACTGTGACCCCTAGTTCTAGATTCTCTAACAAGAGGAAACATCCTCTCCACATCCACTATGTCAAGACCCCTCAGGACCTTATATGTTTCAATCAAGTTGCCTCTTAGTCTTCTAAATTCCAGTGGATACAAGCCTAACCAGTCCAGCCTTTCCTCATAAGACAACCTGCCCATTCCTGGTATTAGTTTAGTAAACCTTCTCTGAACTGCTAATGCATTTACACCTTTCCTTAAATAGGGAGACCAGTACTGTACACAATGCTCCAGATGTGGTCTCACCAATTCCCTGTACAACTGAAGCATAACCTCCCTATTTCTGTAATCAATGCCCCTCACAGTAAATGATAACATTCCTAATGTTATCCTAGCTTTCCTAATTACCTGCTGTACCTGTAAACTAACCTTTTGTGATTCATGCACTTGGACACCCAGATCCCTCTGAGTCTCAGAGCTCTGCAATCTCTCACCATTTAGATAATAAACTTCTTTTTTATTCTTCCTGCCGATATGAACAATTTCACATTTGCCCACATTATACTCCATTTGCCAGATCTTTGCTCACTCACTTAACCTATCCATGTCACTTTGTATCTTCCTTATGTCCTCTTCACAATTTACTTTCCTACCTATCTTTATGTCGTCAGCAAATTTAGCCACCATTCCTTCTGTCCCTTCATCCAAGTTATTTATCTAAATTGTAAAAAAGTTTAGGCCCCAGCACTGATCCATGTGGCACACCGCTCTTCACATCCTGCCAACCAGAAAAAGATCTATTTATGCCAACTCTCTGCTTCCTGTTCACTAGCCAGTCTTCTATCCATGCCAATCTGTTATCCCCCTACACCATGAGCTTTTATTTTTTGCAATAATCTTTGATGTGGCACTTTATCAAATGCCTTCTGGGAATCTAAATACAGTACATCCAGCAGTTCCCCCTTATCGACAGCATATGTGACTCCTTCAAAGAACTCCGATAAATTGGTTAAACATGATTTCCCTTTCACAAAACTATGTTGATTCTGCCTGATTGCCTTGAATTTTCCTAAGTGTCCTGTTATAACATCTTTAATGACAGCTTCTAACATTTTCCCTATGACAGATGTTAGGCTAACTGGCCTGTAGCTTCCTGCTTTCTGTCTTCTTCCCTTTTTGAATAAAGGAGTGATATTTGCTATTTCCCAATCTAATGGAACCTTCCCAAAATCTAGGGAATTTTGGAAAATTAAAACCACTGGATCAACTTTCTCACTAGCCACTTCTTTCAACATCTTAGGGTGAAGTCTATCTGGGCCTGGGGATTTGTCAGCCCGCACCCCCTACAATTTGCTCAATGCCATTTCTCTGGTGATTGTAATTTTCCTGAGCTCCTCCCTCCCTTCCATTTCCTGATTTACAGCTATTTCTGGGACGTTACTTGTGTCCTCTGTAGTGAAGACCGAAGCAAAATACCTGTTTAATTCATCCACCATCTCCCTACTTTCCATTATCAATTTCCCCAGACGCGCTTTCGAAAGGACCAAAGCTCACTTTGTTAATCCTTTTCTTATTTAAATATCTATAGAAACTCGTTCTATCCGTCTTTATATTATTAACTAGCTTTCTCTCGTACTTTAATTTTTCCCTCCTTATTAATCTTTTTGTCATTCTTTGCTGTTCTTTATATTCTTTCCAATCTTCTGACCTGCCACCCGTCTTTGCGTAATTATATGTTTTTTCTTAAGTTTGATACTATCTTTAACTTTTTTAGTTAACCACGGATGGTGGGCCCTCCCCTTGGAATTCTTCTTTCTCATTGGAATGTGTCTATTCTGTGCATTCTGAAATATCCCTTTCAATGTCTGCCACTGAACTTCTATTGATCTATCCCTTAACTTCATTTGCCAGTTCACTTTAGCTGGCTCTGCTTTCATGCCCTCATAATTGCCCTTATATAAGTTTAAAATACTAGTCTTGGATGTATTCATTTCTCCCACAAAATGAGTGTAAAATTTAATCATTTTATGATCGCTGTTACCTAGTGGCACCTTCACTAGGAGGTTCTCAATTAATCCTATCTGATTGCTCAATACCAGGTCTAGTATAGCCTGCCCTCTGGTTGGCTCCAGAACGTGCTGTTCTAAGAAACTATCCCGAAAACATTCTATGAACTCCTCATCTACGCTACCTTTGCCCATCTGATTTTTCCATTCTACAAGTAGATTAAAATCCCCCATGATTATTGCTGTACTTTTCTGACAAGTTCCCATTATCTCTTCTTTTTCACTCTGTCCGGCTGCGTAGTTACATTTAGGGGGCCTGTACACCACTCCCACAAGTGACTTCTTGCCTTTATCATTCCTCATCTCAACCAAACCGCTTCTACGTCCTGGTTTCCTGAACTTAGGTCATCCCTCTCCAATGTGCTAATAGCATCATTCATTAACAGAGCCACCCCTCCACCTTTTCCTAACTTCCTGTCCTTCCTAAATGCCACATACTCTTCAATACTCAGGTCCCAATCTGTTATCATGTGGCCATGTCTGTGTAATGGCTATCAGGTAGTACTAAATTATTTCTATTTGTGCTATCAGTTCATCTGTTTTGTTTCAAATGCTATGTGCAGAGCCTTTAGTTTCGTCCTTTTATTGTTTTTGTAGTGTGTAGCCTTACCTGCTGATCCACTCTTAGATTTGTACTCTCTGTCCCTTCCTGTCACAGTCTGTTTATCATTTCCCAAATTAATACCCTGTTTCTCTTGCCTTGTTTCTGCTCTTTGGTTTACCAGATCTTCCCAAATTTGATCCCTTGCCCCCACTATTCAGTTTAAACCCCTCTCTACTTACCTAGTTATGTGGCTCGCGAGGACACCAGCCCCAGCACGGTTCAGGTGTAAACCGTCACCATGGTACAAACCACACTTTCCCCAATACTGATGCCAGTGCCCCACAAACCAGAACCCACTTCTCCCACACCAGTCTCTGAGCCACACATTAATTGCTCTAATCTTATTTGTCCTACGCCAATTTGCACGTAGCTCAAGTAATAATCCAGAAACTATTACCTTTTGAGGTTCTGCTTCTTAATTTGGTGCCTAGCTCCTCGTACTGACAATGCAGAACCTCCTTCCTCATCCTGCCTATATCGTTGGTACGTACACTGCCTCTGACAAAGTTTCTGCTCCGATATCTCCCTCATGATTCAGTACCAGTTTATTTTTCGGTTCCACTCCTGTGAAGCACACTGGAATGTTTTACTGTGTTAAATGGGTCAGCCATGTCTCTGTTAGGAGCACACTCATCTCTGGTTCACAATCACAAATTTTCTGGGTTCAGTTCCCTCTCCAGGGACTTGAGCAGGCTGACACTTCCAGTACGGTACTGAGGGAGTGCTGCACTGGCAGAGGTGCTGTCTTTCGGGTGCGACATTAAACTGAGGCGCCATCTGCCTGCTTGGGCGGATGTAAAGGATCCCGTGGCAAAATTTTTGTAGAAGAGCAGGGGCGTTCTCCCTGGTGTCCTGGGGCCAATATTTATCCCTCACTCAACATCACAAGAACGGAGAGTGCAAACCTGAGATGATTCTGCCCAAAGTGCAGTAGCGGACGGGTGAAACAACATTTTACCTGCCGGCCGCAATGGCAGCTTTTCACACCTCATCGTCCCAAACCCATTATTATCAGGTTGCCATTATTCTTATGGCCGTTGTTATTGCGTTGCC
Source organism: Cetorhinus maximus (assembly GCF_964194155.1). NCBI lineage: Eukaryota > Metazoa > Chordata > Chondrichthyes > Lamniformes > Cetorhinidae > Cetorhinus > Cetorhinus maximus. Next base: position 21,982,512 of record NC_135888.1, read on the forward strand.
TTTGCTCTTGTCACGTTACCATTATTATCACATCACCACTATCACCATGTTACCATTATTCTTATTCTATTACCGCTATTCTTTTCACCTTATCGTTATCAGCGTGTTACCACTATTATCGTGTCACCGTTATTCTTATTCTGTTATTGTTAATCTTATTGCATTACCTATTATTCCGTTATTTTTATTGCTTTACTCTATTTCAAAGCTTCTTGGGCCATTTTTGCGCATTATTGTGATATAGATGCGGATTGTTGTTGGGGCTGTTTAGGTTTGTTTTTTTAATTTTTGAAGGCTAATTCGCTAGGGTAGCGTGAGTGTATTTAAATCTGACACAAATATGTTTATCAATCTAGTTTCTGAAAGTGGAAACATCACCTATACTGACTTAAAGGTGACCCACGGGGATGTGTGGAGGCGAAAAAACAAAAATTAACATTAGAGGAAATTTACTTCCCAATGGAAATTGTACATTATAGCTTTTCCCATTGAATTTATGACACAGAAACAGGCCATTCAGCCCAACTGGACCATGCCGGTGTTTATAACTCCACTCAAGCCTCCTCACACCTCTCTTCATCTCACCTTATCAGTATATTCCTTTCTCCCTCATGTGTCTATCCAGCTTCCTCTTGGTCTGTGCTATTCACCTCAACCGCTCCATGTGGCATTGAGTTTGATATTTTTTTTTAAATATCTTTGATCAGAAACGTTAAAAATAGCACCTTCCTCATATTGATTTTCTCTTGGAGAGTACAGTTTGGGTTTAAGTTGTCTGTTTTTGAAAAAATGATATTAATCCTTAACGAATGCCATTTTCGTTATGGTTGAACACTTTCTAATGGAGAAAAGCAACCAAGTACGTATAACTAACAGAATCACAGAGTCTAAACAGTGCAGAGTAGGCCATTCAGCCCATCAAGTCTGCACTGGCTCTCTGAGAGAGCATTCTACCTAGTCTCACTCCCCTGCCTTATCCCCCTAAACCTGCACATTCTTTCTTTTCAGGTAGCAACCCAATTCCCTTTTGAATACTCAAGAACAGGTGTGGTGGCGTGTTACACTTCACTCAGGGAGTCCGAGTTGCTGTGGCAACACACACTTTCACATGCAAGTTGTTGTCCAGAGCTATGGACAGTGATGGTAGAGGCTCCAACATTCTTTCCATCACATGGTTGACCAGAAATCTCTCCCACTCTTCCTACTTGCCATTGGCGTGTGCTGGAAGGATTTGCAGGTTGATACTTGACCTGTTTAGCTATGTTATGAAATGCACCTTCCTTGGCCTGAGGTGGGACTTGAACCTGGAGCTTCTGGCTCAGAGACAGGAACGCTACCCACTGCACCACAAGACCACCCCCTGAACAGCCAAAGGGTTATCTTAATGTTGAAATATTAACAAAAGCCAACATAAAAATGTTTTTTGCGCATTTCTTAGGGGATCTTGCTTCCTGTTCAGCTCCATTACAGTCTGTATGACGGCCAGTTCTCCTGTTCAAGAGACAGTTTAATTTAAACATTCCACAAGACAATGTATTGGAATGGTATCAGTCTATACTTATTAAAGGAAAAAAGTACTGTTTGAACATAGTCAATAAAATTCTATTTAAAAATGTACATAGTAGCCCTTCTCTCTCTCACACACACACATACACACACTCACACACTCACAGACACACACACTCCTCACAGACACACACACTCCTCACAGACACACACACTCACACTCCTCACACACACACACACTCCTCACACACACACACACTCCTTACACACACACACACACTCCACACACACACTCCTCACACACACAATCTTCACACACACACACAATCCTCACACACACACTCCTCACACACACACTTCTCACACACACACACTCCACACACACACACATTCCTCACACACACGCACACACACTCCTCACACACACACGCACAAACACTCCTCACAAACACACACTCCTCACACACACACACTCCTCTCACACACACACACACTCCTCACACACACACACACACACTCCTCACACACACACTCCTCACACACACACACTCCTCACACACACACTCCTCACACACATACACACACTCCTCACACACACACACTCCTCACACACACACACTCCTCACACACACACACACACTCCACACACACTCCTCACACACACACACTCCTCACACACACACACACACTCCTCACACACATACACACACACACACACACACACTCCTGACACACAGCACAGACACACACAAGTTGAGTGAGACAAACTGGAACGTGATGGCATATTCCTGTCTCCATCATCATGTGACATTTCAGCTCAGCTTTATTTAAATCTCTGTGGGCTTTTAATCTCTGGAGTTAGCCGGCACTCGTTGCACAGGCACCTTATTTATATGTAAAAGAATCACGATAAGCTTTCCCAATGAAAATGGAACATTATAACTTTTCACATTGAATTTATGACACAGAAACAGACCATTCGGCCCATCTAGTCCATGTCAGTGTTTTTAATTCCACTTGAGCCTCCTCCCACCTCTCTTCATCTCACCCTATCAGTATATCCTTCTATTCCTTTCTCCTTCATGTGTTCATAGTAGAATGTCATCTTGGGGTGCCAACCTTTGATTGAAGATCAACCTCTAGGATGTGGCTCTGAGTAATTGCAGGGAGACAAATCATAGGGGCTTTTTTTAAAAAAAAAATCTTGTTTTTCTTTGTCATTTTCTTTGAAGAAGTTTTAAAGATGTTGGATTTGGGAATAAATGTTATTTGACCCATAGCCAAGAATCACCCAACTGAGCCATGGGAGAAGAGCGTTGGGCTTTCTGATTGGCTATGGGAAGGTGAGGGATTGCATGGACTGATGTATGGGGGAACCAATAGCAGTGGTTTGGGGGCAGGGCCAGTGGGAGGTGGGACATCTTGAATCCTCCAGGAATATGTCCAACCAGAGTTGGCAACTGTACATAGGCTGCGTAGCCCCTGCCTCCCTAGATGATTGTCGCCAAATGGCTGTAATTTAAGAGAATGAAAAGATTGCCCTGTGATATTTGTCACTCTGGGGTCAACCCGGCACTGAAGGTGGAGACCAAACCCTTATTTTTGCCATGTAACTGGAGTTTCCCTGCACTGTGCCCAGAGGTACAGTTCAGACAGTCAGGAAACTTGCCCCTTCTTGCATTTTTTGATCTGGCTGGTCGGGTGATGGGGTATAACTGAGAATTCGCATTTTTGAAAACAAAATGCTTATAAGCAACAGGATTTGCCAGTATGGATGGTTGTTCCAAATGCAAATTAAAAACTGTTGCTTTCACCCTTGAGACTGAATTCCTCACTAGTGAATATGAAACACTATTAAAACTATATATAATTTTAGTTTTATGGAGTGAATTTTAAAATAAAATCCTGCATCCTGGAAACCAAGGGGACCAGGCTAATGGTATTGAAATGCTGTTTAATGTTTTAACCAAATGGAGCTAGTTAAGTGTGAGGCTAAGAAAATATTGGTTTTTCTAAAATGAAATCAACTGGACAGCAAATGACAAGAGGTCATGTTACTGTCCGATACATCCCAGATTTAAATCACTCCGCCACTGGTGGCCATGACTTCAGCTCCTGAACTCCAAGCTCTGGAATTCCCTCTCCAAGATGCATCTTCAAACTCAACTCTTTGACCAAGCTTTGGGCCTAAAATCTCTTGTTTCAGTGTCAAATTTTGCTTGATAATTGTTCCTGTGACGCATCTCAGGACCATTCACTGGTTTAAAGGTGCTATATAAATGCAAGTTGTTGTTGTGGAGGGGGTTGTCATTCTACATTAGGGGTTATTGACAGCCATGGACGGTGGAGAAGGGTATTCACGCTGCCTGTGGGCTGTGTTGATGCTACATGGAAAGGATTTGACTGAATCCTAAGCACATGACAGACCCGTGTGCACTGAACACCAGGATGTCTCGGAGTTCCCGGGCAGACGCCATCGGGGTCTGATTTTTCAACGCTTCCTCTCCTCTCGGCCTCCTAGTTCACTGTTGATGACAGGTTGGCTAGACAGCTGCACCTGACCACTCCCAGTCCTGCTCCTAGAAGAGGGAGTGAGAGATTGGAGCAAGAATTTTCTTCCTCCTGACCTCCCTCGTCCCGATGGACAAAGTGAACCCCCCCCCTCCCCATTACGTTTGGCCTTTGGAATGTGTCAGGCATGAAGGAGTAATGTTAAACTGCAACTCCCACACGAGGAAAACAAAATGACAGCAACTCACCCTGGGCAGAGAAGGTCATATTTCAAGATAAATGCCAGAATTGTTGGCATTTTGCAGCAACCGCTCACCCCTGAACCAATACCTTGTGACAGAGAGCAGTAGGAGGCCAGCCTGTCTCAGCATTCACATTAAAATACACTAATGCTGATTTTAAACTGAAACCTTCATGTGATGTAGGAGCTGTTCAACATAGTCACAATAATCTTCCCCGGCTTGCTCTTTGTCTCTGTCTTTAACTCTCTCTCTCTCTCTCTCTCTCCCTCACTCCCTGTAGATGGAAGGACAAGTGGATAAGGTGGTAAAGAAAGCTTGTGGAATGGTTTCCTTTATTGAACATAAAAACGGGTGTAATGATGGAATTGTATAAAACACTGGTTAGGCTACAGCTGGTCACCACATTACAGGAAAGGCATAATTGCTCTGGAGAGACAGTGCAGAGGAGATTTACAAGAATGTTGCCAGGGCTGGAAAATTGCAGCTATGAGGAAAGATTGGATAGACTGGGGTTGTTTTCCTTGGAACTGAGGAGGTTGTGGGTTGACCTGACTGAGGTGTATAAGATTGAGTGGCCTAGATAGGGTAGACAGGGATGCTCTGTTTCCCGTGGCTGAGAGGTCAATTACCAGGGGGCACAGATTTAAGGTGATTGTTGGGAGCATTGGAGGGGACACGAGGAAAAACTTCTTCCACCCAGAGGGTGGTGGGTGTCTGGAAGACGGGATTAGAATGGGCAGCTAGTATTTTTATTTTTTATTTTTCGGCCAGTGCAGGCATGATGGGCTGAATGGCCTCTTAACGTGCCATAACTTTTCTATGGTTCTGTGGCTGTCTTCTTGGGTCTGTCTCCTGTCTACCTCTGTGTGTGTGTGTCTGCTCCTCTGTGTCTCCCTCTCCTCCTCTCCCTTCCTCTCCCTCCCTCTCTCTCTCTCTGCCCATCTTTCTCTCTCTCTGCCCATCTCTCTCTCTCTCTGCCCACCTCTCTCTCTGCCCACCTCTCTCTCTGCCCACCTCTCTCTCTGCCCACCTCTCTCTCTCTCTGCCCACCTCTCTCTCTCTGCCCATCTCTCTCTCTCTGCCCATCTCTCTCTCTGCCCACCTCTCTCTCTCTGCCCACCTCTCTCTCTCTGCCCATCTCTCTCTCTCTCTCTGCCCATCTTTCTCTCTCTGCCCATCTCTCTCTCTGCCCACCTCTCTCTCTCTGCCCATCTCTCTCTCTCTGCCCATCTCTCTCTCTCTCTCTGCCCATCTTTATCTCTCTGCCCATCTCTCTCTCTGCCCACCTCTCTCTCTCTGCCCACCTCTTTCTCTCTGCCCCCCTCTCTCTCTCTGCCCATCTCTCTCTCTCTCTGCCATCTTTCTCTGCCCATCTCTCTCTCTCTCTGCCCATCTCTCTCTCTCTCTGCCCCCCCTCTTTCTGCCCCCCCCCTCTCTCTGACCCCCCTCTCTCTGCCCCCCTATCTCTCTGCCCCCCCTCTCTCTCTGCCCCCCCTCTCTCTCTCTCTCTGCCCCCTCTCTCTGCCCATCTCTCTGCCCATCTTTCTCTCTCTGTCCATCTCTCTTTCTCTCTCTCTGCCCATCTCTTTCTCTCTCTCTCTGCCCATCTCTCTCTCTCTCTGCCCATCTCTCTCTCTCTGCCATCTTTCTCTGCCCCCCCTCTCTCTCTGACCCTCCATCTCTCTGCCCCCCCCTCTCTCTGCCCCCTCTCTCTCTGCCCCCCCTCTCTCTCTGCCCCCCCCTCTCTCTGCCCCCTCTCTCTCTGCCCCCCCTCTCTCTCTGCACCCCCCCTCTCTCTGCCCCCCCTCTCTCTCTGCCCCCCCCCTCTCTCTCTGCCCCCCCTCTCTCTCTCAGGTGTACACAGTGTGTAGTCTGGTTGGGGAGTCCAGGTGTACACAGTGTGTAGTCTGGGTGGGGAGTCCAGGTGTACACAGTGTGCAGTCTGGTTGGGGAGTCCAGGTGTACACAGTGTGTAGTCTGGTTGGGGAGTCCAGGCGTACACAGTGTGTAGTCTGGTTGGGGAGTCCAGGTGTACACAGTGTGTAGTCTGGTTGGGGAGTCCAGGTGTATACAGTGTGTAGTCTGGTTGGGGAGTCCAGGCGTACACAGTGTGTAGTCTGGGTGGGGAGTCCAGGTGTACACAGTGTGTAGTCTGGTTGGGGAGTCCAGGTGTACACAGTGTGTAGTCTGGTTGGGGAGTCCAGGTGTACACAGTGTGCTGTCTGGTTGGGGAGTCCAGGTGTACACAGTGTGCAGTCTGGTTGGGGAGACCAGGTGTACACAGTGTGTAGTCTGGGTGGGGAGTCCAGGTGTACACAGTGTGTAGTCTGGTTGGGGAGTCCAGGTGTACACAGTGTGTAGTCTGGTTGGGGAGTCCAGGCGTACACAGTGTGTAGTCTGGTTGGGGAGTCCAGGCGTACACAGTGTGTAGTCTGGTTGGGGAGTCCAGGTGTACACAGTGTGCTGTCTGGTTGGGGAGTCCAGGTGTACAGTGTGTAGTCTGGTTGGGGAGTCCAGGTGTACACAGTGTGTAGTCTGGTTGGGGAGTCCAGGTGTACACAGTGTGTAGTCTGGTTGGGGAGTCCAGGTGTACACAGTGTGTAGTCTGGTTGGGGAGTCCAGGTGTACACAGTGTGTAGTCTGGTTGGGGAGTCCAGGCGTACACAGTGTGTAGTCTGGTTGGGGAGTCCAGGTGTACGCAGTGTGCAGTCTGGTTGGGGAGTCCAGGCGTACACAGTGCTCAGTCTAAAAATTAGAGCAGGACCTTTCAGGAGTGCAAACGCTTCTACACACGCGAGGCTGTGGAATTTTGGAATTTTTTCCGCAAATGGCAATTGATGCTAAATCAATTGTTAAGTTTTAAGCTGAGATTGGTAAAATTTTGTTATCCAAAGGTATGAAGGGACCTGGGGTAAGGGTGGGTGTCGGGAGTTAGATCACAGATCAGCCATGATCATTGAATAGTGGAGCAGGATTCGGGGCTGCATGTCCTCCTCCTGTTCTTATACACAAACTGTCCTTTTATTACAAAGAAACAAAGCTTTTTTTGTTTATCATGAATAAATTGTGAGTCACTCAGTCACTTGTGCAATTAAACAGTGATCATCAGACTAATTTGTCTCAAGTTCCTACCAACCAGCCTGATACATGTTTAACACCGCACCTGTTGCTCGATGAATAATGATTTGTGATCTGTTGACCAATTATCAAAGAATATTTGTTTCATGTTGCTTGAAAAAAGACATTTTGTCAAAGCTTGGCGGTTAACTGTCAGTCATCAGCTAACTGGTACACTCTCCATGGCAAAACCTCTACCAATCAGAGTCCACTTGCCAACCAATCAACACTCTCTTCTCATGCAGTGTAAATTGTTGTTCCCTTTACAATTTGGTATTCTTACGGATTGTCCTGATGAGTACAAGATGAAAAGCTTCGATAGCCTGTGTCTTTATTTCAGCAATACTCAAGTTCTGTACCACCAACCAACTATCAATATTTCTTTTGTTTCTCACCAGCCACTGATGTAGGGTTGTTTTGAGGGTTCGAGTGTCTGTGTGGATTCACGTTGTCTCACGTGGTTTCTCTCCCTTGTTCTGTCGCAGTTCACAGAAGAGAAGCTCGGACAGGCGGAGAAAACTGAACTGGACGCACACTTTGAGAACCTCCTGAGCCGTGCGGACAGCACCAAAAACTGGACAGAGAAGATCCTACGCCAGACCGAAGTCTTGCTTCAACCCAACCCAAGTAAGATCAGGCAAAGGGTTTTCAATCTGTTGCTCTACTGCATCCTCCCTGGCGACATTTCAGACACATTCGAGATCATGTCCGGGTCAAACAGGAGCGGGACCTGAATTAGGAGAGAAAGGGGAAACACTTTTTCACAGAAAGGGTGGCGGAAGTGTGGAATTCTATCATACTATAAGCAGTAGGTGCTAGCTCAATTCCTTCTCCTTCAGGTCCCATGTCCTAAGAGGGCTTGGGTGACCATTGCCTCCAATTGCATTGGTCCATGATTATGCTTGGCAAAGTACTGCAGTGGTTTGCCATTGCTTTCTGCAGTATGGCTGACCAGGAAACTCTCCTGGTCTTACTGCCTGACATCAGGCGCATTGGAAGGATTTACAGGCTGATAAGCAACCTGTTTGGCCGCATTATGAACACACCTTCCGTGACCACCTAGTCCTGGAGTGAGACTTGAACCTGGAGCATCTGGCTCGAAGGTAGGGACACCACCCACTGCACCATAAGGCCTCCCACAACGACAGCTCAGTTTATCATTTTAATTCAGAGATTGGTAGTTTTTTGATGGCCGATGGTCTAAGGGTGGAATAAAGCCAAGGCGGCTGGCTGGAGTTCGGACACAGGTCAGTCACAACCTCACTGCTGAGATCTTGGAGGGGTGTGGGGCTGAAGGAGATTACAGAGACAGGGAGGGACGAGGCCAGAAAGGAATTTGAAAACCAAGATGAATATTTTAAAACTGAGGTGTTGTTGGAACAGGAGCTAAGTAGGTGTTAGGTAAGGTACAAGGGTGTCGGGTGAATGGGACTTGGGGAGAGTTTAGATGGAGGCAGCAGAGTTTTTGAGATCAGTTAAGTTAATGGAAGTGATCTGGGCGGATGGAGGAACAGCCTCGATGGGCTGAATGGCCTCCTGTTCCTATGCTCCCGGTGAGAGTAGGTGAAGGAGATTGAAATTCCACCTGTCTTTATGGCATGGTTGTAAAGTTTGACTCTGAAATTACTTTTGAACAGCCATTGTAACTGACCTGATATTATTCCACAAGCCCAGACTTCATCCTTCCCAGTGAGTACGCTGCACAAAAGCACCTCATTGGCTGTGAAACATTTTGGGAAGTCCTGAGGATACGAACATATGAAAATGACAGACAGTATAAAATATTCTGGTCGGCCCGAGCTGCCCCATGTAACTGTGATACCTCGTGCACCGTTAGACAGATAGTCGCAGAATCTGTCAATCGCTTCTCTCAATGGCAACCGGAGGAAAATCCCGGGACAGCTGAAGGGGGAAAAATCTGGAAACCTCACCTCCGAATCCCTTTTGCGTGACTTGCTTGTGAAAGGACCAGTAGAAATCCACGATCATTCTCCCCCCTCATTTTCTTCGTCCCCTCTCTCTCTCTCTCTCTCTTCCTTTCTCCTTTCACTTTATCCCAGCCAAATTTGGGCAAATGAGGAAAGGCTGGACATAAGAAATTGGAGCAGGGACTAGGCCATTTCAACCTCCTCCGCCTTTCAATAAGATCACAGCTGCTCTGATTGTGGCCTTAATTTCACTTTCCTGCCTGCCCCCCAATAGCTCTTGACTCCCACGTTATTATAAATCTAACTCGGGCCTTGAATATATTAAATGACCCACCTCCACTGCCCTCTGTGGAAAAGAATTCCAAAGCTTAACACTCCTCTGAGAGAACAAATTCCTCTTTGCCTCCGTCTTTAAATGGGAGACGCCTTATTTTGAAATGAAAAGTTGGGTTGAAATGGTCCTAGACGTGTTGACCAAGCACCATTAACGTGGTTATTCTGCACCTGGATGTAATAGAGAAACGATGTTTGCCCCTTAAGCATCCCTGCCTGGTCCCTCACCACCCTGCTCGAGTATCCTGGGCAGTTTGAGTATTCGGAACTGGCTTTTCCATGTTTGAGGCTCTATCTCAAACCGGACACAGGTTTGCGACGCTGATTCTCTGCGTGCTGAATGAATGTTGATTTTCAGGTACACTCCCCTGAGGAGGTACTGAATAAACCCCCCCAGGTGAGATCCCACCATGGTGGGGGGAGAGAATCCCAAGGAGGGCAGGAAGGGAAGGGCGGTTTACTGTTCTAGAGAATAAATACCTGGTTTTCTATCGCAGCCGCAGCTCATCTGTTACTAAAACTCTCGTCCGTGCCGTTATCTTTAGACTTGACGATTCCAATCCTCTCCTAGCCGGCCTCGCATCTTAACTTAGCTCACTGAAAACTCTGCTGCCTGTATCCACACTCTCACCAAGTCCCATTCACTCGTCACCCCTGTACCCGCTCAACTCCCATTGGCCCCTGTCCCAGCAACACCTCGGTTTTAAAATTCTCATCCTTGTTTTCAAATCCCTTTATGACCTATCTCCGTAACCTTGTCCAGCCCCACAACCCTCGGAGAGCTCTGCGCTCCTCTCATTCTGGCCTCTTGAAAATCCCCGATTTTAGTCGCTGCACCATTGGTGGCTGTGCCTTCAGTTGCCTGGGCCCCAAGCTCTGGAATTCCATCCTCTCCGCCTCGTCTCTTCTATGATGCTCCATAAACCTTACGTCTTTGACCAAGTTTTTAGTCATCTGACCTAATATCTCCGCATGTGGCTTGGTGTCAGATTTTGTTTGATAATACTCCTGTGAAGCACCTTGGGATGTTTCATTATGTTAAAGGCGCTATAAAAATTCAGTTATATATAACAAGGACCCTTTTAGATTCATTGTACTTTCTCTCACTCCAGCTTTGTGCACCATGCACTCTTATCCTTGGCGTCTCTGTATCTTTAATGATGCAGTCATGGTGAGGTACTGAGACCGCTCTGTGTACACCCCTCCATTAGGACTGGCTGGTTTTGTAAATTGCCCAGTAATTTGGACTATTTTAGATCTCAGGGTAGCCAAGGGCCTGTCGGCCTGTTTGATGCTGCCCTGCACCCAGACTGAAAGCCACTCCCAACTCCCTTTCTGAATTCCTGTTAACTCCAGATGCACTTTCCAGACACCTGTCCTTGGGCTTGTCTTACAACCCTAAACCCACCTTTCTGATAACTGGAACTCCACCTCATCTGCTGCCCATGTCAACATAAGTTGTTGTTTGTGTGGGTGTTCATTTTCTACCACTGTGACTATCAGCATCCTGAAACTGAACTGGACTAGCCATATAAATACTGTGGCTGCAAGAGCAGGTCAGAAATTAGGAATCCTGCGGTGAGTAACTCACCTCCTGACTCCCCAAAGCCTGTCTGTCCACCATCTACAAGGCACAAGTCAGGAATGTGATGGAGTACTCTCCACTTGTCTGGATGAGTCAGCTCCCACAACACTCAAGTAGCTTAACACCGTCCAAGACAAAGCAGCCCGCTAGATTGGCACCACATCCACAAACATTCACTCCCTCCACCATCAATGCACAGTAGCAGCAGTGTGTACCATCTACAAGATGCACTGCAGGAACTCACCAACGCTCCTTCGACAGCACCTTCCAAATCCACAACCACTACCATCTAGAAGGACGAGGGCAGCAGGCACATGGGAACACCACCACCTGGAAGTTCCCCTCCAAGTCACTCACCATCCTGACTTGGAAATATATCACCGTTCCTTCACTGTCACTGAGTCAAAATCCTGGAACTCCCTCCCTAACAGCATTGTGGGTGTACCTACACCACACAGACTGTGTTTGCGGTGTCGGTTACAGATGGGTAGGTCTAAAGAAGTCTTGTAGTCATATGTAGGTTAACTAAGTCTTTATTAGCTACTAGAACTATTTACAAAGGTACAGCAAAGGGACAAGCTAGGAGCTGTCTCCATGCTTGCTGGCACACACAGCTCGGTCCAACACTAGACTGACCCTGGGTGCAAGTCATGTGCTCTCTTACATCACAGTGTGGGCGGTACTGTACTCAGTCCCACATTAACCCTATATTTGCCAGACCCTTATACGACATACTGCTGTGGTTCAGGTCAGCAGCTCACCACCACCTTCTCAAGGGCAATTAGGGATGGGCAATAAATGCTGTCCCAGCCAGCCAATCTCACAAGAATGAGTAAAAGGAAAATCAGCAATTATGTAGTGTTTTATAAACACGTAAGTCTGTTAATCACTTTACACCATCTCTGTAACATCTTGTGATGCAGCATAAACTTATTGGGCAGAATTTTACTGCAGGGGGATTTTACAGCAGGGGGATTTTACGGCGGGGGATTTTACGGCAGGGGGATTTTACGGCGGGGGATTTTACAGCAGAGGGATTTTACAGCAGAGGGATTTTACGTTCCCGCTGAAGTCAGAGGTTTAGAAAGTCTCGCCGCATTTTATGGCCCCGTCCCTGCCGAAATGGGGCAGTAAAATCCTGCCCATTATGTGCCGTATACCTGTACCACTAACCTTACTGGCCAAATGTAGAATTTACAGCACAGAAACAGGCCATTTAGCCCAATTGGTCCATGCTGGTGTTTATGATCCACAGAAGCCTCTTCCCACACTTTTCCAGCTCACCTATTTATCTTTCCTTCTCTTCCTTTCTCCCTCATGTGTTTATCTAGTTTCCCCTTAGAGGCAAGACCGCAATTTGCCTCAACTACTCCTTTGGGTAAGTGGTTCCTCTTGAAGATATTCTCTTCAAGCCCATTCTCAGCAGGCTTTTTCTCACACACTGACCTTCTGTGTGGGCCTGTCATTAAATTATCACTGTCACAATTAGTTGGCGTCTGACTGAGTTGAGACATTTTCCCTCCAGATTGTTGTAAGGTGACCTTTTCTGGAGCTGTCATTGTAGTCGGCACATTAGCAACGCGCAGTGGGGAGGCTTGTGACCTCTTCCCTGGAGAACTCTATGCTGCAGTCACCAGTCTCATGAAGCTGATAAATTTCATTTGTCCCTTTACGTAAGAAATAGGAGCTAGATTTGGCCATTTGGCTGCTTGAGCCAGGATTGCTGTTCAATGAGATCATGGCTGATCTTTCATCCCAACTCCACCTTCCCACGGTGTCCCGATATCCCTTAATCCCTTTAGTACCCAAAAATCTATCGACCTCTGTCTTGAATATACTCAATGTCACAGCATCCACAGCTCTCTGGGGTAAAGGATTCCAAAGATTCACAACCCTCTGAGTGAAGAAATTTCCCCTCATCTCAGTCCCAAACGGTGGCACGCAGACTAAGAATTTGATCCTGTGTACCAGATTCCCAATAAATTTGAGAGAGTTTACAAGTTCGCTGGTGTTAATTGGGGTTGTACTGGGATCTGGAGCCATGGTGGTAAGGTTAAGCTGTTGACCTGGCCTCTGGGCATTGTTAATGTTGAACGTGTGCTGCTTCAAGTTGGGAATTAAGCACAGCTGTCCCCGATTGGGGAAGGATTAGGGAATTATTGCAGGAGTATATTTACTCTGGTTTACTCTGGGTGTCTGGGAGGAACTGGGTGAGTCTGTGACTTTACTGTCTTGGAAAGGAACCTGCTTTAAGGTACAAGCTAGCTTCCGACTCATTCTTCCTCCCCACACAATTGTTGGAATTAGCAGGCAGGAGGTCCAGATGATCCTGACACGATTTGGAAACTAATTATTGCTCATGTTAGCTTTGGAAGGAAAATCATTTACATAGCAGCACCTCAGGACACCCTCAGCCAACAGTGTGCTTTTTTTTAAGTGTGGTCACTGTTGTAATGTAGGAAATGCAGCAAACTGATCGGACAAGATCTACCTCTCGAAGACACATTTGTTGTAAATCTATTCGATTTTGATTTGCCCATCCTAATTTAGATTATTGATTTCATTACTTTAACAATGATTGAGATCAGGATATCAGGTCTGAGGTTGTTGATATTATTTTATTGCCCTTCTTGAGTTTGGGAACTTTATCTGTCTAATTTTTACCCCTACAACATTGGACTCCTTCAAATGATTTGTCAGTATGTCACAATCCTGCTTCCTTGTCTTACTCAGGCCTCAGGATATAGTTATGGAGAATTTACAGCACAGAAACAGGCCATTCAGCCCAGCTAGTTTGTGCTGGCGTTTATGCTCCACAAAAAACTCCTCCCACCCTACTTCATCCAACCCCATCGCCCTATCCTTCTATTCCATTCTGCCTTGTGTGGTTATCCAGCTTCCTCTTAAATACATCCAAGCAATTCTCCTCGACCCACTCCCTTGTGGTAGTGAGTTCCACATTCTCACCATTGTCTGGTTATTTATTGGTGGCTATCATTTGTGGCCTATAGTTATGGTCTCCCCACCACCTCCAACCCCACATTATGTCTATCCTATTAAACCTCTTCAGAATTTTGAAGGCCTCTATTAGGTCACCTTCTGTTTTCTAGAGGAAAGAGCCTCAGCCTATTCAGCATTTCCTCAGTTCTGGTATTGCTGTTGTAAGTCTGGTTCTGTTACCGATCCTATGGTTGTTTTTTTTTTGAATTTGGGAACTTTACTTTGCAGTTTTCAGTCTGTCGGACACCACAGCATTTGACTCCCTCTAATGACTCGCAGATTTCCCGCCTGGATATAGCTCAGGTGTCCATGGAGATTTAATGGTTCTCGGTGTACCTCGAATTTCACTAATACCAAGCACACAGCATGTGTATTTTGATGGTGGTATGTCCTTCCATTCTCCTTAGTAAATGGAAGCCCCAAGAATTAACAACCTCCTGTTCACTCTTCTTCACAATTCCTCCTGATCTTATTTGGGGCTTTTCTAACAGTCTCCGTGTCTAATCTCTTATTACAGTGTTGGAAACATGAATTTCATTCCTTTCTAGCTTCTGGTATGGACCTCTCTCTCTCCCTCTTACTCCCTCTCTCGCCCTCTCTGTCTCACCCCCTCTCTCTCGCTCTCTCTTTCGCCCCCTCTCTCTCTCTTTCACCCCCTCTCTCTCGCTCCCTCTTTCGCCCCCTCTCTCTCTCTCTCTCTCTCTTTCGCCCCTCTCTCTCTCTCTCTCACCCCCTCTCTCTCTCTCTCTCTCGCCCCCTCTCTCTCTCTCGCCCCCCCTCTCTCGCCCCCTCTCTCTCTTGACCTCTCTCTCTCTCAACTTCTCTCTCTCGCCCTCTCTCTCTCTCTCTCTCACCCCCTCTCTCTCTCTTTCACCCCGCCCTCTCTCTCTCTCTCTCTCGCCCCTCTCTCTCTCTCTCGCCCCCTCTCTCTCTCGCCCCCTCTATCTCGCACTGCTTTAGACCTGCGAGCAGGTTCCCCCAGCCTAATCTCCCAGCTGGTGATGGTGTCCCCCCACTTGGTGTGGGTGCATGAGGGAGGATCTTTTTTTAGAGAAAAAAAACTACCCACGGAATATTTTTCTGGAGATAATCGGGAGAAGATAGCACTAATACACCACTTTTGTTACCATGACAACCGCCTGCTGATTGTGGAGTGAGTGAGTAACAAGCAGGAGCAATGTGTGGATAAAATGGATAAGACAGGCTTAGTGTTGCACTTATCTCAATGCACTCTACACTGTGCCAACAGAAAGATTAACATTCTGGTCCAAATCTTATTCATTTAACACTGTACAGACAATCATAGTTCAAAATTTGAAAAATGAATTGGACTAAGTGACTGACAAGGTTTTTTCCAACACTTAATGTACAACAGTGTGTATTTATAAAAGCAGTACTTTCAAATTACTATTTTTTTTAAAATTAGATGAACAGACCCAATTCCGTGTGCATCAGTTGACTGCATTGCAAGGCTGCATTATTTTTTAGTATTAGAAATTTGGAGATTACTTCAGGCGATCTGTGCACATTATTTCTTGGTGACATCAGTGTCCCTCATCCATGCTTTTGTTCCCTCCAGACTGGATTAGTTCAGTGTCCTCCTGGCCAGCCTCACACCTCCCATCCTCCCTCAACTTCAGCACATCCAAGGCTCTAGTGCCTGTTTCCTAAACCACACCAAGTCCTGTTCACCCACCACCCCTCTGCTCGCTGGCCTACATTGGCTCCATGTCCAGTCAATGGCTCAAAGTCAAAACATTCATCTTTGTTTTCAAATCCCTCCTTGGCCTCGTCCCTCTCTGTCTCTGGAACCCCTTCGAGTTCTACAAGTCTGCGTTGCCCCAATATTGGCCTCTTGATTTCCTTCAGCCCTCTGCTGGCAGTCGTCCCTTCAACTCTCTAGGCCTTAAGCTCTTGTCAAATGTCTCTGCTCCTCCATCTCCCTCTCTCCTCTTGCTTAAAACCTATTTCTTTGACCAAGCCTTTGGTCACCTCGCCTAATATTTTCTTAGATGGCTTGGTGTCTAATTTTGTTTGAAAATGTTCCTCCTGTGAAGCGCCTTGAGATATTTTATAATGTTAAAAGTGCTAAATGAATGAAAATTATTCTGTGATAATCCTGGCATTGAACGAGTTGTACATGTTACAGCTAATCTCTCCAAAACAGGAGATACAAGATATCGCTGAAAAAAAGAGATTGTTTTTGTCAAAGCTTTTCATCTTGTATTCATCAGGACATGTAAGAATATTGCGCCTGTTTCAGCTAAACAAAATAAGTGACAGCCATTCACTGCTTTATTCCCCAGGGCATTGCCTTGACCAATCAGAGTCAAGCTGCCTGGTTTAAATTTAAAACAATGCTTGGAAGTTAACTGTCAGTCACCATCAACTGGTGCATTCTCCATGGCAATGCCTCTACCAATAAGAGTCCACTTGCCAACCAATCAGCACTCTCTTCTCATACAGTATAAATGTTGTTTCCCCTGACATTGGCATTTTCTTGCAAATTGTCCTGATGAGTGCAAGACGAAAAGCTTCGACAAAAAATGTCTCTCTTTCAGCGCTACTCAAGTTCTGTACTACCAAACAACTTTTATAGGGCGCAAAGAAAATCTAAAAAAATCCTCCCCCCCCCCGCCACAAATCCTCACCCCAGCACCCCTGCTATTTCCAGACTCCCATCCTGGTCCAGTTCCATAGATCATAGGAACAGGATGAGGCCATTCAGCCTCTCATGCCTGTTCTGCCATTTAGTTAGCTCCTGGCTGATCCGAATCTCAACTCCATTTAAGCACCTTTGTTCCAGATCCCTTGACCCTCTTACCACTAAAAATCTATCAATCTCAGTGTTGAAGATTTCAATTGACACCCCCCGCCCCAAATCAAAAGAATACGAATAGGAGCAGGAGTAGGCCATTCGACCCATCGAACCTGTTCTGCCATTCAAAAAGATCACGGCTGATCTTAGTTCCGTTATCCTGCAGTGCGGGAGCTCTGAGTGACTTAAATCACCAAAGGTTAGCAGGCAGGCCCAGCAGGAAGGTGATGGGAGCGTTGACCTTTATTGCAAAGGGGGGACAGGGTATAAAAGTAGGGAATTCCTGCTACAACTTTACAGGGCCTTGGTGAGACCATATCCACAAACTCTTTGGGGGAGTGAATTTCAGATTCGCCTTTTGTTTGAAAATGTGCTTTTAGATCTCGTTTCTATATATAGCCTGGCTCCAATTTTAAGATGATTCCCCCATATTCTGGACTTCCCCACCTGAGGAAATAGGATCAACCCCATTAACCCTATTGAAGCCTTTTATCATTTTAAACACCTTGATTGGATCAACTCAACCTTCTGAACTCAAGGGAATACAAAACTAAACAAATGCAACCTGTCCTCATTTAACCCTTTAATCTCAGGAACATTTGGATGATCCTGTGCCGCACCCCCTCCAATGGGGGGCAGTTGGGGTAGGTAACCCAATGTTGCTGAAGGTTTTTACTTCAACCAGATGTTTTCTCTTTGTTGTGTTACATCTTTAACTATTTTCACCATCCACGGTATAAGGTTACATTCCCTATAATAATACATTCCCTCCCTGGCCCTGCTAATTGACACCTTTGTATCTCGTCTGTGGGAGTCTTTGCACTTTGTTAAGCATTCTTTATGTGTAATTCACACAATCCTCCTCCCACCCCCTCTTCATCTTGCCTTATCCACACATCCTTCTATTCCTTCCTCCCTCGTGTGTTTATTCAGCTTTCCCCTTAAATACGTCTACACTGTTCACTCCATGTGGGAGCGAGTTCAACATTCTCACCATCCGCTGGGTAAAGAAGTTTCTCCTGAATTCCCAACTGGATCTATTAGTGAGCAGGTCTGGCAGCATCGGCGGAGAAGAAAAGAGTCGACGTTTCGAGTCCTCACGACCCTTCAACAGAACAGATGTTCTGTTGAAGGGTCATGAGCACTCGAAACATCGACTCTTTTCTTCTCCGCCGATGCTGCCAGACCTGCTGAGTTTTTCCAGGTAATTCTGTTTTTGTTTTGGATTTCCAACATCCGCAGTAGTTTTTTGTTTTTATCTCTGGATTTATTAGTGACTGTTTTATATTCACGGCCCCGAGTTCTGGTCCCCCCCACAAGTGGAAACATCTTAAGATTCACCCTGTCAAACCCTTTCCTAATTTTAAAGACCTTTATTGGATCACCCCTCAGTGAGCAAATCCTCAGCCTGTTCAGTCTTTCCCGTTTAGGTATACCCTCTCGGTATACCCCCCTGATAGGTATACCCTCTTGGTATACCCCCCTGATAGGTATACCCTCTTGGTATACCCCCCCGATAGGTATACCCTCTTGGTATACCCCCCTGATAGGTATACCCTCTTGGTATACCCCCTTGATAGGTATACCCTCTTGGTATACCCCCCTGATAGGTATACCCTCTTGGTATAACCCCCTGATAGGTATACCCTCTTGGTATACCCCCCTGATAGGTATACCCTCTTGGTATACCCCCCTGATAGGTATACCCTCTTGGTATACCCCCTTAATAGGTATACCCTCTCGGTATATCCCCCTGGTAGGTATACCCTCTCGGTATACCCCCCTGATAGGTATACCATCTCGGCGTACCCTCCTGATAGGTGTACCCTCTAGGCATGCCCCCCTGATAAGAGTACCCTCTCAGTATACCCCCTTGGTTCATTCTTGTAAAACTTCTTTTGCAACTTCTTCAGTAACCCCTCCCTTTCTTTGTAAATGGAGACAAAACTGTACATAGTTCCAGATATGGTCCAACCAAGGCTCCATACAAATTTACCATAAACACTCTAATTTTCAATTTAATGCCTATATTTAAAATATTAAATAGAAACTACAACACAGAGACAGGCCATTTGGTCCAACCATTCCATTCTGGCATTCGTCTTCCAGATGAGCAGTGATCCTGATCTCGTGTCCGGCCTATTTCTCTAATCCATTATCCATCAACCAAGCTGTCTAACCTGTTCTTCAATGTGAAAGTGATGTTGTCTTCGATCGCTAAGTGCATTCCACACTCTCGATCCTCGAGTAAAAAGGTTTCTCCTGCTCCGTCTCCTGTTTACAGTTGGGATCCAGAGTGACAACTGGCCACAGCATCTGTAAGCCAGGGAGGGCAACGTCAGCTGGGGCTCCCTCCGCTGATCAGAGAATGGTTACAGTGCAGCCATTCGGCCCATCGTATCCATGCTGGCCCTCTCCACGAGCAGCTGGCTCCACTCCCCTGCCTTTCCCTTGTAGCTCTGCAAATTCGTTTCTCCTCAGATAATTACCCAGTTCCCTATTGAGATCCCTGATAGCTCAGGGAGGATCTGACTTGTATTGGTGTAAATGTTTGGCCTTCTATCCATCTCCTGCGTGCAGCAGCCTCAAATACACAAACACGGTGGGGTGGAGGGGGGGGATGAGGGATGGGGGGAATGGGGGCGGGGGGGATGGGGGCGGGGGGGTGGGGATGGGTGTGGGGTGGACATGGGGGATGGGGGCGGGGGGGATGGGGGCGGGGGGTGGGGATGGGGGGATGGGGGTGGGACGATGGGGGATGGGGGCAGGGCGGACATGAGGGATGGGGCGCTGAACTGCACGTTATGAAGAGACTGAGGAAATGGGGCTTGTTCCCCTTTGGAGCAGAGAAGGTTAAGGGGAAATTTGATAGAGGCGTTCAAAACGATGAAGGTTTTGGTGGAATGGCATGAGGGTTGGTAACCGGAGGACGCGGATTTAACATGATTGGTAGTGAGTTTGCTTTTGCAGAGAGCTGGCATGGCCACAGAGGACGGAATGCCCCCCCCCCCCCCCCCCCCCACCCCCCCACCCCTCTGTGCTGTAACCAATATGATTCTGGGCTCGGAATCTGGAATGCACTGCCTGAAAGTGCAGCGTAAGCAGATTCGATGGTCATTTTCGCAAGGAATTTGGATAAATACTTGGTGGGGAAATTTTGCAGGACTCTGGGTTGGAGCACGGGGATTTGAACTAATTAGATTATTCTTTTAAAGGGCTGTTACAGCCACAATGGGCCCAATGGACTTCTGTACTGTATTGTTTATGCTCTAGTGTAGAGGGGGGGTGTAGTTAACTCCTCATTTTGAGGACGGTTATCGTAGCTGTTGGGGATAGGGGACAGCATTGAACGGTTTAATAAGCATATGGCTCAGTGGGAGTGGGTAAATGCTCTCTGAGCATGAAGCAGGTTAACAAACCGGAACTAATCCTGTTTCCTTCCTCCCTCCAGGTGCTCGGATTGAAGAATTCCTTTACGAAAAGCTTGATCGCAAAATCCCCTCACGAATCACAAATGGCGAGCTGTTAGGCCAGTACATGATCGATGCTGCCAGTGAATTTGGACCTGGGACCCCTTATGGTGAGACCTCAAAGGCAATTAGTATTTTTAAAAATTATAAATATAGCAGACAAAAAAACCTGTCTTAAACAACTGTTGACGTGTCATCCATGACTCAGTTGGTAACTCTCTCGCCTCTGAATCAAAAGGTTATGGGTTCAAGTCCCACTCCAGGACTTGAGCACAAAATCTAGGCTGGCACTACAGTGGAGTGCTCAGGGGGCACTGCATTGCCAGACACTCTGGTGCAGTGCCGAGGGGGTGCTGCATTGCCAGGCACTCTGGTGCAGTGCCAAGGGGGTGCTGCATTGCCAGGCACTCTGGTGCAGTGCCAAGGGGATGCTGCATTGCCAGGCACTCCGGTGCAGTGCCGAGGGGGTGCTGCATTGCCAGGCACTCCGGTGCAGTGCCGAGGGGGTGCTGCATTGCCAGAGGTGCTGTCTTTTCAGATGTGACATTAAACCAAGTCTCCAGCTGTCCCCTCAGGTTGATGTAAAAGACTCCATGCCACTATTTTGAAGAGCAGGGGAGTTCTCCCTGAGTCCTGGCCAATTATTCCTGAATCAACATTACAAAAAACAGATTATCTTGTTACATAGCTGTTTGTGGGAGCTTGCTGTGCGCATATTGGCTGCCCTGTTTCCTGCATGACAGCAGTAATTAGACTTCATTGGCTATAAAGTGAATTGGGATATCTCACGGTCGTGGAAGGCACTATATAAATGCAAGTCTTTTTATTTTTTTGAAAGTAGAAAGACTTGCATTTACATGGCGCCTTTCACAGAACGTCCCAACTCACTTTACAGCCAATTAAATTCTGTTTTGAAGTGTCGCTGTTGTCATGTTGGAAACGCGGCAGCCGAATTATGCACAGCAAGATCTTGTAAACAGATAAACGATCAGATCGCGTATTTTTCAGGCATTTGTCGGGAAAAGTCTCCTCTGTTTTTTGAAAAAGCGCTGTTGGCTGTTTGACAAAAGAGGACAGGGAGGGCCTAACATCTCATTCGCAAGTCAGCACCTCCAACAGTGCAGCACTCCCTCAGTACTGCCCTTGGGAGCTGGATTTCTTGCTCAAGTCTCTGAAGTGGGACTTCAATGTTACAATCTTCTGACTGGGAGGTGACAGCGCTACAGACTAAGCTGAAAATAGTTTCGAAATGAATCTTTGCTCCCAGCACATTAAATGATGAGCATCCCGTTGAGATAAGAAGATTATAAGGCATGGTCTCATCGAGGTGTTTAAGATAATTGTGGGAAATGATGGGGTCGATGGAGAGAAATTATTCCCTCTGGTCGTGGGGGGATACAAAACGAGGGGGTGGAACCTTCAATTTCGAGCAAAGCCATTCAAGGGTGATGTGGGGAAGCACTTCTTCACACAAAGGGGAGTGGAAATCTGGAACTCTTCCCCCCCCCCCTCCCCAAATCCCCCGAAAAAGTTGTTGATGCTGTGGGGGGAGTGGGAGAGTCAATTGAATATTGAGATTGGCAGATTTTTGTTGGTCAAGGTTATCAAAGCACATGGAACCAAGGCAGGTAGATGGAGTTGAGTTCCAGATTAACCATGATCTAATTGGATGACAGAAGCATGCTCCAGGGCTGAATGGCCTCCTCCTTTTCCCATGTTCTTGTGTGTGTGTGTGTGTCCCTGTGTTTGTGTTAACATTATAAGGCCTTACTGCAGTGGCTCAAACTTCAACTCAACAAATGAGGAGGCTATTGCTTGGCTTCGGGGAATTGCATTTGCTAAATAAATAAATAAATAGCGACTCAATTGTAATGGTTACCGGGGACTGGAGATGTGAGTGTGAGCAAGTGTGCCCAGATTATGATGCCACTAGGCGTCAGGTCGGAAACCCAGTGGGGGAAATGGAGTGCGGAGAGTATCTTATCTTTGATCATTGGAATTCGGAACGTGGCTCAATCCTGGGGCCTCTCGAGCTCGATGTGATGCAGATTGGAATTGGTGAGCTATTGATTTTTAAGTGAGCCAGTCTTGGCCGTCCGGGGAGGGTTATTCCACAGTGTTTGAGCTGGCGACCTCTCTCTCTCTCTCTCTCTCTGCCTGGCAGCAATCAGACATATTGTTCAGCTTTGAGATTCGAGCATTTATTAGCGTTCTTCTCAGACAAGTAATTAGTTTACAACCGATTTTATAAATGAAGTAATATCATTGGCTACGCTATGCTCTCTGACTCATTAACCTGCCTGATGGTGTACAATTCGGGATATATCACTCTAGATGAAGGAACTTCTCTCTACTGCTTCCTGGTGAATCGATGGAACCAGATGAGTTCCTTGTAATGTATCCGATCTTTCCGCACCCAATTCATGCCCAGATATTTCCCTATTGCTGAAATACAGGAAAACTTGTATTGGTTGTTCTCGAATCCATTATTCCTGCAAGCACTGGCTGAGTATATCTGCAGGCTATTTTCTCTGGGAGGTATTTCTAACTGGCCTGATGTTGTCCATCTTCTTGGATGACCTCCTTCCTGCAAGGTCACTGGGGGGCAACACTAATGTCCTTCACAGCTGCTTGTACATTTGGTTAGCATGCCTGGTCTCCCCTTGCTCACAGCAACCCTGTCGGTTGAGAGACATAAAAGCTTTATGTTCACCCGAGAGGGCAGATAAGGGCCCTCATTTAACCTTTCACCTGAAAGAGGGCACCTCTGACAGTGCAGCACTCCCTCAGTTCCGCCACTATGACAGTGCAGCGCTGCTCCCTCAGTAATGACCCTTAATCCGACGGTGAAGCACTCACTCAGTGTTGCACCTCGGACAGTGCGGAGCTCCCTCTGTACTGACCCTGGGACAGTGCGGTGCCCCCTCAGTACTGACCCTGGGACAGTGCGGTGCCCCCTCAGTACTGACCCTGGGACAGTGCGGTGCCCCCTCAGTACTGACCCTTGGGCAGTGTGGCGCTCCCTCAGTACTGACTGTCCGATAATGCGGCGCCCCCTCAGTACTGACCCTAGGACAGCGCAGCGCCCCCTCAGTACTGACCCTAGGACAGTGCAGTGCCCCCTCAGTACTGACCCTTGGGCAGTGTGGCGCTCCCTCAGTACTGGCTGTCGGATAATGTGGCGCCCCCTCAGTATTGACCCTCGGACAGCGCAGCGCCCCCTCAGTGCTGAACCTAGGACAGTGCGGCGCTCCCTCAGTACTGACCCTGGGACAGCGCAGCGCCCCCTCAGTACTGACCCTAGGACAGTGCGGCGCTCCCTCAGTACTGACCCTGGGACAGTGCGGTGCCCCCTCAATACTGACGCTCCGACAGTGCGGCGCCCCCTCAGTACTGACGCTCCGACAGTGCGGCGCTCCCTCAGTACTGACCCTGGGACAGCACGGCGCCCCCTCAGTACTGACTCTCGGGTGGTGTGGCACTCCCTCAGTACTGACTGTCGGAGAGCGCAGCGCTCCCTCAGTACTGACGCTCCGACAGCGCGGCGCCCCCTCAGTACTGACTCTCAGGTGGTGTGGCACTCCCTCGGTACTGCGCTGATGTGTCAGCCTTGATTATATCCTCAATGGAATTTGAACCCACTTGACCCAGGAGCATGAGGTGCGAACACTGAATCATGGCTGCCATGTACCTGTGGGCGTGAGTGCTGGTGCACGGCGACACTTTAATTTGGCCCCGGTGCTTTGTACTTCATGGATATTGGTAGAGAAAGCTGGTCCACGAGATTGGTTGGGTGGGGGAGAGATAAAGGCGGATTATATAAACTGGTGTTTCTATTTTGTGTTTCTTACCCACTACAAATCTGCCCCCTCACAGTGGAACTCTCCTCAGTGGCTGACAGCTCGGTGGGAGCCTGTAATTTGCTCGTGAGATCAGCTGCCTGATCTCATTTGTTGCAGTGACTGTGGGAGTCGCTGATGGAGCTGGAGCTGGGGTGTGGGTAGGGGTGGGGAGGGGTGCAGAGACCTGCTGGACTGAGAGGGCCTTGGCAATGTTCCCGCTAAGCTGCATGTGCCCACGGCCAGGCGGCATGCAGGGAGGTACCATGCAGGCGTTGCTCCACACTGAATACCACACGTGTATGAAAAAATTTAAAGGTGCCGTGCCTCGATAATACTGGCCCCCCCACACAATGACGAAATGTCACAGGGGCGTTGGTCACTGGGTCAGGGGTCACTGGCCCGGGGCTCGGGGGTCACTGACCCAGGGGTCAGGGATCATAGGCCGGGGGTCGGGAATCACTGGGCTGCGAGCAAGGAGTCACTTCCAATGACACTTTGCCAACTGAATTGTAACCCAGGGAACGGTCGATAATTACAGATTCTGTGATTCCACAGCATGGGGGATAGAATTCTTTAATTGTCCTGCTTAAGTAAAATAAAAATTAACTTGTGGAAATGAAAGGGAATGTTCCTTCCAGAAAGATCTGTAATTCTCCCATTTTTCGAGCTTCTATGTTCTGAATTATTTTGTTTTGCTGTTTTTTCATCACTGTAAATTCAAAACCCATGCAAAGAATATTAGCCTTTTGTTCATTCATCTTCTTGTCTCCTCTCAAGTCTTTACTGTAATGCTGCACTCTCTTTAGCCAGCTCCCCAGGGCACTTTTATTAATAACTACCATAATAATTTACCACAGAAAAGGGTTGATGGAAAATGTATGTAGCTGTCAGAATTTTAATGTATTGCAGCTGCAGAAAACACAAAAGTGTGTTTTGTTCTCCCTCTTTCTCTCCCATTCTCTCTCTGGCACCGTCTGTCTCTCTCTCTCTCTCTCTGGTGCCCCCCTCCCTCTCTCTCTGCCTGTCACCCATCCCTCTCTCTCTGCCTGTCACCCCTCCCTCTCTCCCTGCCTGACACCCCTCCCTCTCTCTCTGCCTGTCACCCCTCCCTCTCTCCCTGCCTGACACCCCTCCCTCTCTCTCTGCCTGTCACTCCCCGTCCCTGCCTGTCACCCATCCCTCTCTCCCTGCCTGACACCCCTCCCTGTCTCCCTGCCTGTCACCCCCCTCCCTGCCAGTCACCCCACTCCCCTCTCTGCCTGTCACCCCTCCCTCTCTCCCTGCCTGACAACAACCCCCCTCCTTGCCTGACACATCCCCCTCCCTGCCTGACACCCCGCACGCCTGTCACCCTCCCCTCCCTGCCTGTCACCCCCCCCTCCCTGCCTGTCACTCCCCCTCCCCCTCTCTCGTGAGGGGATGCTTTCCGTGGGCCAGGCTTTTCCCTGCAGGGAGGGAGAGAAACAGTAGCCTAGCAGCTCCCCAGCCACTGACCCCCAACTCCCCCAGTCTGTGCCTCAGCAGCTCTCTGGACCGGGGCAGTGAAGGAGGTCACAAACAGTCCAGAGAAAGCATACCCCATGATGCAACATTTTAATTTGTAAGGTATCTCTCTCTAACAGTGCTGTCAGCAAACTGCACCTCCACAGCTGATTAACATCTTTCATTACTCTGAAAGTAGGAATAGGAGAAGGCCATTCAGCCCCTCGGGTCTGTTCTGCTATTCAATGAGGTCCTAGCTGATCTGAGACCTAACTTCATAAACCTGCCTTTGCCCTATATCCCATAATACCTTTGCACAACAAACATCTGTTAATCTCAGATTTAAAATTGACAACTGATCTCGTACCAATTGCGATAGTAAACTCTACCATCCTTTGTGTGTAGAAGCATTTCCTAATTTCACCCCTCAATGTCTAGACAATAGTCCTAGACGTCCCAACCATCGGAAATAGATTCTTCCTGATCTACCCTATCTGGCCTCCTGGATGTCTTGAAAACTGATCAAGTCATCCCTTATCCTTCAAAATTCCACAGAATACAACCCTAGTTTGTGTAATCCCTCCTCACATTGTAACCCTCGGAGTGTGCAGGTATTGTTCCGCTAAATTCATACTGTACTCCCTCACCGTCAGTACTTCCTTCCTAAGGTGCGGCGCTCAGAACTGCTCACCGCAACTCCAGGTGTGTTCTAACCAGGGCGTTGTAAAACTGAAGCCTAAATTCTACTCCCTTGTATCTTAGTCCTCCAGATATAAAGGCCAACATTCTGTCAGCCTTTTAGATTATTTTCTGTACCTGTTCGTGACATTTTAATGATCTGTGTACCTGGACCCCCCCTTCCCCCAAGTCTCTTTGGATTGCCAGTGTTTCAAGCTTTCCACCATTTAGAAAGGATTCTGTCCTATGCTTTTTAGCTCCAAAGTGGCTGACCTCATTCTTACCCATGTTAAAATCCATTTGCCAAAGTTTTGCCCATTCATTTAATCTATCGATGTCTCTTCTTGTAATTTCATGCTTCTCTCTACACTGCAAACAGTGGCATCAGCAAATATGGATCAGCCTCTAGGATAATCCTCACTTCACCACTGACGACCGTGCCTTCAGCTGCTGAGGTCCTAAGCTCCAGGATTCCTTCTCTAAACCTCTGCGTCTCTCCCCTTCTCTTTTTTTCCTTTAAGATGCCCCAATTAGATGCATTCCTTTGATGAAGCTTTCGGTCATTGACCCTAATACCTCCTTATGTGTCTTGGTGCCAGATTTTTGTTTTATAAGCGCTCCTGTGAAGTACCCTCGGGGGCATTTTGCAAGGTAAAGGTGCTTTATAAATGTGAAGTGCTGCTGCAGTGGAATTGCTGAGATAATGAATCTGGATCAATCTGATTCACGGAAGACGATTTTTTGTTGTTGCTAGACACGTGTTGTAAAGTATTTGAACACTGCCAATAATGGCTGGTGACAGACAGATTTTTAATCAGTAAGGGAATCGAGGGTTATGGGGAAAAGGCAGGAAAGTGGAGTTGAGGATTATCAGGTCAGCCACGATCTCATTGAATGGAGGAGCAGACTCGATGGGCCGAATGGCCTACTTCTGTTCTTATGGTCTATGGTTGAAAACTCGACACCAATGTTTCCCAAACTTTTCCGCCACGGAACACTTTTGACCACCAAAAGTTATTGCAGGAACCCCAGCTGTAGTGCCTCAATTTTTTAACTCATTAAGCTGCACATTACAATATCTTTTGCAAAAGGCTTGGTCAGGTTTTCTCTGATTGTTTGGGCTTCTCCCACGAGTACAGTGCGGGAACTTACTTTGTAAGCTGCCTCTGTTGCGTTTTCATTATCGGTTTTGACCGTTTCGAACATCAAGGTTTTTACAGTTTGTAAGTTCATTGAGCTTTCTTTCAAGCTTTTGTCTTTATCTTTGTGGTAATCTGAGGTGTAATACACCTTTAAGAGACTGTGAGCAGATTGACCACATGACTGTAAGACCCATTAGCGCTGTAGCGTGGGCTACCAGGCTGATGATGGTCTGGGGTAGGGTCTAGTTGGAGAAGCCCACATCATGTTAATGCTCCGTTGTTTGTGTAAATAAATAGTATGTGCTCCATTTCACATTGGTCTCTGCGTCTGCCGCATATTGTAATCGATTGACCTGCCGACAGATAAGTGTGCAACAGCTTCATGAGCAAAGTGACCCATAGTCAAAACATAAAGCTTTATATTCGGAATGATTTGTTTCCAAATGCCTTCGCAGTTTAGCAGGTGCCATGGAATTGTTGGGTAATATTTTGTAACACAAGTTGACTTAGGGGAATCTTTTTCTCCAACTCACGCAAATCCAAAGGGCAAATAGCTCTCGTCGTGCTTACGTTTCTTATTTCCTGCTGCTGATTCAGTCGATGCGGGTGACGGTCGCTTCATTTTGGAAAGACCATTTTCCAATTTTCCGGCAGTGATTGGCTGAGGTGGTCCACCTTAATCACTAGTTGTTATATCAGGAGAACCTGCTTTTCGTTTCTTTGAGGCCTCTTCCTTTACCCACCGATCCACAGCTATAAGTCGCCTGCCCTAGTGTAATTTTGTAACATTACGAAACTTCACAAGCACAAGAGAAGCTTGTTGTTTCCTTGAAATACTGCACAGCTGGATTGTCGCTAGCGAGTCTGAGCACTGAGCAACAACCACCAGCACTAGATGTTTTCAACAGCCGACTGCACGCGCACATAACAAAGGAGTTCAGCCAAGCAGGCGATGCAAAACATTTTGTACAGCTGGAAACGTGACCACGTTACAAAACGTTTTCGGTTTCACACAGCGTGACCAACTCTAATCTAAATAAATCCGTCACCTCGCCTACTCCTACACTCCACCCAAACTGCACACTTTTTTTCGCGGAACCCCTGGATATATCCTACAGAACCTCAAGGTCCCACAGAACACAGCTTGGGAAACTCCGCTCTACACCATTTGCTTGCGAGATCTGTGTCGAGGGAGTTGGAGGGAATTGTGCGCCTATGCAGCGCCTTTCATGACTTCAGAGCATCCCTAAGCACTTCACCACCAATCCTGGACAATACTCAGTTTAATTCTCCTGTGAAATGTTTTTAAAAAAAATTTTTGTCTTGTGAATTCATTCCACCTTTTCAATGTTTGAAGAAGAAAGGAATATTAAAGGCTGATTCTTAACCTGTGCCATTTTAGTAAGTCATTATCCCTAGGTGGCCAATTGCTTTTGCTAGTTGCACTTGTTCTTTGCTGAATTATTGATATCTTGGTGCTGACGAGGGCACCTTTGTTCCTCGGCTGAGGGGTGGAAACAAATCGGGTATGGTGACCGCTCCTGATTATTGATTATTGTCCATTGACCCATGTCGGAGAGAGCATTCAGTCACTTGGTAGTACAGAACTTGAATATCACTGAAAAGAGAGACATGTTGCTTCATCTTTTTCATCTTGTACTCATCAGGACAAATGCAAGAATACCAAATTTCAAACGATCACAACAAGTTATACTACAGGAGAAAAGGATACTGATTGCCATGGATAATATGAGAGTGCATTCTGTACAATAAGAGAACCGAGCTTAACTACAGCAATCCAATCACAAATCCTACTGGTATTTGCTTCCCAAATAGGTTGGACAATGGGATCCTAGAGGAATCCCAGCACCTATTGAGTCTCCGCCTCCTGAAATGTTGGAGCCAAATGATGATTGTGTCGGAGATGTTGGATTTTACAAGACAAGCCAATGTTTAAAATAAAAAGTTATAAGGCAAATTCTTCATGAAATGCACAAGGCGCGATGACCAATTTAGTTTCTGAGACAGGAAACATAATCTGAACATATATTGTAAACCTACTCGCTTAGTATAAGCACAAAAGAGAAACCTGGAGAATGTTAGGAACCTATTCTGAGATTATTTAGAGCACAGAAACAAGCCATTCAGCCCGTCTGATCTGTGCCAGTGTAAATCTTCCACCAAAACATTTACCGATCCCACTTCATCTCATCCTATCACCATATTGTTCTATTCAACTGGGCCTGTATTCACTGGAGTTTAGAAGAATGAGAGGGGATCTCACTGAAACGTATAAAATTCTGACAGGGCTGGACTGACTGGATGCAGGAATGATGTTTCCTCTGGCTGAGAGATCTAGAACAAGGGGTCACAGTCTCAGGATACAGGATAGGCCATTTAGGACTGAGATGAGGAGAAACTTCTTCACTCAGAGGGTGGTGAACCTATGGAATTCTCTACCACAGAGGCCAAGTCACTGAATATATTTAAGAAGGAAATAGATTTCTAGACTTTAAAGACGTCAAGGGGTATGGGGAGAAAGTAGGAGTATGGTGTTGAGATAGGGGATCAGCTATGAATGGTGGAGCAGGCTCGAAGGGGTGAATCACCTACTCCTGCTCTTATTTTCTACGTTTCTATGTATCTATGTTTATATTCCTTTTTTATCACGTGCTCTCGCTTTCCCATTCTCTTCACCTCACCCACTCCATATGGTACTGAGTTCCATATTCTCATTGTTCTCTGGGTGATTCTCCTAATCGGGGAGTTCTCCTGATCCACATTCTCCATACCCACCCCAGGCAAAATCATCAAAGAAAAGTATAGTTTAACTAGTTTTTTGAGGGATCTTGCTGTGCACATAATGGCTGCTATATATTTTGTAAAAGAGTTCCAGTTTTTTTTTTAAACTCTTACTATCATTTTTCTTAATTCATTTACGGATGTGGGCTTCGCTGGCTAGGCCAACGTTTTTTGCCCATCCTTAATTTCCCTTGAGAAGGTGGTAGTGAGCTGCCTTCATGAACCGCTACAGTCCATGTGGTGTAGGTGCACCCACAGTGCTGTTAGGGAGGGAGTTCCAGGATTTTGACCCAGCGACAGTGAAGGAACGGTCGATATATTTCCAAGTCAGGATGGTGTGTGACTTGGAGGGGAACTTGCAGGTGGTGGTGTTCCCATGTGTCTGCTGCCCTTGTCCTTCGTTTCATATGTGACTGAACGAATATCATTCACAATCTTGGTTTATGTAGAAGAACTTTAATAACAGAACAGAACTGAAATTTCTAAACTAGAAATATTACTTCTTAACCACTGGGCTGGAATTTTCTGATCATGAGGAAAAAGCTTCCTTTCAGAAAAGGGAAAGTTGATGGTGACAACATTCCTAAATCTACAGGAGTTTGTGTCCTCAGGGGATCCCAGTCAGATACAATCCCAAATTCAGATTGGAAAATATCATTGTAGACACGGCCAGCAATAAGAAAAAACTCACCATCAGTTGTGGAAAATTTGATGCAAGATTTTCTTTCCAAAAAGAAGTGACATGACTTCCATTACTCCATCACTCCCCAGTTGCATAAATGTCTTTAAAACTTTACCTCTCTTTACTTTCCCCATGTTGGTCCTAATCTTTCTTCCCCCTTCCCCAATTCTCCCTATTCCTATTTCTTTCTCCCCATTTCACCGAGTCCAGGGAACACCATCACTTCCATGGCTCCCCTCCCATGTCACACACCAACCCAACTTGGGCACACATTCGCTGCTCCTTCATTGTCGCTGGGTCAGAACCCTGGAATTTCCTAACCCAGCAGGTACTGCAGGAGTACCTTCTCCACACAGGCTGCAATGGTTCAACAACATGGCTCACTGCTACTGCCTCTTTCCCGCCCCACCTCACCCCTCCCCACCGCCAATGCCCACCCCCTTCCCCACCATCATTCCTTTTCAAATACAGCTCCAAATACAGGCACCCGCCTAGTTGCATGCCGCTACTTCTTAGGTGGGACCTTTCTTTTTTTTCCAAATTCATCCTTGAGATGTGGGCGTTGTGGCAAGGCCAGCATTTATCACCTGCTGCTATGTGCCCCTTGAAAAGGTGGCAGTGAGCCATGCTGTTGAACCATTGCAGCCTGTGTGGGGAAGGTACTCCTGCAGTACCTGCTGGGTTAGGAAATTCCAGGGTTCTGACCCAGCGACAATGAAGGAGCAGCGAATGTGTGCCCAAGTTGGGTTGGTGTGTGACATGGGAGGGGAGCCATGCAAGTGATGGCGTTCCCTGGACTCAGTGAAACAGGGAGAAAGAAATAGGAATAGGGAGAATTGGGGAAGGGGAAAGAAAGATTAGGGCCAACATGGGGAAAGTAAAGAGAGGTAAAGTTTTAAAGACATTTATGCAACTGGGGAGCGTTGGGGTAATGGAAGTCATGTCACTTCTCTTTTGGAAAGAAAATCTTGCATCAAATTTTCTACAACTGATGGTGAGTTTTTTTTTTAAATGCTGGCCGTGTCTACAATGATATTTTCCAATCTGAATTTGGGAACACAGTGGGAGGGAAGCAGATTGCTAAACCTTATTGCTTGAGCCTGAGAGCTGGGATGACATGAAGCAGACTGGGTGATATGGCTGTGCAATGATCTGATTGCCTCTGGTTGTCGCGCAGCATCAATTGACCTCTGGTAATTTAGTTCAGCTGAAGGATGACGTGCTCTGTGTTTGATGTTCCTGACAAGACTCTGCTGCCTGATGGCTGAAAGGGCTGATTTTATTTTTTTGTCCTGGTATTATTTATCTAGTTACTTAACCCTTCTAAGTCGGCAGAGTGTTGTTGTGTCTTCTATGGAGTTACTTGTGATGCTTCCAAGATTGATCATCTTCAATGAAGGATTATGATAGAGTAGATATAAGATGTTTTTTCTGCTGGCAGACAGGTCAGTAACCAGGGGTGGGGCAGAGATGAGTTTTTTTTTAAACACAGCGACTTGTGATCTGGAATGCGCTGCCCGAAAGGGTGGAAGCAGATTCAATAGTAACTTCCAAAAAAGAATTGGATATATACTTGGAAAGGAGGATATTGCAGAACTATTGAGGAAAGAGCAGGGGATTAATTGGACAGCTCTTTCAAAGAGCTGCCACTGATATGATGGGCCAAGTGGCCTCCTTCTGAGCTGTATAACTCCATGATGAGAAGGGGGAGGCAGTGGCATAGTGGTATTGTCACTGGACTGGTAATTCAGAGACCCAGGGTAATGCCCTGGGGACCTGGGTTTAAATCCCTCAAGGCACATGGTGGAATTTGAATTCAATATAAAAAAAAAATCTGGAATTAAAAGTCTAATGGTGACCATGAAACTACTGTCGATTGTTGTAAAAACCCATCTGGTTCACTGATGTCCTTTAGGGAAGGAAATCTGCTGTCCTTACCTGGCCTACGTGTGACTCTAGACCCACAGCAATGTGGTTGACTCTTAAAATGCCCTCTGAATAAGGACAATTAGGGATGGGCAATAAATGCTGGCCTAACCAGCGATGTCCACATCCCATGAACGAATAAAAATAAATTTGAAAAAGATGGGGAAATAACATAGATTTATAAGGAGTGGGTCATGTTTGACAAGGAGGTCTTGTGGTGCAGTGGGTAGTATCCATACTGCTAAGCCAGAAGCTCTGGGTTCAAGTCCCACTTCAGGACTTGATGGCCATGGAAGGTGCATTCATAACATGGCAAAACAGGTTTTCAGCCTGTAAATCCTTCAAATATGGCAGGTGTTAAGTACGGGAAAGTTTCCTGGCCAGCCATACTGCAGAAGGCGACAGCAAACCCATGTAGTACTTTGCCAAGCATAATCAGGACCAATCCAATGGGAGCCCATGGTTACCAACGCCATCTTGGGGCTTGGTACCTGAAGGAGAAAGGAAAAGGGTCATGTTTAATTGACCTGGTTAAATTCTTTTGTGAAAATCATATTATGCAGATAAAGGGAATATGGAGCATGTTTCCCCTAGGTTTGCAGAACACATTTGTTCAGGTGCCACAAGAGAGGCTTTTCATAAAAATAAAGCACATGTTGGTAAAGAAAACATAACTACACGTCTTTGTATATACAAATGATTTTAATGTGGGCACAATGAATGTGCTGACAATTTACTGTTAGAAAAGGTGGAGCCATGACAGACTGTGAGGAGGAAGGCCAGATATGAACAGGTTAGTGGGGATGGGGGGAGGTGGGTGGGGCTGTTAACGGAAACTGCAGGGAAATGTGAGGCATTCTATGTTGGAGAGAGGGAGAGGACAGTGTTTCCTAAATAGAGTAAGATTCTCACAAGAGAGATCTAGGGTCACCGATTCATAGATGACTGAAAAGAA
Source organism: Cetorhinus maximus (assembly GCF_964194155.1). Classification (NCBI taxonomy): domain Eukaryota; kingdom Metazoa; phylum Chordata; class Chondrichthyes; order Lamniformes; family Cetorhinidae; genus Cetorhinus; species Cetorhinus maximus. Next base: position 22,016,531 of record NC_135888.1, read on the forward strand.
AGACTTGCATTTATATAGCTCTTTTCACAGACACCCAACATCCGAAAGCACTTTCAGCCAATGAAGTACTTTTGAAATGTAGCACTGTTGTAATTTAGGAAATGCAGCAGCCAATTTGTGCACAGCAAGCTCCCACAAAAAGCAATTAATGACCAAATAATTTGTTTTTATGTGTTGATTGAGGGATAATTATTGGCCAGGGCAGAAGGGAAAATTCTCTTACTCTTTTTCAAAATAGTACCAAGGGACCTTTTACATTGACACAAACAGGCAGATAGAACCTCTTTTTAAAAAGTCTTTTCATGGTGTTGCTGGCTGGACCAGCATTTATTGCCCATCCCTGATTGCCCTTGAGAAGGTGGTGGTGAGCTGCCTTCTTGAACCGCTGCAGTCCCTGTGGTGTAGGTACACCCACAGTGCTGTTAGGGAGGGAGTTCCAGGATTTGGACACAGCGACAGTGAAGGAACGGCAATATATTTGCAAGTCAGGATGGCGAGTGGCTTGGAGGGGAACTTGTGGTGTTCCCATCTATTTGCTGCCCTTGTCCTTCTAGCTGGTAGAGTTTGCGGGTTTGGAAGGTGCGCTGGAAGGAGACTTGGCGAGTTGCTGCAGTGCATCTTGCAGAAAACTAACAAAAGGAGAAAGAACTTGCATTTGTATAGTACCTTTCATGACCTCTGGAAGTCCCAGAGCGCTTTACACCCAATGAAGTGCTTTTTGAAGAGTAGTCACGTTGAAGAACAGAGAAACATGGCAGCCCAATATGTGCACAGCAAGCTCCCACAAACAGCAGTGGGATAAATGACCAGATAAGCTGTTATAGCTTTTCCCCACAGGTGGTTTAGAAGGTAAAATACCTACTTACCAGCAGTAGGTATTGAGACAGAGACATTAACCTAATTAAAAGGGGATTGGATAAGACTTAGAACTGAAAAGAATTGGAAAGGATGCAAGGAAATGGCAAATTAACATTGCACAGGTATGAATAGGCCAACTGGCCTGTTTTGGTGCTGTAACCTGACTGTAGACAGGAGAAGTGAGATTGAAGCTGGAGCAAGCTCCAGTCCAAGTTCACTTTCCTACTGAGAAGTTTCAGATGACCGCTGAATTTGACCAGTGAGCAATCAAAAGGGGGAATGTTAATTCCTGAGTCAGTCCTGTGTTTAAACTCCTGATGGTGGTGGTATTCGACTACAAGTAGAAAGGAGAGGATAAATAGCAGAGGCTCCTAGCTGGACATGCTGCAGTTACTCCTTCAGCATCATTGCCCTATTTAGGGGGGCTAGAGACGGTGGTGTAGTGGTAATGTCACGAGACCTGTAATCCAGAGGCCCAGGCTAATGCTCTGGGACCATTGCAGCTGGTGGAATTTGAATTCAATTAATACATCTGGAATATAAAGCTAATCTCAGAAATGTTGACCATGACAACTGTCATCGATTGTTGTAAAAACCCATCTCGTTCACTCATGCCCCTTTAGGGAAGGAAATCTGCCACCCTTACCCGGTCTGGCCTACATGTAACTCCAGACCCACGGAAGCCTGGTTGGCTCTTAACTGCCCTCTGAAATGGCCTAGCAAGCCACTCAGTTCAAGGGCAATTAGGGACCACTTTACCAGCGATGGCCACATCACATGAAAGAATAATTTTTTAAAAAATCAATGGTGCTGTGTTTGGCTTTTTCTGATGGTTTTGTTCTCTGCTGTAACTAATGCCTTGTCTGCAATTATGAGTTGATGGAACTGGCTTAAAAAAATATCTGAAATGGGACCAATCTTTCAAGTTGTAAATCAGATGAGGTTGTCAACTAGATGAGGCTGAATGGATTTTAACCCATCCTACCCCACACAGACCTACGCGAGCTACGATTCCCTTCTCAGCCAAGGCTGAAAATTCATTGAAAATGACTCTTTAATTGGTATCTGTTGGGTGTATCTGCACACATCCATGGTCATGCAGCACATGTGCATGTCCATGCATATGCATGGGTCCGTGTGTATGTGCGTGTATCTGAGTAAATGTGCATCTTTCCTGCCCCCCCCCCCCTTGCAAGTTGAGTCTGCCATACAATCAGGGCAATTAAAGATAATAAAATAGGCACCTGGATTATAGCAGTGGACACCAGCGCTTGGCATGACTGACACAGTCAGAACTGTCTCCAGTAGTTTGACTTCAAGCCTGATCTTTCTAATTGCAAAATCTCCATCAAACCCTCCAGGGCAGCTGACCAGTGCCTGTAAAATTCTTTTCTGGGAGTTTGTTCATTTTTTTGACACACACACACACACACACAGCTGCAGGGACTTTAAATGTGTGTGCGTCTACATGATACTGGTACATCATGACTGTGTCCAATTATCCTGTCCTACCTGCTCTTTGCCTTTTCAAGTTCTCCTTCTCAAGTCTTTTTTTTAATTCATACATGGGATGTAGGTGTCTCTGGCTAGGCCAACATTTATTGCCCACCCCTAAATTGCCCTTGTTCAGAGGCCATTTAAGAGTCAACCACATTGCTGTAGGTCTGGACCAGGTGAGGACAGTAGATTTCCTTCCCTAAAGGACAGCAGTGAACGACAATGTTTTGATGGTCATCATCAGACTTTTAATTCCAGATTTTTATTGAATACAAATTTCACCATCTGCCATAGTGGGATTTGAACCTGGGTCCCCCCCCAAGCATTACTCTGGCTCTCTGGAGTAATAGTCCGGTGCCAATACCATTATGTCATCGCTTCCCGATTGAGTATTAGGTATTTAACCAATTCCCTTTTGAAAGTTTACTATTGTCTCCATCACCCATTCAGGCAGCACATTCTAGATCATAACAATTTACTGTGTAAAAAAAATTCTCTGCATTTCCCACACCCGCACCCTCCCCCTCCCCCTCCCCCCACCCCCACCGCCACAACACCCCCCCATCACAACGCCCCCCCATTGCCACAACCCCGCCACTGCCACAACCCCCCCACCGTCACAACCCCCCCACCGCCACAACCCCTCCCACTGCCACATCCCCCCTCATCACAACACCCCCCCACTGCCACAACCCCCCCACCGCCACAACCCCCCCAACCGCCACAATCCCCCCCCACCGCCACAATCCCCCCCCCACCGCCACAATCCCCCCCACCACCACCACAATCCCCCCACCGCCACATCCCCCCTCCCACCGCCACATCCCCCCTCCCACCGCCACAACTCCCCCCCACGTCACAACCCCACCCCCTCCCCCTCCCCCTCCCCCTCCCCCTCCCCCAGTCACAACCTCCCTCCCACCACCACAACACCCCCCCCCCACTATTCTTTTGCTCATTACATAAATCTACACCCCCCGGTGACTGATCCTCCTGCAAACTTCTTATTTACTTTATCGAAAGTCTTCATGGACATACATTATTCATGGATTGAGCAGCATTGTGTGAATTGATGACATTTAGGAGGATTAATAGCTACCGTTCTATTTTACAACTAACAAAAGGGAAATCCCTAAGGCGCAGTTATAGAAAAACCCACGCACTTCCAGCCACAACAAGGCGTCAGCCAAATTTTGTAGAAATTGACTTGGAGCATTTTGTTCAGCCCAGTTGAGTTAATCTTCATTTTCCTGATGGCACTTTGGCAAAGAACGAGAACTAGAGAAGGGAAGCTGTATCTTGCTTCACATTCCTCATTCAATATGAAAATTAATTATATCTGAAAGGCTGGGACATTCTGTAGCTGCAGATTTCTCTGGTATTCTAATAGCGCAGTCCTAGTGAGGCAAAATGGCTGTTTCAGCCCCATTCTCCCCGTCTTACCCGTCCCTCACTTTGCACTGCCTAGTGTTCTGTCAGGATAGATACAGCTCCCCCATTCAGCTTTGAGGTGCTGTATGTATAGAAGTACACGTACGAACGTATGAATTAGGAGCAGGAGTGGGCTATTCAGCTCCTCAAGCCTGCCCCGCCATTCAATAAGATCATGGCTACCTTTGCCTATCTGATTTGTCCAATCTATATATAGATTAAAATCACCCACAATTATCACTGTACATTTCTTACAAGTGCCCATTATTTCTACCCCGTGCTATAGTATAGTTTCTGTGAAGGGGCCTATAAGCCACTCTCACAAGTGACTTCTTACCTTTACTATTTCTCATCTCTACCCAAACTGACCCTCCAACTTTATTTCCAGAACTAAGACCGTCTCTCTCTATTGTACCAATGTTATCCTTAATTAACAGAGCTACCCCAGCACCTTTTCCCAGCTTTCTGTCCTTCCTAAATGTATCCTTGAATATTCATGTCCCAATCTTTATCATCCTGCAGCCATATCTCTGTAATGGCTATCAGATTATACATATTTCTATTTGCGCTGTCAATTCATCTGTTTTATTATGAATGCTACATGCATTCAGATACAGAGCCTTTAGTTCTGTCTTCTTACTATTTTTGTAACCTCCAGCCTTATCCGCTGGTACACTCTTAGGTTTGTACACTCTGTCTCTTCCTGCCACACTCTGATCATCATTTCCCTTTTTCCTACATGCTCTCTTGCCTTGTCTTCTCTATTTGATTTAACACATCTTCCCAAACTTGATCCCTTGCCCCCAGTATTTAAAGCCCTCTCTACTGCCCTAGTTACTGCCCGCCGGAACACTTCTCGCAGCACGGTTCAGATGAAGACTGTCCTGATGGTACAGCTCCCACTTTCTGCAGTACTATTGCCAATGCCCCATGAATTGAAACCCATTTCTCCCACACCAATCTTTGAGCCACGCATTTAATCCTCTAATCTGGTTTACCCTACACCAATTTGCGCGTGGCTCAGGTAGTAATCAAGAGTTTATTACCTTTGAGGTTCTGCTTTTTAAGTTAGCCTCGAGCTGCTCATACTCCCTCAGCAGAACCTCTTTCCTAGTCACTGGTAGTGATGTGGACCACGACCAATGAACCCCCCCCCTCCCACTGTAAGTTCCTCTCCAGCCTAGAGCAGATGCCCGGAACCCTAGCCACAGGCAGGCAACAAAACAGTCTGGACTCTCACTCTTGGCTACAAAGAACTGTGTCTATCCCCCTGACTATACTGTCTCCTACTACCACTACATTCCTATTAACTACACACCCTTCACCACCAACACCCCCACCACTCCGCCCCCCCACTCCCCACCCCCGCTTGAATGGCTTCCTGTACTATGGCGCCATGGTCAGTTTGCTCATTACCCCCAACAGCCACGGCTTTCATCCATACAGACTGCAAAAACCTCAAACCTGTTGGACAATTGCAAAGGCTGAGGCTCCTCCGCTTCTAGCTTCTGGGTCCCCGTGCCTTTCTTAAGTAAGGAGACCAGTACTGTACACAATACTCCAGATGTGGTCTCACCAATGCCCTGTACAACTGAAGCATAACCTCCCTACTTTTATGTTCAATTCCCCTCGCAATAAATGATAACATTCTATTAGCTTTCCTAATTACTTGAACCTGCAAACTAACCTTTTGTGATTCATGCACCAGGACACCCTGATCCTCTGCACTTCAGCTCTGCAATTTCTCACCATTTAGATAATATGCTTCTTTGTCTATTTTGACAGGAAAAATAAAAAAAATTCACATTTTCCCATATTATACTCTATTTGCCAGATCTTAGCCCACTCATTTAACCTATCTATGTCCCCTTGTAGCCTCCTTTTGTCCTCCTCACAATTTACTTTCCCACCTATCTTTGTATCATCAGCAAATTTAGCAACCATTTCTTCTGTCTCTTATCCAAGTCATTTATGTAAATTGCAAAAGGTTAAGGCCCCAACACTGGTTCCTGTGGCATTCCACTCATTACATCCCACCAATCAGAAAAAGACCCATTTAAGGCTACCCTCTGTTTCCTGTTAGCTGGTCAATCTTCTCTCCATGTCAATATGTTAACCCCTAAACCATGAGCTTTTATTTTCCACACTAATCTTTGATGTGGCACCTTATCAAATGCCGCCTGGAAATCTAAGTACAGTACATCCACCGGTTCCCCTTTATCCACTGCACATGCGACTCCTTCAAAAAAACTGTCGCCTAGGCCCAAAGACCTGGAATTCTGCCTCTCCTCCTCTATCCTTCTTTAAGACCTTAAAACCTACCTCTTTGACCAAGCTTTTGATCGCCTGTCCTGATTTCTCCTTCTGTGGCTCAGTGTCAAATTTTGTTTGACAATGCTCCTATGAAGCACCTTGGAACTTCCTGCAGGGTTAAAGGCGCTATATAAATTTAAGTTGTTGCTGTGGAGTTGAGTTGAGTTGTGGAACTGTAGCAGATCGTAACCTCTGACTGCTGCTTGCATTCAGTTGTGGACCTCTGACAAACTGTTCCAACGGGCAGTGTAGACTCTAGTTTAGTAATCAGCCCCTTTCATACAATTGACCTAAATGGTATCTGATCAACCTCCTGTGTTACAGGGGTCTGCATGATGAGCAAGCGCTTTCAACTGGCCTGAGCTAAGCCGGGCCTGTATGAAAACCTCCTGAAAGTCACGTGTAGATTTTCTTTTTATGTACAAGATAATCCTTTTCCTTGGATTTCACTCCTAGCTACTTGTAATGTGTTGGGATGGAGGGGCCAATGGATTGCTTTCCACTTTCCTGTGTTCCAGCAATAAGAGCCAGTACAGAAACACTCGGGAATGATGGGGGTCAGGGTGAATGTTTCCGTTTGATGGCAGCAGCCTGCCTGCTTTTGTCTTTTCATCACTTTTCAGCCTTCCAACATTAGCAGCACACGGGCAATGCTTGGTGTAAAGCTGTCACGAGGGTTTGAGTTAATGGAACACAGCTCAGGTCTGATTGATATCTCTATTCTGGACATTGAGTGTTTCAATAGACTTCCATTGGGTGCTGTTGCAGCTAATTATCATTAATTCAGCTTTTCCTTGACAATGCAGTGGTACTATCGCACCAACAATGCTGTGAGCCCACTGCTTCCCCATTGGAGTGGTATTTGTTGGATTTTACCCACTGTAGAATTTCACACTAACGCCTCTGTGTTTTTGCCTCAAACCCAGAGGAAAGGCCGGTTATAGCAAGATGTTTGCTGACCTCCATTGCTTCTCAGTCTAACAAATCCCTCCAAGACCTCGCTCCCCTTCCTATCTCTGTAATCTTCTCCAGCCTTACAACATTCCGAGGTCCTTACAATCCTCCAACCTGACACCTTACGCAACCCGGATTTCCATTGCTCCACAACTGGTGGCTGTGCCTTCAGTTACCCAGACCCTAAGCTTCGGAATTCCCTCCCTAAACCTCTGCTCCTTTTAAGTGATCCTTAAAGCCTACCTTTCAGTTTGATAACCCTCCTGTGGAGTGCCTTGGGATGTTGAACTATGTTGCTGGTGCTATGGTGCAAGTTGTTGGTGTGAACTTTTCAACTCTTTTTTTATTCATTCATGGGATGTGGGCTTCGCTGGCTGGGCCAGCATTTATTGCCCATCCCTAGTTGCCCTTGAGAAGGTGGTGATGAGCTGCCTTCTTGAACCGCTGCAGTCCATGTGGTGTGGGCACACCCACAGTGCTGTTAGGGAGGGAGTTCCAGGATTTTGACCCAGCGACAGTGAAGGAACAGCGACATATTTCCAAGTCAGGATGGTGTGTGGCTTGGATGGGAACTTCCAGGTGGTGGTGTTCCCATCTATCTGCTACCCTTGTCCTTCTAGGTGGTAGTGGTTGTGGATTTAGAAGGTGCTGTCTAAGGAGCCTTGGTGAATTCCTGCAGTACATGAGCAGTCTTGAGAGATTGTGTTCAAAAACAAATCATCACTTTCTTTTAAACACTGCTTCCACCACACTTGTAGTTGTTAATGGATCAAAGCCAGTTGGTGAAGCCAAAACCAAGACACAGAGCTTTTCTTTATTGAGAGAATTTATTGACTAGTTCAGTCTCTCAGCTATCCACCCACTCAACCCAGTGTCCCAGCTATCCCCTATTTATGTGTGCTCAAAGACAATTAATGCCCATCGCCTGTTTCTCTTAACCTTGACAATGTAATTGACGAGACATTTTAACAGTAGTCAGGTGTCAGATTGGGTGTAGAAATCTGCCTTCAGTTCTCTGTTGTCTGTCAAGATGTGTCTTCTGTGGCTCAGTTGGTAGCACACTCACCTCTGAATCACAAGGTTTTAGGTTCAAATCCCACTCCAGGGCTTGAGCACAAAAATCAAGTGCAGTTCTGAGGGAGTGCTGCACTCAGAGGTCAGAGGTGCCATCCTTTGGATGAGAGTTTAAACCAACAACCCATTTGCCCCCTCAGTTGTTTGTAGAGGACCTTGTGGCCATTACTTCAAAGACATGCAGGGGAGTTCACCCCAGTGTCTTGGGCCAATATTTATCCCTTGACCACTATCACAGAAACAGATTATCTGGCCATCTATCTCATTGCTGTTTGTGGGATCTTGCTCCCTGCAAATTGGCTGCTGCATTTCCTACATGACATCATTTTTTATTTTAAAGTGCATCGTTGGCTGTAAAGAGCTTTGAGATGCACTAAAGCTGTGAAAGGCGTTATAGAAATGCAAGTTCTTTCGTTTATGTGAAATCGGCAGGATACTGATGAGGAGACGAGAGGGGATGGCAGCAGAGGGAGTTGCAAGCCAGGCTGGGCCCCTGCCAGCCAAGCCCTGATGCATTTGTTAATGGGATCAATTGGTTTTCTTTGCCAATCAAGAATTTAGATTTTCTTTTTATTTACTTACTTGATTTGCATAATGGATTAAGTTTAGACAGCATCTGATTTAAAAGCGCATCATTGCTATTCTAATTTATTAAACGTTGCATAAAATTAATGTATTCCTTGGATCCCTCTGCATGTAAATGTCAACAAAATTGAATGAAAGCTTTGGGTTGCAGTATGTGTTTGCGTGGGAGGCAGTGAGGGGGAGCGGGGTTTATGGCGTAATGGGAAAGGGTTGAATGGTTTGGAGCAGTGATCTTGGATACTTTGTCTTTCTTGGCTGTTTTTTCTTGTGTCTACGGGATGTGGGGGTCACTGGCTGGGCCAGCATTTACTGCCCATCCCTCATTGCCCCTTGAGAAGGTGGTGGTGAGCCGCCTTCTTGAACCGCTGCAGTCCCTGTGGTGTAGGTACACCCACAGTGCTGTTAGGGAGGGAGTTCCAGATAGGAATTCCACACACGGAGGGGGTTGATTCAGGTAGATGGTTGGGTGGTTGGATTGGAGGCAGCGTTATAACAGCGTTGGATTGGAGGCGGCGTTATAACAGAAGGGTCTCCTGCAATGGGAATGAGATTGATGGAGATAGTGTCTCTGGGGACCATTTAATGGCAGTAAGTAAAACTCATTGAGTTGAGTGGTTTGCAATGAAAATGCTTCCAATCATCTGCACAAGGAAATATACTAATGTCTGCAATTGGGGAACCATCTTATGGCCAGATACTGCAAGATTGAAACCATGAAATGCGGCAAATTATATAGAATTGGCAGCACAGAAAGAGACTGTCCATTTGCTCCAGGCCAGTGTTTATGCTCCACACAAGCCTCCTCCCTTCTTCATCTCATCCTGTCTGTATAACCTTCTATTCCTTTCTCCCTCATGTGCTTATCTAGTTTCCCTTTAAATGTATCTATTCATCTCATTTACTCCTCGTGGTAGCGAGTTCCACATTCTCCCCACTCTCTAGGTAAAGACATTTCTCCTGAATTCCTGACTGGATTTATCAGTGACTATCGCACATTGATGGCCTCTTATTCTGGTCACGCCCACAGAGGGGAATCATTTATTTTTCTCCATCCACCCGATCAAACCCTTTCAAAATCTTAAAGACCTCTATCAGATCACCCCTCAGCCTTCTCTTTTCTCGATGAAAGGGCCTCAGCTTGTTCAATCTCCCAGAAGCACAAGCCGTGTAAATATTAAAAACCCCAGCGTTAGAAACGTGCAATGTTGATGAAGCTGAAGGTAAATTAAATTTCACCTTCACCCAACTTCTCATCCCCACTGCCTCCCCTCACCCTTGCCCCTTCCCAGTATGTAGTGCTATTCTTTACGAAGTTCAGCTCGCATTGTTCTGTGTCCTGTTATGGGTTATGTTCGAGTAACACCGTGCAATTTGATGTCCCTCAGGTAGCACCCTGATCAAGGTTGGTGAGGCTCAGAGACGCCTGGGAGCTGCTGATCGCGATTTCATCCAGTCGTCCATGATTAACTTCCTGACACCTCTCCGTAACTTTCTGGAAGGAGATTGGAAGACCATCTCGGTGAGCTTTAAGCAGTGGTTTTCCCCACTTTCCCGCACCATAGCTGATATCAGGCGATTATCTCCCTCAGGCCTCCCCCTGTCCTCTCCAAATTGCTTTCAGGAGTGGATCAAAATATTCATCTTGTCCTTTGATCCCCAACTCCCTCCCTCCCTCCCTCCTCCCCCTCCCTTCCTACACCATCTATGAGGGTCGAACCCGCCTCTGCTCTGTGGGGGTGAGGAGCTCCCAGTGGTTAATAAGCCCTGCTGGATCTTGGGATTTTGGAACTGAGTTTAATCTTTAGACAAGCCCTCAAAAACCTGCCTTTGCCTGACTTCCTGCTTTTCAAACAACTCGGTCTAAATCTTCCAGGAGGAGGCCGTTCTGCCCATTATGTCCATGCTGGTTCTCTGTGGAGCAATCCAGTCTGTCTCATTCCCCCGCTGTATCCCCCTGGCCCTGTGGGTTTCCTCAGGGAAACGCCTGTAGGCAACAGTAAATGGACTCATGGGGGAGGGGTGGAGGAACCAGACGGGTTAGTTAAAATTAGGCACTTCCCGTCCCCTCCCCTCCCCGTCCCCTTCCCTCCCCAATCCCACTACATTCCTGTCATGTTCCAATATTAACCTGCTCTCTCCCTATGGGTGATCAGGCCACCCAGAGGCATCTTTAAATATGCAGATTAGGGCCCAACAATGTCAATGGGACCTGATCCAGTACTTTAGCAGTGGGAGGAGGGAGAGGAGGGAAGGAGCAGTGAGGACATCCTCGGCAAACCAAACCCATCGAGAGGGACAATCGTGGACAGCAAGAGGATCATAAGATCCATAAGCAATGAGAGCAGGAGTGGGCCATTCAGCTGCTCGGGCCTGCTCTGCCATTCAGGTAGATCATGGCTGATCTGATTGTGGCCTCAATTCCCACCTTCCTGTCTGCCCCCGCCCCCCTATAACCCTTAACTCCTTTGTCAATCAAAAAATCTGTCCAACTCGGCCTTGAATATATTCAATGACCCAGCCTCCACTGCCCTCTGGGGTAGAGAATTCCACAGACTAACTACCCTCTGAGAGAAAAAATTCCTCCAGGTCTCTGGCTTAATGGGAGACCCCTTATCTTTAAACTGTGGCCCCTAATTCTAGATTCCCCATGAGGGGGGAACATCCTCTCAGCTTCTACCCTGTCAAGTCCCCTCAGAACCTTATGTTCCAATAAGATCACCGCTCATTCTTCTAAACTCCAATGAGCGTAGGCCCAACCTTCACAGGAATCAGCCTCGTGAACCACCTCAGTGCGGCTTCCAAAGCGAGGATATCCTTCCTTAAGGAGGGCAAGGCCGTACATAGTACTCTAGATGCAGTCTCACTACGGCCCTACAGTTGTAGCAAGCCCGACTTTTATACTCCCCCTCTGCATTAGACCCCGCCAGGTAAGTTATTACATTTTATTTTAGGATTTCCATGTGTGTCAGGAGGAGCCGGGGCCTTCTGCTGGGCCTGAAGAGGAGGACTCGGCTGCATCTGGCTGCACCTCCCCAAACCGCGCCCCCCACCCCCGGGCTGCACCTCCCTGAGCCCCTCCCCCAACCCCCCCACCCCCACCCCCACTCCCACTCCCACTTAACCTGACTAACGGGAAGGTTGCAATGTCCACACTTTAAAATCGGGCCCATGGTATTTTTGGCAGTTGAGTAAGTGTTAAGCTGGACGTAGGCACCAGCGGTGAACATTAAAACAATTGGTGCAAGTGTTAATGTGCAGAGAAACGGTTTCCTCTGGCCAGGCGGGGCTCCAGAACAAGGGAACATTATTCAAGCCAGACTGTTCAGCAATGAAGCCTGAAGCGTTCTTTCACCATCGCCGTGACAACCTGGAACTGTCTCAGAGCGACAAACTGTAGATGCTCCGTCAGTTGAAACTTTCAAAACTGAGATGGATCATTTTTAAGGGATATGGAACAAAGGCTGGCAAATGGCATTGAGGTACAGATCATTCATGATCTACTTGAATGGTAGCACAAGCTGGAGGGGCTGAATGGCCTTCCCTTACTCCTGTGTTCCTGTGATCTACCATGCCATCTTTTAAACACTACTTATTTTAACTTGTCTCATCCCTGGAAATCAGACCCCAGTCTAACTGGCCCAAGTTAAAGGATTAACGATCAACAGCAACCACATGCATTTATATAGCATCTTTCTGTTATAAAATGTCCCAAGTGCTTGGCAGGAGTGTTATCAAACAGAGTTTGGCACCGTCCAGCGTAAGAGATATTAGGGCAGGTGACCAAAAGCTTAGTCAAAAGGTGCATCCAAGCTGGAAAGAAAGAGTGTAGGGAGGAAAAAGGAGAGAGGTGGAGAGGTGTAGGGAGGGATGAGGAGAGAGGTGGAGAGGTGTAGGGAGGGATGAGGAGAGAGGTGGAGAGGTGTAGGGAGAGATGAGGAGAGAGGTGGAGAGGTGTAGGGAGGGATGAGGAGAGAGGTGGAGAGGTGTAGGGAGAGATGAGGAGAGAGGTGGCGAGGTGTAGGGAGGGATGAGGAGAGAGGTGGAGAGGTGTAGGGAGGGTTGAGGAGAGAGGTGTAGGGAGGGATGAGGAGAGAGGTGGAGAGGTGTAGGGAGGGATGAGGAGAGAGGTGGAGAGGTGTAGGGAGGGATGAGGAGAGAGGTGGAGAGGTATAGGGAGGGATGAGGAGAGAGGTGTAGGGAGGGATGAGAGAGGCAGAGAGAGGTGTAGGAAGGGATGAGGAGAGAGGCAGAGAGAGGTGTAGGGAGGAAAAAGGAGAGAGGCGGAGAGAGGTGTAGGGAGGGATGAGGAGAGAGGTGGAGAGGTGTAGGGAGGGATGAGGAGAGAGGCAGAGAGAGGTGTAGGGAGGAAAAAGGAGAGAGGCGGAGAGAGGTGTAGGGAGGAAAAAGGAGAGAGGCAGAGAGAGGTGTAGGGAGGGATGAGGAGAGAGGTGGAGAGGTGTAGGGAGAGATGAGGAGAGAGGTGGAGAGGTGTAGGGAGGGATGAGGAGAGAGGTGGAGAGGTGTAGGGAGGGTTGAGGAGAGAGGCGGAGAGAGGTGTAGGGAGGGATGAGGAGAGAGGTGGAGAGGTGTAGGGAGGGATGAGGAGAGAGGTGGAGAGGTGTAGGGAGGGATGAGGAGAGAGGTGGAGAGGTGTAGGGAGGGATGAGGAGAGAGGTGTAGGGAGGGATGAGAGAGGCAGAGAGAGGTGTAGGAAGGGATGAGGAGAGAGGCAGAGAGAGGTGTAGGGAGGAAAAAGGAGAGAGGCGGAGAGAGGTGTAGGGAGGGATGAGGAGAGAGGTGGAGAGGTGTAGGGAGGGATGAGGAGAGAGGCAGAGAGAGGTGTAGGGAGGAAAAAGGAGAGAGGCGGAGAGAGGTGTAGGGAGGAAAAAGGAGAGAGGCAGAGAGAGGTGTAGGGAGGGATGAGGAAAGAGGTGGAGAGGTGTAGGGAGGGGAGAGAGGCGGAGAGAGGTGTAGGGAGGGATGAGGACAGAGGCGGAGAGAGGTGTAGGGAGGGATGAGGAGAGAGGTGGAGAGGTGTAGGGAGGGATGAGGAGAGAGGTGGAGAGGTGTAGGGAGGGATGAGGAGAGAGGCAGAGAGAGGTGTAGGGAGGGATGAGGCGAGAGGCAGAGAGAGGTGTAGGGAGGGATGAGGAGAGAGCTAGTGAGGTGTAGGGAGGGATGAAGAGAGAGCTAGTGAGGTGTAGGGAGGGATGAGGAGAGAAGTGGAGAGGTGTAGGGAGGGATGAGGAGAGAGGCGGAGAGAAGTGTAGGGAGGGATGAGGAGAGCAGTGGAGAGGTGTAGGGAGGGATGAAGAGAGAGGCAGAGAGAGTTGTAGGGAGGGATGAGGAGAGAGGCGGAGAGAGGTGTAGGGAGGGATGAGGAGAGAGGCGGAGAGGTGTAGGGAGGGATGAGGAGAGAGGTGTAGGGAGGAATGAGGAGAGAGGCGGAGAGGTGTAGGGAGGGATGAGGAGAGAGGCGGAGAGAGGTGTAGGGAAGGATGAGGAGAGAGGCGGAGAGAGGTGTAGGGAGGGATGAGGAGAGAGGCGGAGAGGTGTAGGGAGGGATGAGGAGAGAGGCGGAGAGGTGTAGGGAGGGATGAGGAGAGAGGCGGAGAGGTGTAGGGAGGGATGAGGAGAGAGGTGGAGAGAGGTGTAGGGAAGGATGAGGAGAGAGGCGGAGAGGTGTAGGGAGGGATGATGAGAGAGGCGGAGAGAGGTGTAGGGAAGGATGAGGAGAGAGGCGGAGAGAGGTGTAGGGAGGGATGAGGAGAGAGGCGGAGAGGTGTAGGGAGGGATGAGGAGAGAGGCGGAGAGGTGTAGGGAGGGATGAGGAGAGAGGCGGAGAGAGGTGTAGGGAAGGATGAGGAGAGAGGCGGAGAGAGGTGTAGGGAGGGATGAGGAGAGAGGCGGAGAGAGGTGTAGGGAGGGATGAGGAGAGAGGCAGAGAGAGGTGTAGGGAGGGATGAGGAGAGAGGCGGAGAGAGGTGTAGGGAGGGATGAGGAGCAAGGTTGATAGGTGTAGGGAGGGAATTCCAGAGTGAAGAGGCTTAGCTACTGATAGCACAATTGCCAGTAGTGGTGTGGTTAAAACTGGTTTTGAGTAGATACCTGGTCTCTTTGGAAATGAGAAAGAGCTGATTCTATTCTTTCGCTCTGGGCTTTGACCCACAGTCTCTCCTGAGAGTCTAAGTGGGTAGCACCTCTCACCTCCGAGTCAGAAGGTTTCAGGTTCGAGTTTGGGATTTGAGCGAAAATCCTCGGCTGACACTACCAGGGGGGTGCCACCTGAGTGCCACACTGTCAGGGGTGCCGATTTTTAGATGAGACCTCAAAGCGAGACCCTGCCTGCCCTCTTAGGTGGATGTAAAATATCCCATGGCACTATTCTGAAGGGGAGCAGGGGAGTTGTCCCTGGTGTCCTGCTTAATATTTATCCCTCAATCAACACCACCAAAAACAGATTATCTGATCAGTATCATGTTGTTGTTTGTGGGATTTTTCTTTGCGCAGTTTTGGCTGCTGCAAATTCTTACAGTGTCCACACCTTCAAAATGGGACTTCATTGGCTGTAACCCTACTTTGAGACGTTCTGAGACCATGAAAGGCGCTATATAAATGCAAGTTCCTTCTTTGATGGGGCATCCGCGAGGCAACAATGTGAACTTGTGGGAGGCAAGGGGTTAGGAGGCCTGCCTAGAGGGGAGGGGGAGGTAGGGGGGCCTGGATGAGAAATGATAGTCACATGGGTGCAGTAAGGAGGAAATTTCCTCGGTTTCTGTTCTTTCTTAATGTTATAGAAGGAGAGAAGACTCTTGGAGAACAGACGGCTGGACTTGGATGCCTGCAAGGCCCGATTAAAGAAAGCAAAGGCGGCCGAGGCAAAGGCAGCAGTAGGTGACTCCATTCTCAACCCACCCCTACCGTTCATTAACTCTCCCCAGTGTCATGGCAACCAGTTTAAAATATACAGCCACAAGCCTGAAATCTGAGCCAGAGTCTGTGTCACCTCGTTGCCGGAGTTGTTCAAACTGGGAGAGTTAATGTTAATTGCATGAATCTCTGTCTCTTTCTTCCTACGCTACTGAATAACATTTTGTCCTTAACTCAACATCGTGACTTGTGTTGTATCCAGACTTTCATACTGACCAATGTTCTTTTTCTGTTGTGTTCTGCGCAGTGTGAGGGAGAAGTGAGTACTTGTTGGTTGAACCGCTACTTTCTCTGACCTGGTTTTTCCGTAATATTCCAGAAGGATTTTTATATATATTATATATATATATATTTTTTTAAAAAAACACTTTCCACTCATTCGCTGCCTGATGTTCTGATGCCAGTCTGCGCAGTTGGACTAATTGGGATCTCCGCAGGACCGGAAGCTATAACACGAGCTGTGTTTATATTAGTGAATGATCCCACCCTGTGTCTGTGTGTGTTTCTGCTGTGTCGCTAACATTGTGTGGGGTGGGGTGGGTGGTTGGGTTTAGTGCAGTAGTTGGAGATGTGCCGAGAACTGGGATTCACTTCTGTTGTTACTGATTCTAACTTAGAATTTGAGATTTTTATCCTTTTTTTTTTGCACCTTTTTGAGTGTGGAGATTTTTTGTAACTGTGATCAGTGTTGTGATTTGGTACTGGAGCTTTTATTTACTGGACAAGTTTCTTTCAAAGACATTACAGAGTAACTCCTGTCATTCTCTGTTTGTCAGTGTTCATGAGAAGAGTTGGAAATAGAGCAATTGCCCCTCCCTCCCCTTGTTCCCTCTATTTCTTTTGCCCTCCTTGTTTCTCTCGTCTGTCTGTCTCAACACCAGCCCTTTAGTGAGGAGAGCAGGAGACACTTAGGACATAAATAGATGACCATAAGGCAGGTTAGAAGTGAGACCAAAACCCCTTAAGGACTGCTGGTGACTGGGGGGGATCCAACACTTGATTGTTCCTCTGCTACAGTTTTAGCAGGTATCATACAAACTGGTCAAGATAACAACTGAATTTTTAAAAAATGTATTCCTTCATGGGATGTGAGCTTCACTGGGAAGACCAGCGTTTGTTGCCCATCCCTAATTACCCTCAAACTGAGTGGCTTGCTAGGCCATTTCAGAGGGTATTTAAGAGTCATCCACATTGCTCTGGGTCTGGGAATCACATGTAGGCCAGACCAGGTAAGGACGGCAGATTTCCTTCCCTAAAGGACATTAGTGAGCCAGGTGGGTTTTTACAGATGATAGTTTCCTGGTCACCATTACCAAGACTGGCTTTCAATTCCAGATTTTATTCATTTGGATTTAAATTCCACCAGCTGCAGTGGGATTTGAACCCATGTCCCCAGAGCATTAGACTGGGACTCTGGGTTACTAATCCAGTGACATGACCACTACACCATCATCTCCCCCCATAGAGAGCAAAGGAAGGCTATACAAACATGTGGAAAACTCATCTGCTAATATTTCCGACAGTAACGACTGAATTCCCCCAGTTTTGGTTCTTCTGCTCGTGTTGTTCATTCTGCACCATGCTAATCCTCACCTGCTCTCGTACTCCTCCCCCCCCCACTCAGATCAGCCCCCAGCCAGCTCTCTCCACGCAAATCTGGGCGTTTTAATATTTGGTTCAAGGCTTGACACAGAGCCCTACATCCCTGTACCAGTTAACACAAGGATGCTGGGAACCGTACAGCACAGAAGGAAGACATTCGGCCTATTGTGCCTGTGCCAGCTCTTTGAAAGAGATATCCAATTAGTCCCATTCTCCCCTGTTCTTTCCCCCATATCCCTGGAGTTATCTCCCCTTCAAGTAACAATCGAAGTATTTATTTCATAGGCACAAGCAGTAACCGAGTTGAACAGGAGAGGAGTGGAATCTAGAAGCTGGCTGGATTATCTATATTGATCATCCTCTTTAACAGGCCATAATGTGTTTCCCAGGCAGCATTGGGGGACATGGTCTCTTTCTGTTTATTATTGCCGGTCATGAGAAGGAACTTAGAAACTGCGTCACTGCAAAATTTACAGAATAAACTTCCTGGCTAAATATTGGGCGAGGAGTGGCAATCACTTTTGGATTGCCACTCTGCTCCTATTTACTTACCTTGCGCTAGAGCTCCACCTTTCTCGCCCAGACTTCCAAACTGGGCCTCCTGAGAAATGGAGTCCTTTCTTTATGGTGTAGGAGCATGAGGAGGAATCCAAGCCACACCCCCTTTTTATGGCACCACCTACCGTATTCCAGTAAGTATAAATGTCCCAAAGGCACTTAGAAAGCTATGGAGAGAAGGTGAGGGGGTTGGGTGTGGCCGGGAGTTGGGGGGGGAGTTGTTCAGGAGAGTGGTCGTGGGGTAGTTGGGGAGTAATCAGGAGGTGGGGAGGTTGTCGGAAGGCTGGGGGTTAGACGGTGGCGTGAGAGGTGGTAGTCGGGGGCGTAGGGGGTAGTTGGGGGTGTAGGGAGTAGTCAGGCGGTCAAGGGGGTAGTCAGGGTTGTAGGTGGTAGTTGGTGGTAGGGGGTAGTCAGGTGGTCAAGGGGGATAGTCAGAGTTGGTGTAGTCAGGGGGTGGGGAGGTAGCTGGGGTGAGAGTGTATTCGGGAGGTCATGGGGGTAGTTGGGTGGTTAGGGGTAGTAGGGGTGGGGGGTTAGTTGGGTGGTAGGAGGGTTGGGGGGTTAGTTGGGTGGTAGGAGGGTTGGGGGGACTGGGGTGTAGTCAGGTGGTGAGGGGTGGGGTGGAAATCTTGTGGGTAGTCGGGGTTCCAGTGAAGAGTTGGGGGGGGTCCCAGTATGGGGTGGGTTGGAGTGGGTTTTGGGGTGGCGGGGGGGAGGGTGGTGGCAGTAGTATGGTTACCCAGGAGTTAGAACTGGTTTTAATTCTAACCTTTCCTGGGTAACTATTCTACTAAGTGAGTCAGAACCACCCGAAGTCTCTGACTCTAACTCGGAGGCTCGGAGGGTTCCAGATGCAGGGCAATTGCCCAACGGAAGTTGATACTTCCCGCAGGGTCCTTGCGTTGGGACTTCCGAGGGGTCTCCCAGTGCATTGTGTGCCTGGGGGGGTGGGGTGGGGATGCGAGGGGGGTAACTCCAGGAAAAGACCACCCAGAGACTGGAAGATCCGGGCCTATGTAATCACACATTTAATCACGTGTCAATTTGGCTGGAACATTTCCACGTCCTCCATTGGGGTGAAACATTTCATTATCGATTTACCCACCTATAATCCTCCTTTCCGGGCTTTAGATGGGGGAATCGCTAGATATTCCCCCCTCTCCCCCCCCCCCCACTCCTCCTCCACAGACCACCAAGACAGAACATGCCGGAAACAGTCAGCAGGGCCGGCAGCACCTGTCAACCTGAAACATTGAACTTGTTCCCTCTCTCCACACAGAGGCTGCCTGATCTGCTGAGCATGCTCTGATTTTATGTCCGGTTTCCAGCACCTGCAGTATTTTCCTTCCTTCCCTCCCCACTCCCCCCCAACCCGGGGCCTGCACGCTGGTTAGGGTGTCATGAGGGTGGACCCTGAGGGAAATGCTGGAGAAAGTGAGGGGCTGGGGATTTGAACTCTCTGGGTCCTTCACACAGTCGTCAGAAAATCCATCTTCGTATCCCAATTTCTCCTCG
Source organism: Cetorhinus maximus (assembly GCF_964194155.1). Lineage (NCBI taxonomy): Eukaryota > Metazoa > Chordata > Chondrichthyes > Lamniformes > Cetorhinidae > Cetorhinus > Cetorhinus maximus. Next base: position 22,035,848 of record NC_135888.1, read on the forward strand.
AGCAGCTCCGACCTAGGGCAGAATTTTACCCTCGTCGGGCGGACGTGTGCCTGGCCCGAAGGGGAGAAATATAATGTGTGATGTCATCGCGCACTGGCACGATATTTCGGTCGGCGGGCGCACGAGAGGTGACAGGGCACCCACTGACAATTAAGAAGCTTATTAAGGCCCTTAATTAATTGCATTAAGTTTTTCGCTGCCCGTCCAATCTTATGATGAATAGGCCAAAGCGGCCTTCGCATTTTTTGCGAAACCTCATCCACGGGTGGGATGAGGTTTTCGACCAGTGATTTTTAAAAAAGAAATAAAAACTTTTAAAACTCATTTTTAACATGTTCCTGCTCATGGGGCACAGTCACGGGAGGGGACATGTTTTTCCATATTTCTCCAGTCTTTATTTCTCAGGTCAAAGTCTTCAGCACCCCCCTGGGGCAGCTCGGTGCCTTTAAGGGAGCTTTCACTGAGTGCACCCCCCACACGCATGCGCTGACTTCCGTGCCCGCCCTCCTACCCCCCGCCCCCCTCCGCCTGGCCAGCGCTGAACGTTTCAGCACCCGATTCACGTTGGCTGCTCATTAATTGGCCAGCCAGGGTGAAATCGTGGTCAGGGCCCAATCACAGCTGCTCCCGGGCCCAACCACCGCGCCCAGCAAGGTAAAAATCACAGAATCACACAGTGCAGAAGAGACCCTTCGGCCCATCGAGTCTGCACCGACACGCGAGAAACACCTGACCTACCTACCTAATCCCATCTACCAGCACTTGGCCCATAGCCTTGAATGTTAGGATGTGCCAAGTGCTCATCCAGGTACTTTTTAAAGGGTGTGAGGCAACCCGCCTCCACCACCCTCCCAGGCGGCGCATTCCCAAGTCCTGCCCCTAATCTTGCTTTTCACTTTCTCAGTGTGGCTTTTCCTAAATCACAGTTGCTGCTGTTCTGTTCCAGCCCTCGATGTTAAGAGGGGCTCTGTGTTCCTGGCAATGCCAAAACCATTTGGTTTTAATTGGGAATGGTTCAAATCTTTACTCCCACATGCCCTGTCAGGGTGTAGACAGCTCCTCCTTGACTACAAGTGAAATGTTGCTCCCAGGTATTTCTAGCATCCATTGCTAGTTTAACTAGCAGTAAGATTGACTTAACTGATTGACAGGAGTTGGATCAATGTGTTGGTCCATTGAACACCACCTCCATGGCCCTTGGCACTGAATCTTGGGTTGGATTGACTGATAAAAATTGAAGAGGCGATGTGAAAGGTATCCAAGGACTCTCAAACTCACCTGGGAAGCGATCCTTTCTGGGTGTCTGCAGGAGACGTAACAGCCCCCAGTGCACAGTAAGGATCTGTTGGTTGGACCTGCTTTGGTTGTGCAGAGGCCTCCCCCATGCAACATTCAGCCAGTCTGGCTCAGGGTTCATCGTATTGGTTGCGGAGTCATTCCCTCAAAATGAGCACGGTAAGGTTCGGGATCTCCTCTGGGTATCGACCTTCCTTCAGTAGCACTTGCCTGTGTCACAGCAATTGAGCCCAGTTCCCCTGCACATCTCCAGACCTTGGTTGAGTTGTTTCGTGGTTTTCAAGTTTGACGTGACCTTCTTTTTAAAACATGTCCACAGATATTTCGCTTTTTATGCATGATATATTTTGTGTGTAAAATCTCTTCCCGCCTTGTAGGCGACACCTGATTTTCAGGAGACTAGGCCTCGTAATTATGTACTGTCGGCCAGTGCATCTGCGGTAAGCCATGGGTGAAATCAGCATTCCCCATTTTCTCTATCTTTTTTGCCTTTCTCCCGCTCTCTCCGACATCGTATGCTGTAAGGATTGGTGACCCTTTTTTTACCAGGCCTCTTAATTCAAAACTATAGCCTCACTTACAGTATCGCCGACTCTGGTTGGCCATATTCCTGGAGGTTTCATCCCACCTCCCACAATTCAGTCAAACCATCCCTTTAGTCCCCGTTTCCAGGATTGATATGCAAAAGGGTTCAAAAGAAAATGGAGGAGTGGGGGGGGTGTGGTGGGCAGAAACACTTATTCTTTAGCACCCCTGTAGTTTTTCTCCCAGGCGTTACTCGCTGGGGTATCTAGGAGATTAATCTTCAATTCCTGCAGACTCCAGGACAGTCCTGGAGGGTTGGCAACCTGAACCTTGGTCAAGTCGATGCTTTGCTCAATTCAGACACACGTCTGTGCAAAGGCAGATCTGCCCAAAGGCATTGCCCCCCACCCTCGCCCCCAGCGTTGCACTATTTCCATTCAGACTGGGGCATCAGTGGACTCCTCTCTTGTTTAGATAATGAATCATTAAAGCCACCAATGCTTGATTTGCAGACAGCTCTACAACTGTAGTGGGATAAAGTTAAACACAATGGAACTTGATAGGTGACAGATTTATACTTAAACGATCGGCATAAATGGATACACCAATACTGTGAGATAAAGAGGGCTTCTGTGCAGCGTTAATACAGGCAAAGACCAGGTGGGCTGAATGGCCTGCTTCTGTGCTGTAGACTCCATGTCATTCTGTGTAACTCTGATGTACGTTTTTTTTTTCACATTTAAAAGCCTCCAGCCTAAAGCAGGATCAACCGCGAGGGGCTGAACTTTCAGGCCTGGCCAGCTCAGGAAAGGAAGTGGGCGAGGCCTGAAAATTCCAGAACCAGCTGGTTTCCCAACGCCGTTCCCAGCACCGGCCGTTTTGGCCGAAGCGGATCCGGAATCGGCAGGGCTTCCAGCCCCCGTAAAGCGGCCAGCCAACTCTGCTTATTCAGTGCCTCATTAAGAAGGCCGAAGGATTTCCGGCTGGGATTTCCGGGGGCAGTTTAATTGCCCGGAGGCGGGCACCCAGTGGCAGGCCAGGGCGCCAGTCCTCCAGGCAGGCCGAGGCCCTTCCTGCCTGCTCCGGACTGCCCGGTAGAGGGATCTATTCTTCTCCCCCACGCCCCAGCTCCCATTCCCCCACACCCCTCCCCCAAGCGGTGGCCTGGCTGCTTTACCTTCTTTTTAATTTAAAGTTTTAAAAAGGTTGTTGTTGAAGCTGCCTCCCAGTTACTCACCCTTTACTGCAGCCTGGCCCTGCCCTCCAGCTGTAAAGACTCTAGTTGGCTCACCTGCTGCTCTGAATTGGACAAAGGAATCTGTCTCCATGTCAAGGGGGATGCCCTGCTCAAAATCCCAAAGAATGACTGTTTTACACCCCCCCCACCCCCTGCAGGTGGGTTTGGGACCCGGAAAAAGTCCCGACTCCCATTTCCCATCCCTACAGCAAACATTCATCCCCTAGATCCTGTGGCATCGCTCGGGTTTTCTTCCACAGTGCAATGTAAAATGCACAGTGCGATACCTTAGGCTAACTCCACCTGATAGAAACTTTAACAATCAGGCCACAGGAGCAATACTGTGAACATTTTGGAAGAGGCATAGATTTTAACCAACAAAGGTTTTAAGTATAAATCTGACTGCCACAGTCCCTGAGCCCCATTGAGTTGAATTCTCTCATGGTGGTACAGCAAAGGGGCCTATCTGGATCTTGTTCTGGTGGGTCAGTGTGTTGATGTTATTGTATCATGCCCTGTTGGAACAGTATATTGTGACACCAGGTGGCATGGATCCTCTGTCTGAACTCTCCACTGAATATAGAATCACAGAATGGTTCCAGCACAAGAGGCCATTCAGCCCGTCATTTTCCATGCTGGCTCTCTGCAATAGCATCTGAGCTGCTCTCACTCCTCTGCCTTTTTCCCGTCGCCCTGAAAGTTTTTTTTTCTCTTCAAGTAATCGTCCAATTCCCTTTTCAAAGCTAGGATTGAATCTGCCTCTGCCACAGGCAGAGCATTCCAGAGACTAACAAGAGGCCGCGTGAAAGGGTTTCCTCATATCGCCTTTGGTTCTTTTGATCCATCAGGGTGAGGTCAGCACCTGTTCTGTAATGCACCGTCCCAACTCTACAACCCTCTAAAGTCTTTCCCTTACCATCAACTCTCCTTTAAATGTCCCTCTACTCAAAGGTGTCCCCCATTCGGTGGGAGATATTTCCACTTCGTTTTAGTACCTACAACAACAGTGTAACTGACTCAGCTGATAACACAATTCGGATGGTCAGTGACACAGGAAAACCTTTCCAAAATGTACGAGATAGTGGTCCTTGTACCTTGATGTAATCATCAATGTCAATGCATGAAGCTCGAGGGGCTGAATGGCCTACTCCCGTCTCTTTGTTCCAACAATGTCTCAGTGCCCATCCCATTGACTGCAATCATTCACTCTCAATGCCAATCGAAATCCTCCTTCCCAGTTCTATGCATTTCCCTCAGGCCTTGGGAGGTGTGTTTTTGTTTTATTTGTTCACAGGATGCGGGCTTTGCTGGCTAGGCCAGCAGTTATTGCCCTTGTTCCGAGGGTGTTTAAGAGTCAACCACATCGCTGTGGGTCTGGACTCACATGTAGGCCAGACCAGGTAAGGACGACAGATTTCCTTCCCTAAATGACATTAGTGAGCCAGATGGGTTTTTACAACAATCAGCAATGCTTTCATGGTCATCATCAGACATTTAATTTCAGATTTTTATTGAATTCAAATTCTACCATCTGCCGTGGTGGGATTAGAGGTTAGAACCCTGGTCCCCGGAACATCACACTGGGTCTCTGGAATACTAATGCAGTGACAATACCACTACGCCACCACCAGCAGAACATAAATATAAAATGCTGTTTTGTTGTCTAACCTGATAAAAAGCATCACCAATCCGATTTCATATTTATTACATACCCTCTTCCTCTTTGAAGTGTTCAAAATGGCATTTATCCATCTACAGGTGGCCTTTATCCAGCAAATTTAGGCAAAATTTACGTTTGTTGTCTGGATCGGAGTTTCCTATGACCTTGTCTTCACATTTGGTCTACTGTGGCAGGCAGGCTGTTGGTGAACTTGCTTCTCCAGCTTTCAGTTGAGAAACAAAAGCCTCACCTGCCACTTTGTGCTGGGTAACAGGATGAGCCTTGGAACATGCTGCCTGGTGCCCTTTTCTCTGAGAGGGTATGTAATAAGTGGCACTAATTGCCCCCTCCAGCATTCACCACCTCCAATCTAGATTAATCTGCTATTAACCTAACATCATAAATGCCAATTCTGAAGAAAGTTGGATTTGTCTTGAGTCTATGAGGAGAATTTTGTTTTTCTTATCTGAAGGGGAAACATCCAGGGTTCCTGCATAAATAGAGGGGGGAGGCTTTTCAGCATCTCTTTACGTTCACCGAGTACTTTTTCTAGGTTTCCCACGCTTGCCACTTTGATAATTACTTGCATTTGTACAGCGCCATCAGCTTCCCAAGGCACCTCACAGGTGCGTAATGAGACAATGAGCCAAAGGAGGAGATATTAGGAGGATTGACTTAGTCAACAGAGGTAAGTTTTAAGAAAGGTCTTGTGGGACGTGGGGGAGAAAGATGGGGAGATTATGGGGGTGGATTCCAGGGCTTTGGGAAGAGCTGGCTTAAGACTCGGTCACCAATGACAGGGCGGAGTTAGTGGAGGGTGGACAAGAGGCCAGAATTGGAGGAGTGCAGAGATTTTGGAGGGTTGTAGGGCTGGAGGAGGTCACAGGGATAGGGAGGGAGATAGGCCATGGAGGGATTTGAACACAAGGATGAGAATCTTAAATTTGGGATGTTGAAATGTGAGAGAATTACAAGTGAGATCACTCGGGTTAAAATAGCTCCTTCCTATCAGTATTTGGTCATCCCAAGGTTTCACAAGCCAAGCCATCTAATAACTCTCGAGTATTTTTGTAAGGCAGGTATTGCAGGGAAATCTTAGCTAGCACCAGTAACACTCTCTCAATCTGCGAAATGGGGGTTAAAGTAATAAAATCATACATATGAATGTTAAAACCCACTTCAAACCCAGAAAGGCATTTTCTCTGATTGAGGGTTGCTTTATATTGTCTGATTACAATTCTGTGAAGCACTTTGTAATATTTTACAATATTGCAGGTGCTATATAAATGCAAGCTTTAGTTGTTGTAGATTACACCATCCTTCCCCGTTATTTATTTATTTACACGTTCCACATAACGGACATTCCCTGTTGGTTTAATCCATGGTTCTGTGCTCTCGGAATGAGATAATGGTGTGGTTTATATTTAGCTTCTTGAAGCTATTTCTACATTTTTTGCACTGAGTTTGCTTCCTGTTTTCTATGTAATCCTCCAAAGACAAATTCAACTTGAAATCTTATTAAACCAGTAACTGTCGCACCCTTCATCCTATCTGAAGAAAAGAAAACGTATTGTAGAGCTTGTCACAAGACCTCCCAACAACCCCTCCTGATTAACCTCTTAAAAGTGTTTGGGAAATCCCAAATGGGATTATTTTAATGGTGATTCTTCATTTTCACTGACAATTCTGTGCTCTCAACACACTCTATTGGTGTGTTGTGTTCACTGTCCATCTCGGGCCTGAAACCTGGGGCCTGGGATGGCGCCTCAAGCCTGGGCCTGGGCCTAGGATGGGGCCTGGGCCTGGGACTAGGACAGAGACCTATGTGTGAGAGATTTCTCCACCACTACTGGTTTACAGCAGATATTTCTTTAATACTAATCAGTTGTTGGGCATTTCCCTCACCTTGATCTGACTAACTGAGCAGCTCTGATTCATTCCAAAACTGAGCGATGCATTTCAGCCCCTTGCCTTTTGAGGTTAGCTTTGAGTCTGCTTTGCTTTGTATTCCTTTGGTTGAATTGATACAAATCTACTAGAGGGCCATGAGATCCTATTTGGAGATGTGGGAACTGATTGGCACTGGTTCAGTGGCAATAAAACCAATTCTGCTCCAGCTAACACCAGAATGTTCTATCCACTCCTGGGGTGAGGAAAGAGCTGGGGGAGAGAGATGGGGCCTATTCAAGAGTGGTCCCAGAAGGGGGTGTGGATAAAGAGTTAGGGAGGTGGTCGTGGGGGTGCAGAAAGTCAGAGGGCCAGTGTAGTAGAGGAGTCTTGATGAGACCACACCTGGAATACTTTGCCATTTTGGTCTCCATATTTAAGGGAAGGATATACGTGCATTGGAGGCGGTACAGTGAAAGTTCAGTATGTGGGATGAGGGGGTTGACCTGTGATGAGAGGCTGAGTAAATTGGGCCTATATTCTCTGGAGTTTGGAAAAATGAGGCGATCTCGTTGAAACCTACAAGACTCTGAAGGGGTTTGACAGGGAGGAGGCTGAGAGATTGTTTTCGCTGGTCGGGGAATCTAAAACACGGGGGCTCAGTCTCAGGATTAGGGAGCTGATCATTTGGGACTGAGATGAGGAGAAATGACTCCACTCAAAGCGAATCTGTGGAATTCTCGACCCCAGAGGGTTGCAGATGCTCCATCGTTGAATTTGTTTAAAGGCTGGAATAGACAGATTATTGATTTCTCGGGGAAGCCAGGAATATGGGGAGCAGGTGGGAAAATGGAGTTGAAGCCCAAGGTCAGCCATGATCATATTGAATGGCGGAGGATGTTCGATGGGCCATATGGTCTACTCCTGCTCCTGTTTCTTGTGTTCATGATTGGCGGGGTGGGCTGACAGTGGAGGCCCTATCCTGGAGGGCGCATGCGCAGAAAGCCCGGGGACCCTGTCCTTGTTGGGGGGAGGGGGTCCAATTGCAGTGTAGGAGGGCTCAGTGGGGGGTGCTCCAAAGCGTTGGGCAAATGTGAATTGTTTTTCATTTCCCGGGAGGAAGGCAGATGTTCCCCAGTTAACAACCATGCTTATCGCCTTGATTTCTTTTCACCTAAAGCACTTTACTGTTGGATGAAAGCATTTAATTAAAAGCCGACTGTGTAGGATAGGGGTAAATGGGTGAAGTTCGGAGAGGTTAAACAACAGATCCCTGATTTAATCTTTGCTGCACATCAAAAAATCACTGTTACAGGAATAGAAGAAGGTTTTGATGAGTTAGATTGTAGTAGAGTTGTTTAAAATGGTAGTTAAAATGCTGCACTGTCAAAGGGAAAGAAAGAGAGACTTGCATTTATATACCGCCTTCCATGACCTCAAGACGTTCCAAAGCACTTTATAGCCAATGAAGTACTTTTGAAGTATAGTCACTGTTGTAGGAAACGCAGCAGCCAATTTGGGCACAGCAAGCTCCCACAAACAGCAATGCAGTAATAACCAGATAAGCTTTTGCAGTGCAAAACAGCCTGCCAGCTAGGGACCATCACCCAACTGAGAGGCAGAGTTCCCAGCAGGCAACAATCTCTCAGCCCCGTTGGTAAATATTGGCCATGCATGGTGCCAAAATTAGAGTCAGGAACGTGCATGCATTGCTTAAAAAAAAAATCAAGGAATTGGTAAGGCGGGATTTTCACTGGTAGAATCACTAGCGTGTGAAAAGAACAGTCAAAAGGTCAAAACAAGAGCGTGAGGATCAATGCTTCATCAAAAAATATGCGCTCGAAGAATCTTTATCTCTGAGAGGATTTAAATCGGCCATTAGTCCATAGGTGGGCTTTACAGGTCTAGTGCCACCTAATGTACAGGAGGTGTTAATTGCACTGCTTGGCCAGAATTTTCCAGCCCCACACTGGCGGGATCTTCCAGTCTTTGCCGATGTGAACGGAGATTTCAATGGCTTGCCGGCCGCACCACAGTGGGGGGAGGGGCTGGAAAACTCTGGCCCTTATAATATTTTGGATAATTGAACTGAGCTGTTTGCTGAATTAGGAATCAAGGATCACTTGCTTTTCGCTTCTCGTTCTGTGAGCAATGCATTTCCACTTTGACCTATCGATGCACTGCTGTAGCTACTCGTTTCTACTAAAGTCCTGCAACTTCTCAAACCTTTGCTGTTGAACTGAGTATTCAACCGAAGCAGCGCATTGCTTTCCCAGGGTCTTATAAGAGCGAAGTCACCAGGATCCAGAGTTCAAACCTGTTTAAAATTTGTTTCCGCCTTTCCCAGTCAACTCAATGATCCTGCAACCAGTGCCCACAGTGATCGGGGGGACCTTAACGTTTTCTACCCATCAGTGCCATGCCCTGCCAACCTGCACCTTGGCGTTCTAGACTTGGGTAGCTGGAGCACGTCTGTATGGGGAGAGTTTTGAACTCCATTATTAGGCAAACAGAAACGCCACCTTGCATCACAGGAGGCCATTCGGCCCATCTTGCTTGTGTCAGCTCCTTGAAAGAGCTTTCCAATTAGCTCCACTCCCCCTCCTTCGGGAATCTATGATAGCTCAGTATATTGTTTTGAGACATGGGTTTCCATGGAGATCTCTCAGACCTGGCTAACCGGGCAAAATGTCTTAAGAATGTGCAAGAATTTTTTTTAAATTAATGAATTAATTAATCTTGCCAACGGCCAAGGAGGGAGAGTCTTTGGATTAAATATTATCTCCATTCAGTTCCCAGAAGGATTAAGTCTGTGTAGAACAACATCAGTAGATTGGAGAATTAACACCGGCTAAAATTACACCAGAGTGAGATGTTAGGACTTTAAGAACAAAACGGGCTTCAGGTTTCACTGGCAGCTCAATTCATTAAAGATTGGTAGGGGAGACAGCTGTTTCCACAGTCAGGCGGTCACTCAGTTCAGCAGTCAGAATGGATCCTGTTGTTTATTCCATCCTGATACATATGTTGTAGCAAGTGCTGTTGGGTATAACTCCATTTTATCAAACCATTCATATATTGACATTTAAAAATAAAAGTCTTTGTGATCTGCAGTCTTAGTTCCATTGTAGTCACTGTTAACTTGATTCCCATTTCTGTCAGTCCTCTCATCACTTCCTTGTGTGCTATCCAAGGTGTAAACAAGCTTTGGTTTGTTGGTATCTAAATCTTTTTTTCCTGCTGTCAATCTGCTGTGAAATGTAGTCCTGTTTGATGGTAACTCTGATCCAGAGGGTTTGCTGTTGGGGGCTGTTTTTGCTTTGTAATTTACATGGTATTAAATTTTAGGCAATGTCTGAACCCATATCAGACCATCAGTAACCATGACCCTGTTGTCCACAGTATGAATATGTTTTCTGTTCTTCTCCTGTTAGTCTGCCAACATCTAATGCATGTTGTGTGAGTGAGAGTGTGTGAGTGAGACTGTGTGTGTGTGTGTGTGTGTGTGTGTGTATTGTATTATCCCCATGCTCTAACATCGCTCCCATTAAACACCAGTAATAATAAACTCCTTCCAGTATCAAACACTCATCTCCTTTCTTGTTGCTGTGTGGATTTGCAGCTTTGGAGTGAGGAGGTGACAAAAGTGAGTATCTGAAATAAAAACACACTGGGAAATATATATGCTGGAAAAACTAGGCTGCTGGTTACATGGTGATCAGTACTGGGGAATTTAAAAGGTGCTTTTACAGGCACATAACTCGGGATTGATCAATGCTGAACTCTGATTGCTTAAGACTCCCACAACTTGAGATTGAAATCAGAGTTTAATGGGGCCAAAAATCAGCCTCCATCGGTTCCCACTTCCACTTTTAGCTTTTATATCCTTCATTTGAGGATCATGGGCAGTTCCAACATGGATGAGGTACTGGAGGACTCTTGACTCGCTGTTCTCCAGCATGAATTAGCAACATTGGGCTAGAAAGAAGGAAGGTTTTGCATGTGGAAGGGTTGGTGGTGAGTGCTGAAGGTAAACCCAGGAGAGTGACAGGCCATTCCGATGTGCTTTGTAGCACACTTCAACCCTAGGGAAGTTGTGCCCAGGGTACAATTAACACAGGGCGCAGGGAGGGCAAAATGAGGATCCTTCACTTCATTTCACTCCTGCATTCCTCCCATCCCCTACCCCCCAAAAGACCAAGGGGTGCAGGGTGTCCGGCAGTGAAACTGACAATGGGACACATCATCAGTGAGAATGGGGATTAAAAAGCTTAGTCTGTCCATAGTCCAAATTACCAAGTGCAAAGAACATCTTTCAGATTCTGGGCAGTAACTCGGACATCATTACCTCGTTCCGGTTTCCAATCCATAAATCTATAGGCCTGGTGAAAGAACAGAGAGAGGGTGAGTGGGGGCAGAAATGTCAAACATTGCTGAAGGCAGGAAGAACTTGTCATTTTTGGGACTGGGAACTTGCTATTCAGGTGAAAGTTAAAATGCAGGTACAGGAAGCAATTAGGAATGTAAATGGTACGTTAGCCTTTGTTTTAAGGGATGAGAGTATAAGAGTAAAATAGCCTTACTACAATTCTACAGTGTGTTGTGAGGGCGCACCTGGAATATTATGCACAGTTTTGGTCTCCTTACCTAAGGAAGGATATACTTACCCTAGGGGGAGTGCAATGGATGCTCAGTAGACTGGTTCCTGGGATGAGGGGATTTGTTCTATGAGGAGAGATTGAGTGGACCAGGCCTATTCCCTGGAGTTAAAAAGACCTCTAGAGAGGTGACCTCATTAAAACAGATAAAATTCTCAGGGGGCTCGACAGGGTAGGTGCTGAGAAAATGTTTGCCCCTGGCTGGGGAATCGAGAACACAGGGTCACAGTCTCAGAATAAGGGTCAGAATGGTCAGCCATTTAGGACTGAGATGAGACTGGGTTTTACAGAGGGGTGGAGATGAGGTTGGGGGGTGTGTGGGGTGGGGTGATGGTGGGGGGGATGGGCAGGCAGTTGGGGGCGGGTGGGGGAGGCCCGGAACAAAAGACGACCAGCCGCTGACACGCCAGAAAGGCTTCTGCCCCGCAGCCATAACCTTGCTGGGGGGCAGGATGGGTCCAAGAGCCCAGGAAGTGGGGAGACGGGGGTTGGAGGGCAGGCAGTGAGAAAGGAAGAGGGTGACATCTGTGGGGGAGGGGGAAGTGGGGTTGCTCCCAATGCACACAGGGAACACCACCACCACCCCACCCCCCCAGATGAGGTGCCCTCCACATTTCTTCCTGCCATTTTTCATCTAGGCCACCAAAAGCAGGTTGTCCACTCCCGCCCACCAGCCCACGCCAACCGTATTTTGCCATAGGCAGCATTTCCGTCAATAGGCTTGCTAACAAGCCTAACTAGTCTTTAATAAAAATGGCTGCCAATTTCGGCACCCATCCACCCAGCGTATCATGGAGGTGAGCTCGGGGGTGGCTGCGAAGGTCGTGGGCTGGCCGCCCGACATATTTGAAAGGTGCCCCAGCCCCTGCTCAAAAGATGCCTGACAGCGGATTGGGGGTGGGGTGCGGGGGTGGGGGTGAGTGTAAAATCCAGCCCAAGGAGCGGTTTCTTCACTCGGGCGGGTCGCGAATCTTTGAGATTATTGACCCCAGAGAGCTGTGGATGCTCAGTCAGTGAGTATATTCAGGATAGGAGTCGATAGATTATTTTGGTTACAAATGGAATGAAGGATATGGGGAGCGTGCGGAATGGTGGAGTGGAGTGGGGGTAAAAGATCAGCCACGATCTCATTGAATGGCAGTGCTGGCTTTGAAGGGCCAGATGGTCTATTCCAGCTGATATTAGTTACGTTCAATTCGACAATCTCTCCTGCACAGTGCAGTAAAACACCTTACACCCAATTTTGAAGAAATTTAGCTCAACAATCAAAAATCAAATTTGGTTCGTCCGTTATTTTTACATTTTGGATTTAAACAACTGTAAATTCCATCTAAACATGAGCTGAAGGCGCCCACACAAGGTAAGGCGTATTGATGACTCCCTGGTTGCCATGGTGTTTGACGGTTTCCTCTGTATTTACCATGTGACCTACACTCTAGTCTTTTCATGCCTATTGGGAAAGGATGGAGGGGATTGGAGGGTTAAAGCTGCAATAGGCACTTGCCCGACTACTCACGGGCAATCCTATTCTGGCTCAAACTATTGCCTTACCAAACCTGGACCTTTGCAGCTTTGTGTGGAACGCTAAAGTTGAAATACACCACTGCAGTTCTCACTCTCGCTGCAGGTACCTCAGGAACTGATGACTCTGCAGTTCCATTTTTATTAAATCTATTTGTCTAAAAGGTAAATTTAAGAGATTCAAATTTGCATTTTTAAAGACCACTGTGAGTGGTGACCTGTTCAGGAAAATAAATGATATCCTTCACCTCATGGACAAAAAAAAATCACCCTATTTCCTGGAGTACCTATTGCAGCTTTATAGACAGTTCTTGGCTTTTCCTGGGAAATGTTGAAGAACTGTTCTTGACTTATTTTCTTTAAAAAAATCACAACGGTATCTTTAATGATTTGATTGATTAACCACATGTGGAATGAGGATTATTCTAGAAAATGACAGACGTGCGTTAAGAGTATTGGCCAGATATCGATGATTTGGAGATATGTCCCAAACCAGCAATTCAGCCTTGTTTAGCCCTTTCCATCAAATGGACTCTAATCCTCGTACAGAAGCTGTGATGGAACAAAACCAGCTGTCGCCAGCTCCACCTTGTGTTAGATTCTGCTTGAGTCCTACCCATGTAGAAAACGTAAAGGGATAGCCTGGATTTTGGACATATTCTTTCATTTCCTAATTTTAAATTGAAGTTTTTGCTGCTTTAATGTGTTTTCTGTTTTCTGATTGGCAAGAGTGGGGCGTTTAAAAAAAAAAACCCGTGCTGGATTAATCTTTGGAAATGGAATACCCTTTGCCACGTTTTTCATGCTGCTTTTGTATTAACACCAGGGTGTTGCTGTTAGTTTTTTGTTCTTTAGCAATTGCCCTGTAAGAAATGCTCGAATTTAACCCCCCTCCCCCCCCGATTTTAACCCTCTGCACCTAATCAGAATGCTCTTCAAATGTTCCATCAAATTGTTCATTCTTGATTATCTTGCGCTAAATAATAAAATTGCAACTTGCCTCAGCCCAATCTCTCAAACTCCCTTTGATAGATTTGTCTAATATGGAGGAATGTAAGTATGTGATTTTTTATGGAACTGGAGGTTTGAACATAGGTATGAACTGTTGGAGATTCAGTGTTTAACCTATTGTACAATTGTTGGAATGTGTTAATGCTGCACTTCTGAATGTTTAATGCATCGTCTCCTTAAATACAGAGTTTGTTTTTAAACCTTCTAATTGTACACTTTAAGACAAACATTTTTTTTAAATGAACAACTGATGTGCTCAGTAGGGTTATACTTGTCTCTGTTCAACTGCCTGGCCAGTAAGTATAAGGTATTAACTTTGTGCTGCACACTGGAGGCTGAGACTGGAAACACAGAAGCTGGTAAATGGCACACGGGGGCTTCTGTGGGGCAGTGGGGTATAGGACCATTTCCTCGCATTACTCCTAACTCCAGAACAGATGTGAGATTGGCCATTTAATTAACCAAGTGCTCCATTCTTCCTGACCATCTGCAGATTGACAGGCAGTGAAAGGCCAGTCAAGCCTAGACTCAGCCTGTACTCCCTGAGTTTACAAGAATGAGAGTCGATCTAATTGAAACATACAAAATTCTTAAGGGGCTTGACAGGATGGATGTTGAGAGGCAGCTTCCCCTGGGCTGAGGAATCTAGAACAGCGGTGGTGGGGGGTCACTGTCTCAGAATAAGGCATCGGCCCTTCAGGACTGAGATGAGGCAAAAAAACCCTCACTCAGATGGGTTGTAAATCTTTGGAATTCTCAGAAGCTGTAGATGCTTAGCTGTTCAGTATATTCAGGATAGAGTCAACAGATTTTTGGATACTAAGGGGTTTTGGGGATATGGGGGTGAGAGGTGAGTTGAGGATTGTCAGATCAGCCATGATCTTGCTGAATGGCAGAACAGGCTCGATGGGCCAAACGGCCTATTCCGGCTCCTATATCTTGTGCTCTTCTGTCGACCTGCACCACATGGCAGGTGACAAGAGCATCCAACCTGACACTGCCTCCCTCCCAAACTTGCTTGTGGTTTTATTTCTTATACTGCACCTTTCATGGTTCTTCAGAAAGATTCAATACATTCTTGAGTGTCCAAAGAAATGGTTTAAGAAGCCCAATCCCAACCTCCTTAAAATTCCCTGAGAAAGGTCCATGAAACCTTCCCAATCAATTTAATGGGTTTAGCGACAACAGCCATTAATGCGCAGTGCAGGTGGTGTCTGACAGAGCCCAAACACTGCCAGTACCATCCACCATGTGTAACGTGCCCTTCATTAGCTGTTTTATATAATGCATAATGAATGGGGTAGGATTTACGGCAGGACTTTAGAGCAAACAAGATTCAAACAAGGGCCTCGGCAAACTGAGCTCATGACCGAAACTACAGCAAAGCCTACCAATAAAGGCAGGATTATTTCTGTCACAAAGTGCAGTGAGTGGAGGATAGTTTCAAATTTTGTGCATAAACTCAATCCCAGCGGTTTGCAGCAGTGTGTTCTCCGAATGCAGTTGATGGTGGTTGGGTGGGGGGGTGGCGGGGGGGGTGGGGTCATCCCCATTCGGGAAGGACAGTTTCAATATGCTGCTGCTCCCCAGCCTCCAGTGTGTAGACGAGTGCCTGGGCCCTTGTGCTGCGTTATTCTAATCAGTATGTTATGGTTCCATTCTTTCCACATTGTTCATTTTTGTGTAACCTCACATTTTATCTTCCACGTTTAGACATTGCAAGGAGTGAAAGTGATTCAGCACATGTAGAAGGAATCATAAACCTCCTACCGTAGCACTCATGGTAGTTATTAGCAACCAATTGGCTGATTGCACTGACATCTGGAGTTAGCATTTGTAAAATATTTTTATGATGCAATAAAATCACTTGTTTTAATTGTATATTTCAGATAACAGACTGAAGCAGTACAGAATTACATGATTTAAACTGTTCATGGTTGCTCCAAGTCAATAGGCCACCTTGAAGTCATGAAAACTACATGAGAACATTAGAAAAAGTACTTGGAGTGCAGGGTACACACTGGTCACATGCATTCAATGGTGACAAGGCCTGGCAACAGTGAATGGCCCCCAGTGTTATGCTTTATTCTGCACCGTTTTGCCTTGAGCTGTAGTGAAACATTGGCCAAGATACTTGGGCAGGTTTAACGGCCTGGACAGACCTGGCGATGAAAGTGTGCACTGTACATGGCTGTAACTGTGTATATTTTACACACTCAACGCCCTTTTGACCCACCTCTGATGTGGTTCATATACTGGATGAAGTGAGCGCCCCAGTAAGTAGACCGACACAGCTAGCTTACCACAACTAATTAACTCGTCTTTGAGGAACTCCAAACCCATCGTGAAAATCACCAGATCCTGGTGGTTTGAGTTGCTGTTAGTTCATTCACCCAGACGCTGGGCAAATGACCATATCAATGAAAAGAATTTGGGCTGAGGTATCTACTGTGGAAGATGTGCGTCAGAACTGGTTTGACTCTCTGTTTGCAGATCATTGTTTTAATGTACAGTTTTACTCTAGTTGTACCTTTCTCCCGCCCCCACCCAAACCCTTCCCCCACCTTTTCCATTTACAGGCAGAACAAGAGTTACGATTGGCTCAGACAGAGTTTGACCGGCAAGCAGAGGTTACCAGGTTACTGCTGGAGGGGATCAGTAGCACCCACGTACGTTGCCAAGTCGAACCACAGTTATTTCAGCAATTTGGCTGCCTTTGTAATGGTTCATAATGTGTTTATAGAGCCCCTACCAGGGTAACAAGCATAACTTAATAGTTTCCACCAAAACCAAACTCCTTTCTCAAAAATCTATGGCATGTTTACATCATATTTACAACACTGAAACAGGCCATTTGGCCCAACTGGTCCATGCCAGCATTTATACCCCACATGAGCCTCCACCCACCCCTCTCCTCTCACCCTATCACCATATCCTTCTATTCTTTTCTCCCTCATATGTTTATCCAGCTGCCCCTTAAATGTATCTATACTATTCACCTCAACCACTCCCTGTGGTAGCAAGTTCCACATTCTCCTTGCTGTCTGGGTAAAGAAGTTTCTCCTGAATTCCCGATTGGATTTATTAGTAACTCTCTTACATTGCTGGTCCCTAGTTTTGCTCTCCTCTCCAGGTGGAAACTTCTCTATGTCTGCCCTATCGAAACCCAGCACAATTTTAAAGATCTCTTGTTGCATATTCACCAGTTTGTTGTACATTTTTAAAAATCTGATTTTCCTCAGAGCAATGCAGAGATGACACTAGTTTCTAAGTGTGCAACACGTTTATTTACGAGACTTTTAAAATATCTTTGCAATCACAGAATGTCTGCACTCATGCTTACTCCAGCTTCTTGGTCTTTCTGTGGTGTCTGTTTACTTTATCTCTGAGTCAACACCCAGGCTCAACCAATCAAGCACAGTGAGCATAGTTCAGTTACCAGACTCGCATGATCAAACACAGATCAATTAACCATTGAACATTGCACCTCGATTACATTACACTTCTCAGCTTCTCTTTTCCAAAGCAAAGAGCCCCAATTTGTTCAGTTTTCCCTGTTAGCTATAACTTCTTTTGATGGTAAATATTAAGAAGGAAATTCTGCACTTCACTAATTTCAGTGTCTTCAGTATTTTAAATGGCAATCCTTTGAAGTCGGGGGTGGAGCTTAGGGTGGTTGAGACTGATACCAAGACCTCAAATCCCACCAAAAACATATCAATGCATCGAAACACTGTTATAACACAGAGGTAGGCCATTCGGCCCAACCAGTCCATGTTGTTTATGCCTCCATATGAGCAAATATCCTCATTGTATTTACTTATCACGTTCTCATATCCCTCCAGCCCCTTTTTTCCTCCTATCCAATCTAATTTTGAATGCTGGCATCATTCCTGCCTCAATCACTAAACCTGGAAGTAAATTCCGCAGCCTCACAACTTCATCGGTTTTTCTTTCTGAGGCCTCCACTAAACCTAATATCCATTATTGAATGATGCAATGGAGGAGAAGGCCAATTGGTCCATCATGCCTGTGCTAGCTCTTTGAACCAGCTATCCAATAAGTCCCCCACTCCCTGCTCTTTCCCCATAGCTCTGCAAATGTTTTCCCCCTTTCAAGTATTTGTTCGACTCCCTTTTGGAAGTTACTGTTGCATCTGCTTCCACCTCATTTTCAGGTAGTGCGTTCTAGATCACTGTAATTCACTGTGTGAAAGGATTTCTCCTCCTCTCCCCTCTGGTCCATTTGCCAATTATCTTAAATCTGTGTCCTCTCAATACTGATCCTCTGCCGATGGGAACGGTTTCACCCTATCTGTAATTTCACTCGTCCGCTCCATCCAAAGCCCTCGTATAATTTTCAACGCTTCTATCGAATCTCCCCATGACCACCTCTGCTCCAAGGAGAACGATTGCAGTTTCTCCACATAACTGAAGAGGGGTGGTAACATTCCAGTAAATGTCTGCATCCCCCTCCAAAAGCTTGACATTCTTGCTGGAATATGATGCCCAGTGTTGAACATAAGCTCCAGCTGAGACCTAATTAGTAGTGCATTAAAAATTCCAGCATAACTTCCTTGCATTTGTTTCTATAATCTCTATTATAAAAGCAAGAAGCCTTTGTGTTATTTTTTAAATTGGCCTCCTCAGCTCGTCCTGCCATCTTCAAAAGATTTGTGTTTATATCCCCCAGGTCTCTCTCTTCCTGTAAGGGCATTGAGGGATGGACAATAAATGCTGGTCTAGCCAGCCATGCCCACACCCCATTAATTAATTTTAAAAACTGTACCATTTAGTTTATATTTCCTGTCCTATGGACATATGAATTAGGAGCAGGAGTAGGCCACTTGGCCCCTCGAGCCTGCTCTGCCATTCAATAAGATCATGGCTGATCTGATTTTAACCCCAACCCCACATTCCCACCTACCTCTGATAGCCTTTCAACCCCTTGCTTATCAAGAATCTATCTAACTCTGCCTTAAAAATATTCAAAGACTCTGCTTCCACTGCCTTTTGAGGAAGAGAGTTCCAAAGGCTCACCATCCTCAGAGAGAAAAAGAAAATCACCTCATCTCTGTCTTAAATGGGCGACCCTTTATTTTTAAACAGTGATCCTTACTTCTAGATTCTTCCCCACAAGAGGAAACATCCTCTCTACATCCACACTGTCAAGACCCCTCAAGATCATAAAGGTTTTGATCAAATTGCCTCTTACTCTTCTGGACTCACAGAATCACAGATTCACACAGTGCAGAAGAGGCCCTTTGGCCCATCGAGTCTGCACCGACACATGAGAAACACCTGACCTACCTACCTAATCCCATTTACCAGCACTTAGCCCATAGCCTTGAATGTTATGATGTGCCAAGTGCTCATCCAGGTACTTTTTAAAAGATGTGTGGCAACCCGCCTCCACCACCCTCTCAGGCAGCGCATTCCAGACCGTCACCACCCTCTAGGTAAAAAAGTTTTCCCTCACATCCCCCTAAACCTCCTGCCCCTCACTTTGAACTTATGTCCCCTCGTGACTGACCCTTCAACTAAGGGGAACAGCTGCTCCCTATCCACCCTGTCCATGCCCCTCATAATCTTGTACGCCTCGATCAGGTCGCCCCTCAGTCTTCTCTGCTCCAACGAAAATAACCCAAGTCAACCAACCTCTCTTCATAACTTAAATGTTTCATCCCAGGCAACATCCTGGTGAATCTCCTCTGCACCCCCTCCAGTCCAATCACATCCTTCCTATAATGTGGCGACCAGAACTACACACAGTACTCCAGCTGTAGCCTCACCAAGGTTCCATACAACTCCAACAGGATACTCCAGTGGATACAAGCCAAGTCTGTCCAATCTTTCCTCATTTGACAGCCAGGCTTGTCCATTCTCCCAAAATGAGTAATTTCTCTGGGTAAAATTTAATTTGCCATGTATCTATCCATTTCACCAGTCCCTGTCCTCCTGAAGTCTGTTACTGTCCTCCTCACTGCTAATCATGTTTCTGAGTTTTATGTCATCTGCAAACTTTGAAACTATGTCCTGTATACCTGGGTCCAGGTCATTGATAGATGTATCAAAAAGAGAAGTGATCCCCATGCTGATCCTTGATTTGATTGGACCCAGTACAATGGTTGTTAATTCATGCCTGCGGTGCCTCTGAGTTTGATTATTCCAATGCACTCCTGACTGGTCTTTCACATTCTACTCCTCCTAAACTTGAGGTCATCCAAAACTGTGTTGGCATGTATTACCTCAGCAGGTCCCAACACCCGGTGTTTGCTAACCTAGTCTGGCTCCTAGTCAAGACGTCTTGATTTTAACATTTTCGACCATGTTTTCAAATCCCTCCATGACCTTGCCCCTCCCTATCCCTGTAACCTCCTCCAGTCCCACAAACCTCCAATGCCTCTGCATCCCTCTAATTCTGGCCTCTTGTGCATCCCCAATTTTAACTGCTCCACCATTGGTAGTTGTGCCTTCAGATGCGTTGACTCTGATCTCATGACACTTTGCCACCTCCCTACACCACTTTCCTCCTTTAAGACACTTCCCAAAAACCTGCCTCTTTCACCAAGCTTTTGGTCACCTGCCCTAATATCTCATGTGAATCAGTGTCATATTTTGTTTTATAATGTTCCTGTGAAGCACTTTGGGTTTTATGATGTTGAAGGTGCTATAGAAATTGTTGTTGTCGTCATTATTTAGTCCATTAACTAAAGGGTAGAGTATGTTTTGAACCAGGCCTGGCTGGCTAGAAAATGTTGTTCATTTGCAGAATTCCGAGTTTCAGATCATAGTTTAAAAAGAATGAAATGTTTTTTCCTGCAGACTAACCACCTCCGCTGCCTGCATGAGTTTGTGGAGGCACAGAGCACGTATTACGCACAGTGTTACCAGTATACCTTGGATCTGCAGAAACTATTGGGCAGGTAAGGAGCTGTAGAAGCAAATGAATATCCAGAAATGTTTAGCCTGGTTTATGTTGGACTCCCACAGTCAAGGGTGGCGTTTGCAAAGACTCGGTCTGGATCCTGGATTCCCCTTCACTGTCCTGTAGGAACAGCCCCAGCACCGGAGAGCTTTGGGAATCATAGCCCCAAAGTCACCTGTTCATCCCAAGATCACTCCACTCACCAACCACATCACCTCTCAAATTTCCCTATGTTGTGTAACAAAGTGTTATTTCTGGAAGAAATTCAATCCAGCTAAATATTGGGAAGATCAAAGGCTTTGGCCCCCATCACAAACTCTCTCCTCTAGCTGCCAACTCCATCTCTCTCCCTGGCAATTCTCTTAGGCTGAACTAGACTGTTCGTAACCGTGATGTCAGATTTGACCCCGAGAAAAGCTTGCACATCTCCGCACTGTCACGAAGACCAGCTATTCCCACCTCCATAATAACACCCAACACCACTCCCGACCTCAGCTCAAATGCTGCTGAAACGTTCACATCCGTTATCTCCAGACTTGACTATTCCAATGCACTCCTGCCTGGCCTTGCATCCACCCTCAGTATTGTTCAGATCCAAACCCTTGCCAGTGACAGTGCAAAACCCATCTTGAGAATGAATATGAAAGAATGACGGCTGCCTATAAACACAATATGACAGTGAGACAGTGAACATCAACCACACTCTTGTCACTTCTCTCGCCCCTTCTCTCTCTCTCTCTCATGTCCCTTCTCTCTCTCTCTTGTCCCTTATCTCTCTCTCTCGTCCCTTCTCTCTCTCTCTCTCTCGTCCCTTTTCTCTCTTTCGTCCCTTCTCTCTCTCTCGACCCTTCTCTCTCTCTCTCGTCCCTTCTCTCTCTCTCGTCCCTTCTCTCTCTCTCTCTCGTCCCTTCTCTCTCTCTCATCCCCTCTCTCTCTCGTCCCTTCTCTCTCTCTCGTCCCTTCTCTCTCTCTCTCTCTCTCTCGTCCCTTCTCTCTCTCGTCCCTTCTCTCTCTCTCTCGTCCTCTCTCTCTCTCGTCCCCTCTCTCTCTCGTCCCTTCTCTCTCTCGTCCCTTCTCTCTCTCTCTCTCTCTCGTCCCTTCTCTCTCTCTCTCTCTCTCGTCCCTTCTCTCTCTCTCTTTCTCTCTCTCTCGCCCCTTCTCTCTCTCTCTTTCTCTCGTCCCTTCTCTCTCTCTCTCTCTCTCTCTCTCTTTCGTCCCTTCTCTCTCTCTCTCTTTCTCTCTCTCTCGCCCCTTCTCTCTCTCCCTCCCTCTCTCTCTCTCTCTCTCTTTCGTCCCTTCTCTCTCTCTCTCTCTCGTCCCTTCTCTCTCTCGTCCCTTCTCTCTCTCTCTCGTCCCCTCTCTCTCGTCCCTTCTCCATCTCGTCCCTTCTCTCTCTCTCTCTCTCTCGCCCCTTCTCTCTCTCTCTCTCTCTCGTCCCTTCTCTCTCTCTCTCTCTCTCTCTCTTTTGTCCCTTCTCTCTCTCTCTCTTTCTCTCTCTCTCGCCCCTTCTCTCTCTCCCTCTCTCTCTCATCCCTTCTCTCTCTCTCTCTCTCTCGTCCCTTCTCTCTCTCTCTCTCTCTTGCCCCTTCTCTCTATCTCTGTCCCCCATCTCCCTCTCCCCCACACCCTCTGCCCCAAATATTTATTTTTTGATCCTTGCTCTCTCGCTACTTCTTTTTCTCTCGCACTGTCACTCTCTCTTTCTTTCTTTCTCTCTCACTCCATCCTTCCTTTTCTTTGTGCAGCACTGATTTATAATTTGAGAGTGATTCCGAAGTCATTGACAAAACCCAATCATTCCCAGAAAATCTTTGCAATCCTGAGCCAGCGAAAGGGGTTGGAGAGAGAAATTGCTGGAAGGCTGAACCAGCTTGGGACAGGTTGGATCCTAAAGTGCTCCATGATGAATGTTGATTCACAAGGTTGGGTTGGATCTTAGCAGAGTCCTTTAAACGGGGACAGTGGGGTGGGGGTGTGTGGGGGTAATCCCTTAAATATCTTTATAACACTCGTTATGATTTTCATTTCATGCTTTCAGCTCCAATAGAGAAATGTAAGTATAAATCTTGGTTCATGGTGTAAACACTTCAACTGTTGAAAGCTTCTGTTTATGATGCCTTTAAAGGATATCCTCCCTCTCCGTCCAGGTCCCATCCCCCTCCTGCACTCCAGCATTTCTTGTATGAATTTAAAACTTGCGTCTTGCAGCCTGGGCTGTTTAGAGCTATATTCCCTCACTTTCAAATCATGCACTTGGCCTGATTTCTTGGTATCAATGGTTATCAACGATAGACTTTATATTGGCTTGGTAGACAGTTAATATTCCTGAACAGCTGGTAGATATATTTCCCGTGATGGTGTCCATAATAAGATGATGTCTTACGAAGTGATTCTCCGTGACCTGTATCTTACGGCCACTTGTGTGTCACTGACTTAATGATTGACTTGTCCAGACCTGTTCTCACGCCAGTCCAATGACCAAAGTTAAATGAGACTAGTTACCTGGAAATTTGACCTCTTAGCAAGCTTAAAGAAAAAGAAAAACAGCTTTGCATTTATATAGTACCTTTCATAACCTCAGGAGGTTGTGAAAGGCACTCTCATCAGCCAATCAAAATCCATTCCTAGCAGACTGTACACTGTGATGAGCTACATAGCCAAGCATTGAAGAAAAGAAAAAAGTTAGTGATTTATTCATAAACATATGCCTATAGTCAACTTTTTACCACTATAAAGTCCTCACTTATATTGGAAACTGTAATTGCACCCTCCTGCCAGTGATGGTACTGTAGTGTGACATGTTTACACAGGCTTTCTCCATTGGGAATGTGGATATAGGAATTTATAATGGGAATAAGGCGCTTTACGGCCAATCAGGTACTTTTGATGTGGTCACTGTTGCATTATAGGAAACACAGCAGCCAATTTGCACACAGCCAGCTCTCACAAACAATAATATGATAATGGTCAGATAATCTGTTTTTGTGATGTTGATTAAGGGATGAATATTGACCAGGACACTATGAAGCACTCCCCGCTTTTCTTCAAAATAGCGCCGTGGGATCCGTTACATCCACCTGAGAGGACAGACAGGGCCTCAGTTTTACAACTCAATCCAAAGGACGGCACCTCTGACAGTGTAGCACTCCCTCAGCACTGCACAGCGGGTTCCAGCCCAGATTTGGCTCAAACCCCTGGAGTGGGATTTCAACCCACGATGGCTCAGAGGCGAGGGTGCAACCCAGTGAGGTATACCTGACAACTACTGTCAGATGCAGCCTACCCATGATATAAACATTGAAAGAAAGGCAGGAAATTTATATTTTTAAATTTAAGAAACATTTTACATAAACTTTCTCAAATGTCCTCTGCCACAGTGGTGAGGATCAATCTGTCCTTGTGCCTCTCTCTGCAATATGACAAGGGAGCGAAGCAGACTCATTCATCCTCACATTTCACCCTCCTTAGCTCTCCAGTTCTGTTCAAACCTTCATACATAATGAGCCCGGAGAGCTGCCTATTCTATAATGACTTATATCCAGATACGAGTGTGTACTGGGTTTTAGTTATTTAAATATTACTGTAAAGAGAGACACGTTGCTGAAGCTTTTTGTCCAGCACTCATCAGGACAAACACAAGAATGCCAAATTTCAAACTATCACAACAATTTATACCACAGGAGAAAAGGGTGCTGATGGTAGGCAAGTCGATTCTGATTGGCTGGGGTGTTGCCGTGGAGAAACAATGAGGAACTTTAGGCTCCCCAAGTTCCTGGGTTATTCAAAACAGGGACCCAATCCTCTGCAAAAAGGAATATGTTCAAGCCTTGAGCCTTTGTGCTGATGAGTGCAAGACAAAAATCTTAGGCTAAGGAAACAGGTGTCTCTTATCAGCAATATTCAAGTTCTGTACTACCAAGGGCTATTTATTTAAATATCTTTGCACTGTTGACTTTAACTGCAACCCCTGCCATGCGGTCTACCATTCCAGTGAAATAACAGATGTCTGTTTGTCAATGTCAGGTACCCCAGTGCATTTGTGGGCAACGCGGACTCACCAGCTCCACCCAGTGGAATTTCCCCATCTGCTGCTACCATCCCAGTCGTTCCATCGTTAACGGGGCCGGGCACCCCCACGCCATCCTCGGTGGGGTTCCCTGAAGTTATCCCCCCTTCCAGCGGGACAAGAAAGGCTCGCGTTCTCTACGATTACGATGCAGCAGACTCTAGTGAGCTTGAGCTCTTGGCCGATGAGGTTGGTGTCTTTCAAGTGGTCCCGCGAGATTTCCTGCTTCCCAATGTAGATTGGCCACTTGCATTGCTCGTCATCCTGTTTTCAAACTAGCGGGGACCTGGATTTTTCTAGAGAAGCTAACTTTTCAGATCTATATTGCAACTAAGGTGCTGATCAGCTATGACCTCATTGAAGGACAGTACAGACTCAAAGGCTGCATGGCCTGCTTCCTGTTACCTATGTTACAAAATACTTGGGTTTCTCTGTATTAATAAGTTATTGTGCTTGGTTTAAGAAGCTGATTTAAGAAGTAATCTAATTTTCAGCTGCTTTCCAAATCAAATCAGCCCTTGTCTAGTTTGATCTTTCTTTCTCTCAAAGGCATCTGACAGACCAGATTCATTCCCACTCATGTTCAGATATCACTCATGTCTAATTTTGTTTTTTGAATTTATTAATTTGAAGACTCTTCATTTACATGTCGCACACTGAGGGGTCGATCTTGATCTTACGTGAGAATGTACAATGCATGCCAGCAAGTTGACATCATCCCATTTTGACATCGCTCCCTGATTTTATTTCCATTTTAAACTATTGCCCAATTATAACCTATCCCAGAGTCATAATCAAAAGTAGCCTTCATCTGAAACAGCTTTAAGACCTCCCTTCTTAATAGCACTGTGGGTGTACCTACACCACATGGACTGCAACAGTTCAAGAATATGGCTCATCGCCATCTTTTCAAGGGAATTCGGGATGGGCAATAAATGCTGGCCTAGTCAATGACGCCCACATCCCGTGAAAGAATAAATAAAAATAAAAAATTGGACGGAGGAGATAATTGGACCAGGGTGTAATTTGGTCTCCATTTTAAGATTAATTTCTGTCCTTATTTCCATTATAAATTCCTACGTCCACATTTCCAATGGAGAAAGCCTATGTAAACATGTCACACTACAATGCCACCGCTGGCAGGAGGGTGCCAATACAGCTTCCATTATAAGTGAGGACTTTATAATGGCTAAAAAGTTGACTGTAGGTGTAGAATGCTTATGAATAGGTCACTCTAACTCTATTCTTTATTTTCAATGCTTGGCTGTGTAGCTCATCACGGTGTACAGTCTGCCAGGAATGGATTCTGATTGGCTGATGGGAGAAAAGGGCAACAAGAAAGGAAAAGTTCCAGTCACCTACCTGGAGCTGCTGAACTAAAGATCCATCGCAGAACTTACACAGAAGGGTTGACACTTGCAAAAAGACCACATTAGCATTACCAATTGTGTTCCATTCATTCCTAATGTCATGTCAAACATTATTTAAGATTTTTTTTTTGGCAACTTTGGTTGCACCAGAAAGCTTAAAAAAAAATGTGCAGAGGTTTACGATGTTACTTTTATATAGTTTTGTTGAAATTTAAAACATGACTGATTATGTATGTTAAAGTGTTTGGTTGCGTTGAAACCATTTGAACCATGTGCTTAGAAAAACCTGATATAATTTCAAATGGAATGGGTGAGTTCCCTGGAAACAGGCACTGAGCCTAGTTGAAATACAGTGTGAGAAAGGCTTTTAGTAATTTGTACACTGAACACTCCTTAAAACAGGTTAAACCAGCCTGCAGGATTCCATTATTGTAACCAGTCACGTAATGTGACATCTCATTTCACCAATGAAACTTCAGTTTGGTTAGAAATATGGACTGGTACGAGAAGGGGAAAGGCAGGTGTCGGGACATCTCTATAGACAGAGTTAAGGGTACGAGGCATTCCTGCATGCACATCTGGAAGATTTTTTTTGTGTGTGTGTGAGTGTGGAAGGTGGAATTGTAATTCCTGTGGGATGAAACCCTCATTGAAACCCAAGGGCTTAAGTTGTTTTGGATTCTTGTTAGTGCACACTGTTGTATATCGATAGTGATGTGACAGAGCTTGTGCTTATAGGAGATGGAGAAACAGAAATTTGTGTGTTTGACCGTTGAGGAGGACAGGCAGTGGGCAGTGGTGATGGGACACAATTCTGCCATTGTCCAAACCCTGTTGTCATTGGCTAAACATATTTCAGTCACTCTCCTCCTGGCTACAAGAATTTTCAGGGGTTAATTGTATTTTTTAAAAGAAATCCATGGTTACCAAATCCAGAATGGGCTAAAAGTCAATTTTACACTCTAATTCTCTTTTGTAACTTTATTTTTGAGGTAGCTGTTTGTCATTAAAGGTGGTTTTCATTGTGCAAGTTAACAGAATTGAACATTTTTTAGGAAGGACGCTAGAAATCGATTGCAGTTGTTATCTTCCTGCTTGTTCAGTACAGCTGTTCACTATCCCTGTGTAAATGTACAGTGCAAGGTCCTGGTCCTGTGTTCATTCCCTGATTTGTGTTGTCTGCATCAACCTGTAACAACTCCCTCAATTCAATTTGGGTGTATTTACTGCCTGTCCTGCTGTTCTATGCATAGTGAATGATCTTTGAAGAATAATAAAGTATTCCTGTCCCAGGTTGCCTTCACACAGACTCTCACTCTCACACGTATTGGCTCCATCCCATTGCAATTTATTAAGCTGGGCTGTTACACTGTCACAGTTAGTCGATTTACACCAGTTGAGATCTCAGGAATGGAGAACACTCCACAATTGGAAATGGAAATGATGCTGATGTCCTGGAGATGAGACCAGAATTCCACAGTTACCAATGAACAGTGGGGGCTTGGAGAGGGAGGGGGAGGGGGTGGTGAGGTGGGGGGGGGTGGTGAGGGAGGGGGAGGGCAGGGGGATCATTGAGGGACGGGGAGGACAGGATGTCAGGGGAGGGGAAGGGCTAGGGGGATTGGGAGAGGGCAGGAGGTGTTGAAAGAGGGGAAGGAAAAGGGGTGTTGCGGAGGGGAGAGAAATTGGCAGTTATGGGGTAAACCAGAGTACGAAAGCAAATAGTGTACTCAAGAACATAGATAATAAATATAAATGTAGACACTCACTGCACATGGGACATCAATAGTGACTCAGAGTCCCTATTTCCTTTTCTAATTGTGTATAACCTCTATCGACAAATTTTGAAATTAGTGTAATTTATGTCGAATTTCACAGCACATGGCCCCCAGTCGGTCCATGCCAGTGTTTCTGCTCCACGTGAACCTCCTCCCAGGCGTCTTCATCCCACTCTTCCATTTAATGAACTTATTGGGGAAAAACTCCCCTTGCTCTCTCGTGCCCCACCCCCCAACAAAATCAATTCCTGATCTCCAGCAGAAGTTGCTCATTTTTGAGAGAGATTAGACGGGACTGCAGGGTCTAACTGAATTGGTGCCAGTGACTCTGTTGAACTTGGGCTGATGGTCATTCACACTGGGACGTAATCGAGTTGAAGGAAGTGGGTGCAGCACAACTCTCTCTGATGAAAACTCAACCAGTCTTTTGAAGATGGGCTGAACGTTGATACTGAAATCCAGCTCTGTATTTACTGACCTCGCTGCTGTGCTTTCAGGATCCACACTCTTGACATTCGCTGGCCATTGCCAATGTGGATGGGTTTGCCTGGAGAGTGTGGATGAAAGGTTTCAGTTCCCAGGTTTATTTTTGGAGCGTGTATCTGATATTTCATTCAGGTTTACGACAGCGACTACACTTCAAAAGGTACTCCATGGCTTCAGCTGTGACCCAGTGGCTCTCGCCTCAGAAGGTTTCAGATTCAAGTGCGACTCTAGGAATTAGCACAAAAATTGAGGCTGACACTCCAGAGCTGCACTGAGGTGCCGTCTTTCAGGTAAGATATCAAACCGAGGCCCTGTCTGCCCCCTCAGGTGGATGTAAATGGCACTATTTCAAAGAAGAGCAGTGGCATCATCTCTGGTGTCCTGGCCAATATTTATCCCTCAGTCAACACCATGTTGATTGTCATAAAAACCTATCTGGTTCACTAATGCCCTTTAGGGAAGGAAATCTTCTGTCCTGGTCTGGCCAACATGTGACTGACTCCTAACTGCCCTCTGAAATGGCCTAGCAAGTCACTCAGTTCAAGGGCAATTAAGGATGGGCAACAAATGCTGGCCTTGCCAGTGATGCCCACATCCCATGAAAGAATAAAGGGAAAAAAAGTTGTTTCCAGTACCCTGGCCAATATTTATGCTTCATTCAACACACAAATTATCTTTTCTTTATTATCTCTTTTTCTTCATCCCATGCTTTTTCTCTTTCTCTCTCCTTTCTTTTCTTTCCTGTTTCATTGTATCAGAGCTTTTTAACTGCTAACTTACCTCTTCCAATGTACCATTAGGGTTGGGGAAAGGGATGGTATGGGAAAACCCACAACCATGCCAATGCTGCAGAAAGACTGGGTCAAATTATTCCAAAAGTATATGCTCAAGTCTGTGCTCAAGTGGGTCTTGAACCACTTCTAACACAGAGGTGAGAATGCTACTCAATGAACCAAGGCTGTTTCTTCCAGTAAAGTGGTTCCTTCAGCTTTCTTCAATATCTACAACGTAATCACAAAATACAGTACTGCACTTTTGAAAATTGTACCATTTTACTTTTAATTGCAGTTAAAGGATATGAGGAGAGGGGAGGGAGTGAGGAGGAAGAAAGGGAGCACAGTGACGGAAGGGCCCAGCAACAATCTGATTAAATTTGTCAGAACAATTAACAAAGCAGTTGCAAAATTGAAGACAATTGTGTCTCAGTGAATCGCACTCTTGGCTCTGAGTCAGCAGGTTGGGTTTGAATGGAACTAGGTGAGTTGCTCATTCAGAGAGCTGGTGCAGACACGATGGGCCAAATGGCCTCCTTCTGTGGTTCTGTGTGATTCTGAGAGTCCCAACCTAGAGACTTGAGCACAAAATCCAGACTGGCCTTCCCCATGCAGTCCTGAGGGACTGTGTGAGTCGAGAGTAGAATACCCTGTGACACCATTTTGAAGAAAAGCAGGGGAGTTCACCCCAGTTTTCGGGGCAATATTTCTTCCCTCAATCTACATTGCTGATATAAAACAGATTATCTGGGAATTTACTGTTTGTGGGAGCTTGCTGTGCACAAATTGGCTGCTGTGTTTCCTACATTACAACAGTGACTACACTTCAAAAGGACTTAATTGGGTGTAAAGTGCTTTGAGACTTTGTTAGATTGTGAAAAGCACTTAGCAATGCAAGTCGTCTTGGCAAAGTCATGGGGTCTCCTAGTTATCTGCCTGGGGCACTGGACAAGGAAAGATATGACAGTGTTGGACCTTGTGGATCCTTGTTGCATGTTTGTTGTGAGTCGTGTCCAAGTTGGTACTATAGATAGAGTTGATCAGCAGACACTTCGTAGGTGGAAAACGTTATGTTTATTTACAAAGGTACTGAGCAGCAACTACACGTGTGCTTTCACTTCAAACCCTATCTCCATACTACTGACTACTAACTCAGAGGTTGCCCACGCTACTCTTCTATTGGTTACTTAAGATCATGTGACCTTCCTTAACTTCTTAAAGTATATTACACATTAGATAAAACGATCATTACCACAGGCGGGTAGATGTGGTTGGAGCTTGAGTGGCTCAGTGGCCAGTGCTCCAGTCTCTTGAGCCAAAGGCCCTGGGTTAAGCCTCACTCCAGGTGCACCACAGTAGCACAGCTTGTGAAGGCTGAGTTTTCACAGGTCTGAGTTAGACAGATTTTTAATCATCAAGGGTTATGTGGGGTCAGTGGGGAAGTCGGTGGGGGGTTGTGGGGATGGATGGTGGGGGAGCCAGGAAAGTGAAGTTAATGCCACAGTCAGATCAGCCATGATATTATTGAATGACAGAACAGGTGGACTGAACAACTTGTAAAGGAAGCTCACTGTAAGGTTGCAGAATGTGGAGGACCAGAATGAATTACAGATTCAGATCTTCCTTCATTGTGCCCAACGTACACAGAGAGAGCAGGGGTGTGATTGATCCAGTTGGAATGGGATTTACCTCCTATTAGTTTTAGTTAACTTGATGAGATATTTAAGGCCTAATTAACTGATTTCCCCCTTTTTTTTACTTGGGTATGTACACATTTTGTTCAGAATATCAATTTGTGATACTTCAGTATTCCTCCCCCAGTTAATTTCTTCTAGTTCATCATTCTATTGAAACGTACATATCTCAGAATCATACCCCATGGACCTGCTCCTGATTTCTGTGCCTTTAAATACAATTGCAAGGATTCCATTTGAACTTGGCATGCTGCTCTGAAATGAAACCAATTTCATGTAAATTTCTGAATTCTATCCTGCTCCGTGTGCCACTCAGATATCATCCCAGTGCTCTAGGCTTGTATATCCCCTGCCCCCCACCACCAAATACTTTGTCCTTCTGACTGGCCTGTTCCTAACTTCACCCCAACAGTGACAGCCGTACCTTCAGCAGCCTGGCCGTCATGCTTTGAAATTCACTCCGTAAACTCTTCTGTGTAAGGTCTCTACCAAAGGCCCACCACATCGATCATCTGTAATATCTCGTCCTTTGGCTTGACATCCATCTTACTTTTTGATTAAGCCCCCAGCTGCGAAGGATCTCGGAATAATTTTCTGTGTTAAAGACGTCATGTCAATGTGGGTTCTTGTAGTGATTGATGCTGTTACTTAAGTAAACCCAGACGAGCTGCTCAATAACTTGAGCACTGGTTTGGAAAGAAAGAAAGTCTTGCATGAGTGCTGGATGCCCCAAAGCACTTTGCTGCCAGTGAAGTGCTTTCAAGTTGTACCGCAGTGTAGGAGACACAACAGCCAAACTGTGCAGAGCAAGATGCACTGCAGCAACTCACCAAGGCTCCTTAGACAGCACCTTCCAAACCCACAACTGCTATCATCTAGAAGAACAAGGGCAGCAGATAAATGGGAACACCACTGCCTGGAAGTTCCTCTCCAAGTCACTCACCATCCTGACTTGGAAATATATCACCGTTCCTTCCCTGTCACTGGGTCAAAATTCTGGAACTCCCTCCCTAAAAGCACTGTGGGTGTACCTACACCACATGGACTGCAGCGGCTCAAGAAGGCAGCTCACCACCACCTTCTCAAGGGCAATTAGGGATGCGCAATAAATGCTGGCCCAGCCAGCGACTCCCACATCTCATGAATGGATTTTTAAAAAGCTCCACGGGCAACAATGTGAGCATGACCAGATAATCAACTTTTAAATGAGAGGTCAGTATCAGCAGGAATGCAGGGATAACTCCCCTGCTCTTCTTTCAAATAGCGCCACAGGTTCTTTCACTTCCACCTCAGGGAGCAACTAGGGCTTAGGCTTAACGTCTCACCCGAAAGGCAGCACTCCTTCGGTACTGCACTGGGCCGTCAGCCTTGATTTCTTATGGAATCCTGGAGTGGGACTTGAACCCAGGACCTTTGGCTACCCACTGAAAACCATCAACAGTGGAGGCCGGATCGACCTGGGGCTTGGACTGCTTTTGTGGATGCCCCATAACCTCTCATAAGAAACCACTGTTTAAGCATTGAGGCACCCGGTCTGATCGTGAACTTTGGCCTTTATCCATAGCAATGGGCCGAAGCCCATTTGAACCTGATCTTGATGTCTTTTATCACGTATAAACTTGGACACCCAAGAAAGAACCCAAACACTGACAAAACCGATGTCAATAAATTTTAATGCATCTTTTAATCCGTGCTTTTTAAATCTTTAACATAATATGGTAGTTACTAATAAATACATAAAATCTAAAGTAATCTTACTCCATCTCACTCCTGTACACACATATCCCACTCATACTCACATTCCAATTCATTTCAATCTTGTCACAGATAACAGACAATATCAGCTCTGTCGTTTGTGATCACTCCCTGGGGGCCTCCTTTCAGTAATTCTCCATTACTGTTTCTCAGTAATTGTTTCATTTTTTAAGCGAGTGCAATCAAACCCAGAATTCAAGGGATTTCAAGGCATCAAAAGGAGGTAATTATCTTGACTTAATTATTCTAAAGTGGGGGGGGGGGAAAAATACTGCAGATTTATTTGGTGCCAAGATTTAGTTGTTAGCGATGAGCTGTTAATGAGAAAATATGTGGGTCCTTGTACTGATCATGAACTGTGAAATTTAAAGCAGAATTACTCCAAATTACAAGCATTTAATGCAAAAGCAAAATACTGCAGATGCTGGAAATCTGAAATAAAAATTGAAAGTGCTGAAAAGGCTCAGCAGGTCAAGCAGCATCTGTGGAGGGAAACTGAGCTAATGTTTCAGGTCGATGACCTTCTTCTGGTGTTCCGACAAAAGGTCATTGACCTGAAACGTTAACTCTGTTTCTCTCTCCGCTGATGCTGCCTGACCTGCTGAGTGTTCCCAGGATTTTCTGCGTTTATTGCCAACGTTTAATAACTTGTTTCAAACGTTAAGTGGAACCTGCAGTTTTATTACCGAGAGAGGTCACACTAACTGACTGGAGAGCCAGAAGGGTCTCCGTGGTGGGACACGATAGCCTCTACTGTGACATTCAACCCCGGGTCAGTAAGCTGTGAGCCTTCTGTCTGTAGGTCGAGTTTTCCTGTCCTATCTCCCCAAGTGTCCTGGGAGTGTGTTTGTGGGATGTAGAAATCTTGGATAGGATTTTCACCCTGATATGGGGGCAGATACAGAGGCAGAAAGGTGCATCGTTTCACAATGCCGGCAGTTGCATATTTTATATGTTTGATTTGGTTCAGAGCAATGTAGAGATGACTCTAGTTTCTATGTGTGTAGCAGGTTTTATTCACACATGTGGAATATTCACAATGCTTTAAAATGTCTGCTCCATGCTTCAGTTCTGGCTTCCAGCTCTTTCTACAGTTTGTTTACTTTTCTCTGAGTCCACACCCAGTGCAGTGAGCATCGATAGTAAACAGACTCGCAAAATCAAACACAGAACAATTGAACACTACACCGGCTGATGTGCCAGTTTGCCGGCACCATCCTGACTCTGAGGTTCCCCCGCACCTGCTGAATGGGCTATGACCTTGGCTGCAAGCCACCATTTGCAGATGGGGTGGAGCAGGAGGAGGTGGATTCGGCTCAGCAGCTGCGGTCATTCTCTATTTCAAAAATATTAAAAGTTGCTGAGAGGGTGCCTCGAGATGGAGATGCCCTTTCTCTCCCTTACCTGTGACAGGCTGCAGCTCCTTTGTGTTGGAAGCACACCTATTCGGCCTCCAGCTTCAAGAGCCTGCCTGCCATCCTAAATGGGACAGCGAACCTGCTCTCTGGCCACTAAATGGCCAATCCAGGCAGGGTGGATGGCAAGTGCCCGCTCTGTGGGGTCGGGATCCGCATTTGACCCCGACATTTGGGGTCCCGACCACAAAGCAGAAAACCCTGCCCTTTGTGTCTTAATTATATTCAGGGTCAAATACACTTTATGACTTTGACCTCGCTGGAGCCAAATCCTGAGGCTGATCCTGAGGATGTGGTGAGGATTAAACCAGGCCAGAGGTCCCGTGGCACAGTGACTCTGTGCGACAGAGCAACGCTAACAGCGAATCTTCTGGTAAGGTCGCCTCACTTGCCTACCTGCCTGGTACTGGCAGTGCTGGGGGTGGGTGAGGGCAGCTACACTTCTCCTTTGCTGCCCTACTGGCTGAATCAATCTGTGGGGAAACATGATGCCGATATCTAGGGAGTATGATGGAGATCTAAAAGCTGTGGATGTATCCAAGCTTCATTCCGCATCACCCACCCAGCCAAGATCAGCATTGGCCGTGTAACCTGTGCCAGTCACAAATGCGTCACAAACGTCACACGGAAAGCATTTCTCTCGGTATCCTAGCGTTTACATTTACAGTATTTTCAAGGGTATTGCATTGATTATCATTATTATTATTATATTGGTCAATGAAGAGAAGCATGAAGATTTACCCTGATTCATCTTCCGACCCTGGAGTTTGAGAGGGAAATGGTGACAAATTTACTGGAAGACAACAGGGATTGAAATTGAGAAGTGATGGGGAATTCTGGGACCCCTCCACAGCCTCTGTTATCAGGAGAAAGGATATGTTGATAGGATGAGATGAAGTAAAGTGGGAGGAGATTTGTGTGGAGCAGAAACACCAGCATAGACCTGCCTGTTTCTGTGCTGGAAAATTCCATCTAACCATTCCTGATGAACTATGTTGTCCTACGGTTGCCAACCCTCCAGGGCAGTCCTGGAGTCACCTTGACCAATCGGAATAAAGCATACTGGATTGGGTTAATCTTATTAGTGAAACAGGCTTGTTTCCACCTTCTTCAATATCTTTATAGCTGAACAAAAATGCTTAAAGAGAATGAAAAAGACCATTTTTAAATAAAATGTCCCAATGATTTTTCTCCTGCGTGCCACTGTGTCCGAAGATTAATCTTCAATCCCTGGAGACTCCAGGGCAAACCTAGAGGAGTTGGCAACCCCACATGGACCTTAGGCCGTATCAAGGTGCCTCTAGCGGAAACTGACAATAGCCCAGGGTTAACAGATTGCTGTTATTGCAATTGTTAGTTCCAGACCATCACTTCTTGACTAATAACAATTTGGAAGACAATGAACAGCAGTCAATTTTTAAGACAATTCCTCCTTTTTCACAGTACCGAACTGGCTGGGTGGAAAAGCTTTAAGTCCTCAAGATTTGAACAAGCCCTGCTGTGTACTACAGATCTCAACGATTCCAGGCTCCACACGCTGCACTAAAAATTACTATCAGCCATTCCGAATCCCTTGTGACTAATCAAAATCTGTTCCTGAGAGAGCAGGCTTTCATGTTGACTAGGCCCAGGAAGGATTTACTAGACATAGTCTGAGAGTTGCCAACTTTGGTTAAAACTATTCCCGGAGTTTATATCACCTCCTGTCTCCAACTGCCCTGCCAAGTGAAACAGCATTTTCCCCTGTAAGTGAAAATGCTCAAAAATTAAAATGAAACTGATTATGATCATTTTAATGTCCTCCCAAGTTTCATCACAGGAAATTAATCTTCAATTTTTGGAGACTCCAGGCCATTCCTGGAGGGCTGGCAACACAAGGGAGCATGGAATCAGAAATGGCCATTAAACCATCTCCTTTCGCAAACCAGGTCCCATCTACCCTTCCATGGCCTCCAATATTGATCCAGTGAAGGGAAGTGCTAGACAAATGTTAGCGCATTATGTACCCTTCCTTCACTGGATGAAGGAAACTTCATTTGTTCCATGATAAGGAAACCTTTCAGCAAAACTTTCTTGTGTCGTTCCAGGCACCCTCTAATTTCTTTTATTCTTTCCTGGGATGTGAGCGTTACTGGCAAGGCCCAATTCCTAACATCGTGGCTGCCTAACTATTCATGGCTGCAGCCAACACTGACCTTGAACATGGCTATTCGATGTTGAATGGAATTCCAGGCTGCCTGGCAGTGCCCAGCAAGTCCCGATTCCCAAGGGCGCTGGTGTTACCACAACGTAATGTTGGCTCAATGTGATTACACCAGGGAACCGTCAGATCAGAAGGGAGATCTTTTCTTTAGACCTTTTTTGGTAGTTTCTTCACTTCTGGGTCACATCAGGGTTCATTTCCCCGGGATCCAACACTCTCCGTAACGTATGAGCCCCGACAGCATGCCTTGGCCACTCAACCAAGGGAGGCATCGCATCTAAAACCAATCCCCCACATGCACACATTTTCCATCAGGTGTTACTGGATAACAACCTTGAGTGTGAATCCAGGCTGATTTACACCTCACTCACTCCCACACTGATTCTAAAGGGGTTGCTGAGGAGAATTCCAGTCTTACTGCCGCTGCAGCTAACTATTCAAACTGGGATCAAAAGCCGTGTTTTCCTGTGACTCAGACCTCACCGGACAGTGAGTGTATCTGCCTGTCCAGGTGTCTGTGGAGCCACATTGGGACCATTCAGTTGATGCTGTATACGTGTGATCAGTGAATCATCTAATGGGTTATAAAGCCCTAGATTTCCCTCTGATGAGCTGCTGCTGTTGCTATATTTTTGGGTGGCACAAGGAACAGTAATTATTCTCCCTGTTTCTAGTGAAGAGTCTGCGACTACAGCCAGAAAGTCATAAAAGAGGATAATGAGGTAATAATCTCGGCTTGAATATATTTCCCCTCTGTTTACTTCGACAGCACCTTCCAAACCCGTGACCTCTAGCCCCTAGGACAAGGGCAGCAGACACATGGGAATATCACCACCTGCAAGTTCCCCTCCAAGCCACTCACCATCCTGACTTGGAAATATATCACTGTTCCTTCACTGTCACTGGGTCAAAATCCTGGAACTCTCTCCTTAACGGCACTGTGGGTGTACCTACACCACATGGACTGCAGCGATTCAAGAAGGCAGCTCACCATTACCTTCTCAAGGGCAATTAGGGATGCGCAATAAATGCTGGCCCAGCCAGTGACCCCCACATCCTGAGAATGAGTGAAGGAAAAGATGTAGGTGAACTTGGGAAACTGAACTCCATCTATGCAGTATCATTGAATCTTCATAGTGGATAAACTCGAGGTCCATATTATTAACACAATTCATTCGCAAAGCACAGGGGGATTTACCCAATGGGATGCCACGCTATCCTGGATTGGTCACAAGTCTGCATTACGCAAAGTAAAGTGCCACAACCACGTAGATCACCCACCCAATTGAAATAAAGACACCAAACAGCAGGCTGAACAACACCAGCACCCGTGCCTTCTTCGAGGTGCTCTCTGCATGAATGTGGTCTCCTCTCTGAATCGCCATCCGTGTCTGCATGAGAAAAGGCAACGAATGATTAACAGACTGAGAAGTTCAAACACAGGCTGGTAATGGGGAGAATCCAATACCCAGCTATCATCAACACCAACCCCAAAATTCTTTACCCAGTGATTGGAGTACTCGGGGTGAAGGCTAAGGGCGTTGGAAATTTTAAGGGGGTGATGAATGATTTTTGGCCAATTCCAGTTCAGGTTTCTTGTTCTAGTTCAGTTCCCGTTCCTGAGCTAGACTGGGACCTCCTGCTGTGAGTATCCTACGATCTCAGTTAGGTGTGAGGGCCAGGGAGGGGTCGTGGAGCCAGCAGGGTGGGGGTACAAACTTCTGACAGGAGCCAATGGTCTTGCCAGTGTTTAGCTGGAAGACATTGTGCTTCATTCAAGGCTGTGTCTGCTGTTGAAGAACAGTCTCCACTGTCTGATTTGATCGAACCTCTAGCAGTAATAACAGCAATCGTCAAAGAGACAGAAAATCTATCCAGCCACTCTTACTGAATTAGTGCAAAAATAAAAGACCAAACCTACTGGTATTTGTCTACAGGTCTCACAAGAACATTGGAGTATAGAAACAGGAGGAGGCCATTCAGCCCCTCAAGTCCATCCTGCCATTCAATGAGGTTCATTTGCGACCTAACTTTGCCTTGACAATGCCTTTGTCCCGTATCCCTCAGTACCTCTCGATAGCCAAAATCAACCAATCTCAGATTTAAATTTAACAATTGATCTCACATCAGCTGACATTGAGGAAGAGAGTTCCAAACTTCTACCACCTTTTGTGTGTAGAAGTGTTTCCTAATTTCACTTCTGAAAGCTCTGGCTCTAATTTTTACACACTGCCGCCTAGTCCCAGACTCCCCAACCAATTTAACCCTTGGGCTCCAGGTATCATTCTCAAACATACGAAAAGGAGCAGTAGGCCATTCAGCCCCTCAAGCCTGCTTCGCCATTTAATAAGATGATGGCTGATCTGATAGTGACCTCAAATCTGCATCCCGTCTACCCCACATAACCTATCACCCCCTTGCTTACCGAGAATCTATCCACTTCTGCCTTAAAAATATTCAAAGTCTCTGCTTCCACCGCCTTTTCAGAAAGAGAGTTCCAAAGACTCACAGCCCTCTGAGTGAAAAAATTTCACCTCATCTCCGTTTTAAATGGGCGACCCCTTATTTTAGTTCTAGATTCTCCCACAAGAGGAAACATCCTATCCACATCCACCCTGTCAAGACCCCACAAGATCTTACATGTTTCAATCAAGTTGCCTCTTACTCTTCTAAACTCCAACAGATACAAGCCTAGTCTGTCCAACCGTTCCTCATGAGACAGCCCACCCATTCCAGGTATTAGTCTAGTAAACCTTCTCTGAACTGTTTCCAACGCATTTACATCCTTCCTTAAATAAGGTGACCAATACTGTACACAGTACTCTATATGTGGTCTCACTCGTGCCCTGTGTAACTCGTAAATCTGATTGGATGTTGCATTCTCTCCAAAGCCAATATATCCTTCCTAAGGTATGGTGCCAAGAACTGCTTACAGTGACTCCAGGTGTGGTCTAAACCAAGGCTTTGTATAGCTGCAGCATGATTTCTATCCCCTTGTATTCTGGTCCATCTATCTCCCAATCAGTATCTATATGCAGCTGCACCCAACTCCAGTTCCAATTGAAACATGCTCCGTGTGACAGCATTTCCCCAACAACTTGCACTTATACAGTGCCTTTAATGCAGAAAAACACCCCAAGGATCTTCACAGGGGAAACTGTACGTGGAGCCACAGAGGGAGAGGTTGGGCGGACTGACCAAAAGCTGGTCAAAGATATGGGTATCAAAGAGGGTCTTAGAGGAGGAGACGGGGTGGAGAGGCAGGGGGGTTTATGGAGAGTAAGCACAGTCATCAAAGGTAACACAACATGCACAAGAATCCAGAATCAAATAAATCCCAAAGGGTTGTAGGATTGGAGGAGGTTACAGAGATGGGGAGGGGCGAAGCCATGGATAAATACAAGGCTGAGTCTTTTACCGTTGAGGTGTGGAGGAAGCAGGGTCAGGCAGAGTGGAAGGTGATGCGCAGCTGGATGCAGGCAGCAGGGTTTTAGATCAGCTGAAGTTACTGGGTGAAGGAGAACGGGAAGACAGCCAAGGCAGCAGTGGATTTGCAAAGTTCAAAGGGTTAGACAAGGCAAGCGGTGGATGGCAAGGTAGAGTCAGTTTGTGGGGCGTATGGAAGGAGCAGAAGACAATGTCTTCCCAATGTTTATCCTGAGGAATCTGGAGCAGCGAGGGGTTATGTTGGAACTGGATAAAACACCAGTTAGGTGACAACTAGAGTACTGTGTACAGTTCAGGTCACCGCATTACAGGAAGGATGTGATCGTACCAGAGAGGGCACTGAGGAGATTTACAAAGATGTTATTGAGGAATGAAGAATTTTAGCGATTGGATAGACTGGGGTTGCTTTCTTTGGAAGGGAGGAGGATGAGGGAAGATTTAAATGAGGTGTATAAAACCATGTGAGGCCTAGATTGAGTGTATAGGAAGGAACTACTTCCCTTGGCAGAGAGCTCAATAACCAGGGCACGGAGATTTCAAATAGTTGGCAGAAGTATTAGAGGGTGGAGGTGGAGTATTCTTTTCACCCGGGGGTCTGGAACTCACTGTCTGAAAAGGGGGCAGAGCCAGAAGCTGTCATCTCATTTAAAAAAACACTAGGATCTGCAGTTGAAGTGCTGTAACCTACAGGGTACAGAACAGGAGCGGGGAAGTGAGATTAGGCTCTTTTCTGGCTGGCAGACATGATGGGCCGAATGGCCTCCTTTTATGCTGTAAATTTTCTACGTTTCTAAGTTATGGCTTCTTCATGACTGGGCAAGCTCTTTGACAGAGCAGGTGAGCTGGTATAGATGGTTTACTTCTGGAAGGTAACAGCATGGTTTCTGATGATGAGGAGGATACAATCGACCATCATTGGCCACATGGTAGTGTTCAGCCATAATCCAGGATTTAATCATTAACGCCCCTGGCCATAAATCCAATTAAATTGAAAAAAGTAGGTGTTGGAAATAGGCCCAATGGCTCCTACCTCGTGTGAGAAAATGATGGCCAGAATCCCTGATAGCAGGCAGCAGAATACCGTCACTAGAACAGATTCCACCATGTAGTCCTTAGGTACACGTCTCTGTTCATGTTGCACTCCAGGTAACGGATAATTATACTGCAAGGGATAGGTAAAAAGTAGACATCAATTGGAGCATCCACCCCCTCACCGTCTCCGTAACCTTCTCCAGCTCCATAACCCTCCAAAATCCACCAATTATTGACACCTTATTCTTCCCTGATTTTAATCACTCCACCATTGGTGCAGAGCCTTTGGCCTAGGCCCAAAACACTGGAATTCCCTCCCTACACCTCTCCAACTCGCTGTTATTGTTTCAGGCGCTCCTTAAAACTTACCTCCTTGACAACGCTTTTGGCCATTTGTCCTAATATCTCCTAACGTGGCTGAGTGTCATGTCTTGTTTGATAATGATCCTGTGAAGTGCCTTGGGGCATTTTGCAACGTTAAAGACGCTACATAAATGCACGCTGTTGTTGATGCATTGACTGCCAAATTGGAACTTCAGCCCATGTTAAGCATTGATTGAAGATATTAGTGGAACAATACAGTGACTGGGCAATTTAATTAGGCTATTGCCGAGATCAGGTGTATTACCATGATGCACACTATTTTACCAGACAAGCCATTGGATATCAGTGCATCAATACATAGGCATAGAATATAAGAGCAAGGAGGTTACGTTGAACTTGTATAAGACACTAGTTCGGCCTCAGCTGGAGTAATGCATCCAGTTCTGGGTGCCGCACTTTAGGAAGGATGTGAAGGCACTGGAGAGAGTGCAGAAAAGATTCACGAGATTGGAGGATAAGAAGGCTGAGAGGAGATTTGATGGAGGTATTCAAGATCATGAGGGGCTGGACAGAGTTACATAAGGAGAAACTGCTCCCACTTGTGAAAGAATTGAGAACGGCAGGGCACAGATTTAAAGTCCTTAGTAAAAGATGCAGAAGCAAGATGAGGAAAATCTTTTTTCACATAGCGAGTGGCTAAGGTCTGGAATGCACTGCCTGAGAGTGTGGTGGAGGCAGGTTCAATTAAGGCATTCAAAAAGGAATTAGGCTGTTATCGAAAAATGAAAAATGTGCAGGATTATGGGGACAAGGTGGGGGAATGGCAATGAGTGAATTGTTCATTCGGAGAGCCAGTGCAGACACAATGGGCCAAATGGCCTCCTTCTCCCATGTAACAATTCCGTGATTCTGTGAATGGAAATTGGAAATTTGTGTTCATCTTAAAGTTAATGAAGTCATGTTTACTCCTTAATATTCCCTCATGAGAATAGGAGAGCTGGATAGATCATCCCCTTTGAGATTCTCGCAAAAGAAAGACTTGCATTTTCATAGAGCTTTTCACACCCATCGAACATCTCAAAGTGCTTTACAGCCAATAAAGTACTTTTTGATACGTAGTCACTGCTGTAACATTGGAAATGTGGCAGCCAAGTTGTACACAGCGAGCTCCCACAAACAGCAATGTGACATGACCTGATAATATGTTTTTGTGGTGTTGATTGAGGGATAAATATTGACCAGGACACCAGGGAAAACTCCCCTTCTCTCCTTCAAAATGGTGCCATGGGATCTCAGACAGATGGGCTCCCTTGGTTTAACACCTCATCTAAAAGACAGCAGTTCCAACAGTGCAGCACGCCCTCAGTACCACACCAGAATGTCAGCTGTGATTTTTGTGCTGAAGCCCTGGAGTGGGATTTGAACCCAGGACCTTATGATTCCAAGGTTTGGAACATTACCCACTGAGCCATGACTGACAGCTTAACACAGGGAAATGCTCCTAGTACTCGGTCAAGCAGTATCCCGAGAGAGAAACAGACACAGGCTGATGGTCATCGCTAAAAACGTTAACTCGGTTTCTCTCTCTACAGATGCTGAGCTTTTCCAGCATTTTCTGTTTTAATTTCAGATTTCCAGCATCCGCAGTATTTTATTTTTGTATTAGGGTTAAAGCTTGTTGGCTCAATCTGATTGGTTTAAGTGGTGACATGGGACTTTACTAGGTCTGGGGTAGAGTTATCAAAGGGGAAAGTTTCGGTTAATCATGTGCCAGTACTGTAAATTAAGCTTCC
The DNA here is from genome assembly GCF_964194155.1 of Cetorhinus maximus. Taxonomy (NCBI): domain Eukaryota; kingdom Metazoa; phylum Chordata; class Chondrichthyes; order Lamniformes; family Cetorhinidae; genus Cetorhinus; species Cetorhinus maximus. Next base: position 22,078,706 of record NC_135888.1, read on the forward strand.
TGTATTTAGCTCTGGACTTTCCAATAGATCAGAGTTGAATGACCCACTTGCACTGAACTTACAGCAGATCCCTGTGATGTGTATGGTGAGCCTCTATCACACAGACACACACAAACACACATAATCACATTCTCAACCCCGCCATACACACACAGACACACACCTACACATAGACACACACTCCCACAACCACAAACACACACACACACACAACCACAGACACATACACACACACACACACGCACATTTACACACACAAACACACATAATCACATTCTCAACCCCGCCATACACACACAGACACACACCTACACATAGACACACACTCCCACAACCACAAACACACACACACACAACCACAGACACATACACACACACACACGCACATTTACATACACACACACACACTATCTACACAAACACACACACGCTCACACACAAACAAACACACACAAACACAGACACACATCCACACGTACAGACACACACACATACACACAGATGTGCTCTCACACACACACTCTCACACCCACACCCACACACACAGCCACGCATGCTCACACACACACACTATCACACCCCACCATCATCCCACAGTCTCACAAACACACACCTACACAAGCTCATGTCAATTAAACTATGATGTCGATCTGATCCTATCATCAAAACAGCAACACAGAGTTTTGTGAATATCACAAGCCACCTGACAAGGAGATGAATAGGGAATAAAATGTGAAAACCTGGAGGTCCAATTTCATATATTTATCACCAAATTTGTACCCCAAACATTACATTCAGCACAAGATTCTAATGAAAGATCATTGACCTGAAACATTAACTCTGTTTCTCTTTCCACATACACTGCCTGACCTGCCAAGTACTTCCAGGGTTTTCTGTTTTTATTTCAGGTTTCCAGCATCTGCAGCATTTTATTTTGGTATTTTTTGAAATTAAATGGAGGGGAATGCAGCAAGCAAACTGTACACAGCAAGATCCCAGCAAATAAGATAACTCTATGTCTGGTTGCATTGATTGAGAGATAACTGGCAAAGGACAAGAGGGGTTCAGAAGTTATACAGTGAGTTATCTGGAACATGCAGTCTGAAAGAGCCATGGAAGCAGATTCAATAGGAACTTGCAAATGGAATTTGGATGTATATTTGAACAAGAAGATTTGCAGGACAATGGGTAAAGAGCAGGAGGGGTGGAACTTACTGGGAAGATGTTTCCTCTTATGGGAGAGGCTAGGGCTAGGGGGTATGGTTTAAGAATAAGGGATCTCCTTTGTAAGACAGAGATAAGGAGAATTTTTTTCTCTCAGAGGGTTTTTAGTCTGTGGAGTTCTCTTCCCCGGAGAACAGTGGAGGCTGGGTCATTGAATTAATTCAAGGCTGAGTTAGACAGGTTTCTGATAGACAAAGGAGTCAGGGGTTCTGGGAGCCGACAGGAAAGCGGAGCTGAGACCACAATCAGATCCGCCATGATCTTATTGAATGGGGAAGCAGGATTGAAGGGCTGAATGGTCTGTTCCTATGTTCAAGTGGAGCATAAATGGCCAGCATCGACCAACTGGGTCAAATGGCCTGGTCCTGTGCTATAATTAATAAGTAACTTCAGGACAGTCTGGAGTTTTTACCCATTAATCTCTGAGGTGCTGGTCCTGTTTTCACAGGGAAATTTTAACCTAGTCAGACCAAAAAAATAACAAGACTTAACTATAGTGTTGAACATTTATAGGCTTTATACTGATTTGTAAAGTGAGTGACCGATGGGTTAAAAAAACAATCAGCCAAATTAAATGAAAACATTTTCCCAATCTTTCTCCTTATAATTTTTTTCTACTTTCTTCCTTGCCGCCCCATGCTCATGCACCCCCAACCCTGCCGCCCACTCCCCCACCACTCCCCCCAGCCCCAACTCACCCCTCCAGCCCCCACCCAACCCTCCCTCCCCCCACCTGGCTTCCCTGCCATGTAGAACTACCATTTTAACCAGGAGGAGAAAGTGAACCAAACATCTGGCCGTCTCCACTTTCATCGACAATCCCGCTGGTTGATGTTTCTCCTGCCTCTTCTCTCTCACCCTCCCTCCCAGTCCCTCGTAAACCAAGCGAGACTGACTCGGTGGAAATGTCACAGAATCAGAATTTAGCTCTCCTGACTGAAGTCCACTGCTCTAAAATTATATCCTACAAGTCTCTTACAAGTGAACATTACGGGCTTTAAAGCAAGATGCTTTCTCCAACGTTGTCTATGGCGGGGGCGGGGGTGGGGGGTGGGGGGTGGGGGGCAACCTTGGGACTATGCAGCATGCAATTAAATATTTTTTTTGAAGTGTAGTCACTGTTGTAATGTGAGAAAAGCATCTGTCAATTTCAACACAGCAAGATCCCACAAATAGCAATGTGATAAATCTGATTCAGTGATTTTGGTTGAGGGTTAAACATCAGCCAGGATTCTGGAGACAACCCCTCTGTTCTTCCTCAAAATAGGGCTGTAGGATCTCTTACATCCACCTAAGAGGGCAGGCAGAGCCTCGGTTTAATTATCTAGTCCGAAAGACAGTGCCTCTGACAATGTAGTACTCCCTCAGCACTACACTGGGAATCTCAGTCTGGGTTTTATACTCAAATTTATGGAGTGGGACTTGAACCCCCCAACCTTCTGACCCAAAGGCAAGAGTTACACCAACTGAACCACTACAGATATCTAGGGCATTCGAATTCAATGGGCTGAATGGCTTCCTTGTGTGTTGTATCATTCTACGGCTCCATTTTCTCTCTTTATTTTGAATTCTTCTCACAGATCAAGAGTTCAGCAAAGGTGTGTAACAAGCAAAGTTCGGGTGTCAGTTTAGAGTTCCACTTACCGCTGCCTGAAGGGGATGAGTAGCGCAAACTGGATTACACAGCCTTCCATTGGCTGCTGATTGTGTCACTGGGTCAGCCATTGGATAAAGCAACGTTACAGGATTACCATCAGCCACCCCACCCACAGCTGCTCAGTGAGTCCATGCAGTGAATAACTGAGTCAGACACTTCAGGAAGCTCCCCAGCTGAATCCTGTTGGAGGCTGGCCTAAAGGTATTTGACCAGGAAAGTGGAGTTGAGGTAGAAGGTCATCCATAATCTTACTGAATGGCGGGGCAGGTTTGAGGGGGTGTATATCCTACTCCTGCTCCCAGTTCTCATGCTCTGATCTCGGCCAAGGCTGGACTGATGGTTCGGCTAAGGTCAACAAAGAAGAGCTGTTCCCATTGGCTGATGGTACAAGGGCTAAGGGGCAGAGATTTAAGGTTTTGGCAAGAGATGCGGGGGGGCAGGGAGGGTGGTGAGGAAAAACCTTTTTACGCAGCAAGTGTTAACAACTTGGAACTTGCTGCCCACGAGGGTTGTGGAAGCGGAGGCGATGAATGATTTCAAAAGGAAATTGGCTGGACACTCGAGGGAAATAAGCTTGCAGGGCTACGGGGATAAAGCGAGGGAATGGGACTGACTGGATCGCTCCATAGAGAGCTGGCATGAGCATGAGGGGCTGAATGGTATCCTACCAGACTGTAATGACTATAATGCAGAGAGTGTGAACAGATTAAAAGGAATATTTGCATTTCTACGGCAGCTCTCAGGACGTCCTGAAGCCCTTTACAGCCAATGGAATTCATCTAAAATGTAGTCACTGTTGTAACGTATGAAACACGACAGCCAGTTTGCACACAGCAAGCTCCCACAAAGAATAACATGACAATGATCAGGTTGTCCATTTTCAGATGTTGGTTGAGAGGTAAATTACTGACCAGGAGCCCGGGGGATTTCCCCTGTAATAGTGGCTGTAAGATCTGTGAGCAAGTCTGTTAACTACCCAATAATTTGGAAATGCTGCTTACTGATTGGTCAGAATTTATCAATGATAAAATGACCAGGTATTAATCAGTTTCCTGAAATGAGCAAGTGCTGGAAAGTCGATTTCAGTCCTGTTGGGGTACCCGCAACTTTGACAGTTCAATTCAGACTTGCCCAATCAGTCCTCACACGGGACTCATACTCCTTCAGAATAAGTGACTTCAACCCAAATAACTGAAGATCGTTTTCACTCCAATAATGGATAATTAAAAGAACTAATATCTCAGTCACAACTTACAATTGAGAAAGGACAGGACCCAGGGAGGGATTGTTGATGCTGGTAAAAGACTTGATCCTGTGTGCCTGGCTGGTACATAACAGGTAATTGTCCAGTGAAAGAGCTCCCATATGAAGGGTAGAGTAGATGAATAGTCTTTGGATCTGGTGGTGAATATGGAGGAGGTTCTCCCACATAGGCCCTATTGACACAGCAGCCCAGTGTATTCACAGCTTGTTCCACCTCACTAGTAACCTTTGGCTGAGGTGTACAGTTAACAACTTGGTGGTACCTTCCAATGTTTTCTGTAGAGTTAATCCCATTGTTCTGAGGATTTGGAGGGTCTTCACTGAGTTCAATAGATTGGGTAACCATTGCCACAACCCCTGTCTGTCCTGCATTTTCTGGTGTCCTTTCCTCTCCATTCTGATTGCTCCCCGATTGCTCCTGTTCTTGGAGTCCATTTTCTCTCCCTGCTGTGCCTGAAAGAATCCAAAATATAAGAAGCTGCAAAAGAACTTGCATTTATATAGCACCTTTCAGGGTCTCCCATCACGCTTTTCAGCCAATGAAGTACTTTCAAACCATAGACACTATTATGAAATTATGCACAGTTTTGAATAGATTGGAATAAATTTAAATTGAATTAATAGAAAAAAGGACTGGAATTGAAAGCTAGTCTTAGTAATGGTGACCGTGAAACTATCATCAATTGCTGTAAAAACCCATCTGGTTCACTGATGCCCTTTAGGGAAGGAAATTTGCCGTCCTTACCCGGTCTGGCCTACATGTGACTCCAGATCCACAGCAATGCGGTTGACTCTTAACTGCCCTCTGAAATGGCCCAGCAAGCCACTCAGTTTGAGGGCAATTAGGGATGGGCAACAAATGCTGGCCTAGCCAGTGACTTCCACATCCCATGAATGAATTAAAAAAAAGATCCAGACTGTCTCCAAAAGTAAATGTCTGGTGTATTCTGACAGGTTGTTGGTTTAATAAGCTGATTCAAATCATTAGCACCATCACCATCAACATTAGCTCTTGCCTTTAATACACCACACTGGAAATACCTGACCTTTACTAACTGTGAAAGGCAGCCAAGGATTATCCTTAAGGTGATTATTTTTAATATAAAAGCTTACTTTTGAACATTTTATATGTGTAATATAGGACAAGATAGGTTTCCAGTTTGACATATCAAATTTAATAATAAAACCCTCAGTTCAGCTGAATAATGATGGAAGTCACTTCCTCTTGAGGCCCCGAGGCACTTCCAGCATTACAATTTGTTACCACGTGCAAGGTTTATGTTTAAGTGTTGAAAACAGAAAAAGCCAAGAGTTGGAACTAGACAAAGAAAAGCTGTTCCTGTTGGCTGATGGTGCAAGGACTAATGGACAGAGATTTAAGGTTTCGGGCGTGGGTGGGGGATGTGAGGGAAAACCTGTTGGATTCTTCATGTCTGGTATCTTAGAAATAGATAGTGGCCAATCTACTGAGAAAATTCTCCATCAGTCAACCTAACGTGCAATTAGAGATAATAGTGTAAAACGGGCAATATTAGATTGGTTGCCAGTGGCCCCATGATACATCTCGTCTGAGTTTTATTTCCATCAAAGTTCAACAGAGATAGGGAGAACTGTAAAACAAGGGGTGATTAAGCGGCAATTGTTCTGCAACGGCCATATTACTAGACTAATAATCCAGAAACCAGGACTAATAATCTAGAGGTAGGAGGTCAAATTTCACCATGCCAACTGAGCATTTAAAATCAGTGAATTAAATAAACCTGGAGTTTAAAAACAAGCTACTATCAGTGATGGTAACCACCATTGTCAGGAAAACCCATCTTGTTCACTAACATTGTTTGGGGAAAGAAATCTGCCATCTGGATCCACAGTAATGTTGTCGACCCTTAACTACTCTCTGCAATGGTTCAGCAAGCCACCCAGTGATTGACAATTAAAGCTGGCCATGTCTGCGATGTCCACATCCTGTGAATGGATTAAAAAAAAACCATTGCTCGAAGTCAAAATCACCCCCATTGTCTTCCATTTAACCTCAGGATGTAACGGTATGCTAAGGCCTTGTGGCCTGAAAGAAACACCCAGAATGCACACAGTCCCACCCTAGCAACAGGATGAAGCCCCACCCTAGCAACAGGATGAAGCCCCACCCTAGCAACAGGATGAAGCCCCACCCTAGCAATAGGATGAAGCCCTACCCTAGCAACAGGATGAAGCTCCCACCCTAGCAACAGGATGAAGCCCCCACCCTAGCAACAGGATGAAGCCCTACCCTAGCAACGGGATGAAGGCCCCACCCTAGCAACAGGATGAAGCTGCGCCCTAGCAACAGAGTGAAGCGTTGCTAATTGTTACTCAGTATACCAATCCTGTTGAATACTCCAATTTATTGTGAGCAACCTCATAGGAGTCTATTTGAAAAAGGTTACATGTCGGTGAGAGGAATATTGGGGGCCCTGGCCCCCATTGAAATTTCTTACAAGTTGAATCATTAGGTCTGCTGTTTAATTAAAGGAAACGTCAATGGGGAAGATTAGGATTGATGTTGGATTACATAGAACATGCAGAACAGAAACAGACCACTCAGCCCAGCTGGTCCATACTGATGTTTACATTCCACGCAAGCCTCCTCCTGCTCTTCTTCATCTCATCCCTTCACCATGTCTTGATATTCCTTTCTCCCTCATGTATTTATCTAGCTTAACCTTAATTCTTTTTTTATTAGTTCATGGAATGTGGGCTTCGCTGGCTGGGCCAGCATTAATGCCCATCCTAATTGCCCTTAAAAAGGAGGTGATGAGCTGCCTTCTTGAACCGCTGCAGTTTATGTGGTGTAGGTACACCCACAGTGCTGTTAGGGAGGAAGCTCCAGGATTTTGACCCAGCGACTGTGAAGGAACGGCGATATATTTCCAAGTCAGGATGGTGAGTGGCTTGGAGGGAACTTCCAGTTGGTGGTGTTCCCACCTATCTGCTACCCTTGTCCTTCTAGATGGTAGAGGTCGTGGGTTTGGAAGGTGTTGTCAAAGGAGCCTTGGTGAATTCCTACAATGCATCTTGTAGATGATACACACTGCTGCCACTGTGCGTCAGTGGTGGAGGGAGTGAATGTTTGTGGATGTGGTGCCAATCAAGTGGGCTGCTTTGTCCTGGATGGTGTCAAGCTTCTTGAGTGTTGTGGGAGCTGCACTCATCCAGGCAAGTGGGGAGTATTCCATCACACTCCTGACTTGTGCCTTGTAGATGGTGGACAGACTTTGGGGAGGTGATGGTGTAGTGGTATTGTCGCTGGACTAGTAATCCAGAGACCCAGGGTAATGCTCTGAGGACCTGGGTTTGAATCCTGCCAGGATGTTGATAGTGGGGGATTTAACTATGGTAATGCTATTGAATGTCAAGGGGCAATGGCTAGATTTTCTCTTGTTGGAGATGGTCATTGCCTAGCAGTTGTGTGGCGTGAATGTTACTTGCCATTTATCAGCCCAAGCCTGAATGTTGTCCAGGTCTTACTGCATTTGGATATGGACTGCTTCAGTATCTGAGGAGTCGCGAATGCTGCTGAACACTGTGAATCATCAGCGAACATCCCACTTCTGAACTTATGATGGAGAGAAGGTCATTGATGAAGCAGCTGAAGTTGGTTGGGCCAAGGACATTACCCTTAGGAACTCCTGCAGTGATGTCCTGGAGCTGAGATTAAAAACCTCCAACAACCACAATCATCTTCCTTTGTGCTAGGTATGACTCCAGCCAGTGGCGAGTTTTCCTCCTGATTCCCATTGACTCCAGTTTTGCTAGGGCTCCTTGGTGCCACATTCAGTCAAATGCTGCCTTGATGTCAAGGGCAGTCACTCTCACCTCACCTCTGGAGTTCAGCTCTTTTGCCCATGTTTGAACCAAGGCTGTAACGAGATCAGGAGCTGAGTGGCCCTGGCAGAACCCAAACTGGGCATCAGTGAGCAGGTTATTGCTAAGCAAGTGCTGCTTGATAGCACTGTTGATGACCCCTTCCATTACTTTACTGATGATCAAGAAGTACTTGGATTTGTCCTGCTTTTTGTGGACAGGACATACCTGGGCAATTTTCCACATTGCCAGGTAGCTGCCAGTATTGTAGTTGTACTGGAACAGCTTGGCTAAGGAGCACAAATCTTCAGTACTATTGCTGGAATGTTGCCAGGGCCCATAGCCTTTGCAGTATCCAGTGCCTTCAGCCATTTCTTGATATTATGTAGAGTGAATCAAATTGAAGACTGGCATCTGTGATGCTGGGGACCTCCGGAGGAGGCCGAGATGGATCATCCACTCAGCACTTCTGGCTGAAGGATGTTGCAAATGCTTCAGCTTTATCTTTTGCACTGCTGTGCTGGGCTCCGCCATCATTGAGGATGGGGATATTTGTGGGGCCTCCTCCTCCAGTGAGTTGTTTAATTGTCCAGCACCATTCACGACTGGATGTGGCAGAACTGCAGAGCTTAGAACTGATCCGCTGGTTGTGGGATCGCTGAACTCTGTCTATCACTTGCTGCTAATGCTGTTTGGCACGCAAGTAGTCCTGTGTTGTAGCTTTGCCAGGTTGACACCTCATTTTTAGGTATGCCTGGTGTTACTCCTGGCATGCCCTCCTGCACTCTTCATTGAACCAGGATTGATCCCCTGGCTTAGTGGTAATGGTAGAGTGGGAGAATATGCCGGGCCATGAGGTTACAGATTGTGTTCAAGTACAATTCTGCTTCTGCCGATGGCCCACAGCACCTCATGGATGCCCAGTCTTGAGCTGCTAGATCTGTTCAAAATCTATCCAATTTAACATGGTGGTAGTGCCACATAACACGATGGAAGGCATCCTCAATATGAAGTTGGGACTTTGTCTCCGCAACGACTGTGCGGTCGTCATTCCTACTAATGCTGTCATGGACAAATGCATCTGCGACAGGTAGATTGGTGAGGATGAAGTCAAATAGGTTTTTCCCTCTTGTTGGTTCCCTCACCACCTGCTGAAGGCCCATTCTAGCATCCAGACTTGGCCAGCTTGGTCACTAGTGGTGCTACTGAGCCACTCTTGGTGATGGGCATTGAAGTCTCCTATTTAAGGAAGGAGGTAAATGCATTGAAAGCAGTTCAGAGAAGGTTTACTAAACTAATACCCAGATTAGGTAGGTTGTCTTATGAGGAAAGGTTGGACAGGTTAGGCTTGTATCTGCTGGAGTTTAGAAGAGTAAGAGACGACTTGATTGAAATATATAAGATCCTGAGGGGTCTTGACAGGGTCAATGTGGAAAGGATGTTTCCTCTTGTGGGAGAATTCCATACTAGCTCTCACTGTTTAAAAATAAGGGGTCGCCCATTTAAGACAGAGGTGAGGAGAATTTTTTTTCTCTCAGAGGGTAGTGAGTCTTTGGAACTCTCTTCCTCAAATGGCGGTGGAAGCAGGGTCTTTGAATATTTTCAAGGCAGAGGTGGATAGATTCCTGATAGTCAAGGGGTGAAAAGCTGTCCAGGCTAGGCAGGAATGTGGAGTTGAGGTTACAATTAAATCAGCCATGATCTTGTTGAATGGCAGAGCAGGATTGAAGGGCTGAGTGGCCTACTCCTGCTCCTAATTCGTATGTTCGCAAGTCCCTGGCACAGATTACATTCTGTGCCCTTGCCACCCTCAGTGCTGCCCAACATGGAGGGGCACTGATTCATCAGCTGAGGGAGGGCGGTACGTGATAATCAGCAGGAGGTTTCCTTGTCCATGTTTAACCTGATGCCATGAGACTTCATGGGGCCCAGAGTTGACGTTGAGGACTCCCAGGGCAACTCCCTCCCGACTGTATACCACTGTGCTGCCACCCTTGGTGGGTCTGTCCTGCTGGTGGGACGGGACATACCCAAGGATGGTGATGGTGGAGTCTGGGACATTATCTGTAAGGTATGATTCTGTATGACTATGTCAGGCTGTTGCTTGGTGGGTCTGTGGGACAGCTCTCCCAATTTTGGCTCAAGCACCCAGATGTTATTAAGGAGGACTTTGCCTCCTTACAAACTGGCTGGCTGTGCCAGTGTTGTTGCCAGTGCCTAGGTCTTTACCAGGTGGTCCGTCCGGTTTCATTCCTTTTCGGCTTCATAGCAGTTTGATACAACTGAGTGTCTCGCTTGGCCATTTCAGAGGGCATTTAAGAGTCAACCACATTGCTATGGGTCTGAGTCACATGTAGGCCAGACCAGGTAAGCACAGCAGATTTCCTTCCCTAAAGGGCATCAGTGAACCAGATGGATTTTTATGACAATCGACAAGAGTTTCATGGTCACCAATAGGCTAGCTTTTAGATTCCAGATATGTTAATTGAATTTAAATTCCACCAGCTGCTATGGTGGGATTTGAACTCATGTCCCCAGAGAAATAGTCTGGGATTCTGAAGTACTAGTCCGTGACATTACCACTATACCACCACCACCTCCAATATGTTGCTACTATTCACCTCAGCCACTCCTTGTGGTAACAAGTTCCACATTCTCAGCTCTCTGGGTAAAGAATTTGTTTCTGACAGATGCTTATTCCCCTGCGTTACCTGTGACGTTTCTTCTTTTCTGATGATGTAACTGTTTGATTTCTTTTCATATTGTATTGTTTACCTATCCAACCCTTCATTGCGATGTTTTATAAATTGATCATAATAAATGGAAGAAGCAGCTGTGCATGTAATGATTAATATTTTATCGTCGTGTTTAAAGTCACCGTGACACAATCAGATAGCCTATCCTAAGCCCAAGAACGTACACCCAGAGAATCACCATATCAATCAAGGACAGACATGGTTCACACAGAGAATTTCCTTACAACCCTCCGAGATCTCTGCGCTCCTCCAATTCCGGCCTCCTGACCATCCCCTGATTTTCCGTCACTTCACCATTGGCAGCTGTGTCTCCAGCTGCCTGGGGCCCTAAGTTCTGGAATTTCCTTCCTACAACTTTCAAAGAACCAAAGGCAAGATCAGGAATTTTTTTTAATGCAGCGGGTGGTTAGGTTCTGGAATGCACTGAGAGGCTGGTACACGGAGATTCAGTCACGGCTTTCAAAAGGGAATCGAATTGTTCTCTGAGAAGGAAAAATTTGCCAGGCTATCGGGAAAGGGTGGGACGGGGGGTAGTGGGACTAATTGAGTTGCTCTTACAAAAAGCCAGCTCAGACACAATGGGTCGAATGGCCTCGCTCAGTGCTGTGACTATTCTGTGATTCCATGTACTCCTGCTCCAATTCCTTATGTCCTTAGGCTCCTCCGAAGCTCTCCTCACAAATGATTTACACTAAAGATCGGCTTTCATTGAACCACAGTCAGAGATTGTGAACTGACGGACACAATTCAACACTCACAACAGACCCTGGAAAACGAATTGAGAATTTGGATTTCTCCACTCGTTCAAACTATCCCGTACTGTTACACCACCAAGTCACCCCACCTCTGACCTCCGCATTTACCCCTTGCAATAACATCCAACAGTCCTCGAGTGTTAGTCTCTGAGAGACTCTGTAGTATTTCAGGACTCCGATTTTCTCCCAGTTAAGAAGGAAGGCCTTTTATCATTTGTTGTGTTGCTGGTGTTAACTAAAAATATAATAATTTGTTAATAACAGCTCCAGGTTTTCGTTCCGTCTTTTGCACTAAAATTCAGGACGTGCAATAATACATCGAATTCAACTTTCCCCACATTAAAGAAATGCTATCCCCTGGTTTAAATTCCTTTAGTCTCCATCTCCTCCCCTGGGAGAAGCCATTGAGAGGACATTGAATGGCCTCACAGTGCTGAGGTACGAGATCACTGTGTAAACCTGATATTTAATACTTCACTGAACTATGTACAGGCCAGCTAAAGAGAAACAGGAACAACGTCAACAAGAATATAGGCATTTGGCAAGTTCCAGCCAACCTGCGAAAAAAAAACTGAAATACCTGATTCCATTCCTGTTGCTGCTTATCTCTCTCTTTCTCCCTCGTCTCTCAGTCGCTCCTGGGCTGGTTTTATGTTCCTTGTGACTAAAAAGGAGAAAAGTGAGAAGCTGCTGGTGCTGCCAGTGCAATGGGATTAATAAGTCACAGAGTGCATGTTTGCAGAGCAGTGTGCAAACAGGTAAATCCCAGAGACAGGAGGATAGAGGCAGCCAGCAGAGTGACTGAGGGAGGGCTGGAGGTTACAGCGAGGGAACATGATATCTGGTACATTGCTGCCCTGCCTTGCCCTGGCACAAAGTCCCTCGACACACAGACATACACACAGACACACACACACAAAATGAATTATTCACAAGAGATAAGGCCTGTTATCTAAAGGCAGAGTGTACATCCACCTTTGAGCCAATGGCTACCATTTCAAACGTTTTTTATTACACTTTCTTTGAGTATGTTGTGTTGCAAACATCATTGTGTTTTTCCTGGAACCAACAGAACTCTAATAAATATTTATGTTGATTAATAATTTAAAGCCTCCTGTTTCAAAGGCCCGTTAATAGAAAAGGAATATAAGGTTTTGGTCAGGCACTGACATTCAAGAAAAGATGTAACTTGCATTTATGTAGAACCTTTCACAACCTCAGGATGTCCCAAAATGTTTCACAGCCAATGAAGTGCTTTTTGAAGTGTAATGTAGGAAATGCAACAGCCAATTTGCACACAGCAAGTCCCCACCAACATCCCACCAACATCAGCGGGACAATCACCAGATAATGTTTTTTTTTAGTGATTTTTTGGTTGAGGCATGGGTCTTGGCCAGGCCACTGGGAATAGCTCTCCTGCTTTTCTTCCGATATTGCCGTGGGATCTTTTACATCCACCTGAAAAGGGCAGGTGAGGTCTCCTCTTGACATTTCATGCAAAATATATTTAATATTACATTTCTCCCGAGGAAGCTGTTGAGGCTGTGGGGATCAATTTTAAAACTGGGCTGACATACGCAAAGGCCCGTTCTCTGCCAACAAAAGGAAAAAGTTCAAGACTTGCACATTTATTGAATAATCCAGGAGCTTGGGGAGCCTAAAGTTCCCCATTGTTTTCTAGACGGCAACAACTTGGCCAATCAGAGTCAACCTGTCTACCATCAGCACCCTTTTCTCCTGTAGTATAAATTGTTGTGATAGTTTGAAATTTGGCATTCAAGATGAAAAGTTTCAGCAACGTGTCTCTCTCTTCATAACAACATTCTCAAACCATCTTTTTAAAATTCTTTTCATGGGATGTGGGTGTCACATCCCCATCCCTAGAAGGTGGTGGTGAGCTGCCTTCTTGAACTGCTGCAGTCCATGTGGTGTAGGTACACCCACAGTGCTGTTAGGGAGGGAGTTCCAGGATTTTGACCCTGTGACAGTGAAGGAACGGCGATATATTTCCAAGTCAGGAGGGTGAGTGACTTGGAGGGGAACTTCCAGGCGGTGGTGTTCCCATGTATCTGCTGCCCTTGTCCTTCTAAGTGGTAGTGAGTTTAGAAGGTGCTGTCGAAGGAGTCTTGGTGAATTCCTGCAGTGCATTTTGTAGATGGTACACACTGCTGCTACTGTGCGTTGGTGGTGGAGAGTGAATGCTGAAGGAGGTGGATGGGGTGCCAACCAAGCAGGCTGCTGGTTTTGATCGTGTCCAATCCCTTGAGTGTTGCTGGAGCTGCACTCATCCAAGCAAGATGGTGAACAGGCTTTGGGGAGTCAGGAGGTGAGTGACTCACCACAAGATTCTGACCTGCTCCTCTAGCCACAATATTTATATGACTAGTCCAGTTCCATTCCTGGATAGTAGGGGATTCAGTTTTTTTTTAAAATTCACTCATGGGAAGGGCATCATTGGTTAGGCCAGCATTTATTTCCCATCCCTAATTGCCCCTGTTCAGAGGGCATTTAAGAGTCAACCACATTGCTGTGGGGATCTGCAGTCACATGTCGGCCAGGCCAGCAGTTAGCCTTCCCTAAAGGGCATTAGTGAACCAGATGGGTTTTCACAACAATTGGCAATGGTTGATATCAGACCTTAGTTCCATACTGAATTCAAATTTCACCACCTGATGTGGTGGGATTTGAACCCAGGTCCTCAAAGCATTACCCCTGGGTCTCTGGAAAACCTAGCTAGTGACAATACCACTGCCACTGCCACTACCCCTCTCCCCAGTGATGGTAATGCCATTGAATGTCACAGGGAGATGATTAGACTCTCTCTTGTTGGGAAAATGTAACTTGCCATTTATCAGCCTAAGCCTGGATATTTTCCAGGTCTTGCTGTATGTGGACACGGGCTGCTTCAGTAACTGAGGAATTGCAAATGGTGCTGAACATTGTGCAATCATCAGCGAACATCCCCACTTCTGACCTTATGATGGCAGGAAGGTCATTGATGAAGCAGCTGAAGATGGTTGGGCCAAGGACACTACCCTGAGGAACTCCTGCAGTGATACCCTGGAGCTGAGATGACTGACCTCCAACAACCACAATCATCTTTCCTTTGTGCTGGAAAAATGTGAGGTTATCCAATTTGGTAGGAGGAACAGATGTGCAGAGTATTTCTTAAATGATAAGAGTTTAGAAAGTGTAAATGTACAAAGAGACCTGGGTGTCCTCGTCAATAAGTCACTGAAAGTTAACTTGCAGGTACAGCCGGCAATTAGGAAGGTTAATGGAATGTTAGCCTTTATCGCAAGAGGATTGAGTACAGGAGTAGCGAGGTCTTGCTTCAATTGTATAGAAACTTGGTTAGACCACACCTGGAGTACTGTGTGCAGCTTTGGTCCCCTTACCTCAGAAGGGATATTATTACCATAGAGGGAGTGCAACGAAGGTTCGCCAGACTTGTTCTGGGGATGGTGGGACTGTCCTATGGAGAGAGATTGGGGAAACTGGGCCTGTTTTCTCTAGAGTTTCGAAGAATGAGAGGTGATCTCATTGAAACCTCCAAAGTACTTAAAGGATAGACAGGATAGTTGCAGGTAAGATGTTTCCCCTGGTTGGGGAGTCCAGAACCAGGAAACACAATTTAAAAATAAGGGGGAAGTCATTTAGGGCTGAGATGAGGAGAAATTTTTTTACTCAGAGGGTTGTGAATCTTTGGAATTCTTTACCCCAGAGGCTGTGGAAGCTCAGTCATTCAGTATGTTTAAAGTAGAGATTGACAGATTTCTAAATGCCAATGACATAAAGGGATTTGGGGATAATGTGGGGAAAAGGCATTGAAGTGGGTATCAGCCATGATCATATTGAATGGCAGAGCAGGCTTGATGGGCCGAATGGCCTACTCCTGCTCCTGTGTTCCAATGTATTACTCCAACCATTGCAGTTTTCTCCCTGATTCCCATTGACTCCAGGTTTGCTAAGGCTCCTTGATTCTACACTCAGTCAAATGCTGCCTTGATGTCAAGGGCAGTCACTCTCACCTCACCTACCTCTTGAGTTCAGCTGTTTTGTCCTTGTTTGAACCAAGGCTGAAATGAGGTCAGGAGCTGAGTGGCCCTGGCAGAACCCAAACTGAGCATCAATGAGCAGGTTATGGCTGAGTAAGTGCCACTTGATAATGCTGATGATGACACCTTCCAGTACTTCGCTGATGATCGAGAGTAGACTGATGGGATGGGTGGGGGGGTAATTGGTTGGGTTGAATTCGTCCTGCTTTGTGTTTACAGGGCATACCTGGACAATTTTCCAAATAGCCGGGTAGATGCCAGTTTTGTAGCTGTACTGGAACAGCTTGGCTAGGGGCATAGTTAGTGCTGCAGCATGTCTTCAGTACTATTGCCGAAATATTGTCAGGGCCCATTGCCTTTGCAGTATCCAGTGCCTTCAGCCGTTTCTTGATATTACATGGAGTGAATCAAAATGGCTGAAGACTGGCCTCTGTGATGCTGGTGACCTCTGGAGGAGGCCGAGATGGATCTTCCATCCAGCTCTTCTGTATGAAGATAGTTGCAAATACTTCAGCCTTATCTTTTGCTTTGTCAAAGAGTGAGTGCTGGGCTCCCCCATCATTGAGGATGGGGATATTTGTGGAGCCTCCTCCTCCAGTGAGTTGTTCAATTGTCCACCACCATTCACGACTGGATGTGGCAGGACTGCAGAGCTTAGAACTGATCCGTTGGTGTGGGATCGCTTAGCTCTGTCTATCACTTGCTGCTTATGCTGTTTGTAACATCAGGAAGAGGTGCTGTTTCGCAAAGGGTGTGAGATGGTACAATAGAAGGCAGGGCTAACTCACTGAGTCTGTACACTGCTGTTATAGGCTGACACTGCCAACTCATGAAGGTATGTCAGTGCCATCTCTTGTGGTTGGTGTGGTGTAGGTAAGATATACTCTCAATGCCTTCTGCTAAAAAGTCCTCAGGCCTGATACCTGCGCAGGTAATCCAGGCTGGCAGCACTACTGTCAAGAGGCATTAAACCAGGGCCCCATCTGTCCTTCGGGTGAAAGATCCCACTGCCACGATAGGAAGGAGAACAGGGGGAGTTCTCTCTAATGTAGCAACTCCCTTGTAGTTGTGTCTTTTTTCCGGCAATGCCTTTCTTTTCCAGTTTGAACCTAGTCTTTTTTCAGCTTTGCTCAAAGAATCATCAGAGAGGAAAGGGATGCGGAGGAACTGCCTGGACACTGCTCCGTTTCTGCCTGTCAGGTAAGATGTTAAACTGATGTTTAACTGATGTTAAACTCCTGCTCGGGAGGAAGAGAAAGACCCCATGGCGCTATTTCGCAGAAGCACAGGGGAGTTCTCCCTGCTGTCTTGGCCAATATTTATCCCTCAAATATAGATCATAAGAAATAGGAGCAGGAGTAGGCCATTCAGCCCCTCGAGCCTGCTCCACCATTTAATAAGATCATGGCTGATCAGATTGTGGCCTTAACTCCACTTTCCTGCCTGTCCCCCATTACCCCTGTAGATCAAGAATCTGTCTAACTCAGCCTTGAATATATTCAATGACCCAGCCTCTGCTGCTCCCTGGGGTAGAGAATTCCAAAGACTAAGCCCCTCTGAGAGAAGAAATTCAACTCCGCCTTACTGTTGGTGGGATCTTGCTGTGTGCAAATCAGCTGCCGTGTTTCCGACTTTACAACAGTAACCACACTGCAGAAAGTGCTACATTGGCTGTAAAGTGTTTAGGGACATCCACTGGTCATGAAAAGCGATATATATGTTGTTATAACCGGCTGAGGAGGAGTGAACTGTCTCCCCTCTATTCAGCCTCCTCAGTTGGCCATCAAAAGTTTTTTTTTTAAATGTTTCCCCTTGGATGCCCTTTTCAAATCCAATGTATTTTTTTTTTAGCTAGGCAGTGAACAATAAGGAGCCAATCAGAGGTTCTCTTGTGTCAACGAAAGAGCAAGGTTATTAACTACTGAACCCGAAGGAAAAAAATAATAAAAGACATGACGTTACATACATACAGGTATCAAGAGTAAGGAAAGTTAGAGTCCAAATAAAAGTTAAAAGAATATACGGTTTGCTTATCTTTGAGGTGTAGATTGGTAAACATTGTGACTGTTTGATGTTAACTGGGTTCCTTTAAAATCCCTTTAGTTGAATTGAAGTCCATGTAGTTGCACTTGCTGGAGACAATTTCCTTTTTTAATCTGTAAGATGTCTTTTCCAGAAATTGAAGAGTTTTTCCTGAGGTTCTTTCCAATGGAAATACACTATCTTTGTAAATGATTTTTAGACTCTGAAGGGATAGGGTTTTGCTTAACTTGAGAGGGAGAGACAGATTCCTTATTGCTCCCTTTTTGCAGTTTTTCCAGACTCCACCAATTACTTTTTTCTCTCCAACTCTGGCTTGGCAAAACCAGTTCTTAGACTCTGCGTATGTATATTCCAAAGGGGTTTGATTACCATGTCTGCTGTAGTCATTGTTGTAGGACAAATAATCACATTTTGATGTTTAATCTCTGAAACTTTTGACACATTTCAAGACAGTGAAAACCAACGGCAAGTGGGATTATTTTATCTTCCATAGGGGTTTTGGTGTCTGTTGGGTGTATCCGGGCTAGCTAACAAATCCCCATTGTCTTGACAGAACTACAGTTGATTAAAGTCCAGCATTTTGCATTGTTAATGCCTTCCTTTATAGTCCCTTTTTGAAGTGGACCTTGACACTCACCAGGGGTGAAACTCCATGCAACATGTTGGGGCAGGTCTGCAGTGCAATCCATAAAGAAGCTTTCCGGAAAAGTGATCAACTTTCAATACCAGACATCAGGTAACTTGTGGCAGCCATCTTTGGTCAGCATCTTTTCTTGTATGTTTTTTTAAAAAAAGATCTTCTTTGAACAGTTCAATACGTTTTTGGTTAGCTGGTGAAGTTATAGGTGATTAAAGGATTTTTGGATTTAGCATTTCAGGTCAATGGCCTTTTGTTAGAATATCAGAAGAAGGTCATCGAGTTAAAAGGTTAATTCCCTTTCTCTCTCCATAGATGCTGCCAGACCAGCTGACTATCAGTTTCTGGTTTTATTTCAGATTTCCACTTTCTTCAGTATTTTGATGAAACGATTTGGTGGGGTCGATAGAGGGAAAGTGTTTCCTATGTCGGGGTGGGGTGGGAGGGCAGTGGTGGGAGTCCAGAACACAGGCAGAACCTTAAAATTTGAGCCAGGCCATTCAGAGATGATGTCAGGAAGCACTTCTTCACACAGGGGGGAGTGGAAACCTGGAACTCTCCCTTAAAAAGCTGTGGAAGCTGGAAGGGGGTGGGGGGGGGGTCAATTAAAAACTTCTGAACTGATATTGATATATTTTTGTTCAGGAAGAGCCTAAGGGGGTGTGGAATCAAGGCAGGTCAATAGAGTTGAGCTACAAATCAGTCATGATTTAATTGAATCGTGGAACAGGCTCAAAGGGCTGTATGGCCTCCTCTTGTTCCTGTGTGAAAGTTGATTGCCCTTTATGGTGTCTTTTGCTCCATTTCCGGTGTCATCTGAAAAATGCAATGGGCCCCTTGGTAGTGCACCGCTTGGTTCCAACAGTAGATGAGGCCGTTGTGCTGGAACTCTCTTACTTAGAGAACAATGAAGCAAAGATATGAGGGGACAATTTTACATGAATGTTGTAGCCTGGAGCTATGGTAGAGGCTCCAACATTCTTTTCATCACACGGCTGACCAGGAATCTCCCCCACTCTTACCACCTGCCATTGGTGTGTGTTGGAAGGATTTGCTGGTTGATACTCAACCCATTTTGCCACATCATGAGTACACCTTCCTTGGGCATTAAGTCCTTGGGTGGGACTTGAACCCAGAGCTTTTAGGCAGGGATGCTGCCCAATGTGCTACTAGAGCTCCACATAGAGGGCTACAAAAAAGGAAAGGAAAGCACTAGATTTAATTAGGCTAATGAGTTAGACCAGTTCTGAAGAAGAGTCATATTGGACTCAAAGTGTTAACTCTTCTCTCTCCACAGAAACTGCCCGACCTGCTGAGATTTTCCAGCACTTTCTGTTTTTATTAGACTAATCGCGTTACTGCCCCAATTTTGGATGGTAGTGGGACGGAAAATAAACAAAAACCCGAAGGAACTCAGTTCTACCAGGTTCCCACTAAGTTACGGCTCACTGTCGATATTCCAGGTCAGGCTCAGGGCAGACATGTCTACCTGAGAGAGCAGACAGAACCTCAGCTTAACGTTTCATCCAAAGGAGAGCACCTCCCTCAGTACTGCACTGAGCACATCAGTCTGGATTTGGTGCTGAAGCCTCTGGAACAGAGCTTAAACTTACAGTCATCACACTGAGAGATGAGAGTGTTAGCTGCTGAACCACAGCTTCTAGTCTGACACAGAACACAGGTCAAACTTTCCTGCTATGTGTGGCTCAGTTCTGTGTGATCAGGGCACATGCTTCCATTAGTCAAATCAGCTTGTGGCTGTTGTTCTTCTGTGACGTGTGTTGACGCGGAGTGATGCAAATGGGAATGTGGAGATCATTTCACAGCTCAAAGGTGTTAAATAGCTGCAATGAAAATAAACAAAACTATCGAAGTTAATTATCAATGAATGTTCCGCACTCTGCAACAAGCTCCAAAATGCATATGAAAGTGAGCCTTTAAACTAAATGAAATGTGACGGTGTTAATGACGCATTACAAAGAGCCTTCGGTCACCTTCCACCCACAGCGCTAGACTCTTAAGGGTCCCTCCTGAATGGAAGCACCTGTATGTTTCCCATCGGTTTGTTGCGTTCATGTAGTTTTTCTTATTTGGGCATTGGGGACAGCCTTTGTTGAAATATTTAAATACTCTTTGGACCTTTCAGACGGCACAGCTTGCATTTCCCAGGCTGGCAGATCACCTGGGGGCGTTGGTTGAAAGTATCTGGGGGTCTGGAGCATGTGTTGTTGCTTAACTGGCCTGTCCCTTTAAGGCCTCTGCTCATGTGTCCCTTGTCATGGGGGTTGTGGGGGGGCGGGGGTGGTTTGCAGGGAGGGGCAGTGGTAAATCATGGGATCAATTAGAGGCTGATTGACACTCCAGTTGATGTCCCTTCAGATTAGCAGCTCCTATCACTGGGCAGGTCATCTGAGGGTCAGAAAAAAACCCAGGAGAAATTAATGGATTTAATTTTCCCTTTGCAAGTTTTAATTTTTAATTGCTAATTTTTTTTTATTTACAAAGCTTGATGTGAGGCATGCATTAAATACAAGACTTTTAATATTTATTAACACATTTATAGGGGAGACAGTGGTGTGGTGTGGTGGTAATGTCACTGGACTAGTAATCCAGAGGTCCAGGCTAATACTCTGGGGGCATGGGTTCAAATCCCACCACGGCAGCTGGTGGAATTTAAATTCAACTAATAAATCTGGAATATAAAGCTTGTCTCAGTGATGATGACCATGAAACTATCACTGATTGTCATTTGGATCCATGTGATTCACTAAAGTCCCTTTAGGGAAGGAAATCTGCCATCCTTACCTTGTGTGGCCTACATATGACTCCAGGCCCAAAGCAATGGCCCAGCAAGGGCAATTAGGGATAGGCAACATATGCTGGTGATGCTCACATCCCATGAAAGAATAAAGAGGGAAAAAAATTTCCATGACATCATCCATGGTGGGACAGTGAATAAATTGTATCATAAAAGGTTGTGAGTATTATTCTGCTGTTAAGGCAAAATTGGTCACAAAATGGTGCAAAGTCTGAGTTAGCACAGCCTGAGGTCACTCAGTGTTTAATTGCTTTGGTTATAGGAATTACAAGGGATAGACGGCACAGAAACAGGCCATTCTGCCCAACCAGTCCATGCTGGTGTTTATCCTCCACTCAAGCCTCTTCCCATCTTTTCTATCTAAAGATACCATCTATTCCCATTCTCCCACATATGCTTTTCTAGTTTCCCTCTTAAATGAATCTTTACTGTTTACTTGAACTGCTCCCTGTGAGGGAGTTTTTGCAGACTCTCATTTTCAGGCTGCACCTAAGCAGCATCCAGCATTTTTGAGTTGTTGTCACCATAACATCTGGAGCTCGGCACATGCAGGGTGCTAGAAGCAGCACTTTGAATACACTGCCAGTAAAGCCCCTCTCATGATGTACCATTCCAGTTCCAAACTAGGCTACAAGAGCAGGTCAGAGGCTAGGAATCCTGTGAGGAGTAACTCACCTCCTGACTTCCCAAAGCCTATCCACCATCTACAAGGCACAAGTCAGGAGTGTGATGGAATACTCCCCACTTGCCTGGATGGATGCAGCTCCCACAACACTCAAGATGCTTGACACCGTCCAGGACAAAGCAGCCCATTTGATTGGCACCCCATCCACAAACATTCACTCCCTCCACCACCGACGCACAGTAGCAGCAGTGTATACCATCTACAAGATGCACTGCAGCAACTCACCAAGCCTCTTTCGACAGCACCTTCCAAACCCACAACCACTGCCATCTAGAAGGACAAGGGCAGCAGATAGATGGGAATACCACCACCTGGAAGTTCCCCTCCAAGCCACTCACCATCCTGACTTGGAAATATATCGGCCATTCCTTCACTGTTGCTGGGCAATTAGGGATGGGCAACAAGCGCTGGCCCAGCCAGCGACACCCACATCCCATGAACAAATAAAAAAGGTGATATTTGTTGAAGAATAATGATTGGCTCAGGGCACTGGGCAGGACCTCCTACGCTCTGAGAAGGTAGACGTCAGTCTTAGTTTGACTTCTCATCCAAAAGATGACACCTCTGACTGTGCAGCACCTCCTCAACACAACACAACAGTGTCGGCTTTGAT
Source organism: Cetorhinus maximus (assembly GCF_964194155.1). Taxonomy (NCBI): domain Eukaryota; kingdom Metazoa; phylum Chordata; class Chondrichthyes; order Lamniformes; family Cetorhinidae; genus Cetorhinus; species Cetorhinus maximus. The sequence continues at coordinate 22,101,058 of NC_135888.1, forward strand.
TTTTGTGCTCAAGTCCTGGGGTGAGGCTTGAACTGACAACCTCCTGACCCAGAGATAAGAGTGCTACCCTTTACTTCATTGGCTGTTAAGTACTTTGGAACAACCGGTGGTCGTGAAAGGTGCTATATAAATGCAAGTCCTTATTTCTTATAATTAGTTTGATGTGATTCAGTGATCAGTGTGGTGCCGTGCCTCACCTAGCACTGAATCGGACATGAGAACCACACTGAGAATGTGGCTTTGAGCTGGTGAATCAAAGCTGGTTGATAAGTGCCTTTAGGAATTCAATATTATCTCTTTGAAAAAATTCATGCCTTCTCAAGATTTAACCGAATGCTTGTTCAGTACAGAACTGTCGAGCGCCATTTTTATAAACCACCCTTTCTTTATGCATCTCCCACCCCCGTCCCCACTCCCACCCACCCATCAACTCTCCCCAGACACAATATTCTTTCTCGAGCCTGACCATTTTGTTTCGATCAAACATCGTTTTCTTGGGCTGAATGCTGCATCAGAAATAATCATTAACTCCCCGGTCAGCCATTCCCCTTTCTTCATTCATTGGATGTGGGCGTCGCTGGCTAGCGACCAGCATTTACTGCGTCACTTTGGGAAGCAGTTAATGTGGGAAAACTGCAGATTATTTCCGCTTGGGTTCAAGCAGCACCATTTAATACCGCTGGGATATGACACCTCCTGCCAGGGGTCAATGATAGCACATACCAGCAAGACCCCTGTGATTCATACAAGATATTGGGCAGAATCACCCCAGCGTTATACTGAGTGTGGGTAGCGGACGTGAAAAAAGACATTTTACCTGCCGGCCGCAATGGCAGTTTCTCACCTCATTAGTTATGCAGCCACAGGAAACATACCATCTCGCTGGTGAATCGCCCGCCACACTGTTTCCTCACTCTGGGTACCATATCCAAACTGCAGCTGCACACACAGTTCTCAACGCTTACAGCCCAAGGCTGCACCAGTGAAGACATGGCCCTGAAAGCCAAGAAGAGTTCAGTGACCCATCACTGGAATGCCTTTTGGAGGCCCAGCGTGATGTCCTCCACCCCCGCTCTGTCCACAGGAGGTCCAGCAATCTCATCACTCCAGCTTGGGAGGCGGTGGCAGTGGTGATCAGTGCCAATGCTGCACAGAAGAGGTTGGCCATCCAATGCTGATAGAGGATGAATGATCTCATGGCAGGGGTAGGGCAACCATCTCATCACTCTAAACTCACACACTCACAAGCCAATCACACATTCACTTGCCTCTCACTCACTGCCAGCTCAAGGGACATCACCACTCACTCTCTCACACACACCCTCACACCTCCATCTGTCCTCACCTCCTCTGGAGACTGCCTCCTCAGCCCTCACCCTCTTGAGGCCACTTGCACAGATCAACATCAGACCCCACACATACCCTGGGATACCCCCCTTTCCCAGTACAGCCCTTGTCCTGCAGCCTCTTCCCTTGCCTGAGGCCACTTCTCCCCCGTCCCCAAGCAAGCCCTAACCCTGCAGCCATTGAAAAACCACCACCACCTTACAGCTGGTCTGGTAAGTAGAGACCTGCCCATGAGCTCCGCTAAAAGTGATGCGATGCTGCCTGCGAATCCTGGCGCTGATGACTGTGAGTGCTGCCCGAAGCAAGGTGGGCAAACAAACCTCGAAGCTCTGAGTGAAGTGAAGTGCAGCTCGCCAAGTGCACGTCGCTCAAGTACAGTTGTGAAACACGTCACTGTGGCGCCCGGAGGATCCAGCCTGGGGCAATGATTCCGCCAGGCAGGGATTACAATGAGATTCTAAAGTATTGAAATTAGGTTCCCAACGTGTGGCGCAGGGGACGCAGCCCGCCAATGACGACAGAGCGGGCAATCGCAAACTGGTTTCACAATGGCATAAAACTAGTTTTTGGCCTTCCCACCATATTGTCTCCTCACACTGCCAGACAAGCGCACTACCAACGGGAGCGGAAAATTCCACCTTTCATCACTGCAAACAACTGCCCAGCTGTGGAAAAAAAAACATGTGATGGAGTTTATTGCAGTTTAATGAATTATATTCCTAAATTCAGCACTCTAATTGGCTTTTCCTTACACAACTGACAAGGTCACAATGAAAGAAGTTTTTTTTAACGTTTTTAAATTTCATTTTTCCACACTGCTTCATGGCAGGTAGTGACACTGGGATAAGACTGGTTCTGACCATAGGCACAGAAAGAACATGAGAACACTTTTCCTTGTGATGCACCTGACTTGGCACTGACGTTCTTCCACAAACAGCCGCTCCATTCTTGGAAACATCACCCTGATGGAGTGAGTCCAGCTCTTAAATAGATCCGCGAGGCAGCTGTTAAACCCTCCCCTTGCAAAAAGAACTGCAGAGAATGTCTGGAAACAGAAACAGGCCATTCAGCCCAATTGGTCCATCTGGTGTTTATGCGCCACATAAGCCTCCTCCCACCTTCCTTCATCCATCTCAATCAGCATAATCTTCTATTCCTCCCTCCCTCATATGTTCAAAGCAGGGTGAGCAACCGCCCTGCAATTTTGTCAATTGTCCTGCGTCCTGTTTTTTTTTATGGGATCGTCCCGTTTTTTTGTCTTCCTGGGATGCCATTTGTCTCATATTTCTACAGCTTTGACTGGTTAGCGATCTGGGAAACTGCCTGGAGGCCCTCTTGCAACTCCCTGTGTCTCTTTGCAATTTGCACAGCTCGCACTGCATTCCAGCTGTCACCCATAAGGTGACCCTGGAGCCCCCAGAGAAAACCCAAACCTGTAAATGGCAGGCTTAAATTCCACTTAATTTCTTTGTTCACTGGATTCTATTCATAGTAAGGGCAACCGCCCACCCACCCCTCCCCTCCCCCGCCATTAATGTCACACCAATTACATTGTTACGGTTAAGAGAAACAAGGTGATGGGTATTAATTGTCGTTCAGCACCTATAAATAGTGATTTGCCCCACCAGGGGCTGTCACCCCTCCCCTCTGATTTATTGATTTTTGGTTTAATTTATTGATTTTGTTTCTCAAAAAGAGTCTATAAATAGGGGATAGCTGGGACACTGGGTTGAGTGGGTGGATAGCCGTGAGACTGAACTAGTCAATAAGTTCTCTCAATAAAGAAAAGCCCTGTCTCTTGGTTTTGGCTTCACCAACCAGCTTGGATCCTAACAATTACCTCCCCCCCACCAACCCCCACCGGCTTTCACCAGTGTTGGGAGGGTGTTGGTTAGAGAACGGTGACTCTTAAAGAAGCCTTCATAGTCTTCAGTAGGTTAACAGCAAGTCTTTATTAACTACTTGTAACTATGTACATATATACAGTAAAGGGTACAAGCACGGAGCTATCTCCATGTCTAGATCTTAACATATCTCTGCTCAACAGCACAACAATCCTAGTTCTGTGCCTTCTTTCATCACTGTGTAGGCGGGACTATACTCAGCCCCACATTAACCCTGTATGTGCCAGACCCTTGTACTACAGCCAGCACTCCACCACGTCCCCTCCTCAATCCCATTATCTATTTAATAAGGATTGATCACCATGGTTCATAGAACATAGAAACTTACAGCATGGAAGGAGGTCATTCAGCCCATCAAGTCGACACTGGCCGACAGGGAGCTATCTAGCCTAAGCCCACTTTCTAGTTTTGTATCTGTAGCCTTGTAGTTTATCTTGCTTCCGGTTCTAGGTGCACATTCTTAATACTGGCCTTTCTAAGTCTGTCAGTCTGGGAGCCAAGTAGGGTCGTCAACTGTGGTTGGGGGTATTCCTGAACGTTTCATCTCCTGCCACCAAACATCCTACCCCCATGCTCTCCTGTCATTGGTTACTTGACACATTGACCCTTGTGGCACAGTTCCTCCCGCCCAGAGGACAGTTGAAAAATAAAGACAATTTGTTATTGCTGAAAAGAGAGTTATGTCGCTGAAGCTTTTTGTCTTGCATTCATCAGGACAAACACAAGAATACCAAATTTCAAGCAACCACAACAATTTAACCAAAGAAGGGTCATATTGGGCTTGAAATGTTAACTCTGTATCTCTCTCCATAGATGCTGCCAGACATGCTGAGTGTTACCAGCACTTCCTGTTTTTACAACAGTTTATACTACAGGAGAAAAAGGTGCTGATTGGTTGGGAGTCAACTTGCCAACCAATCAGCATCCTTTGCTCCTATAATATGATTGGTGTGATTGTCTGAAATCTGGCATTCTTGTGTTTGTCCTGATGAGTGCAAGATGAAAAACCTCAGCAACATGTCTCTCTTTTCAACAATATATAATTTGTTATGTGATTGGGTGGCTCTCAGTCACATATCTTTTTCCCCTCATTTTCAATATTCTTTTAACAAATAAGCAAAAGCTTTCAAAGAGAATGAAAAGTTATATGGGTTTTTTTTAATTGCTGCTATGATTTTTCTCCTGTAGGTAGCTCCCTAAAGTCATCTCGAGAATTACTTTCAATTCCCTGGAGTCCCCAGGGCAATCCTGGAGGAGTTGGCAACCCTAAATCCTGGTCTGAGTTGACGCTGGGGATAGTGAGGGAAATTCTTCGTGTTCAAAACCCTTCAAATATGTTCGCTCAACAGTACCTCAAATTCAGTTATCGATACAACCTCGTCTCTTAAATATTAACTAACTGAAAGAGCAATAAAACCCACATTAAGCAATCGATCTGTGATAACAAGCATAAAACTCTTCCTCCTGTACTCGTGTCTGATGGCACGGCTACCATGGAAACGCTATGTAGAGACACGATGGGCAAATGGGTCAGAGCAGTCATTTCCCACTGTCTATCAGGTAAGATCCCTTACCAATTAGATACTCAATACTCTTTATTGTCATTAATGAAAACACCTCACTTGGAGACAACCATAACTACGCCACTCGACAGGAAGCTACGTAGCATTTAAAGCGTAGAATTAGGGCCCGGAATGCAAAAGCAAAACACTGCAGATGCCGGAAATCTGAAATAAAAATTTAAAAATGGGGGAGATACTCAGCAGGTCAGGCAGCATCTGTGGAGAGAGAAATAAGAGTTAACGTTTCAGATCGATGAAGTGGAACATGTAAGAGTTTTGAAGTCAGTGGAAGGGGAGGGTGGGGAGCAAGAAAGATAAAAGCGAAGGTCTGTGATAGGTTGGAGGGTAGGAGAAACTAACTAACAGAAGACTTCATGATGCACCAGCCAAAGAGAGTGATAATTGGTACCATTACATGGCAAGATATCCCCCCAACTCAATATGTCATCTAGAATCTAAGTGGTGCGGAGATAAAAGCCAAATTAGTGGCCAAATACTTGTATCTGAAATTAAATCCTAATTCTACCACAGACCAATTTAATCAGCTGTCCTCATTGACAGAATCACAATAAATCATCAGTTTATGTAAGTGACTATTGACATTTCAAAAACTATTTGTTGGTTGTACAGCTGCTGATTCAGAACTTTCAATATTAGGTGAAAGATAAAGTAACTCAGAGACTTGTTCTCCAGTTTCCAGGTCTTGGCTCCCTGATATCACATCCTGCCCCATGTCGATTTTCAGCAAGATTTCCAGCAATTTTAAAATGATCATCCTTGTTTTCCTGGTCTATTCTCTAAAGGATCTTGAGTCTGAGGACTCCCTCCCTAAACTTCTCCCTCACCTTCTTTAAGACTCTCCTTAAAACTCCCAACTTTATGTGGACAGGTATCAAATGTTGTTTGATAATGCTGCTGTGAATCACCTCGAGGTGTTTTACTGTGTTAAAGGCGCTATATAAGTGCATGTTGTTATTGTTGTGGTTGTTTACATGTGCCGACTGCACTGTCTTTCCCCCAGTGGCCTGGGAAGTGGCACATTGTGTGTCCAGAGCTGCTAAGGCAATTTTGCCTACACTGAGTGGACATATTCCTGGAGATTAAGTCACATGATCTCCAACCATCCCGTCCCCAGGCTCCTGCCATTGGTCACTTTATACGTCCATCATCACAGCGCCTCCCCATCCCACACTCCAGAAAAAGAACACACTCCTTGTTACCCAATCGGATGATTTTTGTCTTTTGCTTATGTTCCCATCTCAAATATTTTTAATACCAGCAGAGACATGATGGGTCGAATGGCCTTATTTTGTGCTGTAACTATTCTATAATTCTATGGATTTAATAACCAAAGTGTTCATAGAATCCCACCCCCCTCTCACCCCAGTGGCCAGGAGACGAGTCTCGAATTGATGGAGACTCCAAGGAAAACCTGGAGGGGTTGGCGACCCTTGACCAAGGCTCACTCAGTTACATAGAAGCAGCAGTGATAATGCAAATACAGCTTAAGTGATGCAGTAGACTCGCTAACACCTCCTCATTATTCTTGCTGTCAGTGCCCCTATTGGAAGAGTCCTAGGAACCAGCGGATTCAGGGAAATTATCTGTGTCTATTTGGTGCAAAAATTAATCGGACCCTACATCGAGGTGGTACGCTGTCCAGCACTGAATGCAAAACTGGCCTGGAATAACTCTGATTAATGTGTAACTTTGGCACGCTGTGGATTGTTTCTGAACCCACCTGTCAAGTTCATTGTAATCTATATGGTGGATTGACTCAATCACTTCCTTCACCAAAGTTCTTCTCTTCCCTGATTAGGATTCCTCCAAAAATCATTTAGAATATCATGTGAAAAAAAGATTTGCATTTACATAGCTCTTTTCTCAACCACCGTATGTCTCAAAGCACTTTGCAGCTAGGAAGTGCTTTATTTTCGAAGTGTAGTCACTGTTGTAATGAAGTAAATCCAGCAACCAATCTGCACACAGCAAACTGCCACAAACAGCAATGTGATATTGACCAGATAATCTGTTTTTGGGGGTTGTTGATTGAGGGATAAATATTTGCCAAGGAGAACTCCCCCTGCTCTTCTTTGAAATAGTAGTCATTGGATTTTTTTTTATGTCTAGCTTAAAGGACACACAGACAGGGCCTCCATATAACATCACACCCAGAGTGCAGTATTCCCTCAGCACTGTGCTGGAGTGTCTGCCTGGATTCTTGCGCTCAACTTTTGGAGTGGGACATGAACTGAGAAACTTGCGATTCTGAGATGAGAGTGTGACTAACCAAGCAATGGCTGACACAAAAAGTGCCAGCAACATACGGGGTTCCAGTAATTGCACTAATGTAAGAACTGAAATCTGTAAATCAAAATTAAGATTTTGCTGGAAAAAAAACATATGTGCTGTTGAAGCTTTTCGCCTTGTACTCATCAGGGCAGATTCGCAAAAATACCAATTGTAATACGAACAACAATTTATACCGCATGAGAAGAGAGTGCTGATTGATTAGCAAGTGGACTCTGACTGGTAGAAGCATTGCCATGGAGAATGTACCAGGGGACAGATAACTGCCAAGCTTCAAAGCTCATCCACAACTGGATGTCAGACAAGCAATTCAATATTGTAGATGTAACGGTGAAATCAAAGGCGAAGGAGAGGTGGAGCTGAGAGGTGGACGTGGAAACGAATTCCACGTTGACAGATGATGTTACTGAGGGGGAGGTATAGATGTAGAACAACAGCTTGCATTTATACAGCATCTTTAACAGAGTGAAAAGTCCCAAGGTGCTTCACTGGACAGATTAACAAACAAAATTTGACATTGAGCAACTTAAGCAGATAATAGGACATATGACCAAAAACTTGTCAAAGGTGTCAGTTTCAAGGAAGATCTTAAAGGAAGAGAGAGGCGGAGATTTAGTGAGGGAATTCTAAAGCATAGGGCCCAGACAGCTGACACCAAGGTCACCATGGTGTATTCATTAAAATTGGGGATGCTCAAGAGTCCAGAATCGGAGGAATTCAGAGCTATGGACACAGGAGCAGGATGAATTCAGAGCTATGGAAACAGGAATGGGAGGAATGCAGAGCTATGGACACAGGAGCAGGATGAATTCAGAGCTATGGACACAGGAGCAGGAGGAATGCAGAGCTATGGAAACAGGAGCGGGAGGAATGCAGAGCTATGGACACAGGAGCAGGAGGAATGCAGAGTTATGGACACAGGAGCAGGAGGAATGCAGAGCTATGAACACAGGAGCAAGCATAGGTCACTTAGCTCCTCAAGCCTGTTCTGCCTTTTGAAAGACTGTAGGAGATTAGGGTGAGAGGGAGGGGCAAGGACATGGAATAAGATTACCATCCCTCCAGGATTGGCCTGGAGTCCCCAGGAATTGAAGGTTAATCTCTAAGACACTGCTGCGTGCAACCCTGGAGAAAGATCACCGGGACATTAAAACAAAAGTTTTTTTGGAGATTTTCCTTTGAACATTTCTCTTTACCAGATATACAAATATTGAAAATGGGGGATAGAAAAAGCAGTTTGACTGACAGTCAGGCATCATTCAATTGCTTTCCAATTAGCGTAGGAAGGCAGTACATCACAAGGATGGATGTGTTGGCCAACTAATGACTGGAGTATGGGGGCAAGTCATGTGATGAAACTTCCAGGAATACATTTAATCACAGTTGGTAACCCCAGCCTGGAGGGAAATAAAAAATAGGGAGAGAGGCAGGCAAGCATGGAACCTTGGGAACTTCTGATAGCCATTGGTGGATGAACAAATAGCTATCGGGTAGGTTTGGAAACATAAGAGCAGTGCCTTAGAGGTGGACAACAGGAGAGGGTGGATTAGATGACCTTGTTAAACACAGTAAAGTCAAAGAAAGCCTTGGTCACAACCACAAAGAGAGAAGTGAGCTGCAGAGATGCATCAATAATGAATGATAATGAATGATTCATAATCAGGCTTGGTTAGTTTTACAGTGAGAGACTACACATACTGGGACCACAGCTGCTATAGGCCAGCAAAGAGGAAGCTGCCTATTTTTACTAGCAGTGGAAAGTTAAGGAAAATAATTCATGAGAATGAGGAGAGACAGTTGGAACAGAGAGACCTGGCAAGCTGTTAAAAAAAGCAGGGTCTTTGGTTTTCTATTAATAGGGGTATAGGGTACAAAACAAAGAGGTTAAAACTTTATGAATCATTGACTTAGCCTTAGCTGGAGTATGGTGTCCAGTTTGGATACCACACTCAGGACAGGTGTGTAAGGCTTTAGAGATGGTGAAGATGAGAGCTACTAGAATTATATCATGAATGAGGAACTTCTGTTACAAGAGATTATAGAAAAACTGTGCTTGTTGCCCTTAGAACAAAGTTTAAAGGGCAATTTAATATAGATGTCCAAAATTATGAAGGGCTTTGAAATTGTTTCCACTGGCCAGAGGATCGGAAACATGTGGAAACAGATTCCAGGTAATCGATAAAAGAGCCAGAGGCAAAATGAGGAGAAATATTTTTTTCCATGAGTAATTGGGGATAGGCAGGAAAGTGGAGTTGATGTAGGAGTTCAACCATCGTATTGACTGACAGATTGGGCTCGAGAGGCCATGTGGCCTACTCCTACTTTTTATCTAATAACAACGACTTGCGTTTATATAGTGCCTGCAACATAAAATGTCCCAAGGTGCTTCACAGGAGAATTATAAAACAAAATTCAACTCAACCACATAAGAATTTAGAGCAAGTGACAAAAAGCTTTGTCAAAGAGGTGGTTTTTAAGGAGTGTCTGAAAGGAAGGGAGGTAGAGAGACAGAGAGGTGTAGGGGGGGAATTCCAGAGTATAGGGGCTAGGCATGCTGAAGGCACAGCCGCCAATGGTGGAGTCATTAAAATTGGGGGGACATGCAAGAGGCCAGAAATAGAGGAGCCCAGATATCTTGGAGGGTCGTGAGGCTAGAGGAGGTTACAGAGATAGGGAAGGATGAAACCATGGATGAATTCGAAAAGGATAAGAATTAATAATTGAGATTTTGCTTAACCTGGAGCCAGGGTAGGTCATCTGCTACAAGGGTTTGATGTAAAGTTGGTACACGGACAGCAGAGTTTTGGATGACTTAGTTTGCGGAGGGCAGAATGTGGGAGGTTGGCCAGGAGTGCATTGAAAGAAAAAAGTCTGGGGTTATAAAAGTATCGATGAGGGTTTCAGCAGCAGATAAGCTGAAGCAGGAGTTGAATCTGGAACACATTACCTGAAATGAGCAGATTGAATAGTAATTTTCAAAAAAAGGGAATTGTACGTATACTTAGAAAGCTAAAATTTCCAGAGCTATGGAGAATGAGCAGGGGAAGTGGAGCCAATTGGATAGCTCTTTCAAAGAGCTATCAGGGGTACAATGGATCGAATGGCCTCCTTCCATGCTGCATGGTAGTATAATTGATATTAGATGCTATAACAAAATAAATGCATGAGTACCTAGGATGTGAAGGCGGTTTGGGGACTTAATGGAGTCCAGTGCCCCTCTGTTTAAGGAAACCTGACTTCAACAGTGCGAGTTTGGGTGAAACATTGCAGCAGCCATGGGGGGCCCACTGGGTGTTTAGTCCCCTCATGATATTTTCACACGGAGGAAGCACAGACTCCCAGAGAGCAGTGCGAGGGTCAAGTCAAGACACACACACCTCCCACTACCTGTCCTCTTGCTTGTGATTGGCCCATTAATAATAAAAGCAAAATACTATGGATGCTGGAAATCTGAAATAAAAACAGAAAGTGCTATAAGTACTAAGCAAGTCTGGCAGCATCTGTGGAGAGAGAAAAACAGAGTTACGGTTTTGAGTCGAATATAACTCTTCAGAACTGGATTGGCTTATCTTTGTTGTCCGTGCCCCAAAGCTTCAGGCTGGTTGGGTGTAATGACTGGACACTCTGGAACTCCTCCCAAGTGGCTACACAGAGGCAGTGGCAGCAGGTGGACGTGTGCAGGGACTATCACTCTGCCTGATCAGGGTCAGCAGGAGGTGTCTAGTGGTAAAGTGTGGCACAAAGTCTTTCGATCATTCTCACACCAAGTCACCAGCAGCCCACCTCATCACAATCATGATTGTCACAAGATGTGAACAAGTGTTCTGCCCGACAAACTAACATGTCATGGAATAAAAGCCAAAAACTGCTGGAAATACCCAGCAGGGCAGGCGGCATTTTCTGTTTTTATTTCAGGTTCCCGGCATCTACAGTATTTTGTTACTATATCATGGAGTTGTTAGAAACATGCAAGAGATTACAGACATTGAAACTATTGCTCTAATTGTCCAGCTTCAAAAGAACCCAAATGTTGTATTGAAATTTTAATTGCTCAATTTCATATCTTTTTAATGAGACAATGCACTTGGACGTGGACAATATCTCCCTCAGTTGTTGAAGAACTGAGACTTATTGTGCTGTCCACATTTGTGATAATTTTATTTAAAATTCTAGGTTACCATAAACACGATCGTATACCCAGACCTCGTAGTCCCGTTTGAGGGAATATTGTTTTTTTTCCATCAGGCAAAGAGAGACATAGAAACATAGAAAACATAGACCATTAATAAAAACATATAAAATAAAAACAAAAAATGCTGCAAAAACTCAGGTCTGACAGCATTTGTGGAGAGAGAAACAGAGTTAATGTTTCGAGTCTGCATGACTCTTCTTCAGAGCTAAAGAGAAGTAGAAATGCGATGGATTTTATGCTAAGAGGGAGTGGAGCAGGAAAGCAGGATAGGTCAGTGATAGGTGGGGGCTAAGGAGAGATTGACCAAGATGCCATGGACACAAGACAAAGGCAGTGTTAATGGTGGTGGTGAAGACTAAAGAAGGTGCTGATAGTGGCACCTATCCTGCTCCACCCCCCTTAAACAGTATGAAATCCATCACATTTCTACTCTTTAACTCTGAAGAGTCATACGGACTCGAAATGTTAACTCCGTTTCTCGCGCCACAGATGCTGTCAGACCTGCTGAGTTTTTCCAGCATTTTCTGTTTTTATTTCAGATTTCCAGCATTTGCAGTATTTTATTTTTATTTTATTAAAGAGGGACCTTTTCTCCTTTAAACCGTTCATTCACCTGCACTCCGATGTGGAGCTCTCCTTGGAAGGTAATGGTTACTGTAAATGCACTGGTTCCCAATGATGTCGGTACCCATGTCGCAGAGCAGAATACACAAGTATATAAAGCAGATTGCATTTTCTGTTTGAGTCCTGTGACTTGATTTATTAATGGGAGAAAAATATTTACATAACCTTTAGTGCTCTGAGATGCAAAGTGAGGAAGGGACCTGGTACAAATTCTGGTTTAGTATAGGACATTGTGAAATCTGTCAACAAGGAGTTTTCTTTATCAGTAGATAAAAACAAAAAGCTAAAAGCTACTGCGGATGCTGGAAATCCAAAACAAAACAGAATTACCTGGAAAAACTCAGCAGGTCTGGCAGCATCGGTGGAGAAGAAATCAGTTAACGTTTCAAGTCCTCACGACCCTTCGGCAGAACTGAGTATAGTTAGGAGAGAGGTGAAATATAAGCTGGTCTAAGGTGGGGGGGGGGCGGGGGGACAAGCAGAAACTGCTTGCTTATCCCCACAATCACCCCACCCTCAACTTCTCTCTCCCCCCGCCCCCCCACCTTAGACCGGCTTATATTTCATCTCTCTCCTAACTATACTCAGTTCTGCCGAAGGGTCGTGAGGACTCGAAACGTTAACTGATTTCTTCTCCACCGATGCTGCCAGACCTGCTGAGTTTTTCCAGGTAATTCTGTTTTTGTTTCTTTATCAGTAAGTTGCTGTTGAACTTTTAAATTCACTTTTCTCTGAGCAATTCCCCCACATCGCCTATTTATACCTACCCTGACTCTACATTGGATAATGGAAGAACCAGGCATGACAACAAGAGTCCAGATGGATTTGTACAGTTTCTTTTAATCCATTTAAAGAAATCATACAATTGCACTGCCCGAGTAGTTGCATTGGCTGTGAGCACGGCCAAGGAATCTTTTTAATATTCAGTTGAGCCACTGAAACTGGTGCTTTAAACTGACCACTTCATGTGATCTGTCTGATGAAAGTCATCGACCTGAAACATTAATTGTTTTTCTCTCGCCACAGATGCTACCAGACCTGCTGCATATTTCCAGCATTTTCTGGATTGGCACTTGAGAGAAATAAACTTGCAGGGCTATGGGATAGAGCAGGGAATGGGACTGATTGGGTTCTCTACAGAGAGCGGGAAGGGTCTGGATGGGCCAAAACGGAATCGCTCCACCAAGAGCTGGCATGGACTTGATGGGCTGAATGGCCTCCTTCTGTGCTCTAATTATTATCACTCTATTTCAGATTTCCAGCATCCACAGTATCTTGCTTCATTTCTTGTCCCTCTCCTGCTAGATGAGAGAAACCATATGAGGATCACTGTGGGTATGGGTGACTGTGAACTGAAGAAGGGATAATAGGAAACAATAAGAGCGATAAATAATTAATAAATTATAAATAATAATTAATAAGTAATCATTAGAAAAGCAAAATACTGTGGACGCGGCATCTGTTAATAATACCTTTTTTCATCTGTTTGTCACAGCATAGAGGAAATAAATGGTTTGACCAGATGGATGAGAATTTCTTTTCCCATTTGCATTGATGTTAAGCACCAGGTTTAACACAGATTGGTCAGGATTTTTCGGCCCAGTAGTGGTGGGGCCCACCGCGGGAGATTCGGCGGCCCCCACCAAAAGTCCATTGATCTTCAGCAGGACCGGACGATCCTGGCGGCAGGCAGGGCAGGGCGGGAAAATCCCACCCAAAGGCTTTGATTCCTGACTCCTGCCACATAACGATTCCAGTTGTTAGTTCTTTCAAGTGTTATGCTGCTTAAAACCGGTTGAGTCTTTCTCATTTTCCTCCAAAGTACTTCAACCCTCAAATGTAATTTAATACATTGATGGGGAACGCACGGAATATACTTCATCCCTAAGAGCCACCTCATGTTGTGGCTATGTTGGTCAAGTGGTTTGCCCAGCTCTGTGCCACATTCAGGTTGTAAACCTGAGAAAGCCAGAGGAGTAAAAGAAAGTTTGAACCTAGAATAATAAGCTTCAAGGTGTGCCAGTCAGGGACAGAATCAATTATTTTCTTCTGTTAAGCAGGTATTAGGGTAAACACACTGCATGTCAGGCAGCATCAGCTGAAAGAGAATTAACCTTTCAGGTCAATGACCTTTCATCAGAACTTAGTGCTTGCATATAATATTGGGCTTCTGAGATTTGGAGTTGACTTTTATTCTCTCCCCCTCTAATAGAAGTGGAACAAAGTGTGTCACGGTTCACAAAACATGAAGAATGAGGTGGTAGTGGGGAAAACTGCCCAATTAATAGAAGTCAGATATTAGGGTTCAAGTAGCCAAACTAAGGGGTGCAGAGCCACACTGGAGTCTGGTTCCATGGCTGCTGGTTTTTGATCGTGCGTGTGTTCTAGGTAAATCAGAATCAAACTTGGTCTACCAAATGCAGAGAAAATTTCTTTCCTCCCAATGGTTTTTGGTGGTGGTGGGGTGGGAAATATATGGAGGCAGAACTACAAAGCTAGTAGCCAACATTCTTCCTCAATTGTTCAATAATTACTATTGATGTAGGAGGACAGTAGCGGATCTCTCATTTTCTTGTCCTTCTTGCTTTGAACCTTTTAAAGCCTTGCATGTAGTAGCCTCTGACACAAAAGGCAGTTCTGTCTGCTTCAATAGGCAGGGCAGCGTGATGTGAATGCGTTAGGGAAAGCCACTTTGGGAAGGAATGACCTTCAGACCAGATCTGGGTTATTAAAAGTTCATTTCCATATGATTTGCAAAGTGATGGTTTCCACTGAAGGGCAATGTCAAAGTAAGCGAACTCGAAATGAGATTGAACCAAGTACAGACTTTGTTTCAGGTCACCAGAATGGGAAACGAAAATCAAAGTTTAATGTGTCAGGATCTGTGAAGGTTATCCAACTTAAAAACTCATGGAGGCACCAACTGAAAACACAAGTTAGGTTTGATTTTTGAAGTCTTTTCCCCAATTTAAATGAGTAAGAAGCAGTATGCACTACACCTACACAGTCAACCAGCAATTTAGCAACTCAGTTGATGGTTATCCATTGTTGTTTGAATGTTCTACTGTTTGGCCTATCCTCCAAATTCTAAACCTGAACTTCTTCAAAACTCTGCTGCCAGTATTCTGTTTCAATCACCTACTGCCCGCCTCTTCTCTGGCTCTTGGTCTGCCAGTGTCTCAAATTTCAAGTTCTCATCCTTGTGTTTAGATCCCATCATGGTACTGCCCCTTCCTATCTCTACAATCTTCACCACCTCCTCCCCTGTACACTCCATTCTTCTGACTCTGGTCTCATGCCTTTGCCCCACCATTGGTGGCTGTGCCTTAACTCACATTGGCCCCAAATTCACTCCCTAAACCTCTCTGCTCCTCAAAACCCAATTCTTTGACCAAGTTTTTGGTCACCCCTGCTACTGTCTCCCTTTTTGGCTTGGATTCCATGTCTTTGTGATGCTGATGACAGGTCATTGACCTGAAATGTTTAATATGTTTCTCTCTCAACAGATGCTGCTAGACTTGCTGAGTGTTTCCTGCATTTTCTGTTTGTTATTTCAGTATCTACAGTATTTTTCTTTTGTGATTATGCCTCTGCATGTTTTGGGGCATTTCTCTATGTCACAATATGCTACATGATGAAAGTTGTTGGGCTACTAAAGTCATGCCTGTATGGAAAAACAATCACAAAATAATAATACAACTTCATCAATCTGTCATGTCACGCTAAACAATTTACAATTTTGTTCTGTAGAAACATCTTTCAGAAATGTGGTAACCACAATAAAAATGACAATTTTAAATTTCCAAACAGTATTAGCTAGAAGGGAAAACCATACTGATTTGTGCTTTCATAACTATAATTTTCAAAATGGCTTTCATCACCAATGAACTATCATATAAAGAAGCATCTTTCCAAAAATACCTACATTTTATTTTCATGTAAACTGGACCTTAAAGGAGAGGGTAAAATTCCTTTGTTTTTGGTCAACTTTACATTATTTTGTCTCAGCAGAATCAAGTCTAGATTTGCTGAGCTCCGGGTGCTAGAGGCAATACTTAGATTATGAACTAAATGCAAACACCACATTAACTCAGTGCTTAATTTTTAATAAATGCTCCAGAACTACATCCATTTCAGTGTAATACTGCGCGTTTCAATCTTTTCACAGTATATCCATACAAAGCCTCTATAAACTTGCTCAGCTTCAGTTGCACTCAGAATTTGTCGGTTCCTCCTTAGGGCCAATGTTTCATCAACTCAGATTTTACCATAACTGACCAAGTGTACATTGAACAACAGAACTTTAATAGGCAGTCATAATGAATACAGTACAAATATACAATCTACATACTTGTCTAACAGTAATATGTATCACACATCATGTACACAATTTCTATTCCTGATTTTAATACCATCCATGTGAACCACTATTTAGAAAAAGCAAGGGTAAGTTTGAAATTCTAAGTATTAATTGCAATCGTGTGGGGAGTGATCACTGCAACCCAGATGTTCACAGTTAGTTAGCTAGTCCAATAAAAATAGAAAACTCAATAAGTCAATCAACTAATTTACAAAGAGCTGGGATAGACAGGTTTAAAAATAGTGTACATGTACTTTCAGATCCTTCAACGAACTGGATGAGCCATGAATGTCATTTTACAATCAATCAGTCTGCAAGAGGCTCCTTTACAGTTAGGCAAGATTGGCAGTAGCAGCATTAAACTCTCACTGAGAGCTCTGCTGTCATAAGGCACTAAACCTGTTGCAACAAAGAGCTTTCAAAATTAATCACAATTTGGTTAAGTTAGAAATAACCATAATACTTAAAGTCATGGCAGTCTGGCTCATACTGTAGTGTTATAACCACCAGAACACTGCAATATCTGCTAATATTAATCTTTACCTCAAAAAAGCAGGAAGAGGCATTGGCAGTTGAGGATCTCCCTTGGCAACCAGCATTAGCATTAAGCACCATACGACACAGAGTGTTGGGTCTGATGCACTTGAGAGCTCTCAATACTTCATGGCAACGCAGCATCATATTGATATCAGAAGTCCATTTCACTGCACCAATATAGGTAAATTATTAATGGTCAATAATCCGAACTTTTACTTATCTGCCCAGATTACAAAATTATCGTAAATCGATGTAAACCATAATCCTTTAAAGTGCCTGAATTTTAAAGTACGAGCTCACTCCTTTCTTGCAGCCAGTGTACTGTCCTTTGCCTCAGACCAGTGCTATCGTTTACGTATGAGAATGTCCCAGCTGTCTTTCCAGCGCAACGTAGTTAACTCAGATGCTGAAAGAGCTGGATATCCATAAGTAAGAGGGCTAAAGGTCTGATACACCAAGTAGACAGAGGAGATCCAAGCTAGGACCACAGCACTGAAGGTATTTCTAGTGGCAGAAGACCTGAAATGGGAATAGAAGCAGTTCAGGATTTCGTAATAGTTAACGCTGGATTAGATTTATGGCTATGGTGACGTTTTGTTGCTAAGTAGGTTATTGAAAATGTAACAAGAACTTTGGAAGATACAGCTCAGATGATTAGCAGCTTTCCTTCAAAATGATTGTGCACTGTACATACCTGAGAATGTGATGGTGAATGTGCTCAAGAATTATGGGCAGCAGGAGGATTTTGAAGGTGAGACCAGGCAGGTAATGGTACAGAAAGAGTGTTTTCTCCATCAAGAAGAAAGGCAGATAATTAACAGCCCATCCTCCAACACAGACAGCTCCAGCCAGAACAAAGTGCTCCCAGGAATCTAACAGAGCACAGACAATGAAAGTATTCAAATCAAAACCAGCAGCAGTGAGACACTAAACACATTACATGAGTGGATATTTATGATATGTCAATACTTCTTCAACTGGAACTTAACCTAGTACAAGTAATTCACAACTTCTTCGATTTTTTAAAGTGCATTTATATAAAACGTATTCAAAACTACTTTTAATGAAATACATAAAAAATAAAAATAAATGCACTTTGGGAGGTTGCTTGGTTACAAACTGCATCGGTGAACACTCACTCTTACCACAAACTCCATTAAGTAAATATAGCTGGGCGAACAAGTGCATAATGTTTTCCTTTAACTGTGAAGCAGCATAATCAATGACAACAGTCAGTCATTTATTTCAGATTAATTGAACCCAGTTTCACATCATGTCATGGTGGTTTTGGTACTCAGGACCCCTGGGGTGTTAGTACAAATCATAACCACTGCCAGGAACCAAACTTACCAAATGCTTGATAAGTTAAGGCAGATGGGTACACGTAATCTGTTTTATCAGATGAGACATTGGAGCTACTGTAAAACAGAAACTTCTCAAATTTTAATGCGCTTAACAAGCAACTTAGTCACCTTCCCACTGAGGGAGTGCTGCACCGTGGGAGGTGCGTGTTCCGGATGATTTAAATGAGGCCCCATCTGCCCTCTCAGGTAGCTGTAAAAGATCTTGTGTCTCTGGAAGAAGAGCAGGGAAGTTCTCCCTGGTGCCCTACCCAACATTTATTCCTCAACTAACATCATAAAGACAGTGTGTCTGGTCATTATCTCATTGTTGTTTGTGGGAGCTTACTTGGTGCAAATTGGTTGCTGCAATACACACTTTATAATAGTGGCTAGATTTCAAAAATACTTCATTGACTGTAAAACACTTTGGGACATCCTGAGGTCTATGTAAAGTGCCATATATATGCAAGTTCTTTCTTACTTCCACATTTGAAAGGCCAAGTGAGTGCATCAAAGTGCTGTCTGTAGGGGGAGCTGCTTAAACTTGATGCACTTTTAATCTGAAATGTACCTAACAAAAAAAATTAAGGGAGCAAAAGTTACCTTCCGGGATGGTGTAGATTCTCCGGCGTTGCCTCAGCAGATGCCAAAGGAAAAGTACCAAATAAACAAAAATTCCAATAGTTGCCGATGACCACGTCACAATATTTCCAATCAGCTGTATCTGTGCCTGTGGAGTAAGTTTCGGAATTCAAAAGGTAAAGATGTTGTACAAACTATTAAATGTAATTAGGCTTATAATATTCCTGAAAATATGGTTTAGATCTTTTAAAATAAAGTTTTCGCAATTAGAATTATCTGTTCATTCAAATTGAAGATACTTCCTGTCCTGTTGCATTTTAATCACTTAATTTCAGCTAGTGAATAATTCAAATCTTTGATTATATAAAGCAAAAGACATAAAATTAACAGGAGTGGTCTATAGCTGGAAGGCCAGTGATGTATGCCGTTGCCCTGGGACTCAGACTTGCTTCAGTCATTTTCTCCATGGGGAGTTCCAAGTCTCAGCTGAATTATTGAGGAAGTTATTGAGTGGAGGCAAGTGCACTTCTCCATTGAGGAATATCTATTACAGGAGACATTCCCATCTAGAATTCCTGATTATTCCCACGTAATAAGGGAGGTAGCTGTTCACTGGAAATAAAGGAAAATTGTCACACTCCAAGCCACCAAAGTCTGTCTTCCATATCTTTTTAAGCTAGTTACAGGCAATTATGGGAAGTACAACATTGTTCATCTCAGCCTAGGAACTGTTTTTTTAAAAATTCTTTTGTGGGATGTGGCCATCGCTGGCAAGATCACCAGCATTTGTTGCCCATCCCTAATTGCCCATGAACTGAGTGGCTTGCTAGGCTATGAGGACAGTTAAGAGTCAGCCACATTGCTGTGGATCAACAGTCACATGTAGGCCAGACCAGGTAAGGCTGGCAGATTTCCTTCCCTAAAAGACATTAGTAAACCAGATGGGTTTTTACAATAATTGATGATAGTTGTCATGCTCACCATTACTGAGACTAGCTTTATATTCCAGATTTATTAACTGAATGTAAATTCCACCAGCTGCCGTGGTGGGATTTGAACCCTTGTCCCCAGAGCATTGGCCTGGGCCTTGGTAATACTAATTACTAATAATATTAATCACTGGATTACTAATCCAGTGATATTACCACTATGCCATATTTTCGCTAATATTAGCAGGGCACCATTATAGAAGCAAATACTTGTTTTTTAAAAAAGCTTTCTGGTTTAAGCCTGGTCTCCATTTATGAGACATTCACTTCAACATTCAGTCTGCACTGGCATTTTGCACCAGAATTGAGCCGTTTATATGCTTCGAAGAACAAGAGGAAAGCTAGTAAGCAAATCCCCAAGTAGTACAAATATGAACTGAAAATATCAACCACACACTTTTACAACAAAAATATAAGTATTGTTCAGTTAAATCTGTTCATTACATTGGTGCTGGGGTGCAGCCAGTAAGCAATATTGGTATCCATGTTTATCCATTCCAGAGGGGATGAGCTGTACTTGTGTTCAGTCTCTTCACTCTTCAACATCATCATCTTCAGCTGGAGAAAAGATAGAAGTTGTTCATATTACATAGAAAGTACAGCACAAAACCAATCCATTCAGTCCTTGCCAGTGTGTATGCTTCACATGAGCGTCCTCCCACCCCTCTTCATCTCACCCTATTACCATAAACTTCTATTCCTTTCTCCTTTATGTTTTTATCAAGCTTTCCCTTAAAGGCGTCTATACTATTTACTTCAGCCACGCCCTGTGGTAGCGAGTTCCACATTTATACCACTCTGGGTAAAGGAGTTTCTCCTGAATTCCTTAATGGCTTAATGCAACAATGCTGATTTATAATCTTCTCAGCTCTTCCTTCGCAATTTCAATGAGCCTTTGAATTAGGTATATATCTTTGTCAAGTTGTTTAAAAATTATATTTTCCTCTTGACATTCTTCATGCTGCTGATGGACAGGTAGCCTGCACCAAATTCCCTGCAAATGCCACTGGATAACTGGTCACTGGGAAAAATGCAAGAGCGCCATGGGTGATTCCCTGTCCCATGTTCCCAGCTTCCTGCATGGAGGCAGCTGTGCTCATCACCATTACAGGTATCAGTTTTGGCTCAGTGCATAACGCTCTCACCTCTATTTCAGAGGTCATGGGTTCAAGCCCCACTCTAGAGACTTGAACACAAAACTTAGACTGACACTCAAGTGCAGCACTGAGGGAGACGACAAATTTTGGATGTGACGTTGAACCAAGACCCTTGTCTTCCCTCTCAGGAGGATGTAAAGGATCCCGCGGCACTTTACAAAGAAGAGCAGGAGTTTTTTCTTCAGAGCATGGGCCAATATTTATCTCTCATCCAACATAACTAAAACAGATTAATTGGCCATTATGACATTGCTGTTTGCGGGAGCTGTGTGTAAATTGGGTGCTACTTCTGCTACAACAGTGACTACACTTCAAAAGTGCTCTGGGACATCCTGAGGTTGTGAAAGGCACTGTATAAATTCAAGTCTTTATTTCATTCTTACTGTGATGGCAAGGCTGGATTACAAACTCACTGAGGGAATCAAGTAAATGGACCTGTATTTTAGCAAATTACAACACAGGACGTTACAGTTCCAACTCTCTGCTTTTCCTGTATATTATGTTGGACTTATTGTGTAGAAGGTAGTTTACAAAATAAACTCTACACTTCAGAGTCCATATTCACCTGCTTTTACACAAGTGAGGGTAGAGGATAAGTACTTTGTTAGTTTGCAACTTTACATTTCTTCTTTATACTCGCTTTTAAAATCAACAAAAATATCAATGCAGATGGTTTGCTCCTGAAATGCAGTTAACATTTTTTGAGCATATACCCTTCAGTAAATTGTTCAAATTTTTCATACCAGAATGCACAAGTTGATGCTTCACTGATTTTTACATTATTTTTCAATTAATGAAAGCCCAGGGATAAACCTAAGAGGGGCAGCATTTGTACCTCAAGGTGACACAGCACAGAAGGCAGTGTTTGAAACCTGGAATGTGAGCACTTTCAGCATGTTTCCAATTCCCTCTTGCCTCTGATACACCCAGACCTCATATAACCTTAAAAGTCTAAGTCAACTTTCATCGAAAAGTCTCCCTCCTGTTCAATGCCTTAAATAGGAATGCCATCTCCTGATCATGGTCTCTTACAGAGAGAGACACGTGCAGCAAATATTGGTTGAAAGTGCATGTAGCCTTCACAATCTGAATTTTCCCCGGAGTGGGAAAAGACCAGTTTCCGATTGGGAGAGAAGCTGGAATAGCTGGTAGCCCGGTAGTAGTCTCAGTTTTCTCTCTCAGTGTAAGAGGTAGTGAAGAGGCATTTTTATGCCATGTTGAGCAGAAATGAGGATTTGGTGCCATATTTGGAGGGCTTTGCTTGGGTCAAAGGAAGAGCTCTGGAGCACAATGAGTATGAGGGATTCTTTTTAAAGTGCCTCAAGAACACCACATTGCTTGAGCATCAAGTGTTCATTATTGTTGAACTGCATCTCAGTAGGTATAGGATAGAATGTTGAAATCCTCATTCGTCAACTTAGGTTCAAAATCTGCCTCAACTGGCATTTAAATTTAGTTATTCTGAATGGACGTATATTGGCAGATCTGAATTAGGTCAGTTTAAGTGAGTTTTTGTGATGGTGAAATGATCTGACTCAAATTCAAGTGGTTTGATTTAAAAGGGAAAAGGAGGAGAAAAATATCAGTGAGATCTACAACACATCCCATTGCCTGGTAGTTGGCAGCATTGATGCCAACCAGGCACAAGTAGATTTAATGTTAGTCAAATAGAGACAACTTCTGACTGCATGATGAAGCTGAGTGGGACTGGCAGGGTAATAGGAAATTAAATGCAGAGAACATAAAAATCTAAGATCTAAAAGTAAAGTGGAAATACTTGCTTAATTTCTTAAACTAAATGTACTGGGGAAAAAAATGTCACCAAATCTGACTGCCTACCTACTAAGAGACTTGATTTGCATTTAATCTGGCGTCTGCTTCATATCAGAGGTAGCACTCTCGTCTCCAAGTAAGGTGGTCATGGGTTCAAACCCCACTCCAAAGACTTGGAATATATTATCTCGGTTGACACTTCTTTGCAGTACTGAGGGAGTGCTGCACTGCCCGAAGTGCTGATTTTTGGATGAGCTGTTAAACTGATTCCCTGTCTATCATCTTGGGTCGATATAAAAGATCCAATGGCACTTTACAAAGAAGAGCAGGGGAGACTGCCCCAGTGGGTTGGCCAATATTTATCCCTCAAACAACATCACCAGAACAGATTACCTTGCCATTATCTTATTGCTGTTTGTGGAACCTTGCTGTGCACAAATTGGCTGTCACTTTTCCTGTGCTACAACACAGGACTTTACTGTTTGTAAAGCACTTTGGGATATCCTGAAGTTATGAAAGGCACTAAGTCTCTTTATTTCCT
This sequence comes from Cetorhinus maximus, assembly GCF_964194155.1. NCBI lineage: Eukaryota > Metazoa > Chordata > Chondrichthyes > Lamniformes > Cetorhinidae > Cetorhinus > Cetorhinus maximus. The sequence continues at coordinate 22,124,279 of NC_135888.1, forward strand.
TCTTTTTGTGTGTTATGCCTACTAGCTCACAAAAGTGAAGTCCATAAAATTAATAAAAATACCTGGAAAAACTCAGCAGGTCTGGCAGCATCTGCGGAGAGGAGCACAGTTAACGTTTCGAGTCCGTATGACTCTTCAACAGAACTAAGTTAAATTAGAAGAGAGGTGAAATATAAGCTGGTTTAAGGGGGGGTGGGACAAGTAGAGTTGGATAGAGGGCCAGTGATAGGTGGAGATAACCAAAAGATGTCACAGACAAAAGGACAAAGAGGTGTTGAAGGTGGTGATATTATCTAAGGAATGTGCTAATTAAGGGTAGAAAACAGGACAAGCAAGGTACAGATAGGCTCTAGTGGGGGTGGGGTGAAGGAATCGAAATAGGCTAAAAGGTAGAGATAAAACAATGGTTGGAAATACATTTAAAAATAATGGAAATAGGTGGGAAAAGAAAAATCTATATAAATTATTGGGAAAAAAAGGGGGGCGGGGATCGGAAAGGAGGTGGGGATGGAGGAGAGAGTTCATGATCTAAAATTGTTGAACTCAATATTCAGTCCGGAAGGCTTTAAAGTGCCTAGTCGGAAGATGAGGTGCTGTTCCTCCAGTTTGCATTGAGCTTCACTGGAGCAATGCAGCAGGCCAAGGACAGACATGTGGGCATGAGAGCAGGGTGGAGTGTTGAAATGGCAAGCGACAGGGAGGTCTGGGTCATGCTTGCGGACAGACCGAAGGTGTCCTGCAAAGCGGTCACCCAGTCTGCGTTTGGTCTCTCCAATGTAGAGGAAACCACATTGGGAGCAACGAATGCAGTAGACTAAATTGAGGGAAGTGCAAGTGAAATGCTGCTTCACTTGAAAGGAGTGTTTGGGCCCTTGGACGGTGAGGAGAGGGGAACTAAAGGGGCAGACGTTGCACCTTTGGCGGTTGCATGGGAAGGTGCCGTGGGAAGATGGTTGAGGTGTAGGGGGTGATGGAGGAGTGGACCAGGGTGTCCCGGAGGGAACGATCCCTGCGAAATGCCGCCAGGGGGGTGAAGGGAAGATGTGTTTGGTGGTGGCATCATGCTGGAGTTGGCGGAAATGGCGGAGGATGATCCTTTGAATGCGGAGGCTGGTGGGATGATAAGTGAGGACAAGGGGGATCCTATCATGTTTCTGGGAGGGAGAGGAAGGTGTGAGGGCGGATGCACGGGAGATGGGCCGGACACGGTTGAGGGCCCTGTCAACCACCGTGGGTGGAAAACCTCGGTTAAGGTAGAAGGAAGACATGTCAGAGGAACTGTTTTTGAAAGTGGCATCATCAGAACAGATGCGACGGAGGCGAAGGAGCTGAGAGAATGGGATGGAGTCCTTACAGGAAGCGGTCGAGATAGCTGTGGGAGTCAGTAGGCTTGTAATGGATATTGGTGGACAGTCTATCAGCAGAAACTGAGACAGAGAGGTCAAGGAAGGGAAGGGAAGTGTCAGAGATGGACCATGTGAAAATGATGGAGGGGTGGAAATTGGAAGCAATATTAATAAATTTTTCCAGGTCCAGACGAGAGCATGAAGCAGCACCGAAGCAATCATCGATGTACCGGAGAAAGAGTTGTGGGAGGGGGCCGGAGTAGGACTGGAACAAGGAATGTTCCACATACCCCATAAAGAGACAGGCATAACTGGGGCCCATGTGGGTACCCAGAGCCACACCTTTTATTTGGAGGAAGTGAGAGGAGTTTAAGGAGAAATTGTTCAGTGTGAGAACAGATTCAGCCAGACGGAGGAGAGTAGTGGTGGATGGGGATTGTTTGGGCCTCTGTTTAAGTAAGAAGCGGAGAGCCATCAGACCATCCCGGTGGGGGATGGAGGTGTCGAGGGATTGGACATCCATGGTGAAGAGGCGGCGGTTGGGGCCAGGGAACTGGAAATTGTTGATATGATGTAGGGTGTCAGAGGAATCACAGATCTCCGGAATCTCCGGGACACCCTGGTCCACTCCTCAATCACCCACTACACCTCAACCCCCTCCCACGGCACCTTCCCATGCAACCGCAGAAGGTGCAACACCTGCCCCTTTACTTCCCCTCTCCTCATCGTCCAAGGGCCCAAACACTCCTTTCAAGTGAAGCAGCATTTCACTTGCACTTCCCTCAATTTAGTCTACTGCATTCGTTGCTCCCAATACGGTTTCCTCTACATTGGAGAGACCAAACGCAGATTGGGGTGACCGCTTTGCAGAACACTTTCGGTCTGTCCGCAAGCATGACCCAGACCTCCCTGTCGCTTGCCATTTCAACACTCCACCCTGCTCTCATGCCCACATGTCTGTCCTTGGCTTGCTGCATTGCTCCAGAGAAGCTCAACGCAAACTGGAGGAACAGCACCTCATCTTCTGACTAGGCACTTTACAGCCTTCCGGACTGAATATTGAGTTCAACAATTTTAGATCATGAACTCTCTCCTCCATCCCCACCCCCTTTCCAATCCCCCCTCTTTTTTCCCTAATAATTTATATAGATTTTTCTTTTCCCACCTATTTCCATTATTTTTAAATGTATTTCAATCCATTGTTTTATCTCTACCTTTTAGCCTATTTCGATTCCTTCACCCCACCCCCACTGGGGCCTATCTGTACCTTGCTTGTCCTGCTTTCTACCCTTAATTAGCACATTCCTTAGATAATATCACCACCTTCAACACCTCTTTGTCCTTTTGTCTATGACATCTTTTGGCTATCTCCACCTATCACTGGCCCTCTATCCAACGCTAGTTGTCCCACCCCCACTTAACCAGCTTATATTTCACCTCTCTTCTATTTTTACTTAGTTCTGTTGAAGAGTCATATGGACTCGAAACGTTAACTGTGTTCCTCTCCGCAGATGCTGCCAGACCTGCTGAGTTTTTCCAGGTATTTTTATTTTTGTTTTGGATTTCCAGCATCCACAGTTTTTTGCTTTTATCCATAAAACTAATGGTTCCAGTACTTGCAATTCCAGAAATTTAGCCATAAAGCTGATGTTTTTGCTGACATCCATCTGTGCTGGAGTTTGAAGCTCTAGCTCTCTCTCCTTCTGTTCCTCACCTCAGGGAGAAAATGAAAAAAAAAAAGTTTTAAAAAACAAGGCACCTTCCTGAAATGTAAAAGGGCAAACAGAGATACCTGAAGGTTTAAGGGGAATTATACCATTGCATTTCTAAGCTCATATTCACAATTATTACAGGACAATTATAGATGTTCTATTTTTATTACTTCCATTGACTAATATTTTAGGAAATCATAGTGGTTAGTGATTGCAAGGCAATATTCTGATCAAGCACCTCAAATATCACACCACATAGGTGAAATTTCTGCTTTTTTCTGCCCTTTAATTCATTTTTCAGAAACCTGATGGTAAGGCACATTTCAACAGAATGTTGTTTGCAGAAAAGTATGTTTTGGATGTTGGTGTGTTGGTGTATATACACGGGGATCAGTGTGTGTTTTAGTGATCAAAGCCAGTGATTTGCTTGGAAAAGTAATGAGGGGAGAGGGAGAAAGTAGAAACAAAATGGAACTTTTACGATGAGCAACAGTCCTGCCTTTTAAGGGAGAGATGGTCTGCACTGTTTGCATGGTTTCAAATAGGGCATCGATATGGATTTATTTCCCTCTGCTGTATTGACCTGCCTGCTCCTTCTAGGGCATGGTGTGGGTGTTTGAGGGATTTAAGGGGATGGGGGTGTTATATGTGCCTCCCAGTAGAGGTACTAACTACTGCGGACAAGTAGCATTTTAAACTCAAAATTCATCTTGCTCAACTTTCTAATGAAGTTATGGAAACAAAATCTTCCTCATTTCAACTATTTGATTGTACTTATATACAATAAGTCCTCACTATAAGTCGTTTAACATGATTTACTCTTTAGGATCTGTTTTCAATTGACGTCACCATTTTTGATTTTACGCTGTCTGCTCGCTGGCCCCATCCCCCCATGAAGAACTATGAGCCAGCTGCCGCCATGTTCTGATGCAAGAGCCACCACTGCAGTCACCAGAGGCCCAGGTTGTGGGGAGAGAGCAAGGTCCGAGCTCCCGGGAACAGGAGGACAGGGCAGGGATGGGAAGTTGCTGGCCGCTGATCGGGCGATGAACCCAGGCCGGGGTGGCAGGATGGTGGGCGACAGAGCCCTCTGGCTCCTTCCACGGGCCCACTGCCCCCCCGGCTCCTTCTGTGGCACCCCCGCACCGGCTCCATTACGACCCCGTCCCCTCCAATCCCCACCCCAGCCTTAATCCATGGTACCCCGCAGGACAGGGTGGAAAAAGAGAGAGGGAGAATGTGGGCGAGAAGGAGAGAGTGAGAGAGATGTGCTACTTGGCTTGGGTGATTTAATGTTATCTAATTTCAATGTATATAGTATTTCTGGTATATTCAGTAATATATTTTATTTTGCAAGTTATTCCAGCTAGGAATGCACAGAGCTGCACACATACAATACAGTATTTCAACTTGTACATTGGTTTTGCTGGATAAGAAATGTCTGAAGGAACCTAACTCTGGCTTTAAGCATTGATTCCTATGGGAAAACAAGACTGTTTCACTTAAAGTCTCAATTTTCAGGAACACAACCACAACTTATAGCGAGGACTTATTGTGGCGCTATTAACATTGCAAAACATCCCAAGGTGCTTCACAGCAGCGCTATCAAACATAGAACCACATACTGCAACAAAAGGTAGGATTTAAGGATCGCTTAAAAGGGGGGAGCTGGAGAGACAGAGAGGTTTAGGGAAGAAATTCCAGAGCTTAGGGCCCAGGCAACTGAAAGCATGGCCGCTAACGCTGCACTGAGTAAAATCTGGATTGCGTCATAGGTCCAAATTGGAAGAGAGCAGATATCTGAGAGGGTTGTAGGGCTGGAGGAGCTTACAGGACATAGAGACGCAAAGCCATGCAGGAATCTAAGCGAGGGTGAGAATTTTAAAATCCCCAACTCTGCAGGTTTGGATGCTTCAGGATTCTTTTTTATATCCTCAACTTAATATCAACAAAGAGTCTTACTTTTCCCGTATCGGTGTTCCTCGACATTCCATGCCATGTTCTGGTGATAAACCTTAGAGCTTTTATCTCCAACAATCTCCAACTGGCGATATCCCCAATCAGGCAAAGCAATACCACTGAGCTATAAGGGAAAAGCACAACAAAACAATTACAGGACTGAGATGTTTGCAAAGTAGAGAATAGTTCAAAATGGAACTAATCATGCAAGCTTTGATCACATTTTCTCAAAAGCTGAAAGGGGTAAAGGCAGCGGCTTCCCAAATGAAAAGGTATTTACACACCCAATAGGAAATGGACTTAGTGCAGGTATTAATGATATCGCTTTGCTTTATTCCTTTTATGAAGAAATGCACCATCAACTACAACCCAAAGATGAACAGTTAGCATTGCGTTTCCTATTGCAATACCTGAGACTTCACTCAAAACTCAATGTTAATTCAGTGAGCTGTAAACTCTGCACAGAAAGATTTACTTTCTGGCTTTCTTTGTGGGAATTCATCTGGCTCCTCAATGGTGCAGTCAAGGTAAGGAATCTGGAGTGTAGCAAATGGGAAAAAAGCACATCGACCCCTCCCCGTTCCAAGGCAGCATCTTCTGTTACAGCATCAGACAGGTACCCTTTGCAATTTCATAATGACTGGATTGCTCTACAGAGTCAGATGGGCTGAATAGCCTCCTTCTGTGCCGTACTGATTCTATGACAAGGATTTTCAAGGTACGAGCATCAAAAATAAGGTTCTCGGAACAAATCATATTATTATAAAAGGGGTGGAAACCTAGCACTCGCTCCCGGAGGCAATTTCTTTGAACATTCTCGAGTCAGTAACATGCTGAATAATTTTACTTGGAACTTTCCACCAGCCTCAGTGTCTAAATTTTCTTTAAAAAATTAAACATCCCAAAACTCTGAACTTTGAAGGCTTATTAACTCTTTAAAAAAACTTCCTCCCAATCTCAGCTAACAGTATGGCACAAAGGAACAGTTTATGCCCTTCAGTTCAACAACTATAGTGCAATACATTCTTGTCTCAAGAGGCTGGCAGACAGTAATAAACATGACTGAAAGCACTAGGGAGCTATCTAATCCAGCAACCATTTAAAATGAGCTGAAGTGGGGAATTAGCATCATTAGTTTGAACCCTGTGACAGTGACCTGAAATAACTTCATTCTTCAAAAGCTAATGGACATGTTAACACAGATATGCAGCCTCACTGTAAATAGTATCAATGTTTACATTCTAAGATTACTGGTCAGTCTTGGCGGGATGCTAAACTCCTCTCATTATTTCCATCAAGGAACTCAAAACATTGCATCTTTACTGAACATAAATCCCTATACTTTACTCCTGATAACTCAATCATTTTCCCACCAAAAATGATTTGAATTAAGCAATGCAAATAACAAAAAACTGAGATATTTGCTGCTAAAAACTTGAATTATCAGATAATTTAAATCTTTGAATTAATAGTAGACTCTACATCACTGGAAATCACTATGTCCAGAGAGACATTAGGTAGCATTGTATGCAGCAGACATAGATTGTTCTTGAAAAACTGGACAGGTTTTATAAATTTAAAGGTAATAAAGCCAAGTGGTGAATCATTAGAGATATAAATTGCAATTGTGAAGTGATATGCACAACTGCAGTATATTATGTTGAGAATTTTGGATATATTCATCCAAGTGTCAAAGGAGTACATAGACAAATTCAGTCTAAACATTAAGTGTTTGTACAAGAACAGCACATGGCCAGAAAATACAAGCCCTACAAGAGACCAAAGGAAGTAAGCATTTATAACGGGCTGTTAAAGCTTATTATCAAACAAATGGCAAAAATGTGAAGGGCTATGAATGCGCATATTCTCCAGATCCTCCAACTCCTGGGAGGATAACACACTCAAGATGCAACAAACAAAGATTAGAGCTCAGAACATCAAGGCTGTTAACAGCCTGTGCGTATCCCACAAACGTACCTTTAACACTGCAGATGTGTTTACATGCAAAAGCTTGACTTCTGATAAGATGGTTTTCCACACTTCATTGTTAGTGTCACGATTGACAATTTCCTGGAACATCAAAATACATGGAATTAAAATGTAATGGGAGACATTAATAAACTATAATCTTGAGGATTATTGGTGGTGGTGGGGGGCGGGGGGGTGCAAGCTAGGCACAATGGCACCTCATTTCCATTTCTATATCCCTAACTGTGTCTTTTGGAAAACCAAAATCTTACTGAGCTTAAATAAATTATGCAACTGAAACCAATGATACTGAGTTTCAGTAACCAGTTTTAAATACAACATCATGCAATAATTCATGGGGGATCTGGTCTAATTGCGTGGCCTAGAGGAAGGATAGATTCCGATGTTGTGCAAAATGAGTTAATACAAACGTATTCTAAAAGCAGGAATTAAAGTGGGACTGTTGGGATTTACATTTCAACTAATCATCATAATGTTGGTATGTTCACTTTAACAACTGCTATGCTACAGCCTGTGCAGCAAGTAGAAATCTAACACCATGCTTTTCAGACTTGAGTTCCTGGATGCTAATGAGTCCATGAAATCCTGAAGCTCATCCGTTTTCTGGTTGCCCTTTATCTGTTACATAGAATTACAGTATTTACAGCACAGAAACAGGCCACAGTCCAACCGGTCTATGCTGGTGTTTATGTTCCACATGAGTCTCCTCTCACCCTATCAGCATATCCTTCTATTTCTTTCTCCCTGTGTTCCCCTTAAATGCATTTATGCTATTTGCTTCAACCACACTCTAATGATTCTCTGGGTAAAGAAGCTTTTCCTGAATTCCCTATTGCCTTTATTGTTGACTGTTTAGTGCTGATGGCCCTAGTTGGTCTCGCTTACAAGTGAAATCATTTTCTCTACACCTACCCTATCAAGCCCCTTCATAACTTTAAAGGCCTCTATCAGATCACCCGTCACACTTACTAACTTCTTACAGCTGTCCCTTCAGCTGCCTCAGCCCCAGGTTCTGAAATTCATTCCCTAAAGCCCTCCATTTCTCGCCTCTCCTTTAGAGCATTGCTTAAAACCTCCCTTTTTGATCAAGCTCTGGTCATCTGTTCTAATATCTCATGCAGCTTGGTGTCAAATTTTGTTTGATAATACTCCTGGGCATTTTACTATTTTAAAGGCGGCGCTATATAAATGCAAGTTATTGTTGTTATTTTAGCAACTGTACACTAATGAAAACTGTTAACGCCAATTCCAGCAGTGTTTTCTTTTTGGGCACCAGGCCAAAGTGGGCTTGGAGCATTGTTAATTATCTGCAGGGGCTCTCCCACAAAGGTTTGAAAACCACTGATCTAATCTTTGTGATAGGCCGGACAAATCCCACTCAGAGCTTACCACTTTCCAGAGGTTCTGTGATGGCATCGAGACATTGTAATCAACGTAACAAGAAATCTCCTGCCAGTGAGGGCTCATAGGAGCTGCAACATCATGCCTAAAATCAAATCACCAAACTTCATAACAGTCAAAAATAAATGCATTTTATTCATCCAATATCTTAATGCAATATGAATCAGTATCCTGAGGTGATTTAATGGCTCAGTTGCTGTCATTACACTGCATATCATATTATAGTAGATTCTAAAATGACACTGGGGGGAGTGCATTTATGGCATCTTATCACATTACTCAAAGACGCCAATACACTTCACATACAGTAAACAAGTTTGAAGTTTTAGCGATCTGGGTTGAGGGAGGAAATATAGCACTGAAATCTTTAATGCCCACGCGAATAATCAGAAAAGGCAGCTGGGAACTCCATTTAAAGCATCATCCTGAAGACTGATCCTTCAGCAATGCAGCATTCCTCAGTACTGCAGTGGAAGAGCATCAGCCTAGAATACACACAAATCCTATAGCCTAGTTTATGTGCATAAATCCCACAGCAGCTCACAACCCACTGACTCAGGGATGACGGTGTGTGACGGCTGTTTACAGAGACATGTAGAATCGAACCAGGCTGATACACCAAATTAGGAGAGAAACAAAACAAAAATCGTCAGGGGCAGAAGGGAAAAATTTGCAAGGTAATGGGGAATGAGGGCAGCGGGACTAATTGGAAAGCTCTTTTAGATAGCCAGCACAGGTGCGATGGGCCAAAGGGCCTCTATCTGTGCGTCAATATCTCCACCAACTTGCGCACATCCTGTAGTGACCAATCAAAAGCGAGACATGAAGACAGACCCAAGAACTGGTTCTATTCTGTTTGTTCTGATGAATAATTGTGTGTGCAGTAAGTAGGAGGAAAGGAGGATTTTACTGTCTGCAATTCTGGTAAAATAAGTTTAGTCTTTTGTCAGGGTCAAAAATAAATTGTTGCGATTTAAAATTCAGTCAGACAAACGTATAGAGATTTAAATACAACATAAATTTAGCATACCATCTTCTTGTTCAGAGAATTATGCTGAAACACAGCAAGTGCATCACCATCAGATGATGTTCATGGATCTGCTATGTGTTTCCAGCATTTTCTGCATTTACTTCAGGTTTCCAGCTTTTCTCTATTATTGATTACCTTCCAATTCAATTGGCTAAATATTCTGAATTAAGGTCCAATGTATACAAGGTTTTCTGCTAAGAGTTCATATTTAGGAACAGACAAACTCAATTATTCCACTGTCCAGACTGATCAACACAAATGTAAAAATAGTGGTTTGGTAGTGCAGAACTTGAGAAGTGCTGAAAAAAAGAGACATGTCAAAGCTTTTTGTCTTGCACTCATCAGGACACCATATGTGAAAAGAGCACTGATTGGTTGGCATGTGGACTCTGATTGCTGGAGGCTTTGGCATGGAGAATGCACCATTGATAGTGACTGACAGTTAACTGCCAAGCATCATTTGAAATTTAAACCAAGCAGCTTGACCATGATTGGTCAAGGCATTGCCCTGAGGAATGAGTCAACAAATCGCTGTCACTTATTTTGTTTAGCTGAAACAGGCGCAATGCAACATGTTCGCAACGGGCAAGGTACAGGCCATACCCAACCAGCCTGTGCTTCCAAAACCCAGAACACAGTGTCCAACATTAGATTTGATTCCGCGATTGGATAAAATTTGCTAAATAATCCTCAGCGTGCTAAGATATACACTGACAACCAATTTAAGATTGTCAGTTGAGCTCACAGTGTGGCATATTTGCATGTACTGGATGCTACATATATTAATACATGGGGCCCTGTTCTTTGCAGACTGAGAGAACATGTACACACATTACGTCCATTTCAGCTAAACAAAATAAGTGACAGCCATTCGCTGACTCATTTCTCATGGCAATGCCTTAACCAATCAGGGTCAAGCTGGCCTGGTTTAAATTTCAAACAATGCTTTGTAGTTAACTGTCAGTCACCATCACTGGTGCATTTTCCATGGCAATGCCTCTTCCAATCAGAGTCCACTTGCCAATCAGCACTCTCTTCACATACAGTATAAATTGTTGTTTTCTCCTTATATTGGTATTCGTGAAGTGTCCTGATGAGTACACGACAAAAAGCTTCAATATGTCTCTTTTTTCAGAAATAAAAAATGTAAATGTAAGATGATGTAAAGTACAGAAAACGCCAACAAGGTAAGAGCAGGTATTCCGAACGTACGTGTTGAGGTAACGTGCTGTCATCCCATGGACTAGCTGCACAATATCACCATGGCGAACTGGGCGAGGGGGGTCGCTGACAATAAGCTCCTGTCTGACAAAAGCAAATAATCACATTATAGAGTCTACAAATTTTAGATTAAGATAACGGGCTAGATGGCCCTAACCGGGTTTAATTTCCAGTCCCATCTGACGTTTTCCCAAGATTAAAATAGTTTGGGCCACAGCATATGTCCCCTGCCGAGTGCTAAGATTGGGCTTTCAGAAAAGTGAAAGAATCTTCTGTTGCAGATGATCTCTGCTCCTGCCTCCATTTTCCTTTAGTTCTGGATTACCACTAATGCTAACAGCAGCAGCAAACATGCAGTATAACTACATGAATAGAAGTCGCCATTTACACACTGAATAGGTGCCTAATTTTCCTTAAATGCCACCCATTTCACAGTCACGTTAACAAGCAATCTGCTACCACTTACTTGCCAGGGTCCTTTACAATCCACCAATTGTTCACATCCTTAAAAGGATAGCAGGTTACTTGCTGCTGGTGGGAACTACCTCTGCCACTGTCATACCTGCAAAAATAAAAAAACAATTTTAGTTGAAAGATGGCACTTCTGAAAGTGCAGCACTCCCTCGGTATCTTATGGAGATGTCAACAGAGATTATATGCTTTCAAGTCACTGTTCTTCATCTTTTGCCACCCCAGGATATAAGGTTACATATTTTGGGAGCATGGTGTAGAAGGTTGCACCATCTAACGGACAGGGCGAACTCAATGGACCTTGTCAGCTACTCTTGTCCTCCTTTACCATATGCATTCAGAATTATGCTGCTTTACCTGCACCAAGTCCTGTTGAACCATCGCCCCAGTGTTCGCTGACCTACACTGACTCCCCTCCAGGTAATGCCCCAAATCTAAAATTCTCATCCTACATATCAAATTCCTCCTTGGCCTCACCCCTCCCTATCTCTGTAACCTTCTCCGCCCCCATAACCCTCTGGGGTCTCTGTGCAGCTGCAATTCTGGCCTCCTGAGCATCCCTGATTTTAATCACTCCACCATCAGCTGCCTGCGCCCAAGCTCTGGAATCCCTCTGCTAAACTTCTCTATGCTTGGAACGTTCCTTCAAATCTCCTTATGTGGCTCAGTGCTAAATGTTGTTTGATAATGCTCCTGCAAGATGCCTTGGAATGTTTTATGACATTAAAGGTGCTATAGAAATGCAAGTTGTTGTTGTTACATACACAGCACAAAATCGCCCTGACGAAGCTCATTGCATATTGATGGAAGATTCAAGCACTGCAGCAACTGTACACACAAACAGTGGGTGCCAGAATCATCACCAGCTCCCCAGAGAACATACATGCACCCAGAGTTCATAAATAACGCTATTTCACAGAAGAATGTTTTCTTTGTCACGTGAATTTCTACCTGATAGGGTACATGTTCTTGTGGGAATGGAGCCAGCAGGGAACAGGTTTGCTCCACACATTCCGCAGTGTAATCTGGGAACCATAGGCTATTTCTAGAGGTTGACCCTGTGTGATCCTTGCGAGTCCACCCTGTAAAGGAAACAAAGTGCAACTTTCTGACCCGTTCGGGAAATGCTGTTCAAATATTACATATCTTTTGGTGAATGTTATGCTTATGAAGGTGAGGAATATCAGCAGCTCACTGGAACAGATTATTTCTGCATTCCTTCCTACCAGAGTTATTTCCTGCCATCCTCCTCCCCTGAAGTTACTGATTCCTCACTGGATATAGCTCCACAGCTGTTCTCTGATACCTCTCCAAGGTGGTCCTTCTTGTGTTAGCCTCAATCATGAATACTGGCAGATTGTTCAACTCTGATTGCTCAATTCTGAATGCCTTTGGAACTCATCTCCTCATCCTACTGAGTGAAGAAATTTTTCCTTATCTCAGTCCTAAATGGCCTGCCTCGTATCCTGAGACTGTGGCTCCTGGTTTTCGACTCCCCAACCAGGGGAAACATCCTCTCTGCATCTAGTCAGTCTAGCCCTGTTAGAATTTTATACGTTTCAATCAGATCCCCTCTCATTCTTACAATTCTTGATTTCCAAAAGAGGTTGTTGGATAGCCATCAACTGCAGGAACATTGTCTGCTTTGCCTCTTCCCAATGAAGGGACAATGAAGCCACTGCCTACTGTGTCCCTTCTGCTATGCCAGCTGACCAGAACTACTGCTCCTTATTGAAAGACAAACTAGTTCCCTTAACTAAATCACAGCAAGGCATACTGCAATTTCATAGAAATTTACTGCATAGGAGGCCATTCAACCCATCATGTCTGTGCTGGCTGGGAAAAAGCTATCCAGTCTAACCAACTTTCCAGCTCTTAGTTTGTATCCCGGTATGTTAAAACACTTCAAGTACATATCCCAATATTTTTAAATAAGCTGAGGGTTTTTGCCTTTCAGGCAATGTGTTCCAGACCTCCATCATCCTTGGGGTGGAAAAAGATTTCTCAATTAATCTTTCAACCAATTACTTTAAATTTAGGCCTCTTGGTTATTGAGCTCTCTAAGGAAAATAGGCCTTTCCTATCCACGCCTCTAGTTCCCTCATAATTTTATACACCTCAACTGAATCTCCCCTCAGCCTCCTCTGTTCCAAGAAAAACAAAACCACAGCCTATCCAATCTTTCCTCACAGCTAAAGTGCTCCATTCCTCTGTACCTTCTCTACTGTGATCACATCCTTCCCATAATGCAGTAACAAGAATTGTAAGAATGAGAGGGGATCTGATTGAAACGTATAAAATTCTAACAGGGCTAGACAGACTAGATGCAGAAAGGATATTTCCCCTGGTTGGGGAGTCTAAAATCAGGAGCCACAGTCTCAGGATACGAGGCAGGCCATTTAGGACTGAGATAAGGAAAAATTTCTTCACTCAGTGGGTGGTCAAGCTGTGGAATTCTCTACCACAGAAGGCTGTGGAGGCTGGGTCACTGAGTATACTCAAGAAAAAAACTGATCATTTTTTGTATATTTGGGGCATCAAGGGGTATGGAGAGAAAATGGGAATATGGCATTGATAGAGGATCAGCAATGATCATACTGAATGGCGGAGCAGGCTCGAAGGGCCGAGTGGCCTATTCCTGCTCCTAGTTTCTATGTTAACTGTATGCAAAACTCTAGCTGCAGCATAACGAGTATTTTAGCTTAACCTCCCCAATCTTACATTCAATCCCTTGGCTTTTAAAGGAAAACATAAAATACATGTCGCAATTATAATTTGGAACCCGTTTAGAGCTGTGATAGTCAATGAGAAATTCTGCAAAGTGTTTGCATTTAACCTTCCTGTTAGCCTTGAGGCGAACTAATCCAAGTTATTGCAACAGACTTGATAACTAGTGCATCCTGGTGCCAAATTAAATTGCTTACGTAAGGATTGTGTACAGACGCTTAAAACATTCTTCAAGCAATCTGATCAATGTCTTGTTTCTGAGAACCACAACACTCTGTCAAGAGTCACTTTAGAACCACATTGCTTATGTAGCATTCAGCAAGAAAAATTAAGCACACAATGCCAGAAAGAAATAAACAAGCATGGGACCATAACAAATGAGGGGGAAACAGTGGCTTGTGGTAATGTCACTGGATTAGTAATCCAGAGGCCCAGGCTAATGTGTGACATAGGTTCAAATCCCACCACGGCAGCTGGTGGAATTTAAATTCAATTAATTAATCAATTCAGTTAATTGAAAGTTAGTCTCAGTAATGGTGACCGTGAAACTATCACCGCTTGTTGTAAAAACCCATCTGGTTCACCAATGTCCTTTAGGGAAGGAAATCTGCTGAACTTATTTGGTTTAGCCTACATGTGACTCCAGACCCACAACAATGTGGCTGACTCTCAGTTCAAGGGCAGTTAGGAGTGGGCAATAATGAAGCCAACATCCCATGAAAGAATTTTTAAAAAGGCCAGCTCACAACATATGCATTTCAGACTCACATCAATTCCCCACCATTCCTCCGGCTCCTAGTTCTGCTCCCAATCTTCTGTGCTTTCATTTTCCTTTAGTCCTCCCTCATCTGCAGTCTTCACACTGCCTGCAGCTCTCCAAACTCTCATCCACTTTTTTTTCAATACAATACTTTCTACACACTTCTCTTTCTGCGCCTCTATTAACAGGTTAAATGCAAAACAGAACTGGTGCAGTGACAGCATTGTCCAGCATGTGCACATGGTGCTCTTACCTCCAAACTGGCTTGGAATGTGCTTGTCATTATTTGGTCATGTGGTCCAGAGCGGTACAACAAGGTTAGGTGAACGTAGAAGAATCCCAAATACAGGATTACTGGGAGGACTAAAAGTGCACACACTCTCGCCAGAACATGATAAAGCACTGTGACCTAAATGAAGATTGCAAAGAAATTACAAGGTTTAAATCTGATGACCACCAAAACCCCCTCCCCTCCAAAAAAACCAAACCAATCGATCATTTAAATTTACAAATAATGCAATCAACTAGTGAATTTTCTGGAATCCACAATGCAAGGACTGAGAACATGTAGTGCCACTTCCATGTTCAGAGTCCTGCTTTAACTGCTCAATCCTAATTCAACCAATAAGCAGATAACACATGTTAAAATGGTATGAGTGAGAGCTTGGAACATTTTTACTAGTTAAAATTAAAAAGAGAGATAGAGTCATAAGAATGCGCAACATCCTGTGACAAACTTCACCAGGACAACTGGTATTGGTTAAAATGCTGTCAAAATTGAAATCCATTTGAAACCTGCTATTCAGTGCATTACCTCTCTGTTTGCTGTGTTGTTACGATAGTAATATCAAGTGGTATCAATAGTATTGCTTCCTTTCCTTCCGTGCTGCACTTTAGTGGCCAGTTTGAATGAGTCTCAAAACAAATAATGAACTCAAGTTCATATAGCTTTGTTAGAACTCAAGATTTCAAGGCCACTTGAGAGATCCTTCTCCAGAAGCCAGGGGCAAGCAGCCATAACTGCGATCAGTGTCTCAGGCAGGCTTTCATAACCTGGAGCCAAAAATTTACAAGCAGTTACAACTGCCTTCTAAAATGGGAGCAGCTACAATTCCCAAGTAGCATAGTGATTACATTAATGAATGAGTAATCCAGGGGCCTTGACTAATGATCCAGAGACATGAGTTTAAATCCCACCACAGCAGCTGAGGAATTTAAATTCAATTAATTAAATAAAAATCTGGAATAAAAACCTTAGTACCAGTAATGGAGACCATGAAACAGAGTATTGTAAAATGTCATTTGGTTTACTCATGTCGATTAGGGCAGGAAACCTGCTGTCCTCATGTGATCTGGCCTATATGTGATTCTAGACACTGAGCAATATGGTTGACTCATAACTGTTCTCTGAAATGGCCTAGCAAGCCACTCAGTTGTATTGGGATGGGCAATAATGCCCACATCCTATGAATGAACGAAGGAATAAAAAAAAATTCCTACATTCACAGTTTAGATTAGTTGTCTGTGGGGAATACATGAGCAATGGCTTTACATAACAACCCCCGTTATCAGCCAAACATCTCAACTGTTCTCCCGACTCCATTCGACCTGTTAGCAACACAGTTTGAAAATACTCTTAAAATGTTATCACCTTTGTGATTTTTCTGACCATGGACGGGATCCAATTTACCAGAGACTGCATACAAGTGTTGACACCTTGCTCACATTGTTGTTTGTGGGACCTTACAGTGCACAAATTGGCTGCCATGTTTTCTATATTACAACAGTGACTACGCTTCCAAAATGTACTTCATTGGCTGTAAAGCATTTTGGCAGGTTGTGAAAAGCGCAGTAAAAATGCAAGTCTTTTCCTTTCAACCTTCTAACCCACCTCAGAATGCACCTATATACAGCATTCAGATTCTGTGGCTTTAATGGAAAATTACACCAGTATGAATACGATATTACATGGTGTATTACTCTTGTCCTAATCCTGTGATTTATTGTAGCAGTGCCAAAAGACATCTGCTAGTAAAGATGCGTATTCAGGCTCCAAAATTTTTTAACCAATTGATGTACTAAATAAAACCTCTGCCATACAAAGCTAAATTAAAATCAACAGCAGAGATACCTACATTTGATAATGTTGTATCCCCAATTATCTGCCATGTATGTACTCCAGCAATAGTCAATAGAAGTAGGTAAGTGAACAAGCCCATATATTTGACCCTGTAAACACAAAGTAAAAGTCAACTTACTCTTTTAATCAGGCTAATAACTGAAGATCTAATTTTTCACAGTAAAGAATAAATTATAATGAATCATTATCTGACAGACAGAAAACACTGTGGCATTCATATTCCAGGTACACATGAACTTTTTGTTAACTTTTTTTTGAAGAATCATTGGAACAGAGCAGGTGAAGAGATGGACTAAGATTTTTAAGGTAAGAGGTATTGATAGAGTAGATAGAGAAAACTACTCCCTCTGGAGAATGGGTCAGTAACCCAAGGTCATAGATTTTAAAGTCATTGGCAAAAGATCTGCAAGGGGGATTAAGTGAAATTTATTCACTAATGAGTTGTGATCTGGAATGCTATAGCTGAGCACTTGGTGGGAGTTGACTCCATCAGTAATTTTAGAAGGGAATTAGATAGGCACTTAAGGATGAGAAACTTACAGGGCTATGGACACAAAGGGAGTGTGGAAACAAGCACAGCTGTTCTTTCAAAAAGCCAGTACAGGGCACAACAGGCCAAATGGCTTCCTTTGGTGCTGCAAGTTTCTATTACTCTATGATAAAGCTCACATGAATTTACCAAGATGGGTCACCGGAAAATGATCTGGATTAGAAACCCGAGCTGGATCAACTTCTCACTTGTTATCTCATGGGAGGGCAGAGGCCAATTGGAGGACCCCTAATTTCACCCTGGCTGAGAATTACCTCTCAACACACACTGGGTAGCAATTTTAGCACCCTCCTGTTTCTAGTAGCTCAGCAAGACCCCCAAATGCACAAAAGGAGAGCCCAAATCTCCATTCCTACTTCCTCACCTGGTTCTTAATTGTGTTAAAATTAAAACGAAATCCTGTAGATTACGCAAATACAGATTGGAGCATTGCAATAATTTTATCTTTTCATGGAGATCATATTTAAGAGCATTAATTCAGCTGCCACCTTCTCTTGTTCAGCCTGCAGCAGTGTCACTAGAGCAGATGAGCTGCAGTCCCTAATTTGAAAAATGTATTAAGAAACTCACCCAATAGCAAGTGCACATGCAATTCCGGTTAGGAAAAGCCAAAACCACCACCTCACTGAGAACAGGCTGAAACAAACCACAATTGACATGAGGCATTAAACTTCTTCATCACATTCTTTCCAATGTTTACAGCATGAAGACATCGCTCGAATGTTTCATCGTACCTGTCTCGCTGCATATTGTAGAATTTCAGATAAGACAGAACTGCTAACAGTACAAAGAAAATGAGAACGGATTCCAGGAGCATAAACCGTGACTGGGTTATTAAGGAGTTTTCTGTTTCAAAAAGAGAACAAACAACAGAGCATAACTACAGCACTGGAACTAATCAGATACATTACATAAATGCTTTGTAGCTGACATCAATGCTTATAAAGCAGATATACAACATAAGAAATAGGAACAGAAGACAACCATATGGCCCTTCAAGACTACTCTGCCATTCAATATGATCCTATTTTATCTTCTGTCTCAATTCCACTTTCCTGCCCTCTCCCCATATCCCTCAATTTCTAGAGACACCAAAAACAACCCTTTGAGCCAGTAATTTCTCATCTCAGTCCTGAGGCTGTGCCCCCATGTTCTAGATTCCCCAGATTTCTCAGTGTCTACCCTGTCAAGACCCTTCAAAAACTTGTATGTTTCAACGAGATCACCTCTCATCCTTCTAAACTCCAGAGAATATAGACCAGGGCTTCCCAAACTATGGGTTGCAACCCTCAGTGGGGTTTGATTGGACTGATTCCCAACAGCCAATGGACCCTTTAAATCCTTGTATTTCTTTTTGGTGGGTGTGGCCTAAGTGACTGCTGTCTGAGACTCAATTGCTGCTGCAAAAAAGCCTGTGAATAGGTAGGTGTTCGCCGTTTTTTGGAGAAACCCGGTTGTCATAAACTCCACCCGCAGGCTTCAAGGGACGTGGGGGGGTGGTGTGACCGGGGCCATTGGAGAGGCAGGTGAAGACCGGGGCCAGAGGTCGAGGTGGGGGGTGGGGCGAAGGAGGTCGAGGTGGGGGGTGGGGCGAAGGAGGTCGAGGTGGGGTGGGGGTGAAGATGGGGCACGCTTAGCACTACCACCACCGCCTCCACCCTTCCCCCCATCCCCCACCCCATGCTCAACAACTAAAACTTCCTCCACTTCACCTGCTCAGCAACTCTTGCCCCCAAATTTTCACCCTGGGATCACACAATGTCTGAGGCAATAAAATGAGGTCACACCGGGAAAAAATTTTGGTAGGACCAGTATTAACCCAACTTTTTCAGCCAAACAGCAAAATAAATGGAACCACAAATGACAAAGTAGAGGGTTTAGCTCACCTTTATCCACTGGATACATAAACAGAACCTCACTGATGATCTGGCATCTCATATTATATAGATTTTAAAAATAATCCAAATAGTTCAACAAACTCCTGTGGATACAAAGGACCACCAGCTTTCCAGACATGATATTTGCCACCTGCACTTCCCCTCCCCATGGCCCGCCTCAGGGCAGGGTAAGAAATTGGTGCCACACACAAAAATGGGGATAGAAAGATCAAAGCTCTAGACAATGGTTAGTAATCTGAGATCATACTGACATAAACTAATGAAGGGGAGTAGTAATCAAAACTAAGTCAGGGATGCTCTTTTTATTTAAAATTATAGAGTCAGAGTTATACAGCACAGAAACTGGCCCTTCGGCCCATTGTGTCCATGCCGGCCATCAAGCACCTATCTATTCTAATCCCATTTTCCAGCATTTGGCCCGTAGCCCTGTATGCTATGGCGTTTCAAGTGCTCATCTAAATACTTCTTAAATGTTGTTATAATAATGATTGAAATGCCGTATCATTACGTACGCATATTAAAGTTGACTCCCCACGCTACACTGAAGAACGAGTACAAGGGTATACAGCTTCTTACTCCCAGTATCAACCACTAAATTACAATTCTACATGCTGTTATGTTTACTAAAGGACAACTTAAATATCACGTTTCTTTTTGTAATTATTGTAGCTCTTACCAAACATGATAAGAAGAGCAGCAATAACAGCGGAGCAGTGTGAATACTTGAGCTCTACTATGATCTGATATGCCAGCGAGATGCAGAGTGCACCAGCTAGAGCAGGGAGGAACCTCAGGTTCCAAACAGGGACATTCCCGGTGTATTCTGAGAAAAAGAAAGTACAAATGTTACTCAATAACACACCTTTCCAACTGGTAGAAAAGGAAGATTATTCATCAATGTGAACTTTCCCCACTCTGACTGACATTCAAGCTTCATAGACAACACAACAGGAGAAATCACGGAATACTGCCCATTCCACAAGTTCTGGCAAAGATTCTGCACAGTTTAAACTGCCTCATTTTGACTGGCTTGTCCCAGATGTCTTAAACAGCTATCGGCAGAGCGATCATTGAGAAGAGGAAGAATTTACATTTTTACCAACTCCAAGTCAGAGAAAAATACTGGGGGAAAATCGGGCAGCTTTAATCAGTGCGAGATAAACTTCAAAGGGTAAGGAAAAACAAACCAAACCAAAGTAAACAACAACAACTTGCATTAATATAGAACCTTCACAGAGAGTAGTGATAAATGGTTGTTTTTCAGATTGGAGGAAGGTCTGTAGTGGAGTTCCCCAGGAGTGAATGTTGGGATCCTTGCTCTTCCTGTTATATATTAATGACCTAGACTGTGGTTTTCAGGGCATGATTTCAAAATTTGCAGATGATACAAAGATTGGATACATTGTTAACTGTGATGAGGATAGTCGAACTCCAAAAGGACATAGACATGTTGGTGGAGTGGGCGGACAAGTGACAGATGAAGTTCAATGCAGAGAAGTGTGAGGTGATTCATTTTGGCAGGAAGAATATGGAAAGACAGTATTGAATAAAGGGAGAAATTCTAAAGGAGGTGCAGGGACAGAGGGACCTTGGTGTATTGAAAATGGCAGGTATGTTGAGAGAGCAGATAATAAAGCATATAGTATCTTAGGCTTTATTAATAGGGGCATTGAGTACACGAGTAAGGAGGTCATGTTGAGCTTGTATAAGACACTAGTTAGGCTTCATCTGGAGTACTGCGCCCAGTTCTGGGTGCCATACTTGAGGAAGGATGTGAAGGCATTGGAGAGAGTACAGAGGAGATTCACAAGAATGATTCCAGGGATAAAGAACTGTAGCTATGGGGATATATTGGAGAGGAACTGTTTTCCTTGGAGAAAAGGCGGCTGAGGGAAGGCTTAATAGAGGTATTCAAGATCCTGAGGGGTATGGACAGGGTAAATCGTGAGAAACTGTTCCCACTCAAGAGAGCATCAAGAACAGATTCAAATTAATTGGCAAAGGGAGTAAAAATGATGTAAGGAAAAATTTTCCATCCGAAGGGTGGTTGGAGTCTGGAATGAACTTCCCGAGAGGGTGGTGGAAGCAGGTGTTCAACCGAGGCACTCAAAAGGGAATTGGACTACTATCCGAAAAGAAAGAATGTGCAGGGTTACAGGTATAAGGCAGGGGAGTGGGACTAGGTAGAATGCTCTTTCAGAGAGCCAGTGCAGATTCGATGGGCCAAATGGCCTACTTCTGCACTGTAAAGATTCTGTGATGTAGCAAGATGTCCCAAGACACTTCACAGGAGTGTCAGCAAACAAAGTTTGACACCCAGCCATGTAAGGAGATTAGGACAAGGTAGTTTTTAGGGACTCTCAAAGAAGGGAAGAGCAATAGAAAGGTGAAGGTTTGAGAAGGGAATTCCAGCAGCTAGGGCCATAGTAGCTGAAGGCATGGTCGCCAATTGGTGTAATGACAGTTAGAGATGCACGAGAGCAGGGAGAGAGGTGGAATGGTCGGCTGGGGAATGGAGTTTTTGGTGGGAACTGAAGACAATGACTTCAGGTCTTCCCAGTGTTTAACTGGAGAAATTTTCAGCTCATTTAACACAGGATGTCAGACAAGCAGTGAGGTAAATTGGAGGCACTAGTGGCTTTACAAGGGGTAGTGGTGAAGCAGAGCTGTGTGAGGTGCAGCCTACATATGGAAATGACGCTGTGTTTAGATGATGTCTCTAAGGGGCAGAATATATATGATGAGGGAGGCCAAGGGTAGATTCATGTAGGACACCAGGGATAAAGGTGCAGGAATAGGATGATAAAGGTGAATCGCTGCCTTCAACTGGATAGATAAGAATGGAACCGGGCTCTGATTTGGTACATCCACTGTCAGGCCACCAAGCTGATTTTTTGATGTTCTCTACCTGCTAGCTCCGTCAGTGGGAACTACCAATTCACTCTTGATGATCCACATTGAAATTCCCTGTCCAGAGTGCATTTTTCCCCCCAAATGGATGTAGTGTGAATAACATCTAAGAAACTTGACACCGTCCAGATCACAGCAGTTTGCCCGATTGGTATTTTGGTCATTCGAATCAATATTCACCCCCTGCCATCAGGAGCACACTGCAGATGCACCATATACAAGCTATAGCATTGCAGCAAATCGCTAAGTTACTTTGACAATACCTACCTTCTGCGGTCTCTGCACAAAGATGAAAAGCAACAATGCTACGGGAACATCATTCACTACCCTGATGGACATATATCATTATGCATAATTGTCAGCAATTGCTACAAACTTCAGCAAGAATGAAGCTGAATGGGTATCAACACAAGACTAAGGTAATCTCAGCCCAGTCAGCTGAGGGCTAGTGCCCAGGTTGGGAGAGCTGTCCCACTGACTCATTAAACAACAGTTTGATATAGAATCAGATTTATCAGCTAACAACCAAAACTCGTCCATGGCTGAACCAGTAACCATGTATGGTAATTATTCCAGTGCTAGCCCAAAAGTACCAGGTTTATTGAATTTAATTTCTCAATTTGCCAGGGTGCCAGATTTGACTCATGACCTCTGAGCTGCTCGTCTGGTACTATAAGGCCAGGCCCTCTGTAAAGTGTTAAATGAATCTGTTGCAACGTAAAATGTCCTTAAAACACATGCTAGCAGCTGTTGATAAGTAGATACGGTCACTATGTACGAAAGCTCTTGAAACCCAAGTTATTTCTTTTAACTATGTGCTGGTTTACAGCTTGGCTTGAGGCTCATTACAGCCCCATTTTTCCTATCCCCAAATCCTCAATCTTGTAATGAGAGAGCGCCAAGAGTTGTAGCATTGTTAAAATGCATAAGCAATATAAAGTGTACCCACACTTTATTCTTTAAATTAGTTACACTGCCAGAGAACACTCTTATGCCCACTTACCAGAGCAACCACAGAGGTTATGAATATGATTATGACTGTTTAAATCAGTCTTGTGTAAGTAGAAGAATGACTGCAAACTTAACATTCCTGAGTGGGAGCTGGTAGTACACATGAACAGAACACAAGATTTTAATTAGAGCCAGTAGATGGCATGTGTACAACACATACAAAATGCTTATGTGAGCTACTGTTCTCTATTTTCACTCGTGCAGGGTTACTTATCTTGTGCTATCACATTACCGCTCATTTTCATGAAAATAAACACAATAGTGAAGAAGACTGAGTAACTCCTACCTGCGCCAATTCTGTTCCAAGCAAAATTCCCATCAAAGCCACCAAAATATGCTGGAAATGAAAAAAAAACTTTTTAAAAGCAAGGATACCAAAGTTCTTTCACAGATCCTTTGCAATTTTACCCTTTTGAAAATAGACAGGAAAATAAAATCACAGAATCTTTATCTTTACAGTGCAGGTGGTGGTCATTCGGCCCATCGAGTCTGCACTGGCTCTCTGAAAGAGCATTCTACCTAGTCCCACTCCGCTGCCTTATCCCCATAACCTTGCACATTCTCTCTTTTCAGGTAGCAATCCAATTTCCTTTTGAATACCTCGATCGAACCTGCCTCCACCACCCTCTCAGGAAGCTTGTTCCATCACTTTTACTCCTTTTGCCAATCATTTTGAATCTATGCCCTCTAGTTCTTGATGTTCTCTTGAGTGGAAACAGTTTCTCACTATTTACTCCCTCTATACTCCTCAGGATCTTGAATACCTCTGTCAAGTCTCCTCTCAGCCTTCTTTTCTCCAAGGAAAACACTCCCAACCTCTCCAATCTATCCTCATAACTACAGTTCTTCAGCCTGGGAATTATTCTTGCGAATCTCCTCTGTACTCTCTCCAATGTCTTCACATCCTTCCTCAAGTATGGCGCCCAGAAATCGATGCAGTAATCCAGATGAGGTCTAACTAGTGTCTTATACAAGTTCAACATGACCTCCTTACTCATGTACTCAATGCCCCTATTAATAAAACCTATATGTTTTACTAACTGCTCTCTTTTGAGTCTCAGATTCAAAATAATTGCAGCTCGAGGAACATCGGATCAGAGTTGAGGAACTGGAGTCCGAGTTGCACACATTACACCACATCAGGGAGGGGGAACATTACCTGGACATTTTGCTCCAGGTGACGGTCACACCCTTCAGGTTAGGTAATTCAAATTTCGTCTGTGATCAGGGACAGGAGGTTGTAACTGCAAGTGAAGCAGGTATGGGGACCCAGGGGGTAGTGTTTGAGGAGCCTTGGCCCCTGCAACTGTCCAAGTTACGAGGTTCTTGCAAGCTGTGTGAATGAGAGCGGGGACTGCAGGGAGGGTGAGCAAACTGACCACGGCACCATGGCACAGGGACTATTCAAGTGGGGGGAGGAGATGGGAAAGTAGTAGTGGTAGGGGACAGTATAATTAGGGGGATAGATACTGTTCTCTGCAGCCGTGAGCGGAGTCCCGAAGGCTATGTTGCCTGCCCCATGCCAGGGTTAAGGATATCTCCTTAGGGCTGGAGAGGAACTTGGAATGGGAGGGGACGGATCCAGCTGTCGTTGTCCACGTTGGTACAAACTACATAGATGGGACTAGAAAGGAGGTTCTGCTGAAAGAATTTGAACAGTTTGCAGCTAAATTAAGAAGCAGAACTTCCAAGGTAATAATCTCAGGATTACTACCTGAGCCACGGGAAACTGGCATAGGGTAAATAAAATCAAGGAGTTGAATGCATGGCTCAAAGATTGGTGTGGGAGGAATGGGTTTCAGTTCATGGGGCACTGGCATCAGTACTGGAGTAGAAGGGAACTGTTCCGGTGGGATGGGCTTCACTTGGCACCAGTATCCTGGCGAATCGAATAACTAGGGCTGTAGAGAGGGCTTTAAACTAAATGGGGGGGTGGGGGAGGGTTCTGGAGAGGGGATACGTCGGCTAACAAAGGAAATGGATGTGGCAGCATTGCAGGACAGCTATTTAGACATTGATACCCAGAGTATGACAGGAAGGGACATAGTGGACAAACGTAAAAAAAAAAAGCAGCAAATAGGGCCACAGGGGGGAAGAAATGGTAAAAAGGCAAAATTAATGGCTCTTTTCTTAAATGCATGTAGTATTCAGAACAAAATAAATGCACATAGTATTAGGAACAAAATAAATGAATTAACAGCACAAATAAAGGTTAATGGGTATGATCATACAGCCATTACAGAGACGTGGTTACAAGAAAGTCAAAGCTGGGAACTAAATATTCAGGGGTATGTCACTTTTTGAAAGGACAGGAAGGAAGGAAAGGGTGGTGGGGTAGCTTTGTTAGTACGAGATGGTATAAATACGATAGCAAGAAACGATCTTGGATCAGAAGATGTGGAATCCATATGGGTGGAGGTAGGAAAGAACAAGGGGAAAAAGATACTGGTGGGAGTAGTCTATAGGCCCCCTAACAGATGCTATACTGTAGGACAGAGAATAAATCAGGAAATAACGAGGGCATGTAAAAAAGACAGTACATTAATCATGGGTGAGTTTAATCTTCATATAGATTGGGAAAATCAAATTGGCAGAAGTAGCCACGAGCAGGAATTCAGAGAGTGTATTCAGGACAGTCTGCTAGAACAATATATTGTGGATCCTGGATCCAACCAGGGATCAGGCTATTTTGGATCTGGTAATGTGTAATGAGGCAAGTTTGATACATGATCTCAGAGTAAAAGATCCCCTAAGAAACAGCGCGCATAACATGAGAGAATTTAGCATTCAGTTAGAGAGTGAGAAACTTGGGTCAGAAATGACTGTGCTAAACTTAAATAAGGGTTATTATAAAGGAAGAGGGCAGAGTTGGCTGGAGTGGACTGGGAAAGGAGTTAAGCAGAAAACTTGGTTGATGGACAATGGCAGGTGTTTAAGAAAATAGTTCATGACTCACAACAAAGATATTTCCCAGTGAGAAAGGAAGGTTCTAGGAAGGGGATAAGCCAACCATGGTTAACCAAGGAAGTTAAGGATAGTATCGAATTGAAAGGAAAAACATACAAAGTGGCAAAGATTAGTGGTAAGCCAGAGGATTGGGGAAGTTTTAAAAACCAACAAAAGATGACCAAAAAAATAAAGAGGGAGAAAATAAGAGCTTCTTTAAATATATAAAAAGGAAGTGAGAGGCCAAAGTGGACATCAGCCCCTTAAAGAATGAGGCTGGGAAAATAATAATGGGGAACCAGGAAATGGCAAAGGAGTTGAATAAATACTTTACTTCAGTCTTTACGGTAGAAGACACTGATAACATTCCAAAAATACAAAATGATCAAGGGGCGAAAGGTGGGGGGAGGAAATAAATAAACTATCACTAGAGAAAAGTTCAAGGCTATCCCCATCACAGTTGACAACATTTCCAATCTTCATATCATCTGCAAATTTTGAAATCATGCCCTGCACACTATAGTTTAAGTCATTAATATATCAGGAACAGCAAGGGTCCTGACACTGATCCCTGAGGAACTCCACTACAAAACTTCCTCCAATCTGAAAAACAACCGTTTATCACTACTATGCTCTGAAGAAGGGTCATACAGACTCAAAACGTTAACTGTGTTTCTTGCTCCACAAAGGCTGTCAGACCTGCTGAGTTTTTCTAGTATTTTCTGCTTTTATTTCAGGGTTCCAGCATCTGCAGTATTGTGCTTTTATAATTTATCACTACTCTCTGTTTCCTGTCACTCAGCCAATTTCTTATCCAAGTACCTACTTTCCTTTTTATTCCATGACCTAGAATTTTTCTCATAAGTCTGTTGTGTGGCACTGTATCAAATGCCTTTTGAAAATCCATATACACATCAACAGCGTTTCCTTTATCAATCTTGTTACCTCCTCAAAAAACTCCAGCAAGTTAGTTAAACATGATTTTCACTTGATGAATCCATGCTAGCTTCCCTTAATTACCCTGCACTTGTCTAAGTGGTTATTGATTTTATCCTGCACTATAGTTTCCAGAAGTTTCCCTGCCACTGATATCAAAGTGACTGGCCTGTAGTTGCCAGCTTTAACCTTGCACCCCTTTTTGAACAAGGGTGTAACATTTGCCGTTTTCCAGTCCTCTGGCATCTCCCCTATGTCTAAGGAAGACTGGAAGAATATCACTAGTGCCTCTGCAATTTCCACTCTCACTTCCCTCATTACCCTTGGATGCATCTCATCCGGTCCTGGTGCCTTATCTATTCTAAGTAAAGATAGCCTTTCCAACATCTCCTTCCTCTCGACTGTAAGTTCTTCTAGTGTACCACTTACCTCTTCTCTCACCTCGCTGTGGGTAGCAAGTTCTTCCTTTATAAAGGCAGACGCAAAGTACTCGTTCAACACCTCCGCTTTGTCTTCAGCCTCCACACACAAGTCCCTTTTTTTGTCCCTAAATCGGCCCGACCCTTGCTTTTACCACCTTTTCATTATTTACATGCTTATAGAAGACCTTGGGATTCCCTTTTATCGTCGCTGTCAGCCTCCTTTCATGCTCTCTCCTTGTTTTTCTTATTAGTTTCTTCACTTCCCCTCTGGTCCTTCTAATCAAGTTTCTTAGTGTTATCTGTTACAACTGGATTGGAAGGAGTGCACAGGTGATTTGGCCCCACTACTCCACAGGTCACACCATTAGTCTCAAGCTTTAATTCACTCACTAAAATGCTCCTGTTAGACCCAGGATAAAAGAGACTTTAACTCGGCTTCTTTCAATAAATTCAGAATGATTGATTTATTATAAAACTCCTTTTTAAAACAAGTTGCAAGAACTGGTTAACACACAATTTGTAATCTAGACGTATAACTATCTATCCCTCTTAAAATTCCCCAGCATCCACACACGCACAAACAAACAAAGGACAAATAAATAGAGTCTCTGCAGAGATGGGCGGTTAATGAAGAGACTTTATAAAACAACAGATAAAGTTCACAGGATTTTAACGTTGTTGATCTGGTACTCCCTCATGTGAAGACAGATCAATGGTCCCAGTAGATGCCTGAAGTTTCTCACCAACGGAGCTTCAGTGTGGAAGAAAATAGAGCTGGATCAATCCTTCTCGTCTCAGCCTTTCGGGTTTCCAAGGACAGATAAGTTCCACTGAGAAGATGATTCCTAGCTGGATACTGATAACCACTCTATTTCAAGCAAGGAAAAGAGAGTGCGAGCTGGGTAGCTTTCCACTTCTCAATTCCCAACTGAGTTCAAAAATAAAGCTCAAAACATAAAGCTCCTCCGTCAGGTGGTTTCCAGTATATCACCAAGCCTTTGCCTTTAAAATAGCTTTTTTTTCCATCAGGTAAAGTGATTGCAGTTCAAATAGCTCCCCCTGCTCAAGTGCCATGCTGGTCAGGCGATTTCATGGAAAGAGGCATGCTTGTTCACAGTCCAAGGTGAACATATGACCTTTTTAAAAAAAAATCCAAGTCAGCTTCCAAATAATGCAAAGTCCTTACAGATCTTAAAAGATTGTCCTGGAAGATATGGTTCTAACATATCAAAAAGGTCACTGCTTGACCATGGCTGAAGGGAGACTCAATAACCAAATGGCAATTTAACTGTTTTTTTGGCTGATGTTTTTTATTACTTCTTTGTTATGGCACAGCGGATGGTAAATTCTAAGCTGCTCAAATCCCAGAGGGAAACTTGAAACAACTGACACAACCGTTCTGTAATTTGTATTTTGATTTAAAGAGGCATGCCTTGAATTCAATACTAATGAGTCTACCGAGACTTAGAGGTTTTTATAAACTAAACATTTATTAATGAAAGAAATAATTTTAAGCACATACATAGGTCTACAAATTGCTACTATGATAATTTCTAGCTCCCCTAATTAATCTAGCTCCCAGTTACACCTCCGTTAAGGCAACAGTAAAAACAAAATAGATTTTAACAGACCCAGGCGAAGCACACGATACACTGGACAGGGGCATTCACAGTGAATTCTCTTAGCTTCAGTTCCAACAGGCAACAGCTTGGTACATTGAGGCTGGAGGCTTTTAATATTTGTTAGATCTTGGCATGCCTTCTTTCCTTACATATAACCTCATTTCCTTTATACATGTTTCTCCCTTTTTAATGTAAATCCCATTGCTTCAATATGTCTGGACTTTACCTTTCTAATAATAAAAATCTTTCATATTACCAATTTTATCACTAAGCTTTGGGAAAAAATAAGCACACTGTTTGGCTTCTTCTGACTAAGTGTAACATTTCATCCGTTCTTTGAAATTCATGACTACTCTGGTCTATCTCAAAATCCATCTGAATAGCCTTGCACTGCTCTCTTGAAGTTTGTCCAGAAACTTTATAGGATTGTGGTCTGTATAAACAATTGTTTCTGACGAATTTTTTGCCACATAAATCTTAAAATGCTGCAATGCTAACACCAGACCCAAAGTCTCTTTTTCAAACACTGAATATCTTCTCTGTTTTACATATAACTTCCATGAAAAATATCCTATCGGTTTCTCAATTCCAATGTCATCTTCTTGTAACAATATGGTCCCAATGCCTATATCACTTGCGTCAACAGCCAACTTAAATTGCTTGACACACTTGGGTACTGCCAGAACTGGTGTCATGGTCAATACAGTTTTCAAACTATTAAATGCCTTCCGACATTTCTGTATCCATTGAAACTTCTTGTTCTTTTTTAATAATTCAGTCAATGGAGCAACCACGCTGCTAAAATTTGCTATAAATTTCTGGTACAACCCACTCATGCCTAGAAATCTCAAAACTTCTCGTTTTGTTGTAGTCTCGACTTTCACATCTCTTGGATCCACCTTACCATGACCAATGGTATGACCTAAATATGTAACTTGCGCTTTTGCAAATTCACTTTTAGCCAAGTTCATCCCCAAATTAGCTTCTTGTAATCAATAAAACAATCCTTCCATGTGCTGTAAATGCTCCTCCCATGAAAACTATCAAGTTGTCAATATAAACAGCACAATTGCTCAGTCCTGCAATTACTTTGTCAGTCATTGAAATTTTGTAGATGCATTTTTCATACCAAACGGCATGACTTTAAACTGATACAGTCCATCTGGTGTCACAAAAGCCGATATCTCCTTTGCTCTCTCTGATAACGGTACTTGTCAATATCCTCTTAGCAAGTCAATCTCTGTGATAAATTTCGATTGTCCCACTTTCTCGATGCAATCTTCCAACTGTGGTATAGGATATGAATCCATTTTTGTCGCCGCATTCACCTTTCGATAATCCACACACAAGTCTGTGTGTTCCATCCAGTTTCGGTACCAGCACAATAGGCGGACTCCAGTTACTGCAACTAGACTCAATTATATCATTTTGAACCATGAATTCAATTTATTTCTGTACTTGTGATAACTTTGCCGGACTTAATCTACAAGGATGTTGCCTTATCGAAGATGAAACTTCTATACATACATCATGTATAGCTTATTCCAATAAATAGCTTTCAGTGACTGCAATAGCTTCTCCAAATCATTTTAACACTTCTCTGGAAGGTAACTCAATATTACATTTAAATTTTCAAGTACCCCTCATTATCCAATTTGATTAGAGGAAAATCAGTTTTCAGAATCCTGCATTTCTATCTCTTTCTCTTTATATACCATCACTACGACCTCCTTTTGGTCCTCTTCCCCATCAAAGTATTTTTTAAGCATATTTACAAGACACACCCTCTGCTTCTTTCTTCTATATTGAGTACTTATTAAATAATTTACTTCACTCAGTTTCTTTTCAATCCTGTAAGGCCTGCTAAATCATGCCTTTAACGAGTCACCCGGTACTGGTAACAGAACTAGCACTTTTACCCCAGCAACAAAACTACAAGCTGTAGCTTTCCTGTCTGCCTTCACTTTCATCACTTGCTGTGATATCTTTAAATGTTCCCAAGCCAACTCACATGGTCTGTCCAATCTCTCTCCGAAGTTTGATACATAATCCAGGAGACTAGTTTCTGAATTTTGACCCACCAATTTCTAATGAGTCAATTTCAGTGGTCCCCTGATCTCATGACCATAAACTAGTTCAAAAGGACTAAAACCAGTCAATGCAGAAGCATCCCTAATACTAAATAACAAGAATGGAATTGCCCTATCCTAATCCTGACTATACACTCTCATCATAGTTTTTAAAGTTTGATACCGTCTTTTCAAAGCCCCTTGTAACTCAGGATGGTAAGCTGTTGAACATAAACTGTTTTATCCCAAACTGTTCACTACTTTCTTAAACACCTCTGATATGAAATTTGAACCCTGATTTGATTGTGTTTTTTTTGGTAAAGCATGTCTTGTAAAAAAAATTAGTCAACTCTTCTACAATTCTCTTTGTTGTAATATTTCTTTTTTTTATTCATTCATAGGATGTGGGCTTCGCTGGCTGGGCCAGCATTTATTGCCCATCCATAGTTGCCCTTGAGAAGGTGGTGATGAGCTGCCTTCTTGAAATGCTGCAGTCCATGTGGTGTAGGTATACCCACAGTGCTGTTAGGAAGGGAGTTCCAAAATTTTGACCCAGTGGCATTGAAGGAACAGCGATACATTTCCAAGTCAGGATGGTGAGTCACTTGGAGGAGAACTTGTAGGTGGTGGTGTTCCCAACTATCTGCTGCCCTTGTCCTTCTAGATGGTAGTGGTCGTGGGCTTGGAAGGTGCTGTTGAAGGAGCCTTGGTCAATTCCTGCAGTGCATCTTGTGTATGATACACACTGCTGCTACTGTGCGTCGGTGGAGAGAGTGAATGTTTGTGGACGTGGTGCAATCAAGCAGGCTGCTTTGTCCTGGATGGTGTCAAGCTTCTTGAGTGTTGTGGGGGCTGCACTCTTCCAGGCAAGTGGGGAGTATTCCATCACACTCCTGACTTGTGCTTTGTAGATGGTGGACAGGCTTTGGGGAGTCAAGAGGTGAGTTATCCATTGCACAATTCCTAGCCTCTAACCTGCTCTTGTAGCCACAGTATTTATATGGCTAGTTCAGTTCAGTTTCTCGTCAATGGTAACCTCCAGGATAGTGGGGGATTCAGTGATGGTAATGCCATTGAACATCAAGGGGCGATGTTTGGATTCTCTCTTGTTGGAGATGGTCATTGCCTGACACTTGTGTGATGCCAATGTTACTTGCCACTTGTCAGCCCAAGCCTGGATATTGTCCAGGTCTTGCTACATTTGGACATGGATTGCTTCAGTAGCTGAGGAGTCACGAATGGCGCTGAAGATCGTGCAATCATCAGCGAACATATCCACTTCTGACTTTATGATGGAAGGAAGGTCATTGATGAAGCAGCTGAAGATGGTTGGGCCAACGGCACTACCCTGAGGAACTCAAAGGTATCGCTTCAGGAAACCTTGTAGACACATCCATTAATGTCAGTAAGTACTGATTTCCAATTTTAGTCTTAGGGAGGGGTCCTACACAATCAATCATGAGCCTAGGAAAAGGTTCTTCAAATGCTGGAATTGGAATTAAAGGAGCCCGCTTAATCACTGCTTGTGCTATCCCTGACATGTGTGACATGTTCTACAGAATTTGACATCATATTGATGCAATCCAGGTCAATAAAAATGTTTTTGTATTTTTGCCTGTGTCTTCCTAATTCCTAAATGTCCCCTCATTGGAATTTCATGAGCTATCCTCAGAATATCATTTATATATCCAAATGCTATAACAATCTGATGCACTTCCCTCCAGCTTTCATTTGCTGAAAAATGATAAGGCCTCCATTTTCTCATTAAAACATTACCCTTAAGGTAATAACATTCCGGAATACATTCTGCCTCTGTTTCTGAGTAAGCTGTCTTATTTGCGTATCCTTTTTCTGTAACTCTACCAACTGCCTCGATTTAAACACCTCGGCTGCACTGTCTTCCAGTCTTTCTTCCTGAACAACCTTATCAAACACAGTGCCAGCCAATTGGACTTCCACATCTTCCTTCTGCCTTTTAACTTTCTGTTCTTCTTGTTTCAACCTGTGAGCCTGTGATCTTGTTATCACTCAATCCGGAAACAATCCAGGATGCTCTCTCTGCAACACTTCTGTTGAAAACACTTCTACAGGCTGCTCAACTACCGTAGGCAACACCCACATCTGGGACCCTGTGCCTGAACCTCAGAACCCACAGTACTTTTACTTCCAGAACTTTTCTGCACCCCAATAATCCCAACAGATTTTCCCTGCAATTTCCAACACACTGACTTCATGTGTCCAACTTTATTACAATGAAAACACCTCAATTTTCGAGTGTCACCTCTACCCTCAACACCTTCCTTTTTATTCTGAGAAAAA
The DNA here is from genome assembly GCF_964194155.1 of Cetorhinus maximus. Classification (NCBI taxonomy): domain Eukaryota; kingdom Metazoa; phylum Chordata; class Chondrichthyes; order Lamniformes; family Cetorhinidae; genus Cetorhinus; species Cetorhinus maximus. The sequence continues at coordinate 22,157,718 of NC_135888.1, forward strand.
GCTTCCTGGGAATTTCCACCTATTCCTTCTCTTCCCTGGCTACCCACCTTCCCTTCACCTTCCCATTTTTTATCCTTCTCTGATTTAAAAGGGTGACGAGAAAAGGTTCAGCTCTATGAACTAACTCATAATCATCAGCTTATCTCTGTTGCTTGACTTACCATTTCAACCCTCTGTCCCTCCACGAGTTCTCACGACCGAAGGAATTGAATCTTTAAATTCTTCCAAAAGAATTACTTCCCTAAGAGCTGCACGTCATCTTTATCTTTAGTGCCCGTATCGACTAGTCAAAATTACTTTCTTTTACTCTCTCAAGCTCAATATAAAAGTTTGCCCAGGCTGTTTTCTCATATTCTTAAATTTCAGCCTGTATGCCTTGGGAACGAACACATATGCACTCAAAATAGCCTTTTTTAACCACATCATAGCTCACCAACATTTCTTCTGGCAATGAAGCATAAACCTCAAGTGCTCTATCCATCAACCTGGATTGTAACAACAATGTCCAGTTTTCCTGTGACAATCTCATCTGTTTAGCTATCTTCTCAAATGAAATAAAGAATGCTTCAACATCTCTTTCCTCAAACTTTGGAAGAGCTTGTACAAATTTAAAAATCTCCCCACTGGGTTCTCATCTGGAAATAAGTCCTTCCACACGTTCTGGTGTCTCTTTTTTAACTGCCAGCATTTTAAGCTGGAATTCTCTCTCTCTTTTTTCTCTTTCCTCCTTTTCTAACCTTACCATTTCTATTTCCCTTTCCTGTTTAATTTCTCTCTCCTGCCTTCCTGCCTGTTCCCTTTGGAATTCCCTTTCTCTTTCCTTTTCTTTTTCTGCCGCCTCTAGTTCTATTTTTTTCATTTGCAACTGAATTTGAGCCCATTCCAACGACCCACCCCTTGGAGAACTCAGTCTCTCGGGTATACCTTCCAATTTTAAATGCTGCGCTATATCTTCAATTATGTCTGATTTCCTTACCCATGCAGGTAATCCTAATTGTAATTTATCTGCCAATTCCATTAACTTAGCTTTATTTACCTTTTGTAAACCAACCAAAGTTATAACTTCAACTCCCAGACAAGCCTTAGCATCTGCCAAAGCCATATTGCAGTCTCACCACTTTAAAAAAAACCTCACACCAACTTCTGAATTCAAAGTGTTTCTCATACTCGTAACCTTAAGATTCACCAACTCCAAACTAATCAAGGAATATCAAATATATCCCGCAAAGAGCCCCCAATTTTGTTTTGGCACAGCAGATGGTAAAGCTTTGGGAAAATTAAACACACTGTTTGGCTTCTTCTGGCTAAGTGTAACATTTCAGCCTCCCTTTGAAATTCACGACTACTTTGGTTTATCTCAAAATGCAAATCTTCCTTTTACCCTCACACTAAAACTTCAGCCATATTTACTTATTTAGCATTTCAAACCTAGCTTCTCTTCTGATACGCACACATACACACACGCACACTCCAGCCCCCTCCCCACTATTCCTACTTTACATTAAATCCCAATAACCTTATAAAGACTATTAAAGTTTCATGACATTCTCCTACACTTGTGATGTCATTACCTACCTGGATGTACATTATTTCCCTACAATGCTTTAAAAAGTGGTAGCCGTGCCAGAATGGATGGCAGCCCACTGAGACCTATCTTTAGAGTACATGACTGTCAATGGGTTATCTGATCAAGGCAGCCTAATCCTTCGCATACCTGGGGATTTTCAGCAAGAGCCACTGGTTAACCATTAAGAGTTGAAACTTTGGCACATTTAGTCTGTCCCAGGCCACTCAGGCTGAAGGGCAACAGGAACACTCCAATATCACAGAATCACAGAGTGCAGAAGAGGCCCTTCAGCCCATCGAATCTGCACCGACACGTGAGAAACACCTGACCTACCTACCTAATCCCATTTACCAGCACTTGGCCCATAGCCTTGAATGTTATGACGTGCCAAGTGCTCATCCAGGTACTTTTTAAAGGATGTGAGGCAACCCGCCTCCACCACCCTCTCAGGCAGCGCATTCCAGACCGTCACCACCCTCTGGGTAAAAAAGTTTTTCATCACATCCTCCCTAAACTTTCTGCCCCTCACCTTGAACTTATGTCCCCTTGTGACTGACCCTTCAACTAAGGGTCCCTATCCACCCTGTCCATGCCCCTCATAATCTTGTACACCTCAATCAGGTCGCCCCTCAGTCTTCTCTGCTCCAACGAAAACAACCCAAGTCTATCCAACCTCTCGTCATAACTTAAATGTTTCATCCCAGGCAACATCCTGGTGAATCTCCTCTGCATCCCCTCCAGTGCAATCACATCCTTCCTATAATGTGGCGGCCAGAACTGCACACAGTACTCCAACTGTGGCCTCACCAAGGTTCTATACAACTCCAACATGATCTCCCTACTTTTGTAATCTATGCCTCAATTGATAAAGGCAAGTGTCCCATATGCCTTTTTCACCACTCTATTAACATGCCCCTCCGCCTTCAGAGATCTATGGACACACATGCCTTTGTTCCTCAGAACTTCTTAGTGTCATGCCGTTCATTGAATACTTCCTTGTCAAATTACTCCTTCCAAAGTGTATCACCTGCCAATTTCTAAGGTTCCATGCCTCTGTGAGATCCTCAAACGCTTCATCACCTCTACCATCATCATGTCATGCATAGCCTACATGCCACCTGTAGCATGGAGACTGTTTTAGTAAAAATCACTTAACTCCACCCTGTGACTACCATGTTAATATTCCATAAAGCGAGATGGCAAAGGAGAGAACTGGAGCCAATCTTTACACAATTTTATAAACATTTATTTACAGAGTTACGCATTACAAGCATATACCTTCTAACCCAACAATCTATTTATAGGGACACAGGGGGAATCAAAAAAGAAAAAGCAATAGACCATGGCTAGATCTGAGATGCTTTAAACGGTCAGGCTATTCCAGCATTACTTTCTTTTAGCATTTTCTTGTGGTAAACATGGAAGAATGGGAAATTTTAATCTTTTCTCTCTATATATACACAAGTCAGTTTGGAAACACAAGTGCAAAGAATGGAAACTCCCAGATCAAGAAAAAGGCTCATAGCCTTATAAAGGGCTAGTTTTTAAGGCATCTCTAACCACGGTAAATGATAAAGTCTGGCCTGCAAATTTACTGCTTTACAAAGCTTGTAGATTTGAGGCAAAGACTAAACCGATTTTTAAAAATTCTTTCATGGGACGTGGGCATCACTGGGTGGGTCAGCATTTATTGCCCATCCCTAATTGCCCTTCAGCAGCAACAACAATAAGCAGGGTAAACAGCTAAAATGCTCAGTCTACGTATTAATTCGCCACAAGATAAGGTTGTATTGTAGTATAATAGATCAGGTTTCCTCTTTAAGGCACAGCATTCTCAGAAGAATCAGGAGCCATGCAGAGGGTGTACAGAACTGGAGCTGGTGGTTCCAGGACTTGGAAACAGATGTGTTGTTCTCTTGTTTGAGCCCATGTTCTCAAGATGGTTGCAGCCAGGAAGCCAGGCATGCCATCTTGTCATTGAACATAATATGGAAGATGGCCATCAGTCAATTTAACATGGCTTGTTATAATAAAAATCACTGGTCCAAGAACCATAAGCGGAGTTACTATTGTTGGACTAATCTTTGTTGCGATGTTAACCACAGAGAGAAATCTCCAACAATGGCCCAATCTCTGTCAGTTCACTTTCACAAACTATCACAGATATTAAAAAGCCTTAAAGAAGTGGCCAATAACAACGGTGAATTTAGCAAATATTCAAAAACTTTCCTTAAAAGCTGAAGTTTCTTACCTCCAACGGCCAGAATCATGTGACCAAGTGGAGGTCCGCTGTCATCAATAAAAAACATTTGTTTCATGTACAAGGAAACAAATTGTCCATAATAAACTTCATCAAACCTGGGGAGAGATTTTAGATGCTACAATCAATGAGAATCGAAGGAACTGGGACAAAACTGAGCTATGTGCAGAACCAGCTTGTCTGGTAATGGTTTCATGAGGAATCTAAATGATGAGATTACGTGATAGCAAACTGGAAAGTTGCAAAAGATTGGTCCATTATACACTAAATACAGGTTGGCTGTCAATTTTCAAATTTTCATGGTAACTTTTGATAAAAAGTTTCTTAAAAAAGGCATGATTCGAAATTCATTTGTCTACAAAGAAGCCACTGCCAACCCAGCCACGACCTTTCAGACTTTCAACTGTATTCTCTAAGATATCAGTGTTTTCACTGTTTCTCAGGGTAACGGACAAAAACATTTGGGGTCAAGCAAAGTGCTTGAAGAAGAGAATGAGGAGAATAGGGCCTTTTGAAATGACTCTCCAAATGTTCTGCTTTTGCTCTGAATCTTTGGGATCAGTATTTTTTTTTAACTAAAGAGATGCTGAAAAGCTTTAAAGCTTTATAACACATAATCATCACACTCTGCAAGATATTTTGAATATGCTTACCTTGACACCCAGTGCTGTGGCTTCCTCACTTCATCAAAAGGCAAATGCCACCTATTTTAGAGTAATCTTTTCCATTGGTAGAAGGATCGAGAATCAGAGGACACGAATTTGAGACAAATGCAAAACAACCACCATGAGGAAGAACTTTTTCTTTTACCCCAAAAATGGTTAGGATCTGGAATGCATTGCCTAAGAGTGTGGTGGAGGCAGATGGCACATGGCTTCTTGGGAGTGCATTGAAAGGGTTCTGTGAAAACCATCATTCTTCAATACATCCATTACTGTCAACACTGCACCTAATATTAAATTAACTGGCTATGTAAGTTTTGCCCTTTAACAAAGGATCAGCTTACAGAAACGTACTTTTCAGTGTTAACATCCTCTGCTCGAGTTAAACTGTAAGTTATAGGCTTCTCCGAGTTTGGCTCTCGATGGCATTGCTCCCTGGATCACCAAATCCCACAAGCCCTTTTGACACCACAAACTAGCAGCTCTCAAAGATGTTCAAGCAAGTAAACTATTCGATCAGGAATTAATTTCTTTTAAATCACTAATTTTGTTCCTCTCTCCACAGTATTTGGTTTGGAGAGATGTTTTGAGGACAGTCATATCACTAAAATTCACACAGACACTCAGGAGCGAGCAGCGCTGGCAGTTGTGTAAAGTACGAAGGAAATTTGGAAGAGAAGTTCAACTTCAGGAGTGGATTTAGTCATTGGTGTGATATGTCCCAACGGTGTTTATTATCTCTTAGACGACATCATAACAAAGGTTACAACGAACAGTGGAGTTTAGGTGAAAAATGGGCACAAGATCTGGAGTCTGGACTAACAAAATTATCAATCTCACCCTAAAAGGGTCATGTACAGAGGAAAGTCAGCCAGCTTGCCCATCTTGGAAATATATTAGATGGTAGATTTTGAAAGCCTTTGCTTCATACAAAGAGAAGGTAGACCCTATAACATACTTTAAACGCCTACTCAGACCCTGAGGAAATCCAAGAATCAAATGCCACAAGATTGAGAGAAATCAGAAATGCAGAGAAGGCCATGGGAAAGAGGAAGAGGAGAAACAAACAGGCCTAAAGTGGAGTTGAAGAAGCTACCATCCAATGTCAAACAGATAGTTAAGGCCATTCCTGATGGTGCTGACTACTTACTCAGGTCATATACAGAGTGTCAGCCAATGTCAACCATTTATGGGTAAGCCACATTAGTAAAGTATTGTAAATGCCCTCAGCATGGCATTTTGAAAGGGTTGCATTTAATTGGTCACGTCACTCTTACAATTCACTTAGGTCATCAAGTTTTTAGCTTCTGACCTGCAGGTTATTGAGTTTAACTTTGCTGTGCATCTTATGCTCCTTAGGTCAATAACTGGATTGCTAAACATGCACAACACAGCAGCCTTATCCTTATCAATATCCAGCTCCCATTGTTTACAGTTGTCATCCTTTTCCAGTGTTATGTCAGCAACCTTTGCTTCCTATCTTTGCTCTTCCTTAGCGATGACTTTACCAGGAGTGTCATTGCGATCAAAAGATTGGAGCTGCAAGCATCCAATTTAAACCAATTCTGCCAACATGGGCTGTTGTGTGTGAAAACATCTCTATATTCTTACACAGTATCGTGGCAATACAGCAACAGATAGCAAGTGGATCTGAAAACTGGAGATAACTTCTGATGAAAAAAACATTTCAAACAAACAATAAAAGCCTACTTACACAACAGCTTTGGGGTACATCAAACCCCATAGTCTATTTCCAACTCCCAGTGCAGTAAGAATGGTTAAAACCACATCAACCTGCACTGTGACTATAATCGGCATTTTCAGCAATCCCAGCATTGTTCAATTGGTAGAGCTGGAAAAAAGATTAGATACCGTAAAGATAATCAGATAACAACCCTTTGATTTGATTCAGTTGGATAAAAACATCCACAGTAAAGATGATGGGAGAATAGTGGTAACGTTACTGAACTAGTAATCCAGAGGCTGGGACTAATGATCCAGAGTCATGAGTTCGAATCCCTCCATGGCAGTTGGGGGTATGTAAATTCAATTAATAAATCTGGAATAAAATGCTGATATCATTAATAATGATCACAAAACTATCAGATTACAGTAAAAACCCAACAGGTTCACCAATGTCCTTCAGGGAAGGAAATTGTTACCCAGTCTGACCGACATGTGACTCCACAGCAATGTGGTTGACTCTTAACTGTCCTCTGAAATGGCCTAGCAGGTCATTCAGTTGTATCAAACCGCTACAGAAAGCATTGTGGGTGTGCCGACACCAGACAGACGGCAGCAGTTCAAGGCGGCAACTCACCACCAGCTTCTCGAGGGCAATTCAGGATGGAAAGCAAGTGCTGGCCTGGCCAGCAATACCCACATCCCATGAATGAACAAAAAAGTAAAACTTCCTTCAGGCAGAAGAGCTTAATCCATCAAGCTCACCTATCCATAGTACACCACTACTGCATTTCCAACAACAATGAATCCCAACATTACTCTCATGATATTCAAAAGAATCCAAACGAATAGTAAATCTATTCCACTGCTGAACAAAACTGCAGAACTCTCAAGCAATAATATCACAATATATATCAATGATTTGGATGTGAGGACCAAATGTAATGTTTTCAAGTTTGTGGATGATACAAAGCTAGGCGGGAAGGTGTGTTGTGAGGAAGATGTAAAGCGGCTGCAAGGTTTTGGACAGACTTAGTAAATGGGCAAGAACATGGCAGATGGAATATAAGGTGGAAAAATGTGAGGTTATCAACTTTGGGTAGGAGGAATAGATGTGCAGTGTATTTCCTAAATGGTAAGAGATTAGAAAGTGTAGATGTACAAAGGGACCAGGGTGTCCTCGTCAATAAGTCACTGAAGGCTAACATGCAACTGCAGCAGGCAATTAGGAATTGGCCTTTATCGCAAGTACAGGAGTAGCGAAGTCTTGCCTCAATTGTGTAGAACCTTAGTTAGACCACACCTGGAGTAGTGAGCAGTTTTGGCCCCCTTACCTTAGGAAGGACATTATTACCATAGAGAGAGTGCAACCAAGGTTCACCAGACTTGTTCCCGGAATGGCAGGACTGTCCTATGAAGAGAGATTGGGGAAACTGGGCCTGTATTCTCTAGAGTTTCAAAGAATGAGAGGTGATCTCATTGAAACCTACAAAATACTTAAAGGGGTGGACAGGGTAGATGCAGGCAAGGTGTTTCCCCTGGTTGGAGAGCCTAGAACCCAGGGACACAATTTCAAAATAAGGGGGAAGCTACTAAGTAGCTGAGATGAGGAGAAATTTTTTACTCAGAGGGTTGTGAATCTTTGGAATTCTCTACCTGAAAGAGCTGTGGCAGCTCAGTCATTGAGTATGTTTAAAGTAGAGGTTGACAGATTTCTAAATGCCAATGACATACATGGAAATGGGGATAGTGTGAGGAAAATGAATTGAAGTGGATATCAGCCATGATCATACTGAATGGTGGAGCAGGTGCGATGGGCCGAATGGCCTACTCCTGCTATGTTCCTGTCTTACAGGCACAGTAGGACCTAACCACATGGTGCTCATTACATATTCATTTCTAATTTATTTATTCATGGGATTTGAGCATTGTTGGCAACGCCAACACTTACTGCCCATCCTTAATTACCCTTGAGAAAGTGGTAGGTGAATGAGTTCCAGCACTGCTTTTCCATAAGGAGTTCCAGCAACATCGCTATATCCCTAAGTTAGGCTATCAGAATCTGATGCCAGGTGATCTGTCCAGTTTTATTCTTATTATAACTTTGCGTAGCACTTTAATATAACTGAGTGGCTTGCTAGGCCTTTTCAGACGATTTTAAAGAGTCAACCACATTGCTGTGGGTCTGGAGTCACATGCAGCCCAGGCCAGGCAAGAATGGCAGGTTGCCTTCCGGAAAGGACATTGGTGAACCAGGTGGGTTTTTACGATAATCCGGCAGGTTACCATTACCAAGGCGATTTTTTACATTTCAGAATTTTTATTTCTCCACACATAATTCAAATTCAAAAACTGTCATGTTGGAACTGAACTCATGTTTGCGGGCAGGCACCGGTGAAGGACATTGACCCCCTACACTCCTCCATGAGGGGAAAGCTGACCCCCACAGCCACCCTTACCCCCAATACGGGGGCAATTTGATCGCACCCCCCCCCCCTCAGTGAGGGGCAATTTGACCCCCCAACACCCCCCCAATGAGGGGACTTGACCCGCCAACCTATGCACCCCCACCTCCCCAAGTGAGGGGACATTTGACACCCCAACCCCACCGTGAGGGGCAATTTGACCTCACCCCACCCTAGTGAGGGACAGTTTGACCCCCACTACCAGTGAGAAGCACTTTGACTCCCATCCCACCACCCCTGTGATAGGCAGTTTGACCCCCCCAGTGAGGGGCTATTTCACACCCCTCCCCCCCTCCGCCCGGGTGAGGGGCTATTTCACACACACACCCCCAGGGTGAGGGGCTATTTCACACACACACCCCCAGGGTGAGGGGCTATTTCACACACACACCCCCAGGGTGAGGGGCTATTTCACCCCCCACCCGCCGCCGCCACCCCCACCCCCCCCCTCCCCCTCCCCTCCCCTCCCCCGGGTGAGAGGCTATTTCACCCCCACCCCACCCCACCCCACCCCACCCCACCCCCCCCTGGGTGAGAGGCTATTTGACCCATCCATCCCGTGAGAGAATCTCCTCTCCGCCCGCGCGCGCGCCTCCCCCCCGGGGTTTGACTACCTTTTAGCTCAGCTCCGCTCACTCTCCGACACTTGTCTCTCCGCCGCCGACAGCTGGTGATGCCGGGGCCTGTTCTCTCCGGGCGGGCGGCCGATCCGCTCCAGCTCGCCGCCCCCGAGAGCGTTGGGGATGTGTCTGCGCGATGACCTCATTAACAGCGTCTCCCCATAGCAACCGCGTCCTCGAGACGCACAGGCGCCTCCAACGTAATGGGCGGAGCGACCGCACGCAAAATCTGCATATTTGCTGCGGGTGGGATGAGTACCACCTCCCCATTGATCACAATAACCCCTGGGGAAAGGGGGCAACTCCCCATTGATCACAATAACCCCCGGGGAAAGGGGTACAACTCCCCATTGATCACAATAACCCCTGGGGAAAGGGGGCAACTCCCCATTGATCACAATAACCCCCGGGGAAAGGGGGCAACTCCCCATTGATCACAATAACCCCCGGGGAAAGGGGGCAACTCCCCACTGATCACAATAACCCCCGGGGAAAGGGGGCAACTCCCCACTGATCACAATAACCCCCGGGGAAAGGGGGCAACTCCCCACTGATCACAATAACCCCCGGGGAAAGGGGGCAACTCCCCACTGATCACAATAACCCCCGGGGAAAGGGGGCAACTCCCCACTGATCACAATAACCCCCGGGGAAAGGGGGCAACTCCCCACTGATCACAATAACCCCCGGGGAAAGGGGGCAACTCCCCACTGATCACAATAACCCCCGGGGAAAGGGGGCAACTCCCCACTGATCACAATAACCCCCGGGGAAAGGGGGCAACTCCCCACTGATCACAATAACCCCCGGGGAAAGGGGGCAACTCCCCATTGATCACAATAACCCCCGGGGAAAGGGGGCAACTCCCCATTGATCACAATAACCCCCGGGGAAAGGGGGGCAACTCCCCATTGATCACAATAACCCCCGGGGAAAGGGGGCAACTCCCCATTGATGTAGGGTAGTGAAGAAGGAGGAGCAGCTATGGACCGGGCTCTTTTCACCAGGAGGATCCTGCTGAAGGTGTGCGGCTTCGAGGCTGTGGATGTCTACTGCCTGCAGGATTTCCCCAGCGCCGGATACTTCGACGTGACATTCCAGCGAGTGGCAGACTGCGTCAAGCTCCTGAAGGTTTTAGGAAAAGAGTGACCTGCCAGAGATGAAAATCCTGACAGCGGAGCCGCTCTTTGCTCTGCCTTTGCAACGGGACCGTGTGGTGACGGTGCATCTATACAACCCCTTCGTCCCTGTCACCGACGTGGTCACCTTCCTCGCCAGGCACTTCGATAAGGTGGGAAGCTGCACCGCGGTTAGAGACGATTTGGGGATCTGGACATGCAAACGCCAGGTGAAGGTCACGCTCAAGACCGACGGCAAAGGAGCCATCTTCCACCCTCCATCCAGATTCGCTATCGGGGGAAGCCGTGGCTACCTTGTCTATGCTGGGCAACCCAAACTTTGTCGTTCATGCGGCAAGTCTGGTCATGTGGCGGCCAACTGCAGCGCCGTCCTCTGCAAGAACTGCAAACAGGAAGGGCACCAGACCAAAGACTGCAAACAGGCTAAGTGCTGCAACCTGTGTGGCGAGGCAGATCACCTCTACAGGACCTGCCCCAAACGCTGCCGTACTTACGCACAGGCAGCCAAAGCCAACGAGGGGGAAGCAAAAGAAATGCTTCGTGTCACTCCAACCATCAAGGCCCCCAGTGAGAGCATCGGGAACAAGGAAGACACAGAGAGAGACAAGGTGGAGGAAAAGAGTGAGGCAACAGATTTGCCTCTATCAACAGCACTGCCCCCTGAATCTCCCACTCCTCAGGAGAGTGAATCAATGGAGGAGGAGGAGGCAGCAGTGGGAAAGCAGCAGGGGGAGTGGCAGCTGGTGAAAAGAGCCAAACGGAAGAAGGGGCTAAGAAGGAACCAAGCCATTTCCAAGACAAGTGGCAAGAGGCGTCTCCCATCCGACACGGATGACAAAGGAAGCAGCTCTTCGGATGAAGAAGGGCCAGGGCGGCACCCACAGTAGAAGCGGCAAAGCTCTAGGGGTTTGGAGGACGAGACCCCCGAGCTCCAGAACATTGGAGACAAAGAGGAGACCAGCGCTCCCCAAATTTGTCCACAACCCGAAGAGGCCAGCGCACCCCAGCCCCAGGAATCTGGGAGCGGTGAGGCGCTCAGTACACCCCAGCTCCGGGAAGCCGGGAGCGATGAAGCGCTCAGCACACCCCAGCCCCAGGAATCTGGGAGCGGTGAGGCGCTCAGCGCACCCCAGCTCCGGGAAGCCGGGAGCAGCAACGCCCCAGAGGGGGAGAGGATTGGAGAAGCTTCTCCAACAGAGGACAGTTCATATCCCGTTCTCTACACGAACCCCCAGATGCCACCTGAGCGGAACATCTCCAATGGGGAGTTTCAGGACCTTTTCCTCAGCCCGTCCAAAGTGAAGCAATTTGAGCTCACTACGGGTATGAAGGAGCAGACTGAAGGTCTGGGGCCCTCAGAGACAATTGGTTTGGTAAGAAAATAAACGCTTTAAAATGGGTGTAAAAATTGTATCCATAAATGTGCGTAGCATTAAATCTACTACGCGATGTGTGGCGACCTTGGACTACCTTGCCAAGGTTAAAGCTGACCTGTTGTTTCTGCAGGAGTGTGCGATTCCACACCTCAGCTCCTACAGGCAATGGTCACGATGGTGGTCCCATGGGCCATCGATCTGGTCGGGCGGAAACGACTCTCGTTCCTCCGGCCTGGGTATTCTGCTGCGGGGAGGCAACTTCACCGTCTCCGAGGTTAAGGAGGTGGTGGGCGGGCGCCTCCTCGTAGCAGACGTAATGTACAAGAATGCTCCGCTCCGGTTAATTAATGTGTACGCCCCGTCACAAGGGGCCGAGCGGCTGGAGGTTTTTCAGCAGCTCCCACTGCTGCTGGCGACCTCCAGGCCGGTCATTCTGGGCGGTGACTTCAACTGCATCATCGAAGCGGCTGGACGATCCGGCAGGGCCGACAGCAGATTGGACACTTCATCCAGATCCCTGATGGAAACAGTTAAGGATGCCAAGCTGCACGACATCTTCAGCAACCCTGCAGATGGAGCGCAGCGTAGATACACCTGGTCGTGGCCAGACGGGTCCATCCGTTTCAGGATAGACTTCCTGTTTGTGTCCCGTGCATTCACAGTCAGATCCACCGACATCAAGCCGGTGTTCTTCTCTGACCACTGCCTCCTACTGGCTGACTGTCACTTAAAGGAAGACCAGAGGGTGGGCAGGGGGGCATGGAAGCTAAACGTGCAACTGCTGACCCCGGAGAACATTGAGGAGCTCAAGAGGGATTACAAAGGTTGGAGAACCGTGAAACCCCTCTTTGAGTCCCTGACACACTGGTGGGAAGCGATCAAGGGAAACATCAAGAGGTTTTTCATCCTCAAAGGCACCCAGAAAGCTAGAAAGGAACAGAGGGAAATGTCCCGACTCCAGAAAAACATGCAGAATCTGCTCCGGCTGCAGTCGATGGGGGTCGATGTCAAGGAGGAACTCCAAGAGGTGAAGAGCCAGCAAGCCTCGCTCTTTGCCTCGGAAGCCTCCAAGATCATCTTCCGTTCCAGAGTCCGCTCCGTGGAGCAGGATGAGACGTGCTCACGTTTCTTCTTCCAAAAGGTACACAGAGAGAGCTCTGTGATCAGCAGCCTGAAGGAAGAAGACGGCTCAGTAAAGTCATCCCAGTCCGACATCTTGAGGATCAGCAAATCCTTTTATGCCGGATTGTATGACGTGAAGCCCACAGACAGCACGGCCTCCCAGTCCTTCCTGTCCTCTATCACGGAGGTCTTAGACGACAGTACACGAGAGAGCCTGGACAAACTGCTAACTCCTGACGAACTGTCTAAGGCCCTTGAGTCCTTCGAGAAGCGTAAAACTCTCGGAAGCGATGGCTTGCCAGCGGAGTTGTATTCGGCTCTGTGGGACTTGATCGGCCCAGACCTGCTAGAAGTGTACAAGAGTATGCTCCTGGCCGGCAGCATGTCAGAATCCACGAGGAAAGGCATCATCACCCTCATCTACAAGCACAAGGTGGAAATGGAGGAAATTAGAAATTGGCGACCCATTTCACTGTTAAATGTGGACTATAAGATTCTGTCCAAGGTCATCGCCAATCGGGTCAAATCCGCTCTGGAATTGATGATCCACCCTGACCAGACCTGCACTGTGCCGGGCAGGAAGATCTCTGACAGCCTCGCGCTGCTCAGGAATACGATTGCCTATGTACAGGACAGGGGTGTGGATACCTGCCTCATCAGCCTGGATCAGGAGAAGGCCTTTGACAGAATATCGCACACCTACATGGGGGATGTGCTCTCCGAAATGGGGTTTGGGGAGGGAATTCGCAATTGGATCCAACTGCTCTACACTAACATCAGTAGCGCAGTCTCAATCAATGGGTGGGAAACAGATAGCTTTCCTATTAAATCTGGAGTCAGGCAGGGCTGTCCTCTCTCGCCTGTTCTGTTTGTGTGTTGCATAGAACCCTTTGCTGAGTCCATCAGGAAGGATCCGGGCATAAGAGGAGTGACAATCCCAGGCAGTGGAGGCACTCAGGTCAAAGCCTCCCTGTACATGGACGATGTCGCCGTTTTCTGCTTAGATCTGCTGTCGGTGCGCAGACTGATCCACATCTGCGACCAGTTCGAACTGGCCTCGAGAGCCAAGGTAAATCGTGGGAAGAGCGAGGCCATGTTCTTTGGGAACTGGGCTGACCGATCCTTTGTCCCCTTCACCGTCAGGGCTGATGGCCTGAAAGTGCTGGGTATATGGTTCGGAGGGACCAGAGCATGCATTAGAAACTGGAAGGAGCGAGTGTCTATGGTGAAAAGGAAACTGGGCATGTGGGAGCGACGCTCCCTCTCCATTGCGGGCAAGAACCTGGTCATCAGGTGTGAGGCACTCTCGCTGTTGCTGTACGTGGCGCAGGTCTGGCCCATTCCAGACTCCTGCGCGATGGCGATCACCCGAGCCATCTTCCGCTTTATCTTGAGGTCGAAAATGGATCGGGTCCGCAGGGACACGATGTACAAGCCTCTAGATAAAGGGGGAAAAAACGTGCCCAACATCGCCCTCATACTGATGGCCACCTTTGTGTGCGGCTGCATCAAGCGGTGTGTAGACCCTCAGTACACAAACACCAAGTGTCACTATGTGCTGAGGTTCTACCTGTCCCCGGTGTTGCGAAGGATGGGTCTGGCCACGCTGCCGCGGAACGCTCCAAATAGTTGGACCGTGCCGTACCACCTGTCCCTGGTGGAAAAATTTATGCATAAAAACACCTTTGACCACAAGTCCATCAGGCAGTGGTCAGCACGTAACGTCTTAGAGGCCCTGTGGGAAAAGGAGAGGGTGGATCCTGTGGGATGGTTCCCCGAGCAGACTGTCAAAGTCATTTGGCAGAATGCCTCATCGCCAGAACTTTCCAACAAGCACCAAGACATAGCTTGGCTGGTGGTGAGAAAGGCCCTCCCTGTCAGATCATTCCTACATGCCAGGAGTCTCACCCCCTCTGCACGTTGCCCGCGAGATGGCTGTGGTGGGGAAGAGACCGTTGTTCACCTCCTGGTGGATTGTGCCTTTGCAAAGAAGGTCTGGAGAGAGATGCAGTGGTTTCTGTCAAGGTTTGTCCCGAGCAGTTCTGTGACACAGGACTCTGTGCTCTACGGGCTGTTCCCAGGGACACACACCGAGACAAACATCAACTGCAGCTGGAGGATCATCAACTCGGTGAAAGACGCTCTTTGGTCTGCCCGAAACTTGTTGGTCTTCCAGCGCAAAGAGTTGTCCCCGACCGAGTGTTGCAGACTGGCACATTCCAAAGTCCAGCACTACGTGCTGAGGGACGCACTAAAGCTTGGGGCAGCCGCCACAAAGGCGCAATGGGGAAGGGTCGCTGCCTAAGACCTTTCTGCCATAGTGCACCAAGGGACTGGGAACTGTTTAAATCCCCTCGGGCTGTACAGCTCAAAATGAATGTAATATTTATTGTATGTATCAATGGATTTCGTGATACGTGTTGTAAAAGTTTGAACCTGTTTGTATTTTTGCGTTGGTGATTTTGAAATGCTTTGGAATGTTGTTTGAAGATATTTTGTGAATAAAGTATATTTTTGCAAAAAAAAACTCCCCATTGATCACAATAACCCCTGGGGAATGGGGGCAACTCCCCACTGATCACAATAGCCCCTGGGGAAAGGGGTACAACTCCCCATTGATCACAATAACCCCTGGGGAAAGGGGGCAACTCCCCATTGATCACAATAACCCCTGGGGAAAGGGGGCAACTCCCCATTGATCACAATAACCCCTGGGGAGTGTCAACCTGAATTGATGCTGGAAATGAGAATGTAAATATCAGAGATTGGTTTCGATCCATCAGCCTCTGGATTATGAGCTGAGCACAATTCCTCTGCGCTGCTCTGCTCCATGTAGAATAATCCATGGCACAAGAATTTTTCCCCCAAAAATATACTTTATTCATAAAATTCATAAAGTACTTTACATCACCTTTCAAAGTTAATATTCCACAAGGTGCTAACCAGATCAGTTTCTTCCAAAGCTGTACGTTACTCGTTACATTTACAATTACAGTTAATATTCACAAGATTCATTACATAGAAATACAGAAAATAGGAGCAGGAGTAGGTCATTTGGCACTTCGGGCTGCTCCACCATTTAATATGATCATGGCTGATCCTGTATCTCAACATTGTACTCATGTGCTCTCTCCATTCCCCTTGCTGCCTTTAGAGTCCAGAAATCTATTTCCTTCTTAAATATATTCAGTGACTTGGTCTCCATAGCCTACTGTGGTGGAGAATTCCACAGGTTCACCACCCTCTGAGTGAAGAAGTTTCTCCTCATCTCAGTCCTAAATGGTCTACCCCATGTCCTGAGACTGTGGTCCTTGTTCTAGGCACCCCAGCCTGATGAAACATCATCCCTGCATCCAGTCTGTCCATCCCTGTCAGAATTTTATGTTTCAATGAGACCGCTTCTCATTCTTCTAAACTCCGGTGTATACAGGCCTTGTTGGCCCAATCTCTCCTCATATGACAATCCTGCCATCCCAGGAGTCAGCCTGGTGAACCTTCACTGCTCTCCCTCTATGGCAAGTATATCCTTTCTTCGGTAAGGAGACCAAAACTGCACACAATACTCAAAGTGTGGTCTCACCAAGGCCCTGTACAGCTGCAGTAGGACATCCTTGCTCCTGTAATCAAGTCCTCCCACAATGAAGGCCAACATACCATTTGCCTTCTTAACGCTTGCAGTACCTTGCATGCTTGCTTTCAGTGATCGGTGTACAAGGATACCTACGTCCCTTTGTACATTAACATTTCCCAATCTAGCACCATTTAAATAATACTCTGCCATTCTGTTTTTCCTACCAAAGTGGATAACTTTGTACTTATCCACATTATACTGCATCTGCCATGTATTTGCCCATTCACTCAACCTGTCTAAATCACCTTGAAGCCTCTTAACACCCTCTTCATCTCTCACATCCCCACCAAGTTTTGTGTCATTAGCAAACTTGGAAATATTACATTTGGTTCCCTCATCCAAATCATTGATATAAATTGTCAAGAAGCTTGACACCATCCAGGACAAAGCAGCCCACTTGATTGACACCACATCCACAAACATTCACTCCCTCCACCACTGGTGCACAGTGGCAGCAGTGTGTACCATCTACAAGATGCACTGCAGGAATTCAGCAAGGCTCCTTCAACAACACCTTCCAAACCCACGACCATTACCATCTAGAAGGACAAGGGCAGCAGATACATGGGAACACCACCACCTGGAAGTTCCCCTCTAAGTCATTCACCATCCTGACTTGGAAATATCTTGCCGTTCCTTCACTGTTGCTGGCTCAAAATCCTGGAACTCCCTTCCTATCAGCACTGTGGATGTATCTACACCAAATGGACTGCAGTGGTTCAAGAAGGCAGCTCACCACCACCTCCTCAAGGGCAATTAGGGATGGGCAATAAATGCTGGCCCAGCCAGCAAAGCCTACATCCCAAGAATGAATTTTTTAAAATTGTGAATAGCTGGGACCCAAACACTAATCCCTGCAGTACCCCTCTAGTCACCGCCTGCAACTCCGAAAAAGACCCATTTATTCCTACTCTCTGTTTCTTGTCTGCTAACCAATTCTCAATCCGTGCCAATATATTACCCCCAATTCCATGTGCTTTAATTTTACACACTAACCTCTTATCAAAAGTCTTCTGAAAATCCAAATACACCACATCCACTTGTTTTCTCTTATGTATTCTGCTAGTTACGTCCTCAAAGAACTACAGTAGGTTTGTCAAACATGATTTCCCTTTCATAAATCCATGTTGACTTTGTCTAATCCCGCTGATATTTTCTAAGTGTCCTGTTATCACATCCTTTATAATAGGTTCCAGCATTTTCCCTACTACTGATGTTAGGCTAACCGGTCTGTAATTCACTGTTTTCTCCTCCCTTCTGTTTTAAATAGTGAGGTTACATTTGCCATCCTCCAATCTGCCAGGACTGTTCCAGAATCTACAGAATTTTGGAAGATGACAACTTTCGCATCCCTTATTTCCATGGTCACCTCCTTTACTACTCTGGGATGTAGATTATCGGGCCCTAGGGATTTATCGGCTTTCGGTTCCATTAATTTCTCCAGCACTATTGTTTTAGGATTACTAATTTCCTTCAGTTCCTCCTTCTCACTAGACCCTTGATTCCCTCGTGTTTCTGGGAAGTTATTTGTGTCTTCCTCCGTGTAGTTAGAACTAAAGTAGTTGTTTAATTGCTCTGCCATTTCCTTGTTTTCTATTATAAATTCTCCCGTTTCAGACTGTAAGGGACCTTTATTTGTCTTCACTAATCTTTTTCTTTTTACATACTTGTGGAAGCTTTCACAGACTGCTTTTATGTTCCTTCCAAGTTTACTCTCATACTCTATTTTCCCTTCTTAATCAATCTCTTGGTCCTCCTTTGCTGAATTCTAAACTGCTCCCAATCCTTAGGCTTGCTACTTTTTCTAGCAACTTTGTATGACTCCTCTTTGGGCCTAATACTATCCTTAATTTCTTTTGTTAGCCATGGTTGGGCCACTTTTCCTGTTGTGTTTTTGTGCCAGACAGGAATGTATAACTGTTGCAATGCATACATTCGTTCCTTAAATATTAGCCATTGCCTATCCACCATCATGCCTTTTAATGAAGCTCCCCAATCTATCTTAGCCAACTCACTCCTCATACCTTCGTAGTTTCCTTTGTTAAGATTTAGGACCCTAGTTTCAGATCAGGCCATTTCACTTTTGATCCTAATGAAGAATTCTATCATGTTATGGTCACTGTTCTCTATTCCCACGGAGCAAGATTATTAATTAAACTCTTCTCATTGCACAATACCAAATCCAGAATGGCCTGTTCCCTAGTTGGTTCCTTGAAATACCAGTCTAAAAAACCATCTCGTACACATTCCAGGGGTGGGATTTTACGGTTCTGCCGAAGGCAATGCAGTTTTGAAGGGCTCGCTGCATTTTATGGCTCTGCCCCCGCCAAAACAGGGCCGTAAAATTCCGCCCCAGGAATTCATTTGCCACAGTATTATTGCTAATTTAGTATGCTCTGTCTGTATTTGGATTAAAGACACCCATGATTAACGTAGCACCCTTGTTACATGCATCTCTAATTTCCTGTTTAATGGCGTCCCCTAACTTATCACTATTGTTGGGCCTATTGACAACTCCCACTAATGTTTTCCGCCCTTTGTTGTTTCTTAGTCCCACCCAGACTGATTCTACATCTAGATTTTCTGAGCCAATATCCTCTCTCACTATTGCACTGATTTCATCCTTAACTAACAATGTCACACCACCATCTTTTCCTTTTTGCCTGTCCTTCCTAAATATCGAGTACTCTTGGACATTCAGTTCCCAGCCTTGGTCACTCTGCAGCCATGTCTCCGTAATTGCAATCATATCATGCCCATTTACACTTATTTGCGCATTTAAGTCATCTACCTTATTGCGAATGCACTGTGCATTCAGATACAGTGCCTTTATACTTGTCTTTTTAACATTTTTACATATCTTTTTGTGTACTGTGGCCCTATTTGCTACTAGCCCTTGTTTCCTCTGTCTTCCACTTTTGCTTTCTACTTTTCTGTATTTCATTCCTATCTTTGTTTCCCTCTCTTGTGTCTCCCCACTCAGATTCCTATCCCCCTGCCAATCTCGTTTAAACCCTCCCCCACAGTACTCGTGAATACCCTTGCAAGGATACTGGTCCTGGTCCTGCTGGGGTGCAACCCGTCCAGCTTGTACAGGTCCAATCTTCCCCAGAATCGGGTCCAATGCCTCAGGAATCTAAATCCTTCCCTCCTACACCATCCCTCCAGCCACGCATTCATCTGGTCTATTCTCCTATTCCTGATCTCGCTAGCACGTGGCACTGGGAGTAATCCTGAGATTATTACCATTGAGGTCCTGCTTTTTAATTTATTTCCCAGCTCCTTAGATTCTGCTTTCAGGACCTCACCCCTCTGTTTACCTATGTCGTTGGCACCAATACGGACCACAACCACTGGCTGTTTGCTCTCCCCCTTCAGGATGTCCTGCAGCCACTCAGTGACATCCTTGACCCTGGCACCAGGGAGGCAACATACTATCCTGGTGTCAAATCTGCAGCCGCAGGAACGTTTATCTGTTCCCCTTACAATAGAATCCCTTGCTCTCCCACTCTTTTTTCCTCCATTCTGTGAAGCTGAGCCACTTGTGGTGCCATGAACTTGGCTCTTGCTGCATTCCCCAGAGAAACCATCTTCCCCAGCAGTATCCAAAGTGGAAAACCTGTTGGAGAGGGAATGGACCCAGGGGACTCCTGCACTCCCTCCCTAGTGCTTTTACTCTGCCTGGCAGTCACCCATTCCCTTTCTGCCTGTGCACTCTTTACCTGCAGTGTGACCACCTCACTGTACATGCTATCCACAAAGATCTCATCCTTGTGGATGCTCCATAGTGGCTCCAGGTGCAGCTCCAGCTCCAAAACATGGGTCTCAAGTAGCTGCAGCTGGAGACACTTCCGGCACATATGGTTACCCTGGACACTGGAAGTGTCTCTAACTTCCCACATTGCACAGGAGGAGCATTCCACTTGGCCGAGCTGCCCTGCCATGACCTACCCTTAAATTACTCACTTTACTTTCACTTCCTTTAGTTTAAAGAATATTAAGGACAGAAGAAATACTTACTAAGTCCTACTTCCCAAGGCTACCGCTCTTGTTACTGAGGAAAGGTAGAAAATGAAAGATCACCTCCTTCCCTCTTCACCGAACTCTCTCTCTCTCACCAAACTCCAACTGAACCAGTACAGACAAAAGCAGCACTGTAGATGTCTTGCTTTTATGGTATCTGAATCTAGCTTCTGAAAACCTGTTTAAGCCAGTTAACTAATTTACTAGCTGCAGCTGTAAGCAGAGCCTGTATAACCCCGGTTTTAAAGCTGAACTAAAACTCACCTTCTCTCAACCCAAAGAGCAACTATTAGCTAGTTGCTAAATTAAATTAAGATTAGATTTTAAATAGAAATTAACCCTTAAACATTCCCCTCTCACCAAACTCTAATTGAAGCACTCTAATGCAGCCTAAAGCAACACTCCAGTGCAGTGCAGTTACATGGCAAACATACAGCCCAAGGGGTTCTACCCAGTTTCCAGGCCCTCAGTATACCATGGCTCAAAGGCCTTAGACAGTGGCCTTTCCTCATTGTCCCTCTGCGGCGGCTGCCCCAAGCTTTAGTGCGTCCCTCAGCACATAGTCCTGGACCGTTTTATTCCTTCATGGGATAAGAGTGTCACTGGCTGGACCAGCATTTATTGCCTATCCCTAATTGCCCTTGAGAAGCCCTTGGAATGCGCCAGTCTGCAACAGTTGGTCTTGTACAACTCTTTGCACTGGAAAACCAGCAAGTTTCAAGCCATGCCACATGGTGTCCTGCAGACATCCAAGATCAGGGCATTAGTACCAGCTGGATCTAATCATCATCAGACATGACTCTCTGAATAGTATTCGCAACACATGGAGCTACCACAGTGCTGACTGTGATACAGATCACTTCATGGAGTGCACTGGGTTGAGGAAGCTTTATCATTCAAAGCGAAAATACCATCCTCATTATCAACGTCATCAGTATTGCTTACCCAGATAAAAGCGAACAGTTCTGTCACTCAATTGAACAGGCGCTCTCCGACATTTCCACACAGAGTACAGAAACGAAATGGAATATGCTTCGAGACTCCATCTACAATACCGCACTCTCAACGTATGGGGAGCAAGAGCTGAAAATTGCTGACAGGTTCAAGGCTAACATCACTGTGATGGAACCTGTCACTGAAACCAGGTAATCCACTCTCGTTAATTACAAGAGAGGTCTGAGCAAGAAGACTCTGGATGCGGGAGGAGTCACGATGTAAAATCCAACAAACTGGTAGGCGGTGCCCCAATGGCTACTGGTTATAACTCTGCCAGAACATCCAGCTGTCCTCTGACACAGAGAATGTTAGGGGCATGTATGAAGGGATCAAAAAGGCAACAGGTCCATCAGCAAAAAAAAACGACTCCATTGAAAACAAAGACAGGGGAGGTCATCACCAACTGCAATAGCCAGTTAGAGAAATGGGTGGAACATTATCTAGAATTGGACTCTACAGAGAACACAGTCACTGAGGAAGCTCTACACACCATAGAAAGCCTGCTTGTCATGGCAGATCTGGATACACAGTGGAGGAGCTTAGCAAAGCTATTGGCCCACTTGCCACTGGCTAGCAAAGTTATTTTACGAAGGGAAGGGAGAATCTTCATCCAGTGGGAGGGTCACTGTTCATCAAAAAGGAAAACTTACATTTAAATAGCACCTTTCACCACCTCAGGACAACCCAAAGCATTTTACAGCCAATTAAGTGCTTTGGGATAATAGGATCAGGAAATGCTGGAAATACTCAGTATCTGTGCAGAAAGAATCAGAGTTAACAGGTCAATGATCTTTCATCAAAACTGGGAAAAATTAGAAATAGAATAGGCTTGGAGCAGATAAAACAGGAAGAGGGTAGAAAAAGAACAAAAGGGAAGGTCTGTGATGAAATGGAAGTGAGGAGAGACTAAAGGACTAAAGAGTTGATGGTGTAGAATCAGAGTGGTCATGGAACAAGAAACAGAAGATATGTCCTTTGTACTTTGTGAAATCTGGTCACTATTGTAACGTAGGAAACTCAGCAGCCAATTTGTGCACAGTAAGCTCCCACATATAGCAATGAGATAAACGACCGGATAATCCAGTTGATTGAGCCCAGGACACCGGGAAGAACTTCCCTGCTCATCTTAGAATAGTACCAAGGGATCTTATATATCCATTTGGGTGGCAGACGTTTAACATCTCATCCGGTAGATGACGCCTCCAACAATTCAGTATTTCCTCAGCATTGGTTCACTGAATGTCAGCCAAGATTTTGTACGGATGAGAACTTTCTCCCAAAGGGCTGTGGAGGGTGGGGGGAAGGGCAGGGGGCATGCTCTCCCCTGAAAACGTATACTGTTTTTTGGGGAGGGACTTTATTTGAAGCACTTCCGTTTTTATAGAAAATCTTTGCCTACCTGCAGTAAAACCGAGTGGCTTTCTAGGCCACTTCATGAGCAAATTAAGAGTGAACAATGTTGATGTGGTACTGGAGTCAAAGGCTGGGCCAAGTCATCACGGCAAGTTTCCTTTACTGAATGACATTGATGAGCCAGCTGGGCTTTTATAGCAATCGAACAACTTCCTCACTTTAGCCAGCATCTGCTTTTTATTTGGGAGATGTATCATCGTGACATTCAAAAACTATGTTTTTCATTTCCTTCGAACACTTTTATTAGGTATAAAAATATTAGAGATGGGGGAAATAAGATCGACTGAGCAAGACGTTTGGAGGAAAGCAGAGTTATTTCTAGGTTATTGAGATGTGCAGGACAGAGGCCAGGGAGGGATTTGAACACAAGATGCTCATTTTGAAATCTTGATATTGGGCAACTGGGAGCCAAATGTATGTCTGTGAACACAGGGGCAAGCTCAAGGTGATGTAGGATATGATATGGACAGCAGAGTTTGGAATGTATGGAGTATGGGGGATGAAGAGCCAGGCAGTAGAGCATTGGAATAGTCAAAGCTGGAGGTGAAAAGACATGAATGGTGAATGTTTCAGCAGCAAAGTGTCCTGAATGAATCATAGAATGGTTATAGCAGAGGAGGAGGCCATTTGGCCCATTGTTTCCATGCCGGCTCTCTGCAACAGCAAATCAGATAGTCCCACACTCCCGCCTTTTACCTGTAGCTTTACAAATTATTTCTCTTCAGATAACAATCCAATTCCCTTTTGAAAGCTACAGTTGAATCTGCCTCCACCACACTCTCCAGATACTAACCACTTGCTGTTTAAAACAGTTTCCTCACGTCAACGTTGGTTCTTTTGCCAACCACCTTAAATCGGTGTCCCCTGGTTCTCGATCCTTCTGCCAATGGGAACAGTTTCTCCATTTCTACTTTGTCCAGACCCCTTATAATTTTGAATATCTCTACCAAATCTGTTCTCAACCTTCTCCCCTCTAAGGAAAACAGCCGCAGCTTCTCCAATCTATCCTCATAACTGAAGTTCCTCATCGCTTCAACCGTTCTTGTAAATCTTTTCTGAACCCTCTCTAAAGCCTTCACATCCACCCTAAAGTGTGGTATCCAGAATTGGACATACTACTCTATAAAACGCTGATTTGGCCAACTAAAGTTTCAGCAAAGCCTCCTTGCTTTTTAAAAATGTATTCATTCATGAGCTGCCTTCTTGAACCGCTGCAGTCCATGTGGTGTAGGTACACCCACAATGCAGTTAGGAAGAGTGTTCCAGGATTTTGGCTCAGTGACAGTGAAGGAACGGGGATATATTTCCAAGTCAGGATTATTTGTACTCTATGTCTCCCTTTATAAAGCTCAGGATTCTGCATACCTTATTAACCACTTTCCTAACCTGCCCTGACACTTTCAATGATTTATGCACACATACCCCCAGGCCTCTCTACTCCTGCACCCCCTTTAGAATTGTATTCTTTATTTTATATCGCAGCTCCTTGTTCTTCCTCCAAAACTGTATCATTCCATTCTTCTGCTCTGAATGATATATTAGTTCCCAGTTGCCGGGGCTCAAGGCATCATGGACTGACTACAAAAGATTCTGGAATGGGAGGACAAGTGGCTAAATTAAGGAACAGAACCTCCAGCGTAGTAATGTATGTGGTACTCCTATTGCCACACAGTGGAACAGACTGGGAGAGAAAGATTAGGATTATCACTGTGATTGGAGAGGTGATGTAGAAGGGGGGGATGGGTTTCAGATTCCTGGGACTCGGATTACTTTTGGTGCCAGCAAAGTCTACATAAGGGATGGCTTTTACCGTCAGTGGGGAAGCACCCATGTCCTCATTGAATAGTAAATATGGCAGTGGGGAAAGATATAAGCTACCTAGGGCAGGGTGAGGGTATGTGGGAGGCAATGGGTATCTGGAATTTGCTCCCCAAAAAGGCTGTGGATGGTGGGACAGTCGAAATTTAACAGATTGGAGTTTTGTTTTGTAAGGCTATCAAGGAATATGGATCAAGCATGATCTCAATGAATGGCCTGTTCTTACGCAGATATGTTGTGGTAGGTCAGATGTGGACAATGCTAGAGGTGGAAGTCAGTGGCCTTTTTGGAGAGTCTATGGGTTTGGATGCTCAGTTCAGGATTGCATAGCATGCCGAGGTTGTGAACTGCTTGGCTCAACCTGAGACAGTGGCCAGAATCATTGACAACAGTACCTAGTTCATAGCAGGACCAAAGATGATTGTTTCAGTTTATCAATTCTTAATTTTGGGCAATTGCAGCTCATCCAAAACTGGGCATCAGCCAAGCAATCTGGCAACACAGAGGCAGTGGTGTAATTGAGGGAGATGATGGAAAGGCAGAGCTGGTTATCACTGTAAATGTTGAACCTGGTCTTACACCTTTGGATTCTTGCGAATAAGGAAGAGCATGAGAGGTCCCTTGGGAGATTCCAGAGGTTACAACGAAGGGTGGAATGAGAACCCATTGCAGGAAATCCATTGACCATGATTGGCTAGGTAAGAGTGGAACAAAGGACAGTCCAACTGGACAATGTTGGAGAGGTGTTGATGGAGGATGATGTGGCCATATATGTCAAAAGATTCAGAGGAATCAAGGAGGGGTAATTCACCACAATCAGACACAGAGGATATCATTTGAGAGTTTGACCAGGGCTATTTCAGCATGATCTTGGTTTCATCATCATTTCTGAATGATTAAATCTGGCTTTTGATTGTAACAGTCTCTGCTATCTTCGCCCTCAATTCGGTTCACAACTTTTGTAAGTTCTTAATAAAAGTTTGCCAGTATGCAATGCCAAGTCTTTTTCATGACTGAATTCAGTAGCATGAAGAATTTTACACTGCAAAATAAATATTTCTTCACTGATTTGCCTTCATTCACAGCAAGTATTTGCTTCCTTGTGCCAGAATAAGAAGTTGAGGGGATAGATGTGATCTTGCACAGTGTAGAACAAATGCTGAGCTCCTTATCAGTTCGTGTTGAACTGGAATTTTAAAAAATGGTGTTTTGAGATAGGCGACCCATTGTAGATTGCATTTACTGTAGGCGGCTTAACAAGGACAAGAAAAACTAGACCAAACACAGCAATGTTACCAAAGTGGAGGAGGAGTTTCTGGAGGATGTGTGACTGGCAGCAGTGGACAGTCGGTGGTCTTGTATCTGAACAGACAAATGACAGCCTATACTTGGCACAGGAAAATGAAAAAGATCTGCTTAAATCAATCTAATTCTACATTCATGTCAATGTCTTGGAGGTGTTCTCTCCGTCCCATTGTGTCATTTTTAATTCCAGTGACAAAAACTCTGGTCAATGTATCAAAAGTAATTCTGCCTTCTCCTGCACAGCTCATTACAAAAAGGGTGAAGAATTTCACAGCAACATTGCCATGATATGCAATGCCAATCTCCTTTTAAGATTACCAACTAATCTTCAACATGGCCACGCCTCAATCGTTGAACATAGATTTATCTGGAGGATAAACTAAGATCAAAACACACGCCTTGCATCTTCTACCCCCTTCTCCTGCATAGCATACAAGGGAAAAAGGAATCTCAGAAGTGATCCTTATTTGGTAGGAGGTAGTCCATTGATTACATGACTCAACACTAAAGCACACCTTGGTTCTGTTGAAGGAGATGAGAGAAAAACCAAGATGACCCAACCAGGCAAACAAAAACACAAAAGGAACATAAGAAATAAGAGAAGATTGTACAGCTTCTCGTGCCCCCAAGAAACAACAGACAGATAAGGGGGAGGTTTCATCTGTGGCAAGTGTATATAGCTCAAGGAACGAAGGCAGCAATATAAAAGGCACAAATCCTTTTAATCTAGCAAACAGCTAAACTGATAATTTTGAAACACATAAATACTAAATTGCTTGACAGCCAGAGCTAGCAGATCAAGATAATAATCCTGCTTCAAAATAATTTCTCTACTTAGCAATCTTGAAATTAGCCTCCAGAAATCCTCTTACAATGAACCAATGTTCAACTTTTCTTATTGGCCCTTAAAATACATATATTTATATGTATATTTTTATATATATATACACACACACATGACAGAGATAGGTTTACCTATTTGAGGAAGAGCAAGAACTTGCATTTATATACCTCAAGACACTCCAAAGGTTTTACAGCAAATGAAGTATAGTCACTGTTGTTAAAAGGAAACTTTGAATACAGCTTAATAATAGTTTAAAGATTTGTTATCCAACAAAATAAAGTTGAGCACCACACTTTACGAAGGATGTGAAGGCATCAGAGAGGGTGCAGAAAGAATTTACGAGAACAGTTCCAGGAATGAGGGACTTCAGTCATGTCAGTAGATTGGAGAAGCTTGTGCTATTCTACTTAAAAGTGAAGGGTTGAGAGCAGGGCCAGTGCTACCACTAGGCGAACTAAGCACTTGCCTGGGATTGTAAGATTTGGGGTGAATGGGGTGGTGGCAAAAAAACTGCCGGCTTTTTAAAAACATTGGAACTGAAACCCAGTGTTTTAAACAAATCAGTCCCATAATTCATCATCAGCAACCAAGGGGAAAGAAACTCCAACTCCCATCATCATGAGGCATTGCCACATGGTTACGCCACATCCAGCACAGCCCAATCAAATTCAAACTTCCTTAAATTGGGAAAAAAAGCCAGGACAACTCCGAGTGGAGAATTTGGCTGGGTACAATGTGATTGGTGGGGTTTCAATTTCATTAAGAGATCGGGCACAATCAGCAAGCGTTACTCTGACTGTGACGGGCACGAGCAGGGGTTCAATTCTGATCAGGTCAATGATTTGAATTTAAGGTTTACTGCAAACGTTCTTACATTATTTCTATTAACGACTGTAAACAACAGCCCGCTCGATGCTCGGGTGTTCACACAGCAGGGTGTTTGAGTTCCCAATGTGGAGGCAGTAAATCCCCACGTTAACCTGCTCCCATTGCTGTCCCTGGAGCTTGCTTCCCTTTAGAAACCCCTCGCACCTTGCTGCCAGCTTTCCATGGCTTCACGTCCACTGATGTCTCCTGCAATATTGTAGGGGAGGGCTGGGAGGAAGCCAGGCTGAAGGTTCGCCTAGGACAGCAAATAACTTTGCGCCAGCTCTTGGTGGGGGGGGAGGGGTGAGTTGAGAGGTTTGAAAGAAGTGTTCAAAATCATGAGGGGTCCAGACAGAGCAGATAGAGAGAAAATCTCTTCAATTGGCAAGAACCAGAGGAGGCTGATTTGGTGATTGGCAAAAAACCCAACGGTGTCATGAGGAAAAATGTTTTTACGCAACAAGTGGTTAGAATCTGGACTCCACTGCCTGAGTGTGTGGTGGAGGCAGATTCAATTGTGACTTTCCAAACGGAATTGGAAGAAAATTTGAGCAACTACAGGAAAAGGGCTGGGAAGGAGGATTGAGTTACTCTTGCAGAAAGCTGGCATGCACACAACGGGCCAAACGGCCTTTCTGTGCCATAGCCATTCCACGAAAAGCCCTACTTCTCAGCTTCCAAGTTCTGCTACAGAAATTGTTCAAACCTTTTCCCCTACCCCAAAAGGCAATGGCAGAGCCACTAAGGCCCCGCTCTCTAAAATTCTGTCCCCAAACCCCTCAGTTTTACTTCAAATCTTCCCTCATATAGAGCTCGCCATTGATCTCCTCACCCAACTCCTGCCTGTGAAATGCTGTGGGACATTTGACCAAGTTACAGACACTGTAACAAACTGAATGCATCCATTCAACACAAGTCACCTTGCTGATATTAGAAAGACTGTGCCTGATATTAATGATGGTCACTACAATTTTAATCAAACACACTGGAAGGAAAAAAGATAACACTTTATTTGGTCATGTGAAAAAAGCATCAGCTGCTTTATTTAAATAAACCAGATCCTTTCATATGGAAAGAGCTATTACAAATCACATATTTGAAAGGATAAACAATAGGTACTGAACTGTAAACCAGAGGCCAGCACACACCCAACCAGTTCAAGCCTCATTAATAAATAACTCCTCAGTGTACACAACATATCCACTGTCTGTCCTTTCAAATATCAAATCTACACGAAAAAACAAGAAAGATAAGGCCAAAAGACTAATATGCACGTTTCTGATTATAAACAAACAAAAAATGATCATGGTAAATGTCTATAAAGTAACTCTTTCAGAGCTTCTAACTCTTATTGGAATAGAGGTCGAACTTTATAAAAAAAATTATATAAAAGGATATAGGGCTGGGGATCAGAACATTCGTAGATATATACTCAAAAACACACCAGGAAAGCATAGAGGACGTAAAAATGTCTCTGCTCCCCATCCCATAACAAGTTTTGATATGAATTCGATTAATCTCGTAATAAACATAAAAGTCATCAACTATAATACAATTCTTCCTTTCAGGCTGAACAAATTTCTTTGAAAACAAAATAAAAACTCATTCAACTGACAAAGGGAAGATGTTCAGAACCCAAAGGGGCATACCACTTATGACAATGTTGAAAGTGAACCTGCATTAATTAAAATCATGCTGAATATATGTGTTGCAAAGGATTTAACAGCAAAATGCAGGCTACTTGAGGGAATGTCTTCCTTGAATCATGGAAACTAGATTCTGAAAACATCCCTGGATGTTGTTTTTTCAAAATTGGAAACTACCACACCATCTCTGCCTGCAAATAACTCTTGTTAATTGAGCCACTGTACATTATAAAATCAAAACAATTAAAAACACGTCAATAACTACGTAATGCTGTACAATATTTAAGTCACATGCTTGAGAGCAAGGAACTCAATCGAACGCTTTGCAAGGGATTAGTTAAGGGAGATACAAGCCAACAGATTTCTGAAAACGTGCACGTGTCTTTTGGCCCCACCATTACACAGAGTTGTCAGACAATATATAAATAATTGATCACTGTGAAACATACCCTTTGCTGGCATATTTCTGCACATCAGTACATATTAAATAATGTAGTGTTCAGAAGAGACCATTGATTTGGAGGAAGAATTAATCAGTGGGACAGTTTCACTGATTATACGAGTGCTCTGAGCAATGCATTACGGGGATATCTACTTTATAGCAAAACCACTGCCTTTTAAAGAGGAATTATTTTTCTTAAAAGCGAAAGGAATCTGTTTTCTTTTATTTAATCTGCCCGCCATGTTGAATCTGAGGTGAATTATTCTGGCTTAAACAAATGTGAGGAGCATGTCACAGGTTCCTTGTCTATAATAATGCCAGACAGAAGCACAAGGCTGGCAGCTGTATTGTGGGTTGGGGGCAGGTGGGGGTGGTGGTGGTGGAGAGGGAATTGCCCACTTGCTGGCTGAATTGCAACACAATCACACATGGTGGCGATTAGGGTTTCAGTGGCAGAGCTCAGAGACGGGAGTCTCAAGCACGGTATCACAGATCTATTCATGGTACTGTACAAGAACTTGTGGAAAACTCCCAATTAAAATAAATGGATTAAAATGCCAATGGCACACAACAAAAAAACACAACCAACTGGATGGCCAAGGGTCCAAGTTCCATCGCTGCCGGCCACTTAACTCCTTGGGAATGGACCTCAGTCTACACATCACTCCACTTCTTGGCGAGGAAAGGAACAGAAAAGAACAACAAATTTTCGCACTCAGACTACAATCGAAGCTTGTGCCAGCTGAGCACAGAGCTTTACCGGAGTCATCACGGAGAGCTGTACAATTTCAGACCACCTTACATTCCCTTTCCCCATTAAAACTTGCAATTCCAAAAAAACGTTTTGCCAGAACACAGATGACACACTTTCCACCCGAGCTTTCAGTTAGTGCACAGATGAAGAGCACCATGATGCATTGCTACTTTCTGAAGCTACAAAAAAAAACAAGATGAAGACAGTCCTATTTCTCAGGCCATGGTCTTGAGTCTCTATTAAAATACAGGTATCTTTAGGGAGAATCAATATGCTGATTAACAAATACTTGTTAAGTGATCTACAGGGTAGCATTTAACAAAAGAAGCAGTGTTAACAGCTCAGGTTCCTTGGTGACTTTTCTGCCCCCAATTCCAAATGTTAGGTGACCTTTTTTTTGATGTTGCTTGCATGATCAATTTCAAAGCAAATACCGAGTCACTGTTCTAATGAAACTACTGTAAAATCCTGGTCCCTCTAGTTACCTGTGCCTGAGTACTGATTAATCCTGCCACAATTAATTTCAGCGTATGATTATCGAGGTAAATAAACTCATTGGGAAAAGATATTAAATTTTAGATTCAAAAAATATCATCCACAGGGACAGGCTAGAATTAAAATAGATGTGTGTACTGACACTGAATTTGAGTTTTGCTGAAATAAGGGAAAGACACAAGAGACTCCTATCCATTTCTCCTCTCTCAACTAAGCTCAATGTCAAAATGATGATACTTGTAACAGAAGTCCTGTCACTTGGGTTCAAGAACAGAGAGGTTTTAAAACTTTTCCACATTTCTTTTTGGACTCTATCAACCACATGATTCACTGTCTCTTATCTGACCCTCTTCCCAATTCTCCATCAAATTACATACGTGTAGAGAACTCTAAACCCATCATCTGCAGACTGTACTTAAATGGCCCTCAGTGCCACAGCTTTGTAAAACATTGATCCACACTGTTGGATTCCTTACCGAAGCACCCCTCAGTGTTATGAGACACTAAGGCTATACTATCATTAAAATGTTAAGATTGATTTTCTTTAATAGTCCTCAAGTTAAAATCAAGGACAACTGCAAAATGACAGCATAGGCCTCACAGGGATGACTTTAGTAATGCTCCTGATTAACTTCTGCTATTTTATTTCCCAAATGTTATAACTATAATCAAATATATAAAAATTATAATTCATCACAACACTGAAAAAAAAAACGAATTGGTAGCTCCCATTGCAGTTAAAATATTAACAGTTCTGCCAACCTATGTCATACCTACTGTCTACACCATGTTCAGCCTAACAGCTTGGACTTAGTCTGTGTAACACTTGAAAATGAGGGACTCAGTTCAGTCTGGAGAACATCTATACTTCTGCAGAACTGCTGCAGAGGTCAATGTGGTGTCATATTTAGTTGTGTGCATCAGGATACCTTGGAGATCCTTCTTCTGACAGCTAACCTTTCAGCAGAGACACTAGTCTGGGTTCATTAACATGAAACTTAGAGCAGTACTCAGGATCAGTTTACTGGCAGCAAGAATGTTACCGAAATGGCCCCTGAACAGAATTACAGCACAGGCAGGGGCCAGTTGGAATGTGCCACACATATCACGTTCAATATTATCATATATTCACAGTGTTAACTCCAAACCAGCAACGCTGTCAAACAGACCAGCTTGTATCAACATAGCTGATGGTTGCAAATAAGCTGAATTAATTCTTTCCCGCCGCATTTGATCTTCACAATAGAGGGCAAATGTCAACACAGGTCATTCAGCAGAATATCCATTGTAGAACTTAAATCCTTGGTTTCCAAATCACATTTGACATGGGATTCAGTCCCTTGCTGACAAATGGAGGACAAAATTCATGTTGCATGTGTGCTAGAGAACTATGTACAGTGGAGTGTAGAAATCTAAATACCAAAGATAAGGATAGTTCACCCTTAACAGGACTATCTGCAGTAGCCCATTAATACTGATGTTAAAGTTGCTAAGTTATTGCAGCTGCCCAGAACTACATATGCACATTTATTTATTGTATTTATCCACATGCACTACACAGATCATGACTGAAAAGCATGGCGCTACCTTTAACAAATGAGTATCTATTCCTTATTTGGTGTCATGCTCCACCCGGAAAGGATTCTCCTTTGCAAAGTCTCTTTTCTCAAGGGTAGCAGTCACAGGAACCCCTGTGCTGGATTAGAACCATTTGTGTTTTGCACTTATGAGTTAACTGCCGACTTAAACTGTCTATTCTGGAAATACAGCCACAACTCCATAACCCATTCTTAATTATTCCGGGCAAAGTGTACTGCATGAAGCAAAGTCTACATGGTCGACAAATTCTAGGGACAGAATGACAATTTTCCAAAATTGTAGCCTAGCAACATTTGGAAATTTAAAAAAAAAATCTCTGCATTGTGTGCAAGATAAAATATGTATTATTGATATTTTATGTTGATGCAGCATCTCAATGATGTAACCTTAATGCCACACACTTACTGTGTAAATAAACAGCAAAACACAAAACAATGAAATAATTTAACAATCGTTAAAACTGCCATTTTGCAAAGTTAAAATTCTGCTGTGACTGTAATTTAATACTGTTTAATATTATGTGCTGCACTCTTGAACATGTACAAATTGTGACACTTTCCAAAACTGCTATTGTGAGAGTTTCACCCATCAGTAATTATGAAGTTCACAAACTGAAAAGTACTTAGCCCTGAACATCTTTACTTTCAGTACAGCATGCCCAAAACAAATGTAAATGGATTATCGAGTGACAATGTGCAGCTGTGTCTACCTACATGGATGCCATAGAAGTATATCACATATTCCATCATATTTTTGATTTTTGTCCCCCATTCATAAAGTAACTGGTCACACGAAGTTAGATGATGCATCATGTTCTGATTCAGTGGTGTCAGGCGCACCATACAGTATAAGGAAGGAAAACAACACAACATGCCAAAAATTGGAACTGATACAACTGTCCTGTACAGCCAGACTGCACCATTTCAAAAGGACACGCTCTTGCCTAGGTGGGTTGGAAATCCTGAATTCAACTGTGCCTATCGAATTAAGAGTTATTCTCCAATGAGAAGTACAAAAACCTCCAGAGTTCACATTACCTTGCACTGGTATCCGTTTTACTCTCTGCTTTGTCAAGACTGAGCAGCAAATGAAACATCAATTTTTAAAAAAAAATGAAGTCTTAGCATTCCAGAAATCCGAGTTCTTTCTGATTTTTATATATAGATATATATATCATTTTTTTTTAAACTGCAGGGGATCCTTATGCTCCCCCCATCTTGAACTTTAATGCCATGGTGCTCAACTGGTCCAGTTCAAACAGCTCTCTCTTGTGTCACAGCCTCGCTGGCTGGGTCCTGAATATTCGGTACATTTAAGGTGGGGCTTTCTTCACCGTGATCAGCAATAGCAGTGCCTGGTTCCATTTTCTGCCCAAGATTAGCAAGCTTCCCCTGTTGATGCTGTTCAAAGAACTTCTGGGTCAACTGTAGCACCTCTGCCCTCTGTTTAGCCTTTGAAAATAAATTTAGGAGGCTTTTAGTATTACCATTATAAATATGTCCAGCTCACAGTCAGATTGACAGAGATATAACTTTGAACTAGGTTTCCTTTTCTTTGGAATCACACATTCTTAATGTCAGATGAAGATACATTATTGCCCTTTTGTTTCACAGTAATTAAAAGACGACTATAATTTATTATAGTCTGTTCAAGTAAAGGATCTTCAGCTTATCAGAGCTGAATGTGGGCGGATTTATACTGCAGTCTAAGTGAGAACAATCTTGGGAGGACATTATTTTATCTTAATTTGGTAAGCTGCAAGAATTTCTCCATTTCTATAAGGAAACACTCTATCTTTCCCTCTCCCCACTCCAATGGATTGTGCCCCCTCACTCCAATTTCCATTCAGGAAGCTTAGTAGCTCGAGACTGAGGTTAAACATCCCCAAATATCACGGAGAAGTATTTGTCATGCTCCATTTATCACATTCATTCATTCTGCCTACAGCAGCATTAGATCACACAGTTCAGTGTATTAGCTGTGATATGCAAACAATTGTCTGCTGGGGAGGAAGCAAGACTGTAGTCAGCAGAAGCACAGAAAGAGCTTGTTTTTGAGAAATTGGAGATGGGGTGGGAAACAGAACAAGTGCCCTGGAGTCTTTGTAATATTTACATTTGCTCACCTTGAGATCCTCTTCTCCTCCCCTTTCAGAGTTACAAGCTCGAATTGTGGGTGCTGAATTCTCTCGACCAGAGCTGTGCATTCGAGGTGGGCGTACTGTGATGGGAGGTGCAATGGGGCCTTTGCTCATCTGCATTACAGGACGCTGAATTGGAGTAGGATAGGTTCCAACACTGGGAGGCCTCATGTGCATGATCATGTTGCCCTGGGGTGGGGGTGGCATCTGAGTAAAATAAAGGGGGAGGGGGGTGTGGGGAAGAAAATCAAATGCTTTTTAATAGTTGACGCTAGGTATTAACAATTTACAAGACACACCTCTGTATTTCTATAAATTAAATCCAACTGTGCCTGCTGTTCACAAACGAGTAATGTCAACTGTATTGTTGATATAAATCACAATTCTACTGCAAGAAATTAACCATCTATCTGTATGGATACAACCAAGGATATCATTCAGACCACCTTGCCTGTACTGGATCTCGAAAAAAGTTATCCACTTAGTCCCAATACCTATCCTTTCCCCATTAAACATTACTTTTTTTTCCAAATATTTATATATTTCCCCATAATCATTATTATTGATCTGCTTCCATCATCCTTTCAGGAAGCGCACCCTAGATCATAAAAACTCACTGTAAAAAAGTATTTCCTCACGTCGCCTCTGGTTCTTTTGCCAATCATCTTAAATCTGTGTCCTCTGGTTACTGACCCTTCTGCCATTGGAAAATTTCTCCTTGTTTATGCTATCAAAACCCCACATGATTTTAATCCCTTGTTCTTTTGTGCTCTTAGGAGAACAATCCCAGCTTCTACAGTCTCTTCAGGTAACTGTCTAGCACCATTCTAGTAAATTTCTTGTGCACACTCTCCAGGGCCTTGATATCCTTCCTAAAATATGCTGACTTGTCACATACCAAATTGCCTCACTTAAATTTTGATTTCTCCACTCAAAGAACTCCACATTTTTGCTGAACCCCTAGGCTCTGAAGAGTCGTCATACGGACTCGAAACGTTAACTATTTCTCTCTCCACAGATGCTGTCAGACCTGCTAAGTTTTTCCAGCATTTTCTGATTTTATTTCAGATTTCAGCATCCGCAGTATTTCAGTTTTACCCAAGACTTTTTGTCCTGTTTGAAACTATTTCCGCCTTCACTCCCATTTATCTGGCCAGCTTCCTTTTTGAACTTGTTAATAATTGCTTCTTCACAGTCAGATACCTTTATCATTGACTGTTCCCTCCCCTTTTCAATTCTTATGTTTAAACTAATTATCCTATAGTTTCCTAGACGTTCTCCTATTTTTATCTACTTGATTCACTTCACTTCCGAGAATTATATTCAGCACTGCTGCCTCCTTTGCTGGACCACAGAATCTATCAAACTGCCCTGGACACACTAGAGACTTTGTCACCATTACTTTTCCCCGTCTATCTTTGTATAATTAAAGTCACCCATTGTTTCTACGTGTTTCTCAAACATGTCTACAGATCTTTATGTCCCATCTCCTTTCCACTGCTTAATGGCCTATAACAGACACTCAATGGTGTTACTGTTTTTTAAAATCCATTCATGGGATATGGGCGTCGCTGGCTCAGCCAGCATTTATTGCCCACCCCTAACTGCTCGAGAAGGTGGTGGTGAGCCACTTTCTTGAATCGCTGCAGTCCCTGTGGTGTAGGTATGCCCACAGTGCTTTTAGGGAGGGAGTTCCAGGATACTGACCCAATGACAGTGAAGGAATGGCGATACATTTCCAAGTCAGGATGGTGAATGGCTTGGAGGGGAACTTCCAGGTGGCGCTGTTCCCATTCATCTGCTGCCCTTGTCCTTCTAGATGGTAGTGGTCGTGGGTTTGAAAGGTGCTGTCCAAAGAGCCTTGGGGAGTTTCTGCACTACATCTTGTAGATGGTACATACTGCTGCTACTGTGCGTCAGTGGGGCAGGGAGTGAATGTTTGTGGAAGGGGTAACAATCAAGTAGGCTGCTTTGTCCTAGATGATGTCAAACTTCTTGGCTGTTATTGGAGCTGCACTCATCCAGGCAAGTGGGGAGTATTCCATCACATTCCTGACCTGTGCCTTGTAGATGGTGGACAGGCTTTGGGGAGTCAGGAGGCGAGTTACTCGCTGCAGGATTCCTAGCCTCTGACCTGGTCTTGTAGCCACACTATTTACGTGGATAGTCCAGTTCAGTTTCTGGTCAATGGTAACTCCAAGTATGTTGATAGTGGGGGATTCAGCAATGGTAATGCCATTAAATATCAAGGGGCAATGCTTAGATTGTCTCTTGTTGGAGATGGTCATTGCCTGCACTTGTGTGGTGCGAATGTTACTTGCCACTTGTCAGCCCAAGCCTCGATATTGTCCAGGTCTTGCTGCATTTGGACATAGACTGAGTCGTCGCGAATGGTGCTGAACATTGTGCAATCATCAGCAACATCCCCACTTCTGACCTTATGATGGAAAGAGGGACATTGATAAAGTAGTTGAAGATGGTTAGGGCTAGGACACTACCCTGAGGAACTCCTGCAGTTTTGTCCTGGAACTGAGGTGATTGACCTCCAGCAACCACAACCATCTTCGTTTATGCTAGGAATGACTTTTCCTTCCTGTTCCATAATTATAACAAAACAAATTTAGCCTTTTCACCACCTGCCATAATGTCCATCTACTCTCGTGCTTAACAAATTCTTTATTTAGTAACAGCCACCCAAGTTTCCTTAAATTACTACTTTTTCCCTGCAATTAGGAATGTATAGCTCACAGATCTGCCCTGGACTGTGCTTCTGCTCCAGAAATACATTTATATCATATACCGATAACAATCTTTGCGTTCAGCTCACCCATTTTATTCAGAATCCTTTTTTGTATTTTTACATTCAAGTCAAACTGCCACCCACAGGTACAATCACAAACCTGTTGGGCGTAGTGGCCCTGGATGGTTCCTGGTATATTCAGGCCCATTGTGTTAGCAGCTGGTCCAGGTCCAGAAGTCTTCCCATTTGGGCTTGTACAACTGGGTCTAAAATGAAGCACAAACAGGAACTGTAACACATTAGAGCTCATTTCACGTGCTGCTGGCGTTTTGAGCCTTTATCACCTTTGCTAAATTCAATCACAGATTATGTGTAAGCCACCTGCACAGTTTAATGGATTACAAATTTATTAACCCTGTGTTAGTCACCTGCTATTTAACTGCACAGGAAGAGGCCATTCGGCCCATCGTGCCTGCATCGGCTCTCTAAATAAGCATTATGACCTAGTGTCATTCTCCTGCCTTTTCCCCGTACCCCTGCACATTGTTTCTATTCAAATAATCATCTAATGCCCTTTCGAATGCCAACTGAAACTGCCTCCACCACACTTCCAGGCAGTGCATTCCAGGCCTGAACCCTTCATGTGAAAAAGTTCTCATGTCACTTTTGCTTCTTTTGCAGGTCAGGCTACATTATCTTCAGTCTCATCTTTGGCCAATTGTTCTTTCCCCTTAATGATGCTAAGCTCTTAGAGACAGTTTGCGTCTTTTCTACATTTGAAAACCCACCCCACAAACATACGCAGCCCTAGGACTTGAATAAATCAATAATACACTGCAATGAAGATTCATCGCTCCAAGTAGTCTTTAGCAAGGTCTAAATGCATCTCTCTCCTTTTCCATAGATCTTTAATTCACTTTAATTCTATGTAGGAAACCATTATTTGGCCTAGGGTTTACTGCATATAATAATAAAATGTTGATCACCTTTGAGCATTAGATCCTGACAGATTTCATTTAAATCATGATCCTCTTTTAAAAACAAATTTTAATTGCATTTAAAAAATCCCACAAAAGTTCCCCCTCAACATCATAGAAAGTCTCTGTTACCTGAAGAGGTTTGGGACAGGGCCTCCAGACATCCCAGAGGAAACCTGTTTGTTGTCTGCAAACTGAAATGCTTTCAGGTCCATTTGGGGAATCTAAAAAAAGGACATTTTAAAAGGCTTTAAAATGATATTGGCTTTCATTCCTGGCTACATGTTTACATAAACGTACCACCCTGTAGCTTTGGTAATTCAAAATCATAACAGGTTGCCATTCAGTCCATTGTACCTGTGTTCTACTAGTGCTAGCTCAACATTGGAGATATCCACTCCTTGTAACCTTAAATCATTTTTTAAGCATTTATTTCAATTTCCTCAAATTAATAACAAACTTTTCAACAGCCACTTATAGAAAAAAATTGCTACAACAGGCTATTTTGCCAACTAATCATCATTGGCATTTACGTATCATGCCAGCGAACAGTCCTAATCACATTTACCTGGACTCCTCATATCTCTTCATTCCACTTTCCTTCAGCAGCTGTCAAAACTATTGAATACAAACCTAGTTTGCGCCTCATCCTCTAACTCAAAGTGAATTCCACAGCCTCACAACTTTCAGTGTAATGAAGTTTTCCTTCTTTTAAATCTCTTGCATTTCATTTTGTACCTATGGGATCCTTGTTCTAGGCCCCTCAACCACAGGGGGAAAAAGTTCTACTTCTATTGACCCTATTTTTAAAAGTTTCCCATCATATTGCTTTCCAATCTGCACTGTTCTAACAACAAAAGCCACAATTGCTTCTTCTTTTTCACATTTTTAATTCCTCATAGCAAGCAGAACCCTAGTGAATGTGGCTAGCACAATCTCTAAATACTAATAACCATCCTAAAGCGCGAAGCTTAATCTGCACCCTTATGTAGAGCCTTCAATGTAATAAGTCCTAAGGCACTTCACAGGAGCATTATAAAGCAAAACATGACTGACGTCTTATGGTTTCATATCAGCTCATGATTTCCTCTTGATATTTTTATGTTATTCCACATCTCGTGTGATAAAACCTGAAAGTCAATTAGCTTTTCTTAACAGTTTTATCAAGCAAAGTTCTGCCCTTAATGTCCTGTGAACCTGTACCCCAAAGTTCCTATGTTCTCAAACTACACCAGGCCCATTTCCATTGCTTAAAAATGAAAATTCATCAGCTCACACTCACTGACATCCAATTCTGTCACTTTCTAGCCAACTTCATTTGGTCTTCTAAAGAATTAATTATACTTCTTATTTTGGTATCATTTTTTCTGGCCTAAATCCAAATCATTAATATATAACCCAATGCAATACATTCTATATTCTAATAACATTGGTTGTAAGAGGGTTGAAGTACAAGAGGAAGGTTGAAGTAGAATACGAAGGAAGTTTTGCTGCAATTGCACAGGGCCTTGGTGAGATCACACCTGGCTTACTATGTACAAATTTAGTCTCTATGTACTTAAAGAAGGATATACTTCTCTGAGAGGGGGTGCAACAAAGGTTCACTAGATTGATTCATGGGGTCAGAGGATTTTCCTATGAGAAAAGATTGAGCAGAATGGGCTTCTACATTCTGAAATTTAGAAAATGAGGGATGATCTATTGAAACTATAAAATTCTAAGCAGGCTTGGCAGGGTAGATGCTGAGAGGCTGTCGCCTGGTCGGAGAATCTAGAAGTAAGGGGCATAGTCCCAAGATAGGACCAGCCATTTCAGACTGAGATGAGAAGAAATTTCTTCACTCAGGTTGTGAACTTTATGAATTTTCTACCCCAAAGGGCTGTGGATGCTCAGTTGTTGTTGAGTGTATTCAAAGTTGAGGCTGATAGATGATTGGACTTTAAGGAATTAAGGGATGTAGGGATCTGCCAGGGAACTGTTGAGTCTCTGGATCAGGCATGATCTTTTTAAATGGCACAGCAGGCTTGAGGGGTCCCTGTGGCAAATCCAATTCCTTATGTTATGTAATAACCTTATATTAATGTCTTTTCACCTCCCCTCTTCTGTTTCTAGCCTCTAAAGCGTTCTGATAAAGACCCATCTAAATGGGAATTTCTGTTGTTGGCATTCTAATGTCCTGAGTGGAAGAAATGTTTAAAATCCTTTCAAAATTTTGAGTACATCGTTCAGATTCACCTTTAACCTTCTCCATTTTAATATGATGCATTTATATAGTGCCCTTAACGTAGGAAAACATCCCAAGATGCACAGACGCATAACCAATGAAAATTGACAGAGCTAAGAGAGATACGAGGAGGCAGCTAAAATCTTGATCAAAGGGTTAGAGTTTCAAGCCTAGACAGCTGTAGGCGCTACCACAAAAGTTGGGACAAAGGGAGCATGGGAAGTACAAGAGGCCAGAACTGGAGGAACACAATGTTTTGGAGGGTTGTTGGGTTCTAGGAGGTTATGGAGATAGGGAGGAGTGGGGCCACGAAGGGATTTCAAATCAAGGATAAGAATTTTAAATTTAAGGCTTTGGTGAACTGGAAGCTGATGTAGGTCAGTGAGGGCAGGGTGATGGGTGAGCAGGACTTGATGCAAGTTAAGGAACAGGCAGCAGAGTTTTAAAAGCACTTACAGCCAATGACATTTTTTGAAGTGTAGTCACTGCTGTAATGTAGGAATCAGGTTCACCCTAACATGACCTGCCCTTTTTCAAATTTGTCCCCAATAAACCATATCTAAGTTACCCTTCCAGAGTTTTTCCTTCTCGTGACAGGAGGCTAACTAAGCT
Source organism: Cetorhinus maximus (assembly GCF_964194155.1). Taxonomy (NCBI): domain Eukaryota; kingdom Metazoa; phylum Chordata; class Chondrichthyes; order Lamniformes; family Cetorhinidae; genus Cetorhinus; species Cetorhinus maximus. The sequence goes on from NC_135888.1 coordinate 22,199,138, forward strand.
TACCCCTTTCAAAGCAGGGTGTGACATACACCACTCTCCAACTTTTTGCTTCAAGTCTCGCTAACAACAAATTTGGGGTAATGGTTAGTTGGGTTAAATTAGATAAATGGTTGAAGAAAAGGGGATTAAAAGGGATATGACAACAGGACAGGAGCCTGGGATTAGGATGACAATTTATAGGGAGGATAAACACCAGAAGGGACTGGATGGGTTTCGGTGTTATCATTTCTACATATTTAATAGATCTTTCTATCTATTTGTCTCAAAATTAAGCCAATTGATCTGACCTCTCTGCCAGTGGGTAGAATAGGAGGCTGGGATCCTGGGGGCAAGAGCCTTCTGGTCCCACCAACACTCAAGCTCTGTGCTTGGGGAAGCTGGATGGATTGAGTTAACGCAATCAGTTGCTGCTGGCCTGAGCCAAACCTAGGCAGAGACAGCTGGGATCCGGGCATAGACATGGTCACCTGCACAAGTAGGAGATACAATGAAGATAGTTTAATATGTGAATCAACCGTACCAATGTCAACTGCACAATACATACATCATATTTAACAGCTATATGACCATGTGATGCATCATGAAAATATACCAGTGATATAACTCAAGTCTAAAGGGAAGCTGCAAACTGTCATCTGCTAAAATTGCACCATCCAGCAGTCACATCATAGTCATACAAAGCATTTTCAGTGACTGTTAATTTCCAGACATGAAGAAAAAAAACGTTTTTATTTAAACACCTCCAAAGAGTTAAAAGCTGACTATTGTGAGGGTCCAAGGATTAGATTAAGTGGAAGGATAACATAAGGCAGGCTTGTATTCCCTGGAATATAGAAGGTTAGGTGGGGTGAGGTTTTTTTGGATTTTGGAAGGAATTGAGAGGGTGGATAGGGAGAAACCTTTTCTGCTGATCTAGGACAAGGGGCCAATACCTTAAAATCAGAACCAGGCCATTCAGGAAAGAAGAGGGGAAACAATTCTTCACACAAAGGGTGGCAGAAGTGTGGAACTCTCCCCTATAAAAAGCAGCAGATTTTAGCTGAATTAATCATTTTAAATCAGAGAGCTATAGTCAAGGGTGTCAAAGGAGATGGAGTCAAGGCAGATGGATGGAGTTAATATGCAGATTAGCCATGATCTCAATGAATGGTGGAACAGGCTCAAAGGGATGAATGAATTATCTCCTGTCTGTAAGATAATTTTTATTTTGCTTAAAAAAAGCTATCTTGGCTTATTTATTGCCAGAATTCAATTATTGTTGGAACAAGACCCAAGTCTGCCACCTGGGAGTCATTCTGAAAATGACGGGAATTACATGGATAGATTTCACTTTATCCATCTATTTCTGTTAGAATTTTTCCATTCAGTACTGCTTCTACTTTTCATCAACATTAATTTCTCTACCCTGTGACACCTCCCAAACTATGCCAATACTGCTCTTTCCTGTCACAATCTTGTCAAATATATTCTTTGGAGGTCCCATTCTTCTATTTCCATCCAGCCCACAATGTCCATTCATTTTATGCTAATATTTCATAGATCTGAATAAAGTCCTAACCACGAATCCAGAACCAAAAACATTCCAACAAAATCGCTTTGCCAAAACTCAGGTTTCACATTAGAACATAACTGACAGGAGCAGGAGTAGGCCATTCAGCCTCTCGAGCCATTCAAGATAAGATCATGTCTGATCTTTGACCTCAGTTCCACTTCCCCATCCTATCCTCATATCCCTGATTCCCTTAATGTCCAAAAATCTATGGGATCTCAATCTTGAATTTATTCAATAACAATTCTCTGGGAAGAGGATTCCAAAGGTTCACAGCCCTCTGAGTGAAAAAAGTTCTCATCTCATTCCTAAATGCTTTCTCTTGAGAATTCAACCCCTAGTTCTAGACTCTCCAGCCAGGTAAACAGCCCCATAGCATTTATTGTGTCAAGCCCTCTAACAATTTTATATGTTTCAATGAGATCACCTCTCATTTTCCTAAAATCAAGAGACTATAGATCTAGTCTACTCAATCTCTCATTGGTCAGCCCTCTCGCCCCAGGAGTCAATCTAGTGAACCTTCATTGTATCCCTCTGAAGGTAAGTATATCCTCCCTTAGGTGAAGAGACTAAAACTGCACACAATTTATGTATATTTTACATTCAATAGTCAACTAATTCAATAAAAAAGGCACTGTTAAGACATTTAATACTATATTTTTAAGGTAAATGAGTGGCATCTAATGGTAGCATGCATCAACAAATTTTCACAACAATGCCAGAGTGTTGAGATCAAACCCGAGACGGATCATGAGTTAAAAACTCCAGGTGAATTTTTTTTGAAGCCCACAGGTTCCTATTGAAATAAAAAATGTGCATTTTTGCTACGCAGCAGTTGTAAGAATTTCCTGAACCTGTATTAGCTGGGAGTCCATGATCTGTGAAGTGGTGAGTCCGGGCTGGTTCAGTTGGCTTTCATACATGAGGGGTTGATTGCCACCAATTGCTTGGTAGTGAGAGCCTGGCTGCGGTTTTACCATATCTGAGGCTGGAACGGCAGGGAATGCCGTATATGGAGTTTTCAGAGGAGCCCCCGAGAGGACCATTGTGGACGGCTGAGACAGACTGGGGTGCATGTACACTTGCGATCTGTGAAAAATATCAACTTAAATTTAATTGAAATCTTCTCTCTACATACACAAAAAATAACTGACTGAAACCTCCAATAAGTTATATACTCAAGTATCTTGATATCTCACTTATTACACGGTGAAAGAGTGATAGAATCAACTACAATCCAACTTTAAAGCATGCTAAATATTGAAAAAAGGCTACATAAAAAAGCAAAAATCATTAAAACTGGTACAGCTTTTAATTTGTGCGTAAGGAATTAAATATTACCCATGGAAATTTACTGAGCAGATGAAAAATACAGTACTTTGCATTTGTCATTATAAAACAGAATAACTGGAGTCTTAGCAATTCCCAGTTGTGCTGAAATGGTTTGACTGGTACCTGAATGGTTGCATTGAACCAAACATTTCCTGGGACTGAGAGACGGGCAATCCATTCCGCAATCCAAGAGGCGCTTGGGCCTGTAAGGATGTGTGCATGGGAATTGGAATCTGATGTGCTGCAGCAGCCTAAAGAAAGGAGAGATAAGTAAGCAGCTGTGATAACAAACATCTAAGTTAAAATAGACAACCACACCCCCACTCCATACCAATCTCCATGAAGCGGTAAAGTCTCATTACATTCGGTTGCACTGTAAGTACTGGTATCTGTCATTTTATACAGTGTCTCACTATAACTCAGTGGCCAGCTACATCTCAATAGTGCTAGTGTTTCTGAACAATGGCACATTCAGGCTACTGCAGCAGGTGTTGGCACACTACACTATTACTGGAAAGTTTTTTTTAAATTGAAATTGGAAGTATAGATAAGTCAAAGGTACTTTCATATAAAAATGCAATGAAAACTTCACTATTACCTGAGAGAGTCCAGCCTGGAAACCTTGCTGTTGTGGAATTGATTGAGGAAGGAGTCGGGTCTGACTGGCAAACACATGGCCATCCATGTACAAAGGAGAAATATGACTCCCTGAGAAACAACACAAAAAAATGTTTTTCCTACTTGTAGCATGTAGCTTACAAAGGATGAATCAAGGAAAACAAAACAGAAAGGTGCTTTTTTAAAAACCCGGGATTGCCTTTCTGGGAGAGAATATGAAACTCTAATTCCCTACAAGGAGGAGGTTATTTATTCAAAACAGCTCAGCTAGTAAAGGATTTTCATTTACATGTAAAGTTATGAAGTAAACTGCATTCCACTGTTGTCCCGTATGCAGACTTTACAAACAGAATCTGGGACAGTCCATACTGTACTCCAGAAAATGGGAATTATAATGTCTGGGAGTAAGTAGATATCTGCAGAGCACATTTAGCATCGTTTTTACAAAGGAAACAAAAATATTCAATTTAATTGTGCACGTTTAATGAGTAGGATTTACCCTCATCATCCAACAGTAATCAGTCACTGACATGCAACCTTAGGTTGGGGGAATCCAAGGTGCTACTTTGCCATGACCATTCAAATATCAATACAATTCTACGATAAACTGATGGGGCATATTCTAACAGAATAAGTACATCAATCTTCCCCACCTTCCTAAATGATTATCAGTTTAATCATTGGGATCACTGTCCCATATCATCTAAGTCAAAGGTAACCAAAAGGCAGACACTTATCCCAATTAGCACAGAAGATCAAGATGTCACATACCTGGCAAAGACACTGAAGGTGCAACTGACACCATGGGCATAGGTGGCACAGAAGAACACCCAATTGAGCTGTAGCCTACCCCACTAGGTGGTCCTGTGTTGCACGGAGTCTGCGTACTGGTACTACTGCTGCCAGGTGAACTCTGTTCAGTAACATTGGGAGAATTTTCCCAGGCCTTGCGGGCAGACTCCATCTGATCATTTAAAGAAAATGCGGTGAAGTTCAGTAATGCTGACTGAAAGCTAAACAGTAAAGCAGCCAACCCACACACTAATCAATCAGGTATTAATTGGTCTAATTCAGTCAGCTTCAAAAGACTGAAGGGACAGCTAATCAGCTCACCAGACAAGGAGGGCTTAAGTTTCATTCACTCACCAAGTGGAACCAAATATGAACCCTGTACTAGGAAGTTAGCTCCAAGCCAACAAAGCTCATTCATACGGAAGAGGGAAAAGGTTAAGCTCTAAACAAGGGGATCGATCATTCTTAAAATCTGTATAGGTTAAAAATTGACCAAGGCATCTGTTAAAAACTGGCAGGGCTTTGCAGCTGATACATTTCAACTTGGCACCTATGAGCCTCTGAAAACTCCTTTAAAAACCTGAAACTTTTGATTTGAAAACATAAGAAATAGCAGCAGAGTTAGCCCATACAGCCCCTTGAGCCTGCTTTCCATTCAATGAGTTCATGGCTGAATTTTACACCAACTCTATTTACTTGCCCCATCCCCACATCCTTAGGTTCTCCTGCCGTCCAAAAATCTATCAATCTCAGTCTTGAGTATGCTCAATGGCTGAGCATCCACAGCTCTCTGTGGTACAGAATTCCAAAGGTTCACAACCCTCTGAGTAAAGAAATTTCTCCTCATCTCAGTCTTAAGTGGCTGACCCCTTATCCTATGACTGTGATCCCTAGTTCTAGATGCTCCAGGCAGGGCAAACAGCCTGTCAGCATGTATGACATTAAACCCATTAAGAATTTTACACGTTTCAATAAGATCACCTCCCATTCTTCTAAACCTAGAGAACATAGGTCGATTCCACTCAGCCCCTCCGCATGGACAGCCCTCTCATCCCAGGGGTCAATCTAGTAAACATTGTTGCAACTCCTCTAAGGCCTTGGGAAAGGAGACCAAAACTGTACACACCACCCTAGGAGTGATCTCACCAAACCCCTATATAATTGCAGCAAGACTTCCTAACTCTTATACGCCACCTACTTGCAATAAAGGCCAACATAGTATTTGCCTTCCTAATTGTTGCACCTACATGCTAACGCCCTGTGATTTGTGTATAAGAACTCCCAAAATTCTTGGAATAGAACAATGGGGCATAACCTTAAATTAGATCTAGGCCATTCAGAGGTGATGTCAGGAGGCACTTCTTCACAGAAAAAGCAGTGGAAATCTGGAACTCTATTCCTCAAAAAGCTATTGAGGCTAAGTCAATTGATAATTTCAAAATAGATTGCTTTTGTTAGGCAAAGGATATTAAGATTTATGGAGACAAGGCAGGTATATGGAATTTAGTACATGATCTAATTGAATAATGGAACTGCCTCAAGGGGCTGAATGGCCTTCTCCTGTTCCTATAAAAGCACTAAGATTAGACCTTTCCAAACTTCAGGCTTATGCAACCCAATCAGGATAAATCAGTGAATTAAAGAAAAGGTAGAATTGAGGTGCCTGCGTTAGATTGTCAGGGCTCATAAATCCCAAAAGGTCCATGTTGTTGGGAACTCCGAGGTTAATACAGGCACATGGTAGATGCAATTTAATGTGTACGAAGTGATGCATTTTGGGATAAACAACATGTGAAGGCAATCCAATCTAAATGATACTATTTCGGGAAGTGGGAGTGTTCACGAGCAGAAGGATCTGGGGATGCACATTCACAGATCTTTGAGGGTGCCACGGCAAGTTAAAGAGGAGGTTAAGAAAACATATGGGATACTTGGCTTTGTTAGTACCAGCTTTGAATACAAAAACAAAGTTGTCATGTTAAACTTTTGCAAACCTCTGGTTTGGCCTCTGCTGGAGTTTTTTGTACAATTCTAGGCGCCACACTTTCAGAAGGATGCCACAGCCATGGAAATGGTACAGAGGTGGTTTATCAGGATTACAGCAGGGATAAGGGACTTCAGTTGTATAGAGGGATTGGAGAAACTCAGGCCCTTCTTCGGACAGAGGTGGTTAAGGGAGGCCCAATTGAGGTATTCAAAATTTTGAGGAGTTTTGATAGCCCAAGTAGGGATAAACTGTTTCTTCTAATAATGGGTTATTAACCAGATGTCAAAGATTTAAAATAATTGACAAAAGAACTAGAAAGGAAATGAGCAGAAATTATTACACACAGAAGGTTGTAATGTAAGGGTGTTGGAATCAGATTCCATAGCAACTTTGAAAGGCCAAATGGGTATGTACTTGAGGTACTTTGTGGGGTTATGGGGCAAATGCTAGGGTTTGTGACTAACAGCTCTTTCAAAGAGTCGGCCGAATGGTCGTCTTCTGTTCTGTAGAATCCTATGATTTTAAGGATCAGTGAGCAGCCTTGTGCTTCAACCTACCTTTAAAGTGAGGTCAGTGCTTGGAAGAGACACTGGAGTAAGATTGGGGCCCTGTTGCAGATGCTCTCTTCGTAGAATAGGGATTGACTGGCTCAGAGTAACCTGGAAAACAAGAGCCTAGTATTAAATAAAATACTTGGACCCATCTCTGCACCATAACTTGGGTTACAAGAAACTTGTTACAAGAAAGAATTTACCTGTGCTTACAAAATTGACAACCTGTAACAGTTCAGGGAAATCCCAAGGTTTCCCAGGCATGTACAAAACACTAGTTAGGCCACAGCTAGAGTATAGTGTACAGTTCTGGTCACTGCATGACAGGAAGGATGTGATCATGCTAGAAAGGGTACAGAGGTTTACAAGGATGTTGCCAGGAATGGAGAGTTTTAACTATGAGGGAAGACTGGATAGGCTGGCATACCTTGGATAGAGGAGTTTCTTTTACCCACTTTTGGTAAAACTCCATGGGACTGGCACACCTGTTCCTTTTACTTTGATTTAGTAGAATGATTGCTTTTAGTAATAAAAATATTAACATTTATTAAAAGGGAACACCTTTAATTATTGCTAGACACACACAGGTCCTAAGAATGAACAGGAAAAATTGAGGACATTTCAGAAAGGTCCAGAGAAATGGTGTTTAAATCAAATCATGAGAAGTCATACAATCTTCTTGAAAGACATACTGATCAGATTTAAATACTACAAAAGAACTTTATGTTTGTCCCCAAAGCTCATTGTTAGAATAGGAGGATCAGAAATCCATTACAGCAACATCTCCTGTGTACATCTGTCATCAGTTCGGTGGCCATGTTGGAAGATCGACAGCCCATTCTGATTGATGTTGTGAACTTCCTTTGTAAAAACACCAATACGCTGGGGATAACCTCAACCATTATTACAACAGACTTTTCAAAGGTGTTTGACAGGGTTGATCATACAATTCTGGTTTAGAAGTTGATAGAAGTTAAGCGTACACAAGATTCTTGTCCAATGGATTGCTGACTTCCTCGCTGGCTGCACTCAGCATGTCAGATACCATGGCTATTAATCCGAATGCATTCAGTGAACAGCCAGTGTGCCTCAAAACACTCAGCTAGGGCCAATTCTTTTCCTAACCCTCATTAACGATGCGCTCTCTTGTTCTGACCTCAAATACTGGAAATATGTGGATGATATAACAGTTTGAGAGTCTAGACCGCAGGGTATGGTCAGTGAGGTTCAGGAAATTCTCAACGCCCTCAATGAATGGTGTGAGGAAAACAGTATGCAGCTAAACGTAATGTCATACATGTAGACTTTGGTAGACATGAGCACACGCCCCTCGACAAAGTTAGGCAATTACACCCTGGCAGAGATTAAAGCCTTGACAATCTTGGGCATATACTTCAAGCTGAATATGTAGAATGGCCACATGGACAGTATGCTAAAAAATACAAATGGATGTTCATCATCAGATCCTTCACCACTTTTGAACTCCCTGCCCATGACCTGTTGTTGATCTACACTGGTTACAGCCGTCCCTTATGCCAATATGCTGTGCTTCTGTAGTACCATGGCCTCACAGGGCAAACTACCCAGATCGAAAGAATACAGAAGTGTGCCCTATTCTTATGATTGCTCAGTTCCTCAATAAAGTGCTTAAATGATGAAATCTATATGTACTTCAGTGCCTGTAATGTAGGAATTGGTTTGTAATTTAACATAATTTTAATTCAATATTTCTTCTTTTAATATCCCATCCACCACTTCCATGTTACCTGCTGTATTTGTCTGTCTACTTTTGTTATCATATGATTGTCACCATTCCATACATTTTACTTATTACTTAGCCTATATAAAATTTTATGAATTCTTTATTGAATTCTTACACTGCAATTCAGCCTTTGGGCTGCAGGTGTGTTTCTTGAATACAATACCATTATAATATGGTACTCACATTGTTAGCCAATACATCCTGCAGTTTGGTAATCGACTTGGAAACAGGACTTGGCACAGAATTCTGCGGCAAATTGAAATCAGAATCCTAAAACAGCAACCAATAAACACTTCTCAGTTTAACCAAACACAACGCAAACTCCGCAGCTATCAACAGCCACAGATTAACAACATCAATAGGAGCCTTGGACAATGCATCTTGAACACATCTGGCAATTATCATTGATGCAGACACTCGTGGAAAGTTACAAGATTAACTGAACAATAATACAGTTTATGTTACTGTAATGCAAGATAACCAGGAACTGACCCATTACTGAATGTGTGCAAAACGAGCCAGATATTTCCAATGCTGTCGTAACTTTCAAGTCAGTGCTATTGCAGCAAAGTTAAAACTATAGCCATGCAGATCAACACCCTTACATGTTGCTCATCTAGAATGGCCCAAATTAGTTCTTTAGTAATAGACTTCAAGACCACATAAGCTGGTGGAATGGGTAGACACATGGCAGACAAAATTCAATGCAGAAAAGTGTGAGGTGACACATTTTGTTAGGAAAAATAAGGAGAGCTAGCACACACTTAAACGGTACAATTTTAAAGTGGGTGCAAGAACAGAAAGAAAGCAATGGCTTGGCGCCAGCTGGAGAACTCTGGATACTGCAATTTAGGAAGGAGGTGAAGGCTTTGTAGAGCATACAGAAGAGATTTACTAGAATGGTTTTAGGAACGAGGAATCGCGGTTACATAAATAGGCTCGAGATGCTGGGATTGCTCTCCTTAGAACAGAGAAGGCTAAAAGGATATTTGATAGAGGTGTTTAAAGTCATGAAATATTTAGATAAAGTAAATAAAGAGAAACTATTTCCAGTGGCTGAAGGGTCGATAACTAGGGCACAAGTTTAAGGTGATTGCAAAAGAACCAGAGATTACATGAGGAAACACTTTTTTCCACAAGTGATTAGGGTTTGGAACACACTGCCTGATAGGATGGTGGATACAGATTCAATAGTAGCCTTCAAAAGGGATTTGGATAAATACTTGAAGAATAAACTGCAAGGATATGGGGAAAGAGCAGGGGAATGGGGCTAACTGGATTGCTCTTCAAAAGAGCCAGTGCAGGCTCAATAGGTCCAACAGCCGCCTTCTGTGCTGCACTATTCTATCCTATTACCATGACTGTAAAATTCAGGCAGATTTAATGCGATGGGGAAATGAACCAGAGTTTGAAAAACATTATGTAACTTGCATATGCACGTGGGCAGGGCTACCAGCAAGTGCACTAACAATCTACAACTTACAGGATTGAAATCTGTTGGGAAACAAGAAGATCTTGGTGTATACAATCATCTTACGGTTCACGTCCAATGCCATGGAGCAACAGCCAAAGCAAACAGGGGTTAAGGCAATACAACATAAAATACACCATTTTGTAATTGTGTAAGAGTTTGGTTAGGCTTATCTTAGAATACTGTGCCCTGCTTTAGTCCCCTTACATGATGAGCAAAACAGAGATTTTGGAAGAAGTTCAGAGAGAGTCACCTTAAAACACCTTTGTTATCCAGACAGGTTTTAAAAGCTGTGCCTATTTACTTTAGAGATTTGCAGTTTAAGATAATAAAGGGACTAGAATATGTTGAGATTATTTCAATTAAATAGGTTACAATTGACAAGTGGCCATGAGTACAAGTAACGCAAGGGCAGAACTAGGCCAGAGGACATTTGACCTATGAATCAAGTCGCTGACTCTTTCAATGAATGCTGATTTGCTGCACACTTCCAAAATACAGCTGGGCATCACAGTATACAAAAGGTAGATTGAATGCTGAGTACTAGAAATCATGCTCATTGTCGTCTCCTGGCTAAGTTTTTCACTGTCAAAGGATTGGGGGGAGTTGGGGAGGAAGAGAAATTTAACATATTTTCTACCCTAAATTAGCCTCATATTATTTATATGATTCTTTTTCCTCTCTCAGAAGATTAAATGGCTGCCAGTGAGTGGGAGTGTTGTGAATCATGATACTTAAAGCATCATGACTGTGTGGGACATAATGGTCAACTGGTCTTTTCTTGCCCATCATTTCCGCGTGTTTGTATGGGTGTACATTCACAATGCACTTTCAAAAGACAAGGGGAACACATAATTAAAAGCAGCATCAGAGGTTAGCAAAGCAATTAAAAATACTAATATAGCATTTATTTCTGAGTGGATAGAATTCAAAAGCAGTGAAGTTATGTTAAGCTTACAAAGGACCCTGGTCAGACAACGCTTAAAGAGTATTGTGCACAGTTTTGGTCTCCATACTGTAAAAAGGACATCAAAGCACTGGAGAAAGTGCAAAAAAGTTTTACGAGAATGGGGCCAGAACTGAGGGATTGCAACTGTTGGGAAAGATTGAACAGATTGCTTTTTTTTATCTTTAGAAAAGAGAAGTCTTAAAGATGACCTGCTAGAAGCCTTTAATATTAAGAATGGGTTTCACAAAGTACACATGGAGAGAATGCCACTTGTGGGGAATCCAAAACCAGGGGCATTAATACAAGTTAGTTACTAATAAATTCAATTTGGGAATTTTTTTTACTCCCGGCTGGACTGTGGAACCACAGGAATTGATTGAGGCAATCAGCTTAGATGCTTTCAAATGGAAACTATATGGCTACATGAGAGAAAAGGGAATAGAAAGGTATGTTGAAAGGCTGTGATAAGATAGAGTGGATGAGAGGCTCACTGAGTATAAATATCAGCACAGACTAGTTAGGTTGAATGGCCTGTTTCTGTGCTTTATGTTCTATTTAAATAACACATCAGGTCTCTCTCAATTTCTCCCTTCCTCTCTAGATTTGCTTTGGCATTTAGTGCTAAATAAGGATGAACTTGTCACACTAGTTAGCTGCCATTAAATATTATGAAACAACTATTCTGTGACTTCACTGATCGAGTCAGTTAAAGCGAATTGGCAAACATTACACATACCAGAATTATACAATTAATATAATTCACAGAATGTCATTATTTTACAAGTTACAATTTCAGTTTTCTTAAGAAAGTTACCTTTGGGCTCACTCCAAACTCTATTGGGGGAACTGGAATGACAGAATCTACATGCAAATCCAGTCCTGATTTGGTGCTTGGTCTGCTATCAGCTGCATTTGTTGAAGTGATGCTCCCATCATTGCGCTCTGCTCCCTCTGGTTCCAGGCACTCCTTTGCCTTTTTGTTTTTCAGGGACCGTTCATTTCCTATTGGTCCAGGCTTGTGGTCCTTGTTCTGCCCAGCTGCTGGCTCTGAAATCTGAACAAAAACAGCAAATAAAAACATTTTCTCCTGTGGACAAAGCTGGATTGCGCCTTGAACACGGTGCTGAGATTAACTATATAGGAACATCAACCTCAGAATAATCAAAATAATGATGCTTTCTACCAAGACGACAAATGGAATCAAGATGGAACAATATAAGAATGGGTTAGAAAGAAAGCACGTTCTGTTTCTGAAGATATTAAAATGCTTTAGAATCAGCAATCTTATCTTATGGCCTTTCAAGGTCATTATATTACACATAACAGCAAAATAATACATTGCATATTACAAGGTTAAATACTATTATATCCCGTGTACCCCCAACCTATCCTGAGCAACAGCACTATCTTCTCTAAATATCCCCACTAATAATATAAATCAGTTCACCAAAAAAAAAATGAGAAAGCATTTGGAACAGTAATTTTCCAATCCCCTGCCATTTTGGGGACTCACACATTGTGATTCTCTAGCTTGTTTCAATTTCCCTGCTCCCGACTGTTAAATTTCTTCAGGAGCTATAGGTGGGCTTCCTTCCCCCCATCTAGCCTCTCCCTACTTTTTTCCTCTTTCTGGGACTCTTGTTACGGTGTAAACTTTCTTTTTTGTGCCACTGTACACATTTGATCTTTCTATGCTGCATGCTTCGATCTTTGGGGCAACCAAAATGTACATTTAGCCTCTCGGTGACAGGGATGCCACTTCTGATTGCTTTCAGATGATCTCCGTGCACTATCTAAAGGCCAGCCCATATAATCCCAAAGCTAACAGAAAGAGGACAAGAATTAGTCCAGCATTAAGTAATGATTTTGAAGTATTGCATTACCTTGTTCTCTGGTCTTGCTGGCTTTTGCCGTTGTTCCTTGGGATCCTCTGTTTTTCCATTTGATTTATCGACAGATGTGTCTGTGCTGGTTCCATTGATTTCAGTAATCACTCCTCCCTCTGGCTTGAGCGCACCATAAGGCGAGCTTCGCTGAGATGAAGTTGCAGATGAACCTTGGGAATCAGCACTCAGTTCAACTCCACTGTCAGGCTGACTTGCCTTGAAACTCTACAAGATAAAGTAGTAGAACAGTTGAGATGTCTGAACATACACCAAATAGCAATCATCTGTCTCATATACAAAAATAATTAATGATATTCAAATGGCATCACTATATTGACGCATTATGACATTAGTCGTGCTGTCGATTTGAAAAGATGATAAGGGGAAGACAAGTTATGGCTTTGAGTCATGGACTGCACACAAGCTACACCAATGTTGCTCTACATCACCTGATGGAGGGACACACTCTGTGGCAGGATGTACAACATTTGACAGACGTCTGAAAACTGAGTGATATTTCAAAACAGAATCCAGTGCTCTACACAGAGCTACTTGGTGGCCTACAATACTGCCATCGACTTCTTATTTTTCCCCAGGATATTTACAATGCTGACAAAGCTGCATTTATATGTAGGTCAAAGTGGATATGGGCAGCTGGTTCTGTTCCCTGAGGGCCATTAACAAGCCAAATGAGTATTTACAGCCATCTGGCAACTTCTACAGTCACTTTCCTGGTCTCAACACTCATGGGTTGGCCGTTTAGGATTGAGACAAGGAGAAATGTCTTCACTCAGAGGATTCTCTACCTGGAGGGCTGTAGATGCTCAATTGTTAAGTATATCCAAGGCAGAGATTGACAAATTTTGGAAACTAAAGCTAGAATTTTGTGTACAGTTTTGTGTACAGTTCAGGCCATCACATTACAGGAAGGACATAATTGCTCTGGCGAGAGTGCAGATGAGATTTACAAGAATGCTGCCAGGGTTTGAAAATTGCAGCTATGAGGAGAGATTGGATAGGCTAGGGTTGTTTTCCTTAGAACCGAGGAGGCTAAGGGTGCCCTAATTGTGGCATACAAAATTATGAGGGGCCTAGATAGAGTAGACAGGAAAGGCTTGTTTTCCCTAGCTGAGGGGTCAATTACCAGGTGGCATAGGCTTAAGGTGATTGGTAGAAGGATTAGAGGGGACATGAGGAAAAACTTTTTCACCCAGAGGGTGGTGGGCGTCTGGAATTCACTGCCTAAATTGATGGTTGAGGGTGAAATGCTCAGCTCACTTAAAAGGTACCTTGTTCTGCATCCGAAGTGCTGTAACCTGCAAGGCTACAGACCAGGTGCTGGAAAGTGGGATTAAAATGAGCGGTTAGTTTATTTTTTCTCTTTTTGGTTGGTGCAGACACAATGGGCTAAATGGCCTCTTTCTGCACCGTAACTTTTCTATGGTTCTAAGTGATAAGTGAATAGGGTGGGAAAGTGGGATTGAGGCAATGTCAGCCATGATCTTTTTGGGTGGTGGAGCAGGCTCAAAGGGCACAATGGTCCACTCTTGCTCCCATTTCCTATGTTTTTAAATGACCAGATTTAGTGAATTCAATTTGCCATGGCAAGATTTGAACAGTCAACCTCTGGCTTGCTTGTTCCTACCACTCTACTGTATGTCCTGGTATTAAAGCCAAAATAAAACTTTGCAAAAAAATTCCTGAATCATCATAAACAATATTTGGTAAACAGTGCTCTCAGCTATTTTCACAATCTGATTATAGAAGTTTGGCAATTTATGAATGTACCTCGGTGCACGTGGATTCAGGCCCTGTAAACGAATTCAAAGGTTTCACCCAGGTGTCACCATTGGCAGGCTGAACAGGAACAGCTGTGAAAAGAAACAAACCTGCATTTTTAAAATGATCTTTCATAATATGATTATGCAGGATAAAACATAAAACCAGCACTGTAAACTTAGGTAACCTTAGCTGCAATGATAGATCAATTTAACTGTATAAACATATTAGTAACTTATTAATAGATTAAATATTTAATGTCAGTTGCCATTACATTTTCACTAACTGATCACAAAGTGCTTGCTCAGTCTTGTAATGAATAATCTGTGAATTACTGCAGAATTGGACAATCATACTTTGTGTAGTTTACAAAAAGCAATGAACTACAATCTCACATATGGATAGTCTCCTTTGCTCCATAAACATAGCATGGTTGGTGTTTGTTACTGGAAGCATTTAGGTTATCAAGCCAATTGCTCTCTTTATTTGGTATATCAGTGCATCTTTGTCCTCATATCCCTTTCCTTGAGTACATTAATGGAAGGGTCAGAAGGATCTATTGTAGCATCATCTATACCAACATGATGAAGCAAAGTTTTATATCCATCCACGTGATGTATAATGTAAAACCATGTTTCTCCAGCCCCCATACTCTTCTAAAGTTTCTCAAATGGTTGAGTCTCTGTAACAAGCTGGAAACACTCATATCAGGCAGCAGCTGTAGGGAGAGAAGAAGAGTTAACATTTCAGGTCTATGGCTCTTCATCAAAACTGGAGGAAGTTAGGAGGTCATCGACCTGAAACTCTGTTTCTCTCTCCAGAGATGCTGCCTGACCTGCTGTGAGCTTCCAGCATTTTCCACTCAGGTTTCCAGCATCCACAGTATTTTTGCTTTCATTTCTGAAACAAGCTGTGAATTACAAGGACGTTTGCTGCCAGCCAGACTTTACATGGACTATACTTTGGTAACCATCTTACTTGCGCTGGAGTTCTCCCAGATCTCCGTTCCTAAGCTGTTGGATGTGGCCTGTCCCTTGGAGAAGGAGCCGTCCTCCGACTGCTCAGTGACTGCGTTGGAAAGTTGCTGCTTTTTAACAAATCGAGGAGGAATCTTGGACGAAGATGTCCAGTTCTTTTCATTCCGGTTTTTCCCAGGTGCCTGCAAAGAAAAAATGGCCACCAGTGAAAGTGAAAAACTTTAGCTCCATGTGAAGTATTAAATAATCCCACATTCTCTTTATCTTGCAAAAAAAATTACTATCTTCCGTCTTAAATTCTTTTACAGACTCGCCCCTCCCCAACTCTGTAAACTTCGACAGTCATACAACCCTCCAAGATCTTTGCACTCCTCCAATTCTGGCCTCTTGTGGATCCTCAATTTCCTTCCTTCCACCTTCGGTGAATATGCTTTCAGCTGCTTAGATCATAAAATTCTGGAATTCCCTCCGTAAACCATTCCCCATTTCTCTCTCCTCCTTTAAGATGTTCCTTAAATCCAACTTTTTTGATCAAGCATTGGCCACCTGCACTAATATCTTGCCAAGTGGCTTGGTATTAAAGTTTGTCTGATAATGCTCCTGTGAAGTACCCTTGGATACATTAAAAGAACCATTTCAACACAGCAAGTCCCTGTTTTTAAGTTGCCTCATTCAGCGTCGTTCCGCTATAGTGTCATGGATACAATGGGATGGCATGCGCACTTAGCGTAGGGGTTTTTGCTTTAGCATTGTTTTGTGCTGTGACCAATGTAGCACTGTGAGCGCCAAATGGCGGGAGAGGCCGGCGAGAGGGAGAGGCCAGTAATCGGCAGGTAAGTAGAAAGAGACTGCATATTTCTTTTATGTTTTTAAATTTAGCTTCTTTTAAAGGTTATTTCATTTTTAAAAAATTAATTCACGGGATGTAGGCTTCGCTGGCTGGGCCAGCATTTATTGCCTATCCCTAGTTGCCTTTGAGGAAGTGGTGAGCTGCCTTCTTGAACCGCTGCAGTCCATGTGGTGTAGGTACACCCACAGTGCTGTTAGGAAGGGAGTTCCTGGATTTTGAGCCAGCGACAGTGAAGGAACGGCGATATATTTCCAAGTCAGGATGGTAAGCGACTTGGAGGGGAACTTCCAGGTGGTCGTGTTCCCATGTATCTGCTGCCCTTGTCCTTCTAGATGGTGGTGGTCGTGGGTTTGGAAGGTGCTGTCTAAGGGGCCTTGGTGAATTCCTGCAGTGCATCTTGTAGATGGTACATACTGCTGCTACTGTGTGTCGGTGGTGGAAGGAATGAATGTTTGTTGATGTGGTGCCAATCAAGTGGACTGCTTTGTCCTGAACGGTGTCCAGCTTCTTCAGTGTTGTAGGAGCTGCACTCATCCAGGCAAGTGGGGAGTATTCCATCACATTCCTAACTTGTGTCTTGTAGATGGTGGACAGGCTGTGGGAGTCAGGAAGCGAGTTACTCGTCGCACGATTCCTGTGACCTGTTCTTGTAGCCACAGTATTAATATGGCTAGTTTCTGGTCAAGGGTAACCCCCAAGATGTTGATAGTGGGGGATTCAGTGATAGTAATGCCATTGAACATCAAGGAGTGATGGTTGGATTCTCTCTTGTTGGAGATGGCCATTGCCTGACACTCGTGTGGCGTGAATGTTACTTGCCACTTGTCAGCCCAAGCCTGGATATTGTCCAGGTCTTGCTGCATTTGGACATGGACTGCTTCAGTATCTGAGGAGTCGCGAATGGTGCTGAACATTGTGCAATAATCAGCGAACATCCCCACTTCTGACCTTATGATGGAAGGAAGGTCATTGATGAAGCAGCTGAAGATGGTTGGGCCTAGGACATTACCCTTAGGAACTCCTGCAGTGATGTCCTGGAGCTGAGATGACTGACCTCCAACAACCACAACCATCTTCTTTTGTAATAGGTATGACTCCAACCAGTGGAGAGTTTTCTCCGATTCCCATTGACTCCAGTTTTGCTAGGACTCCTTGATCAATTGGTCAAATGCTGCCTTGATGTCAAGGGCATTCACTCTCACCTCACCTTGGGAGTTTAGCTCTTTTGTCCATGTTTGAACCAAGGCTGTAATGCGGTCAGGAGCTGGGTGGCCCTGGCGGAACCCAAACTGGACACCAGTGAGCAGGTTATTCCTAAGCAAGTGCCGCTTGATAGCACTTCTGATGACCCCTTCCATTACTTTATTGATGATCGAGAGTATACTAATGGGGCGATAATTGGCTGGGTTAGATTTGTCCTGCTTTTTGTGTACAGGACATACCTGGGCAACTTTCCACATAGCCGGGTGGATGCCAGTGTTGTAGCTGTACAGGAACAGTTTGGAAAGGGGCGCGGCAAGTTCTGGAGCACAAGTCTTCAGTACTATTGCCGGAATATTGTCAGGGCCCATAGCCTTTGCAGTGTCCAGTGCCTTCAGCCGTTTCTTGATATCACATGGAGTGAATCGAATTGGCTGAAGACTGGCATCCGTGATGCTGGGGATCTCCGGAGGAGGCCGAGGTGGATCATCCACTTGGCACTTCTGGCTGAAGATTGTTGCGAATGCTTCAGCCTTATCTTTTGCACTGATATGCTGGGTTTCTCCATCATTGAGGATGGGGATATTTGTGCAGCCACCTCCTCCAGTAAGTTGTTTAATTGTCCACCACCATTCACGGCTGTGGCAGGACTGCAGAGCTTAGATCCGGTCCGTTGGTTATGGGATTGCTTAGCTCTGTCTATCACTTGCTGCTTACGCTGTTTGGCACGCAAGTAGTCCTGTTATATAGCTTCACCAGGTTGACACCTCATTTTTAGGTATGCTTGGTGCTGCTCCTGGCATGCCCTCCTGCACTGTTCATTGATCCAGGGTTGATCCCCTGGCTTGATGGCAATGGTAGAGTGAGGGATATGCCGGGCCATGAGGTTACAGATTGTGTTCGAGTGCGATTCTGCTGTTGCTGATGGCCCACAGTGCCTCATGGATGTCCAGTCTTGAGTTGCTAGATCTGTTTGAAATCTATCCCATTTAGCACGGTGGCAGTGCGACACAACATGATGGAGGGTATCCTCAAAGTGAAGGCAGGACTTCATCTCCACAATGCGTGGTGGTCAATCCTACCGATACTGTCATGGACAGATGCATCTGCAGCAGACAGGTTTGTGAGGATGAGGTCAAGTATGTTTTTCCTTCTTGTTGGTTCCCTCACCACCTGCCGCAGACCCAGTCTAGCAGCTATGGACTCGGTCAGCTCAGTCAGTAGTGGCTACCGAGCCACTCTTGGTGATGGACATTGAAGTCCCCCGCCCAGAGAACATTCTGTGCCCTTGCCACCCTCAGTGCTTCCTCCAACATGGAGGAGCACTGATTCATCAGCTGAGGGAGGGCGGTACATGGAGGTTTCCTTGCCCATGTTTGACCTGATGCCATGAGGCATCATGGGGTCCAGAGTCGATGTTGTGGACTCCCAGGGCAACTCCCTCCCGACTGTACACCACTGTGCCGTCACCTCTGCTGGGTCTGTCCTGCCGGTGGGACAGGGTATACCCAGGAATGGTGATGGTGGAGTCTGGGACATTATCTGTAAGGTATGATTCTGTGACGATGATTATGTCAGATTGTTGCTTGACTAGTCTGTGAGACAGCTCTCCCAATGTTGGCACTAACCCCCAGATGTTAGTAAGGAGGACTTTGCAGGGTCGACAGGGCTGCGACTGCCATTGTCGTCTCCGGTGCCTAGGTCGATGCCGGGTGGTCCGTCTGGTTTCATTCCTTTCTTGTGTCTTTGTTACAATTGAGTGCTTGCTGAGCCACTTCAGAGGGTTTTTAAGAGTCAACAATTGCTGTGGGTCACATGTAAGCCAGACCAGGTAAGGTTCCCTAAAGGACATTAGTGAACCAGGTGTGTTTTTACAACAATCGACAATGGTTTCATGGTCATCATTGGACTTTTAATTCCAGATTTTTATTGAATTCAAATTCCACCATCTGTCATGGTGGAATTTGAACCTAGGTCCCCAGAGCATTACCCTGGGTCTCTGGATTACTAGTTCAGCGACAATACCACTAGGCCATCGCCTCCCCCTATTCGTTATATTACAAATATAAGAATTTAGTAATGCACAGTATTTCAACTTACAGGATATAATGTTTTTTTTCTGACGAGAAGGGGCCTACAGAACCTAACCACAACTTTTACATTGGTTGTGATGGGAAAATCTAACTCGCTTAAAGTTGTTCTACAACTTTTGCACTTTTCAGAAATGTAATTACAATGTAAAGTGAGAAATTACTGGATCAACGTAAGCTCACTGAATAAAAGGGGAAATATTTAAAATTCTCACTAAAACGCTGCTGCAGGAATGGTGTCCCATGTCATGTGCCACTCAAATATAAAATTCACACCAGTTAGCAAAACCAGATGCAGTGACGGACATCCACTTCACTTACATTAACTAAATATGATACTGAAGCTAACCCACATACCTGCAATGTCTGTTCTTTCTTCCTGCGCTCTTCCTCAAGCAAACGACGGTGTTTTTTTGAGATTACCTCAGTGAACCCATCATTCACTGTTGACACGGACTGCTGCTCCTCCACAGCCACAGCTGGATGATCATCAATAATGACAACACCTTAAAGAAAAAGATCTCATCAGGATCTACCAGCATTCAAGTTACTGCTTAGGTAATCGTGATTAAAAAGCACTGCACCTTTCTCATGAATAATGACAGTATGCGGGCTTCCTTTGCTCAGCTGTGCTGTGAACGTCAGCGGTGTGAGGTGTTAAGTCATGGCTCAGTGGGTCTGAGTCAGGACGTTGTGGGTTCAAGTCCAACTCAAAAGAATTGAGCTCATAATTCAGTTACTTTTTTTTTTACTCATTCAAAAGGTGTGGACATCGCTGGCATGGCTAGCATTTATTGCCTATCCCTAACTGCTCAAGAAATGGCAGTGAGCTGCCTTCTTGAATTCAACTGAGTAGCTTGCCAGGCCATTTCAGAGGCCAGGGAAGAGTCAATCACATTATTGTGGGTCTGGAATCATATACAGGCCAGGCTAGGTAAGAACGGTAGATTTTCTTCTTTCTAAAAATTAAGTGAACCAGATGTGTTTTACAACAATCTGATAGCTTCATGGTCACCATTACAAATAGTAGCTTTTTATTCCAGAATTTATTTCATTATTTGAATATAAATTCCCCAGCTGCCATGGTGAGGTTTGTGGCATTACTACAGTGTCTTTTGGATGAGGCTCTACTATTTTTGAAGAGCAGGGGAATTCTCCCCAGTGTCCTGGCCAACATTTATCTCTCAATTGACATCACTAAAACAGATGATCTGGTCACACAGCTGTTTGTGGGAGCTTGCTGTGCACAAATTGGCTGGCACATTTCCTACATTACAACAGTGACTACACTTCATTCATTGCCTGTGAAGCACTTTGGAATGTTCTGAGATGTGATAACTGCAAGTTCTTCCTTGCCTTCGCTCATACTAAAGTCAATGCTTGGGAGCCCCCTGGAAACTGTGAAACAAAGTTATATTTAAAACTTTGAGCTGTTCAATACTCAGGATGGATCAATATCAGCATCAAACAAAATGAGAACCAATCTCCCTTAAATCTGCACTAAACTCGAAAGTACAATCCAAGTCTCAAATCTTTCATCCCAAGTTTAATGTCAATTGTATTGGAATATAAATGTGTCTGTACTTACTTGCATAATTGTTTAAATCAAACTGGGCCAAAGCATCAGTCTTTTCTTTTGCCTTTTTCACACCAGATTTTACATCCTTTTCCTTCTTTTTATTTGACGCATCCTTCATTGCGTTTTGGACAGCTACTGGGTCATGGGGAACAACTCGATCTACACAGTACACCGTGTTGACATTCCCTCCATTCACTATCTGATCACACTGCTGTTCTTCTACATATCTGTTTTGAGAGACGAATAGTCAGATGGAATCTCAGCAGCTCCTAGCAATTCAACACAAAAATATCCATTCTGCCAGCATCAATTTTGCCACTCTTACTCAAACTGAGTTATCTCATGCCCTTATGGACTGATTATATGGTGGCAGCACAGTGATGTTCTGTCTCTTCTGGCAGTACAGAAATAATAAGGAAAAAAAAGCCAGCAGTAGCATTGCTCTGCCACAGACCCACAGCTGCACCAGTCAATGAAATACAATATAAGACCGAAGCAGTGAATGCAGCTACATTTCACAGACTCCTACCCTTCAGAGCGAGGGAGAAAGGAGAGAAGGAGGAATGCAATAAAGTAGGCTATGCCTGACGACAAAGAAAAAGAAGTCAACAGAAATAGAAATTTGCAATAACACAAAACCGTTACTTTCTTATTGAATCGAAGAACTTTTGTGATTCAGACTGGACTGAAGTGGTTGAAAAGGGATCTTCTAAAGTTGTCACATCTTTGTCATAGGTCTCAAATTGTGCCACTCTTCTTTTATGTTGGCTCCATTTTCAAATTTATTATAGGGGGCTGTAAAGGGGGATGAACTAAAAATAGTCCTTGTTATAACTTAATATGAGTTAACATTCATAGCTATCTGGGCTGGGCTGGAAGACAGAACTGGCAAAAGACTAAAAACTTAAGAGTCCCAGTGTATCAAATATCCACACTTTTTACCTTTTGTTTCTTGATGGTTGCCCAGTTGCCTTTTCATTCCTTGGACCAGTCCCATTAGTTTTTGGAGCTTTTCCACCATAGCCTGGGTTCGTCCTGCGGTTTTGCCTATCAATTGGCCGTTGGCTGGAGAAACTGCGTTTAGCTAACTCTTTCCGCTGTCCGAGACCACTGTCTGCCACGTCTACTTCAGTTGGTAGATTGTTCTGGCATACTCTGTTCTCTCTGTCCCGCCTCTCTGTAAAGTCACTACTTTCAGAAGCAGTCTCCCACTCCTCGTTAGCTTGGTCAGAGGAATTTTGATTAGACAGATCTGGCGACTTATTACCGGCTACAAGAGAAGCCATTTCCTGATCATCAGTCCTTGCAGTCATATTAGATAAACCATGGTCTACAGGAACAGGCACATCACTTTTCACTTCAGAGGCTGCATCTTTTTCTTGTTTGAGGCGCCTGAATCTTGGAGGTTTGTCCTGCCGGGGAGGTCGTCTTCTCCTTGGGGGCATATCCATCGATCGCTCTCTTTTGGGTGGTTGGTCATCTACAACTGAGATCCCAGAAAACAAGATTTTGTCTCCGACTCCATTTTCCTCTCCGGTATTCTCCAGTGCCACTTCCAAAGACCTGTTGAGTACTTTTGTAGCTTCCTTTAGAGGTTGCCTTTTGGACATGCAATTGGGAGCATCGCCATTTAGCTGATAGGTACCATTTACCTTGAAAATACCCCCTCTGTTTTGCCTTGAGGACATTCCTCGAGGGGCAAAGCTGCGTCCTCGTCCAGGGTTGCTCAACCGAGGGGGTAATGCCCTCTCAAACACTTTTGGGGGCCCTCTTTCATCCTCCACCTCACCAACAAGTGGCCCTTCAGCTGGTATCCTCTTGGATCTCTTCACAGAGTCCTTGAACATATTCTTCCCCTCTCTGTCTGAATATGCTGCATCACTGGTACCTTCACTGCCAGC
Organism: Cetorhinus maximus; assembly: GCF_964194155.1. Taxonomy (NCBI): domain Eukaryota; kingdom Metazoa; phylum Chordata; class Chondrichthyes; order Lamniformes; family Cetorhinidae; genus Cetorhinus; species Cetorhinus maximus. The sequence continues at coordinate 22,222,411 of NC_135888.1, forward strand.
TCCAGATCCCCTCTGTCTCCGTCGCTTTGGTATATCTTCATATTCAGACCCCTCACTGCGTGTCTCACTAGCGTTTCGACGGCGAGAGGAGCTCTTTTGGCTGTCTTCTAAAGGATTACTGTAGTCCTTAGGATTTTGACGATTTCCTCTGCTCAAGTTGTTGTAAGAACTTCTGATCTCTCCAGCTCGGCCATAAAAATCTCCTCGTCCTCTGCCCCTTCCTCGCCCTTGGCCTCTACTACTTAAGTTATGTTGATCATCATCTTCAATCCAGCTTCTTCGCTGTGGTGGAGGAAAATCGATGCTGTCTTTATTCACTGGTCTTACCTCCCACGCCTTATTCTCCTTTTTTTGTGGTTTCTCTATTTCCCAGTCAAATTTAGCCGGAGGCACTGGCAGGGCAGTCAATTCATGTCTAATGTTCAACGATGAAGAAATCTGTGATGATGGAGTGGCGCACCCATTGGTGGTTTTCAGCACCTTATTCTCAGTCTTGATCTGTTCTGTCTTAGAGTGACTGTTTTTCGGAACAGATTCCAATTTTACTTTTTCTGTCTCTTCAGCCTTCTCAGTCTTGAGGTCTTTAAGCACTGGTTTCTTAATTGGTCCAGATCGTCTGCCTGTCATTTTTCCCACAGTCTCACGACGATCAACCTGGTTTCCTTTCAGTGGCTCCCACTGGGGTGCAGGTTTAGATTCCCTCTTTGGCAGATTATCAGTCTGCCATATTTCTGCCCTGAAACCTTTCTCCTCTCTGGTGTCTTCATGTTCGTTTGCCTTAGGGCTTGGTGCTTCTTTCTGGTGTACATAATCCCAGCTGTGAGACACCAGCTCCTCAACATTTTCAGTTGGTTTCGAGGTCTCAGTACTGTCCCTCATCAGGGATCCATTCAGCCCTACCTGCTCATTTTCAGATGTGAAAAGTTCTTTATGAAGTAACTGGGGATTTGTTTGATGCTGGAAGAGAACATCCCGGCCCAGCACTGCCGACACATTTGGAGCTACATCAGGCCTTCGGTCTTTTATTAGTTCAGTCTGTGGTTCCAGACGAGCCATATTTCGCAATTTGTCCACTGGAGTGACTCTGTACTCATCTATCTGCTCCTCAAATGGATCTCTCTGTATCTTCATGGTTTGCTGGGAAATAGCATCTGCCCTCACAGGTGGAGTGGGAAGTCTTTCATTTCTGTAATAAAGAAAAGTTGTTGCGATATTAAAAGTGTTATTGAATGGATCATGAAAAATGGGGCGTGGGGAACCCCAGCAAATATGGCAGTGACATTTAACAGTGTAAAATTGGAGCCAATATTTCCTGTAAGCAGCACACTCTGTCATGCAGTGACCCAGAAGGCAGTGTGCAGGGCACTCACAAATTGTCCCCTTTAAGATACCATCCAAGATAATTTAAAGATGCTTCACATTCAAATGAACAGGCTGTGCACAACAAAAAGAATTTAGAGGGGCCACTGATCAGAACAGTACATGAACATTTCAAACTTAAAATCCTAATCACTTTTGTAAATTGTTCAAAATGACTGGACAGATCAAGTTCCTCAAAATCCCAAGTATTTCCAGCATTTTCTGTTTATAGAACAGGTTTGTATATTCACGTTCCATTTTAAAGCTACTTTAAGACTAAAGAGAAAATGCACATAGTATGTATCAAATTTATTTAACCTTAGTCTGAGGAGAATACTATTTTCAGTCATCAGCAGCCATGCACATACAAATCTTATTAGAGAGATTGTGTCTATTGTGACTTACTTCGTAAGGGTCTATAGTGGGCTAGTTATCAATCCTAACCTGGCATTGCTATTGATCCTCTAAAGACAAGAAACTCACCTAGCATTTCTCTCTTCTGCACCGCTATCCTCTTGTGATCTCTGAGAGGTTAACATAAAAGTCCGGTTTGGAGGAGGTGGATAGTCCTCTTGACCCCAGCTGAATTGTGGCTCTGTAGGTGGGGTTCTTCTTTCCTGTAACAGAATGGGAGGCCGGTCGTGCTGCTCAGACCCTGAAGTGACACTGTCTGAACGATCTGGGCGCATCACAGGCTTCATCATTCCTACAAGAAACACATCCTTCTTAGAATATAAATGATGTAATTTTGACAGAAAATTAGTAGGACATTATCCCTCTCCCTCCTTAACCAGTGAACACACAGTGAGCGGAACATCAAGTTAATTTTTGTTTTATTAAGCCATTAGATCTGTGACTTCTAAAGTTTCATGAACTCCTATGAAGTAAAATCTGGTTTTCTTTACTCTTTCATCTCAGTTGGTAAGTGAGAGATAACAAACATCTCTTCTGTTATGAGAAGATGAGAGGAAGAAAATGCAGAGAAATAGTCACCTTGCTCTTATGCATTGTCTTACAGGTAGAGATTAGAAAGCAGCCTGTCTGCTATCACAGTTGCAGCCAGTGGCAAGTAGTCCAGAAAGGTGCAGGTAAAGGAGCAAAAAAAAAAGTGACACTATCCACATACAGTTGTCCTCTTCAAATGTAGCTCCTTCTGATCAAAGTGGCAGCATTTTGTGTGTTCCAATCACAAAACTATTGGTAAATAATTCTACTTTACTGAATTGAATTCAGTAAATACAAGAATTTCAATTTCTAGGTTCTGCAATATTAGTCACATTACACAAGCAAAGATCACAGCAGTATTAGCAAGAATTAATGAGAGGCCATTTCCACTCAAAGTTCTAAAGGGCTGGAAATAACCAAATCCATTCATGCCGACAACGGAGAAATGAAGCCTTTGCTGGAGCATTGCACACATATATCAGATTGCATTGGTAGGAAATTGTATTATTATTTACTTCCACATCGACTCACCAGAGGGATGAACCCCCGATGGGTAGAAGTCAATTGGTGGCCTTCCTGGGCTCAGTCGAGGATCCATGTATGAAGGCATCATCATCCAACGAGGGTCATAGCCAAGCATGTGTGGAGGGGGTGGGCCGACTGGGCTGGGATAGATATGCCTCTGTGAATGGGAATGAGGAGGTGCAACTGATGGTGGTATCACAGGTCCCTGCTGCTGCTGCCGCTGCTGCATCTTTAACAGCTGCTCCTGGTTGTACACAAGTAGGAAATAATACAAACAGTATAGATTTACACATTTTAATTGGTGGTCCTTCCATCTTACATGACAGTTTTTTTTAAACACAGGCTCATAAACTGGGTAAAGCAGAAGCACCCCTGACCAAGAGAGGGTAGGAAAATTGATCCTACTCAGCTACCGAGTGTTCCCAGTTTTGTCTGTCTATTTCTGGAGAAGGACTCTGCCTCGGCTTGATGCCAAACCAAATGGTCTTCCCAAAACCACACACCTTAACATGAGCAACAAAAGCCATTTTCAATCAGTGCCAGTTCACCTCTCCCCCACCAATCCTCTAAAAGGCATTTCTATTTGCTGATATCTTTACAAACAAGAGTGAAAGAGGAAAGAAATTGAAGGTGAGTATTGGCTCTTACCAGGTTGTGTTTTTTTCCCTCAAATTAACTTCACCACAAACCTTGAGGCCAGTGAGTAGTGCCTCCCTCTCTGCTTGACCTGTGCTATGGAGGCAGAAGCTACTTGTGGGTTTCCAGTTTGCAAAAAGGACATCTTTAAAATAAGTGAAGAACTTTTGTTCGACAAAAAGAAAAATTATTTGATAGACTGGGGTTGGGGGGGGGGGGTTGGAAATTAGGCTCCTTAAACATTAAAGGGCCACCATCTACCAGCAGATGCAATCAAACATTTTTTGATTATAAAACTCTCGAAGGGCAGAGGGACTTCTTATAACAAACAAATAGAGAAGCAGGGGTTGACAGGTATATATTTTTTTACATGATGTCCGTCAGACTTCAAGACTATATAGTGACTGAATACCTCAAATCAATAGCCTGGTCAATTTAAGGTGATTCCAAAATTTTTATTGGGATTTTATGGAATGTGGGCGTTGTTGGCATATGTTGCCCATCCCTAATTACCCTTAAACTGAGTGGCTTGCTAGGCCATTTCAGAGAGGAATTAAATGTCAACCACATTGCTGTGGGTCTGGAGTCACATGTAGGCCAGACCGGGTAAGAATGGCAGATTTCCTTCCTTAAAGGATATTAGTGACTCAGATGGGTTTTTCTGATAATCAATGGTAGTTTCACAAGTCACCATTATTGAGACTAATTTTATAATTCCAGATTTATTAATTGAATTTAAATTCTACCAGCTGCTGTGGTGCAATCTGACCCCATGTCCCCAGGGCATTAGTCTGGGCCTCTGGATTACTAGTCCAGTGACATTACCTCTATGCTACCATCTTCCCGAAAGGTTTTTTTAAAAAGTTTTTTTTTATTGCAAATTTGTTACACTCAGATCAAGGCCACTGTTATGTCTACGAAGTGTTAAAAGTTATGATGTTGCTATACAGAGCCCTGGTGAGGCCACACCACAGCACTAGAGTAATGAGTTCAAGTCTGGGCACCATGGCTAAGGAAGGATATAATGGCCTTGGAGGAAGTACAGCATAGATATACTAGGGTAATACCTGGTCTCCAAAGATTAAATTATGGGAGAGATTACACAAACTAGGGTTGCATTCTTTGGAAATTAGAGGGTTATGGAATGATTGGAGGTTGAAGTTTTCAAGATAATGATGGGGAACTGCTATGGTCGAGAGAGAGAAACTATTTCTGCTGGTTGGGGTGTGTAACACTAGGGGCATAGTCTGAAAGTTAGAGCCAGACCTGTCAGGAGTGAAGTTAAGAACTTCTACATACAACGGGTGACAGAAGTTTAGAACTGTTCCACAAATGGGAGTTGATGTTGGGCCAATTGTTAATTGTAAATCCAAGATTGATGGATTTTGGATAACCAAAAGTTTTCAGGGCAAGGATGGAGTTAGGTCACAGATCAGCCTGACCTCACTGGATGGCTGAACAGGCCCGAGCTGTTAAGTGACCTACTCCTGTTCTATTACTGTTTTAAGTTCATAACGGAGAAGTGCTGCCTATTCCTACTGGCAGATACCTGCTGTTGTCGTTGGAACCTGGGTGGCAGAGACTTGTGAAACTTGCTGTAATTTTGGATGGGCAGTGCAGGCTCATTCCCCTGCCTGCTGTTATCATCCTCACTTTCTGCAATGGCTGCAGCAACTTCTTTTTTCACCTTATCTTCAACAGGAAGCTCCATAGGCAGGTCACATTTTTCTGAAATTCATCACAGCAGAAAATCAGCAGTTGCTTAACAGATTCCAAACTGGGTAAAAGCATGCTAAAAATGTGACAGGCAGAAATGGATAAAACGTTCCTCAAAATATTGCTCAGATTTCCCCTCATAAAACTCAGTTTATTCCCTTTACCCAAAGTAAATATATCAGTACTATATAATATATATATTTTTTATGTATATATAAATATATATGAAATGTATAGTCTTGTTTATCATAGGCTCCACAGCTCCTTGAACCCCCTTCTTCCTGCCTTTAAATCTTTCCATAGCTCTGCTGACCCAGGACTACAACACATCACAGCATCACCCGCCCCAACCTCATTGCTCAGCCTTCATGATCTCCGTAAACCTCTTCACCACCTTCTCAAGATCTACCCACCGACTGTGCTATCGGCCATCCTCCTTAGCTTCGCCGTTTCCTGCTCAGGAATCTGCTCCCCTGTCAAGTATCTTGGGACATTTCCCCCTGTGAAAGGCAATGTATAAACAAGGAGCTATGACTCTGGGCGAACAAATCTGAGGTTGAATTGCAGAATTGGCATATTTCACATAAGACAATTATCCACAATGGCAGTGTTGAGATTCTGATAAACTTTGGACAAGTGAGTTGATGTGGATTAACCTGCAATTTTGTTTTTCTTTGCATGCAAGTCACACACAATTTTCTCTAGGTTAATTGATTAATGGCTGATTCACTATAATCAAAATTGAGATATATTATACGTTGTACTTCCATTTAAGCTAAATTGGCATTTTTGACCCAATAACTCAAACTAATTCTCAGATAAAAACTTGATAAAATACATCAAGATTTGATGATGAAGCTATCAGAATTTGATGATTCTGATGGTCACACTACACTTTACAACAATTTTGGGAACCAACAATGCTGAAGAAGAACATTTCCTACAACCAGTCAGTAAAACTATTCATATTTCATTAAGAGTTATGGCTCCATTGCCAATTAAACAAGAAAATCCTTCAAATCCAGAACTACCATCAGTACCTTTTGGTAAATTCTGCTTGTTCTCAGTGTAGGGTTTCTGTTGTGCAGACAGAGGTATAGATTCCTTGCTCTCCTTAGCTTCAACATCATCCTTTTTCCGTAAATCAAATTTAAGAGAGTTCTCTATCACTCCGCGTTTTTGATCGAGTTTCTTCAGTTTTTCAGCACAGGCAGCTAGTCGCTCTTCCTGGGCCCGTCGTTCCTCTTCCTCGCGCCTCCTCCTGACTCGTTCCAATGCCTCAGAGCGTTCATTGGTGCCAGGACTTGGCCGCTGTCGCCACACTTCATCTTTCTCAACATGAGTATCTGCCCATCTATTAACTCCTGTTAGTTTTTGGAAGACTCCAGCCTGAAGAAAGAAACAGAAAAGATGAAACTTTTGAAGTTCTGGTAAAAGAAGTATTTAAACTGAAGCACTGTGGATTCTGTGGGGCTCCAAAGTTCAATAATTCATTGTCCTTGCTTTGCTCTTTCCTGCCACCACTCTGCAAACTCAGGCTTCAACAGCTCATGGCAAGAAGGGTTTGAAAACACAAAACACTTATTTTTCAACCTTAGTGTGAGCGTTTTGTTGTTGAAAAACCAGTAGCCAGCTTCCTCCTAGACTATGCATATAGACAAACAAGAATTCTTCAACAAGAATGCTAAGAAAACTGATTTGTTGGAAAGGAAAATTCAGGATTAAAAAGGGGCTCAAAGTTTGAGAGCAAATAAAAGGCAGCCAGAACTTGCTTACGTTCGAAATTTGCCTGTTGACTGGAGTCAAACTTTCTGCCATTGTTTTTCCCTGAGTCAGTCAATAATATACATATACTTCACTTTATCTTTCCATCAGAACCCGTGTAATAAATGCTCCTTAATAAGACTGTTGTGTATATACACATCTCATCATGTTGATGCACATAAAAAAATCATGTGGGATATTAAGCTAAACCTTTGTAAATGACTGGTTAAGCCTCAATTAGAGTACTGTGTCAATTCTAGCACTACGTTTTAGGAAGGATGGCAAGGCCTTGGAGTGGGTGCAGAGATTTACAAGTACAGACATAAGAAAATAAGAAATAGGAATAAGTAGACCAAGTAGCCCCTTGAGCCTGCTTTGCCATTCAATATGATCATAGCTGGTCTTCTGCCTCACCTCCACTTTCCGTCCCTGCTCCCCATTACCCTGGATTCCAAGAGAGCAAAAGTGTATTTTTCTCAGCTTTGAATATACTCAACGATGAAACGTCCACAACCTGACTTCAGTTATGTGGAGAGACTGGAGACACTGAGGTTAGGAATATAGGACTTGGGAGCAGGGGTAGACAATTCAGCCCTTCGAGCCTGCTCTGCCATTCGATAAGATCATGGCTGATCTGGTTGTGGTCTCAGCTCCACTTTCTTATTTGCCCCCCATAACCCTTGACTAACAAAAATCTCTGCAACTCAGACTTGAATAAATTTAGCAACCCAGCCTCCGCTGCTTTCTAGGGAAGAGAATTCCACAGATTGGCGATCCTCACAGAGAAAAAATTCTCATCTCTGTCTTAAAAAGGAGACCTCCTTTATAGTGTTCCCAAGTCCTAGGTTGTTCTCCTTAGAGCAGAAAGATTAAGGGAAGATTTAATATAAGTGCTCAAAATCATTAATGGTTTTTGATAGAGTAAGAAAATCCTTCAAATCCTCCTGCCTCTGGCAGCAGCACCAGTAATCGGAGGATACAAATTTAAGATTATTAACAAAAGAAAGAGAGGGGAAAGGAGAAGGATATTTTAAAAAAAACAGTGAAGTTAAGATGATTCAGAATACGCTACCTGAAAGGACAGCAGGCGCAAATTCAATTCAAAAGTGAATAAATTGAAAAGGAAAAAAAAATTGCAGGGCTATGGGAAAAGAGCAGTGGGGTGCTCTTTCGGGGGTGGGGGGGTGGGGGAGGTTGTTGTTGCTGAGGCTTGCAGAGTGGCGCAGAGGTAATTTATTAGGTTACCAAAGATGAAGGACTTCAGTTGTGTGGGGAGAAGGTGGCAGGAGGGAAACCAGGGGACATAAATTTAAGGTTTAAAAAAAAGGGAAAACTAAGGGATTTTTTTTTAATTGCAGCAAATTGTTACAATCTGAAATGTCCACTGCCTGAAAGGGTGGTGGAAGCAGATTCAGTATCTTTCAAAATGGAACTGGACATATATTGTACTTAAAAGGGAGAAATTTGTAGGGGTGGGCAGGGCAGTGAGACAAATTGGATAGCACTCTTCAAAAGGCTACATAGGCACGATGGGCCAAAAGGCCTTTCGGTGCTGTACGATTGTATCAATCTAGAGGGATAGCAGCACATCATGTGAGTTGACTGATTCATGAACCAGCAATCAGAAGTGAGCCCGTTTTGTATCTCGACCTCATCAATATGCTCGCCATTTCCAAGAAGTAAAGCTGCAACTTAACTTCAACCATAAAGTTTAAGGGTATCAAACACATTTTTGTTCTTGCCCTCTACAGACCTCATTCAAGAAACAAACTGAGAAACCGGAACTGATTCTACAACACATACCACTCAAATTCACATAATTATACTTTGTCAGATTTCACAGCCGCAAGCAATGGAAGAAATAAAACAGAAACATTTTGCTGATAATTGTAACAAAGCAGCTGCCTCTATCAGCAGTCAATTTGAGCATTAGTTTCAATATCAACCACATTACTATATTTGAAGGAGAGAGCAGCTGGGTACAACCAAAGGAAATTGTGCGTTTTTATAATTACTATTTGCATTCTAAATCCTTTCACTTATCCACAATTTCATTGTGCTTGTATAAATGATAACATTCATGGTGTTAAACATCAGCAGTAATTTAAATAAAATCCCTACTGTCAATCATGGAGGACATGGTACAAATGGAGATGCAGTGGGATTTAGCTGCAAAGATTGTCAACCACACTCTGAAATATTCACTCAACTGGTAATTTCAGCTAAATAGACTCAGTTAAGGTGACCAAATAAAAATGAGTGAAGTGAACTGAAAATACCCTTGTCTCAGCAGAAGATAGGTTCCATCGTGGCTCAGGATCCTGTAGGCCATGGTTTGATTGGCTGGAGGGTAATGGGTTACTCCAAATAGATTCACCACACATGGATGGCTCCATCTTTGCTTCAAGCTTAGCACTTAAAGAGCGTTGACGTGCCATTTTCATGTCCCTTTCCCTAGAGAATGTAATGTTTGAGGGTTAGACTATTATTTTGTGTCCATGCACATACTACAAATAAGACAGACAGCTCAAGTGGAACAACTCCCAGCTACAACTTATTCCACTTTATTCAGTGTTAGAGGTGGACTAACACACACACCTGAACAATTTGTGTTTATTCATAGAGGTGTAATTAAAAAATGCCAGACGCAGAGTCAAAGGAGATAAGAGGAAGGGTGTCATTGGTGCTTTGTTCTGGGCTATTTCAGTGCTGTGGGTGGGGTTAAAACCCAACTAGGGGGATTCAAACAAGGAACTGTGATAGCGGTGGGCAAGAATCTGGGAGGCTACAACATGCTCAAGGAAAGGGAGTTTGGACTGTGGTTTGCAAGGGTTTTTTTTGTAGGGAACGATATTGACAGCAGATTTAAAGGGGAAGGAGGACATGCTCCTGGTGAGAGAACCATTTACATCACATAGTGTCAAGGCCAAGGGAATTAGACAGTTAGCAGTTTATAGTGGGAATGGAGTCAAGGTTGTTTTTCACTGGCTGACAAGTTCTTTGAGATGCCCTGAGGTCATGAAAAGCCCTATGTAAATGCAAGTCTTTGTATCAGAAAAGATTAGCTAGGAGCATTTTATTCAATGGCTCATGAAGCATTTTCAAAAAAATCAAGGTCGCCTCTATTCTGGGTGAAATACGAACCATTTCTCTTTTCTTTCTCTTGACATTTCTTCATCTTCATCATCACTGAATTTCAGCTTTTCTGAATAATCCACTTCCTCGTGTTCACCTAAATAAAAGAAAAAGAGATTAGAAACAGGACTAGGATCCCAAACTGGACGGCCAAATTTAAGCATTCTCAAAAAAAATTGCTAAAACCTGTCAGAATGATTGCTCCACAGTAGTTTCCTACGAGGTCCTATGTACAAAGTGAGCTGGTAAAACATACATCTGAGGACGAATCTGTAGCACAGGACAGCTCAGATTTCCTGACAAATTCATAGGCTTCCCCATCAGTACACCTACAGATTGCAATTCAACAACTAGGAACTAAGGAACTGCACTTTTGACTGAAAGTGCCCAGCACAGATAAGCATTTCCTGAGTACAAAGCACAACAGCAGAGATGTACTTCTGAACCATTTTAATACTTTTCTTGAGCAAAGCACAGTATGTCCCGGCAAAATAATGATAGTGCCACCAGCACTTGGGGCGTTTTCTTCATCACAAAGCACAAGTCCTATGTTGTTAGATCAGGAGTTTCTTTTTAAATGCTCAAGATGGGTTGTGTTCAGCTGACGGACTAAGTTCCATTGCATTTTTCTTTGGAACGATCTTAAATCAGGGGTACCCTGGAGACCTGTTGAACAGTCCTGGGCCCTGGTACTGTAGACCACAAGGACCAACCAATCAGTCCTACTTGCTTTCCTTTTTACTACTGGCTGGTATAGACTGTTGCTGGATCTGAAGGGTTGCAATGGATTGCTGAAAGAACTTGCCCGCCAATGAGGTAACAGCTTTAGGTCATTATCCCAAAAGGAAAAATGCGCAGGGCCACAGGGAAAGGTCAGGTGAGTGGCACTAGGTGAATTGCTCCTTCAGAAAGAGCATTCTACCTAATCCCACACCCCTGCCTCATCCCCGTAACCTTGCACATTCTTTCTTTTCAGATAACAATCCAATTCCCTTTTGAATACCTCGATCGAACCTGCCTCCACCACCCTTTCAGGAAGTTTGTTTCAGACTCCAACCACCCACTGGGTGAAAGAATGTTTCCTCTCATCTATATCTACTTGTTTTGCCCATTATTTTGAATCTGTGCCCTCTAGTTCTTGATGTACTCTTGAGAGGGAACAGTTTCTCACTATTTACCCTGTCCACCATACCCCTTAGGATCTTGAATACCTCTACCAAGTCTCCTCCCAGCCATCTTTTCTCTAAGGAAAACAGACCCAACCTCTCCTCGCAGCTATGTTACTCTGGAATCATTCTTGTGAATCTCCTCTGTACTCTCTCCAATGCCTTCACATCCTTCCTCAAGAATGGCACCAGAACTGGATGCAGTATTCCAGATGAGGCCTAACTAGTGTCTTATACAAGTTTAACATGACCTCCTTACTCTTGTACTCAATGCCCCTATTAATAAAACCTGGGATACCATATGCTTTTTAACTGTTCTCTCAACTTGCTCTGCTACCTTCAATGACTTATCCAGATATACACCGAGGTCCCTTTGTTCCTGCATCTCCTTTAGAGTTTCTCCCTTTCTTCCTGCTAAAATGAATCACCTCACACTTCTCTGCATTGAACTTCATCTGCATTTGTCTGGCCAATCCACCAATATGTCTACGTCCTTTTGAAGGTCAAGACTATCCTCATCACAACTGACAACGCTTCCAATCTTCGTATCATCTACAAATTTTGAAATCATGCCCTGCACACCGCAGTCTAGGTCATTAATATACATATCAGGAAGAGCAAGGGTCCCAGTACTGACCCCTGGGGAACTCCACTACAAGCCTTCCTCCAATCTGAAAAGCAACCATTTATCACTACTCTCCGCTTCCTGTCACTCAGCCAATTTCTTAACAAAGTGCCTACTTTCCCTTTTATTCCATGACCTAGAATTTTGCTCACAAGTCTATTGTCTGGCACTGTATCAAATGCCTTTTGAAAATCCATGTACACATCAACAGCATTGCCCTTATCAACCTTCGCTATTACTTCCTCAAAAAACTCCAGCAATTTAATTAAAAATGATTTTCCCTTAATGAATCCATGCTGGTTTTCCTTAATTATCCCACACCTTTCTAAGCGACTACTGATTCTGTCTCGAACTATAGTTTCCGGAAGTTTCCCTAGCACTGAAGTCAAATGACTGGTCTGTAGTTGCCGACATTATCTTTGCCCCTGCTTTTGGAACAAGAGTGTAACATTCGCAATTCTCCAATCCTCCGGCACCTCCCCTGTGCCTAAGGAAGACCGGAAGATTATCACCAGTGCCTCTGAAATTTCCACTCTCACCTCCCTCAGTATCCTCGGATGCATCTCATCCGGTCCTGGTGCCTTATCAATTTTAAGTAAGGATAGTCTTTCTAACACCACCTCCTCCTCAACTGTAAATTCCTTGAGTGTACCAGTTACCTCCTCCTTCATCTCGGCCTGGGTAGCATCCTCTTGCTTTGTAAAGACAGGTGCAAGGTACTCGTTTGATAACTCCGCTACTTTTCCTGCCTCCACATGCAAGTCTCCTTTTTTATCTCTAATCGGCCCTACCCTTTCTTTTACCACCCTTTTATTATTTAAATGCTTATAAAAGACTTTGGGATTCCCTTTTAAGTTAGCTGCTAGTCTCTTTTCATGCTCCTTCCTTGCTTTTCTGATTAGTTTTTTCGCTTCCCCTCTGGTCCTTCTATATTCAGCCTGATTCTCCATTGTATTTTCTACCCGACATCTGTCTTACGTGCACTTCTTCCTTTTCATCTTCACCTCTATCGCTCTGGTCATCTAGGGTGTTTTAGATTTATTTGCCATACCTTCCCCCTTCAGGGGAATATACCTTGACATTGCTTGCAGAATTATCTCTTTGAAGGTAGCCCATTGTTCAGCCACCGTCTTTTCCGCCAACATTTGATTCTAACTCACTCAACTCAGATGCATTCTCATCCCATCAAAGTTGTTTTTCCCCCAATTAATTATCCCTGCTCTGGATTGCTCCTTGTCCTTCTCCATGGCCAAACTAAACCTTACGATACAATGGTCACTGTCCCCTAAATGTTCTCCCACTGTTATTTGATCCACTTGGGCTGAATCATTCGCCAAAACCAGGTCCAACAGTGCCTGTCCTCTCATTGGACCAGAAACATACTGCTGCAGAAAATTATCTTGAACACACTTCAGGAACTTCCACCCTTCTTGTCCCTTTGCACTATTCTTATCCCAGTCTATATTTGGAAAATTGATGTCCCCCGTTATAATTACTCTATAATTCTTGCACCTCTCTGTAATTTCTTTGCAAATTTGTTTCTCCACATCCCTTCCGCTAGTTGGTGGTCTATATACTACACCATTCAATGTTATTGCACCTTTTTCATTCCTTACCTCAGTGTTTGACCCCTCTAGAACACCCTCTCTCTCCAGTACTTTAATCAATACTGCCACTCCCCGCCCCAGCCTTTTCTTCCTTTCCTGTCTCTCCTAAATACCTAATATCCAGTAATATTTAATGCTCAGACCTGCCCTTCTTTGAGCCAGGTCTGTTATAGCAATAATATCATAGTTCCATTTGTCAACCTGTGCCAGTAGTTCACCAATTTATTAGCCACACTCCATGCATTCACATACATGCACATTAATCCTGATTTAGGCTTTTTAACTTTCCCCCTCGCTCTGACCCCATCTAATGACTTACTATAGCCTACTCTAGTTCTATCAAACTCTCCAAATATTCAATTTACCTTGATATTACTTTCTGATACATCCTCCTTATCAGTTAATGCTTCTCTACTTCCCACTGCCAGTTTTTCTCCTCTCTTCTCTGAATTTCCCCTTAGGTTCCCATCCCCCTGCCAACCTAGTTTGAACCCTCCCCAACAGCAATAGCAAACGTCCCTGTGAGGACATTAGTCCCAGTCCTGTTAAGGTGTAAACCGTCCTTCGTACAGGTCCCACCTGTCTCAGAACCGATTCCAATGCCTCAGAAATCTAAAGCCCTCCTTCTTAACCCATTTTCCTAGCCAAGTACTGAACTGCTCAATCTTCCTATTTTTATGCTTACTAGCATGTGGCACTGGGAGTAATCCTGGGATTACTGCTCTTGAGGTCCTGCTTTTCAATCCTTCCTTTTTTTATTCGGGGCGTGGGCTTTGCTGACTAGGCTAGCATTTATTGTCCATCACTAGTTGCCCTTAAGAAGGTGGCGGTGAGCTGACATCTTGAACCGCTGCAGTCCATGTGGTGTAAGTACGCCCACAGTGCTTTTAAGAAGGGAGTTCCAGGATTTTGACCCACCAACAGTAAAGGATCGACAATATATTTCCAAGTCAGAATGGTGAGTGGCTTGGAGGGGAACTTCCAGATGGTGGTGTTCCCATCCATCTGCTGCCCTTGTCCTTCTAGATGATCGTGGTCGTGAGTTTGAAAGTTGCTGTCAAAGGAGCCTTGGTGAATTCCTGCAGTGCATCTTGTAGATGGTACACACTGCGTCGGCAGTGGAGGAAATGAATCTTTGTGGATGGGATGCCATTCAAACGGGGCGCTTTGTCCTGGACAGTGTCAAGCTTCTTGAGTGTTATGGGAGCTGGACTCATCCAGGCAAGTGGGGAGTATTCCATCACACTCCTGACTTGTGCATTACTCGTTGCAGGATTCCTGGCCTCTGACCTGCTCTTGTAGCCACAGTATTTATATGGCTAGTCCAGTTCAGTTTCTGGTCAATGGTAATCTCCAGAATGTTGATAGTGGGGGATTCAGTGATGGTAATGCCATTGAACGTCAAGGTACGATGGTTAGATTCTCTCTTGTTGGAGATGGTCATCACCTGGCACTTGTGTGTTGCAAATGTTACTTGCCTCTTGCCAACCCAAGCCTGGATATTGTCCAGGCTTTGCTGCATTTGGACATGGACTACTTCAGTATCTGAGACGTCGCGAATGGTGCTGAACATTGTGCGATCATCAATGATCATCCCCAATTCTGACCTCATGATGGAAGGAAGGTCATTGATGAGGCAGCTGAAAATGTTTGGGCCGAGGACACCACCCTGAAGAACTCCTGCAGTGATGTCCTGGAGCTGAGATGACTGACCTCCCAACAACCACAACCATCTTCCTTTGTGCTAGGTATGACTCCAACCAGTGGAGAATTTTCCCCGATTCCCACTGACTCCAGTTTTGCTAGGGCTCCTTGATGCCACACTCGGTCAAATGCTGCCTTGATGTCAAGGACAGTCACTCTCACCTCACCTTGGGAGTTCATCTGTTTTGTCCATTTGAACCAAGGCTGTATGAGGTCAGGAGCTGAGTGGCCCTGGTGGAACCCAAACTGGGCATTAGTGAGCAGGTTATTGCTAAGCATGTGCCGCTTGATAGCACTGTTGATGACCCCTTCCATTGCTTTATTGATGATTGAGAGTAGACTGATGGGGCGGTAATTTGTCCTGCTTTTTGTGTACTGGACATACCTGGGCAATTTTCCACATAGCAGGTAGACGCCAGTGTTGTAGCTGTGCTGAAATAGCTTGGCTAGGGGCACAGCATGTTCTGGAGCACAAGTCTTCAAAACTATTGCTGGAGTATTGGCAGGGCCCATTGCCTTTGCAGTATCCAGTGCCTTCATCTGTTTCTTGATATCAGGTGGAGTGAATTGAATTGGCTAAAGACTGGCACCTGTGATGCTGGGAACCTCTGGAGGAGGCCGAGATGGATCATCCACTCGGCACTTCTGGCTGAAGATTGTTGCGAATGCTTCAGCCCTATCTTCTGCACTGATGTGCTGGGCTCCGCCATCATTCAGGATGGAGATACTTATGGAGGCTCTTCCTCCAGTGAGTTGTTTAATTGTCCACCATCATACATGACTGGATGTGCCAGGACTGTGGAGCTTAGATCTGATCCGTTGGTTTTGGGATTGCTTAGCTCTATCACTATGCTGTTTGGCAAGCAAGTAGTCCAGTGTTATAGCTTCAGCAGGCTGACACTCATTTTTAGGTATGCTTGATGTTACTCCTGGCATGCCCTCCTGCACTCTTTATTGAACCAGGGTTGATCCCCTGGTTTAATGGTAAAGGCAATGAGGGATATGCCAGGCCATGAGATTACAAATTGTGCTCGGGTATAATTCTGCTGCTGCTGATGGCCCACAGCACCTCATGGATGCCCAGTCTTGAGTTGCTAGATCTGTTCGAAATCTATCCCATTTAGCACGGTGGTAGTGCCACACAACATAATGAAGGGTAGCCTCAATATGTTGACGGGACTTCGTCTCCAAAACGACTGTGCGGTGGTCACTCCTACCGCTATGGTCATGGACAGATGCATCTGTAGCAGGCAGGTTGGTGAGGATGAGGTCAAGTATGTTTTTCCCTCTTGTTGGTTCCCTCACCACCTGCCACAGACCCAGTTTAGCAGCTATGTCCTTTAGGACTCAGCCAGCTCAGTCAGTAGTGGTGCTATCAAGCCACTCTTGGTGATGGACATTGAAGTCCATTGAGTACATTCTGCACTCTTGTCATCCTCAGTGTTTCCTCCAAGTGGTGTTCAACATGGACGAGCACTGATTCATCAGCTGAGGGAGGGTGGTACGTGGTAATCAGCAGGTTCTCTTGCCCATGTTTGACCTGATGCCATGTGACTTCATGGGATCCGGATTCAATGTTGAGGACTCCGAGGGCAACTCCCTCCCAACTGTATACCACTGTGCCACCACCTCTGCTGGGTCTGTCCTGCTGGTGGGATAGGGCATATCCAGGGATGGTGGTGCCTGGGACATAATCTGTAAGATATGATTCTGTGAGGTTGACTATTTCAAGCTGTTCCTTGACTCATCTGTGAGACAGCTCTCCCAGTTTTGGCACTAGCCCCCAGATGTTAGTAAGGAGGACTTTGCAGGGCGACAGGGCTGAGCTTTCCATTGTTGTTTCCGGTGCCTAAGTTGATGCCGGGTGGTCCATCTGCTTTCATTCCTTTTTTGAGACTTTGTAGTGGTTTGATACAATTGAGTAGCTTGCTAGGTCATTTCAGAGGGCATTTAAGAGTCAACTACATTGCTGTAGATCTGGAGTCACATGTAGGCCAGGCCAGGTAAGGACAACAGATTTCTTTCCCTAAAGGACATTCGCGAACCAGATCGGTTTTTACAACAATTGACAATGGCTTCATGGTTATTAGGCTTTTAGTTCCAGATTTTTATTGAATTCAAATTCTACCATCTGCCCTGGTGGGATTTGAACCCGGGTTCCCAGAGCATTATGCTGGGTCTCAGGGTTACTAGTCCAGCGACAGTACCACTACACCATCGCCTCCCTAAAATCTGCTTTCAGGACCTTGTCCCTTTTCCTGCCCATGTCACTGGTCCCAATGTGGGCCATGACCTCTGGCTGCTCACCTTCTCCCAAAAGATTGTCCTGCAGCCATCTGTGGCATCCTTGACCCACCCAACCTTTTGCTGCAGCTCTCCACAGATTTTCAGATGCCTGTCCATGCACTGCGCTGCTGAGAATCCCCTATCTGTACAAGGGTGTTAACTAGAAATACATTGCAAATCAAGGAAAATGGGAAATCAATTATTCCCTCTAAATGAAATACCACAAAAGTGCATATTATCAGCGTTAGGTTAATGTTCAAGGAACTTGTTCAATTGGCTCCCCTCTCACCTGCCCATCCATCTTCCGTTTCAACGTCCAGCTGATCCAGTTCCTTCAGATCATCAGGGTTGACAATGGCAGGTCGATCGGTTGGCTCACCTGGTCGCCGAGCAGGTCTAGCTGGTCGCGTTGGACGAGTCACTCCCCGGGGATACCTGTGAATAACCACATTGGGAATTAAAGGATGAAGCATGCATCTAGCCAAGGCTCATCATCTGATATTAGAACGAAAAGTATAGGGGAGCTGCCTTTGGTGGAGCAAGTACGCAAGCAATGTCAGAGTACAACACTTAACCTTCTTCACCATGCTCCTTCAATTTTATACAGAATGATACTTAGATTGAAACAAACATGCTGTTTGGACTATTAGACTTTAGGTCCCCAGAATATCCTGTAACTTATCAATGTACAAGCTTAATCCTATTTTATATTTCATATTAACATGCTTTATATTATTATTTTAAATTAATAGATCATGATTAAAAAATTGTCAAATAGCCCAATTTAGCTGTAACTGTAAATGGTCTAATAAAATCATAGGTTCCATACCATAATTAATAAACGTACAGATTGTAAACATGCTTCTTACCTAATTGGCTCAGGTGGCTGGAACGGATATTGTAAGGATCCTTGTGGACCAAGGACAGGGGTAGGTTGAGGTCCCCGTGATTGTGGTGGGCACATCTACAGGGGCAAAAAAAAAATCAATTCCAGACATTGGTAAAGAGGTGATTAACAGGTGAAATTAGCCCTTGTGAATGAAGAACCCACAACTGAGTAAACAACAACGCCAGCCGGCAGCGGACAACAGCGCCGGCCGACCGACAGCGCCAGCGCCAGCCAGCAGCGAACAATAACCCCTGCTGAGAATGAATACCCTCTAACGACAGTGAACAATACTTCCCCCACCAAGAGTGAACAATAGCTTCCCCCTACCCCCGCTGACTGTAAACATTCACCCCCCCTAATCCCCACAGTGAGGTGGAGTTTTAAAAAATTGCAACATGGTTTTTTTAGGCAAATGGTAATTGAAGATTCAAGATTATAAAGGGAACTGAAGGGCTCAAATATAAGAGGACATGGAGTCATAGATGGCCACAATGGAAAAATAAAAAGGTCAGCACAAATACTGCTCTCAAAAGGGAGTCGTGGGTTATATCATTGTAGGGCCACTGACATGGCAGTATAAACAGGTTCAAGACAAAACAAGCAAAAGGGATTGGAGGGCAGGTTGAGAAAGTGGAGACTGAACTGTAAAATGGAGACAGCCTTGTTGCACCAAATTTTGCATTTTTCTAAATCTTTCCCCCAAACAGGTTTGTGGCTCCACAGATTATAGACTAACTATTATCTATTCCAATTTTAGAATGAAATGCAAATAAGCATTAGCTGAAAAGACGTTTACTTGAAAACAACTGTTACTGTCTCTGACACAACAAAGCACAAGCTACAAAACAGGAGCAAACTGGGAAGTGGGTTTAAGTAGTTAGCAACAATACACTCTGATGCTATGTCATTTCGCAGCCAGCTATCATCAACTTTCTTATACTGCTTCCAACCTGACTAGACCTGCATTCGTTGGCTTAAAATGCTCAGTTAGGAGACAATGCCACTTCGGAAGGACAAAGAGTTATAACTGCTTTGCTGCACAGTTCTAGTGAAACCAGCCTAAAATTTTCACAAGTTCATTTTGCTTTACTGAAATCCTGATGACAACAACGAGGCAGTTGCGTATCTCAAGTTAAAATACTGCTCACTGCATATCCACTGCAGTAAATCAGATAACTGGTGGGCTCTTGTCTTTCAGGTAATGGAGGTTATACTATGGATTGCCCTCACCGTTTTCCTTAGGGCACTTTATCCTGTTCTCAATTTCTGTTACGCCCAACTGCAAATAACAGTCACATTATAAGGAACCATCTCTACTTACTTAGCATTGATGAGAAGGTTGACCACCCTCAACCCACCCCCATCAACAGTAAGTCAGTGTATCAGGGTTGGCCATTTGACACATGGGAACCTTCCTTATTATTTACTCTCAGAATCTGGAGTTCACACCATTTTACTTCCTATCTCTTTGACTTCAGGCCACAGTTCCCGTTCCCTTGTTTATCTACACATTGTGCCTTTCAAGGTAAAATGGATAGGACTGATACAAATTTATAATGGCTCTGGGAAAGTAGAAGTTTCAGCTAATCACAGCTCTGACGGATGACAAGAGATGAATAATTTATCTGGTAAACAGCACAACCTAAATGAAGCCTACAAAATTCCACATTACACTCCACCTAATGCAAAAGTTTTACAGAATTGGCAAGAGGCCCAGAAAAGATAGCGACTGATTGTTTTATTATCCTTCTTATATCAGATGGGAATGTCAACTACCATGTTTGCTGACACTTGAGCAGGTGGCAATAATGCTAAACTCCCCATAGTATGACCGTGCTCATTTTCTGAATTTATCCGCCATATACAAAATTAATAGGGGAGACCCATTGGAACACCATTGCTTTATGAAGTTAGTGTCATGGAAGCTATATTGACCATATGATCTTTCTCCACCCCTGCTGAATTGTTTGGCTAGTATTGTTCATTATTTTTGAAAGCTGAGAAAAGCAGAAGCAGACTTGTTGCTATCGAAGGTAAATGGTTTTACAAATAACACTTGGTCTACATGATCTCCTAGACTGGTTTTGATTGCTGAGAAGGGTCAGAGAGCAATTGTACCACAGTATTTCATCCCACATTGGTCCTGGAGCATTTTCTGCCTGTCCCAGAAAGTTACTTCAGTGCAGAAGTTGGGAAGGGTGGAAACAGGAAGTGCTTGGTTATGATGCTCCAGCTATAACGAGTGTGGGGTAGGCGTGATGGACCACATTCAAGAAAGCGGCTCACCATCATCTTCTCAAGGGCAATTAAGGGTGGGTAACAAATGCTGGCCTTGCTAGCGACATCGCATCCCACGAAAATTTTTTTTAAAAAGCTGGTCTTTTCCTGCCCATCACTTTCATTAAGATTAGAATAGCTTAACGTACTAAAAATCCTTTTCTCAAAATTCACTTCTTGTTGTGGTGACAATTTTCTGTCAATGATTATAAGAGTCAATTACTATGTCAACACTCCCATTCAATTTTGGTATGTTAACAGTCACAATTTAGCTGCAGGCTTTGTCTTTGAGCTGGCACTGTGAAGCAAGCTTCTGGAATTTTTCTCAATTTCATTGCAACCTAGTATGTAAACATATGAACTGCGGAAATCCCACTGGCAATTTACTAGTTTTGTAATCAACTTACAAATGTAGGCAACATATCCCGGTAGGTAGATGGGAATTGGTGAGTCCCCGTCTGTAGTGGTATTCCCAGTCCCCTTCTCAGCGGAGTAGCAGGGCGCAGTGAAGGCTCTTTTGAGTCACTTGATGACACTGGCGTGTGCACTGGATCTTCTTGGTCTGAGCTTTTGGCTTCCACCTCTGGCGGTGGTGGGGTTGGTGCTGCTGTGGGGTTCAGGTTTCGCCCACCACCCTCCCTCCAAATGGCTACATCTGCAAGGAAAAAGACAACTGATCGATTCCAGAATGCAACTGATTAGTAAGCAGGTGTATCAAGATAAAGTGGTTGAGTCTCCAAACAGGGCAGCATATCAGACACGTTCCAGTAATTACAGTTTGAAGGTCGAGGATAAATTTAATGGACCAGCTAATTTAAACCAAACCTTGTACAAATTTAATAACTTCTTAGCTTTACGGACAAGCATTCCACAAAGGGGGAATCTCTGGGATGCCTTTTCATTTTCTTCTTAAAATGTGAGATACATTGATTGCAATGTGATTGGATTTTCTTGACAGAACAATTTAAAACGGCTAATTACAGCTATCTGCATCCATAATTTCAGAACAAATTTTGAATTAAGGGATAAATCTTGCGTCACAGGTAAACAAACATACCTCATTTACGGAAGTGTATTTTCCACAGCAGCGCTACTGGGAAATAATTTCACATTCATACTAAGGTTAACTAAACAAGTTTTTAGCATGAGCCAAAACAAAAATAAAAATAAAAATACCTGGAAAAACTCAGCAGGTCTGGCAGCATCTGAGGAGAGGAACACAGTTCCAATCCATTGTTTTATCTCTACTTTTTAGCCTATTTCGATTCCTTCACCCCACTCCCACTAGGGCTATCTGTACCTTGCTTGTCCTGCTTTCTACTCTTAATTAGCACGTTCCTTATATAATATCACCACCTTCAACACCTCTTTGTCCTTTTGTCTATGACATCTTTTGGCTATCTCCACCTATCACGGGCCCTCTATCCAGCGCTACTTGTCCCACCCCCTCTTAAACCAGCTTATATTTCACCTCTCTTCTATTTTTACTTAGTCATGCGGACTCGAAACGTTAACTGTGTTCCTCTCCGCAGATGCTGCCAGACCTGCTGAGTTTTTCCAGGTATTTTTATTTTTGTTTGGGATTTCCAACATCCACAGTTTTTTGCTTTTATTTTAGCATGCAAAATTATTTAAAACAGCTGGGCCCAGTTTCTTATTGAAGAGGTTGGATTTATTAGTTCAGGGAAGAACAAGGTCTGTAAAAAAAATAAACTACATCACTTCGAGGAGGAAACAACAACAGGGCTACTTGTTTGGTAAGGCACAGAAATGTGCTGCTTGCAAAATCGATAAGGGTTTAATGTAAAGTTCACAGTCTTTTTGGGATGGGCCAATTATCAGGTTTCAGATTCTTTCAGGCATTTTGTCCACTGTTTCAGAACTGGACTTGACTAAGAATCAAGTAGTGGAATCCTATTCCAATTGGCAAGTTACTGAAATTATGGTTTTGAGTAAACAAAGCTGCAGTGCCATCATTTCACCTATTGCATTTTAGAAACTAAAAGCAGTATTCTTCTTCCCTTTGGAATCTGACACGAGTTTCGCTTTCCTATCACTCAGCACTCATGCAAACTCTCTAGGCAGGCCATGAACAGACCCAGTAAATGTCTGCATGCCAGCAAAAGTTTCAGATCTTGCACACATCTTTGCGCCTTACTCTGTGGGCGGAGGCTTGGTCCTGGCCCATATGACTGATCTGTGGTGTCCTTTTCTTTTCCAGCCTTTTCCTGGTCTCCAGCTGCTTTCAATGTGGGAAATTCCTCTTGAGAGAATGGTAACTGCTTGTTCGATCCTCTTCCGCCTAAAACAAATAATGATTTTTTTTAAAGTCACTCACAGTCAGCCTAGGTATATTTAAGGCATTACCCTTCCCAAGATCAGTGTATGCTTCCCAGGGTGCAGAGTCAATGCTGAACAGAGCTGGGCAACGTTGACCACCAATGACTATAGAATCACTGAAGTACCATGGCAGGGCTGTGGTGCCTGAAGACTCTGTTACCAATGGAGTGGAAGTGAGAATAGGAGGTGCATAGAGCAAAGAAGAGAATATTAAAGTGGAGGAGGCAACAGAGATAGGTGGGATTAAACTTTGCAAGATTTTGAGCATTACATTTCTAAATTAAACATCTTAAGAATCAGGGACCAAGGTAGGTCAATGAGGATGGGGTGATGGGCAAGAGACTTAGGAAGTAATTTTAACCCCCAAAACAGGTGGATTGAGATTGGAAGAGAAATAAAGTATTTGAGAATCTCGAGCATGACCTCAACCACCCCATTTCTGGGTTTAACAGAGGAAAGACAGAGGGTCAGCAACCAACACGCTCTCAGGAGGCAGGCTGGTAATTAAATTTCTAATGGCAATGGAAGCCTCAAATTGAATCTGATTTATACGTTTAACCCTGGCCAGAAAAGTCACCTGGGCTTCAAGGGAAAGGTAAATCCCTTTACAGCACTGCTTGTGGGTTAAGGTGAGCAGGACTGCTTTCCCCAGGTTTACTGCGCATACCTCCAACCATCTGCCTTGCCACTCTCCATATTCAGGAAATCTGCCTGCAAATATTGGGCGCTCTGTGTGCAACAGCTGCCTGAGTTTTGGAGAGGTTGTAAGCCAATGGGGTGTTAACAAATATTTCAGCACACAGGGCAGTCATTCAGTTCATTTTGCTTTAAGAAGCTTCTCCCCTTCAGTGTCTTCAATGGTGCCCTATTTCCCTGGTCTTTCATTGTATGCTTTAATATTTGGTTGATATCAAGACCCAATGTAAAGAGACTTCAAAGTTAAGCCCAACAGTCAGCAGGTTCTTGCAAGGCATAAGGCAGGCTCAGTATTCTACATCAGGCATGAAGAAAGAGCCTTATGTTGATGAAAAGATTGGGAGCAGACAATGTGATATTATATTAGGAGTCTGGTCTGCAGGAACTGAATGTTATAAATGGTGGAACTAATGTTAACTCCAGGGGTACTGGTTTTGGCTTTCAATATATGTGAATTGCATACATACGTACATACATACTAATTGGGAGGGCTAGGCCAATCGGGCCCTTGAGCCTGCTCCACCATTTGATAAGATCATGGCTGATCTGATTGTACCTCAACTCTACTTTCCTGTCTATCCCCTACACCTTTTGACTCCCTCATCAATCAAGAATCTACCTCACTCAGTCTCAAAAACATTCAATGACCCAGCCTCCATTGCACTTTGGAGAAGAGAATTCCACACACTACTGACCCTCTGAGAAAAAACATTTCCTCATCTGCATTTAAAAGGGAGACCCCTCATTTTTAAACTGTGTCCCCTAGTTCTAGTCTCTCCCATCCTCTCAGCATCCACCACATCAAGACCCCTCAGGATCTTATATGTTTCAATAAGGTCTTCTCTCATACTTTTAAAACTCCAATGAATACAGGTCCAGCCTGTCCTGCCTTCCTCATGGTATAACCCCTTCATCCCAGGAGTCAATCAAGTTGACTGCTAAAAATCCATTAAAAGGGACTGTATTGGGGAGTGGGTGGAGTGGAGACTGATGATGGTCCACAGTACTGAGGCTTGTGTGTGCGATAAAATCAATACAGCTAATGTCCATGGAAGCACACAACTTATTAAATTGTTAAGACAATCTATTTTAAGCAGATTCATAACATTTATTAGAGAAGTGACAAAGTTATCAAGATATGCTGAAAAACAATTAACTCACCACCTCCTGTTCCTGCTGACTTTGCCTTCAATTGTGCCCATGACTTTACTCCACCTTGTGCTGAATTTGTGTTCTGTCAATTGTTGAAGAAAGAAAGGCCATTACATTTCAGGCAACAGAGTTCAAAGCACCCACTTACCAGATACAGCCATTCTTGACTCGCTTGAGTCACTATCATGCACCACCACTGATGTGGTTCTTTTTAACATGCAAATCTAGGTGGAATAGCACTGCAATGCTGAACCAGCTGCAGCACTTCTTTTATTGCTATTTATTGTGTCTTGAAGCAATTTGCTCACCTTTCATTAATTTTTCATCCAATAGGTTTTTATATACACTTCAACTCATGCATTAAGCTACCATTGTGCATTTAAATAGGACAGGAGAAACCCATCTTGATCAAAGAAGCGTTGTTATTTCACATATCACACTGAATCCTCTCCCTCCCTGCATTGCTGAAAGGTTTACCAAAAGCTTGGTTCTTACCTCGTGGACTGGTGCTGGCTTTGGCACACTGGAGGCAGATGTCTGTGAAACCGGCTGCGATGGCAACTCCGGCTGCTGTACTGCTGATACACTGGTACTGCAAAACACAATGCCGGCAAGGTCAGCAAAACCACCAGACCAGGTACCCACAGAACGTTTCAAAAGTCAAAATAGTGGAACTTCTCTCAAAATCCCTGTTGTAACAGAACACAGAATGGATTCTTTCTGAAGTTTGGCCAATCAAAGATTTAACCAACTCATTGATAAGATGGACCTGTAGAAAAACTTCTCAAATTGTGGCTCAATTTAAAAGAACTGCCAAGTTTCTTTTAGCCTCATCCATGCCTTTGTTCCTGCCAGGTTTGACTATTCCAATGCTCTCCTGTTCAGCCCTCCATTTTCCAACCTTTATAAACTTGAGCTCATCTAAAACTCTGCTGTCTGCATCCTAACTCACACCTAGTCTTGTTCATCCATCACCGTGTGTTCATTTTTTAGTAGTTGTTTACAATTCTGCATCCAGGACAACAAGAGGCTATCGGCCCCACACGTTCTTAGTCCCATTCACCAAAGAAGTTCCATTAGCACACAAGTTCTAATAATGCGGTTGCTAATATAAACACCTTGGCTAAAATTAAAGGTCTAGAAACAAGGTAACATGAAATGATGTAGAGTGAGTGCCCTCAGCTGTCACTGTCCAGGGAAATGAGAGTGCTGTAGTAGCTCAAGGAGCAGGAAGATTCCAGAAGAATTTTCGCAGGATATGAAGAAACGCTTCTGGAGGTGGTGAGTCCTTCAGGAGATGACAAAATGAAAAAGGTGGCCAAGATTAGGCTTGCTCTTCCAACATATGAAAGACGGGTCTTGCTACTGTTACCCACAGGTACACCATCCCCTCCTAACTCTGGTAGTTCCAATAGCAGTACAAGAAATTGGAGGGATTTGGCCGGGGGGGGGGGGGGGGGCACAGAGTATAATTAGTGCCTTCCCAATGTCATTTAGCAGCAGTGGAATATCTAGGGCACCACTAAACCTCCCTGTTGCAACAGGGAGAGAAAGACTCCTGGCTACAATTGCAGACAGTGATGGTGCAGTGGTAACAACCCACCCCATTTCCTGCTGCTGCATTACCCAACATTGGGCAGTTTCAACAGGAGAATCCTTCACGTTAGCAGAGCACCCACCAAGGCTAATACTAGTGCCTTAGAAAAGATTCCGATTCCCCCTCCCTGGAAGGGTTTTTTTTTAAAAAGTAGCTCAAAATCAGATCAGCAATGGAACAATCTTACTTCTTTTGGTCCTGCTGCTCCTGTTTGCTTGCCCATCCTGTTCCGTCTTTGGGTACAATGGTCACGTTTGGGTCGTTTCCTTTGTTTTCAGCCTTTAAGCTGGGAAGGTTTGCAGGCGGGGGCATGCGCCGGGCAGCAGCCACTTTGCCAAGACTCTGCAAGCCATGTCGAGGGACAACTGCAACATAGATTAGACAAATCTCAGGAGTGCTCAGGAATGTACACAACTACCTGCGTCGAATACAAGAAGGAAGAAAAAACACTTCCAGGATACGAGTGAAGAATGATCTAGACAGCAAGCGCAAAACAACTGCAGCATTAGCAATAAGCAAATCTTCTTCATGACGATATTATAGTTGCAGTGCAAGTACAGCCTGATATCACACTCTGCAAAGAAAGCAATAACAGAGGACCTCTTATAATGAACATAAGATCTTAGTTTAACTTAATTATACCTCTAACCACAGACGCAAAAACAATCGCTATCTTTAATAACAGGTATAATTGGAGAAAAGTTTTCAGCTTAAATGGCTGATTGAAAGGTACAAGATTCAATTGTGATGCAGAGAAGATTTTTTGAAAGGTGGTAGGATGCTTCAGTGGCCCTGGGATTCCCAGGCTACGATGCAGTGTTTGGAATTTGAACATGTCACAAGGTCATCAAAAATGTGCAAGACCATACAAGAGGGACACAAAAAATTTCAGAATTCAATGAGTCAAAGCCAGGTGCCAATAACATGCAACAACTTCTACTCCATCTCAGAAATGGCACGTTTGCTCTTTAATATCTCCAATTTTTACTTAGTTCAGCTCCTGCAATATAGTTGCTCTAGGATTCAGAGACTGAGTAAAACAAAGAGACCGAGAGAGACAGAGTGAGAAAGACTGACAGAGAGAGAGAGACAGACAGACACAGACCGAGTGTGAGACACCGAGTGAGAAAGATGGAGAGAGCAAGCGCGCATGCAAGAGAGGGAGTGAGTGAAAGAGAAAGATGGAGCGAGAGAGAGAGAGCACGTGTGCAAGAGAGAGACTGACCGAGAGACACAGAAAGGCTGAGAGAGGAGAGAGCGAGAATGAAACCAAGACAAAGACACCATGAGAAAATGACCGAAAGAGAGAGAGAGAAACCGACAGGCAGGGAGTGTGGGAAGGAGAATATACATCTCTGCACTCAAACTGATGACAGGATCAGCCTCAGCAGCAATGTCTCATACACTGGACAAGGAGTTAGAGAGTGACAATCACACACAAAACCATCTCCTAGCATACCATGTTGCTACTAGGAAATAAAAATGGGATTTGGGGGAAAAAACGCTGAGAAATGCATAATAAGTGGAAACCACAAGTCCCAGTGATCCATGCATCTGGCCAAATTTCTTCCTCATTACATACCTCCTGAATGTTTCTGGGTTTCTAGTGACTTTCCTTTGTACTTATCGAACAGACTGAGAGAGGAGTACTTCGATTTTCCATCCTTCCCCTTGGTAGTTTGCCCCAAACGATCTGACATTGCGCTGGAATGTCATCGAGTATGGTGGTTGTTTTCAGCACCGCTGAGAGCGTGCCGCTCACTGGGGGGATAAAAATAGAAATATTGTTCAGAAGCATGGTTTATTCCCCAATTTCTATCCGCATATATCCCAACCTACACACAGTAAGCCCGCTGCTGTTCCCAAAAACTGAACAGCATCCAATACAACCTCCACAAACAGCACAGACTCATTGACAGCTTGACACAAAGAATTCTCAAGGGTGGGATCCATCCTTTGGCTGTAGATGGGTACACTGCTGAACCTGACTAACAGTTGCAGGTTAGAAATAACCACACCAAACTGAAGAGAAGTGCCAGCAGGAATCTTGCTGCCCATTAATCATAGGCAGCAGAACACTCCCCACATAGTCCTTCTACAATCGACGCAGTTGGGTTAGATGATTTTCACTGTGTTCTATGGTTATCGCCTGAAAAAAGTAAATATAAAGGAATATTGGTTTCTTCTTCAGTTCTCTGCCCAAAGGCCGGTCCGACCCACAGTGCTGAACCTCCACCACAGGTTAGGGCAAGGAGGCAGGTCTCCAATCCACCCCAGCTGGAATGAGGAATCGAATCCCATGCTGTTGACATCAGTCTAATCCAGACAGCCCATCCAGCCAACTGGACCCCAAGGAGTCTAAGTTGCTGTGGCACATGCACTTTTACATGCACGTTGCAATCCTGGAGCTATGAACAGTGATGGTGGAGGCTCCAATTTCTTTCCATCACATGGCTGACCAGGAATCTCTCCCACTCTTATCACCTGCCACTAGTGTGTTTTGGAAGGATTTACAAGTTGATACCCATTTGGCCACATTACAAATGCATCTTCCTTGGCCATCAAGTGGGAGTGGGACTTGAATCCGAATCTTCTGGCTCAGAGGCAGGGTTGCTACCCACTGCACCACAAGACCCCCTCTATATGGGATTACTCCTCCCGAAGAGCAGGGTGGAATTGCACAAAGGGAAATTTACAATTTAAATAAATAACTTGGATGATGAAACCAAAGGTATGGTTGCTAAATTTGCTAATGACACAAAGATAGGTGGAAAGCAAGTTGTGAAGAGGACATAAAGAAGCTACAAAGAGATATAGACAGGTTAAGTAGAGTGAGCAAAAATCAGGTGAATGGAGTATAATGTGGGAAAATGTGAAATTGTCCATTTTTGCAGGAAAAATGAAAAAGCATATTATCTAAATGGTGAGAGATTGCAGAGCTCTGATATGCAGAGGGATCTGGGTGTCCTAGTGTATGAATCACAAACGGTTAGCATGTAGGTACAGCAAGTAATTAGGAAAGCTATTGGTCTCCTTAGTTAAGGATGGATGTAAATGCATTGGAAACAGCTCAGTTTAGTAATACCTGGAATGGGTGGGTTGTCTTATGAGGAAAGATTGGACAGGCTAGGCTTGTATCCGCTGGAATTTAGAAGAATAAGAGATGACTTGGTTGAAACATATGAGATCCTGAGTGACTGGACAGGGTGGACGTGGAAAGGATGTGTCCTCTTTTGGGAAAATCTAGAACCGCGGGGGGCTGGGGGGTCACTGTTTAAAATGAGGGGTCCCCATTTAAGACAAAGGTAAAGAGAATTTTTTTCTCTCAGAGGGTAGTGAGTCTTTGGAACTCTCTTCCTCAAAAGGCAGTGGAAGCAGACTTTTTGAATATTTTTAAGGCAGAAGTAGATAGATTCTTGATAAACAGATGGGTGAAAGGTTATCGGGGGTAGGCAGGAATGTGGGGCTGAGGTTACAATCAGATCAGCCATGATCTTACTGAATAGCGATGTAATTTCGAGGGGCCGAGTGGCCTACTCCTGCTCCTAATTCATATGTTTGAAAGCAAATCAGTAAGCAGACTACAAGAACCTTTGGGATACAGTAACACTTCATTGACAACAGGCACTGGCTGTATCATTTAATGCACCTGGGATCCCCAGACACAACACTGTTCAAACCACCTTCCCTATTCAATATAAACAGAGCTACTATGGGCTGGGGAAGTGGGGGAAATATTTGAGCAAAACATTGTCCCTCCTTCCCCACCCTTCCAATGAAGGTTTATATTGATGCAACCTGGGGACCCACTTCCACACCCTCTTTTTGACCGGTAGCTGGAGCTGCTTGGCTATCCCATCAATAAGACACAATGTGGCAAGTAGGGTCCGCATCCTTCAATCTTAGATGCTGATTGTCCTGCCAAATGCAGACAAGGTTCACCAGTGCTAAGCTCAAAAGTTCAAATGTTTTTCTAGAACACAATGCCTTTATATATTCTCACCCTGGAATAGGTAAGGGTTGTAATAAACGAAACAGTTTCTCCAATGGTTCCACTGGTTTATACAGAGAATATTGAAGTTTACAGCGAGGGATGGTCCCAGGAACTGTACTACACCAGCTGTCCAGCAGATGCCTGGGTTTGGTAGTGATGGCAACCCAGAGGTTGCAAGCTCAAACCCGTCCACATCAAGTTGTGAAATTGAATTTGACAGAAATCTGGTAATTTGTGTTTGGACTGTTACACTATAGATAGCCAGATGGTAAGGATAGGACTGGAGCGTGATCATAACAGACTTATTTACAGAAACACATTACAAACATGTATCCATATCATGTGAACAAATATGAAAAGGACCAGATCTCCATAATTAACTTGGCCTGGAGCAATTTCCGACTCCTGATCGTTATCCACTGATCTCTGCTGCAGCGTGAACAGAAGCAGACGTAACTGTGAGTTTACCCCTCCCCCCACTCCTTGGAATGAGCAGCTCATTGGCATCCACCATCATAGAGGATGTCTCTTGGGCAGAATGTGACTGTGGAACTATATCTCAGCAAGAACTCAACAGCTTCAGGAGAGGAAAGGGGAAATGCAGTGGAAAAGCTAAATGAACCAAGTTATAGAGACCGGGGCCCAACCAGGTCTGGATGAAACATTTAAGAATGATGGCGAGACCCAGTGTCTTGTTTCCCAGGCAGCAATCTGTGACACTGCTTCCCAATACATGTTATATAGGACTGCTCTTTGTATCATAGTACTTCCCTTTCTGAACAGTAATGATAACTTTCTCAAACAATCTCTCAAACTAGACAGCAGCAGTTTAACTTGATGCAAACAGTATTAAAGCAATATATACTCAAGTATTTGCATAAACTCTTATATCTTAGTAAAGGTTTATTACGATCATGAACCCATGCAACTGAAAACACCATTTTCTTGAAGTTTCCTATGAAAAAGTAAGGCTCTTTGGGAGGAGAGACCGCAAACATATTCACAGTCAGAAAGGTTGTGTATCTGTGAATATGGGACCAATAGTGGTCGCCTCAGACATTAATACAAGGGGACGATGATGGATTTTACCAGTTTTCCATCAAGCGTTTAGGTTCCATACTCAATAGTCCAGAATTCTGCATGAATTAGGACTTAGGTCCGGGCCCGAAGACACTTTTTTTTTACAGGAACAGATTCTCTTGCAGCTGAACCACTGGATTCAGCTGCCTCACAATTAACACAGATCTTTGTATACAGGAGTCACCACACTTAATGCCAGGATTAATAAGATTATTGCAAAATTGTTTATAAAGACTGGAACAAGGTTGATTTGACAGGGCATGAACCATAATTAACAATATTGCACAGGACCACAGTAGAGGCAGTGATCATCAGCCCCTAAGAAAGACAACCATGATCCAAAGTTCATCCTCCCCTCACAGACCACGATGAGCACAGACAGAAAACCTTACAGGCCAAACATCAGGACTGGTGCCTGCTCTGTGTTCAGTTCTGGGCATCTAATCAAAGAGGTAACGTTATTGACCTGAGCAAATGTCAAATGATAATGATTCCCAGTGAAGGAAGTTGGGCTCATCTCTTTGTGAAAGAAAGCAGCCAAACCTGCTGGGTTTTTCCAGCATTTTCTGTTTTCATTTAAGATTTCTTCTTCTTAGGCAGTCCGTCAGGGTCGAGGATGACTAACTTCCACTCCGGTTTGATGGGTTCTGGGAGGGCTGATAAGTCCAATGCGTGACCTGCAGACTCTGCCAAATGTGCGGCAGGTGGGATTGAAGAGTTGAGTAGATGAGTTGTTTGGAGGTGTGTGTACTCTCTCCGACGCCTCGACTTTACCTCTGCGTGCTCTCAACAAAGTCATTCAATGTGATCGGTGCCTCCCCAAATAAACATTCTCTATTTTTGTTGGCCCCAAGCCAGGAACGCCCATGTTTCTTTGAGAACATCCCTAAAGTGTTTCCACTGTCCTCCTGGGACTCTCCTGTCGAGTACAGTTCCAGCAGAGTAGCGGCTTTGGGAGTCCGGTGTCAGGCATATGAACGACAAGTCCCACGCAATGGAGCTGACTTTGAGTGACTAGCGCCACGATGCTGGGTAAGTTGGCATGGGAGAGGATGCTGCTGTTGCGTCATCTTTCTTCTCACTGGATTTGGGGGATCTTGAGAAGGCACTGCTGGTGGTACTTCTCCAGTGCTTTGAGCTGCCTGCTGTAGGTTGTCCAAGCCTCCGAAGCATAAAGGAGCACAGAGATCGCTGCTGCCCGGTAAACCATGACCTTAGTCTCGGGTTTGAGATCCTGGTCGTCAAATACTCTTTTCCTCAGTCGAAAGCTAAGCTGGTAATGCTGGAAGTGATGGTGAATTTCGTCAACACGGACGACAAATTTGAGGTTTGCATGGAATTGAGATAACTGATAAAAAAATTGCTCACTATAGAGAGAAGGGTTCAAGTCTCGCAGCACATAGGAAATGGAAGAAAGAGTCAGATGGAACATTTTTACCTGCATAACAAAGTTCAGTTGGATGAATTTATGGAGGAAAGATTGAGGTTTATTCTGAGATGGGTAGGTGAAGGTAACTGATGAAAAGGGGGCCTTACTGGGTTGTTTGGCCAACGACTTTGCCCAAAAGTCATTTAATCCCTCAGGCCTCTTCCGCTATCCAATTAAATCACAGCTGATCTGTATCTCAACTCCAACTACCTGCCTTGGCTCCATAACTCTTACCAACCTTGCTTCAAAATTAAGTTAAATTCCAATCCTACGGTTTTTCAGTTATTAAAGAAAAATGTTAAATTGTTCACTTTGGTTAAAAAAAAGGGATGTCTGAGGATATAACGGAGATCAGCAATCTTGGCTTTCCTAAACAAATTCTTTTAAACTGTTGCCGGCTTCCCATTGTGTAGAAATTTAACCACATCTAAGGTCATCCCAAGGTTTTTGACCATAAACAAATTTCGCTTGAAGTTTTGCGATTGTTGCTGTGTAAACAAATACAGCAGCCAATCTGCGCAAAGCAAGATTCCACAAATAGCAACCGAGACAAATATCCAGTTAACTGAGTGTTGGTAGCGCCGGATGACTAGGGAACTTGGCCAGCTTCATGCTCTTGGGGTCTCTGAGATCGATCAAAACTAATAGATAGGACCTGGGTTTAGTAAATCCCCATTGATAATGCCTCAGATGGCGCGGCACCGTCTCAGACGGCGCGGCACCGCCTCAGACGGTGCAGGTCCTGGCGTGGAGCTAGATTTTAAAATAAAAGCATCTACAGGTATTTAAAAAGTGGCCTGGAGAGGCAGAAAACTGTTTTCAACCACATCATCAAGGACACTCTCATCCTGCTGTGGCCTCCACGAGGGGCTGGAATAGAACCACACTTGTACAAGGCAACACACAGCCCTGGAACCAACAGGAAGGAGTACAAGATGTGAGAAGGAAGAGGTAGATTCTTATGTAGACTGCTTCTGTTGAATACTGACCCCAGTTGATAGCTGCTGCTTTAAAGATACATTAACCCACCTCCCAAACTCTACAACTATTGTAAAGGTTTAAAAATAACCACATACAGTACATTCTGCAAGGTGCCAGGAAAGACAGCTTTTGTACAGCTCCAGCTGTAGGATTAACATCCTTCAAAATTTTGATACATGCGCAAAAGAAACATACAAGAATCACAAAAAGACAGTGAACTCCAGATCTCCTTTTGCAACAGACTGGTCTTGAACAAATCATATCCCAAGCACCTTGGAGTCACTCTGGGCTGCAGCCTCACATACTGAGAGCACCTGAAAAGGGTCACAGAAAACACCAAGAACAGAGGAAACAGTATCCAGAAACTAGCTGGCAGCAGCTGGGAGTCCAGTGCACACACTCTTCGTACAGCTAGCCTTGCTCTTGGGTAGTTTTCAGCAGAATCCTGCTCCCCTGAGTGGGTGGAAAGCAGCCACTATCCTCAACACATTAATGTGGATGGTCAGAGGTACACAGAAATCAACACCCATACAATGGCTCCCAGTCCTGCCTAATATCCTACCTCCTTACCTGCACCAAAGGCAAAAACATTGGAAGAGTTTGACTGCATTGAAGCCAACCCAGAGCTGCCAATCGATGAAGACCTGCAGAACCACATGATTCAAGGCAATTCACCTAACACACCTGGCTGTCCAACCTGGACTTAGACTTCTAAAACTGCATGATGTCAAAAGCAAGATGACAACAAAGGGACACGGGAAAAGTCAAACATGTCAAAGAAAATATCACTAAGTAGGCATGTGACTGAAATTCCTGTCTTTGAATGGTTTACAGTATAATCTGAGGGTGTGTGTGCGTGTGTGAGACGGGTAATTCTGTCCCTGTTCTTCCCCCATCTCTGATGTTGACAGTTTGCAGGGCGTAGCTCCACAGATTAAGCTGGGGCACATCACCCTTACAGGGAGAAGGAGAATATCAGAGTGCGATCCTGTCCTCGCCCATGTTCACAGATGTGCAGTCCCAGCAAGGGTTCACCACGTCAAAATTGGAACAGGAAAGAGAGCAGAGAAAGTGAAAGGAAAGGAAGAGAACAGAATAAAGGTTTCGCTTTCACACAGCATCTTTCAGAATGTCCCAAAGTCCCTCACAGCCACTGAATTAATCTTCAGGTGCAGCCACTGTGGTGGAGATTGCTGTGTGAAAGTTGGCTGCCACTGCTATGTCCACAACAGCCATGAACTAAATGATTGGTTCAATGTTTTCTGGGAGTTAGTGAGCTGAGGCTTAATTCCTGGAGTTTGTCTGGACCTCACAACCTCCTGGCTTCGAGGTGAATGTGCAACCACTGAGCTGAGCCAATGTTCAAGAGCGTAAATCGGAACATCCCTAATGTTATCGTTTAGCAAAGAAAAGGAGAACAGAATATGAATGCAATCTAGCAAAAAATATAAAACAGACTGTAAAAGCTCCTGTAGGTATGTAAAAAGGAAACGTTTGGCTATGATAAACGTGGGTCCAATACAGGCAGAGTCAGAAGAATTCATAACGAGGAACAGAGAAATGGCAGGGAAGCTAAATGATTAATTTGTGTCTGTTTTCACTAAGGAAGGTACAGGAAATCTCTTAGATTTAGAGATCCAAGGGATTAGGGAGAATGAGAAGTTGAAGAAAATTAGTATAAGTAAAAAGGCTGCACTGGAGAAATTAATGGGACTGAAAGTTGATAAGTTATTTTTTATTATTCATTCATGGGGTGTGGGCATTGCTGGCTGGACCAGCATTTATTGCCCATCCATAGTTGCCCTCGAGAAAGTGGTGGTGAGTTGCCTTCTTGAACCGCTGCAGTCCACGTGGTGTAAGTACTCCCACAGTGCTGTTAGGAAGGGAGCTCCAAGATTTTGACCCAGCAGCATTGAAGGAACGGTGATATATTTGCAAGTCAGGATGGTGAGTGCCTTGGAGGGGAACTTCCAGGTGGTGGTATTCCCCATCTATCTGATGCCCTTGTCCTTCTAGATGGCAGTGGCCATGGGTTTGGAAGGTGCTGTCAAAGGAGTCTTGGTGAATTCCTGCAGTGCATCTTGTAGATGGTACACACTGCTGCCACTGTGCGTCGGTGGTGGAGGGAGTGAATGTTTGTGGATGTGGTGCCAATCAAGCGGGCTGCTTTGTCCTGGACATCATCTTGAGAGTTGTGGGAGCTGCACTCATCCAGGCAAGTGGGGGGTATTCCATCACACTCCTGACTTGTGCCTTGTAGATGGTGGACAGGCTTTGGGGATTCAGGAGGTGAGTCATTCGTCGCAGGATTCCTAGCCTCTGACCTGCTCTTGTAGCCACAGTATTTATATGGATAGTCCAGTTCAGTTTCTGGTCAATGGAAACCCCCAGATTGTTGATAGTGGGGGATTCAGTGATGGTAATGCCATTGAATGTCAAGGGGCTATGGTTAGATTCTCTCTTGTTGGAGATGGTCATTACCTGGCACTTGTGTGGCACGAATGTTACTTGCCACTTGTCAGCCTGGATATTGCCACGGTCTTAGTACATTTGGACACGGGCTGCTTCAGTATCTGAGGAGTCGCGAATGGTGTTGAATATTTTGCAATAATCAGCGAACATCCCCACTTCTGACCTTATGATTGAAGGAAGGTCATTGATGAAGCAGTTGAAGATGGTTGGGCTGAGGACACCACCCTGAGGAACTCCTGCAGCGATGTCCTGGAGCTGAGATGACTGACCTCCAACAACCACAACCATCTTCCTTTGTGATAGGTATGACTCCAACCTGTGAAGAGTTTTCCCTCTGATTCCCATTGACTACACTTTTGCTAGGGCTCCTTGATGCCACACTCAGTCAAATGCAGCCTTGATGTCAAGGGCAGTTACTCTCACCTCACCTCGGGAGTTCAGCTCTTTTGTCCATTTTTGTAGCAAGGCTGCAACGAGGTCAGGGGCTGAGTGGCCCTGGAGGAACCCAAACTGGGTGTCAGTGAACAGCTTATTGCTAAGCAAGTGCTACTTGATAGCACTGTTGATGACCTCTTCCATTGCTTTACTGATGGTCGAGAGTAGACTGATGGGGCGGTAATTGGCCAGGTTGGATTTGTCCTGCTTTTTGTGCAATTTTCCACATAGCCGGATAGATGTCAGTGTTGTAGCTGCAATGGCACAGCTTGGCTAGGGGAGTACAAGTCTTCAGTACTATTGCCGGAATATTGTCAGAGCCCATAGCCTTTGCAGTATCCAGTGCCTTCAGCTGTTTCTTGATATCACATGGAGTGAATCAAATCAGCTGAAAACTGGCATCTGTGATGCTGGTGACCTCCGGAGGAGGACAAGATGGATCACCCACTCGGCATTTCTGGCTGAAGATTATAGCAAATGCTTCAGCCTTACCTTTTGCACTGACACGCTAGGCTCCCTCATCACTGAGAATGGGGGTATTTGTGGAGTCTCCTCCTCCAGTGAGTTGTTAAATTGACCACCACCGTTCACGGCTTGATGTGGCAGGACTGCAGAGCTTACAACTGATCCGTTGCTTGTGAGATTGCTAAGCCCTGTCTATCGCTTGCTGCTTATGCTGTTTGGCACACAAGTAGTCCTGTGTTGTTGGAACTTTTTGAGGATGTTACTAACAAAATTGATAAAGGAGTCTCGATGGACGTAGTACACTTGGATTTTCAGGAGGCTTTTGATAAAGTCCCCCACAGGAGGCTGATTAGCAAAATAAAAGCACATGGGATAGGAGGTAATATACTGGCATGGATTAAGGAATGGCTAACAGGCAGAAAACAGAAAGTAGGAATAAATGGGTCATTCTCGCGTTGGAAGGCTGTGACTAGGCGGGAATGTGTGTTGTGAGGAAGATGTAAAGCAGTTACAGGAGGATTTGGACAGGCTTAGTGAGTGGGCAAGAACATGGCAGATGGTACGCAATGTGGAAAAATGAGAGGTTATCCACTTTGGTAGAAGGAGCGGATGTGCAGATTTCCTAATTTATTTCCTAAAGAGTTTAGAAAGTGTAGATGTACAAAGGAACCTGTGTGTCCTCGTCAATAAGTCACTGAAAGCTAACATGCAGGTGCAGCCGGCAATTAGGAAGGTTAATGGTATGTTGGCCTTTATCGCAAGAGGATTGAGTACAGGAGTAGTGAAGTCTTGCTTCAATTATATAGAAGCTTGGTTAGACCGCACCTGGAGTACTGTGTACAGTTTTGGTCCCCTTACCTCAGAATGGGTATTATTACCATAGAGGGAGTGCAACAAAGGTTCACCAGACTTGTTCCTGGGATGGCGGGACTGTCCTATGAAAAGAGATTGGGGAAACTGGGCCTGTTTTCTCTAGAATTTCGAAGAATGAGAGGTGATCTCATTGAAACCTCCAAAATACAAATATAGGGTCGATGCAGGCAAGGTGTTTCCCCTGGTTGGGGAGTCTAGAACCCAGGGACACAATTTCAAAATAAGGAGGAAGTCACTTAGGGCTGAGATGAGGAGAAATTTATTTATTTAGAGGGTTGTGAATCTTTGGAATTCTCTACTTGAGAGCGCTGTGGAAGCTCAGTCATTGAGTATGTTTAAGGTAGAGACTGATAGATTTCTAAATGCCAATGACACAAAGGGATATGGGGATAGTGTGGGTAAAAGGCACTGAAGTGTTCGATCAGCCATGATCGTACTGAATGGTGGAGCAGGTTCAATGGGCTGAATGGCCTTCTCCTATTCCTGTGTTCCTAATTCAAGCTCATGGAATAGGAGGGTCAGTGTCAGCTTGGATAAAAAAATTGGCTTTCAGACAGAAAACAGCGAGTCATGGTAAATGGTTGCTTTTCAGACTGGAGGGTGGTTGACAAGATCAGTGCTAGGACCACTGCTGTTTTAGATATATATATATAGATAAATGGCTTGGATATTGGAATAGAATGAGATTTCAAAATTCGCCAATGATATGAAGCTTGAAGGAGCGACAAATAGTGAGGATGATACTAATCGAATGCAACAGGACATAGGCTAACAGAATAGGCAGACAAGTGGCAGATGGAATTGAATACAGAAAAGAGTGAGTTGATACATTTTAGAAGGGATAGGGAGAGCCAATATAGACTTAATGACACAATTCTAAAGATTGTGTAGGGACAGAGAAACCTTGGCGTTCATGTGCATCGATCTTTGAAGATGGCAGGACATATTGAGAGTAGTTAGCAAAGTATATGGGATCTTGGACTTCCTAACTAGAGGCACTGAGTACAAAAGCGAGGAAGTTACACTGAACCTTTATAAAGCTCTGGTTAGGACACAACAAGAGTACTGCGTCCAGTTCTGGTCACCACACTTTAGGAAAGAGGTGAAAGTCTTTGAGATGAGGCAGAGGAGATTTGCCAAAATGCTTCCAGGGATCAGGGATTTTTGCTACAAGGTTAGGTTGGAGAAGCTGGGGCTGTGCTCCTCAGAGCAAAGGAGATTGAAGGGAGATCTGATAAAGGTGTACAAGATTATGACAGGTTTAGATAAGGCAGGCAAAGAAAAGCTGTTTCTGTTAGCTAATGGTAGCAGGAGTAGAGAACACAGATTAAAGGTTTTGGGCAAGAGATGTGGTGGGGGCGAGATGCGAGGGAAAACTTTTTTTTTTACAGTGAGTGGTAATGACCTGGAACTCGCTACCCATGAGGGTGGTGGAAGGAGAAATTATTTCAAAAGGAAATTGGATGGGCACGTGAAGGAAATAAACTTGCAAGGATATGGAGATCGAACAGGGGAATGGGACTGACTGGATTGTTCCACAGCGAAGCAGCAGAGTTGATTGGCAAAGGGTTTGTATCCCCACCAGTACTGATAGAATAAGTGGTGTTCCAATTAAGCTGTTTAAGATGATTAAAGAATTGGTGGGGTGAACACAAACTACCGTAGATGTTGGCATATAAGTCAACCTTTGAAGCCTCAAAAAATCCTTCCAAAAACGGGGATCGATATTTACACCGAGTATAAAAGTGAACTGCCGGCGTAGGTGCGGGTGGTCGCCATTTTGAAATGTCATCAGCATCTGACGCAAAGAGTGGGCGTGTCTAAAACTCCTGCGCGTCTTCATAACGCAGCCCGTATCGCCTGTTTGATCCCTTGTGCCCAGCTCTAAGGTACTGGTAAGAAAGACATGCATTTGTGGGGTGAAAAATTGAGGATGGCTACTAATGCGAGTACAACATATCGTGGTTGAAAAGGGGGAGGGGCAACTTATACATCGAGTGTATGCAAAAATGTGAGCTTTGAGGCCGAAGAACATGGAGTAATCGCCACGATTTACTGTATTTTCTCTGGCAGTGCAGCAAAGGGGGCAAAACCTTCAAATTAGAACCAGGCTGCTCAGGGGTGATGTCAGGAAGCACTTCTTAACACAAAGAGGAGTGGAAATCTGAAACTTTCCACCCTCCCCCCACCAAAAAAAAGCTGTTGAGGCTGGGGATCAACTGAAAATTTCAAAACTGAGACTGATGGACTTTTATTGGGTATAGGGATTATGGGGCGTGAAACCAAGGCAAGGAGATAAGGTACACAGCAACCATGATCTGTTTACTTTGTGGAACTTTGAGGGGCTGAATGGCCTCCTCCTGTTCCTATGTTTCTTTAACACAGATTAGGACCATTAGGTGTGGGAACTGAGAGTAAGAGAGGCAAGGGGTGAAAATATAGCTAGTTTGACTATAATAAAAACTGAATGTCTTATTGTGCATAACACAAATCATAGTTAATCACTAGTTTGGCCTCAGCTGCAGTATCTAATTCTGGCATTGCACTACAGGAAGGAGGTCAAGGCCTTGGAGAGATAAAGAGATTTTACTCAAATGGTACCAGGGATGAGAGATTTCAATTGTGTAGAGAGACTAGGGGAGGATGCACTGCCTGAAAGGGTGACAGAAGCAGATTCAGTAACTTCCAAAAGGGAACCGGATAAATAGTTGAAGAGGAAAAGTTTGCGGGGAGGGGGGACTCATTCTAAGAGCCAGCAGAAGCACGATGGGTCAAATGGCCTCCTTCGCTGAAGTATGATTGTCGAATGGGCAATGAGGACCTCATTGCAATTCCTCAGCCGAGCAGTCATCTGGGCATCAGGGACACCATGGGCCACAGAACATCCCATCTCCATGGCAACAGACACAAACAGGTGCCCTTATTGTTCTTGGGACCATTTCCTCCCAAATCTTATAAACTAATTTCTTTAAACCAAGTTGCTGCAAATTAAGGCTTTCACCAGGACAGGAGCCTCAACACTGAGTCCCTGCAGTCATAGGGGGCACAGATAATAAGCTGCGGAGGACTCACTTAACACAGCCTACAAGAGAAGGCCGATGAAGCTTTTCATCAGCGGTTCCAGCCAGGAGCTCGGAATCTTCCAGAGCTCCCCCCTCTCTGTCCTCCTTGCAGCCTCTGCCCACACTCCGAGGTTGCCCTGTCCTGGGGGAGCAACAGGTATTTGCGATTCACAGTGTTTAATGTGAGTTTGAGAGCAGCAAACAGCCCGATGAAACCAAGAGCATTATCCACAAATCCGCTTTTAAGTCAATGTCTCCTCAAGGATTAAACTACAAAATCAAGGTTGGCACTCAGCGCCAGTACCATGGGTGTGCTGCAGTGTCAGAGATGCCATCCTTCAGATGAGGCATTAAACAGAGGCTCTGTTTGCCATACTCCACACATTCTGTGAGCTAAGATCCAGTGAGAGTATCTGAAGAGAGGCAGAGAATTTGCTGTTTTATACAGCAGTCTTCCCTCACATCGCGCACATTTTCTCTGTCTGAGGAAGAAGAGTAGGCGAATTGCACAGAATAAAGGCCAGACATTATCAGTCATAACCAGCAACTGAGGGAATCAGGCTAAACAACTGCAAACAGCCAAAAACAACAATTACTGGATAACTCACTGTCTGCCCATCCTGCTCAGTGTTGGGGAATAGCGACAGAGAGAGAGGGACAAAATCTTTAGCTGACTCTCAGCACAACTCTTAATGCTGGAATTCAGCACCAAGCTCAGTCTGAGCACCACAAGCCCAGGAATTACAGCCTCCTGCCGGAGGGTGCAAAATGACCAGAAAGGGACAAGGGGATATCACATTGGGGGGGGGGGGGTCACTGTCTTGGGGAGGGGAATTAGGGAAGTTGACCAGAGGGGTTCTGATGTGGAGGGTACCCAGTGTCAGGAGCAGTGCCAGTGTCCCGGGGGGGGGGGGTTTCCACTTTCCAGAGAGGGAGGCAGGGCCCAGCGTACGTGTCCTGATGGCAATGTTGTGGGGGGGGCAGTGTCCAGTTTCTTTGGCGGGGGGAGGGGGGGGTAGTATTGGGAAGGGAGGGAGACAGTGTCGGGGGGGTGGGCAGGGGGGCCGCAGGGGGCAGTATCCGGGGGTGGGGGGAGGGAATGTCCTGGGGGGGGGGTGGGGGGGTGGAGAGGGAATGTCCGGGCGGGGGGGGGGGGGGGGGGGGAGAATGTCCGGGCCGGGGGGGGGGGGAGGAGAATGTCCGGGCCCGGGGGGGGGGCGGGGAGAGAATGTCCGGGCGGGGGGGGGATGTCCGGGCGGGGAGGGGGGGAGAATGTCCGGGCGGGGAGAATGTCCGGGCGGGGGGGCGGGGAGAATGTCCGGGCGGGGTGGGGGGGGGTCAGTGTCCAGAGAGCCGTGGGCAGTGCAGTCCTGGTGTCCGTCTCGGTCTCCGGCCCCGGGCTCGGAGGGAGGTTTTTCCAGGTCCGATATTCCCGATTTTTTTTTCTCTCCGGGAAGTCGAGAGAAAATGGCGGCCGGATGCCGCCGGGAACAAAGCGGCCGAAAGCCCCGGGATTTGAACCAAGAAAAGACATTTTACCTCAGAAATACCGACCTCGGCTCGTTCCCGGGGTTTAATCCGTCACAATCGCCACAGCAAACAGGAACCGGCGCCGATCCGGAGGCCGATGGAGGCGGATGGAGGAGAATCCGAGGCCTACGCGAAAGGATTGAACTGAAAACCGACTCCGGCCTCGCAAACCGGGCGCAGGGACTGAAGCGCAGCGCCGGCGCCCCACCTGGCGGCCGGAGCCGGAGATGCAGCAACAGCGCCGGCGCCCCACCTGGCGGCCGGAGGCTGAGATGCAGCAACAGCGCCGGCGCCCCACCTGGCGGCCGGAGGCTGAGATGCAGCAACAGCGCCGGCGCCCCACCTGGCGGCTGGAGGCGGAGCTGCAGAGACAGCTCCAGCGCCCCACTTGGCGGCCGGAGGTGGAGCTGCAGGGACTCAGACTGATATTTCCCGTTGTTTGTGTTCCCAGTGTTGATATACCCAGTGTTTATATTCCCAGTGCTGATAATTCCAGTGTTTATATTCCCAGTGCTGATATACCCAATGTTAATATTCCCAGTGCTGATATTCCCAGCGTTGATAATCCCAGTTATTATAATCCCAGTCCTGATAATCCCAGTCCTGATATTCCCATTGCTGATAATCCCAGTGTTTATATTCACAGTGGTGATATTCCCAGTGTTGATATACCCAGTGTTGATAATCCCAGTGCTGATAATCCCAGTTCTGATATTCCCAGTGTTGATAATCCCGTGATGCTAATCCCGTTGCCTGTTTTTCTCAGCGATATGTACAGTGGATTAATTTATTTTATTTATCCTATTTGACTATATAGATGCAAAATGCATATAAATAAAGATGTGTTTATAATTAATAAGAGGTTTGTGCACATTATCTCCCAGACTGTTAAATTAAACAAATGCACCTGTAAGAGGTGTGGCATGAAATGTCACTGTGTCTCACCTCTCCAGCAGACCACTGGTTTCTGACTCATATTTTCCTCTTCATTTCCTGGAAAGTGAACCACAGGTTTCACAAAGACTGAAGAAACCTCACAGACCATGTGAGGGGATGCTGTGCGGACACACTGCTCAGACTGGAGAGCAGCCATTAAAACCTGGAGTGGAGTCTGACTCAGAATCAATCCCTCCACTGGTGAGCCAGGACCCAGTGGTCTGGTCTCCCTCAACCTCCACTGGGAATCTCATGGATTCCCCCCCCAGCTTTCAGCCTACGCTTTGGAATTCCCTCTACAAGGGTGTGAATGTATTAGAGAGGGTGCAGAAAAGATTGAGACTGGTTCCAGTGAGGAACCCTAGTTCTGTAGATCTGACCACAGCACTGTGGCATGGGAGGGATTTCTTCTCTCAGAGGGTAGCCAATCTGTGGAATTCTTTACCGCAGAG
Source organism: Cetorhinus maximus (assembly GCF_964194155.1). Classification (NCBI taxonomy): domain Eukaryota; kingdom Metazoa; phylum Chordata; class Chondrichthyes; order Lamniformes; family Cetorhinidae; genus Cetorhinus; species Cetorhinus maximus. The sequence continues at coordinate 22,266,539 of NC_135888.1, forward strand.
GGCTGTAGAGGCTGGGTCGTTAAGTATATTCAAGGCTGAGATAGACAGATTTTTAATCAGTAAGGGAATCAAGGGTTATGGGGAAAAGGCAGGAAAGTGGAGTTGAGGATTATCAGATCAGCCATGATCTCATTGAATGGCGGAGCAGACTCGATGGGCTGAATGGCCTACGTCTGCTCCTACGTCTTACAGTCTTATGGTCTTATAGATAGATTGGAAAAGCTGGGGCTGTTCTTCTTGGAGAAGGTTGAGAGGAGATTTGTTGGAGCTGATCAAAATCACGAGGGGTCTGGATCGAGTATGTAGGGAGAATCTGTTCCTGTTGGCGGAAGGATGGAGAACCACAGGACACTGATTTAAGAGATTAAAGAGCCAATGATGACAGGAGGAAAATGTTTGACACACCAGGTGGTTAGGATCTGGAATGCTGTGCCTGACAGTGTGGTGGAGACAGATTCAATCGAATTCAATTATTGTCTGAAGGGAAAATTATTTGCAGGGTTATGGGGAAAAGGTAGGGGAGTGGGGCTAGCTGAGCTGCTCTTGCAGAGGGCCAGCAGAGATACGACAGGCCAAATGGCCTCCTTCTGTGTTGCATCCATTCTGGTTTTGTATGAAAGTCCTGACCCTTTGCTTTGAAAGGCATCCCCAGACTCCGCCTTTAGTCACCTTCCTGGCTCCAATGACAACCCCCAGCTGTGTCCAGGATTGCCCCAAGACTCCGGGAGTTATAGGTTAACCCCTCGGACACTGCTGTGAACAACATTCAGGAGTAAAATCATCGAAGGGTTAGAAATGCTACCCTGGAGTGCATGTCCACAGATGCCGGAAGGTGGAAGGACAGGTAGATGAGGTGGTTAAGAAGGCGTGCGGGATGCTTTCAGCTATTAACCGAGGCCTAGAGTATAAGAGCAGGGAGGGTGTGCTGGATCTGTATTAAACACTAGATAGGCCACAGCTGGAATACTGCATACCGTTCTGGTCAGCACATCACAGGAAGGATGAGCAAGGGAGGGTACAGAGGAGATTTACAAAGATGCTGCTGGGACCGGAGGATTTTAGCGATGAGGAAAGATTGGATGGGCCGGGGTCATTTTCTTTGGAACAGAGGAGCCTGAGGGGAGATTTAATTGAGATATATAAAATTAGGTGGGATCCAGATCGAGTGGACAGGAAGGACCTATTTCCCTTAGCAGAGAGATCAATAACCATAGATTTCAAATAATCAGCAGAACGATTAGAGGGGAGTTGTGGGGGATTCCTTTTCACCCAGAGGGTGGTGGGGGTCTGGAACTCACTAACTGGATGGGTGATAGGAAGCACAAACCCTCATCGCGTTTAAAAAGTATTTGGATATGCACCTGAAGTGCCCGAGCCTACAGGGATACGGACCGAGAGCTGGAAAACGGGATTAGGCTGTTTTACGGCCAGCACAGTCATGATCTATTGAATAGCTTCAAGGCTGAGTTAGATTCTTGATCTACAAGGGAGTCAAGGGTTATGGGGGCAGGCAGGAAAGCGGAGCTGATATCAAAAGTCAGGTCAGCCGTGATCTCATGGAATGCTGGATCAGACTTGAGGGGCCGAATGGCCTACTCCTACTCCTAGTTCTTATATTCGTATGGCTGAATGGCCTCCCTATGTGTCATAAGTTTTCAATGTTGTTTTTAACTTTTAACACTTTTAATTAATTCTAAAATTATTGGGCACAGGAGAAAATGGCTGTTTGATTGACAGCCAAGAATCATCCAATCAGGCCATGTAGAAGCCGCTCACTTTCTGATTGGCTGTGGGAAGGCTGGGTGGTAGGGTGGTTGGAGACATGAAGTCATGTGATGATACCTCCAGAAACATGTCCTTTCAGAGCTGGCAACACTTCTCTCTTACTAAGGGCAGGATCGTCCCAGATTTGCGTTAAGTGCGGTAGCGGGCGGGTAAAGTACTCGCCGGCCACAATGGCGACTTTTCACGTCCTATCATCCCAATCCCGCCGCATTAATTATGCATTCCCGGGAAACATGCCGTTTCCATGGCAGGCGGGTTCTCATTCACCTGCCCGCCATCACCTCGCTGCTTCATCGCGCCAAGCGCCATATTTAAAGTGCAGCCGCGCGCACACCGCTCACCACTTACAGCCCACGACTGCTGCACATGGCCCCGAAAGGTAAAAAGACTGCAGCCTCCAGGTTCAATGACACGTCCCTCGAGCGCCTTTTGGACGCAGTGGAGGCCCGTCTGGTAGTCCCCACTCTGGCCGCAGGATGGCCAGCGACATCACTACTCCGGCTTGGGAGGCGGTGGCAGCAATGGTCAGTGCCAATGCCGTTCGGAAGAGGACAGCCACCCAGTGCCGCTACAGGATGAATGGTCTAATCCACTCCGCCAGGGTAACTCACTCTTCTCATCACTCTCAACTCACAAACCCATCACACACCCACAGGGATCTCACACCTCAAAGGACAACACCACTAGCTCTCACACACACACCCTCACATCTCCATCAGGCTCATACCCTCTGGAGCTCGCGTCCTCATCCCGTCCATGACTCCACTCACCACATAAACATTCCACAACACAGTGCCATGTGTCCTGCTCACACTCTCTCCACGTGTTTTCCTGCAGGAGAAGCTGGCTCACAACAGCCGGGAGAGGTCCCAGACCGGGCCTGGAGTGGCCCCACATTAGGCCCCTCACTCGGTGTTCTTCACCGGCGTGTTTTCTGGCTGACATGGGCAGACAATCCAGCAGTTGGGGGGCAGAGGGGTCGATGAGTCCAGCAGGCTGGCCTTATAATGATATGTTGATTTATGACAATGAGGTTCCCAGTGTCCGATGGTGGGAAACGCGGCCCTCCATCGACCGGCTGAGCGAACAATTGCAAACTGGTTCCACAACGTCGTGAAACCGATTTCTGGCCTTCTCGCTATATTGTCCGCTCACGCCACCGAACATGCCCGACGCCAACGGGCACGGAAAATCCCGGCCTAAATCTCATAGGATGATTTGCTGTGTACAAAACATTAAATGAGGTCTTGTGGTGACGTGGGTGATATCCCTGCCTCTAGCTCTGGGTTCAATTCCCACTCTATGGCTGGAATTTTCCAGCCCCTCAGGCCAGTGAGATCTTCTGGTCCCGCAGCAATGGCTCACCGGACCCTCCACGGGGAAATCTGCCGCGGGGGTCTGGAAAATTCTGGCCTGGGACTTAATGGCCAAGGAAGGTGTGTTCATAACATGATCAAACAGATTGAGTGTTTTTCTTCATCCATTTACAGGATGTGGGCATTGCTGGCGAGGCCAGCATTTATTGCCCATCCCCAAATGCCCTTGAGAAGGTAATGGTGAGCTGCCTTCTTGAACCGCTGCAGTCCATGTGGTGCAGGTACACCCACAGTGCTGTTAGGGAGGGAGTTCCAAGATTTCGACCCAGCGACAGTGAAGGAATGATCGATATATTTCCAAGTCAGGATGGTGAGTGACTTGGAGGGAAACTTCCAGGTGGTGGTGTTCCCATCTATCTGCTGCCCTTGTCCTTCTAGATGATAGTGGTCGTGGGTTTGGAAGGTGCTGTTGAAGGAGCCTTGGTGAATTCCTGCAGTGCACCTTGTAGATGGTACACACTGCTGCTATTGTGCGCCAGTGGTGGAGGGAGTGAATGTTTGCAGATGTGGTGCCAATCAAACGGGCTACTTTGTCCTGGATGGTGTCAAGCTTCTTGAGTGTTTTTGGAGCTGCACTCATCCAGGCAAGTGGGGAGTATTCTGTAACACTCTTGACTTCTGCCTTGTAGATGGTGGATAGGCTTTGGGGAGTCAGGAGTGAGTTACTCGCCGCAGGATTCCTAGCCTCTGACCTGCTCTTGTAGCCACAGTATTTATATGGCTAGTCCAGTTCAGTTCCTGGTCAATGGTAACCTCCCAGGATGTTGATAGTTGGGGATTCAGCGATAGTAATGCCATTGAACATCAAGGGACGATGGTTGGATTCTCTCTTGTTGGAGATGGTCATTACCTGGCACTCGTGTGGCGTGAATGTTACTTGCCACTTGTCAGCCCAAGCCTGGATATTGTCCAGGTCTTGCTGCATTTGGACATGGACTGCTTCAGTATCTGAGGAGTTGTGAATGGTGCTGAACATTGTGCAATCATCAGCGAACATCCCCACTTCTGAACTTGTGTTGGAAGGAAGGTCCTTGATGAAGCAGCTGAAGATGGTTGGACCAAGGACACTGCAAATCAACCTGCAAATCCTTCCAACCACATGCCTGTGGCAGATGGTACGAGTGGGTGACCGGATCTGTAGTACTGTTAGGGTCTTGGTTTCCTTATTGAAGAAGGGATATAACAGCATTAGAAGCAGCACCGAGAGGATTCACTTGACTGTTTCCTGGGATGCAGGGGTTGTCTTCTGAGGAAAGGTTGGGCCTGTATCCATTGGAGTTTAGGAGAATGAGAGATGATCTTATTGAAGCATCTAAGATCCTGAGGGGTCTTGACAGGGTGGATGCTGAGAGGATGTTTCCCCTTATGGGAGAGCTAGAACGAGGGGACACAGTTTAAAAATAAGGGGTCTCCCTTTTAAGTCTGAGATTAGGAGAATTTTTTTCCCTCAGAGGGTCGTTAGTCTGTGGAATTCTCTTCCCCGGAGAGCAATGGAGGCTGGGTCATTGAATATTTTTAAGGCTCAGTTAAATAGATTCTTGATTAACAAGAGAGTCAAAGGGTATCGGGGGTAGATAGGATAGGAGAGTCGAGATCACAATCAGATCAACCATGATCTTATCAGATGGTGGAGCAGGCTCGAGGGGCCAAATGGCCTACTCCTGCTCCTAATTCGTATGTTTGTATGAGAGATTCTGGGTCAGCCATGCTTGATTTGGAGTGCAGCCCCTCAAATACAGCCTCTGGCTTCAGGCTAGCAACCTGTTCCAGGAAAAACAAGCTACAGAAAACAGACGTAAACATGTGCTTTGTTCACCTCATGTGTCTCTTGATGTGGGAAGTCTTCTAAAGTCTAAGTGTTAAATAAATTAATTGGGGATAGTGTGGGAAAAAGGCAGTGAAGTGGATGATCAGCCATGATCGTGTTGCATGGCGGAGCAGGCTCGATGGGCTGAATGGCCTACTGCTCCTCTGTCCCCATATGTGAGAGATAGTTTCAGGCAGAACTCAAGTCAGTGCAGCTGTTCAAAGGAGACCTGCTTAGCATCTTATTGCCTTCAGGAAAATATTCTCTTTTTCTTCCAGTGATTAATTCCGAAACATTTGCTGAGATTTCCAAACCTCCTGACTTGCATTTTCAACACTTGGTTCCTGTTACAAGTTACATCATTGCATTTGGCAATCAGCTAAGCAGGAAATTGTGCCTCTCCTCATGTGGCTTTCTGTCAGGATCCTGTCTGACTCCGTCACTGTGAGGCACCGAGGCCTATTTTACTCTGTTAAAGGCCCTGTCTGATTTACTGTTGTTGTTGATGAAAGACATTGGGGGTTACTGTTATTTTCCAGCTTGCCTCTGTGGCTTTCTGCTACCCTACAGGGACGTGTCTCCCGAAAGCAAATAAGATCTCCTGATCCCTACTTATCAACATCCAGTCTCCGACTGCTGCACTCCCAATGCTGGGCTCCTGGAAGGTGGACAGACAGAGTCTGGGGAATTCAGGAATACTGTGCACACTGTTGATCTCCTAAGCTAAGAAAGGATGTGCTTACCCTAGAGGAAGTTCAGCGAAGGTTCACTAGATAAGTTCCTGGGATGAGTAGATTGTCCAATGAGGAGAGACTGAGTAGGCCTATATTCCCTGGAGTCCAGAAGAATGGGTGGTGATCTCATTGAAACATAAAACTCTTAAGGTTCTTGACCGGGTGAATGCTGAGAAAATATTTCCCCTGGCTGGGGGATCTAGAACACAGGGTCACAGTCTCAGAATAAGGGGTCGGCTGTTAAAGGCTGAGATGAGGAGAAATTTCTTCACTCAGAGGATTTGTGAATCTTTGTAATTCTATACCCCAGAGAGCCGTGGATGCTCAGTCATTGAGCATATTCAAGACAAAGATTTTTTTGGTGGGGGCACTAAGGGAATTAAAGGAATTGGAGAAAGTGCAAGAAGGTGGAGCTGAGGTAGGAGATCAGCCATCAATGGAGGGGCAGGCTTAAGGGGCCCAAGTGGCCTACTCCAGCTCCTATTTCTATTGTTACGTTCTGTGAAAACTGGGAGATTCTTGAAGAAAGTCCGGAACCTGTGGATCTATGGGATGTGCCTACATCATGATGGACAAGACATCAGGCAAGATAAATCAGAGTGCCTCATTTCTGTCTTTGTGAGTTCGTAAAACAGACTGCAGCCATTCCTAAGGAAGATGCACACTCATTTCAAGCAATGCACGTGGAGGGGACATCCTTTAACCCCGTGAACACAAGTTCCAGCCTACACTATATAATGTTCTTCCAGGCTGGTGTTTGAGGTTTGATATCAAAACCCTGAGTTTTATGCAGATGGCAGCTCATCATCCATCAGTAACTCTCAGCTCCCTCCTCCCTCTTTAATGGACCTGGTTAAAGCTACAATCCAACCAACGGGGAGTGCGTCAGTATTTACAGGGGGTCCCTGGGGAGTGTGTCGGTATTTACAGTGGTTCCCCAGTGAGTGTGTCAGTATTTACAGGGGGTCCCGGGGAGTGTGTCAGTATTTAAAGGGGTCCCCGGGGAGTGTGTCAGTATTTAAAGGGGTCCCCGGGGAGTGTGTCATTATTTACAGGGGGTCCCTGGGGAGTGTGTCAGTATTTACAGGGGGTCCCCAGGGAGTGTGTCAGTATTTTACAGAGGTCCCCGGAGAATGTGTCAGTATTTACAAGGGGTCCCGTGGAGTGTTTCAGTATTTACAGGGGTCCCCAGGGAGTGTGTCAGTATTTACAGGGGGTCCCCGGGGTGTGTGTCGGTATTTACAGGGGTCTCCGGGAGTGTGTCAGTATTTACAGGGGTCCCCGGGGAGGGTGTCAGTATTTACAGGGGGTCCCCAGGGAGCGTGTGAGTATTTACAGGGGGTCCCCGGGGTGTGTGTCGGTATTTACAGGGGTCTCCGGGAGTGTGTCAGTATTTACAGGGGTCTCCGGGAGTGTGTCAGTATTTACAGGGGACCCGGGGTGTGTGTCAGTATTTACAGGGGGTCCCCGAGGAGTGTGTCGGTATTTACAGGGGGTCCCCGGGGAGTGTGTCAGTATTTACAGGGGGTCCCCGGGGAGTGTGTCAGTATTTACGGGGGGGGTCCCTGGGGAGTGTGTCAGTATTCACAGGGGTCCCCAGGGAATGTGTCAGTATTTACAGGGGGTCCCCGGGGTGTGTGTCGGTATTTACAGGGGGTCCCCGGGAGTGTGGCAGTATTTACAGGGGTCTCCGGGAGTGTGTGAGTATTTGCAGGGGGTCCCCGGGGTGTGTGTCAGTGTTTACAGGGGACCCGGGTTGTGTGTCAGTATTTACAGGGGGTCCCCGGGGTGAGTGTCAGTATTTACAGGGGGTCTCCAGGGCGTGTGTCGGTATTTACAGGGGTCTCCGGGAGTGTGTCAGTATTTACAGGGGGTCCCCGGGGTGAGTGTCAGTATTTACAGGGGGTCCCCGGGGAGTGTGTCAGTATTCACAGGGGTCCCCAGGGAATGTGTCAGTATTTACAGGGGTCTCCGGGAGTGTGTCAGTATTGACAGGGGGTCCCCGGGGAGTGTGTCAGTATTTACAGGGGGGGTCCCCGGGGAGTGTGTCAGTATTTACAGGGAATGCCCGGGGAGTGTTTCAGTATTTACAGGGGGTTCCCCGGGGTGTGTGTCGGTATTTACAGGGAGTTCCTGGGGAGTGTGTCAGTATTTACAGGGGGTCCCCGAGGAGTGTGTCAGTATTTACAGGGGTCTCCGGGAGTGAGTCAGTATTTACAGGGGGTCCCCGGAGAGTGTGTCAGTATTCATAGGGGGTCCCTGGGGTGTGTGTCGGTATTTACAGGGAGTTCCTGGGGAGTGTGTCAGTATTCATAGGGGGTCCCTGGGGTGTGTGCCGGTATTTACAGGGAGTTCCTGGGGAGTGTGTCAGTATTCATAGGGGGTCCCTGGGGAGTGTCAGCATTTACAGGGAGTCCCAGGGGTTGTGTCATTATTTACAGATGGGCCTCAGGGAGCGTGTTATTATAATGTCAGGCAGTCTCTCTCTCTCTCCCTCTCTCAGGTTACAGTCTCAGGCAGTCTCTCTCTCTCTCTCCCTCTCTCTCTCTCTTTCTCTCTCCAATTATAATCTCAGAGCCTCTCTCTCCATCTCTCCCTCACAGATTATTATCTCAGACAGTCTCTCCCCCTCTCTCTCTCTTTCTCTGTCTCCCTCCGATTATAATCTCAAGCAGTCTCTCTCTCTCTCTCTCCGATTATAATCTCAGGTAGTCTCTCTCTCTCTCTCTCTCTCTCCGATTATAATCTCAGGTAGTCTCTCTCTCTCTCTCCGATTATAATCTCAGGTAGTCTCTCTCTCTCTCTCTCTCTCTCCGATTATAATCTCAGGTAGTCTCTCTCTCTCTCTCTCTCTCTCCGATTATAATCTCAGGTAGTCTCTCTCTCTCTCTCTCTCTCTGATTATAATCTCAGGTAGTCTCTCTCTTTCTCCGATTATAATCTCAGGTAGTCTCTCTCTCTCTCTCTCCGATTATAATCTCAGGTAGTCTCTCTCTCTCTCTCTCCGATCATAATCTCAGGTAGTCTCTCTCTCTCTCTCTCTCTCTCCGATTATAATCTCAGGTAGTCTCTCTCTCGCTCTCTCCGATTATAATCTCAGGTAGTCTCTCTCTCTCTCTCTCTCTCTCCGATTATAATCTCAGGTAGTCTCTCTCTCTCTCTCTCTCCGATTATAATCTCAGGTAGTCTCTCTCTTTCTCCGATTATAATCTCAGGTAGTCTCTCTCTCTCTCTCTCTCCGATTATAATCTCAGGTAGTCTCTCTCTCTCTCTCTCTGATTATAATCTCAGGTAGTCTCTCTCTTTCTCTCGAATTCCTGAGCTGAATACAGAAAACTTCACTCTGAACAGAACATTTTTTCCTCTTGCTTCCAGCCTCTCACTCATTTTCCCAGCACTCTCCTGTGAATCATTCCATCCGCCTACGAAGATGGAAGGAGGAGGGGCCTCAATTTAACATCTTGTCTGAGAGACCGCACCTCTGACTGTGCAGCATTCCCTCGGTACTTACAGGCATAGGGTGTGTCAGGCTGCATTTTGTGCTCAATTTCTTGTAGTGGGACTTGAACCCACCACCATCTTACTCAGAAGAAGCTGTATATCACAGTCTGCTTCGGCCAGAGATCCAATGCCTCTCGCCAAGAAGGCAGGCAGCCAATATTTAAACACAGTTTAAAATTCCATTGAGGTAAACTGGATCACAAATCCCTGTCAGGAAATGAGCCAGCCAGAAGGGGAAGCCATATCAAGCTAGCTGTCAGCTAGGGCTCAGTGGGGCAGCACTGCCCCCTCTTGGTCAGAAGGTTCCGTGTTCAAGGCCCACTGCAGAAAGCTGTATACAGTATTAGGCTGAGAATGTCCAATCCAGTATTGAGAGAGTGTTAGCGGTGGCACATTTCTGCTGAGACATTAAACTGAGGGTCCCTGTATTAAACAATTGTTTTGTGTTTGATTATGTGAGTCTGGCAACTGATCTATGCTCATTGTGCTTGATTGGTTAAGCCCTGGTGTTGACTCAGAGAAAAGTAAACAGACACAGAGAAGCTGCAAGAAGCATGGAGTAGACATTTTAAAGTGTTGTATAAAACTCTGTAAATGAAGTTCCTGCACACGTAGAAACTAATTTCATCTCTACATTGCTCTGAGTCAAACCGAATATTTAAAATGTACAAAGGCCCAATCTACTCTCTCGGGTGGACATATAAGATCCCATGGCTGCTATTTCAAAGAAGAACAGGGGAGTTATCCACAATGTGCCAGCATCAACATTGATCCCTCAATCAACATCACTAAAGAACAGATTATCTGGTGATTATCACATTGCTGTTTGTGGGATCTTGCTGTGTGCAAATTGGCTGCTGCATTTCTGACGTTACAACAGCAACAACACTTCAAAAACACTTCATTGGCTGTAAAGCGCCTTGGGATGTCCTGAGGTCATGAAAGGCGCTATATAAACGCAAACTCCTTCTTTCTTTATTAAAGAATCCTTTTATTTTTAACTGACTGTGATAATTATTCAGTAAATCTTAAATAAATTGTAAAATATAAAAACAAAACAGTATTGAACTGTCCACAGCTGGTTTAACTCTCCATTACAGTTTGACAGCAGTTGATTGGTCTGCTCTCTTCCCAGGCCGGTGAAATTCACACTCGCGATTTAAATTTGGAAAGCGCCTCACATTGATTACCATGTTCCTGCGGGTAATTAACACGAGGGGTTGAAGGTGACCCTTCAGGGGCCAGAAAGTGTGAAATTCAACAGACACTCGTAGCATGGTGCAGAATGTCACACAGTGCTGCCGCTGTCTGCTGAAGAAACTCACAGGCACACTGTCTAAATAATGCTAACATAGAATGACAGAGAGTATACAACACCGAAACAGGCCATTCAGCCCAACCAGTTCATGCTGGCCTAGTCCATACCGATGTTTATACTCCACTTGAGCCTCCTCCCATCCTTCCTCATCGAACTCTGTGGGTGTAGCCCTCCATTTCCCTTCTCCAGCGTGTGTTTATCTTGTTTGCATCTACATGATTCATCTCAACAACATGTGTTAATATCACTGGACTAGTAATCCAGAGGCCCAGGCTATTGTTCTGGGGACATGGGTTCAAATCCCACAGCAACTAGTGAAATTTAAATTCAATTAATCTGGAATTGAAAGCTAAGTAATGGTGACTGTGAAACTATCATTGATTGTTGTGAAAACCCATCTAGTGTTTTAAGGAAGGAAATCTGCCGTCCTTACCTGGTCTGGCCCACATGTGACTCCAGACCCACAGCAATGTGGTTGACTCTTAACTGCCCCCTGAAATAGCCTAGCAAGCCTCTCAGCTCAAGAGCAATTAGGGATGGACAACAAATGTTGGCCTTGCCACCGATGCCTGTATGCCATGGAAGAATTTTTTAAAACTTAGCGTGCCCAAGCCTTGGCTGAACATGTCCGTGTTGGAGGGTGTGGGTGTTGAAGGTGGTGGATGGGGTGCCAATCAAGTGGACAACTTTGTTCTGGACGGTGTTGAGCTTCTTGAGTGTTGTGGGAGCTGCACTCATCCAGGCAAGTGGAGGGTATTCCACCACATCCTGACTTGTGCCTTGTAGATGATGGTATCATCAGCACTGTGATGTAGAATTAACTGAACGTCCAACAAGAGCCCCACACTGCCAGCTACCCTGAGGAGATCCTAAATCAACTGGCAAAGAGAATTATTAAAAATCTGTTCCCTTTAGAATTCTTTGCAGAGGAGGCAGAGAGTGGGGATAAGGGGGTCCTTCTCAGGATGGCGGCCGGTGACTGTTGGAGTTCCGCAAGGGTCAGTGTTGGGACCACAACTTTTCACTTTATACATTAATGATCTAGATGAAGGAACTGAGGGCATCCTGGCTAAGTTTGCAGATGATACAAAGATAGGTGGAGGGACTGGTAGTATTGAGGAGGCGGGGAGGCTGCAGAAGGATTTGGACAGGTTAGGAGAATGGGCAAAGAAGTGGCAGATGGAATACAACGTGGGGAAGTGTGAGGTCATGCACTTTGGTAGGAAGAATTGAGGCATGGACTATTTTCTATTTGGGGAGAGAATTCAGAAATCTGGAGTGCAAAGGGACTTGGGAATCCGAGTCCAGGATTCTCTTAAGGTTAGCTTGCAGGTTGAGCCGGTAGTTAGGAAGGTAAATGCAATGTTGCCATTTATTTCGAGAGGACTAGAATATAAAAGCAGGGATGTGGTGCTGAGGCTTTATAAGGCTCTGGTCAGACCACATTTAGAATATTGTGAGCAATTTTGGGCCCCGTATCTCAGGAAGGATGTTCTGGCCCTGGAGAGGGTCCAGAGGAGGTTCACAAGAACGATCCCAGGAATGAAAGGCTTAACATATGAGGAACATTTGAGGACTCTGGGTCTATACTTGATGGAGTTTAGAAAGATGAGGGAGGATCTGATTGAAACTTATAGAATACTGAAAGGCCTGGATAGAGTGGACGTGGGGAAGATGTTTCCATTAGTAGGAGAGACTAGGACCCGAGGGCACAGCCTCAAAGTAAAGGGAAGACCTTTTAGAACAGAGATGAGGAGAAACTTCTTTAGCCAGAGAGTGGTGAATCTATGGAATTCATTGCCACAGAAGGCTGTGGAGGCCAGGTCATTGAGTGTATTTAAGACTGAGATAGATAGGTTCTTGATTGGTAAGGGGATCAAAGGTTACGGGGAGAAGGCAGGAGAATGGGGTTGAGAAACTTATCAGCCATGATTGAATGGCAGAGCAGACTCAATGGGCCGAATGGCCTAATTTCTGCTCCTATGTCTTATGGTCTTATGGTCTTGTAGGCCTGGAGGAGCAGCAGTTCCCCATCCCCATCTACCCCCTGCTCCAGATCTCTCAAGGGGTCCCTAGAACTCCTGACCCACCCTCTCCCACAACCCCCCCACCCCCCCCTCCCCGAGATCTTGCTGGGAACCTCAAACAGTTGTGAAACCCTCCTCCCAGTGACAGTCAGGGACCTTTCTCATGGGGGCCCCTGCTGCAGCCTCCTGTTGAGAAATTCTTGCTCCCGCCTGTCAGGTGGTCAATTTGACCTGGTGTCAGGTGAGAGTTATTAAAATGGCTATTTAAACGCCTGCCCTGCCCCTGCCCATCCACCCACCTCACTGGCTTCATCGCCCACTCCCGGGCTCCCTCACAGTCTCCTCACCTCCCGTCACTATGTGCTGCAGTGAAGCTGGGCCTGAAGTTGTTGAGTCAGCCCTGTCATTTCTACAAAACGAGAAGAAAGTAAACACTCCAGCTGAAGTCCCCCTTGAGGGTAAGTGAAAAAAAATAACCCAGCTGATGAATAATAATGGCAGGAGATGGAAAAACCTTTGGCTGAACTGGATATTTTATTGCTTTTCCAATTTATGTGGCTCCCTGTCACCTTCTGAATAAAATCGGCAGCAATTTACCATCTCGCATCCAACTGGAGGAAGAGAAAGTTGTTCACAAGGGTCATAATCCACTTGATCTTCCGACAACCTTGAGTATTTATGAGATTGTGCCTGTGTTTATAAAAAATATTGTATAAAGAGAAAAAAACTCTCAGCATCTGGAAAGAAAAGAAACTCATATTTAAATATCCTGTCCCAAAGTGTTTGATAGACAATGAAGCAATTATTAAAGTGCAGCCACTGTTGGAATGTAGGAAACACGGCGGCCAATTCATGCACAGCAAGATCCTGCAAACAGAAATGAGGTAATCAATTTTATTGAATGATATCTATTAGCCAGGACACTGGGGAGAACTTTCCTGCTCTTCTTTGAAAAATTGGATAAATGACATCTTTTGTATCTACCTGAAGTGGGGAGACGACACCTTGGTTTAATGTCATGTCCAGATAATGGTAACTCTGACAGTGCAGTGCTCCCTCAGTACTGACCCTCCGACAGTGCAGCACTCTCTCAGCACTGACCCTCCGCCAGTGCAGCACTCCCTCAGCATTGACCCTCCGACAGTGCAGCACTCTCTCAGTACCGACCCTCCAACAGTGCAGCATTCCCTCAGCACTGACCCTCCGACAGTGCAGTGCTCCCTCAGTACTGACCCTCCAACAGTTCAGCACTCCCTCAGTACTGACCCTCCAACAATGCAGCGCTCCCTCAGTACTGACCCTCTGACAGTGCAGCACTCCCTCAGCACTGACCCTCCGACAGTGCGGCACTCCCTCAGCACTGACTCCAACAGTGCAGCGCTCCCTCAGTACTGACCCTCCTATAGTGCAGCACTCCCTCAGCACTGACCCTCCAACAATGCAGCACTCCCTCAGTGCTGACCCTCCGACACTGCAGCGCTCCCTCAATGCTGACCCTCCAACAGTGCAGCACCCCCTCAGCACTGACCCTCTGACAGTTCAGCACTCCCTCAGTACTGACTCCAACAGTGCAGTGCTCCCTCAGTACTGACCCGCTGACAGTGCGGCACTCCTCAGTACTGACCCTCCAACAGTGCAGCGCTCCCTCAGCACTGACCCTCCAACAGTGCAGCGCTCCCTCAGTACTGACCCTCCAACAGTGCAGCACTCCCTCAGTACTAACCCTCCAACAGTGCAGCGCTCCCTCAGCACTTACCCTCCAACAGTGCAGCACTCCCTCAGTACTGACCCTCCTATAGTGCAGCACTCCCTCAGCACTGACTCTCCAACAGTGCAGCACTCCCTCGGTACTGACCCTCCAACAGTGCAGCACTCCCACAGTACTGACCCGCTGACAGTGCGGCGCTCCCTCAGCACTAACCCTCCGACCGTGCATCTTAACCACCCCTAAGCCTGACAGGACTGAGGCAGAGGGTGGGTGTGTAAAGTTAAAATCACCTCTGGAAGTTTCTATTCCCTTTAGCTGCTACCCTTACTGGGTCCTTTCTGTTAAGTAACTGAGATTCCTGCCAGATTCAGGAGAAAGGCCTTTTTAATATACACAGATCAGAGTCTGTGATGTCATTCAGAACCTGGTGGCATTTTAACTGGGCAACGTGTGTCAGGTGCCCTCTCTACCCCTCCCCACCCGCCACACCGTGAATCCTGGCCAATGGGAAGAAGAGATTAAGTGTGAAATATTCCCACTTGGAGAGATGTCAGGAGCTTGGAGTGGGATTGGTTATCTTGGCCCCACAAGGTAACTTCTGACCTCTGCTGGTACCCCCACCCTACACGCTGTCCCACCTTGCCCATCATCCTGGTGCCCCTCGGCCACTTACCTGCAACACGCTTGTGCACTGATGGGCGATCTCTGATCCACTTGATCTTCACCTCTCTCAAGCAGGCAGCAGCTGATGGTGTAGTGTTCAATGGTTTAATTGATCTGTGTTTGATTATGTGAGTCTAGTAACTGAACAGTGCTCACTTTGTTTGATTGGTTAATCCTGGGTGATGGCTTGGAGCTCAGACATTTTGTGATTGCAGAGATATTTTAAGATGTTGTAAATAAATCTGTCGCACATTTAGTAGCTAGTGTCATCTCTGAATTGCTCTGTGGCATATCAAACATATAAAATATACAAAAGATAGGATGTAACTGAGGCCTGGGCATTAAAATATCCGCATATTTCAAACTGATCACAGGGGACGAGGGGTCAGACATGAGTTTGGGGCAGGAGGGGGATTGACTCTGCCCTCCCAGTTAAAATTTCACCTTCCCACCTCCCATTCCTAATTGGTGTCAGGATCTGTAAAAGCTGCATTCCTACCCAATGGTTATGGGTGAGGCAAATGTTTGTTCCTTTCTAAAAAAAAATTGCATTGGTGAGCAATGCCACGGGAGATCAGTGGAAATGGACAATGGATATGGGAGAGGATTGAGCTTAACTCCACTGGGGACATGTAACGGTAATCCACATGGTGTTTGCTCTTGTATATCATCCTCTGTTGTAGAGGGAGTGGAATTCTCTCCCTAATCCTCTTACCCTCTCTCTTTCTTTAAGACGCTCCTTAAAACCTGACCAACCTTGACCAAGCTTTTGGTCACCTGTCCCTAAGATGTCCTTCTGTGTCTCAGTGTCAAATTTTGTTTGATATCGCTCCTGTCAAGTGCCTTTGGGCATTTTTGTGACATTAAAGGCTCTAAATGAATACACATTGCTGTTACTGAGTGGCACCAACCCATCCCTCAGTAAATGGTGAGTACAGGAATCGATGTTGGTGGTTTCAACGCGGGGATGTGAAAAGGGCATCAGTTTTGATTGGCACCGTGCTGAGGGTGTGGTGGCACTTTACTGGGCTGGGAATGAGCACAACTGAATCTAACACACCACAGACATCCGAAACAAACTCCCAAGTGACTTGCACTGTGATTTGGCTCATCACTCACTCATTTTCCACTCACAGGCCAAGTCCCTTAAGAAAGAAAGCTTGCCTCAAATACATGATTTATTTTTGCTGGCTTCAGTGCTCTTGGCTGAAGATGTTAACTCATTGCCGGTCAACAACTTGCATTTATTTCATGTCTTGAATGTGCTAATGTGTCCAAAGGCACTTCACAGGAGTGATTTATCAAAGTTCACAGCAAATTCATCTTTAATTCCTGTGGACTCCAGGAGCTCTTGACTTCACTTGAGAACCAAACTTAGATCCTTGTGGCAACACATCAGAGCTCAGACCTGCTGCCCAGAAATAAAAACAGAAAATGCTAAAAATACTCAGCAGGTCTGGCAACTTCTGTGGAGAGAGAAACAGAGTTAATGTTTCGAGTCGAATGTGACTCTACTTCATAACCCAGATGCCGCTCATCTTTAACACGTCTTCTTATTTGGGATGGATGCCCACTTGAGATGGCGCAGGTCAGACTTTGTGGATTTAAGGGGGGCAATTTTCACTGTGCATGGACGTCTCTTATACATCACAAATGGCCTGATTGCTAATTTTGATCTTTGAAGGTTAACAGGACAGTTTTTAATCAGCAACCCAGTGGACACAAGATTTTGCAGCTACATATTTCCATATATGGAGAAGCAGACTGACTGACCCAATCTGAGCAGCAATGACACTGCTTCTTACCTCTCTCATCCACTGAAACACCAAAACCACAAAGGTCTCAGTCCCTCGGCCTCACCACTTACAATGCGCTTTTAAAGAGCTGTTGAGATGGGCGAGCAAACTCTGGACCTGAAAGAACCCAACAGTGCACGAAAGGTCAGAAATGAGATGTGGTTTAAGCTGCTGAGACTACAGTCATCATGGGGCGGTTAAAGCGACACTCACCACTCATCTAGTCAGATTCACAAGATTATTAGATCTAACTAATCATAGTTTGTCTAATTCTGGAACGCCAACCAGGGTCTCACTGTGGAAGGTCTTACCACAGCACTCTAAGGAAAAAAAGTGGTGCTCAGTACCCTGGGCACCACGACAAAAGAGAACACTGGGATCTCAGGGAAAGAGCCTGACTCTAACCTCAAAGGTCATTCAAGCCACATCTGACCTCAATGCTTTGCTTGTCATTGGTGGGTTCATCAAAGTGTGGCTGCTATGTAATGAACTGCAAGGGGAAGATAATATAGTCGCAGGGAGCATCAACAGGAAGAAACAGCCAAGGAAAATTCATAGAACACCAAAAAAGGCCATTTGGCCCATTGTCCTTGTGCCGACTCTTTGAAAGAGCCATTTAATTAGTCCCAATCCCCCACACCCACTCTTTCCCCATAGTGCTGCAAATATTTCCTTTTCAGGTTTATATATCCCAATTCTTAATGACAGCCTAACCTATCTTTCAGGAATGTATTTCGGTAACTGGAAGCTTAATCCAGATTTAATGGTTAATGTGGGTTTTCATCTTTTAATTCTTAAATCGTTGAATATCAATGATGAATTTGGAGGAAATAAAGTCAAGCCCAAATTCAGCTACTGACCTCCCCACCCCCTCTCAATATCTGTCTGAGGCACGCTTGGTGTGTCACCACGGTAAGGCCTTGTGATTGGTGCATCAGTGGAGAAGGGTGTCAGCTGACACCAGAATTCCTTTACTAAACACATCACAGCTGTCTATTGAGAGCATATTCAACTAAATCTCTCTTCAGCTTCCTCCTGTTCACACAGTCAAGAAGAACACTGACAAATTGCATTTAGATAGCACCTTTCATGTAGTACAAACTCCCACAATGCTTCACAGCTGACAAAATTTGACACCAAGCCACAGATGGAGCTATTCAGACAGGTGAGCAAAGGCTTGATCAAACGGTAGGCCTTAAAAAGCATCTTAAAGGAGGAGAGAGAGGTGGAGAGGTAAACTGAGGAAGTTCCAGGGATTCTTGGCAACTGAAGGCACAACCGCCAATGGTGGAGCACATGAATCAGGGATGCTCAAGAGGCCAGAACTTGAGGAGTGCAGGTAACCCGGAGGATTGTGGGAGGTTACAGAGATGGCGAGGGAATGAGGCCATCAAGGGGTTTGAGCAGAAGAATGAGAATTTTTAAGGCAAAGAGTTGCTCGACTGGGAGCCAATGTTGGTCAGTAAGCGCAGGGACTGATGGGTGAATGGGACTTTGTGGGTTATGATTTCGGCAGCAGAGATTAGGATTACCTTAAATTTATGGAGAGTGGAAGATGTTTGAAAGTAATCCTAGAAGAGATTGATGGACTGCAGAGTTATGTTACACAGCACTTATATCAGCTAATTCAGTGCATGATTCGGCTGCATTTATTTCTTATCCAGTGTCTTCTCTTGTGTGTTGCTCCAAAACTATAATGATGATTGATGTAAGCTGTCATTTAGTGCAGGGAAATTACGTTCTATAATAAACTGCTTCAAAAATAGTTTGTGGTATTTTTTTGGGAACTTACTTTAGGCACAAGATCAGCCTTAGGCTTTGCCAGTATAACGAACACATTTGTAGATCCTTTGAACTTTGATTAGTATATGTGGTATTTTTCTATGCAGAAGCTTTTTGTATAAGTTAATCAGCTCAGAAAGCCAGGACACAATTTCCGAGATTCAGAAAAAAGACTTATTGGACTCAGTTGTTTACTTTACTTCATTCACAGGATGTGGCCAATTAAGGATGGGCAATAAACGCGGTCAGCATTTATTGCCCATCCCTAATTGCCCTTGAGAAGGTGGTGGTGAGCTGCCTTCTTGAACCGCTGCAGTCCATGTGGTGTAGGTACACCCACAGAGCTGTTAGGGAGGTAGCTCACAGTGATGATGAAGGAATGGTGATATAGTTCCAAGTTAGGATGGTGTGTGATTGGGAGGGGAACTTGTAGGTGATGGTGTTCCCAAGTGTCTGCTGCCCTTGTCCTTTGAAGTGGAAGAGGTTGTGGGTTATGGAAAATTTATTTATCTACAGTCAAGACATTAA
Organism: Cetorhinus maximus; assembly: GCF_964194155.1. Classification (NCBI taxonomy): domain Eukaryota; kingdom Metazoa; phylum Chordata; class Chondrichthyes; order Lamniformes; family Cetorhinidae; genus Cetorhinus; species Cetorhinus maximus. Next base: position 22,285,564 of record NC_135888.1, read on the forward strand.
ACTGAGGCCCCGTCTCTCCTCTCAGATAAAAGACCTCATGAACTATTTTGAAGAAGAGTGTGGGAATTATCCCCATTGTCCATGATCATATTTACCCCTTAACAAGATCCTGAAAGCAGATTATCTAGTTGTTCCTGTTTGTGGGAGCTTGCTGTGCGCAAATTGGCTGCAGCATTTCCTACATTACAACAGTGACTGCACTTCAACAGGACTTCAACAGGCTGTAAAGCATATTGGGACGTCCTGAAGTTGTGAAAGGTGCCATATAAATGCAAGACTTTCTTTAAGAGCAGGAAATGTTCCTGGTGTCCGGGGTCAGTGTGCCCCGCTTTGACCATCACCATCATCTAGCCGTTCACCATAATTGGCGCTGGTGAACTTTGCTTAGTTCGATTGACAGACATGTTTGCTCGAACAGTGACAGTGACCAGACTTCAAGGCAACTCATGCCAAATAGTCCTGGAACATTCTGAGATACACAATAAGGTGCGTTACAAACACAAGATTTTTTTTTCTTTTGAACCCTTTGCAGGAGCAACAGTATTAGTTAAATGCCAACAGCAAAAGAAAATGGAAATAATCATGTTAGAATATGAAAGGATTTATTCAATTAAAATGTTATAAAGAAAAGAAAACCATGCTGATCCAAATGGTCTACACAATTCCAGTCTTTCTGCAAATGTAGCTCATGTAACAGCATTGGGCTTGTGGAACTGAAGGGCTGCTCTTCCCTTTTTTTCTCCCCAGCTCCGCTCCACAGAACAGTTACAGTTCAGTAAGGGAACAGGTACTGAGCTCTATTAATACATCAGGTTTTTTTTATTCGTATGTCGGGTGTGGGCCTCGCTGGCTAGGCCAACATTTATTACCCATCCCTAATTGTCCTTGAGAAGGTGGTGGTGAGCTGCCTTCTTGAACCGCTGCAGTCCCTGTGGTGTAGGTACACCCACAGTGCTGTTAGGGAGGGAGTTCCAGGATCCAGCGACAGGATAGTGCGTGGCTTGGAGGGGAACTTGCAGGTGGTGGTGTTCCCATGTGTCTGCTGTTCTTGTCCTTCTAGATGGTAGAGATCGCGAGTTTGGAAGCTGCAGTCGAAGGAGCCTTGGTGAGTTCCTGCTGTGCATCTTGTAGATGGTACACACTGCTGTCACTGTGCATCGGTGGTGGAGGGAGTGAGTGTTTAAAGTGGTGGATGGGATGCTGATTAAGTGGGCAGCTTTGTCCTGGATGGTATCGAGCTTCTTCAGTGTTATTGCAGCTACACTTACAGAATCACAGAATTATTACAGTGCAGAAGGCGGCCATTTGGCCTATCGTGTCTGCACCGGCTCTCCAAATGAGCAATTCACCGAGTGCCATTCTCCGGCCTCCTCCCCATAACCCTGCACATTCTTCCTTTTCAGATAACAGTCTAATTCCCTTTTGAATGTTTTAGTTGAATCTGCCTCCACCACACACTCAGGCAGCACATTCCAGATCCAGATCGTTGCGGGAAACAGTTTTTTTCTCATATCGCTTTTGCTTCTTTTGCAATTACTTTAAATCTGGGCCCTCTCGTTCTTGATTCTTTCACATGTGGGAATAGTTCTTCCTATCAACTCTGTCCAGACCCCTCATGATTTTGAACACATCTATCAAGCCCCTCTCAGCCTTCCTTTCTCCAAGGAAAACAGGTTCCCAACTTCTCCAATTTATCTTCACTCATCCAGGCAGGAAGAGTATTCCATCACACACCTGATTTGTGCCTAGAGATAGCTGAAACTTGGATGTCTGCTGTGGCTCAGTTGGTAGCACTCTTGCCTTTGAGCCAGGGTTCAAATCCTACTCCAGGGCTTGAGAATGAAAAAAGTCAATGTTGACACTCTGGTACAGCATTGAGGGAGCCTTGCAGTGTTACAGTTGTTGGCTCAGATAAGACATTAAACCCAAGGCTTGGCTGGATGTAAAAGATGCCATAGCAGTATTTATATGGGGAGATGTGGTGTAGTGGTAATGTCACTGGACTGGTAATCCTGAGGCCCAGGCTAATGCTCTGGACATGGGTTCAAATCTCATCATGGTGGAATTTAAATCAATAAGTCTGGAATATAAATCTAGTTCCAATAATGGTGACCATGAAGCTATCATTGACTGTTGTAAAAACCCATCCATTTCACTAATGTCCTTTAGGGAAGGAAATCTGCCATCCTTACCTGGTCTGGCCTACATGTGACTCCAGACTCACAGCAATGTGGTTGTGTCTTTGTACTGAATAATCATAGAAAAGTTATGGTATAGAAAGAGGCCATTCAGCCCATTGTGTAGGTGCTGCCCATTTTAATCCCACTTTCCAGCATCTGGTCTGTAGCCTTGCAGGTTACAGCACTTCAGATGCTTAAAAATGAGCTGAGCATTTTGTACACCTCAATTAGGTCACCCCTTAGTCTCCTCTGTTCTAAGGAAAACAACCTTATCCTATCCAATCTCTCCTCGTAGCTGCAATTTTCAAGCCCTGGCCACATTCTTGTAAATTTCCTCTGTACCCTCTCCAGAGCAACTATGTCCTTCCTGTGATGTGGTGACCAGAACTGTACACATAATTCCAGCTGTGGGCTAACCAGTGTTTTATACAGTTCCATCATTACATCCCTGCTTTTGTATTCAATGCCTCGCCCAATAAAGGAAAGCATTCCATATACTTTCTTGACTACCTTGTCCACCTGTCCTGCTACCTTCAGAGACCTGTGGACATGCACTTCAAGGTGTCTTACTTCCTCACCCCCTCTCAATAACTTCCCATGTATTGACTATTCCCTTGCTTTGTTTGCCCTCCCCAAATGCATTACCTCATACTTTTCTGGATTGAATTCCATTTGCCACTTCTCCACCCACTCAACCAAACCATTGACATCATTCTGGAGACAACACCTATCCTCTTCACTATCAACTGCACGGCCAACTTTTGTGTCATCTGCAAATTTCCCAACCATGCCTCCCACATTTAAGTCTAAATCATTCATATATACAACAAACTGCAAGTGCCCCAACACTGAGCTCTGTGGAACACCACAGGAAACCATTTTCCATTTGCAAAAACATCCATTGACCATTACTCTTTTGTTTCCTGTCACTGAGCCAATTTTAGATCCAACTGCCCCCTTCCCCTGTACCCCATGGGACCTCACTATCCTGAGCAGTCTGCCATGTGGGACCTTGTCAAATGCCTTACTGAAATCCATGTAGACAACATCCACTACACTACCCTCATCAATCCTCCTTGTTACTTCCTCAAAAAATTCTATTAAGTTAGTAAGGCACGATCTTCCCCTAACAAAACTATGCTAACTATCCCTCTGCCTTTCTAAGTGACAGTTTATCCTGTCTCTCAGAATTATTTCCAATAATTTGCCCACTACCAAAGTCAAACTGACTGGCCTATAATTTTCTGGCCTATCCCTTGCACGCATTTTAAATAATGGTATAACGTCTGTAGACCTCCAATCTTCTCGGAACTCGCCTGTATCTAGTGAGGATTGGAAAATGATCCTCAGAGCATCTGCTATTTCCTCCTTAACAGCCTCTGAAATGGCCTAGCAATTCATTCAGTTTAAGGGTAATTAGGGATGGGCAACAAATGCTGGTCTTTCCACATCTCATGAAAGAAGGGAAAAAAGAATTGTAGACAGGCTTTGGGGAGTCAGGAGGTGAGTTACTTGCTGCAGAATTCCCACCTCTGACTTGCCCTTGCAGGCACAGTATTTAAATGGTCCAGTTTAGTTTATGATCAATGGTAACCTCCAGGATGTTGAAAGTGGGGGATTCAGTGATGGTAATGTCATTGAATGTCAAGGGGAGATGGTTAGATTCTCTCTTGTTGGAGGTGGTCAGTGCCTGGCACTTGTGTGGCACAAATGTTACTTTCCATTTGTCAGCCCAAGCTTGGATATTGTCCAAGTCTTGCTGCGTATGGACTCCTTCAGTATCTGAGGAGTTGCAAATGGTGCTCAACATTGTACTATCATCAGTGAATATCTTCACTTCTGGCCTTATGATGGAAGGAAGGTCACTGATGAAGCAGCTGAAGATGGTTTGGCCAATGACACTACCCTGAGGAACTCCTGCAGTGATGCCCTGGGACTGAGTTGATTGATCCCCAACAACCACAACAATCTTCCTTTGTGCTAGGTATAATTCCAAATGGTGGAGAATTCGCCCCCTGATTCTCATTGACTCCAGTTTTGCTAGGGCTCCTTGATGCCACACTTGGTCAAATGCTGCCTTGATGTCAAAGGCAGTCACTCTCACCTCAACTCGGGAGTTCAGCCCTTTTATCCATGTTTGAATCAAGGCTGTGTTGAAGACAGAAGCTGAGTGGCCCTGGCGGAACCCAAACTGAGCATCAATGAGGAGGTTATTGCTGAGTAAGTACCATTTGATAGCACTATTGATGATCCCTTCTATCACTTTACTGATGATGGAGAGTGGACTGATGGGGTGGTAATTGGCTGGGTTGATTTGTCCTGCTTTTTGTGTACAGGACATACCTGGGCAATTTTCCACATTGCCAGGTAGATGCCAATGTTGTAGCTGTACTGGAACAGCTTAACTAGGGGCGTGGCAAGTTCTGGAGCACAAGTCTTCAATACTATTGCCGGAATATTTTCAAGGCCCATAGCTTTTGCAGTGTTCAATGCCTTCAGCCGTTTCTTGATATCATGTGGAGTTAATGGAATTAGCTGAAGACTGGCATCTGTGTTGCTGGGGACCTCCGGAGGAGGCTGAGATAGATCATCCACTCGACACTTCTGGCTGAAGATTGTAGCAAATGCTTCAGCCTTATCTTTTGCACTGATGTGCTGGGCTCCTCCATCATTGAGGATGGGGATATTTGTGGAGCCACCTCCTCCAGTTAGTTGTTTAATTGTCCACCACCATTCATGACTGGATGTGGCAGGACTGCAGAGCTTGGATTTGATCTGTTGGTTGTGGGATCACTTAGCTCTGTCTATCACTTGCCGCTTTCACTGTTTGGCACGCAAGTATATCCTGCGTTATAACTTCACCAGGTTGACACCTCATTTTTAGGTATGCCTGGTGCTGCTCCTGGCATGCCTTTCTGCACTCTTCATTGAACCAGGGTTGATCCCTTGGCTTGATGGTAATGGTAGAGTGGGGGATATGCCAGGCTATGAGGTTACAGGTTGTGGTTGTATATAATTCTGCTACTGCTGATCGCCCACAGCGCCTCATGAATGCTCAGTTTTGAGTTGCTCAATCTGTTCGAAATCTATCCCATTTAGCACAATAGTGCCACACAACACGATGGAGGGTATCCTCAATGTGAAGATGGAACTTAGTCTCCACCAAGACTAAGCAGTGATCACTCCTACCAGCTCTCTCATGGCCAGACACAATCGCAACTGGCAGGTTGATGAGGATGAGGTCTCATGGGTTTATCCCTCTTGTTGGTTCCCTCACCACCTGCCACAGACCCAGTCTAGCAGCTATGTCCTTTAGGACTCAGCCAGCTCAGTCAGTAGTGAGCTATTAAGCCACCCTTGGTGATGGACATTGAAGACCCCACCCAGAGTACATTTTGTGCCTTTGCTGCACTCAGGTATACAGCCAATTGAATATAAAAGTAGGTATGTTATGCTTCAGTTGTACAGAGCACTAGTGAGACCACATATGGAGTACTGTGTACAGTACTGGTCACCTTATTTAAGGAAGGATGTAAATGCATTGGAAGCAGTTCAGAGATGGTTTACCAGGATAATACCTGGAATGGATGGGTTGTCTTCCGAGGAAAGGTTGGACAGGCTAGGCTTGCATCCACTGGAGTTTAGAAAAGTAAGAGGTGACTTGATTGAAACTATTAAGATCCTGAGGGGTCTTGACAGGGTGGATGTGAAGAGGATGTTTGCTCTTGTGGGAGAATTTAAAACTGGGGTCACAGTTAAAAATAAGGGGGTCACTCATTTAAGACAGAGATGAGGTGGGGGGGCAGGAGGCGTGGTCATGAGTCTTTGGAACTCTCTTCCTGAAAAGGCGGTGGAAGCAGAGTCTGTGAATATTTTTAAGGCAGAGGTGGATAGATTCTTGGTAAGCAAGGGGGTGAAAGGTTATCGGGGCAGATGGGATGCAGATTTTAGATTACGATCAGATCAGCCATCATCTTATTAAATGGCAGAGCAGGCTCAAGGGGCTGAATAGCATACTCCTGCTCCTTGTTCATATGTTCCAATTCCTGGAGGAGTTTTATTTTATTTGCTCATGGGATGTGGGCATTGTTGGCTAGGCCAGCATTTATTGCCCATCTCTAATTGCCCTGTTCAGAGGGCAGTTAAGAATCAACCACGTTACCGTGGGTCTGGAGTCACATGTAGGCCAGACCAGGTAAGGATGGCAGATTTCCTTCCCTAAAGGGCATCAGTGAACCAGATGGGTTTTTATGACAATCGGCAATGGTTTCATGGTCATCATCAGGCTTTTAATTCCAGATTTTTATTGAATTCAAATCTCACTATCTGCCATGGTGGAGTTCAAACAGAGAATTACCCTGGATCTTCTGGAATACTAGTTCAGTGACAATACCACTATGCCACCACCTCCCCAGTACTGATTCATTAGCTGCGGGAGGGCAGTAGGTGGTCATCAGCCGGAGGTTTCCGTACCCATGCTTGAGTTGACACCATGAGAATTTGTGGGTTCGGAGTCAATGTTGAGGTCACCCAGGGTCACTCCCTGCCAACTTTATAACGCAGTGCCCCCACATCTAGTGGCTTTGTCCTGCTGGTGGACAGGGATGATGATGAAACTCTCTGAGACATTGGCTGTACGGTATGATTCTGTGAGTATGACTATGTCAGGCTATTGCTTGCCTAGTAAGTGGGACAGCTTTCCAAATTTTGGCACAAGTCCCCAGGTGTTAGTGAGGAGAACTCTGCAGGGTTGACTGGGCAGGATGTGCCCTTCTCATTTCCAATAAGTCAGTGTCAGATGGTCCATTCGGTTTTATTCTTATGTTTTCTTGCAGCATTTTGATACAACTGAGTAGCTTGCTAGGCCATTCCAGAGGGCAGTTAAAAATCAACCACATTGCTGTGGGCCTGGAGTCACTTGTAGGCCAGAGCGGGTAAGGACGCCAGATTTCCTTCCCTAAAGGACATTAGTGAACCAGATGGGATTTTATCACAATCCAGTATTTTATGGTCACCATTACTGATACTAGCTTTTTATTTCAGGTTTTATTTAATAGCCTTTAGATTTTAGGCCACAGGTGCATTGAGATGGCCAATAGCTGGCACTAGGTGTGTTGGGCTGCCCAATGGGATGGCATTGGGTGTGGTGGGCTGGCACCAGGCATCTCGTGATGGCTAGTAGGCTGGTGCCAGATGTGTGAGATGGCCAATAGGCTAGCATCAGGTGTGTTGGGCTAGCCAATGGGCTGGCACCAGGTATTTTGAGATGGCCAATGGGCTAGCAGCAGGTGTATTGGGCTGGCCAATGGGCTAGCACCAGGTGTGTTGAGATGGCCAATGGGCTAGCAGCAGGTATTTTGAGATGGCCAATGGGCTGGTGCCAGGTGGAGAGCTGGTTTTGTCTCATCGGACTCAAGTTCGAGAGCTCGATGTGCTTTGAACTGCAGTGATGGACATTTATTTAACTGCAAGTCACAGGGTGATAACATACCTTGTAGATAGTGAGACATTGCAGTAAAACAAGGGGTGGGAGAGATAAATGCAGGCAGCTGGTGTCACAGGGAAACAATGGTATCCTTTTAAAATTTCTACAAAGTTGAAGCTTCTTTTATTGCTGTGATGAGAATGAGTTTCCTGTTAGAAAGGCCATTCACATCCTCCATATATCAACATTAAAGCCTTCTGCAGAATTGAAGTTTGCAAAATATTGGCAGCCAATTCAAACCCCCAAACCAAACCTAACATTCATTTAAATATGATACAAGCAAATCTCCTGAATTTTAGTTTCAAAAAACACAATTTTCTAAAGAATCTATGAGACAGAAATCTCTTTCACTTTTTCTGAAAATGGATCCTTTCACAACAGGCAGTCTGAAGTGTTGAGATTTTCTTACCTTCAATAGGGGTGTCCAGGTGCCCCCTGTCCTGCCCCACCCCCACACCCCACACCCACCCCATTCACCTCCTTTAGCCTCTCAGCGTCAGTACGTGTACTCATTATATCGGGATCACTGATATGAGGAACTGGCAGGTACCAGCCGGTAGCCATAGCAACTCCACTAAATTGAACTGCAAATAGCCAATGAAAAATCCACAGAAGACGTCAGTCAGGTAATGCCGGCCAATCATGACACGGGAGATGCCTATGACACCGGCCCAGATCACCAGAAGGATCCGTAGGGGCACCGCTAGGACCAGGTGGCTGAAGAAGAATCTGGTCACCATCGCAGCTCTGCTAGCTTGACCCGCTGGGAACGCAAAGACATCCATGACTATGTAATCCAGGAGGCCGGGCATCACCTCTGAAGGCCCTTTCCTCTTCACCAGCTTCTGCACTGCTGCCACCACCAGCAAGTCAAGGATCAAGGCTGGAAAGGTGAAAGATCATAGAGTCAACAAATGTTCTACTCAATCCAACACTTTGGCAAAATATGAGAAATGGTGCTCTTGGTTTCACATACATGCTCATATACATACATATGTAGGGGAGGTGGCCTAGTGGTATTGTCACTAGACCAGTATTTCAGAGACCCAGGGTAATACTCTGGGGACCTGGGTTCAAATCCCACCACAGTAAATGGTGAAACTTAAATTTAGAATTAAAAGTCAGACAATGACTATAAAACCATTGCTGATTGTTGTAAAATGTTATGGCCCTTTAGGGAAGAAATCTGCCATCTTTACCTGGTCTGGCCTACATGTGACTCCAGACCCACAGCAATGTGGTTGACTTTTAAAATGCCCTCTGAACAAGGGCAATTAGGATGGGCAATAAATGCTGGCCAATGATGTCCACACCCCATGAACAAATAAAATAACAACAACTTGTACTGATATAGTGCCTTCAATGTAATGAAATGTCCCAGGGTGCACCATAGGAACATTATAAAACACTATATGACTTTAGGAGATATTTGGCCAGATGACCAAAAGCTTGGTCAAAGAGATAGATTTTAAGAAGAGCCTTAAAGGAAGAAGGTGAGGCAGAGAGGCACAGGGAGAGAATTCCAGAGCTTGGAGCCTGAATGTGAAGCGATTATAATTGGGGATGCACATGAGGCCAGAATTAGAGGAAGGCAAATATCTTGGAGGGTATTTTCTACTCTTTCACAGGATGTGGGCCTTGCTGGCTGGGCCAGCATTTATTGCCCATCCCAAATTGTCCTTGAGAAGGTGATGGTGAGCTGCCTTCTTGTGAGGGAGATCCAAAGTGCTGTTAGGGAGGGATGTGGGGTCAGAGGAGATTACAGAGCTAGGGAGTGGTGAAGACATATGGAGGGATTTGAAAACGAGAATGAGAATTTTAAAGTTAAGCCATTGCTTAACAAGCCAGCCAGTGTAGGTCAGTGAGCACAGGTGATAGGGACTCGATGCAAGTTAATACATGGACGGCAGAGTTTTGAACGATTCCAAGTTTATGGGGGGTAGAACGTGGGAGATCAGCCAGGAGTGTGTTGGAATAGTTGAGTCTAGAGGTAACAAAGGCATGGATGAAGGTTTCAGCAGCAGATGAGCTGAGACCGGGCCATGCCGGGCAATGTCATGGAGGTGGAAATAGGTTTTAGTGATGGTGCGAATATGAGATCAGAAGCTCATCTCAGGATCAAATGTAACACCAAGGTATAACACCCTAGGGTTGGCAAATGTAACAGCTTGCAAATGACGAAGCCACATCTGAGGGGTTTTAGGGTTACAAACTGTGGATTTTTTAATAACAATCTCCCTTTCAATGAGTGCCACATGAGCACAGGCCCCTGTGCTGTTAAAATATTCATCTTTAAAATGGGCAATTGCTTACATTGGCCAAAAAGCCGCTATCTGTGATTTTTCTCTTGGGGGTCTGCTGGCAACAGTGTCCTGAAGGTTAGTCTTAAACTGATGGAGCATCCAGTGTAATCCTGGAGAGTTGGCAACCCCTCTTCAAGTATCAACATTCATTGCTTTATGGAAATGTAAGTGTGCAGTGATTTAGATGCATTTAAGGGGAAGCTAGATAAGGACATGAGAGAGAAAGGGATAGAAGGATATATACATAGTAGGCTGAGATGAATTAAATAGAATGGTTAACGTGGAGCTAAACACCTGCATGGACCAGTTGGGTCAAATAGCCTCTCTCTCTGTGTTGTAAATACTATGACAGTCTATGGGTTTAATGTCACCACAGTTCATATCGAAGATGAGGAAATCGGGCTTGTCCAGACACAATGAAACTGGCCCCAGAGTGTGGATCAGCTCAGGCTCTTGCAGCCTGATTTCGCACTCGGCCCAGAGTTTAGCCAGAAGCAGAGAGCTTGACTCTGGAGACTTCAGCTAGGATCTGAAAGACCACAACATCGAAAAAAGTGCCCTTCTCAAAATGCTGGGTGACTTCGGACAGTTGAAGTCTCTCTAAAGTATTGATGCGTCGTCAGTCCAAAATCCGGCCAGCTTTATCATGTTAGATCCTGCTGAATCACATTTCTGCTGTATTTGTGGGTCTTACCCTCACTGCGGTGACCATATAAACTAGTCTTAGATAATTATCACCCTGAATCCTGAGAAAGGAGGGACTTAAGGAGCACAGGTCATCATTATGTGATGCTCAGACTGTTTCTCTATCCCACATGTTTACTCATTGCTCTTTTGCTCTCTCATTCTCTCTTCCTCTCTCCTCTTTCTTTCACTCCTTTTCTTTTCCACTCTTTCTCTCTCTCACTTTCTCTCTCACTCTTTCTCTCCCTCTCTCTCTTCCCCTCTCCCTCTTTCTTTCTCTCTCTTTCACCCTCTTTCTCTCTCTTTCCTTCTTTCTCTCCATTTTGTCTCTCTCCTGTGTAAGCTTTTACAAACATGTACTTTCCAACAAGGGTTATCGGGTCATAAACTTTTGCTAATTTCAAGCTTTCCTATTCCAGGGACACTGCAGATCATTATCACACCTCAAACGTTTGCCAATGAAGGATAGTTTAATCAGGAGACCTTTCTCATCTCTCCCGCTCTGTACGGAGTGCATCGCCCACTATATTAGTTCAGGCTAAAAAAGAAATCATGTGGATTGCTCATGATTGAAACAGAAACCTTTGCAATCTTTTTGTCATTCATTCTTGGGATGTGGGCGTCGCAGGCTAGGCCAGCATTTATTGCCTTTCCCGAATTGTCCTTGAGAAGGTGGTGCGGTGCAGCCTTCTTGAACCACTGCAGTCCATGTGGTGTAGGTACACCCACAATGCTGTTAGGAAGGGAGTTCCAGGATTTTGACCAAGTGACAGTGGAGGAAAGGCGATATATTTCCAAGTCAGGATGGTGTGTGGTTTGGAGGGGAACTTCCAGGTGGTGGTGTTCCCATCTATCTGCAGCCCTTGTCCTTCTAGATGGTAGTGGTCACGGGTTTGGAAGGTGCTGCCTAAGGAGCCTTGGTGAGTTTCTGCAGTGCATCTTGTAGATGACACACACTGCTGCTACTGTGCGTCGGTAGTGGAGAGGGTGAATGTTTAAGGTGGTGGATGGGGTACCAGTCAATTGGGCTGCTTTGTCCTGGATGGTGTCAAGATTCTTGAGTGTTGTTGGAGCTGCACTCATCCAGGCAAGTGTAGAGTATTCCATCACACTCCTGACTTGTGCCTTGTAGATGGTGGACAGGCTTTGGAGAGTCTCCACTGAATTCCCAGCCTCTGACCTGTAGCCACAATATTTATACAAATAAGAGGCCTAACATCTGCTTGAGGCACCATTACAAGACAGTAGCACGACTGACGCATAATCTGGAGGGTGAGCACATGCCCTAAGGCCTGGTCAAAACTGGAAACTGAACAGAAGTCACCTGGCTGAGAGCCCAGTGTCTCGACATTGTCAATTTTTGAAGCTATTGTCTGAGTGCTTTCTGCCTCGCTTTCCCTCACAAACTGTCCCATTCCTTGTGCCAGTACAGAAGCAGTAGGACTAGAGGATATGCTGCTGCCAGTGTGCAGAATAATTATACCAATAATAGAATTGATGGCATCCAGCATTGTTCTCATAGCCACTGATCATCAGTTCTGATCTGTGAAAAGTGCTGACCCTGTAATATACAGTTAATGCCCATTGAATGGATAACCCTCCTTCAACAAAGGCTCATGAATCCTTTCACCCTTTCCCCACTATGTGCTCAGCCTCCCAATCTCTAATGAAAAGAAAGTTCTTGTGAGCCATTGTTCGGGGCAGTTGCCTCAGCAGAACGCTTTTCTACAAAAACAGAATACTGCGGACGCCGGAAATCTGAAATAAACAGAAAATGCCGGAAATACCCAGCGGGTCAGGCAGCATCTGTGGAGAGAGAAACAGAGTTAACGTTTCAGGTCGATGACCTTTCCAAGGTGACTGTAAAGAGGAGATGTCTGGCAGCTTATAGGAGATTACTAGTACTGATTGATCGATTTTCAACAATAGGTGATTGGGATTTTTGCTTTTTAGTTGGATGTCAGGCACACACGATGCCTCCAAACTTAGCATCTGAGAAACCCCCAACAGACAGTATTTTGCCCGATTATGGAGTTACACATTCCAGCACTCTTTAAGGTTAAAGTCCTGAGCAGTGTTTCAAGACTGGTTTTCAGCACAAATGGATCTCTCAAGCACTTTGGTCTTCAACTTATTTCAAAGGGGCAACTAGTTACTGACACCCCCCCACCTCCCTATAAACTCTCTCACTTCTCTTCTCTGCAGTCACCCCACAGTCTGCTCATGTCAGCTGTGTCTCACTGGGTTGAACTCTCATCCCTGAGTCAGAAGGTTGGGGGGCTTCAAGTCCCACTCCAGAGACTTGAGCAGAAAATCCAGGCTGGTGCACCCAGTGCAGTGCTGAGGGAGTGCTGCACTGTCAGAGGTATCGGTCTTTCAGATGAGACATCATGGTGTATAAGTCACATGAGCAGAATGTAATTATTAAGATGCAATAATACTTCTGTAATGTTGCTGAAAAGAGAGACATGTTTTCGTCTTCACTCACCAGGACAAACACAAGGTGGATATAAAAGACCCCATGGCACTATTTCAAAGAAGAGTTCACCCCTGATGTCCTGGCCAACATTTATCCCTCACCCAACAACACGAAAACATATTATCTGGCTCGCAATCCTCCTGCCAGTGGAAACAGTTAATTACTCTATCAAAACCCCTCATGATTTTGAACGCCTCTATTAAACCTCCCCTTAACCTTCTCTGCTCTAAGGAGCACAAACTGCTTTGTGGGTTGGTCTGGTGGCCTAACCTATAGATGGAAGATTTCCTCCTACCATGTTAACTCTAGTCTGACTCAGGCTGGCTACTTCAAAACTACATTATTTACACTATATACACAAGATACACGATGAGCTATTAGGTAAGCACATCTCTCTTGAGTACAGACTATTCCATCTGCTCTACAGAGTCTCTAACACATGACTGCTGATGTCACTGTTACATCATGATACACATCACTAACTGAATGTAAGAACTATTTACCCATTATACTACACCTCCCCCCAAGTATAATGTCAACTTCTTTAATAACAATGTTAAACAAGGTCTTTTACCAGTTGTCCACTGTGGGTGTTCTGTCAATGGCACCAAATCATTGTTTGTTTGGTGTCACTACTGCTGCCACCATGTTTTGTGGGCTGGTCTCATGGCCTAATCAATAGAGGGAAGGTTTCTCTCTTACCATGGGTAACTCTAGTCCAACTCAGGCTGGTTACTTCAAAACTACTTTATTTACAGTATATACATGATAAGCTACTAGGTAAGCGCATCTCTCTTGAGTACAGACTATTCCATATGCTCTACAGAGTCTCTAACACATGACTGCCGATGTCACTGTTACATCATGATACACATCACTAACTCATTACCATAACTATTAACCTGTCATACTACACAATCCCAGCTTCTCTAGTCTCTTCATAACTGGAGTGCCCCACTGCTGTTAAAATTCTAGCAAATCTCTACTGCACCCCTTCCAACTCCTTGACACCTTCAGAAAATGCGGCACCCAGAGCTGGACACACTACTCCAGTTGGGGCCTAACCAGAGATGGCTGAAGTGTTTAGCATAATTTACCTGGTGTCAAAGGTCAGAACAAGTAACTAAAATTACTCGGACTTTAGCTTGTGGCAGAATTTGGAGGCCAGAAGTATGCACAAAGCACTGCTGCCCTATCTCAGGGACTCAGTTGAAACATTAAACACTCTTTTCTCTCTCAGATGCTGAACTGTTCCAGGGCTTACTTAAGAAGTTCTGAATGAAAAGAGGCTGGAATTTCTTCATTGATTGGAATGAGTTGAAAAAAAAAATCGCTACCAATTTAACCACTTGCAAACAGGACCAGAATGATGTCTTTTTTTTAGTTTTGGCCCCTTCTGCACGGAAAATATTCAAAAGAAATTCAAATAGGTAAACAGATAATACATTTTGAACAACCAAACCCTTTTTCTCCAGTAGGCTGCTGCCAATGATTTTTGAAAGTGTCACAAACAATTTGAGGTGGCACTATGAGCCTAGATTCAGATATTGAGTCCGATGTCCACACTTCTGGGATCCCAATCCTCTTTGATAATATCTTTTGCTTCATCTAGATTTTTTGCCCATTCAGAATCAAAGGTCACATAGGCAGAATGTAATTATTAAGATGGAAAAACACTTCTGTAATAATGCTGTAAAGGAGACATGTGGGTGAAATTTTTCACCTTGCACTCATATCTGAGAATGTGTGTGAGTGTGTGTGTGTGTGAGATTGTGTGTGTGTGAGAGAGAATATGTGTGAGAGTGTGTGTGTGTGTGAGATTGTGTGTGTGAGAGATTGTGGGAGTGTGTGTGAGTGAGAGTGTGTGAGAAAGAGTGTGAGTGTGTGTGAGATTGTGTGTGTGAGAGAGAATGCATGTGAGAGTGTGTGTATGCACATGTGATTGTGTGTGAGTGTGCGTATGAAAGAATATGTGTGAGTGTGTGTGAGTGAGAGTGTGTGTGAGAGAATGTGAGAGTGTGTGTATGAGTGTATGTGTGAGAGTTTATGAGAGAGCGTGTGGAATTGTGTGTGTGTGTGAAGTGTGTGTGTGTGAGGGAGGATGGGTGTGAGAGAGTAAGTGAGAGAGTGTGTGTGTGAGAGTGTGTGTGTGTGAGAGTGTGTGACAGAGTGTGTGAGTGTGTGTGCTAGAGAGTGTGTGAGTATGTGTGAGATTGCGTGTGTGAGTGTGTGTACATGTGTGTGAGAGAGAGTGTATGTGAGAGAGTGGGTGTGAGTGTGTGTGAGAGTGTGACAGAGCGTGTGAGAGAGTGTGTGTGAGAGTGTGTGTGCTAGAGACTGTGTGAGTATGTGTGAGATTGCATGTGTGAGCGTGTGTACATGTGTGTGAGAGAGTGTATGTGGGAGAATGGGTGAGTGTGTACGTGTGTTTGAGAGTGTGTGTGAGACAGCGTGTGTGTATGTGTGAGTGAGTACGTGAGTGTGTGTGTGTGAGAGTGTATGTGAGAGTGTGTGTGTGTGTATGTGTGAGAGTTTATGAGAGAGCATGTGGAATTGTATGAGAGTGTGTGTGAGGGAGAATGGGTGTGAGAGATTAAGTGAGAGAGTGTGTGTGTGTGAGAATGTGTGAGAGTGTATGTGAGAGAGTGTGTGAGTGTGTGTGAGAGTGTGTGTGGCAAAGCATGTGAGTGTGTATGTGTGAGATTGCGTGTGTGTGTGTGTACATGTATGTGAGAGTGTATATGTGAGTGAGTGTGTGAGTGAGTGTGTGTGTCAGAGAGTGTGTGAGAGAGTGTGTGTGAGAGTGTGTGTTAGAGAGTGTATGAGCTTGTGTGTTCTGTACATATGTGTGAGAGAGAGTGTATGTGAGAGAGTGGGTCTGAGTGTGTATGTGAGAGTGTGTGTGTGAGCGTGTGTGTGAGCGTGTGTGTGAGTGTGTGTGTGTGAGGGAGAGTGTATGTGAGAGAGTGTGTGTGAGAGAGAGAGAGCATATGTGAAAGATTGTGTGAGAGACTGTGTGTGAAACAGTATATGTGAGAGAGTGTGTATGAGAGTGTGTGTGAGAGAGTGTATGTGAGAGTGTGTGAGAGAATGTGAGTGAGAACAATTGTATGAGAGTGTGTGTGTGGGAGAAGAGTGTGTGTGTGAGAGAGAGAGCATATGTGAGAGATTGTGTGAGAGAGTGTGTGAGAGAGTATATGTGAGAGAGTGTGTGTGAGAGTGTGTGTGTGAGAGAGTGTGTGTGAGAGTGTGTGTGAGAGTGTGTGAGAGAATGTGAGTGAGAACAATTGTATGGGAGTGTGTGTGTGGGAGAAGAGTGTGTGTCAGAGAGAGAGACAGAGGGAGTACGTGTGAGGGAGGGAATGTGTAAGAGAGAGTCTGAGTGTGTGTGTGAGAGTGAGGATATTTAGCATTAGCTCCTTGCGAGTTCTAAGATGTCCCCCTCTATATATCTTGGAGGTGGAAGGAAGCTATAGCAGTGATTGAGTGTCCAGATTACACAGTCTCACTCACTGGAATCTTTTTTGGGAACTGGACGAGTGCCCTGAGAATCAGGATGAGCAGCTGATGCTGCTATCAATCAAAACATTGCATATCACTCAAACTGAATCTGCTCAGCTGGTCCCTACATCAGTAACTGTTGGCTCTGAGACCACTCCCTTGTCACTGGGATGGGAGGTGGGTCGGGGTAGGACAGAAGGAGACAAAAAACTCTAAATTTAACCTCACGTGAGCTGTTGTTCAGGATCTCCTACTATCTGGCCAAAATAAAAATCTACAGAATGTCACTGACTGATGTCCAACCTAACCAATGTCTGATGTTACAGCTTATTTACATGTTAAACTTGTGACATGAGGACATTTGAAAAGAATCAACAAATCTTGAATAATCGCAGAACTCCGCTTTCAGGAATTCACAGGTACAGCAAGAGGCCATTCAGCTCCTCAAGCTTGATCTAGCATTCAGTTAGTTCAGGGCCGACCTGCATCTTAACTCCATTTACCCACTTTGCTTCCATGACCTTTCATTCCTTTCACAAGCAAAAAAAAATCCATCAATCTCATTTCTGAAATTTCCAGCTGACACCCCTCCACCCCGCCACCTGCAGCCTCGACAGACTTTTGAGGAGAGAGTTGCAGATTTCCACTCCCCTTTGTGTGAAGTATTGCTTCCTGACATCACCCCTGCGTGGCTCTCATTTTAAGGTCCTGCTCCCTTGTGCTGGACTCGACCTTCCCTGACCAGAGGAAATAAGCCCGATCAAATCCTCTAATCATCGCAAACGCCTCGGTTAGATCACCCCCTTAATCTTCTACATTCGAGGGAATACAAGCTTGGTCCATGTGACCTGTTCTCACAATTTAACCCTTTTAGCCTTGGAGTCATCCATTTCCATGGTTTATTGACACAGATACACTTTTCTAAATTTTCTAAATATTTCTAAATATCAAAATAAATTCCATAATCTTCAGGAATGATCAGTCATCCTCAACAACAAGAACTTGCATTTATTTAGCGCCTTTAAAGTAGATAAATGTCCGAAAGTCCTTCACAGAAGCGTTGTCAGACAAAAATGGACAATGTGCCACATTAGCACTACTGATCAAAACACTTGGTCAAAGAGGTATTTAACCCACGCCTTCAAAGAAGAGAGGGGTGGGGATGGAAACAACAAATGTTTCGAGAGGGAATTCCAGAGTCTGAGGCTAGCATGGCCACCAATGGTGAGGTGAAGGGAGTGAGGCAAGTGAGGAGAGTCGGAGGGGCTAGGAGTTCCAGAGTGTGGAGGGACTAGAGTTGTAGAGCTGGAGGGCGTTGCAGAGATAAGAAGGGGGCGAAGCCATTTAAACACGAGGATGAGAAATTGAAATGGAAGCATTGGGGGAGTAGAGGCCAATGTGGGTCAGCAAATAATCAGTCACCCAAAGAATGAATCATTTAAGAACAGGATATTTGGTTAAGAATGCTGTAAGTGATAACCATCATGTACAGGAGGCATTCATGAGAATGGTTCCAGGGATGAGGAATTTCAGTTGTATAGGTAGATTGGCGAAGTTGGGACTGAGGAGGTTGAGGGGTGATTTGATAGAGGTGTTCAAAATCATGAGGGGTCTGGACAGAGTGAATAGGGAGAAGCTGTTCCTGTTGGTGGAAGGATTGAGAACGAGAGGACACAGATTTACAGCAAAAGAGGAACAATGACATGGGGAGAAACATTTTCACACAGCAAGTGGTTAGGGCGTGGAATGCGCTGCCTGAGATTGTGGTGGAGGTGGATTCAATCGAGGCTTTCAAAGGGAAATTGGGTTATTATCTAAAGCGAACAAAATTTACAGGGAAATGCTGGGAGGGTGGGACTAGTTGAGTTGCTCTCGTAGAGAGTCAGCACGGGTACGACAGGCTGAATGACTTTCTGTGCTCTAACCATTCTATGATTCTATGGGGGGGATTGGGTTTATGGTCCCACTGTTGGGCACCTCCTTCCTGCCCATCCCCCGACATGCTCCCTATAATACAGAGGGGCTGGCGGGTGGTGGTCCTTATAATACAGGGGGGAGATGTAAATTGTTCACTAGGCTGCCCACCCTTAGGCTACTGACAGCCTTAACAGCCCAATTAATTGGCAATTAAGGGCCTCAATTCGCAGGGTTACAGGAGGAGGTGAGGGAATGGCACTGGGTGTATTGCTCACTTGGAGGGCTAGCACAGACAAGGCAAGCCAAATGGCTTCCTTCCCATGCTGTAACCATTTTGTGATTCTGTGTGGTTAAAAATAACGGCGAGGAGCAGCACGAGGCTTTAAGTTCACCTGAAAGATGGAACGTTTTTTTGCAGAGACAGACATAAATATTAACAATAGGCTCCAGAATCACTCAACATCATCCTGATGTTAATAAACTCTTTGATGTGCCAAAACTAATTACAAATCTGTATTTCTGATCAGCCTACTCATTTCCCACGCACTGTCTCAAAAAACATCACTGAATGTTAGAGATTATCATGAGATCAAAGTACAGACACCCACAGAGGCAAAGCACACCGCCACATACAGGATGTGTCAAGAAATGGGACATTCCAGATCACTCTCAGCTTTCAATACTGTCAAGATGGAACAGGCTTCAAAGCCGTAGCCTAACACCTTAATAAACATTTCTTTTCAAAAATCAAAACAGCATTTAAATATTAAGAGCACACATAATAATCACTCTGCAAGCTCGTGAAAGAATGAGTGAGGAGCAATGGGCACTGTTTCGAAGAAGTGCAGGAGAGTTCTCCCCAGTGTCCTGGCCAATATTTATTCCTCTGTCAACATCAGTATGATGGGTGATCTGGTCATTATCACGTTGCTGTTTGTGGGAGCTGGCTGTGCATAAATTGGCCATCACATTTCCTACATTACAACAGTGACCACACTTCAAAACTAATTCATTGGTTGTAAAGCACTTTGGGAGTCCTGAGTTTGTAAAAGGTGCCATATGAATTCAAATCTACCTTCCTTCCTGTTCTCAGGATTTACCCATTGCTAAATTATCTACTTGTCTTTATTTCTGATAACTGTGTTCCTGTAAGGTCATTGCACATATGAGGTGTTATGAGCCAGCTATTCTGCTTAAAGGTAAAGGTTTGGAGCGTGAAAAGGCCATTGAGCCCATCAAGCCCATGCTATCCAGGGCTGTGTGTTAATCCGACCCTAAACCAGTTGGTAAAGTATGAAGCCAGACACTAATACTTTTCTTGATGTTAGGTTTATTTACAGAATGCATTACATTTATCTGCTTCCTATCTATCACCAACCTAGTATCCCAGCAGGCTCTCTTTATACTCTTTTGAGTAACCAGTAAAATGAAGAGGACTGATTGATCAAATTAACAAAAAAGGGGCACTATAACAAAAGACAAAATCTTAAAGGAAATTTATCTTATCAAATGAAGATGCTGTTGTGGAGGCTGATGAAGCACTCCAGCCCTTGTGGTGTCTGCCGGTCACAGGAGGAGTCTCTCTTTATATGTGCTCTAGGTACTTAATTAAACATTACCCTTCACCGGTGTGTCTTAACAATATAATTAACGTACCATTAACATTCTACACACATTGTTATATTATATTGGCTTAGGTTAACTGATAATACTTTCATCCCTGTGTCATAGCTCATGGGCACAAGCCTCACTCCTCAGCACATTACCAAGGCTGACACTTCAGTGCAGTACAGAGGAGAGAGAGGAAAAGAGAGAAATTTGACTTCCAGAGCACCTTCCAAGACCTCAAGGTGCCCCAAAGACCTTCACAGCTAACCAAGTAATTTTGTTGTCCTCACGGTTGTAAAGTAGAAAATGCAGCAGCCAATTTGCACACAGCAAGATCCCATAAACAACAATGTGATGATCTGTTTTTAGTGATAATAATTGAGGGATAAATATTGGCCAGGACACCCGGGAGAACTCCCCTGTTCTTCTTTGAAATAAGGGCCTTGGGATCTTTCTTGTCCACCTGAAGGTGGATGATGAGGTCTTAGTTTAACGTCTCATCCAAAAGACAAACTCGTGGCTTCAAGAAACATAAACCTTCCAAATTCCGGGTCCATGGAGCCCAAAGTTCCTCAGCTCATTGCTCTGGGTCTAAAACTCCTCTGTGCAGTTACTTCAGCGATCAGTGCAAGGCACAATGTACAATCTTTCATTTTCCAAGGTGGCTCCACAGATCATCAGCTCTGGAAAAGTATCATGGTCACATCACATGACTGTCCCATTGAAACCCAACTTCCTCCTGCTACAACCACAGTGCACCCTTCCCCAGGGAGTGGGGGAGCAGGGTAGAGTCATGACAGTGAAAACCCATTTAACCAAAACGTTTAGGGAAGAGAAAACTAGATCACAGTTCGAAAGCTCAGATCAAGAAGTGGCCCTGTTACAAGTAGCACACATGTGCCCCCAGTGAAAGTCCCACATCCCACACTCCTCACCTGTCCACTGCCACAGAGCATCAATCACACTGTCCTCTTGATCACAATGCAATGATAAAAGCCAACAGAGAATTTAAGTTTTATAATAACATTTAGAAATAAAATCATGTCACATTGCCAACAAAAGTCAACTAATCACCCTTGTGCACTTCCTTAATGCCTTCTTGTGCCTTTGCCTATCCTATGCTCCTCTGCAGTACTACACCAGTGGCTGCAGCATGACTGGTTGAAGGTTACTGACCTCCAGTGGCCTTACTGCAGATGGCCTTAGAGGATGATCTTAGGCAGCTCTGGGTCTAGAAAGCCCAGTCTTGGATTGCACCATCTCAGTATAGGTAGCAACAGTCTGGGCTGACGGGTAACTGCAATGGGGACTGGCGGAGTGGCTGTGATGGGAGGACGAATGCTGTCACCCTGAGAGAAGACAACAGGTTCTTGCCCCATGTAGCCACTGCCACTCCCTTGGGGCAGCGCCTCAGCATTCCGAATAATCTGTTGGAATACTGTGGCACCCCACAAGCCCCCTTTGTACCCTGTAATCCACATGGCAACACTCAGGCATCGGGCGGCTGCTGCTTGTGCTGCAATAGGAGCTAGGACATCAACCACCATCAGACTCTGGCTCGTGGCTGGGTCCACAAGTGAGCCAATAGAGTCGGCCACCATTTCCACGCCAGAAAGGATGGGCTCCAAGCTCTACACAAAGCCCTGGGCCAAGTTGGTGCTGGACTCCTCCATGATCCTTGAGATTGAACGCAATACTCCCTCCCACTGCCTTTTGACCATGTGTCTGGAGGCCTGCATGTCCCATGCAGGTACTGCACATCTCGCCTCCTAACAACCTCCTCCACCAAGATGCCCTGTGCAGCATCTGAAAGTCTCGGAGCAAGTTCCCTCCCCTGTTGTACCATTCCTCGCCCCTTCCCCAGGTCAGATTCTCTTTGACCAAAACTCCCAGCAGCTCCTCCAGCAACCATGCACCTCTCCTTTCAGAGATGCAGGCTACCTTTAAGTGGTGCTAACCACACGCAATATTAGTCCCCTGATGACGAGTGCAGTTGGTGAACAGTGCGGCTAGTGTTGGCATCAGCGTTAAGATAGTGTCCAATTTTGGGGGCTCCCCAATTTAGCTCCCTTTCATTTTAAGACCCTTTTGGGAAACCTGAGGAAAGCCTTAGTCTACAGCAGTATCCACTCTTTGGGTGGAAGATTCCAGATTTGCACTAAGTGTGGTAGCGGGCGGGTAAAACAACATCTTACCCGCCAGCTACGATGGCGGGTTTTCATCCCAAACCTGCCACATTATTTATGCATTTCTGGGAAACTTGCCATTTCCATGATGGGCGGGCGAGCAAATGAGAGCCCGCCCGCCATCACCTCGCCGCTTCATCACGCCGGACGCCATATTTAAAGTCCAACCGCGGGCACACATCTCAGCGCTTCCAGACCGCCACTGCTGCATGGAAGACATGGCCCTGAAACTGAAGAAGACGACAGCCCCCAGGTTCTGCAACGCGTCTCTCGAGCGCCTTTTAGATGCTGTGGAGGCCCACCGGTATGTCCTCTACCCCCACTCTGGCCACAGGATGGGCAGCAACAGCACTAACCCGGCTTGGGAGGCGGTGGCATTGGTGGTCAGCGCCAACGCCCTGCAAAAGAGGACAGCCCCACCCAGTGTCACAAGAGGATGAATGATCTTCATTCCGCCAGGGTAAGTCAATCTTCTCACACTCTCAACTCAGACACTCATAAACCTATCACACATCCACACTCACTCACTGCCAGTTCAAGGCACATCACCATTTACTCTCTCACACCCACTGTCATTATCCTCATCCCATCCATGGGACCATCCACCACCCACACATGCCAGGCATACTTATCATCTGGCCTGGTAGGCGTCCTGCTTACACTCTTTCCATCTCTATTCATGCAGGACAAGCTGGCACACAACAATAGGGAGAGGTCACAGACCAGTGGCGGAATGCCCGAAATCGAGGTCCTTACAGACTTTGAAAACAGAGCCATCCAGCTGTCCAGCGACGACCTGGGCTGGTCTTGTGCTGACAGTGAGGTTGGCGGTGCTCTACCGAGGATCCAGCTGTGCAACATCCATCAAACAACCATGCTGTGAGTGATGTGTCCTGTTTCAGAGGCCACTGCCCTGCACTAATTATCTCCCCTTGCTTTCACAGGCACATCTGGGAAACAGCCGACAGAGTCCATGACCCAGGGCCTCCAATCAAGCCCCGAAGAAACCCCTGAAGAGGAATCTGAAAGCTCCCTCCCTGAAGTCCCGTCACAGCGCTCACCCACACCCTCCACCAGCACAGAGACACACACCTCGGTGGGACCTAACTTTGGAATAGCCTCGGGATCACAATCTGGTGAGCACATCGCACTGTCTGATCCACAGCAGGCAGAGGCAGGGACTTCCCAGGTCCCCGGCACTCGGAGGACTGCTGGAGGCCAGAACGTTGCTGAGTCCGAGTCAGATGATGAGCCTCTGGACTCGGTCATGTCATAGTCGCTGGAGCTGCAAAGGCAAACTCGGGAACATCAGGAAGGGATGTCTGCTACATTCCTCAGATTGCAAGGCACGTTGGAGGAGTCTGTCAGTCTTCAGGCTGAGGTGATAGCGCCGGCATGCCAACGCACTGAGGTCAACACTGGCAGGATGGCAGCTGCCATGGAGACCTTGGTCCAGGACGTCGCTCCTGCACTGCTGCGCGGGCTCAACTCCATCGCTGAGGCCATGTTGGCCTCCAACTGTGTGTACGGGAGAGGGGTGCTGGGCAGCTCAATCTCACTCCAGCTACCCCTTCTCCTCAAGGCGTCAACCAGGGGTCCTCGGGCACCCATAGGGAGGAAGATCAGCAGGTACTCACTCTGGGCCCATCATCCAGGTGACTGTGAGAGTGTCCGGCCCATCCGAATCCCCTCTTCCTGTGACCTCAGCAGCTCCAGCTCCATTGGCCGAGGAGCAGCCACTGCCACACAGCAGGACCCCGAAAGCAGGCCGGGGCCCTCCAGGTCTCAGCCCTCCAGAGGACGCCCACCAAGGTCATCACAGACAGGGCATCTCAGTCAGCAGGCTGCCTCCACCTCCGCTGTGGATCTCCGGGGAGCACCAAGACATAGCAGCAGGATTAGGAAAGTTAAGGAGAATTAGCTGCACAGCCTGGACACGGGTGTTAATCACTTGTACATTGTGTTCACTATTGTCAATAAACTCCCAAGGTAAAGACAGGTGTCTCAGTCCAGGGTCTCTTCCCTGTGCTCTGTGCAGCCTTCAGATCAAAGTGATGGTCCGGCTTCACACTCGCTGGAAACATTACTGATGCCTGCACCTTGCCGGTGCTGGTCATTGCTGTCAGCAAGTAGCAGGCAGACGCCACGGAGTTCTCTCATTCTCTCTGTGTGCTCTCAGCACCTTTAAGGTGGGGCTGGCCCCCATCTCTTCAGCATCGGT
This sequence comes from Cetorhinus maximus, assembly GCF_964194155.1. Taxonomy (NCBI): domain Eukaryota; kingdom Metazoa; phylum Chordata; class Chondrichthyes; order Lamniformes; family Cetorhinidae; genus Cetorhinus; species Cetorhinus maximus. The sequence goes on from NC_135888.1 coordinate 22,310,128, forward strand.
GACCAGTGACGCTGTGCTCCTGAAAGGCTCATGTGCTGAAGGCAGACAAAGGATCAGATGCTTTTAGAGATGGCTGCATCTCTATGTTATGACCCTGATCACAGAGAGCACAAGTGATCTGCCTTCAGCCAGACAGGAGTCAGACATTCTCAGAGGCTATGTGAAGATCTATGGAGTGTACTCACTGCATGTCATCATCATCCTCCTGGAATCAAGCGTCTATTAGGGCCTCCATTGCGTCTCCATGACAGGAGCATTCGCACAGAGGGTATGCGCGCTGCCATAAGCCAGACTGGAATCAAACATTCACAGATGTGATGTGAGGATCTATGGGGTCACCTCACTCCATGTCATCATCACCCTCCACAAATCTAGCAGCTTTGAGGGCCTCCCGAGCACACCTGCCTCGTCCGGCCAGTGCGAGGGCTTCATCCCCGTCATCGTCGCCTCCGAGGACCTCCTCACTCTCATCCCCGCAGGCGCCCTCCTCATCAGAGGAGACGTGCAGCTCCTCCTCAGCCAACTCCTCTCCCCATTGCAGTGCCAGATTGTAAAGGACACAGCAGATGATGATTATGTGTGACACCCTCTGCGGACTGTATTGCAGGGCTCCACCAGACCGGTCCAGGCACCGGAACTGCATCTTCAGCATCCCGATAGTCTGCTCCACCAAGTTGTGAGCTGCAGCATGAGCCTCATTATACCTTTGCTCTGCTGCAGTCTGAGGCCATCACACGAGTGTCATCAGCCACGGCCCCTGCGGGTAGTCCTTGTCCCCAAGGAGCCATCACTACAGCCTCTGTGGACCCTGGAAGACTCCAGGGATCTGTGACCGACTGAGAATGCACACTCCCTGGAAACCGTGTGTGGACCTGCAGGGTACATTTCTGGTGGTCGCACACCAGCTGCACATTCAGCGAATGGAACCCCTTGCAGTTGATGTCATCCATCGTGTGTTGTGACAGAGATCTAAGCGCCACATGAGCGCAGTCAATCATACTCTGCACCTGTGGGAAACCTGACATCTGGGCAAATCCAATCACTCTTGCATCCTGGCTGTCCTGGTCCCGGGCAAAATGCACAAAGTTGTGTGCCCTCGTGAAGATGGCATCCATGACCTCACTGGTAGTGGATGCCCTCCATGTCCCCATGGCACCAAATCCTGCAGCAGGTGGCAGATGTGACTGACCAGTTCACTGGACATGCACAGTCTTCGGTGACACTTGTTCTCAATCGTCTGCAGGAATGAAAGGCTGCATCTATAGACCCTGGGTGTTGCTAGGCGCTGGCCTGTGACGGCTTGCTTGGCTCTTGGGCAGCATGTGCGGGAGCCCCAGCTGCCCTTTCTTCCTGAGGTTGCTGCTCCTGCCTCTGCACAGCCAAGAAGCTCAGACGCTCTCTCCTCCGCTGTCTTCACTCTCTGTAGGCCATCAGGCATACAGCTAGTTCACCAGGGTCCATGATCCTGATGTACTCCTCCTGCTGGGCTAAAGAGAGAGACACGTGGTTAGCATGGGTGTACTAAGAACCTGCCCTGGTTAAGTGTGATGGCCCCTTAACGATTCCTGGAGAGTGCTGACCACCACTTGGATGGCCAGAGATTAGCGCGCTAACATGGCTGAACCATGGAGGGGAGACTGGTCCAAGCAGAGATGCTGACATTGCAAGAGGCCATGAGCACCTCCAGCAGTGACTGCTCCATGGCCAGCTTTAGCAAGGAGATTGTATAATGTGTGCAGTCGTCCAACTGTCGACTAAAATGCTCATGAATTTGCAGTCTGTGCCAGGGGTTGGGGGGGGTGGTCATGGCGGTGGTGGTGGGGTGAGGGGGGTGCAGCTCTGGGGCACTTGGTGGCACGTTGATGACTCTGCATTGCTTGAGTGGACAGATAAGTTAGGAACACGACTTCAATCATATCAATGTGGCTGCGCCTGAACTGTCTCAGTTGCAGAGGAATGGTCATTTTATACAAGGTTTCCCTAATGCGTGGCCACTTCCCTCGCCCACACTACCACCCACCCTGAATGCCTGTGCGCTATATTCAACAGCAGGGCTGCCCTTGCCCCATCCCCTGCCACCAGTTGCCTTAACGGCAGGGCTGCCCTTAACCCTGACCCCCCGGCCCTCCTGAAGCTTAATGTCCAACTGCAAACCTGGCGAACACTGCACAACGTTACTGTGCGCTCACCTCCGAGTTCCCCTCAAAATGCAGGCCGCCAAGTGCACATCTTTTACGTGCTGTTGTAAAACACATCTGTGCACACCAGCATGGGCAGAAAGTCCAGTGGGGAGGGGATGATTCCAGTGGGCTGGCCTGATAATATGTTGATGTATTACAATGAGGGTCCCGACGTCCGATGGCGGGAAACGCGGCCTGCCGTCGGCGGGCTGAGCTGACGATCGCAAACTAGTTTCACACCATCGTAAAACCAATCACGCCATATTGTCGCCATAGCGACACCAGCGGGCAGGGAAAATTCTGCCCTTTGTAACTTTATAACACTGGGAAAGAGGCAGGAATAGAAGGATGTAAAGGCATTAGAAAGGAAGCAGAAAAGATTCACAAGAAAGGTTCCAGAGATGAGGAACTTCAGCTACGTGGATAGATTGCAGAAGCTGGGACTGTTGTCCCTGGTGAAGAGACAGAGGCTTTCAAAATCATGAGGGGTCTGGACAGAGTCGATAGGGAGAAACTATTCCCATCGGTGGAAGGATTGAGGACCAGAGGGGACAGATTTAAGGTAATTGGTGAAAGAAGTAATGGCAACATGAGGAAAAACGTTTTTACAGAGCAAGTGGTTAGGATCTGGAATGCGCTGAAAGGGTGGCGGAGGAAGATTCAATCGTTTCCTAAAGGGAATCGGATCATTATCTGGAGGGAAAATAATTTGCAGGGCTACAAGGAAAAAGAGAGGTAGTGGGACGAGGTGAGTTGCTCTTGCAGAGAGCTAACACACACACAATGGGCCAAATGGCCTCTTCTGTGCTGCAACCATTCTATGATTCGATGATTTGATGAATTCAATGCATCTGTGGCTCTGACCCCAGCAGGACTACATAGGCCTGTACACACGGCATAAACTTAATTGACTTCAGCAAGTTACTCAAACGATGATGGAAAGAGTCAGACAGCTCATTCTCCTGATGACACCCACGGCCTGATGGCTAACTCTGGAACAAACTGACACAACTTATAGGTTGTGGGTTTCAGAGGGAAATTTGAGAGGGCGGTAAAGGCCACGATGAATCACAAAAATATTGTTTTCCATCTCTGCACAGCTTGCTTGTGGTTGTTTCTTTCCAGTGGCTTTTCATTTCCTGTTTTTTTTTGTGTTCATCAAGCACTGTGATGTTTCTGAGCCTGTTGGGAACTTCATTGGCAAAGGGTACCAGACATTCGTAAGGCATCCAGACAATTAATTATATTATGGTCCTTACATCTGTTCCTCCATTGTATCAACTGTTCTGACAGAGTCAAATCTTTTAACAGATTTCCACCATTCACAAGCCAACATTTTTTTTAAACGTAGGGCAAGATTTTATTGTAAAAGTAAGAGTGTGTGTGTGACGCTCGCTGTTATTAATTCACAAGCTAGCAACTTCTGGCAAGGGAGAGATTCTGAGTCACCACAGGTTGCTGTTCGATTCACATCATCCCGCCATTGGTTTTGCTAAAGCAGCCGCTCTCACTTAACCATCATGTGAGTTTCGTGAAATTACTGATTACTTGCGTCTGAACTCGCACCAAGTCCCCCGTTCCCCTTTCACCCCTGTGCTCGCTGACCTACACTGGCTCCCGGTCAAGCGACATCTTGATTTTAAAATTCTCATCCTTGTTTTCAAGTCCCTCCATGCCCTCACCCCCTCCCTAACTCTGTAATCTCCTCCGGCCCACAACCCTCTGAGATGACAGGGTTCCTCTAATTCTGGCCTCTTGGGCATCCCCAATTTTAATTGCTCCGCCATTGGCGGCCATGCCGTCAGTTGTCTAGGCCCGAAACTCTGGAACTCCCTCTCTACCTCGCTTTCCGTCTTTAAGTAGCTTCTTGACAGCCAATTATTTGACCAGGCTTTTGTTCTTCTGGCCTAATTAATATCTTCCTATTTGACTTGGTGTCATATTTTTGTTTTATAGGGCAGGATTTTACATCCCATGGGCAGGTGCGTGCCCGACCCGATCGGGCGTGAAATCACGCGTGATGACATCGGGCGAACGTTCCGACGTCCCCGCTCACTCTCACGATCTTTCAGTCGGCAGGCGTGCGCCAGAGTCGGCAACGCGCCCACCGACAATTAAGAGGCCTATTAAGCCCATTAAAGTTTCAATTAGCCACCATTCTTCGCTGCCTGCTCAACCGTTCGGTTGGCGGGCGGGCGATTGGTAGGCGGCCTTTGCCTTTTCCACGAAACCTCATCCACGGGTGGGATGAAGTTTCCAACGGCAAATAAAAAAGCGGAAAAAATGTTTCAACTTCATTTCAAGCGTGTAAACAATTGGCACAGGCAGAGTTAGGCAAGTGTAAATTGGTGACTGACTGTGGAAAAACCGGGAGGTTGTGTGACTGAGCCGGGAAGGTGAATGGTGGCTTCAAACAGTTCCTGCTCCTGTCTGCCCGTTGTACACGCTCCTTACCCCAGAATAACAACTCTGCTTCACAGCTACTGGCAACAAGCCAAAAGGGGAGAAGGGGAAAGCGGGAGCTGAGCGAGAGAATGGGGCAAGGGGGGTTGGGAGGAGGGATTGTTGAGTAATTGTTGGTGGGGGGGGGGGCTTGGGAAGAGGGGCTGCCAAGTGAGTGAGTAAGTGGGAGGGGGTTTGGGAAGAGGGGCTGCCAAGTGAGTAAGTGGGAGAGGGTTTGGGAAGAGGGGCTGTTGAGTGAGTCAGTGTGGGGGGAGGGGGTTTGGGAAGAGGGGCTGTTGAGTGAGTCAGTGTGGGGGGAGGGGGTTTGGGGGGAGGGGGTTTGGGAAGAGGGGCTGTTGAGTGAGTCAGTGTGGGGGGAGGGGGTTTGGGAAGAGGGGCTGCTGAGTGAGTCAGTGTGGGGGGAGGGGGTTTGGAGGGGTGGGTGTGTGTGTGTGTTTCTGTATGTGTGTGCTGGGGGGAGAGGAGCTGATTACAAAGTGTGTGGGGGTGGGGGTGGGGGTGGGGTGAGTGGAAGAGGGGCTTCACTGAGTCTTCTGTCACCAGGAAACAGGGAGAGCTTGACTAAAAACTACTGGAATACATAAAATAATAACATTTTACAAAGTTCTTTAAAACATGGGTTTTCTTATTTTTATGATGTGATATGTTATTCTGTGATATGTAAACTTAAATAATTATTTACTGAATGTTGCTATGCTGCTTTATTGCTGTTTTGTTTTTGCTGGTGTCTGGGCTCGCATTAGTTTTCAAGTGTTAAAATAGAGTCACATTGGAAAACAGTTTGGGAGTCACTGCCCAAGCTCATAAATAGCCTGTTTTAACAAGTAAACAAAACACAGGAACCAGAGGAGGCCATTTAGCCCCTCAAACCTGTTCTGCTATTCAGTTAGATTGTGGCTGAAATGTACCTCAACTCACTAATTTTAACAACTAACTTTGAAGTTCAGGCCCCCTGTTCTGGACTTGCCCCATCAGTTTCTCATTATCTATGCTATCAACACCCTGAATTATCCTAAACGCCTCAATTAGATCCCCCCCCTAATCAAGAGAATACAAGCCTAGTCAGGGTTTCAGGACATATCTGTTTAAGTTTAATACATAAATTTCTTTGCAGCGTTCAGAATAATTCTGGCAATATGGTACAAAGCATACCAGCGACCATTGCCGCACACCATTAAAAGCCTGGTTTCAGCTGTAGCTCAGTTGGTCGTACTCTTGTGTTTGAGTGAGCAAGTTCTGGGTTCAAGTCCCACTCCAGGACCTAAGCACAAAATCCAGGCTGACACTCCCAGTGCAGTACTGAGGGAGTGCTGCACTTTTGGAGGTGCTGTCTCTCAGATGAGACATTAAACTGAGACCCTGTTTGCTCTCTCAGGTGGACAAAGCAGATTCCATGGCTATTATTCCAAACAAGAGCCAGGGGAGTTGTCTTAATATCGTGTCAAGTGACTCGTTGTCTAATTTTGCTTCATAATGCTCTTGTGAAGCACCTTGGGATGTTTTATTATATTAAAGGCACGATAAAAATATAAATTATTGTTGTTGACCCGGCCAATATTTATCGCTCAACCAAGATCAGTAAAAAATCAGATTATCTGGTCATTTATCACATTGCTGATTGTGGGAGTTTCCTGTGCAAAGATTGGATGCCACATTTCCTACATTGTAACAATGAATACAATTCAAAATGTGCTCAATTTGGTTGTGAAGCACTTTGGGATGTTGTGAAAGGTGCTATATAAATGCAAGTCTTCCTTTTATCAATGAGTAGAAACATTGGGTTAATATAGATGGTTAAATTATATGATAATATGGTTAAATTATATCTTAAAGTGGTTAAATTATATGTTAATCTGATTATTTATGTTAATCTGGTTATTTATGTTAATCTGGTTAAATTATATGATAACCTGGTTATAAACTTTAGTTTTGATCTATCTGCAGTATCTGTGCTGGGTTCAGTTGCAGAGATGCTTCATTCTGTACCTTTATCTAATGCAGTGGCAGCAAGTCTATTAAAAGACACTCCCAATCTCTTTCATATTGGGTTGCATCAAAGTGTTTACAGCAGACTCCAGTTGGTCATAAGCCCCAGCATTAATTGTTATTTGCATTTGTCACATGATTTTGTGGGACCTTAATGAAGAGGAAATGTGACCAGTTAAATTCAATCGGGTCAAGATTGGAGTCAGGAGCTTGCGGGAGGCCTGGTCCCCATTGATAGCCCTTCCGGTTATATAGATGTGAGAAATGAAAGCAGGTACTCCACAAAGCACTGCGCTCACAGCATCTGGAGTGCGGAATAAATATAGGTCAGCACACACCTAATTAATCAGCGCTTCCAAAAAGCAGAAACAAGCAGGGACTTAGTCATTCATAGAATGATACAGCACAGAAGGGGGCCATTCAGCCCATTTTGCTTGTGCTGGCTCTTTGAAAGAGTTACCCCATTAGTCCCACTCACCTGCTCTTTCTCCATAGCCCTGCAAATTTAATCCCCTTCAAGTATTTATCCAATTCCCTTTTGAAAGTTATGATCGAGTCTGCTTCGATCAGCCTTTCACAGAATCTTTACAGTGCAAAAGGAGGCCATTCAGCCCATCGAGTCTGCACTGGCTCTCTGAAAGAGCATTCCACCCAGTCCACTCCCCTGCCTTATTCCTGTAACCTTGCACATTCCTTCTTTTCAGATAACAATTCAATTCCCTTTTCAGCACCTCGATCGAACCTGCCTCCACCACCCTCTCAGGAAGCTTGTTCCAGGCTCTGGGTGAAAAAAAATTTCCTCTCATCACATTTACTCCTTTTGCCAATTATTTTGAATCTGTGCCCTCTAGTTCCTGATGCTCTCTTGAGTGGGAGCAGTTTCTCACCACTTACTCTGTCCATACCCCTCAGGACCTTGAATACATCTATCAAGTCTCCTCTCAGCCTTCTTTTCTCCAAGGAAAACAGTCCGAAACTCTTTCGGGTGGCTAATTCCAGATCACAACAACTCGCTGCGTAAAAATATATCTCGTCTTCTCTTTCTCTGGTTCTCTAGCCATTTACTTCAAATCTGTGTGCTCTGGTCACTGACCCCTTCACCAGTGGAAACAGTTTCTCCCTGTTGACTCTATCAAAACCCATGACGAGTTTGAATAACCTCAATGAAATGTTGATGTGTTTGAAATGTGTTGAAGTTAGAAATGTTTAGTCTTCATATTTATTGGAATTATGAAATTAGAAACCTATTAGGAAATTAGATCTTATCTCCAGAAGATACTGCCTGGGTGTGCTTTCTATCAGCTCCAGTGGCACTTCAGAGTTTGGAACGTTAACATTATGTGTTTAGGGTTAAGATGCCACCAAAGTACAGGATGTCAGTGCAGGACACCCAGTGTTTCTGTCCCCGGTGTCAGCACCCAGTGTCACTGTTCCCTGTGTCAGTGCTCCTAGTGTCACTGTTCCCCGTGTCAGTCCTCCCAGTGTCACTGTTCCCAGTGTCAGTGCTCCCAGTGTCACTGTTCCCAGTGTCTGTGCTTCCTGTGTCACTGTTCCCAGTGCCTGTGCTCCCAGTGTCATTGTTCCCAGTGTCAGTGCTCCCAGTGTCATTGTTCCCAGTGTCAGTGCTCCCAGTGTCATTGTTCCCAGTGTCAGTGCTCCCAGTGCATTGTTCCCAGTGTCTGTGCTCCCTGTGTCACTGTTCCCAGTGTCTGTGCTCCCAGTGTCATTGTTCCCAGTGTCGGTGCTCCCCGTGTCACTGTTCCCAGTGTCTGTGCTCCCTGTGTCACTGTTCCCAGTGTCTGTGCTCCCAGTGTCATTGTTCCCAGTGTCATTGTTCCCAGTGTCAGTGCTCCCAGTGTCATTGTTCCCAGTGTCTGTGCTCCCTGTGTCACTGTTCCCAGTGTCTGTGCTCCCAGTGTCATTGTTCCCAGTGTCAATGCTCCCAGTGTCATTGTTCCCAGTGTCAGTGCTCCCAGTGTCACTGTTCCCTGTGACAGTTGTCCCAGTGTCCCATTTCCCAGTGTCTGTGCTCCCTGTATTATTATTCCAAGTGACAGTGCCCCAGTGTCGTTGTTCCCAGTGTCAGTGCTCCCAGTGTCAGTGCTCTCCGTGTCACAGTTCCCAGTGTCTGTGCTCCCAGTGTCATTGTTCCCATGTCAGTGTTCCCAGTGTCAGTGCTCCCAGTGTCACTGTTCCCAGTATCAGTACTCCCAGTGTCTGTGCTCCCAGTGTCCATGTTCCCAGTGTATTATTGTTCCCCCGACCTCAGTCAGTTACAAGCACTACCAGATATTGTGCCTTAATCTTTAACTCAGCAGCACAAGCCCTTTACTGTAAAGCTGTGAAGCTTCTCGGTGCTCACAGGGCATTTCTTGCATGTTACAGAATTAAATTAGCAATTTGGAGCACATCCATGTGGATGGGTCACTCAGTATCAGCTCAGTGAATCACTCTCTCTCAGTGAGTCATTCTCTCAGTGAGTAGCACCTAGTGAATAGCTCTCTCACAGTGAGTCGCTCTCTCTCAGCAACAGTCTCTCAGTGAATAGCTCTCTCTCAGTGAACAGCGCTCTCTCAGTGAGTAGCTCTCTCAATGAGTAACACTCTTAGTGAATAGCTCTCTCTCAGTGAGTAGCTCTCTGTCAGTGAGTAAATCTCTTTCAGTGAGTAACTCTCTGTGAGTGAGTAGCTCTCTCTCAGTGTGTACCACACCCTCTCAGTGAGTAGTTCTCTCAGTGTGAAACACTCTCTCTCAGTGAGTAGCTCTCTCTCAGTGAGTAGCTCCCTTGCAGTTACTAGCATTCACTCAATGAGTAGCTCTCTCTCTGTGTGTAACGCTCTCTCTCCGTGAGTAGCTCTCTCTCAGTGAGCAGCTCTCTTTCAGTGAGTAACACTCTCTCAGTGAGTAGCTCTCTCTCAGTGAGTAGCATTCTCTCAGTGAGTATCTCTCTCTCTGTGTAACCCTCTCAGTAAGTAACACTCTCTCAGTGAGTAGCTCTCTCTCAGTGAGTAGCATTCTCTCAGTGAGTATCTCTCTCTGTGTGTAACACTGTCTCTCAGTGAGTAGCTCAATCTCAATGAGTAACTCCCTGTCAGTGACTAAATCTCTCTCAGCGAGTTTCTCTCTCTCAGTGAGTAGCTATCTCAGTAAGTAACACTCTATCTCGGTGAGCAACAATCTCTCAGTGAGTAGCTATCTCAGCGAGTAACATTGTCCCAGTGAGTAACCCTCTCTCAGTGAGTAGCTATCTCAGTGAGTAACACCCTATTTCGGTGAACAACACTTTCTCAGTGAGTAGCTGTCTCAGTGAGTAACACTCTCTCTCAGTGAGTAGCTCTCTCTCAGTGTGTAACACTCTCTCTCAGGGAGTAACACTCTCTCCGTGAGTAGCTCTCTCAGTGATTAACAGTCTCTCAGTGAGTCGCTCTCCCTCAGTAACACTCCCTCAGTGAGTAGCTCTCTCTCAGTGAGTAACACACTTTCAGTGAGTAGCTCTCTCTCAGTAAGTTGCTCTCTCTCAGCAAACAACACTCCCAGAAATACTCTCTCAGTGAGTAACGCTCTCAGTAACACTCTCTCAGTGAGTAGCTCTCTCTGTGAGTGGCTCTCTCTCTGTGAGTAGCTCTCTCTCAGTGAGTAGCTCTCTCACAGTGAGACGCTCTCTCTCAGTGAGTAGCATTCTCTCAGTGAGTATCTCTCTCTCAGTGACTATCACTCTCTCAATGTGCAGCTCTCTGTCACTGAGTAGCATTCTCTTACTGAGTAGCAGTCTCTCAGTGAGTAGCTCTCTGTCAGTGAGTCGCTCTCTCTCAGCAACAGTCTCTCAGTGAATAGCTCTCTCTCAGTGAACAGCGCTCTCTCAGTGAGTAGCTCTCTCAATGAGTAACACTCTTAGTGAATAGCTCTCTCTCAGTGAGTAGCTCTCTGTCAGTGAGTAAATCTCTTTCAGTGAGTAACTCTCTGTGAGTGAGTAGCTCTCTCTCAGTGTGTACCACACCCTCTCAGTGAGTAGTTCTCTCAGTGTGAAACACTCTCTCTCAGTGAGTAGCTCTCTCTCAGTGAGTAGCTCCCTTGCAGTTACTAGCATTCACTCAATGAGTAGCTCTCTCTCTGTGTGTAACGCTCTCTCTCCGTGAGTAGCTCTCTCTCAGTGAGCAGCTCTCTTTCAGTGAGTAACACTCTCTCAGTGAGTAGCTCTCTCTCAGTGAGTAGCATTCTCTCAGTGAGTATCTCTCTCTCTGTGTAACCCTCTCAGTAAGTAACACTCTCTCAGTGAGTAGCTCTCTCTCAGTGAGTAGCATTCTCTCAGTGAGTATCTCTCTCTGTGTGTAACACTGTCTCTCAGTGAGTAGCTCAATCTCAATGAGTAACTCCCTGTCAGTGACTAAATCTCTCTCAGCGAGTTTCTCTCTCTCAGTGAGTAGCTATCTCAGTAAGTAACACTCTATCTCGGTGAGCAACAATCTCTCAGTGAGTAGCTATCTCAGCGAGTAACATTGTCCCAGTGAGTAACCCTCTCTCAGTGAGTAGCTATCTCAGTGAGTAACACCCTATTTCGGTGAACAACACTTTCTCAGTGAGTAGCTGTCTCAGTGAGTAACACTCTCTCTCAGTGAGTAGCTCTCTCTCAGTGTGTAACACTCTCTCTCAGGGAGTAACACTCTCTCCGTGAGTAGCTCTCTCAGTGATTAACAGTCTCTCAGTGAGTCGCTCTCCCTCAGTAACACTCCCTCAGTGAGTAGCTCTCTCTCAGTGAGTAACACACTTTCAGTGAGTAGCTCTCTCTCAGTAAGTTGCTCTCTCTCAGCAAACAACACTCCCAGAAATACTCTCTCAGTGAGTAACGCTCTCAGTAACACTCTCTCAGTGAGTAGCTCTCTCTGTGAGTGGCTCTCTCTCTGTGAGTAGCTCTCTCTCAGTGAGTAGCTCTCTCACAGTGAGACGCTCTCTCTCAGTGAGTAGCATTCTCTCAGTGAGTATCTCTCTCTCAGTGACTATCACTCTCTCAATGTGCAGCTCTCTGTCACTGAGTAGCATTCTCTTACTGAGTAGCAGTCTCTCAGTGAGTAGCTCTCTGTCAGTGAGTCGCTCTCTCAAAAAAAGAGTATCTCTCTCTCAGTGAGTAGCTCTCTCTCAGTGAGTAGCTATCTCAGTGAGTAACATTGTCCCAGTGAGTAATACTCACTCAGTGAGTAACACTCTCTATGTGAGTAGCTCTCTCTCAGTGAGTAACACACCCTCAGTAAGTAAATCTCTGTCAGTGAGTATCTCCCTCTCAGTGAGTAACACTCTCTCTCAGTGAGTAACACTCTCTCTCATGAGTAGCTCACTCTCAATGAGTAGCTCTCTCTCAGTGAGTAGCTCTCTCTCAATGAGTAACACTCTCAGTGAGTAACACTCTCTCTCAGTGAGTAGCTCACTCTCAATGAGTAGCTCTCTCTCAGTGAGTAGCTCTCTCTCAATGAGTAACACTCTCTCTCAGTGAGTAGCTCACTCTCAGTGAGTAGCTCTTTCTCAGTGAGTAACACACTCTCAATGAGCAGCTCTCTCAGTGAGTAGCTCTCTCTCAGTGAGTAGCTCTTTCTCAGTGACTAACACTCTCAATGAGCAGCTCTCCCAGTAAGTAGCTCTCTTTCAATGAGTAGCTCCTTTGCAGTGAGTAGCATTCTCTCAATGAGTAGCTCTCTCTGTGTGTAACACTCTTTCTCCGTGAGTAGCATTCTCTCAGTGAGCAGCTCTCTCATGTGTAACATTCTCTCACTCTGAGTAGCTCTCTCTCTCTGAGTAGCTCCCTCTCTCTGAGTAGCTCTCTCTCAGTGAGTAGTTCTCTCTCAGTGAGTAACATTCTCTCAATGAGTATCTTTCTCTGTGTGTAACACTCTCTCTCGGTGAGTAGCTCAATCTCAATGAGTAACTCCCTGTCAGTGACTAAATCTCTCTCAGTGAGTAGCCCTCTCTCACAGAGTAGCTCTGTCTCAGTGAGTAGCTCTCTCTCAGTGAGTAGCTCCCTCTCAGTGAGTAGCTTCCTCTCAGTGAGTAGCTCCCTCTCAGTGAGTAACACATTCTCAGTGAGTAGCTCTAACTGATTGAGTCACTCTCTCTCAGCGAGTAACAATCTTTCAGTGAGTAAGACTCCCTCTGCGAGTAACACTCAGTGAGTAGCTCTCTCCCAATAAGTAGCACTCTCCCAATAAGCAGCCTTCTGTCACTGAGTAGCACTCTCTTACTGAGAAACTTTCTCACTGAGTATCTCTCTCCCAGTGAGTAGCTCTCTTTCAGTGTTTAACACTCTCTCTCAGTGAGTTAAACTATCTCAGCGAGTAGCATTCTCTCAGTGAGTAACACTGTCCTAGTGAGTAACAATGTCCCAGTGAGAAACAATGTCCCAGTGAGTAACACTCTCTCAGTGAGTAACTCTCTCTCAGTGAGTAAATCTCTCTCAGTGAGTAGTTCTCCCTCAGTGATTAAATCTCAGTAAGTAGCTCTCTCTGTGAGCAGTACTTTCTCATTCAGCAGCCCTCTATCACTGAGTAACACTCTCTTGCTGAGAAACTCTCTCACTGAGTATCTCTCTCTCAGTGAGTAACACCCTATTTTAGTGAGCAACACTTTCTTAGTGAGTAGCTATCTCAGTGAGTAACACTGTCCCAGTGAGTAGCTCTCACTCAGTGAGTAACACTCTCTCCCAGTGAGTAGCTCTCTTTCCCTGTTTAACACTCTCTCTCAGGGAGTAATACTCTCTCCGTGCATAGCTCTCTCAGTAATTAACAGTCTCTCAGTGAGTCGCTCTCCCTCAGTAACACTCCCTCAGTGAGTAGCTCTCTCTCAGTGAGTAACACACTCTCAGTGAGTAACCTCTCTCAGTAAGTTGCTCTCTCTCAGCAAGCAACGCTCTCAGTAACACTCTCTCAGTGAGTAGCTCTCTCTCAGTGAGTAACACCCTGTCAGTGAGTAGCATTCACTCTGTGAGTAGCTCTCTCTCAGTAAGTAGCTCTCCCTCAGTGAGTAGCTCTCTCTCAGTGAGCAGCACTCTTTCAATGAGCAGCCCTCAATCACTGAGTAGCACTCTCTTATTGAGAAACTCTCTCAGTGAGTAGCTCTCTCTCAGTGAGTAACACTTTGTCAGTGAGCAGCAATCTCTCAGTGAGTAGCTCTCCCTCAGTGATTAGCTCCCTCCCAGTGAGTCGCTCTCTCTCAGTGAGTAGCTCTCTCTCAGTGAGTCGCTTTCTGTCAGTGAGTAGGTCTCACTCAGTGAGAAACACTCTCAGTAGCACTCTCTCAGTGAGTAACTCTCTCTCAGTGTGTAACACTCTCTCAGTGAGTAGCTGCCTCTCAGTGAGTAGCTCTCTCTCTGTGAGTAGCTTTCCCTCTGTGAGTAGCTTTCTCTCCATGAGTAGCTTTCTCTCTGTGAGTAGCTCTCTCTCCGTAGTAGCTCTCTCTCAGTGAGTAGCAATCTCTCAGTGAGTAGCTTTCTTTCCATGGTAGCTCTCTCTCAGTGAGTAGCTCTCTCTCAGTGAGTAGCTCTCTCTCAGTGAGTAGCAATCTCTCAGTAAGTAGCTTTCGCTCCGTGAATAGCTTTCTCTCCATGAGTAGCTTTCTCACCGTGAGTAGCTCTCTCTCAGTGAGTAGCAATCTTGTCCGTGAGTAGCTCTCTCTCAGTGAGTAGCTTTCTCTCAGTGAGTAGGAATCTCTCAGTGAGTAGCTCCCTCTCCGTGAGTAGCTCTCTCTCACTGAGTAGCTCTCTCTCCGTGAGTAGCTTTCTCTCTGTGAGTAGCAATCTCTCAGTGAGTAGCAATCTCTCAGTGAGTAGCTTTCTCTCTTTGAGTAGCTTTCTCTCCATGAGTAGCTTTCTCTCTGTGAGTAGCTCTCTCTCCGTAGTAGCTCTCTCTCAGTGAGTAGCAATCTCTCAGTGAGTAGCTTTCTTTCCATGGTAGCTCTCTCTCAGTGAGTAGCTCTCTCTCAGTGAGTAGCTCTCTCTCAGTGAGTAGCAATCTCTCAGTAAGTAGCTTTCTCTCCGTGAGTAGCTTTCTCACCGTGAGTAGCTCTCTCTCAGTGAGTAGCTCTCTCTCAGTGAGTAGCTCTCTCTCAGTGAGTAGCTCTCTCTCAGTAAGTAGCTTTCTCTCCGTGAGTAGCTTTCTCACCGTGAGTAGCTCTCTCTCAGTGAGTAGCAATCTTGTCCGTGAGTAGGTCTCTCTCAGTGAGTAGCTCTCTCTCAGTGAGTAGGAATCTCTCCGTGAGTTGCTCTCTCTCCGTGAGTAGCTCTCTCTCACTGAGTAGCTCTCTCTCCGTGAGTAGCTTTCTCTCTGTGAGTAACTTTCTCTCCGTGAGTAGCTCTCTCTCAGTGAGTAGCAATCTCTCAGTGAGTAGCTCTCTTTCAGTGTTTAACACTCTCTCTCAGTGAGTTAAACTCTCTCAGCGAGTAGCATTCTCTCAGTGAGTAACACTGTCCTAGTGAGTAACAATGTCCCAGTGAGAAACAATGTCCCAGTGAGTAACACTCTCTCAGTGAGTAACACTCTCTCAGTGAGTAACTCTCTCTCAGTCAGTAAATCTCTCTCAGTGAGTAGTTCTCCCTCAGTGATTAACTCTCAGTAAGTAGCTCTCTCTGTGAGCAGTACTTTCTCATTCAGCAGCCCTCTGTCACTGAGTAACACTCTATTTCTGAGAAACTCTCTCACTGAGCATCTCTCTCTCAGTGAGTAACACCCTATTTTAGTGAGCAACACTTTCTTAGTGAGTAGCTATCTCAGTGAGTAACACTGTCCCAGTGAGTAACACTCTCTCAGTGAGTAGCACTCTCTAAGTGAGTAGCTCTCGCTCAGTGAGTAACACTCTCTCCCAGTGAGTAGCTCTCTTTCACTGTTTAACACTCTCTCTCAGGGAGTAATACTCTCTCCGTGCATAGCTCTCTCAGTAATTAACAGTCTCTCAGTGAGTCGCTCTCCCTCAGTAACACTCCCTCAGTGAGTAGCTCTCTCTGTGAGTAGCTCTCTCTCAGTGAGTAGCTCTCTCTGTGAGTAGCTCTCTCTCAGTGAGTAGCTCTCTCACAGTGAGTCGCTCTCTCAGTGAGTATCACTCTCTCAGTGAGTAGCATTCTCTCAGTGCGTAGCTCTCTCTCAGTGACTATCACTTTCTCAATGTGCAGCTCTCTGTCACTGAGTAGCATTTTCTTACTGAGTAGCATTCTCTCAGTGAGTAGCTCTCTGTCAGTGAGTCGCTCTCTCTCAAAGAGTATCTCTCTCTCAGTGAGTAGCTCTCTCTCTCAGTGAGTAGCTATCTCAGTGAGTAACATTGTCCCAGTGTGTAACACTCTCTCAGTGGATAACAATCTTTCTCAGTGAGTAGCTCACTCTCAATGAGCAGCTCTCTCTCAGTAAGTAACACACTCTCAATGAGCAGCTCTCTCAGTGAGTAGCTCTCTATCAGTGAGTAGCATTCTCCAGTGAGTCGCTCTCTCTCAGCGAGTATCCCTCTCTCAGTGAGTAGCTATCCCAGTGAGTAACACTGTGCCAGTGAGTAACACTCTCTCAGTGAATAGCACTCTCTCAGTGAGTAGCTCCCTCTCCGTGAGTAACACTCTCTCCCAGTGAGTAGCTCTCTCTCAGTGTGTAACACTCTCTCTCAGGGAGTAACACTCTCTCCGTGAGTAGATCTCTCAGTGACTAAGTCTCTCAGTGAGTCGCTCACCCTCAGTAACATTCCCTTAGTGAGTAGCTCTCTTTCAGTGAGTAACACACTCTCAGTGAATAGTTCTAATTGATTGAGTCACTCTCTCTCAGCGAGTAACAATCTTTCAGTAACACTCCCTCAGCAAGTAACACTCAGTGAGTAGCTCTCTCTCAGTGAGTAACACTCTCCTAGTGAGTAGCATTCTCTCAGCGAGTAACACTGTCCCAGTGAGTAACAATGTCCCAGTGAGTAACAATGTCCCAGTGAGTAACACTCTCAGTGAGTAAATCTCTCTCAGCGAGTAGCTCTCCCTCAGTGATTAACTCTCAGTAAGTAGCTCTCTCTGTGAGCAGCACTCTCTCATTGAGCATCCCTCTGTCACTGATTAACACTCTCTTACTGAGAAACTCTCTCACTGAGTATCTCTCTCTCAGTGTGTAACACTCTCTCAGTGAGTAACACCCTGTCAGTGAGTAGCATTCACTCTGTGAGTGGCTTTCTCTCTCAGTGAGTAGCTTTCTCTCTGTGAGTAACTTTCTCTCAGTGAGTAGCTCTCTCTCTGTGAGTAGCTCTCTCTCAGTGAGTAGCTTTCGTTCTGTGAGTAGCTTTCTCTCCATGAATAGCTTTCTCTCCATGAGTAGCTCTCTCTCTCCGTGAGTAGCTCTCTCTCAGTGAGTAGCTTTCTCTCCGTGAGTAGCTTTCTCTCCGTGAGTAGCTCTCTCTCAGTGAGTAGCTCTCTCTCACTGAGTCACTCTCTGTCAGTGAGTAGGTCTCACTCCGTGAGTAATACTCTCAGTAACACTCTCTCAGTGTGTAACACTCTCTCAGTGAGTAGCTGCCTCTCAGTGAGTAACACTCTCTCAGTGCGTAGCTGCCCCTCAGTGAGAAGCTCTCTCTCAGTGAGTAGCTCTCTCTCAGTGAGTAGCTCTCTCTCAGTGAGTAGCTCTCTCTCCGTGAGTAGCTCTCTCTCAGTGAGTAGCTCTCTCTCGGTGAGTAGCTCTCTCTCAGTGAGTAGCTCTCTCCCACTGAGTCGCTCTCTGTCAGTGAGTAGGTCTCACCCAGTGAGTATCACTCTCTCAGCGAGTAGCTCTCTGTCAGTGAGTGGCATTCTCTCAGTGAGTTGCTCTCTCTCAGCGAGTATCCCTCTCTCAGTGAGTAGCTATCTCAGTGAGTAACACTGTGCCAGTGAGTAGCTCTCTCTCAGTGAGTAACACTCTCTCCCAGTGAGTAGCTCTCTCTCAGTGTGTAACACTCTCTCTCAGGGAGTAACACTCTCTCCGTGAGTAGATCTCTCAGTGATTAACAGTCTATCAGTGAGTCGCTCTTCCTCATAACACTCCCTCAGTGAGTAGCTCTCTTTCTGTGAGTAACACACTCTCAGTGAGTAGCTCTAACTGATTGAGTCACTCTCTCTGAGCGAGTAACAATCTTTCAGTGAGTAACACTCCCTCAGCGAGTAACACTCAGTGTGTAGCTGTCTCTCAGTGAGTAACACTCTCTCAGTGAGTAGCTCTCTCTCAGTGAGTAGCACTCTCTCATTGAGCAGCCCTCTGTCACTGAGTAGCACTCTCTTACTGAGAAACTCTCTTACTGAGAAACTCTCTCACTGAGTATCTCTCTTTCAGTGAGTAACATTCTCTCAGTGAATAACACCCTCTCAGTGAGCGGCATTCACTTTGAGTAGCTCTCTCTCAGTGAGTAACTCTCTCTCAGTGAGTAAATCTCTCTCAGTGAGTAAATCTCAGTACGTAGCTCCCTCTCAGTGAGCAGCTCTCCCTCAGTGAGTAGCTCTCTCTCAGTGAGTAACACTCTCTCAGCGAGTAGCATTCTCTCGGTGAGTAACACTGTCCCAGTGAGTAACACTGTCCCAGTGAGTAACACTGTCCCAGTGAGTAACAATGTCCCAGTGTGTAACAATGTCCCAGTGAGTAACACTCTCTCAGTGAGTAACTCTCTCTCAGTGAGTAAATCTCTCTCAGTGAGTAGATCTCGCTCAGTGATTAACTCTCAGTAAGTAGCTCTCTCTGTGAGCAGCACTCTCTCATTGAGCAGCCCTCTGTCACTGAGTAACACTCTCTTACTGAGAAACTCTCGCACTGAGTATCTCTCTCTCAGTGAGTAACACTCTCTCAGTGAGTAACACCCTATTTTGGTGAGCAACACTTTCTCAGTGAGTAGCTCTCTCAGTGAGTAACACTGTCCCAGTGAGTAACTCTCTCTCAGTGAGTAGCACTCTCTCAGTGAGTAGCTCTCTCTCAGTGAGTAACACTCGCTCTCAGGGAGTAACACTCTCTCCGTGAGTAGCTCTCTCAGTGATTAACAGTCTCTCAGTGAGTCGCTCTCCCTCAGTAACACTCCCTCAGTGAGTAACTCACTCTCAGTGAGTGACACACTCTCAGTGAGTAGCTCTAACTGATTGAGTCACTCTCTCTCAGTGAGTAACAATCTTTCAGTGAGTAACACTCTCTCAGCGAGTAACACTCAGTGAGTAGCTCTCTCTCAGTGAGTAGCACTCTCCCAATGAGCAGCCCTCTGTCACTGAGTAGCACACTCTTACTGAGAAACTCTCTTACTGAGAAATTCTCTCTGAGTATCTCTCTCTCAATGAGTAACACTCTCTCAGTGAGTAACACCCTTTCAGTGAGCGGCATTCACCGTGAGTAGCTCTCTCTCAGTGAGTAGCTCTATCTCAGTGAGTTGTTCTCTCTCAGTGAGTAGCTCCCACTCATGAGCAGCTCTCCCTCAGTGAGTCGCTCTCTCTCAGTGAGTAACACTCTCTCAGCGAATAGCATTTCTCAGTGAGTAACACTCTCTCAGTGAGTAACTCTCTCTCAGTGAGTAAATCCCTCTCAGTGAGTAGCTCTCCCTCAGTGATTAACTCTCAGTAAGTAGCTCTCTCTGTGAGCAGCACTCTCTCATTGAGCAGTCCTCTGTCACTGAGTAACACTGTCTTACTGAGAAACTCTCTCACTGAGTATCTCTCTCTCAGTGAGTAACACTCTCTCAGTGAGTAACACCCTATCAGTGAGTAGCATTCACTCTGTGAGTAGCTCTCTCTCAGTGAGTAGCTCTCTCTCAGTGAGTAACTCTCTCTCAGTGAGTAAATCCCTCTCAGTGAGTAGCTCTCCCTCACTGATTAGCTCTCTCTCAGTGAGTAACACTCTCTCAGTGAGCAGCATTCTCTCAGTGAGTAACACTGTCCCAGTGAGTAATACTCTCTCAGTGAGTAGCTCTCTCTCAGTGAGCAGCACTCTTTCAATGAGCAGCCCTCAATCACTGAGTAGCACTCTCTTACTGAGAAACTCTCTCAGTGAGTAGCTTTCTCTCAGTGAGTAGCTCTCTGGCAGTGAATAACACTCTCAGTGAGTAGCAGTCTCTCAGTAAGTAACACTTTGTCAGTGAGGCGCACTCTCTCAATGAGTAGCATTCTCTCAGTGAGTAGCATTCTCTCAGTGAGTAGCTCTCCCTCAGTGAGTAGCTCTCTCTCAGTGAGTAACACTTTGTCAGTGAGGAGAACTCTCTCAGTGAGTAGTTCTCTCTCACTGAGTCGCTGTCAGTGAGTAGGTCTCACTCACTGAGTAACACTCTCTGTAACACTCTCTCAGTGAGTAGCTTTTCCTCAGAGAGTAGCACTCTCTCAGTGAGTAACTCTCTCTCAGTGTGTAACACTCTCTCAGTGAGTAGCTCTCTCTCCCTGAGTAACACTCTCTCAGTGAGTAGCTCTCTCTCTGTGAGCAGCTCTCTCTCAGTGAGTAGCTCTCTCTCAGTGAGTAGCTCTCTCTCAGTGACAAGCAATCTCTCACTGAGTAGCTTTCTCTCCGTGAGTAGCTCTCTCTCAGTGAGTAGATCTCTCTCTGAGTAGATCTCTCTGTGAGGAGCAATCTCTCAGTGAGTAGCTTTCTCTCCGTGAGCAGCTCTCTCTCAGTGAGTAGCTTTCTCTCTGTAAGTAGCTTTATCTCCATGAGTAGCTTTCTCTCTGTGAGTAGCTCTCTCACTGTGAGTAGCTCTCACTCAGTGAGTAGCTTTCTCTCACTGAGTAGCTTTCTCTCCGTGAGCAGCTCTCTCAGTGAGTAGCAATCTCTCCGTGAGTAGCTTTCTCTCCGTGAGTAGCTTTCTATCCGTGAGTAACAGTCTCTCAGTGAGTAGCTGCCTCTCAGTGAGTAGCATTCTCTCCATGAGTAACACTCTCTCAGTGAGTAGCACCCTCTCAGTAAGTAATACTCTCTCTCAGTGAGTATCACTTTCTCATTGAGCAGCTCTCTGTCACAGACTAGTACTCTCTTACTGAGAAACTCTCTCACTTAGTAGCATTCTCTCAGTGAGTAGCTCTCTGTCAGCAAGTAACACTCTATCAGTGAGTAGCACCCTCTCAGTAAGTAATACTCTCTCTCAGTGAGTATCTCTCTTTGTGAGTAGCTCTCTCACAGAGTAAACTCGCTCAATGAGTATCTCTCTCTCAGTGAGTAACACTCTCTGTGAGTAACACTCTCTCAATGAGTATCTCTCTTTTAGCGAGTAACACTCTCTCAGTGAGCAGCTTTCTCAATGAGTAACACTCTCTCAATGAGTAACACTCTCTCAATGAGTAACACTCTCAGTGAGTAGCATTCTATCAGTGAGTCGCTCTCTTTCAGTGAGTATCTCTCTTTCAGTGAGTAACAGTCTCTCAGAGAGTAGCTGTGTCTTGAGTAGCTCGCTCTGCGAGTTACACTCTCTCAGTGAGTAGCATTCTCTCGGTGAGTAGCTCTCTCTTAGTGAGTAACACTCTCTAAGTGAGTCGGTCTCTCTCAGTGAGTAGCCCTCCCTCAGTGAGTAACACTCTCAGTGCGTAGCTCTCCCTTGATGAGTAGCATTCTCCCCGTGAGTAGCTTTCTGTCTCAGTGGGTAACACACTCTCAGTGAGTAGCGCTTTCTCAATGAGTAGCACTCTCTCCCTAAGTAACATTCTCTCAGTGGGTAGCTCTCTCTAAGTGAGTAGCATTCTCCCAGAGATGAGCACTCTCTCAGTAAGTAGCTCTCTCTCAGTGAGTAACTTTGTCTCAGTGAGTAACACTCTCTCAGTGAGTAGCTCTCTCTCAGTGAGTAGATATCTCTCAGTGAGTAGCTCTCTCTCCTTGAATAACACTGATTAGCACTCTCTTACTGAGAAACTCTCTCACTGAGTAGCATTCTCTCAGTGAGTAGCTCTCTGTCAGCGAGTAACACTCTCTCAGTGAGTAGCACCCTCTCAGTAAGTAATACTCTCTCTCAGTGAGTATCTCTCTCTCAGTGAGTAGCTCTATCTCACTGAGTAAACACTCTCAATGAGTGTCTCTCTCTCAGTGAGTAACACTCTCTCAGTGAGCAGCTTTCTCAATGAGTAACACTCTCTCACTGAGTAGCACTCCACAGTGAGTATCTCTCTCTCAATGAGAAGCATTCTTTCAGTGAGTCGCTCTCTCAGTGAGTAGCTCTCTTTCAGTGAGCAACAGTCTCTCAGAGAGTAGCTCTCTCGTAAGTAGCTCACTCTCATTGAGTAACACTCTCTCAGTGAGTAACACGCTCTAAGTGAGTCGCTCTCTCACAGTGAGTAGCCCTCTCTCAGTGAGCAGCTTTCTCAATGAGTAACACTCTCTCACTGAGTAGCACTCCTCAGTGAGTATCTCTCTCTCAATGAGAAGCATTCTCTCAGTGCGTAACACTCTTAGTGAGTAGCATTCTCTCAGGGAGTCGCTCTCTCAGTGAGTAGCTCTCTTTCAGTGAGCAACAGTCTCTCAGAGAGTAGCTCTCTCATAAGTAGCTCACTCTCATTGAGTAACAATCTCGCAGTGAGTAACACTCTCTAAGTGAGTCGCTCTCTCTCAGTGAGTAGCCCTCCCTCACTGAATAACACTTTCAGTGAGTAGCTCTCTACTGGTGAGTAGCATTCTCTCAGTGAGTAACTCTCTCTCAGTGTGTAACACTCTCTCAGTGAGTAGCTGCCTCTCAGTGAATAACACTCTCTCAGTGAGTAGCTCTATCTCCCTGAGTAACACTCTCTCAGTGAGTAGCTCTCTCTCCCTGAGTAACACTCTCTCAGTGAGTAGCTCTCTCTCCGTGAGTAGCAATCTCTCACTGAGTAGCTTTCTCTCCGTAGTCGCTCTCTCTCAGTGAGTAGCAATCTATCAGTGAGTAGCTTTCTTTCCATGAGTAGCTCTCTCTCAGTGAGTAGCAATCTCTGACTGAGTAGCTTTCTCTGCATAGTAGCTCTCTCTAAGTGAGTAGCAATCTCTCCGTGAGTAGCTTTCTCTCCGTGAGTAGCTCTCTCTCAGTGAGTAGCTCTCTCTCACTGAGTCACTCTCTGTCAGTGAGTAGGTCTCACTCAGTGAGTAACACTCTCAGTAACACTCTCTCAGTGAGTAGCTTTCCCTCAGACAGTAGCACTCTCTCAGTGCGTAGCTGCCTCTCAGTGAGTAGCTCTCTCTCAGTGAGTAGCTCTCTCTCTGTGAGTAGCTCTCTCTCCGTGAGCAGCTCTCTCTCAGTGAGTAGCTTTCTCTCAGTGAGTGGCTTTCTCTCTGTGAGTAGCTCTCTCTCCGTGAGCAGCTCTCTCTCAGTGAGTAGCTCTCTCTCAGTGAGTAGCTTTCTCTCAGTGAGTAGCTTTCTCTCCGTGAGTAGCTCTCTCTCAGTGAGTAGCTCTATCTCAGTGTGTAGCAATCTCTCAGTGAGTAGCTTTCTCTCCGTGAGTAGCTCTCCCTCAGTGAGTAGCATTCTCTCTATGAGTAACACTCTCTCAGTGAGTAGCTCTCTCTCTGTGAGTAACTCTCTCTCTCAGTGAGTATCACTTTCTCAATGAGCAGCTCTCTGTCACAGAGTAGTACTCTCTTACTGAGAAACTCTCTCACTAAGTAGCATTCTCTCAGTGTGTAGCTCTCTGTCAGCAAGTAACACTCTATCAGTGAGTAGCACCCTCTCAGTAAGTAATACTCTCTCTCAGTGAGTATCTCTCTCTGTGAGTAGCTCTCTCACAGAGTAAACTCTCTGAATGAGTATCTCTCTCTCCGTGAGTAACACTCTCTGTGAGTAACAGTCTCTCAATGAGTATCTGTCTTTTAGCGAGTAATACTCTCTCAGTGAGCAGCTTTCTCAATGAGTAACACTCTCTCAATGAGTAACACTCTCTCAATGAGTAGCACTCTCTCAGTGAGTAACACTCTCAGTGAGTAGCATTCTATCAGTGAGTCGCTCTCTTTCAGTGAGTAACAGTCTCTCAGAGAGTAGCTGTCTCTTGAGTAGCTCGCTCTGCGAGTTACTCTCTCAGTGAGTAGCATTCTCTCGGTGAATAGCTCTCTCTTAGTGAGGAACACTCTCTAAGTGAGTCGGTCTCTCTCAGTGAGTAGCCCTCCCTCAGTGAATAACACTCTCAGTGCTTAGCTCTCTCTTGATGAGTAGCATTCTCTCTGTGAGTAGCTTTCTCTCTCAGTGGGTAACACACTCTCAATTAGTAGCACTCTCTCCCTAAGTAACACTCTCTCAGTGGGTAGTTCTCTCTAAGTGAGTAGCATTCTCCCAGAGATGAGCACTCTCTCAGTAAGTAGCTCTCTCTCAGTGAGTAACTTTGTTTCAGTGAGTAACACTCTCACACTGAGTAGCACTCCTCAGTGAGTATCACTCTCAATGAGAAGCATTCTCTCAATGTGTAACACTCTCAGTGAGTAGCATTCTCTCAGTGAGTCGCTCTCTCAGTGAGTACCTCTCTTTCAGTGAGCAACAGTCTCTCAGAGAGTAGCTCACTCGCAAGTACTCACTCTCATTGAGTAACACTCTCTCAGAGATTAACACTCTCTAAGTGAGTCGCTCTCTCTCAGTGAGTAGCCCGCCCTCACTGAATAACTCTCAGTGAGTAGCTCTCTATTGGTGAGTAGCATTCTCTCAGTGAGTAGCTTTCTCTCTCAGTGAGTAACACACTCTCAGTGAGTAGCTCTCTCTAAGTGAGTAGCATTTCTCAGAGATGAGCACTCTCTCAGTGAGTAGCTCTCTCTCAGTGAGTAGGTCTCTCTCAGTGAGTAGCTCTCTCTCCTTGAATAACACTTTCTGTGAGTAGCACTCTCCCTGCGTATCACTCTCTCTCAGTGAGTAGCACTCTCTCCCTGAGTAATACTCTCTCAGTGAATAGCTCTCTCTCAGTAAGTAGCATTCTCTCAGTGAGTAGCTCTCTCTCAGTGAGTATCACTCTCTCAGTAAGTAGCATTCTCTCATTGAGTATGATTCTCTCAGTGAGTAGCTCTCTCTCAGTGAGTATCACTCTCTCAGTAAGTAGCATTCTCTCATTGAGTATCTCTCTCTCAGTGAGTATCTCTCTCACAGTGAGTTGCATTCTCTCATTGAGTATCTCTCTCTCAGTGAGTAGTTCTCTCTCTCAGTGAGTATCACTCTGTCAATGGGCAGCTCACTGAATAGCACTCTCTTACTGAGAAACTCTCTCACTGAGTAGCATTCTCTCAGTGAGTAGCACTCTCTCAGTAAGTAATACTCTCAACGAGTATCTGTCTCTCAGTGAGTAGCTGTCTCTCACTGAGTAAACTCTCTCGATGAGTATCTCTCTCAGTGAGTAGCATTCTCTCAGTGAGTAGCTCTCTCTTAGTGAGTAACACACTCTCAGTGAGTAGCTCTCTCTCAATGAGTAGCACTCTCTCCCTGAGTAACACTCTCTCATGAGTAGCTCCCTCTAACTGAGAAGTATTCCCTCAGAGATGAGCACTCTCTCAGGAAGTAGCTCTCTCTCAGTGAGTAGCTCACTCTCAGTAAATAGCATTCTCTCAGTGAGTAGCTCTCTCTCAGTGAGTTGCTCTCTCTCCTTGAATAACAATTTCTGTGAGTAGCACTCACCCTGCGTATCACTCTCTCTCAATGAGTAGCACTCTCTCCCTGAGTAACACTCTCTCAGTGAGTAGCTCTCTCTCAGTAAGTAGTATTCTCTCAGTGAGTAGCTCTCTCTCAGTAAGTATCACTCTCTCAGTAAGTAGCATTCTCTCATTGAGTATCTCTCTCTCAGTGAGTAGCTCACTCTCAGTAAGTAGCATTCTCTCACTGAGTATCTCTCTCTCAGTGAGTAGCTCTCTCTCAGTGAGTATCCTCTCTCACTGAGTAGCATTTCTCTCAGTGAGTCGTACTCTCTCAGTGAGTAATACTCTCTCTCAGTGAGTGACTCTCTCAGTGAGTAGCTGTCTATCAGTGAGTAACATTCTCAGTGAGCAGCTCCCTCAATGAGTAACACTCTCTCACTGAGTAGCACTCCTCAGTGAGTATGTCTCTCAGTGTGTAGCATTCTCTCAGTAAGTTGCTCCATCTCAGTGAGTAGCTCTCTTTCATTGAGTAACAGTCTCTAATTAAGTAGCTCTCTCGTGAGTAGCTCTCTCTCAGTGAGTAACATTCTCTCAGTGAGTAGCGCTCTCTCTCAGTGGGTGGTTCTCTCAGTGAGTAGCACTCCCTCCCTGAGCAGCATTCTTTCAGTGAGTAGCACTCGCTCCCTGAGTAGCATTCTCTCAGTGAGTAGCTCTCTCTCAGTGAGGAACTTTCTCTCACTGAGTAACACTCTCTCAGTGAGTAGCTCTCTGACAGTGAGTAGTTTTCTCTCCTTGAATAATACTTTCTCAGTGAGTAGCACCCTCCCAGCGTAGCACACTCTCTCAGTGAGTAACACACTCTCAGTGTGCAGCTCTCTCTCAGTGAGTAGCACTCTCTCCCTGAGTAACACTCTCTTAGTGAGTATCTCTCTCTATGTGAGTAGCATTCTCTCAGAGATGAGCACTCTCTCAGGAAGTAGCTCTCTCTCAGTGAGTAAGTTTCTCTCAGTGAGTAACACTCTCTCAGTGAGTAGCTCTCTCTCAGTGAGTAGGTCTCTCTCAGTGAGTAGCTCTCTCTCCTTGAATAACACTTTCTGTGAGTAGCACTCACCCTGCGTATCACTCTCTCTCAGTGAGTAGCACTCGCTCAATAAGTAGCACTCTCTCCCTGAGTAACACTCTCTCAGTGAGTAGCTCTCTCTCAGTGAGTAGGTCTCTCTCAGTGAGTAGCACTCGCTCAATAAGTAGCACTCTCTCCCTGAGTAACACTCTCTCAGTGAGTAGCTCTCTCTCAGTAAGTAGCATTCTCTCAGTGAGTAGCTCTCTCTCAGTAAGTAGCATTCTCTCACTGAGTATCTCTCTCTCAGTGAGTAGCTCTCTCTCAGTGAGTATCACTCTCTCAGTAAGTAGCATTCTCTCATTGAGTATCTCTCTCCCAGTGAGTAGCTTTCTCTCAGTGAATAGCATTCTCTCAGTGAGTAGGTCTCTCTCTCAGTAAGTATCACTCTCTCAATGAGCAGCGCTCTATCACTGAGTAGCACTCTCTTGCTGAGAAACTCTCACTGAGTAGCATTTCTCTCAGTGAGTCGCACTCTCTCAGTAAGTAATACTCTCTCTCAGTGAGTATCTCTCTCAGTGAGTAGCTCTCTCAGTGAGTAGCTCTCTCTCTCAGTGAGTAGCTCTCTCTCTCAGTGAGTAGCACTCTCTCTCAGTGAGTAACACTCTCTCAGTGAGTGGCATTCTCTCAGTGAGTAGCTCTCTCTCAGTGAGTAGCACTCTCTCTCAGTGAGTAACACTCTCTCAGTGAGTGGCATTCTCTCAGTGAGTAGCTCTCTCTCAGTGAGTAACACTCTCTCAGTGAGTAGCACTCTCTCTCAGTGAGTAACACTCTCTCAGTGAGTGGCATTCTCTCAGTGAGTCGCTCTCTCTCAGTGAGTCGCTCTCTCTCAGTGAGTCGCTCTCTCTCAGTGCCCTGCTCTTTCAGTAACATTCTCTCAGTGAGTAACACTCTCAGTGAGCAGCTCCCTCAATGAGTAACACTCTCTCACTGAATAGCACTCCTCAGTGAGTGGCATTCTCTCAGTAAGTAACACTCTCTCAGTGAGTGGCATTCTCTCAGTAAGTAACACTCTCTCAGTGAGTGGCATTCTCTCAGTGAGTATCTCTCTCTCAGTGAGTATCTCTCTCTCAGTGAGTAACACTCTCTCAGTGAGTGGCATTCTCTCAGTGAGTATCTCTCTCTCAGTGAGTATCTCTCTCTCAGTGAGTAACACTCTCTCAGTGAGTGGCATTCTTTCAGTGAGTAACACTCTCTCAGTGAGTATCTCTCTCTCAGTGAGTATCTCTCTCTCAGTGAGTAACACTCTCTCAGTGAGTGGCATTCTCTCAGTGAGTATCTCTCTCTCAGTGAGTATCTCTCTCTCAGTGAGTAACACTCTCTCAGTGAGTGGCATTCTCTCAGTGAGTAACACTCTCTCAGTGAGTATCTCTCTCTCAGTGAGTATCTCTCTCTCAGTGAGTAACACTCTCTCAGTGAGTGGCATTCTCTCAGTGAGTAACACTCTCTCAGTGAGTATCTCTCTCTCAGTGAGTAACACTCTCTCAGTAAGTAACACTCTCTCAGTGAGTCGCACTCTCTCAGTAAGTAATACTCTCTCTCAGTGAGTATCTCTCTCAGTGAGTAGCTCTCTCTCCTTGAATAACACTTTCTCAGTGAGTAGCACTCTCCCTGAGTAACACCCTCTCTCAGTGAGTAGCACTCTCTCAGTGAGTAGTAATCTCTCAGTGACTGGCTTTCTCTCCGTGAGTAGCTTTCTCTCCGTGAGTAATATTCTCTCAGTGAGCAGCTGCCTCTCAGTGAGTAGCATTCTTTCCCGGAGTAGCTCTCTCTCAGTGACTAGCTCTCTCTCTCAGTGAGTATCACTCTCTCAGTGAGCAGCTCTCTGTCGCTGAGTATCACTCTCTTACTGAGAAACTCTCTGAGTAGCATTCTTTCAGTGAGTAATACTCTCTCTCAGTGAGTAACACTCTCTCAGTGAGTAACACTCTCTCAGTGAGAAACACTCTCTCGATGAATATCTCTCTCTCAGTGAGTAACACTCTCTCAGTGAGTAACACTCTCTCAATGAGTATCTCCCTCTCAGCAAGTAACACTCTCTCAGTGAGCAGCTTTCTCAATGAGTAACACTCTCTCACTGAGTAGAACTCCTCAGTGAGTATCTCGCTCTCAATGAGTAGCATTCTCTCAGTGTGTAACACTCAGTGAGTAGCATTCTCTCAGTGAGTCACTCTCTCTCAGTGTGTAGCTCTCTTTCAGTGAGCAACAGTCTCTCAGAGAGTAGCTCTTTCTTGAGTAGCTCGCTCTCAGTGAGTAACATTCTCTTAGTGAGTAGCTCTCTCTTAGTGACTAACACTCTCTCAATGAGTCACTCTCTCTCAGTGAGTAGCCCTCCCACAGTGAATAACACTCTCTCAGTGAGTAGCTCTCTCAGTGAGTATATCTCTCTAACTGAATAACGTGCTCACTGATTAACACTCTCAGTGAGTAGCTCTCTCTCACTGAGTAACATACTCTCAGTGACTAGCACTGTCTTCGTGAGTAGCTCCCTCTCAGTGAGTAGCACTCTCTCACTGAGTAACACACTCTCAGTGAGTGGCTCTCTCCCAGTGAGTAGCACCTTCTCAGTGACGAGCACTCTCTCTCAGTGAGTAGCTCTTTCAGTGAGTAGCACTCTTAGTGAGTAGCTCTCAGTGAGTAGCACTCTTAGTGAGTAGCTCTCAGTGAGTAACACTCTCTCTGAATGAGTAACACTGTCTCAGTGAATAGCTCTCTCAGTGAGTAGCACTCTTAGTGAGTAGCTCTCAGTGAGTAACACTCTCTCTGAATGAGTAACACTGTCTCAGTGAGTAGCTCTCTCTCAATGTGTAGCTCTCTCACAGTGAGTAGCACCCTCTCACTGAGTAGCACTCTCTCTTGGTGAGTAGCACCTTCTCAGTGACGAGCAGTCTCGCTCAGTGAGTAACACTCTCTCAGTGAGTGGCATTCTCTCAGTGAGTAACACTCTCTCAGTGAATGGCATGCTCTCAGTGAGTAGCTCTCTCTCAGTGAGTAACACTCTCTCAGTGAGTAACACTCTCTCAGTGAATGGCATTCTCTCAGTGAGTAGCTCTCTCAGTGAGTAACACTCTCTCAGTGAGTAACACTCTCTCACTGAGTGGCATTCTCTCAGTGAGTATCTCTCTCTCAGTGAGTAACATTCTCTCAGTGAGTAGCATTCTCTCAGTCAGTGGCTTTCTCAGAGTGAATAGCATTCTCTCAGTGAGTAACACTCTCTCAGTGAATAGCATTCTCTCGATGAGTATCTCTTTCTCAGCGAGTAACATTATCTCAGTGAGTAACACTCTCAGTGAGCAGCTCCCTCAATGAGTAACACTCTCTCACTGAGTAGCACTCCTCAGTGAGTAACATTCTCTCAGTGTGTAGCATTCTCTCAGTGAGTAACACTCTCTCAGTGAGTGGCATTCTCTCAGTGAGTCGCTCTCTCTCAGTGCCCTGCTCTTTCAGTAACAGTCTCTCAGTGAGTAGCTCTCTCTCAGCGAGTAGCACTCTCTCTCAGTGAGTATCTCTCTCTCAGTGAGTATCTCTCTCTCAGTGAGTAGCATTCTCTCAGTCAGTTGCTCTCTCTCAGTGAGTAGCATTCTCTGTGAGTAACACTCTCTCAGTGAGTAGCATTCTCTCAGTCAATGGGTTTCTCAGAGTGGATAGCATTCTCTCAGTGAGTGGCTCTCTCTCAGTGGATAGCTCTCTCTCAGTGAGTAGCTCTCTCTGAGTGAGTCGCTCTGTCTCAGTGAGTATCTCTGTCTCAGAAACACTCTCTCAGTGAGTAGCTCTCTCTCAGTGGATAGCTCTCTCTCAGTGAGTAGCTCTCTCTGAGTGAGTCGCTCTGTCTCAGTGAGTATCTCTGTCTCAGAAACACTCTCTCAGTGAGTAGCTCTCTCTCAGTGAGTAGCTCTCTCTCAGTGAGTAGGTCTCTCTCTCAGTAAGTATCACTCTCTCAATGAGCAACTCTCTGTCACTGAGTAGCACTCTCTTACTGAGAAACTCTCTCAGTGAGTAGCCCTCCCTCAGTGAATAACACTCTCAGTGCATAGCTCTCTCAGTGAGTATATCTCTCTGACTGAATAACGCGCTCACTGATTAACAATCTCAGTGAGTAGCATTCTCTCACTGAGTAACATACTCTCAGTGACTAGCACTCTCTTTGTGAGAAGCTCCCTCTCAGTGAGTAGCACTCTCCCACTGAGTAACACACTCTCAGTGAGTGGCTCTCTCCCAGTGAGTAGCACCTTCTCAGTGACGAGCACTCTCTCTCAGTGAGTAGCTCTCTCTCTCAGTAAGTATCACTCTCTCAATGAGCAACTCTCTGTCACTGAGTAGCACTCTCTTACTGAGAAACTCTCTCACTGAGTAGCATTCTCTCAGTGAGTAGCACTCTCTCAGTAAGTAATACTCTCAGTGAGTATCTGTCTCTCAGTGAGTAGCTGTCACTCACTGAGCAAACTCTCTCGATGAGTATCTGTCTCTCGGTGAGTAACACTCTCAGTGAGCAGCTCCCTCAATGGGTAACACTCTCTCACTGAGTGGCACTCCTCAGTGAGTATCTGTTCCTCAGTGTGTCGCATGGTCTGAGTGAGTAACATTCTCAGTGAGTAGCATTCTCTCAGTAAGTTGCTCCACCTCAATGAGTAGCTCTCTTTCAGTGAGTAGCGCTCTCTCTCAGTAAGTAGCACTCTCTCCCTGATTAGCATTCTTTCAGTGAGTAGCACTCTCTCCCTGAGTATCCTCTCAGTGAGTAGCATTCTCTCATTGAGTAGCTCTCTCTCAGTGAGTAACACTCTCTCAGTGAGTAACACTCTCTGTGAGTAGTTCCCTCATAGTGAATAGTTCTCTCTTCTTGAATAACACTTTCTCAGTGAGTAGCAACCTCCCTGCGTAACACTCTCTCTCCCTGAGTAACACTCTCTCAGTGAGTAGCTCTCTCCAAGTAAGTAGCATTCTCTCAATGATGAGCACTCTCAGTGAGTAGCTCTCTCTCAGTGAGTAGCTCTCTCTCAGTGAGTAGCTCTCTCTCCTTGAATAACACTTTCTCAGTGAGTAGCACTCTCCCTGAGTAACACCCTCTCTCAGTGAGTAGCACTCTCTCAGTGAGTAGCACTCTCTCAGTGAGTAGTAATCTCTCAGTGACTGGCTTTCTCTCCGTGAGTAGCTTTCTCTCCGTGAGTAATATTCTCTCAGTGAGCAGCTGCCTCTCAGTGAGTAGCATTCTTTCCCGGAGTAGCTCTCTCTCAGTGACTAGCGCTCTCTCTCAGTGAGTATCACTCTCTCAGTGAGCAGCTCTCTGTCACTGAGTAGCACTCTCTTACTGAGAAACTCTCTGAGTAGCATTCTCTCAGTATGTAACACTCAGTGAGTAACATTCTCTCAGTGAGTCACTCTCTCTCAGTGTGTAGCTCTCTTTCAGTGAGCAACAGTCTCTCAGAGAGTAGCTCTTTCTTGAGTAGCTCGCACTCAGTGAGTAACATTCTCTTAGTGAGTAGCTCTCTCTTAGTGACTAACACTCTCTCAATGAGTCACTCTCTCTCAGTTAGTAGCCCTCCCTCAGTGAATAACACTCTCAGTGCGTAGCTCTCTCAGTGAGTATATCTCTCTGACTGAATAACGCGCTCACTGATTAACAATCTCAGTGAGTAGCATTCTCTCACTGAGTAACATACTCTCAGTGACTAGCACTCTCTTTGTGAGTAGCTCCCTCTCAGTGAGTAGCACTCTCCCACTGAGTAACACACTCTCAGTGAGTGGCTCTCTCCCAGTGAGTAGCACCTTCTCAGTGACGAGCAGTCTCGCTCAATGAGTAACATTCTCTCAGTGAGTAGCTCTTTCAGTGAGTAGCACTCTTAGTGAGTAGCTCTCAGTGAGTAGCACTCTTAGTGAGTAGCTCTCAGTGAGTAACACTCTCTCTGAATGTGTAACACTGTCTTAGTGAGTAGCTCTCTCTCAATGTGTAGCTCTCTCACAGTGAGAGGCACCCTCTCACTGAGTAGCACTCTCTCTTGGTGAGTAGCACCTTCTCAGTGACGAGCAGTCTCGCTCAGTGAGTAACACTCTCTCAATGAGTAGCTCTCTTTCAGTGAGTAACACTCTCAGTGAGTAGATCTCACAGTGAGTAGGTTTCTCTCAGTGAATAGCTCTCTCAGTGAGTAGCACTCTTAGTGAGTAGCTCTCAGTGAGTAACTCTCAGTGAGCAACACTCTCTCTCAGTGAGTAACACTCCCTCAGTGAGTAGCTCTCTCTCAGTGAGTAACATTGTCAGTGAGTCGCTCTCTCTCACTGAATAACACTCTCACTGAGTAACACTCTCTCAGTGATAGCATTCTCTTACTGACTAGCTCTCTCTCAATGAGTAGCACTCTCTCACTGAATAACACTCTCTGAGTAAGTAGCTCTCTCTCACCGAGTAACATTCTCACTGAGAAACGCTCTCTCTGTGAGTAGCACTCTCTCACTGAGCAACATTCTCTCAGTGAGTAACATTGTCTCAGTGAGTAGCTCTCTCTCAGTGAGTAGCTCTCTCTCAGTAAATAGCTCTCTCAGTGAGTAGCTCTCTCTCAGTAAATAGTTCTGTCATTGAGGATGTCTCACAGTGAGTAGCTCTCTCTCAGTGAGTAGCTCTCTCTCAGTGAGTAGCTCTCTTTCAGTGAGTAGCTCTCTTTCAGTGAGTAGCACTCTTTCTCGGTGAGTAGCCACCTTCTCAGTGACGAGCAGTCTCACTCAGTGAGTAACACTCTCTCAGTGAGTAGCTCTCTCTCAGTGAATAACACTCTCAGTGAGTAGCAAGGTTTTACATTCAAATGTCTCTCCAGAAATTGAACACACATCTATAGGTTGTCACTCCTAATGTGGTACTGAGGCAGTGCAGAGGTTTCTGTCTTTTGAATGACAATTTAAACCAAGCCTATGTCTGCCCACTCAGGTGACACAGAGGTTCAGAGGCCACTATTTTGACTAAGAGCAAACGAGTTCTCCCTAGTGTTTGGCTAATTTTCTTTGTTCCATCATTGGTGGCCGTGCCGTCAACTGCTTGGGCCCAAGCTCTGAAGTTCCCTTTGTGAACCTCTCGCCTCTCCCTCCCCCATTAAGGTGCTCCTTTCTTGAATAAGGATGTCACATTTGCCATTCTCCAATCCTCTGGCACATCCCACTTATCTAAAAACATTGGAATTTTATGGAAGACCTTTCTGCTATTCCCACTCCTATTTCCCTGAGCAACCTGGAATGCAAGCATCCTGCACCAGGCAACTTATTCACTGTACAACACTGGGAACAATAACACTGGGACCACTGGCACTGGGAACAGTAACACTGGGAGCAATGACACTGGAAACAGTGACATTGGGAGCACTGACACTGGGAACAATAACACTGGGAGCACTGACGCTGGGAACAGTGACACTGGGAATAATAACACTGGGAGCACCGATGTTAGGAACAGTGGCACTGGGACCACTGACACTGGGAGCACTCACACTGGCAACAGTGACACTGGGAGCACTAACACTGGGAACAATAGCACTGGGAGGACCGACACAGGCAACAGTGACACTAGGAATACTGAAACTGGGACCACTGACACTGAGAACAGTGACACTGGGAACAGTGACACTGGGACCAATAACACTGGGACCAATGACACTGGGAACAGTTACACTGGGAGCACTGACACTGGGAATAATAACACTGGGAGCATCAATGTTAGGAACAGTGGCACTGGGACCACTGACACTGGGACCACTGACACTGGGAGCACTGACACTGGGAACAGTGAAACTGGGACCAATAACACTGGGAACAATGACATTGGGAACAGTGACACTGGGAACACTGACACTGGGAACAATAACACTGGGAACAGTTACACTGGGAGCACTGACACCGGGAAAAGTGACACTGGGACCAATAACACTGGGAACAATCACACTGGGAACAGTGACACTGGGAGCACTGACACTGGGAACAATAACAATCATCCTGCTGATCAGTTCTCTCTCTGTCCATTACCTCTACCATCTCCCCTTCTACCGATATTTTGTCAGCATGCTCTTCCTTAGTAATCACCAATACAAAGTATTATTAAACATTCTAGTCTTGCCCTATAGCTCTAAATGTATATCATCCTTTTTGTCTCTAATATGCTTCACCCTGTCTCTTACTGACTGCTTACTATATACATGGCCAGTAGAAATTTTTTTGGGTTCCCTTTTATATGAACCACCATTCTATTTTCATATTCTTTCTTTGTCAGGTCTTAGTTTCCTCATCATTTTTCCCCTCAGCTTACAGTATTGTATTCGGCCTGGTTCTCACTATTAGAATTCATCCGAGATGCATCATAAACCCTCTTCTTTTATTTTGTCATAATCTCTACCTCCCTCATCATCCAGGGAGCCCTGGTTTTGGTTCCCCTGGCTTTCCCTCTTGTTGAGATGTACCTAGCCTGTACTTGAAGTATCTCCTTAAAGAACCTATTGTCCCATTACAGTTTTCCTGTCAATCCTTGGTTTCATTTTACCCTGGCTAGATCCCCTCTCATCCCATTGAAATGAGCCCTCCTCCAACTTAGAAGTTCTACATTAGATTGTTCCTTGCTCTTCTCCATTACTAATCTAAACCTGATGATACAATGACCACTCTTATCCAAATGCTCCCCCATCACTGGCCCATTTGGCCCACCTCATTCCCCAGCATCAGATCTGGCAATGCCTCCTCTCTGGTTGAACAGATCAAGGAAATTCTCCTGAACACGTTTCAGAGGTTCTTCCCCCTCCTTATCCTTTACTTTAGCATTATCCCATTTGGTATTTGGGTCATTATAAATCCCCCAGTATCACCACTCTATAGTTCTTGCACATGTCTGATTCCCCTGCATTTGTTAATTTGCTCCTTTATCTCTCTCTTTCTCTCTCACTATTTGGACGTCTACAGAATATCCCCAAGTAGTGTGATCATACCCTTTTCGCTTCTCAATTCTAACCAAATGGATTTTGTCCTTGCCCCCTCAAGGACATCCTCTTTCTAATACTACAATGTCTTCCCTAATCAGTACTTTCACCCCACCTCTACCTTTTCCTTCCCCATCTTTTCTGAACCTTTGTATCCTTGAATATTAAGCGCCCAGGTCTCACCATCTTTAAGCCACATTTCCATTATTGCCACTGCACCACATTCCCACATGGCTATTTCTGCTTGTAGCTCACCAACCTTATTCACCACACTTTGTGTGTTTACACTGTAGTCCTTCTTAGTCTGTTCCTATCTAATATGGTACTACATTCTTCTCTAGTACTATCCAACACTCTCATTCCTTTATGCACCTTATTCCTCTTTTCTATTCTAAATGCTGGTGCCCACCCCCTGCCTATTTAGTTCAATCCTTCCCTCTTCCTGATAGACCTCAATCCTTACATTCAAGGCTGAGTTGGACAGATTTTTGATTGACAAAGGATTCAAGGGTTATGGAGGAGATGGTGGGGGTGCAGGGGGGGGGATGTGCAGTCAGGAAAGTCGTGTTAAGGCCACAATCAGATCAACCATGATCTTGTTGAATGGCAGAGCAGGCTCGAAGGGCCAAATGGCCCACTCCTGCTTCTTTTTTCATGCTCTCATGTTATGTTCTCTGATTTAGGAATTTATCTGCCAACGAAGAAACAGAACAGCACTAAGAACAGAGCTGAAATGTGTGGGCCCAGAATAGTCAAAACAGTGACCAAGAATTGCAGTTACAGATGGGACTAATAGGGTTGCCAACTCTGATTGGGTAAATTCCTGGAGGTTTTGTCACATAATTTCCCATCACCCAGTCAATCAGATTTTTGTTCCCTCAGCACCAACTAAATAACAAAGCTGTTCAAAGTAGATAAAGAAAACACACCATTTTATTTAACAACCTGAGAACTTTCCTTCTTGGATTTCACTCTCACCAGCAGCCAGGAGATTAATTTATAATTCCTTGAGTCTCCAGGATAATCCTGGAGGGTTGGCAACACTGTAGAGTGAGATGGGTTCTGCAGGCAGAGATAGAGGTGGGGGGCTATGTAGGGCCTCTGGGCTATTTGGACACCCCAACATTACAGAGATGCAAAAGTGAGCAACCGTGAACAGCAATTTCAGTATAGTATGCCCCTCCACACCCAGCAACACCTCCAGTAAGTCTTAGAGTGACAACTGACCCAGTGCCCTTTGCACCGTGCCCTTATTGGCCAACCTGTGATGCCACTGATTACAATTTGCAGCGAAATGAAGCTGATGGCCCAGAATTTCACTCAGTTCATCACACAGCCAAGAACAGAAACCTCACCAAACAGAAGATTTAAGAGGACCTCCTGTCCTGCCGATGTGCTGCTTTTTGTCAGGCAGAAGACGGTTCCCCCAATCCAGGGCACACCATGACCTGTGACCCCGATGAGCTTGATGATAGGGCGGGCACTGTGCCAGGTTGAGGAGCTGCTGGCACACACCCCCATCCTTTTGGACAGGCAGATGTCAATGGCCAACAATGAGTTAATGGCAATTCCTTTGAAAGAAGGGTTAAGCTGCATACAGTCCTCCTCTGGCAGCTGCACCGACTCCTTGCTATCGTTTGGCAGGGGCTGCTGCTGCTGCCCTGACTGCCCGCTGTATCTCTTCACCGAACTTCTCCCCTCATGACTGCTCCTCATGGGCTGGTTGAGAGATATGAACTCGGGTCTGTTTAAAACATTGTTCCTCTCTCTGGCCCGCGATCTGTTCTGCTGAGCTGGCATCGCAGCTTATCTTGTTTTCATCCACGTTTTTAAAAAAAGATCAGACAGAAACAATTCCTCATGAGCCTTTATTGCTGGCGACTGAGATTTGTTCACTCTGCTGTTGACAGGCTGCAATACTGGATAAATTTAGACTGGAAGAATTCAGATTCTGTTGACTGTGCAGGTCACCCAAGCTTGACAGCTGCACATGCTGCAACCGATTGACATGAGGTCCAACCAATCAACAATTTGATCTGTCCTTGGAACAACCAATCCTGTAAGAGCAAGGGCTGATACCTCGGCTTATAATTGCTCCTCGCCCAGCTGCAGTGTTCAAAATGCACTGTGGGTAGTGTAGTTCCTATTGCCCTTGAGGGGCAGAAGGAAGAGAATTTAATGTTGCGCCAAAAGTATCGGAAACACAATTGCTCCAGAGATACCAGATAGCCTTGAAGGTGGCAGGGCGGTTTGAGAAGCTAGTTAAAAAGGTATATGAGATCCTGGACTTTGTAAATAAGGACACAGGGTGCAAAAGCAAGGAAGTTACAATGGGCTGTTACAAAACACTGGTTCAGCCTCAACTGGAGAATTGTGTTCAATTCTGGGCACCGCACATTAGGAAGGGTGTGAAGGCAGAAAAGATTTAAGAGAATGGTTCCAGGAACGAGGAACTGCAGTTATGAGGATAGCTCGGAGAAACTGGGGCTGTTCTCCTTACGGAAGAGAAGGTTGAGAGGAGATTTGTTGAGGTATTCAAAGTCATAAGAACATACAAGTTAGGATCAGGAGAAGGCCATTCGGCCCCTCGCGCCTGCTCCGCCATTCAATAAGATCATGGTTGATTTGATTGTAACTTCAATTCCACATTCCTGCCTACCCCGATAACCTGTGACTCCTTTGTTAGTCAAGAATCTACCTAACTCAACCTTAAAAATATTCAATGCCGCAGCCTCCACTGCTCACTGGAAAGAGAGTTCCACAGACTCACGACCCTCTGAGAGGAAACGTTTCTCCTCATCCCCATCTTATTTTTAAACTGGTTGCCCTAGTTTTTCTCTCCCACAAGGGGAAACGTCCTCTCAGCATCCACTCAGGATCTTATATGTTTCATTAAGATCACCTCTCATTCTTCTAAACTCCAATGGGTATAGACCCAACCTGCTCAACCTTACCTCATAAGACAAACCCTTCATCCCAGGAATCAGTTGAGTGAACCTTCTCCGAGCTTCTTCTAATGCATTATGTCCTTTCTTAAATAAGGAGACCAAAACTGTACACTGTACTCCAGATGTGGTCTCATTAATGCCTTGTACAACTGCAGTAAAACATTCCGACTTTTATATTCCATTCTCCTTGCAATAAAGGACAACATTCCATTTACCTTCGTTGTCACTCGCTGAACCTGCAGACTAACTATTTGTGATTCATGTACGAAGACACCCATGATAATCCTGGACAGAGTCGATAGAGAGAAATTGTTCCCGTTGGTGGAAGGATCAAGAACCAGAGGACACCAATTTCTGGTGAATGGCAAAAGAACCAAAGGGGAAAAGCTTTTCTACGCAGTGAGTGGTTAGGATCTGGAATGCACTGCCTGACAGTGTGGTAGAGGCAGATTCCACTGTGCCTTGAAAGACGGAATTGGATAATTATCTGAAGAGAAAAAAATGACAGGGGTATGAGAGAAAGGTGGGAGGGTGGGTCTGGCTGAGTTGCTCTTGTAGAGAGCCAGCACGGACATGAAGGACTGAAAGGCCTTCTTCTGTGTTATAACCTTTCTATGATTTTTGGGTCAATGTTAACAGGTATGGTCATATGACTAGACATTTAAATAAAGCGTGGTACAAGATGGCAGTTCCCAAACTATTTTCCAATATGACCCCATTTAACACATGAAAATTAAGGTGATCCCAGACACCAACAAAAACAGCAATAATGCAGCATAGTAACATTCAGCGTACAATTATTAAAGTTCACAAATCGTAAATCAACATATAATACATAATATAAATATGAAAACCTGCATTTTTATATGTGTATATGTTATTATTTTATGTACTCATCAGTCCATTACTTCAGATATCTGCCCCAGCTCATGGACCCTGACCAGGAAACAGCGGAAATGCAGATTGAGGATCTTGAGGCGACTGATGTTGGGGTCCACATTGTTCCACAGCACCCGGGTGACGGGGTTGGGCTCAGACAGGCCCAGCTCAGCAACGGAGCCATCACCGCTGGGTTCATGTTCAGGGCCGGACTTTCTGAGGAAAGTGGGTCTGAACAGGCGTAGAGCATGAGATGCGATGGTTACTGGCCACTGGGATTTAAGCCAAGCTCTCCATAATCCCCCAGTGACAGAAGACTCAGCGAAGCGGCCGAGGACAGGAGCCCATGGCCTGGAGAGAGAAGCAGAGAGATGAGGAGGCCAAGGGCAGTGCCAGATGCCAGCTGGGCCTTGGCGCTGGTGTGGGACAAAGTCTCAGAGGAGGGGCAGCTTGAAGCCCTATTTGCTATTTCTGTGACTCCAATTGAATTATGACCCACAGTTTGGGAACTGCTGATGTAATATAAACATGGGGTTGCCAACCTTCCAGGATAGTCCTGGAGTCTCCAGGAATCATACATAAATCTCCAGGACACTGCTGCCAGTAACCCGGAAAAAAACTCAGAGGGCTTTCAGATAAATCCTGTCTTTTTTAAAAACTTTCTTTAAACACTGCTTGCATGGGTTGCAGGGGCAGTACTGAGGGAGTGCCGCACTGTCAGAGGGTCAGTACTGAGGGATTGCTGCACTGTCAGAGGGTCAGTACTGAGGGAGCGCTGCACTGTCAGAGGGTCAGTACAGAAGGAGTGCTGCAATGCTGAAGATTCAGTATTGATGAGGTGCTGCACTTTTGGAGGATTACACTGAGAGAATACTGCACTGTCAGAGGGGAAGTACTGAGGTAGTCTTGTACAATTGAAGGTACCGTCCTTCAGATGAGACTTTAAACCCAGATCCTACCTTCCCCCAAAGAAGGGCAATTGTGTTGGCCAAGTGTCCTAGTCAAAATTTCTGCCACCACCAATATGATAACACAGATTATCAGGTCTTTATCACATGGCTGTTTGTGGGAGCTTGCTTTGCGCAAATTGCCTGCCATGTTTCCTACATTATAGTAGTGGGCGGAATTGTCCCCGATTTGCACAAAGTGTGGTAGCAGGCGGGAGAAAGGATGTTTTACCTATGTCACACTCGTCCAGACCTGTTCTGGGCCGGCGTATTTTCCAATCAACGTAACGGTAAATCTGGGGTGGGGGACGATTCCGGCCTAGCCTTACTTTACATCCCATTAGTGGGATGCAAATTGGGTTCACGCCGGCCTCCAGTGGGATTGGCATTCCACATGGCGGACACCACTGGATGATCCCGCTGTGCTTTCACACTGGCGTGAAACTGAATTTTGGCCTTCTGGCCATAATTTTCCCTCCTGCCTGCCCGCCATGATGCTCATTGCCAACAGGGCAGGAAAATTCTGAAAGTACCTCATTGGCTGTAAATGCTTTGGGATGGCCTGAGGTAGTGCTAGGTGATATATAAATGCAAGTCTTGTTATAATATTTTAAATCAACACTGTGGATGTCACACTCTCATACATGCTCAGTAATGGTGCAAATGGAAACCAACACCTCCCAGTCTCTACATATCTCCAGCCAAATAATTAAACTGCCAGTAATCTCTGAACCTTTCTTTAATTAACAATTAGATTTTAAAGAATTCCAAGCTGATCTATAATTGAATGAAACATTCATTTTGAGAATATAGAGTGGTTATACTTTGCACACTGACATTTAATTGCAGCATAATAAATACATAGCGTGTTAAATGTTACTTGTTACTTGGCAGCACCACCCCAAACTCGCAACCTCTATTGCCTAGTGGATAAGGGCAGCTGGTGCTTGGGAACACCACCACCTCCAAGTTCGCCATCAAGTCTCACACCATCCCTGCTTGGAAATACATTGGCTGTTCCTTCATCATCATTGACTCAAAATCCTGAAGCTCCCTACCTATCAGCATTGTGGGAGCACCTTCACCACACAGACTGTAAGCAGTTCAAGAAGGTGGCTCACCACTACTACCTTCTCTGGGGCAACTAGAGGTAGAGGACAATAAATGTTGGTCACTCACATCCCTTGAAAGAACGTACAAATTGTTTGCCTCCTCTTGATGCAGCACTGTCTTCCAACTTGCCATGAGCAGTTGGAGTATATCTGTCCATTTGTCCATCTCTCCTGTGGATATAAAATGTTTGCACGCACTTCCCTTACAAATTCCCAGTGTTCATATTTATAATGGGAATCTCCTATGTAAACTTGTCATGCTGTAGTTTCACCCTCCTGCCTGTGGTGGCGCCTCAGCCTTGCACCTGCCACTACCTCGGCCTGCCCTGTA
Source organism: Cetorhinus maximus (assembly GCF_964194155.1). Classification (NCBI taxonomy): domain Eukaryota; kingdom Metazoa; phylum Chordata; class Chondrichthyes; order Lamniformes; family Cetorhinidae; genus Cetorhinus; species Cetorhinus maximus. The sequence goes on from NC_135888.1 coordinate 22,351,500, forward strand.
CTGAAAGGAAACTTCTATGCTGCAATCTAATCAGATTTGCAGCTTCCCAAATTGCTGGAACTTGGCTGAATCCTGAAACACTGACTGTCACTGCCTGAAGCACTTAAGAAAACTTTGAAATTGATGTTATTGCAAATGGTTAACAGTTGGTGCTTTTTGGCCAATATAAGTGATTGCCCTTTTTAATGTGGATGTTTTAGGTGGTGGGAGCTGTACATATGTACGAACACACGCAGTAAGCGTTTGTCTATCTATATAGACATCTCACGACACTATTTCAAAGAAGAGCAGGGGAGCTCTCCCGGGTGTCCAGGCCAATATTTTTATTCCTCAATCAACATCACTAAAAATAGATCATCCGCTCATTGTTTGTGGGATCTTGCTGTGTGCAAATTGGCTGCCATGTTTCCTACATCACAGCAGTGATGACACTTCAAAAATACGTTATTGACTGTAAAGTGCGTTGGGTCATCCAAGGTTGTGAAAGGTGCCATATAATTGCAAATCTTTCTTTTCTTTATATATATGACATTGCTCATGGGATGCATGTGTGGGAATGTGAATGTTTGTGAATGTGTGTGTGTGTGTGTGTGTGTGTGTGTGAGCATGTGAGTTTGGGAATATGTGTGAATTTGTGTGTGTGTGAGTGACTGCGTGAGTGAGAGAGTGAGTTTGTATGTGTCAATGGGCAGAATTTTACTGCCCTGTTTTGGCGGGGATGAGGCCGTAAAATGCGGCGAGCCATTATAAACCTCATTGGCTTCAGCGGGAACGTAAAATCCCACTGTCGTAAAATTCTGCCCAATGTGAGTGAGTGTGTGTGAGACTGTGTGTGTGTGAGATTGACGGTATGAGTGTGTGTGTGTGAGAGAAAGAGAGTATGTGAGTGTGTGTGTGAGTGAGTGTGCATATGTGTGTGAGAATGACTGTGTGAGAGTGAGTTTTTATGTGTCAATGTGCGTGGGAGTGTTTGTGTGTGTGTGAGAAAGAGAGAGAGTGTGTGTGAGTGTGAGTATGAATGTGACTGTGAGTGTATGTGAGTGTGAGAGTGTGTGTGTGTGAGAGTGTGTGATAGAGAGTGTGTGAATGTGTGTCAGTGTGTGAATGTGTGTCAGCATGTGAGTGTGTGTGAGTGTGAGTGAGTTTTTATGTGTCAACATGTGTGAGTTGTGTGTATGTGTGTGTGTAAGAGTGTGTGGGAGCATTCATGCATGTGTGTGAGAGAGAGTGTGTGTGAGTGTGTGTGTGAGTCTATGTGTGAGTGAGAGAATGTGTGTGTGTGTGAGAGAGAGTGTGTGTCAGTGTGTGTGTGGGTGAGGATGTAGGTGTGTGTGAGAGAGCGAGAGTAGGTGTGTGTGAGAGAAAGAGTAGGTGTGTGTGTGTGTGTGGGAATGTTTGTGTGAGTGTGTGGGTGAGGGTGTGTATGTGTGAGTGTGACAGTGTGAGCGTGTGTGTGTCAGTGAGGGTGTGTGTGTGTGAGAGAGAGAGGGCTTGTGTGTGAGTGCCTGTGTGTGTGTGAGAGTGTGTACGTGTGAGATTATGTGTGTGCATGTGAGTCTGAGAGTGAATGTGAGAGTGTCTGTCAGAGTGTGTGTGGCTGAGTGTGTGTGTGGCTGAGTGTGTATGGGTGAGAGTGTGTGAATGTGAGTGTGTGTGTGTGAGTGTGTGTGTGTGTGCCTGTGTGGGAGTGTTTGTGTGTGTATGTGAGAGAGGGAGAGAGTGTGTGTGTGTGAGTGTCTATGAGATTGTGCATGTGTGTGTGTGTGTGTGAGTGTGAGTGCGTGTGTGTCAGTATGTGTGTCAGTGTGAGGGTGTGAGAGTGATTGGGAGAATGACTGAGTCTGAGAAAGCACCTATAAAATGGAGACTTCTATATAAAACACTTTAATCACTAACTCTAGGGATGATGAAGGGGGGAAGCAATGCACAACCAGAATGGCCTCCCTGAAGAGAAATCTTCATACAAGGCAGCGATGGAATATTGCCTGAGCAATAGCCAAAAAACCCTTTTGAAAGGGGCCTGGCTTCCATCTAATTTCCTCAGCAGCAGCACTATTACCCGTTCATGGTATGTGGACTGCCTTCAGTGAACACTGACTGATCTCATTCCAACTCTTTACTTGACCTCAAAAGAGTAAGATCAATCCCGAAACTAACCAAATATATCAAGCTCATCCCCTCCCCCACCCCCAACCAAGTTCTTTTCCGTGCTGTGGTTCCACACTCAACCCTAGAGCAGATTGTGTCTGTTTTTTGTTAGAAACACAGCGACAGATCCCAGAGATTCCAGGTGAGTTGAAGAGAGGATTACTCGGATTAATAACTTACATAGATTTTTCTTTTCCCACCTATTTCCATTATTTTTAAATGTATTTCCATCCATTGTTTTATCTCTACCTTTTAGCCTATTTTGGTCCCTTCTCTTCACCCCACCCCACCCCCACTAGGGCCTATCTGTACCTTGCTTGTCCTGCTTTCTACCCTTAATTATCACATTCCTTAAATAATATCACCCCCTTCAACACCTCATTGTCCTTTTGTCTATGACATCTTTTGGTTATCTCCACCTATCACTGGCCCTCTATCCAGCTCTACTTGTCCCACCCCCCCCCCCCTTAAACCAGCTTATATTTCACCTCTTTTCTATTTTTACTTAGTTCTGTTGAAGAGTCATACGGACTCGAAATGTTAATTGTGTTCCTCTCCGCAGATGCTGCTAGACCTGCTGAGTTTTTCCAAGTATTTTTATTTTTGTTTTGTAGAGGATTACTGAGGGCTGATAGGAGGGGCGTCCTCTCACACCGAGTATTTGCTCCTCCATCAGTGAAGAGTACGTTGTGAAAAATTCAGGCATTGGATTTTCCGGATGGCCTTGATGAAAGAGGGGGAGGGGGAGGTGGAGTTGTGGAGGAGTTTAAGGAGATAATTGGAGAATGATGGGGTTCAGAGAGTGGGGGGGGGATGCATGCTGCCAGAGTTGGAGGAACGGAGAGTTTATGGAAGGCGGTGGTGGGGGGAGGGTTGAGATGGGGAAATAGTGGTGACGTGGTAATGTCACTGGACTAGTAATCCAGAGGCACAGGCCAGTGCTCTGGGGACATGGGTTTAAATCCCACTACAGCGGTTGGTGGAATTTAAATTCAATTAATAGTTCAGTTCATAAATCTGGAATATAAAGCTAGTCTCAGTAATGGTGACCATGACAACTATCACTGATTGTTGTAAAAACCCATCTGGTTCACAATGGGGAAGGAAATCTGCCCTCCTAACCTGGTCTGGCCTACATGTGGCTTCAGACCCACAGCAATGCGGTTGACTCTTAACTGCCCTCTGCAATGGCCTAGCAAGACTCTCAGTTCAAGGGCAATTGGGGCAACAAATGCTGGTCTTGCCAGCGACGCCCACGCCCCATGAAAGAATAAAGGAAAAAAAGGCCATGGAGAGATTTGAACACAAGGGCTCAAATTTTAAGCTTGAGGCCTTAGGAGAACCAGCAGAAGACGACGAGAGGTGAGACCCTGAGACCCAAGCGTTGAGACAGTAATATCAACTTACAACTCCCCAGACAGGAAGCTTCCAATCTCCAGTTCTGAAGAAGAGTCATACAGACTTGAAACGTTAACTCTGTCTTTCTCTCCACAGATGTTGTCCCCGTAACCCTCCAGCAATTTTTGTTTTAGCTTCCAATCTCACCAATCGTGTCTAACGCTGGCAGAGTGGAAGTGAGAGGTGATACACATCAGTACAAAGAATATGGAGAGACAGTATAAAATAAAGCTTGATATTCTAAAGGGTGTATAGGAGCAGAGAGACCTGGGTGTATATGTACATAGGTCATTGAAGGTGGCAGGACAGGAAGAGAGAGTTGTTTCTAAAGCACACTGTATTCTAGGCTTCATTAATGGGGCCATAGAGTACAAGTGCAGGGAGGTTATGATGAACTTATATAAGCCACTGGTTAGGCCTCAGCTGGAGTATTGTGTACAGTTCTGGGTGCCGCACTATAGGAAGGATGTGAACGCATTGAAGAGAGTGCAGAAGAGGGTTATAAGAATGGTTCCAGGGATGAGACACTTCAGTTATGAGGGAAGATTGGAGAAGTTGGGACTGTTTTCCTTGGGGAGGAGACTTGATAGAAGTTTTCAAAATAATGCGGGGTCTGGGCAGAGTAGATAGGGAGAAACTGTTCCCGCTCGTAAACGGATTGAGAACCAGTTTTAAAGTGTTTTGTAAAAGAAGCAAATGCGAGGTGAGAAAAACTTTTTCACACAGCGAGTAGTTAGGGTTTGGAATGCACTGCCTGGAGGTGTGATGGAGGCAGGTTCGATTGAGGCTTTCAAGAGGACATTGGATGATTATTTAAATAAAATCAATGTGCAGGGGTACAGGGGAAAAGGCAGGAGATTGGCATTAAGTTAAAATGCTCAGAGGGCCGGTGCAGACATGATGGGGGGAACGGCCTCCTTCTACACTGTAACAATTCTATGATTCTGTGAATTCCCACTCGGCCTTTGTTTGGGAGACCTTAAACCTCTGTGTGAAGACCACCTCAGCTGGTTCCGTGTAATTGGGTCTCACTCTTTATGTTAGGGCTGTAGAAATGGAATGAGGGAAGTCACATTTGGAGTCTGTGTGAGTGATCCATGAGGAAGAGATCAGGAAACTCTCAGTCTGCTTCCAATGTGACAGATCCAAACTGACATCATCCAGGACACACAGGGAACTTGTAATTCAGTAGGGTTTCCCTCTGCAGATTCCCCACTAGGTAATTTTGAACAATGAGTGCAATCGATGGAAAGGTTAGAATGTGTCACAGCTTGCTGCATTCCAAACTGTTTAATGTTAAGAGTAGAAAATCAGGTGAATCAGGTGGTTTCCCAATGTCCATTGCCAGGATTCAAGCCCGCGAGGCCTTTCTAGCTTTACTCTGATCTGTCTCTGTCATTGGGCACCAGGTTCCACTCGTTCATACACAAGGAAAAGCAGAGGCAACAATTCAAAACAGTGGCTGATCCACCTCAGAGTTGCCATACTGGAGAATCCAGTGGTCTTGGGAGGGAGACAATGTCTCCTGCTCTTGTTTGGTCATTGAGAATTTTCACCCTTGTGTTCAATTCCCTCTGTGGCCACCTCCGTCCCCATTCGCCGTGATCTCTGCACTCCTCAAGTTCAGGTCACTTGCACATCGCTGATTTTAATCACACTGCCACTGACAGCTGTGCCCTCACCACCTTTTTGTCTTTATTCTTTCATGGGATGTGGGTGTCACTGGCAAGGCCAGCGTTCGCTGTCCATCCCTAATTGCCCTTGAACTGAGAGGCTTGCTAGGCCATTTCAGAGGGCAGAAGCAACCACATTGCTGTGGGCCTGGAGTCACATGCAGGCCAGATGGGGTAAGGTCGGCTGATTTCCTTCCCTACAGGCCCGGGCTCAAAGCTCTGCTATTTCCTCCTTGAATCGCTCCATCTCTCTTCCGGAAAACTCACTGCCTACGAGGGTGGCAGAAGCGGAGACGATGAAAGATTTCAAAAGGAAATTGGATGGGAACTTGAGGGATAAACCTTGAGGGTGACAGGGATAGAGCAGGGGAATGGGGCTGACTGGATTGCTGTACAGAGAGCTGGCTCCATGGGCTGAATGGTTTCCCTCTGTGCCATAATAACTCTAAACAGATTATCTACTCATAATCACATGGCTGGTTGTGAGAGACCACCTTACGCAAATTAGCTGCTGCAATACAACAGTGACTACACTTCAAAAAGAACCTTGACGGTTGGAAAAGCTCTTTGAAATGCCCTGAGGTTGTGAACGACACTATCGTGTGCCTTTCTTTTCCGTGTTCCAGGGTTAAAGCTACAGACAATCAGACATCCCATCTGTCTGCTGCATCACTTATCAAAGCCTGCTGCAGACAGCATTCAGAATGCAGCCTGCCTGGTTAAATAATTAAATATAGATGAAAAAAAATCTTTTCTGTACAACCTGGAGAATAAGAATAATTTTAGAAGAGACCGGTTTGCTGTTCCCCTTTTCAAACGGTATTGTTCTCTGTCTAAGCGCAAAAAGCTCCACTTGAAGGATGATTGCAAGTGTGACACGAAAGCCCTAAGTGTCGATTCTCACAACTCGGAAGCACAGAGGGAAATGGCGACATCACCTGTGGGTTGGCGTGCGTCACCATGACGATCAATGGCTCCAGCGGCTTGGCAACAAGCGCCAACGCAGAAAACAACAACCCAGAATGACACCTGATAATCAGTTTGCACGCAGCACCTGTGGCAGAACCTGCCTCTCACAGGTTGGTCTCTTCAGCCATCAGCAAAGGTGCATCATTCGAAGCCAACTCATTGCTAACAGATTTGATTTTCTGCATGTCCATCATCTTATACAGACAGCAGGATGCTGACTATGTTCTCTGTCCGGCCATGTTTAGTCTGTAGGTATATTTTTCCTGTTAGTCTTTGACACTTCTACATTGCACTGTACTCCCACGGTAATGCTTGTGCTACGTCATGTGTCACAGCCACAACTAAGACTAGGCAAAGCCTCTAATGTGGCTGCGTTTGTTGCCAACATTGCGCACGCGCAGTTCTAGTGCTTCTCCGCCACGTGTACTGGTCTACACGCGCTCACACTGACTCTGTGAAAAAGCAAACTAACACAAACTTTGACTGCACCCGGGCACATCCTTGGTTCCGGAGAGACGGGGACATCCCTCTGGATTTGCGCAAAAACACATCAGGAGACACAGTGTGCAGAAATTAATGGGTATTTTCCCCATTGAGCCTCATCACAGATAGAACAAAGTTTCTGAACCTGGGGTGGGTGAGGGGGCAGGGGAGTTGGGTGGTACTGGGCACTGTGGCATTAGTTTGCGGTTGACAGGTTGTTTGCGATTACACTGTAACCCCTTTTCAAAACGTTTCCTTTTCAAATTTCAAATTGAATTCAATTATACTACGAGCACCCATATTTAAATGATAGATTTTGAAGCAAATTGGTCCCAATTACTCAATACTAAATGTATTGTGGCCCACCACCTTGTACCAGAATTATATCCTGTGTGTAATCCTGCGTGTAGTCTGTGCGGACCATTGCGCATGCGCAGATGGCCATTTTGCATTGGCAGAAGACATACGTCTTTCATATGGTAAAATATCCCGCAGTGTTTCACTGTAGCACTGTGAAAGGGAAATCTTTGTTTTTTTGAGGACATAACTCATAAGGTGGATAAGGGGGAACCAGGGGGAGCCATTTCCAAAAAGCGTTCGTTAAGGTGCCACACAAAGAGGTTACTACACAAAATTAGGACTCATCGGGCTGGGGGCTAATATATTTACATGGATTGAGGATCTGTCCAGAAAAAAGAAAGTGGGAATAACCGGGACATTTTCAGGTCCGCAGACTGTAACTAGTGAAGTACCACAAGGCTCAGTACTTGGGCCTCAGCTATTTAATGTCTAGGAGACTGAGTGTAATGTATCCAAGTTAGATGCCGATACACAAAGTTTAGGCGGGAAACAAAGCAGTGAGGAGGATGCTGCAGAGAGAGAAATAAACAGGTTGGGTGAGTGGGTAAGAACATGACAGATGGAATACTGGCTGTGTCATCGTGCCCTGTTTTGTTCTTTCAGACTCGTTATGTTGTTTTCTGGTTGTCTCTTTGTGGTTTCTCTCTCTTCTTTTCCATTCTCATGGGTGGAGGAGGCAACTGCCCAACACGCAGGCTGGTAACAGAAACCAAGGCTTCTCTAAGCCCCCCAGCTCTCGTGTCTTTACACTGACGCGCTGCTATTCCCCTGCACTCCAATGCCACTTTCCTCCTTAGTGCCAATTGTCGATGGCACCCTCCCTCAGAGAGTTCCCTGAGGCCATTTGGCCTGCTGCTTCCCATATTCACTCCTTCTGCTCATCATCACCCGAGTTCTGTTGCCAGGTGCTGTGAATCTCTCTCAGCATCACTGGGGGCAGCAACATAAAACCAGACTAACACACGGGGGAACGTTGTGGAAATGTTCAGCTACTAATCCCCGCCCCTCCTCTCTCCTCACTCTACCTGCGTCACAAAAGCCACTAAAAGATCCTCTTTTGAAGAGCAAAGAACAAAAGACTTGCATTTCTATAGTGCCTGTCACCACCTCAGGGTGTCCCAAAGCACTTTACAGCCAATGAGGTAGTTTGCGAACTGTGGTCAGTGGAGGAAACGTGGGAACCAATTTGTGCACAGCAAGCTCCCACAAACAGTATTGTAATAATGGCCAGATTATCTGTTTTAGTGATGGTGGTTGGGGGATAAATATAGGCCAGGGCACTGTGGACAACTCCCCTGCTTTCTTTGAAACTGTGTCATGGGATTTTTTTACACATGTCCAAAAGGGCAGACAGTTTAACTTCTCTTCTGGAAGACGGCACCTCCAACAGTATAGCACTCCCTCAGCACTGCACCCTCAGCTTAGATTTTGTGCTCAAGCAACTGCAGTGGGAATGAAGTGATGATCTGACTAAGGGGCTAGAGTGCTACTGACTGAGTCACAGCTGACACCTACAAGTATTGTATCTTCCAGCACCGAAGGATTCCAATCGGCCCATTGTGCTGGCTTTTTGAAAGAGCCATCCAATTAGTCCCACCTCCCCTTCTTCTCACATCATTCTGAATTTGTTTTTTTCCTTTTTGGCATCTGTGATGGAAAAGTAACCTTTACCTCATTTCATTTAACCGATTCTAAACCTGTACCAAAACTGAGAGACTGCCGTAAGGACAAGCTAGACAGTGTCTCCTCAGCAGCAATGATCCCACTGGGTCCCAAAGAAAAGAAGGAATTACACTGAAATTACACAGCTGCAGGATCCAGAGTTTGCACATTGCAATATTCAGATCTATAAATAGGTCAAGGCTACAGGTTAAAAACAGTTTATACAATGAGACCCAACATATTTAACTCTAGACGCTCCCATTAATATCAGCTATTCTCCTATTTCATTCCAATGACATAAGGGTGGGGTACAGAAGAAAACTTAGCAGAATAAGTTGGTTGGCTTTGTTTATTCTGGTCTTCCTGAATCTCGTATTGGACGAAAGCCCGATGGACATTGCAACTCCCTCCAGTGTCAGATTCCACCTCCACCCTTTCCTGCTTTCACCATGAATCTCTGTGGCTGTGGGGAAAGAACATTGGGTATAACTGGACAGCCCTTTCAAAGAGCTGACACAGACATGATTGATAAATGCCCTCTTTCTGTGCTATACACTATACAGGTCTACAATTCCACAACTTCCTCCCCTTCAAGTATTTATCCAACTCCCTTTTGAAAGTTCCTACTGAACCTGCTTCCACCGCCCTTTCAGGCAGCGCCTTCCAGATCACAACATACATACAAACATACGAATTAGGAGCGGGAGTAGGCCACTCGGCCCCTCAAGCCTGCTTCTCACAACAGCTCGCTACGTTAAAAAAAAAATTCTCCTCACCTCCCCCTCTTGTTCTTTCGTCGATTATCTTGAATCTATGTACCTTAGTTATAGACCAGTGGAAACAGCTTCTCCCTGTTTACACCATCAAAAACCCATGATAATTCTGAACAGCACTGTCCCCTTAATCTCTCTAGTTCAATTGTAAGTAAAATGGTAGCGTCATACTTTTCAATAACTAACAGATGTTCCTTGAAAGTTTATTTTTGTCATTTTATTAAGTTTCTATTCCTCTAAAGGTAAGAACTAAGAATAAAAATAAATCCAGCCAGTCTATTTGATGCCTTGTGCAATAACTTTGCTGCTCTAATGAGAAATATCTCTAAGGTCCAGGTTTACGTATTTTATATCTAGTTCTTGTCCCATGGAATTCAAATTAATTTAAGAATCTTCCATTTGGTTCAAACATAATTGGGAGGGGAACTGAGTTGTCACAGCAAGTCCGGAAAACTCTTCTTGCCCCTCAGGGGATTGGCTTTTGAACTGGGCGAGGGCATCCCATGTCTGCTAAATGAGTTTGGAAAATGTTCAGTTTCTTTTACACTCAGCTGCTCACTTCAGTTTGGATGAATGGTGTCAATTAGCCAATTCCCAGAGTCCTGGCAGCTTAATCAGAGATCCATGAGAAACTGGGTCTTCCATGTCGAATAAGGATTTAACCGTGTCGTGCAAAGCCAGCTCAAAGCTTCTGGTCTCCCAGAACCTGAATGAAATCAACAACAACCTGCATTTATATAGTGCCTGTGATATGACCAGGATGGGACGAGTGTGCAGTTTATCTAGCCCCACTACTCCAAGATCACACCAGTAGTTTAAGAGTTTAATTCACTCACCAAAATGACCAATTATTTACCTTCGCTACTATAAGACCCAGAATAAAAGAGACTTTAACCAGGCCTCTTTCAATAAACTCAGAATGATTGATTTACTATAAAACAAAACTTATTTCTTAAAACAAGTTGCAAGCACTGGTTAACACACATTTGTAATCTGAAAGTATAACTATCTATCCCTTTTAAAATTCCCCAGCATACACACATACACACACACGCGCATACGCACACACACAGAAACAAAGGACATACAAATAGGGTCTCTGCAGGGATGGGCAGTTGAAGTAAAAACTTTATAAAAAGGAGCAAGTTTGCAGGGCTTTGATACTGTCAATATGGTGCTCCCTTGTGCAAGGACAGGTTGCCAGTCCCAGTAGATGTCTGGAAGATCTCACCAACGGAGCTTCAGTGTGTAGGAAAATAGAGCCAGATCAATCCTTCTTGTCTTAGCCTCTCGGGTTTCCAAATACAGACAAGTTCCGCTGAGAGGAGGATTCCTAGCTGGATGCTAGCAATCACACTGTGTTTCAGGCAAGGCAAGGAGAGTGCGAGCTGGGCAGCTTTTCCTCTTCTCAGTTCATTCCCAACTGAGTTCAAAACAACAAGTTCAAAACATAAAGCTCCTCTGTCAGGTGATTTCCAGTAAATCACCAGACCTTTGCCTTTAAAACAGTTTTTTTTCCAGCCATTAAAGTAATTACTGTTCAAATAAGCAAATAGCTCTCCTCCTCAAGTGCCATGAAAGTCAGGCAATTTCTTGGAACAGGCATGCTGGCTTGGCTCACAGTTCAAGATGTACTTAAGGCCTTTTTTAAAAAAAAATCCCGTGTCCAAATAATGCAATGTCATTCCAAATTTTAAAAGAAAGGCCAGTTCTTGAAGATAAAAGCAAAATACTGCGGATGCTGGAAATCCGAAACAAAAACACAAAATGTTGAAAAACCTCAGCAGGTTTGGCAGCATCTGTGGGAAGAGAAACAGAATTAACATTTCGAGTCCGTATGACCCTTCTTCAGAGTTCTTGAAGATATGGTTCCCAACACCTGTGACATAGTAAAGTATCCCATGAGGCTTCACAGAAGCGCAACCAAACAAAATGGTGCAGGCACGATGGGTGAATGGCCTCCTTCTGCATTGTAACAATTCTGTGATTCTGTGAAAATTTGACACTGAGCCACGTAAGGAGATATTAGGAGAGGCAACAAAAAAGCTTGGTCAACGAGGTAAGTTTCTAAGAAGAAAGGAGGAAAGAGAGGTGGAGAGATTTGGGCAAGGAATTCCAGATCTTAAGGCTCAGGCAGCTGAAGGCACACCCACCAATAGTAGATTAAGAAAAATCCAGGATAGGCCATAAAAGAACCTATTGCACATTCCTAGGAGCACTCGCACCCAGAACAGAAACCACACCGAGAGAATATGCGGAAAATTCCTCTCTTTGGGAAGGGGGCTGGCACCTGAGTGTGTCAGCCATGGGTCAGTGGGTAGCCTGAATCAGAAGGTTGTGGGTTCAAGTCCTGCTCCGGAGACTTAAGTGCATGATCCAGGCTGACGCTCCAGTAAACTGCCAGTAGTGAAATAGTGCAGCACTGTCAGAGATGTCGCCTTTCAGATGAGATATTTAATGAAGGTCCTGTCTTCTCCCTTGGGTGGGATGTAAAAGATTCCACAGCGCTATTTTGAGGAATAGCTGTGGAGTTCTCCACAGCGTACTAGAACAATATTCATCCCTCCACCGACATCATTAAAACATATTGTCACCTTGCTGATTGTGGGAGCTTGCTGTGTGCAAATTGGTTGCTGCGTTTCCTACATAACAACTGTGGCTACACTTCTCATGGTTGTAAAGCACTTTGGGAGGTCCTGAGATCATGTCGGCAAACCTTGCTCTTGTTTTATTGGGCTCTTTGCAATTTAGAGTTTGTTAAACATGGCTTGAGGGGGTGGATTACCAACTCTGGTTGGATATAAACCTGGAGACTTCACCACATGACTAACTGTTTCCAACCCCAACAGTCCTGCTACTGGTTGCCTGAAATGCCCCACTGCACTAATCGGAACGTTGAATAAGAATCTTCATGACCTGATCAGATGATTCTTCACTTTCAGTCAAACAGATTTTATCCCCGGTGCCCAATAAGTGACAAACATCACACCATTTTTAATGCCCCGACCATCTTTCTATGGGTGTTGCTCACAGTAGTGTCCTGGAACTGAGTCTTTAACTGCTGGAGACCCCAGGACAATCCTGGAGACTCGACCACCTTAGTTAGGGGAGGCAGAAGCCTCTCCTTACCAACTGTTATAAAGAGAGACAGGAGTGTATTGGAGTCATGAATGGCTTTGGACATAGCAGCAGCTTGGGGAAAATCACTGGAAACCCCTGATGCCACCTCATGCAGCGGGGGCGGGGGGGTTCAGGTGGTGCTTGGAGAGTTGGGTATGAGTTGTTTGGAGGTTTATGTACTTCCTCCGACACCTCAACTTCTCCTCGGTGTGTTCCCAACAAAGTCTCTCAAAGTGTTTGGTGCCTTCCCAAATAAACCTTCTCCATTTTGGTCAGTCACGGGTCGGCAATCACGTTATAACACAAGCACCTGCACTACACCTGGGTATTTAGAAGGGAGGAGTCTTGTATTAAAAATGCAGGTTAATTTACAGAAAGATCACGTCAGTAAATTGTGCTGGTGGTTGAGTTCTTGACCAAGTGAATGCTTGTAGATTCCAAAGGGACTGAATGAGCAAGATAATGGAACAGACCCAATGAATATATCCTAGTGGACAACATCTGTTTTCACTGAATGCTTCACTGCATGTAACAAGGATGTTACAGTAATCATGGGTGACTTTAATTTATATATAGTCTGGGCAAAGCAAATCAGCAATAATACTGTGGCGGATGAATTCCTGGAGTGCGTACGAGATGGTTTTTTAGACCAGTATATTGAGGACTGACTAGGGAACAGGCTACCCTAGATTTGGTATTGTGCAATGAGAAGGTTTAAGTAATAATCTTATTGTGCGGGCTCTTTTAGGGAACAGTGATCATAACATGATAGAATTCTTTATTAGGATGGAAAGTCCGATCTGAAACTAGGATCCTAAACCTTAACAAAAGAAATTATGAAGGTACGAGGGGTGAGCTATCTAAGATAGATTGGGGAACTTCATTAAAAGGCTTGACAGTGGATAGACAATGGCTAATATTTAAGGAACGAATGTATGCATTACAACAGTTATATATTCCTTTCTGGAGCAAAAACACAACAGGAAAAGTGGCCCGACCATGGCCAACAAAAGAAATTAAGGATAGTATTAGATCCAAAGTAGCAAGCCTGAGGATTGGGAGCAGTTTAGAATTTAGGAAAGGAGGACAAGAGATTGATTAAAAGGGGAAAAATAGAGTATGAACATAACCTTGCAAGGGACATAAAAGCGGACTGTAAAAGCTTCCAAAAGTATGTAATAAGAGAAAGATTAATGAAGACAAATGTAGGTCCCTTACAGTCCAAAATGGGAGAATTTATAATAGAGACCAAGGAAATGGCAGAACAATTAAATAACTACTTTAGTTCTGTCTTCATGGAGGAAGTCACAAATAACTTCCCAGAAATACTAGATAACCAAGGGTCTAGTGAAAAGGAGGGACTGAAAGAAATTAGTATTACTAAACAATAGTGCTGGAGAAATTAATGGGACTGAAAATCGATAAATCCCCAGGACCCGATAATCTACATCCCAGGGTACCAAAGGAGGTGGCCATGGAAATAGTGGATGTGTTAGTTGTCATCTTCCAAAATTCTGTAGATTCTGGATCAGTCCCAGCAGATTGGAGGGTGGTAAATGCAACCCTACTATTTAAAAAAGGAGGGAGAGAGAAAACAGCAAATTACAAACCAGTTAGCCTAACATCAGTAGTAGGGAAAATGCTAGAGTCTATACGTGATAACAGGACACTTAGAATATATCAACAGGATTAGACAAAAGTCAACGTGGATTTATGAAAGGGAAATCATGTTTGACAAGTTTTTTGAGGACGTAACTAGCAGAATCGATAAGGGAGAACCAGTAGATGTGGTTTATTTGGATTTTCAGAAAGCTTTTGATAAAGTCCCGCATAAGAGGTTAGTGTGTAAAATTAAAGCACATGGGATTGGGGGTAATATATTGGCATGGATTGAGAACTGGCTACACTATAGAGTTGATTCTCCAGGCAACTTTTCTTGTTGGAAACACTGAACTTTAGTTACAAGGCAACAGCAGCAGCTACTTGTGTGCATCCAACTCTATAACTAAAGAAGAACTCTCTCCTAAAGGTTCCCCGCGCTGCTAACCCATTGGTTTACACAGATCCTGTGATCTTACAACACAGGGTTATTCTTAAAGCTACAGTCCTATGTTTATCAGAACTATAATTACTACATTTCTTCCCCTTTAACTTTTCTGTACATTTTGTATTTACAAGGATATTTATCTCATGACAATACAATATTGACACAGGTCATGAAATTACAAGTTCAGTCTTTCAGGTGGTTTCCTGATCCGTGTGGAATGTTGTAGCTCCACAACTTCCGATTCTTTTGCAGGAACCACATTCTCTGGAACCACAGTAATATCAGATACCTCATTAGGCACAGGCAGCTCAGTGTCTTCCACTCCAACAGAGGCATCGGGCATGTCTATCTTTGGTTGAACAACTTCAACAGGAACCGCAGGTTCAGCAATGGTTACAGGTGGATCATCATTTTGTTGTTGTTATCTCCCTTCTTCTTAAATGATCCACATGCTTATGAGTGATCTGGCCCTCCACTTCCATGTGGTATGACAATGGTCCAGTCACATAGCTTACTTTACCAGGTAACCACATCGGTCCTCCACCAAAATTCCTTACATATACTGCTTCTCCGACAGTAAATTGTCACTCATGACTGTACAAATCATGAGTTGCTTTTTGGTTCTCTTGATTTTTCTCCACCGTCCCTTCCAAATTGAGAAGTATCAAGCTTGGTCTTGTCCCAAGATGGAGCCTCATCAGTAACTCTGCAGGTGTCGCACCTGTCGTAATGTGGGGGGTTGTTCTGTAGTGAAATAGGAAACGAGCAAGTTTAGTTTCCAACAATGCACCTGTTAACCTTTTCATTCCCGCCTTAAAAGTTTGTCCTGCTTTTTCTGCCAGTCCATTAGATGACGGATGCAGTCTTCATGTGGTTGACACCATTTAGGCTGACAAATCTTTGAAATTCAGCACTGGTAAATGCAGTCCCATTATCTGAGACGATTACTTCTGGAAATCCATGGATAGAAAAGCTCTGGCGTAGTTTTCCTATAGTAGCACCTGACGTTGGCGACTTAACCTCATAAACGTCT
Organism: Cetorhinus maximus; assembly: GCF_964194155.1. Lineage (NCBI taxonomy): Eukaryota > Metazoa > Chordata > Chondrichthyes > Lamniformes > Cetorhinidae > Cetorhinus > Cetorhinus maximus. The sequence goes on from NC_135888.1 coordinate 22,367,166, forward strand.
AACCACTTAGAATGGGCATCTATAATCAATTGGTTCCAAGAAAAGGACCAACATAATCTATGTGCAACCTCACCCAGGGTCTACCAGGCCACTCCCATGGGTGTAATGGGGCTGCCACTGGCAACTTTTGTAGCTGTTGGCATTGCACACAGTGTTTAACCACCTTCCCAATATCACTGTCCATTCCTGGCCACCAAAGATAACGTCAATCGTCTTCATTCTTGAGATTCTTGGATGGGCACTGTGTAACTCTGCTAAGAGTGGTTCCCTTCCTTGTGAAGGAACTACTACTCGCACACCCCATAATAGAATACCATCCTGACTGCTCATCTATGGTTAAAAATGGTTTCAATTTACCAGAGACTTGTTCCTGGGACCATCCATGTAACACTTGGTCCCTCACTTGAGACAGGACTGGATCACAATCCATCCAGTTTCTTATCTGGCTGGCACAAACTGGTGAGGAATCCAGGAAATTCATCACTAATATGAGTTCTTGGGGAATTGGGACGTGGCCATTGTTCTCTTGCAAAGGAAGGCAATTTAGGGCATTAGCATTTGCTATATGAATCCCAGGTCTATGCACAAAGATGTATTCACATGCCACTAAAGTTAGTGCCCATCTTTGAATTTGGGCAGAAGCTATGGGAGGTATAGCCTTTTCCTCGCTAAACAGACCCAAAAGTGGTTTGCGGTCTGATACTATTGTGAAGTGACGCCATGCACGTATTGGTGCAATTTTTTTACACCAAAAATAACCAACAGACTTTCCTTTCCAATCTGAGAATATCCTTTTTCAGCTGTGGTAAGTGTCCTGGATACATAGCCTATCAGTCTCTCTATACCGTCATCCATCTTGTGAGATAGTACCGCTCCCACTCCATAGGGGGGCGTATCGCAGGTTAACACCAATTCCTTTGTCAGGTCGTAGTACACTAACAAATTTGAAGAGTGTAAGAGCTGTTTTACTTTCATGAAGGCTTCTTCTTGGGGGTGACTCCCAAACCCAACGCTGGATTTTCTTTAGCAGTGAATGTAGTGGGACTAGGACCGTTGATGAATTTGGTAGAAATTGGCCATAGTAATTTACCATCCCTAAAAATGATTTAAGTTCAGAGATGTTCTTAGGTGCAGGTGCCTCTCTGATTACTTTAATCTTCTCTTCAACAGGGTGTAACCCTTGGGCATCTACCTGGTGGCCCAAATAAATGACTTCATTTGCCTGAGAAGTGCATTTCTCCTTCTTTAGGCACACTCCTGCTTCTAAAAATCGTTTCAGGGCTTCCTCTAGATTAGTCAAGTGTTCCATTTCCGTGAATCCAGTTATTAGTACATCATTCAGGTAGACCGCAACTTGAGGTAGTCCCTGTAGTAAGCTCTCCATTGTCCTCTGAAAAATGGCACAGGCTGAAGAAACACTGAAGGGCAGGCGTGTAAATTAATACAACCCTTTGTGGGCGTTTATGGTCACAAATTCTTGGGAGGCATCATCCAGCTCCAGTTGCTGATATGCGTGACTCATGTCAAGCTTTGTATACGTTTATCCCTCCTGCTAGTTTGGCATAGAGGTCTTCAATCTTGGGAATAGGGTACCCGTCCAGTTTGGCTACTTTGTTGACCATTAGTTTATAGTCCCCACAGATCCGGATGGTCTCATCCGGTTTTAGGACAGGGACTGGGTGCTGCCCACTCTGAGAACTGAACCGCTTTTATGACACCCAGCCTCTCTAGCCGGTTCAACTCAGCGTCACCTTCTCTCTCAGGGCGTATGGCACTGGTCTTGCTTTCAAGAAGCGAAGAGTTACTTCTGGGTCCATGTAAATCTTGTCCTGTAGGCCTTTGATTTTTCCCAGTTCATCCTTGAAGACGGTGTCATTTCTTTTAGCAGCTCTGGCAGTCCACCTGCTCGCAACTGGAAGATTTCGGACCAGTTTAATTTAATCTTCACCTTCTACCACCATCACTGGTAGCTGTGCTGTTTGGTGTATATAATAAACAGTTACTCTGCTGATACCTTTCACCTGGATTTCTTCGCCTGTGTCCTTTTTCAGCTTGGCAGAGGTTTGTTCCAAATTTAATTGTTGAGCACCTTTATTTAAATATCTGAAAGTGTGTTCTCCTACTACAGTGGGGGAAGCACAAGTGTCCACTTCCATTTTTAAGGGTTTACCATTCACTTGCAATGTGACAGTAATTGGTTCTGTCTTACCAACTTTCATGTTGAATCAGGAATAAATGTCAGAATTGATTGTTTCTGGCTCTTCCACACTATATACTTCACTGGACTTAATTTCACAGAATCACACAGTGCAGAAGAGGCCCTTCAGCCCATTGCGTCTGCACCGACACGTGAAAAACACCTGACCTACCTACCTAATCCCATTTACCAGCACTTGGCCCATACTCTTGAATGTTATGACGTACTAAGTACTCATCCAGGTGCTTTTTAAAGGATGTGAGGCAACCCACCTCCACCACCCCCCCAGGCAGCGCATTCCAGACCGTCACCACCCTCTGGGTAAAAAAGTTTTTCCTCACATCTCCCCTAAACCTCCTGCCCCTCACCTTGGACTTATGTCCCCTTGTGACTGACCCTTCAACTAAGGGGAACAGCTGCTCCCTATCCACCCTGTCCATGCCCCTCATAATCTTGTACACCTTGATCAGGTCGCCCCTCAGTATTCTCTGCTCCAACGAAAACAACCCAAATTTATCCAACCTCTCTTCATAACTTAAATGTTTCATCCCAGGCAACATCCTGGTGAATCTCCTCTGCACCCCCTCCAGTGCAATCACATCCTTCCTATAATGTGGCGACCAGAACTGCACACAGTGCTCCAGCTGTGGCCTCACTAAGGTTCTATACAACTCCAACATGACCTCCCTACTTTTGTAATCTATGCCTCGATTGATAAAGGCAAGTGTCCCATATGCCTTTTTCACCATCCCACTAACATGCTGCTTTGCCTTCAGAGATCCATGGACACACACGCCAAGGTCTCTTTGTCCCTCAGAACTTCCTAATGTCATGCCACTCATTGAATACTTCCTTGTCAAATTACTCCTTCCAAAGTGTATCGCCTCACACTTTTCAGGGTTAAATTCCATCTACCACTTATCTGCCCATTTGACTATCCTGTCTATATCTTCCTGTAGCCCAAGACACTCAACCTCACTGTTAACCACCCAGCCGATCTTTGTGTCATCCGCAAACTTACTAATCCTACCCCCCACATAGTTATCTATGTCGTTTGTATAAATGACAAATAATAGGGGACCCAGCACAGATCCCTGTGGTACGCCACTAGACACTGGCTTCCAGTCACTAAAGCAGCCTTCTGTCATCACCCTCTATTTCCTACAACTAAGCCAATTTTGAATCCACCTTATCAAATTACCCTGTATCCCATGTGTATTTGCCTTCTTTATAAGTCTCCCATGTGGGACCTTGTCAAAGGCTTTGCTGAAATCCATATAAACTACATCAACTGCACTACCCTCATCTAAACACCTGGTCAACTCCTCCACAAATTCAATCAAATTTGTTAGGCATGACCTCCCTCTGACAAAGCCATGCTGACTATCCCTGATTAAACCTTGCCTCTCCAAGTGGAGATAGATTCCCTCCTTCAGAATTTTCTCCAACAGTTTCCCTACCACTGCCATGAGACTCACTAGTCTGTAATTCCCTGGCTTATCTCTACAACCCTTCTTAAATAGCAGAACCACATTAGCTGTTCTTCAGTCCTCTGGCACCTACCCCATGGCCAGAGAGGAATTAAAAATTTAGGTCAGAGCCCCTGCAATCTCCTCCATTGCCTCCCTCAGCAGTCTGAGACAAAAATCATCCGGACCTGGAGATTTGTCCACTTTTAAGCCTGCCAACACCTCCAATACCTTGTAGCTCCCTATATCAATTTGCTCAAGAACCTTGCAGTCTCTCTCCACGAGTTCAATATCTTCATCATCATTCTCTTGGGTGAAGATGGATGTGAAGTATTCGTTCAACGCTCTACCGATGTCCTCTGGAGCCACCCATAGATTGCCCCCATGGTCCCTAATGGGCCCTACTCTTTCCCTGGTTATCCTCTTCTCATTGATATACTTATAGAAAATCTTGGGGTTTTCCCTACTTTTACCAGCCAGAGCTTTCTCATATCCCTTCTTTGCTCTCCTAATTGCTTTCTTAAGCTCCACCCACCACTTCCTGTATTCTACAAATGCCTCTGCTGATTTGCTTCCCTAGTACCTGCTAAAAACCTCTCTTTTCCTTCTCATCGTATCCTGAATATCTCTGGTCATCCATGGTTCTCTGGGCTTGTAACTCCTTCCTATCATCCTAGAGAGAACATGTTGAGCCTGTACCCACCCCATTTCCTTTTTGAACACCCCCCACTGCTCTTCTGTAGATTTCCCCACAAGTAGCTGTTCCCAGTCTACCTTGGCCAGATCCTGCCTTATTTTACTAAAATCTGCTCTCCCCCAATCCAAAACACTTTGTTTGCAACTTGTCTATTTCTTGCCCATAACAAGCTTAAATTGTACCATGTTGTGGTCGTTATCACTAACATGCTCCCCCACCACCACCTCAGCCACCTGTCCGGCTTCATTCCTCAGAATTAGGTCCAGCAATGCGCCGTCCCTTGTTGGACCCTCTACATATTGACCTAAAAAGTTTTCCTGTACACATTTCAAGAAATCCACTCCATCCAAGCCCTTCACACTATCCCAATTAATGTTGGGAAAGTTGAAATCACCTAATATAATTACCCTATTGTTATTATTTTTACACATCTCCGCAAATTGCGCACATATTTACTCCTCAATTTCCCGCTGACTATCTGGGGGTCTATAATAAACACCTAACAATGTGGCTGCCCCTTTTTTATTCCTAAACTCTGCCCACAAAGCTTCATTCGATACCCCCTCCAAGATATCATCTCTCCTTACTGCAGTAACTGACTCCTTAGCTAATAATGCAATGCCTCCTCCTCTTTTAACCCCTCCCCTGTTTCGCCTGAAGGTTCTATATCCCGGAATGTTGAGCTGCCAATCCTGCCCCTCCCTCAACCACGTTTCAGTGATGGCTGCCTGGATGCCTGTTTTAATCTCACTTTGCAATGTTTCAATATGTGCCCACTTTTGTGACAAAAATAACACTCCATCTTTTAAATTGCCAATCATTAGGAGTATGATTGTTTCCACGTTGATAAAAATTGAGTTTTCGAATTGGCTGCTAAGCTGTTTCCTCTAAATTTTCGGTTAGCAGGGACTGTTTCCCACTTCGCGGCAAAGTCCCAGCTTTTCGCACCACTTTGGGCTGACCGTTCCCACCCAACTAGGAAAACTGCACCATTTTGTGCACCTTGAATTGCTTGTGAATCCCTTACAGCACTTTCCATCACAAGCTCTATTTCTAACATTTCTTAAAATCAAGATCCACTTCAGCCATCAACCTTCATTGAATGGCATCCTCTTGCACGCCACAGACCAAACGATCCCTGAGCATATCATTCAGGGTTTCACCGAAATCACAATTTCACCAAGTAGGTAACAATGGTCTCCCCTGGTACTCTATTCTGTGAATTGAACCTGAACCTCTGCATTGTGACTGAAGGCTTGGGTTGAAAATGTCACTTAACGAGGTCTACTAAATCACTGAAGGTCTTCGAATCTGGGGCACTGGGGGCCGTCAAATTTCAAATTAAACTGTAGGTCTTGCTTCCACAAATAGTCAGGAGAATTGCTCTCCTCTTTTCCTCCCCATGATTTAGTTGGCTTGAAAGTACATATTCTATATATTGAGACCAGTCGTCTGTGGCTGGCTCCAAGGGATCGATTCTGCCAAACTGTGGCATCTCGGATGAGTATATCTTCCTTTCTGTTTAATGATCTTAGATGCTCACAATCACTGGGCGAGGGACAGCACTGGATCTGATTTACCCTAGTCGCCAGTTTGTTATAAAGTTGATTTTCCAGGCAACTTTTCTTGGTGGAAACTTTGAACTTAATTTACAAGACAACAGCAGCAGCTACATGTGTGCATCCAACTCTATAACTAAAGAAGAACTCCCTCCAAGAGGTTCCCCGCGCTGCTAACCCTTTGGTTTACACAGATCATGTTATCTTACAACACAGGATTATTCTTAAAGCTACAGTCCTACGTTTATCAAAACCATACTTTAAGTTAGCAGACAGACAGTAGCAATAAATGGGTCTCTTTTGGAGTGGCAGGCGGTAACTAGTGGGGTACCGAAGGGATAAGTGCTTGGGCCCCAGCTGTTCACAATATATATCAATGATTTGGATGAGGGAACAAATGTAATATTTCCAAGTTTGCTGATGACACAAAACTGAGAATGTGAGCAATGAGGAGGGTGTTAAGAGGCTCCAAGGTGATTTAGACAGGTTAAGTGAGCGGGCAAATACATGGCAGATGCAGTATAACATGGATAAGTGTGAAGTTATCCACTTCGGTAGGAAAAACAGAATGGCAGAGTATTATTTAAATGGTGATAGATTGGGAAATGTTGATGTACAAGGGGACTTGGGTGTTCTTGTTTACCAGTCACTGAAAGCAAGCATGCAGGTGCAGCAAGCAATTAAGAAGGCAAATGGAGGACTTGAGTATAAAAGCAAGGGTGTCTTACTGCAGCTGTACAGGGCCTCAGTGAAACCACACCTGGAGTATTGTGTGCAGTTTTGGTTTCCTTATTTAAGAAAGGATATACGTGCCGTAGAGAGAGTGCAGCGAAGGTTCACCAGCCTGATTCCTGGGATGGCAGGATTGTCATATGAGGAGATTGAATCGACTAGGCTATTCATAAGAACTAGGAGCAGGAGTAGACAATTCAGCCCCTCGAGCCTGCCCCGCCATTCATTACGATCATGGCTGATCTCATTTCGGCCTCAACTCCAATTTCCCACCCTGTCCCCAGAGCCTTTCAACCCATTACTAATTAAAAATCTGTCTATCTCCTCCTTAAATTTATTCAGCGTCCTGGCATCCACTGCACTCTGAGGTAGTGAATTCCACAGATTCACGGCCCTTTGAGAAAAGTAATTCCTCCTCATCCACTGGAGTTTAGAAGAATAAGAGGGGATCTTATTGAAACATATAAAATTCTGACAGGGATGGACAGACTGGATGCAGGGATGATGTTTCCTCTGGCTGAGGGGGGTCTAGAACAAGGGGTCACAGTCTCAGGATACGGGATAGGCCATTTAGGACTGAGATGAGGAGAAACTTCACTCAAAGGGTAGTGAACATGTGGAATTCTCTACCACAGACAGCTGTGGAGGCTAAGTCGCTGAATATATCTAAGAAGGGAATAGATAGATTTCTGTACTCTAAAGGTGCCAAGGGGTATGGGGAGAGAGTGGGAGTATGGCTTTGAGATAGAGTATCAGCTATGATCATATTGAATGGCGGAGCAGGCTCAAAGGGCCGAATGACCTACTCCTGCTCCTATTTTTATGTTTCTATGTCAACATCAATGGGCAGCATGTACACTGATGGGGCTCCAGTTTGAAAGTCAAACACAGTATTTACAGCAGAGAAACAAGCCATTTGGTAAAACTGGTCTGAGCTGGTATTTATGCTCCACACTAGCCTCCTCCCTCTTTATTTTATTTAACACCAGCGTATCCTTCTATTCCTTTCTCTTTCACGTGTTTATCTAGTTTCCCCTGAAATACATCTATACTATTTGTCTCATCTACTCCCCGTGGTAGCGAGTTCCACATTCTCACCAATCTCTAGGTAAAGAAGTTTCTCCTGAATTCCCGATTGGATTTATTAGTGACTGCCTTATATTAATGCTATCCTTTGCAAGTGGAAATATCTTCTCTGTATCTACCCTATCGAACCCCTTCATAAACTTAATTAACTCCATCAGGTCATCCCATAGTTTTCTCTTTCCTAGAGAAAAGAGCCCCAGATGTTCAGTCTTTCCCGATAGTTACAACCTATCAGTTCTGGCATCATTCTTGTAAATCCTTTTCACACCTTCTCCTGTGCCTCTATATCGTTTTTGTAAAATGGAGACCAGACTGTTCACAGTCACTCCAAGTGTGGTCTAACCAAGGTTCGCTTTTCAACTCTAGAAATGAATCCCAATATTTGTCTGCCTTTTTATGACCTCATTAAGCTGTCATTACTTTGAGTGATTTATGTATCTGAACCCCAAGACCCCTTTGCTCCTCTACCCCATTTAGACTCGTAATCTCCAACAAGTATAGATATTCCCTATTCTTACTACCAAAATGCACCACCTCAAAATTCTCTTTGTTCAAGCTCATTTGCCAGTTACAAACCTCTCACTTTCCAGAAAACGTGCCTTTTCTCAGATCCAAAGTGGATAACCTCCTGCTTCCCACATTGACCTTCCCTGATTCTGCTGGATAGTTGCAAAGGAATCCTCAGAAGTAGGAGGGCCCCAAAGTGTGCCAATATTTACTGGGATACCCAGGAGAGTGTGACAATATTTACAGGGGTGGGGGGTCCATGTGTGGAGAGTGTCAATATTTACAGAAGGGTTGGTTCACCGGACAATGTTGATATTTACAGAGGAGGGAGGGGTCCTCGGGCAGAGAGTGTTGATATTTAAAAAGGGGGGGCAGAGGAGGGTCCCTGAAGAGAATGTGTCAATATTTACAGCGGGTCCTTGGGGAGAATGTCGATATTTACAGGGGGTCATAATGGGGGGGACAGTGTCAATATTTACAGGGGGTCACTATGGGGGGTGGGGGGAAGAGTGTCAATATTAACAGGGGGTTCCAGGTGGGGGGAGAGTCTCCATATTTACAGGGGTCCTTGGGGAGAGTGTCAATGTTCACAGGGTGTCCTTGGGGAGAGTGTTGATATTTACAGGGGGTCCCTGGGGAGAGTGTTGATATTTACAGGGGTCCTTGGGGAGAGTGTCAATGTTTACAGGGGTCCTTGGGGAGAGTGTTGATATTTACAGGGGTCCTTGGGGAGAGTGTCAATATTTACAGGGCGTCCCTGGGGAGAGTGTTGATATTTACAGGGGGTCTCTGGGGAGAGTGTTGATATTTACAGGGGTCCTTGGGGAGAGTGTTGATATTTACAGGGGTCCTTGGGGAGAGTGTCGATATTTACAGGGCATCCCTGGGGAGAGTGTCAATATTTACAGGAGGTTCCAGTAGGGGGAGAGACTCCATATTTACAGGGGTCCTTGGGGAGAGTGTTGATATTTACAGGGGTCCTTGGGGAGAGTGTCAATGTTTACAGGGGTCCTTGGGGAGAGTGTTGATATTTACAGGAGTCCTTGAGGAGAGTGTCAATATTTACAGGGCGTCCCTGGGGAGAGTGTCAATATTTACAGGGGTTCTTGGGGAGAGTGTTGATATTTACAGGGGGTCTCTGGGGAGAGTGTTGATATTTACAGGGGGTCTCTGGGGAAGAGTGTTGATATTTACAGGGGTCCTTGGGGAGAGGGTTGATATTTACAGGGGTCCTTGGGGAGAGTGTCGATATTTACAGGGCGTCTCTGGGGAGAGTGTCAATATTTACAGGAGGTTCCAGTGGGGGGAGAGTCTCCATATTTACAGGGGTCCTTGGGGAGAGTCTCCATATTTACAAGGGGTCCTTGGGGAGAGTGTCGAAATTTACAGGGGGGTCCCGGGGGGGTGCGGAGAATGATTTGTAACACGCAGCTGGACTGGATAGGAAAGTTTGAAGCCCACCGGATTGCGGGGCTGGTGAAGAATTTGAAACATATTCAGTGCTGATTCACTGGGAAGCGAAGCCGGGAGGCAAGTCAGTCACCTCGCACACCCTGCCGAGGGGGGCAGCAGGTGAGAGAGAGACAGAGAGTAAACCAAAGTGAAAAAGGACGAGGGAAGAGGTAGGGAAGAGATTAAAACTACAACTCCCACAATGCTCGAAGATTTAGAGCCCGGAAATCGCCCTGAATGAAGATAAAGAATGAAGTGTCCCAGTGATACACACAGAAGGAGAGAGAGAGATTCTATTTCAAATCACCTTCAAGCAAGGCAGCAAAAGTGCTGGAGGTCAGTTCATTCGATGTCGGATCGGGACGGCTGTCGAGGATAGGGGGGGAGAGAAATATGATTGAATATTTATTTATTTATTTTTTAATAATGTGGGTTGGATTGGAAACCGACCGCAGCCCTGTGCAGAGCTAAGGGACTTGTGCGTCTCTCTCTCTCTCTGTGTGTGTGTGTGTGTGTGTGTGCAGTGACCCAAGTACAACGCCGTGTTGTGATGGGGCTAATAATGTGAAGTATTGTGAGCGGCAGCGACAGTGTGGAGCTGGCTGACTGGCCGATGACTATAGTCAGCAACCGCAGAGGGGGTGGGAGCAAAGAGAGAGAGAGATAGACAGAAAAGCAGCAGTATCCTCTGGGCTGTTGGCGAGAGAGCCCTAAGACACACACACACTGTCTGTGACACTGAGACAAACACCAGTTCCTGCGCGACCTGCTTTTTTTGCAGCTCGCTTCCTCCCTCCCACCACCTCCTCCTCATCCACCTCCTCCTGGCCATCTGAGCCGAAGGGCGCCGGGGAGGAACAGACAAATTTCGCCCCTCTTCGAAACCAACCCTCAGCATCTTCTCTGGGACATGGCTCGGGAGGAGGGGACACCCAGGGCAGAGGAGGCTACTAGACGCCAGCGATCGTGGAGTGGGACCAAGAGTTCGGAGCCGTGTTACCTGGACATGGACAAGAATCATTGATTTTTTGCCCTTCACTCTGGGATTCTCACAAAGGAGGGGGGCAAATTAGAGAGACTGGGGGGGATTTGCTCAACTTTTCCCACTCCCCCCCCCCCTCCCCACCCTTTCCTGTTCAAATTCAAAGAATCGAGGCAGCAACTTTTAATCTGCAGGAAAACAAGTTGAAGATTTGTCATTTATTTCGGTTTGTGTTTTAAGGGGTTGCACTTCCAGGACTATCAGACCGTTCGAGGGATTTCACTCTCCTTTTGCAGTATATATATGTATGTGTCACTCAATGAATGGTTTAAAGCTGGCCTCAGGAAGGACATTTGTCAGCTGCAAGTTCGACCGAGTTCTTCTCTTAAGCGCTGAGCTCAATGTTGCGCTTAGTGACTTTGGGGGTCCTGTCTCTCGCTCTCCTCGTCCTCCTCCGAAGTACTATGGGTTGCATTAACAGTCTGGTTTGCAAGCCGAGGGTCTGCCGCGAGTCCATCTGCCTGCAGGAGATCTCGGCCACCATCGACGGCACCCCCACCATCATTGATGAGACCTCAGACATTGTGCTGCGCTACCGGACCCCTTACTTCCGAGCTACGGCCCGGGTGTGTGTGCCCCCCATCCTCAAGGCGGAGACCTGGGTGGTCGGCTGGATTCAAGCCTGCAACTATATGGAGTTTCACAACACGTACGGGGACGCGGGCATGTGAGTATGTGAGAGTGAGGGTACATGTTTGTGTGTATTATTGGCTGGGGGTGGTGGTGGTGGTGGGGGTTTGATGGGCAAGGAGCTCAGGACCTACCCCAGAGACTAACTGGCACAGCAGGACCTACGTGTATGTGTGTGTCAATGTGAGTGCATGTCAGTGAGTGTGTGTGTATCAGGCTGCGCAAGTGTGTGTGTGTTTGGTTTGGGGTGGGGGTGGGGGTGAGAGTCTGTCTCAGGTTGTGTGACAGGGTGTGTCAGTGTGTTGGATTGTGTGCCAGAATGTGATTGTATAGGTGTGTGTCAGAGTGAGTGTGCTGGGGTATGATTGTATGTGTCTGTGTGTGTGTCAGTGTATGTGTGTTGGTGTGTGTTTGTGTGTTGGGGTGTGTGTGTGTGTGGGGGGGGGTGGTGAGAGTCTGTCTCAGGTTGTGTGACAGGGTGTGTCAGTGTGTTGGATTGTGTGCCAGAGTGTGATTGTATAGGTGTGTGTCAGTGTGTGTGTGTCAGAGTGAGTGTGCTGGGGTATGATTGTATGTGTATGTGTCAGTATGTGTATGTGTCAGTGTGTGTGTGCTGGTGTATGTTGGTGTGTGTTAGTGTTTGTGTGTTGGTGTGTGTGTGTGTGTGTGTGTGTCAGTGTGCATGCGTCAGTGTGTGTTTGTGTATATATATATCGGTTTGTATGCCAGGATATGATTGTATGGGTGTGTGTGTCAGTGTGTGCGATGGTGTGTCAGTGTGTGCGAGTTCTTGTGTGTGTGTGTTACACTGTGTGTCACGGTGTGTGTGTGCTGGTATGTGTGTGTGTCAGAGTGTGTTTGTGTATCGGTGTGCGCACCAGGGTGTGACTGTATGGGTGTGTGTGTCAGTGTGAGTGCATGTGTCAGAGTATGTGTGTGCGCGCGCAATGGTGTGTGTCGGTGTGCATGTGTCAGAGTGTGTGTGTGTATGTGTGTGTTCCAGGGTGTGACTATATGGGTGTGTGTGTCAGTGTGAGTGCATGTGTCAGTGTGTGTGTCATTGTGTGCATGTGTGTTACACTGTGTGCCACTGTGTGTATGTATGTGTTGGTGTGCATGTGTCAGAGTGTGTGTGCGCGCGCGCGCCAGGGTGTGATTGTATGGGTGTGTGTGTCAGTGTGAGTATGTGTGTGTCTGTGTCAGTGTGTGTATGTCAGAGTGTGTGTGTATCAGTGTGTGTGGGTTTGTGTGTGTGTGTTTCACTGTGTGCCACAGTGTGTGTGTCGGTGTGTGTCAGTGTGCATGTGTCAGAGTGTGTGTGTGTGTGTATTGGTGTGTGTTCCAGGGTGTGATTGTATGGGTGTGTGTGTCAGTGTGAGTGCGTGCTTGTGTCAGTGTGAGTGCTTGTGTCAATGTGTGTGTCAGTGTGTGCAATGGTGTGTCAGTGTGTGCAATGGTGTGTCAGTGTGTGCGAGTTTGTGCGTGTATGTGTTACAGTGTGTGTGTGTCGGTGTGCATGTGTCAGAGTGTGTGTGTGTGTGTGTGTGTGTGGGTGTGTGCGCCAGGGTGTGATTGTATGGGTGTGTGTGTCAGTGTGAGTATGTGTGTGTCTGTGACAGTGTGAGTGCATGCGTCAGAGTGTGTGTGTGCGTCAGAGTGTGTGTGTGTCAGTGTGTGTGTGTGTGTGTTACAATGTGTGTCATGGTGTGTGTGTGTCGGCGTCGGTGTACGTGTGTCAGTGTGTGTGTGTATCGGTTTGTGTGTATCGATATGTGTGCCAGGGTGTGTCAGTGTGAGTATGTGTGTGTGTCAGTGTGAGTGTGCCAGGGTGTGATTGTATGTGTCAGAGTGTGTGTCTGTGTGTGTGTGTGTGTTGGTGTGTGTGTCGGTGTGCATGTGTCAGGGTGTGTGTGTGTATCGGTATGTGTGCCAGGGTGTGATTGTATGGGTGTGTGTGTCAGTGTGTATGTGTGTGTCAGTGTGAGTATGTATGTGCGCATGTCAGTGTGAGTGTGTGTGTGTGTGTCAGTGTGTGTGTGCCGGGGTGTGATTGTGTGTGTTTGTCGGTGTGTGTGTGTGTCCGTGTGTGCATTGGTGTGTCAGTGTGTGCGTGTTTGTGTGTGTGTTACACTGTGTGTCAGTGTGTGTCTGTGTGTCAATACGTGTGTGTCAGTGTGCAATGTGTCAGAGTGTGCGTGTATCGGTATGTGTGCTAGGGTGTGATTATATGGGTGTGTGTCGGTGTGTATGTCAGTGTATGTATGTGCGCATGTCAGTGTGAGTGCGTGTGTCAGTGTGAGTGCATGTGTCAATGTGAGTGCATGTGTCAGTGTGTGTGTATGTGTGCGCGCGCCGGGGTGTCACTGTATGTGTGTGTGTGTGTTGGTGTGTGCGTCCATGTGTGCATTGGGTGTCAGTGTGTGCATGTTTGTGTGTGTGTGTTACACTGTGTGTCACAGTGTGTGTCTGTGTGTCAATGTGTGTGTCAGTGTGCAATGTGTCAGAGTGCGTGTGTGTGTGTATTGGTATGTGTGCCAGAGTGTGATTGTATGGGTGTGTGTAAGTGGGTGCGCACGTCACTGTGCGCGTGTGTATGTGTGTGTCAGTGTGTGTGTGTCAGCGTATGTCTGTCTATTTGTGTGTGTGTGAGAGATGGAGGGGGCAATTGGCGGGGAGTGCAGACAACATCAGGGCTAGCATGGAGAGCAGGCTGTGCTTTGATCTCTGTCCACTGTTAACTGGGCATCAAAGTCTCGATGTCCGGACAGAGGCAGACCCCCTGGCAGTAGTTGCGTTAAACTTGGCCTGTGCTGTTTAATACACACCAGAGCAGGTCAGGGTCGCTGAGCTTGCAGGTATGGCCCTGCTCTCTTTATAGTATCATGTTATTCGATCAGTCCACTGACTTGTGTGAGTGTGTAAAGGATAGTTGGTTGGAATGTGTCTAATTTCATTGCTATTCTCAAACTTATATCAACCAGTTTCCCATCCATAGACTTGTTTTTCCGTTACTCTGAATGATTTATGAATACATAAAGGTATAATTAATGAAAGAATTCAGGCAAATAGTGACTCTCAAAGTCTATTCCTGCTTAATGATCATGTAGAGTATGCACTGACTTGATTAGATTACACCTTGCTGTATAGGGTGCCAGTTGTTGGGATACATATTAAAGTAGATTTTTTACTGCATTATATATGCCTTTTGCCACATGAATAACCAGTGTGATATACACAGGCAAAAACCCTGAGTAACCTATCAGAATTTGTCACAACAGATTCCCTGTATTAACAATGTGTTATGTACAGTCACAATACAATCCCAGTATAAACAGTATGATAGATACAGTCACAGTCCAGCCCTTGTGGAAGTACATAATCTTACATCGAATTTACAGCACAAATAGGCCATTCAGCTCAATTAGTCCGTGCTGCTGTTTATGCGCCATGCAAGCCTCCTCCCTCTCTATCTAACATTAGCGTATCCTTCTATTCTGTTCATCTTCATGTGTTTATCTAATCTCCCTTTAAATACATCGACTATTCCTTGGGATAGCAAGTTCCACATTCTCACCACTCTCTGGCTGAAGACATTTCCCCTGAATTCCCAACTGGATTTATTGATGACTACCTTATATTATTATTACACTCACAAAGCGAGTGGTAAGGTCTGGAATGCACTGCCTGTAAGCGTGGTGGAGGCAGGTTCAATCGAGGCATTCAAAAGGGAATTAGACTGTTATCTGAAAAGGGAGAATGTGCAGGGTTACAGGGAGAAGGCGGGAGAGTGGCACCAAGGGAATTGCTCATTCAGAGAGCTGTGCAGGCATGATGGGCCAAATGGCCTCCTTCTGCACCTTAAGAATTCTGTGATTCTGTAATTTATGGCCTCTTGTTCTGGTTTCCCCCTCAAGCAGATTCTGAGACATGTCTCCTGGTCATTAGTCATGTCCTGATCTTAATCACGAACCTACCATGTAGTATCTTATCAAAGGCCTTTTGGGCATCTAAATTTATTGCATCTACTGCATTTCCCTTATCTACCCTTTCTATTACTTAGTGAAATAATTCTATAAAATTGTGTTACATAGTTGTAATAGTTCCCTGGATAACCAGTGAATATATACAGTCACATTACAGTTCCTGTTTAAGTAGTGTAGCTTGATTTAGATCACTAATGACCAGCTCCACTCCCCCTGATCATATACATCTTTTCCCCACATTTTGGACTGGCCTTTACTTCTGTCATACCCTGGCACTCAAAATACTGACCCAGGTAAATGAGGCCAGAGAAAAACAAACAAAACACTGGGGTTTCATTTCTAGAGAGAGAGAATTAAAAAGCAGGGAAGTTATGTTCAACTTGTATCGGACCTTGGTTCGACAACATTTGGAGTAACTGTATATAGTTCTGGTCTCCATATTACAAAAAAGGTTATAGAGACACCGGAGGCTTGCTGTAGAATGCAACTTAATATCTCTGCTGAGTTAGAAACTTGACTCGATAGCAGAGGTGTCACCTACAGCCACATCAACCCAGGATCTGATCAGATAGCAAGCTCCTGACACAGCACTTCCTCACTTTATGATGCAGAGGGGGGCAGAGTGCAGTGAGCGTACTGTTTGACGTAGGCTTCCCGCTTTGTGAAGGACCCAACTCCACCCAGATCTGCTCTGAAATAAGGTAGTAAAACAAGGTCCACTTGGCAACAAACATGTGACAGCCCCCACCCCAACCACTCACTGCAGTAACATTATAAAGTTATAACTGGGGCAGGAGGTGAGAGGGGGAAATTTTGGATTAAAAAAATGTCAGACAGATCCAGAGGTCTCGGAGTGCCTTAACCCCCAAGTTCTATATTGGTCAATCAACCCCATCCACATCAGCATTCTGTTATTGTCCAGCTGACTCCCTTTGCTGAATGAGTTCAGTTCCAGGATTGCACTTTCCTGACTTCAAAATTCCCAGGATCCTAAATAAAACTAAGTTTTATTTCTCCAGCACTCTTCCTGTCCTCAGGACCTCTCAATGTGCTTTACAGCCAATGTTTTTGAAGTGCAGTTGTTTTGTGGGAAATGGGCCAGCTTATTTGCACGCCACAACCAATTAATCAGCTTCTGGAGGTGTTGTGAGAGAATAAATTTTGACCATGATTCTGGGGGGGGAGATGGTGGCGTAATGGTAATGTCACTAGACTAGTAATCCAGAGGTGCAGGCTAATATACTGGGGAACACAGGTTCAAATCCCATCACAGCAGCTGGTGGAATTTAAATTCAGTTCATAAATCTGTAGTAAAAAGCTAGTCTCAGTAATGGTGACCATTGTTGTAAAAACCCACCTGGTTCACTAATGTCCTTTAGGGAAGGAAATCTGCCGTCCTTACCTGGTCTGGCCTACATGTGATTCCAGACCTACAGTGGTGTGGTTGACTCTTAACTGCCCTCTGAAATGGCTGAGCAAGCCACTCAGTTCAAGGGCAATCAGGGATGGGGCAACAAATTTTGGCCTGGACAGGAATGCCTACGTCCCATGAAAGAATAAAAAAACTCCCCATTTTTCAAATAGGGCAGGATCTTTTCCAGCAACTGAACTTGTATCAGGTTAATGTCTCATTTGAAAGACAGTGGAGCATTCCCTCAGTACTGTAAAGAATGAACTTGCATTTATATAGCTTCTTTCATGTCATCAAGACATCGTAAAGGGATTTACAGTTACTTCTTAAGTGTGGTCACTGTTATAATGTAGGAAACGCAGCAGTCACTTTGGGCACAGCAAGCTCCCACAAACTTGTGCTAATGACCAGTAATCTGGTTTTAGTGATGCTACTTGAAGGATAAATATTGATCAGGACACCAGGGAGAACGCCCCTGCTCTTTTTCGAATTGTACCAAATGGGGTTTTTTACATCCACTTGAGAGAGCAAGCGGGTCATCTGAAAGTCGGCACCTCTGACAGTGCAGCACTCCCTCAGTACTGCACTGCGAGTGTTAGCCTAGATGTTGTACTCAAGTCTCTGGAGTGGGACTCGAAATCACGACCTTCTGACTCAGAGGTGAGAAAGTGTTACTCACTGGACCAAAGCTTATATGGGCGGAAAGTTTAAATCGACCCCAAGTGTTGGCCACTGTCAGTTGGGCGTCTCTAAAAATATCACACAAAGGAAGCGTGGGCTGTTACATGTCTGTCGGACAAACGAACTTTAATTCAGGAAATGAGAGGTGACGTGGGAGAAAATGGTGAGAGGATGATGGCCATTAACGTCAAACCTGTCCTTGCCCTTAGTACCTAACATGATTACTGCAAAGCGTTAGCATTCTGCAGCATCGACCTCAACATGTGATGAACGCAAACTTAATGCTTTGAAAGGGGCACTTGCTAAACACCAGGGGATTAAATGTCATTCCCACAAATCCTAACACCACAGTTATCAAATCAAATAACTGTAATGATACAAGTGATGAGTAATCTCAGGCTAATTTATTAACATCAAAATTGCAAGATTATAACTCACTTTGTGTAAAGATTTAATCCTCAAGTTTTAAATTATGAAATGGTTTTGAAAGGGTAAATAAAAAACCAGTTTCCACTGATTGGAGGATCAGTAACCACAGGATACAGATCTAAAACAATTGGCAAAAGAACCAGCGGGCAGATGACGAGAACATTTTTACACAGCGAGTTATGATGATCTGGAACACACTTTTTGAGTGGGTGGCAAAAACAGATTCAAAACTAGAGGCCATCAATATGCGATAGTCACGAATAAATCCAATTGGGAATTCAGGAGAAACTTCTTTACCCAGAGCAGTGGGAATGTGAAACTCACGCCCACTGGGAGTGGTTGAGGTGAATAGTATAGATGCATTTAAAGAGAAGCTGGATAAACACACAAGGGAGAAAATAATAGCAGGATAGACTGATTGGGTGAGATGAAAAAGGGTGGGAAATGGCTCGGACCAGCTGGGCCGAATGGCCTGTTTCTGTGCTGCAGGGAGTGCAGCGAAGGTTTACTAGACTGATTCCTGGGATGGCAGGATCGTCATATGAGGAGTGATTGGATTGACTAGGCCTGTATTCACTGGAGTTTAGAAGAATGAGAGGGGATCTTGTTGAAACGTATAAAATTCTGACAGAGATGGACAGACTGGATGCAGGGACGATGTTTCCTCTGGCTGGGAGATCTAGAACAAGGGGTCGCAGTCTCAGGATACGGGGTAGGCCATTTAGGATTGAGATGAGGAGAAACATCTTCAGTCAGAGGGTGGTGAACCTGTGGAATTCTCTAGCACAGAGGGCCATGGAGGCCAAGTCACTGAACATGTTTAAGAAGGAAGTAAATCGATTTCTAGACGCTAAAGGCGTAAAAGGGTACGGGGGTGGGGGGGGGGGGGGGGGCGCAGAAGTACAGCTTTGAGGTAGAGGATCAGCCACGATCATACTGAATGGTAGAACAGGCTTGAAGGGCCGAATGATCTACTCCTACTCCTATTTTCTATGTTTCTAAATTCTATGGAATTGTAACTTTCAAAAGGGTGTTGGATAAATATTTGAAAAGGAAAAGATTATCAGGCTATGGGGAAAAGAGCAGGGGGAGTGGGACAGTCTTTCAAAGAGCCATCACAGGAATGATGGGCCAAATGGCCTCCTTCTGTGCTGTCAGATTCTATGATAAAACCATGATATGACTAGAGAAGAATGATATAAATGGAGGGATCATCAATGCTTTGCATGATGCTGTAAGTAGTCAACCCATCCATCATGGTCTGATATTGGCCGGGCATCTGTCTGAGATATTTGTTGGAAATATACCATATTCTCCCTGAGGATTCTTCTGCCAAATGTTTAAACACGGGCGTGACAGACTAACAATGATGTTGCTATTCTGTAGAGGCAAAGGCAATTCTGAATGGTGAGTCTAAATAAGCTTCACCAGTATCTACCCTTTTTTAAAACTCGTTCTTGGGATGTGAGTGTCGCAGGCCAGTAATTGTCCTCAAAGGATAGGATGGAACAAGAGGCAATGGATGATAGGACTGTTCCTAATAAATTGGATAGTTAAATTCCTTGTGATTTAGTTGATTTGGACAGGATACCAAATGAGAAACTGACAAAATTAAATACATGCGACCAGAAGCTGGGTAGAAGGTGGAATGAAGGAGAGGCTGCTGTATTGTCGAGCTCAACATTTGGATCTCTGTTATTTGTTTACTTAAATGATTTGGGTGCAGATCATAGCAGGAGTAGGCCATTCAATCCCCTCGAGCTTGCCCTGCCATTCAGTTAGATCATGGCTGATTTGTACCTCAACTCAGTTTATCCATCTTTGCTCCAAATCCCTTGACAGCCTTCCCCAATGACAATCTAACAACCGCAGTCTTTGAAAGTGTGCACAACCTCCTTGAAGAGGGTTCCAGATTTCCCCGGCCCTTTGTGTGGGAAAAGCGCTTCCTGATTTCACTGTTAAAACAGCTGAGCTCGAATTTTAATCTTGTACTTGACTTCCCACACCAGAGGATATGGTTTCTCTGTATCAATCCTTTCCAATCGTTCTAACATTTTAAACACCTCGATCAGATCACCTCTCAAACTTCAATATGATATGTAACAGGATCAATTGTGGAACATAATATCACGGAATATGATATTGCCAAATCCGAAGTAATGTTGACAAGCAGAGAAGAGAAAGTAGAGAAGGGAACAGAATTAGCACAGGGACTGGGGAGTTACATGAAATCCAACACTTCAAACAAGACATGGTAGAAGAATTCAAAGATTAATTGTTGGGATATAATGTGTGATACGAGTTGGAGGGGGGGTCTTTATAATACACTGGGCAGACCACACTTGGACTAGTCTTCACAATTGTGCACACCACACTCGAAAAGATAAAATAAAAAATGCACATTTATATAGCACGAAATCAAGATGTCCCAAAAGGCTTACAGCCAATTAAATATTTCTTGATTTGTAGTCACTGTTGTAATTTAGACAGTGGTTCTTAAACATTTTTGGTTGAAGGACCCCTTTTCAAATAGATTAATAATCACCCCCCCCACCATTTAAATGAAACCATAAACTACTTGCTGAATTAAAGTTTATTGATGCCCTGTTAAAGGGACCTGTCTGAAATGTCAGGCCGCTTAGTATAGTGAACATCGATGTGATGGGTGATTGTGAAATCTTTTCTTTTCCCTTCAGCTAGAAGGTAATCCTACAGGTTCAGCAGCATGCCTGAATACTTCACCGCACAATTCCTCTCTGGATGTGGGATTTATTTTATTAATTTGTCTTTGGGATGTGGGAGTTGCTGGCAAAGGCATTTATTGTCCAGCTGGAAGCTCAGTGGTTCCTCTTGGGAATTGCTGGCACAATTTCCAGTATAACCCTCCTGTATTTCCAGTCTAACCCTCCAGCCTCCACTTCTTCACTGCATAGCTACTATCTCTTTCAGGGTCTCTTCTCTCCCTGTATGCACTGGAGTGTTTTTCTTTGCTCTTTTATGGCATGCAGGTGTCACTGGCAAGCCCAGCATTTGTTACCCATCTCTAAATGCCCTTTAACTAAGTGGCTTGCTAGGCCCTTTCAGAGGGCAGTTAAGAGTCAACCACATTGCTGTGGGTCTGGAGTCACACGCAGGCCAGACCAGGTAAGGGTGACAGATTTCCTTCCTTAATTCATTAGTGAACCAGATGGGTTTTTACAACAATCGATGATAGTTTCACGGTCACCATTATTGATATTAGCTTTATATTTCAGATTAATTCACTGACTATAAATTTCATCAGTTGCCGTGGTGGGATTTGAGCCCATGTGCCCAGACATTAGCCTGGCCCTCTGGATTACTAGTCCAGTGACATTACCACTATGCCACCATCTCCCCTCTATTTGTACACAGTCTGGTATGCAGCGTCTCTACGATTGGGCCACCAATAACAGAACACACAGCTTTAGTCCAGCTCCTTTCACAGACCCAGCTGCCATATTCAGCAAATAAAGTTTGGCTTCCAGGCCCTGAACAAGGCAACTCCTCCCCCAGCCCTGCAAATCCCTTACCCAGTGTCCCTGGGACCTCTTGCCTCTCTCTCGTTTCTCAGTCAGTAAGAGGCTTGGCTAATCCGGTCCCTGTCCATTTCCAGAGCTACCACAGCCACAGTGTCCACCTGGCGATTGCTTACTGGTGTCTTGTTGAGCAAGTTGCTCCAAGGCCTAGGACCTGACATTGAGTTCTCCAGTGCCCAAGCTCTCGGCTGTGCTGGTCAAGCAGGAGATGAGAGTTGAAACAATGGGCAAGTGTGTGCCCAATCTGCACCATCGCACATTATCTTGCAGACTTCCTGGAAAGTCTCGAAGTTTGAGGATCCCGGTTTGAGAACCAGTGATGTAGGAAACACAGCAGCCAAATTGCACACAGCAAACTCCCACAAACAACATGATAATGACCAGATAATCTGTTTTCTGTGATGTTGATTGAGGTGTAAATATTGGCCAGGACACTGGGGAGAACTCCCCAGCTCCTCTTTGAGATAGCGGCCATGAGGTCTTTTACGTCCACTTGAAAGGACTTGATTTAATGTTTCAGCTGAAAGATGACACCTCAGACAATGCAGCACTCCCTCTGGGAGCACTGGGAGTGTCAGCCTTGATTTGCTTGCTTAAGTTTTTTTGAGTGGGACTTACCTACAACTTTGACTCAGAGGTATGATTGCTACCCATTGAGCCATGCCTGACAGACATGATAAGAATATAAAATAACTATGAAAAGAGAATTTTGTGCATTCAAGAGAGTGTAATAGAGAGCAGGAATTATGCCAAAGCAAACAAAGCAAGTTATGAGGAAATTTTGAAGCTTTATCACTGGGAAGGTGATGGGTAGCTCAATGAGGGCTGTAAGTCACTGTGCAATAAGGCAAGTCCACATTTTACATAGCACAAACAGCAGGAATGTCATCGATTTAGGTTAGTGAATTTTTTGGATTGATCTACCATTGGAACGTAGAAACAGAAGTAGGCCATTCTGCCCCTCAGGCCTGTTCTTCCATTTGATTAGGCCTACAAAAATCTATCAATCACAGTCTTGAAAATGTCAATATTTAACCAGCTTAGGCAGTGAGATGTGAAGGGAGTACAAAATGAATTGGGCTGTTTGGGTATGAGAAGAATGAGTTAGGTGGGCTCAATGGCCTTTTCTCGTCCATTGATATTTTTTCTCATGTTTTAATGAGTTCTGACCAATAACCACGCAGATTTGCATAGACTGTACCAGCAGTGAAACAGGCCATTCAGCCTATCTGGTCCATGCTCCACTCAGGCCTCCGTACAGCCCTCGTCATCAACATATTCTTCTATTTCTTTCTCCCTCATTGAAACATATAGAATCATAGAAAGCTGCAGCCAGAAAGAGGCCATTTGGCCCATCATGCCCGTGCCACTCATTTGTAGAGCAATCCAATTAGTCACATTTCCCTGCTCTTTCCTCAAAATCCTGCAAATTTTACATCTTTTGAAGTATTTATCCCATCCCCTTTTGAAGGTTACTATGTTTATCCAGCTTCCCCTTAAATGCCCCGTGCTATTCCCTTCAACTACTCCTTGTGGTAGCCAGTTCCACATTCTTACCACTCTCTGGGTAAAGAAATTTCTTCTGGATTCACTATTGAATTTATTAACCTTGCCTAGTGCTAGTTACTGGCTGGTCTTGGATTCTATCAGGTCCTCAATGATCTGCAAGGTTACAAGTGCAATTGCTTAGCATCCCTGACAGTTAGGGTTGCTAACTTTCCTGGATTGGTCTGAAGTCTCCAGGAATTGAAGATCAATCTTCAGGACACCGCTGTGTGCAACAACTGGAGAAAAATCAGAGGGACATTAAAAAAGATTGGGTTTTTTTTGTCATTTTCTTTGAGCTTTTCTCTTTACCAGATATAAAAACATTGAAAATGAGAGAAAAGGGCTGTTTGGCTGACAGTCAGGCATCATCCAATTGGGTAATGAGTCGTTTTGCTTTCCAATTGGTGTAGGAAGGTAGTGAGTCACAAGGGTGGATGTGTTGGCCAACTAATGGTTGGAGAGTAGGGGCAAGTCATGTGATGAAACCTCCAGGAATATATTTAATCACAGCTGGTGACCCTACTGAGAGCTCCCTGCCTCTTTGTTAGTAATGGAAGGTGAAGTATATTTTAAGTTAAGCACACATGCATCTTAATAGCAAATTGGCAAGGAAACACTAAAGTCCTTTCTAATCAAGTTTTCTGTAAGCCTCTGAGGTAAGGACATTAATACTGAATGCAAATCAAATGTTCTTAACCCCCTCTAAAGTAAAATAACATTGCACTTTTGGCCTGTATTTTGCAAACTAATTTTCTAGGAGATGAAGCCTGTATTGAAATGCTCACAGTTTGGTGTTACTTAGGGAGGTTAAATGGGAGGAGATAAAACTGCCCTTGAAACCTCTGTGCCAGCCGAGTGAATCAAATATAAAACTGCACTGAATGTAAAATAATGTAGATAAGGGTCAAGCAAGATAACAATCCTAATTTATCTGACATCTAGCTTGAATCCCATACTAGGAAGATGGCAGATTTGATCCCTGCCTAACTAGGTTGAGTGAGGGACTGGAAGGTTACCAGCACCCAGGTGCCATAGCAACAGGAGTAGGCCATTCAGCCTCTTGGGCCTGCTCTGTACCTCAGCTCCATTTTAGCCACCTGTGCTCTATATTTCGTGACGCCCTCACCATACAAAAATCTTCTTGATCTCGGACTTGAAGCTGCGGTTGACCTAGAACCTTCTGGGGAAGAGAGTTTCAGTTCCCTTTCTATGAAGAAATGTTTCCTGATTTCCCTCCCAAATGGCCTGGTAATAATTTTAAGACTATGTGCCCTCATTCTGGCTTCCCCACACCTAGAGGAAATAGTTTCGCTGCATCCGCCGTACTGAATCCTTTCAACATTTTAAACACCTCTAGAATTGGGAAAGGGGCAAGAATAAACATGACTAAAAAAACAAGATTGATGTAATAGATATAGAGTAAACTCTCTCCATATGAGGTGATGAATACTGACATTTATACCACATGTAGATACCTATCTTTCATAGGATATGCTACTTGTGTAGATACAAAAAAGACTTGCATTTACATAGCGCCTTTCATGACCACCATACGTCTCAAAATGCTTCACAGCCAATGGAAGTACATTTTGAAGTGTTGTAATGTGGGAAACATGGCAGCCAATTTACGCACAGCAAGCTCCCACACAAACAGCACAAATAAATATTACCTCCAGGACACCGGGGAGAACTCCCCTGCTCATCTTCAAAATAGTTCCATGGGATCTTTTACATCCACCCGAACAGGCAGATAGGACCTTGGTTTAACGTCTCATTTCAAAGACAGCACCTCCGACAATGCAGCACTAGTACTGCGCTGGAGTGTCAGCCTTGATTTTTGCACTCAAACCCTGGAGTGGGACTTAAACCCAGAACCATGTGACTCAGAGGTGAGAGTGCTGCCAATTGAGCCATGGCTGACACACCAGTCAAGCTCAACTCACAAAGATATTTCACCAGCAGTAATGCTCACACTATCAAATCTCACAATGCTGGGTGGGTCTACTCTGACCCCATCTGGCCCCAGTTTCACTCAACCTAACACCTTGCAGCTCCAGGCCCCAGAGGACTGGGGTGTGTGTTGGTTCCACCTTAGCCCAGAATTTGGCTGGAGTATTTGAGGGTTAGCTCAGTCCGGGTCAGAGCCATGAATGGTTCCAAAGTGCAGTATTATTGGGGTTCTCAGCTCGCCACACTTCTCCATGACAATCTCAAAGAATTCCTCATCCTTTCAGGAAAGCCAGTCCACCTCTGATTGGGAACAAAAGGCTTGGACAACCTTAAGAGAGACAGCCATTCAATTTCAGCATTACTTTATCATTGTCTATAGTGAACATTCTATTTTAAATTATATTTCTTGTAATCAGAATGATCCAAATGATGGTCGAAAATAAGGATGACACCAGATTGACTAAAATCATGATTCAGGGATTGTAAACCATTCCGGCGTTGTGCCCTAGAGAAAGAATATGGCATCATCTAAACCATAGAACTAAAATTGAAGCTTTAAAACTCAATCTTGTGCAAAGATTGACGTGTACAGAACAGACAAGTGGAAAAGGATAAAACCCTTGGACTTTCATTGTAATGTAACATTATTATTAACAACACACCAAAGTGCTCAGGACTAGATACAACTAAATAATTTATATCCTCCCACCCCTCCCCCAATACTGAAAAAAACAGACCATGCCCTGTGTTAATTTTATCTCAAGCTGGTTTGTGAAGTATGAGACGAGACACTAATACTTTCTTGATAATTGGTTTATTTACAGAATGCAGCATTACCTGTGTCTCAACAGTCTCTCTTTATAAGTGCTTTAGGTACTTAATTAAACAATGCCCTTCACCTGTGTATCTTCATGCTATAATTAACACCTCATTAATACCCTGGATACTCTGCTGCCCATAACCTAACTAGCGCTTTCGGTTCTGGGATTTTGAGATCCTCGTTGACATGAGAACTAAGTGGCGGAAGAAGCGTATGCGCAGGCTGAAGTGTAAAAGACGAAAGATGAGGCAGAGGTCCAGGTGAACAACTGCTGAAACTCTTTCCAGTTATCAACAGTCACAGATTGCAACTCTTTCAAGTACAATCACAGTTCTTGTTTTCCGGGAGTGGGACATGAACCCACAACCCTCTGATTCAAAGGCGAGGGTGCTATGAACTGAGCCACAGCTGACACCTCAGAACAACTGCTGAAGATGCAGTACTGATCAGTCTTTGTTGAATCTTACATGGCAAATGGACTCTGCGCTTCTGTTTATACATCTTTTTCTAAGACCAACAATTTAGAGGCACTTCAGATGCTGGTCATGAGAAGATCTTGTACATTGGTCTGTTGTGGTACTGTGCCTTCATGTACAGTAGTTGCAAAATAAAATGTGAAAACTCAAAAAAAAAATAACCTAACTAGCACTGTCCCATTCACCCATTACCCTCTGTACTACACTGGCTCCCTGCCTAGTGATGCTAGGAATTTAAAATTCGTAGGGTGTTCAAATCCCTCCCTATTCTCTGTCACCTCTTCCAGCACTACAACCCTCCAAAATCTCTGCGCTCCTCCAATTCTGACCTCTTGAGCATCCACCCTCCCCCCCCGCCCCTGATTTTAATTGTGCCACCACTGCCAGCTGTACATACAGCTGTTGAGGTCATGAACTCTGGAATTCCCTCCCTAAATCTCTTTTCCCTCCTTTAAGGCTCTCCTTAAAAACTACTTCTTTGATCAAGCTTTCAAGTCATCTATCCTAATATCTTTTTGTGTCTCATTGTCAGATTTTGTCTGATTTATGCCCCTGTGAAGTGCCTTGGGATGTTTTACTTCATTTAAGGTGCTATATAAATAGATAGTTGTGATAATAATGCCTGAAGCATAATCACTCACCATTCAGCTGGTTACCATTGTCACTGCTGGTGGTAAGCAGGTTAGCAAGCAATGACTACCCCACCAATAGAATGTGAACATCTCCTCATCACCCAGGTAACCATACTTCCTTTGATGTCACACAACAGTCTCATTATGACAATATAAAGTATCAGTTTCCATAGCAAAGTTGCAACAGTGAAAGGGAAATGAATGGACAGATATATAGAATCATAGAATCTATGGCACTGAAGGAGGCCTTTAGGCCCATCATGTCTGTACCAGCTGACAAAGAGCTATCCAGCCTAATCCCCACTTTCCAGCTCTCGGGTCCCACAGTTGGGGCACTTGAAGTACTTATCCAAGTACTCCTTAATTATAATGAGGGCTTCTGCCTCTGCTGAACATTTATTATCCTGGCAAAAAGAAAGACTTGCATTTCTAATGAGCCTTTTGTCACCTTAAGCCCATCCCAAAGTATTTTACAGCCAATGAAATAGCAAATTGGCATAGGGACGGGAAAATAAGGGAAGTGAACGCGTGGCTAAAGGAGTGGTGCGGGAAAGTGGGGTTCCATTTCGTGGGGCACTGGCATCAGTATTGGAACAGGAGGGATCTGTACCGTTGGGACGGTCTCCACCTGAACCCAGCTGGGACCAATGTTCTTGCGAAAAGGGTAAATAGGGTGGTCAACAGGACTTTAAACTAGAAAGTGGTGGGGGGGGAGGGAAGGGTAAAACTCCAAGAAGTATGATTAATGGGAAACAAAGCAGCAGGTTAGTTTGTTGGGGGATGGATTCAACTTCATGGAAAAACTGAAAAGAAAGGAGAGCCCAGGAGAGGCTATTAAAGTCTCCAGAACACAAAATAGGACAGAGTGTTTGGAAAGGGCTAGGAATCTAACTTCAAGCACATCAGATAAAGGGACGACAATGAGAAAGGGGACGGGAAATACAGGACTGAAGGTGTTGTATTTGAATGCACGCAGTATACGAAATAAGGTAAATGAGCTTGTGGCGCAGATTGAAATTGGCAGGTATGATGTGGTGTGCATCACGGAGACATGGCTGCAAGGGGATCAGAACTGAGAGCTAAATATACAAGGATATACATCCTATTGAAAAGATAGGCAGGTTGGCAGAGGGGGTGGAGTTGCTTTGTTAGTAAGAAATGACGTAGGGTCAGATGATGTAGAATCTGTGTGGGTACATTTGAGGAACCACAAAGGTAAAAAAACCATAATGAGAGTTATGTACCGGCTTCCGAACAGTAGTCAGGATGTGGGGCACAAGATACACTAGGAGATAGAAAAGGCGTGTAAGAAAGGCAAGGTTACAGTGTCATGGGGGATTTCAATATGCAGGTAGACTGGGAAAATCAGGTTGGTAGTGGATCCCAAGAAAAGGAATTTGTGAAATGTCTACGAGATGGCTTTTTGGAGCAGCTTGTGGTGGAGCCCACTAGGGAACAGGCAATTCTAGATTTAGTGATGTGTAATGAGGCAGATTTGATAAGGGAGCTTAAGGTGAAGGAACCCTTAGGAGGAAGTGACCATAATATGATAGAATTTACCCTGCAATTTGAGAGGAAAACGCTGGAATCAGATGTAACGGTATTACAATTGAATAAAGGCAACTACAGAGGCATGAGGGAGGAGCTGGCCAGAATTGACTGGGAGATGAGCCTAGCAGGAAAGACAGTGGAACAGCAATGGCAGGAGTTTCTGGGAGTAATTTGGGAGACACAGCAAAAATTTTAATCCCTAGGAAGAAGAAGCATA
Organism: Cetorhinus maximus; assembly: GCF_964194155.1. Taxonomy (NCBI): domain Eukaryota; kingdom Metazoa; phylum Chordata; class Chondrichthyes; order Lamniformes; family Cetorhinidae; genus Cetorhinus; species Cetorhinus maximus. The sequence continues at coordinate 22,395,792 of NC_135888.1, forward strand.
CTAAAGGGAGGACAAGGCAACCATGGCTGACGAGGGAAGTCAGGGACAGCATAAAAGCTAAAGAGAAAGTATATAATGCGGCGAAGAGCAGTGGGAAACCAGGATTGGGAAGCCTACAAAGACCAACAGAGGACAACTAAAAAAGAAATAAGGAGGGAGAAGATTAAATATGAGGGTAAACTAGCCAGTAATATAAAAAAAGATTGCAAGAGTTTTTTTTAGATATATAAAGGGTAAGAGAGAGGCAAAAGTGGACATTGAGCTGCTGGAAAATGATGCTGGAGTAGTAGTAGTGGGGAAAAAAATGGCGGAGGAACTGAATAGGTACTTTGCGTCAGTCTTCACGGTGGAAGACACGAGTAACATCCCCAAAGTTCAAGAGAGTCGGGGGGCAGAGGTGAGTATGGTGGCCATTACCAAGGAGAAGGTGCTAGGAAAACTGAAAGGTCTGAAGGTGGATAAATAACCTGGACCAGATGGATTACACCCCAGAGTTCTGAAGGAGATAGCTGAAGAGATAGTGGAGGCGTTAGTGGTGATCTTTCAGGAATCACTGGAGTCAGGGAGGGTCCCAGAGGACTGGAAAATCGCTAATGTAACTCCCCTGTTTAAGAAGGGAGTGAGGCAAAAGACGGGAAATTACAGGCCGATTAGCCTGACCTCGGTCGTTGGTAAGATTTTAGAGTCCATTATTAAGGATGAGATTTCAGAATACTTGGAAGTGCATGGTAAAATAGGGCAAAGTCAGCACGGTTTCATCAAGGGGAGATCATGCCTGACAAATCTGTTAGAATTCTTTGAGGAGGTAATGAGTAGGTTAGACAAAGGAGAGCCAATGGATGTTATCTACTTGGAATTCCAGAAGGCCTTTGACAAGGTGCCGCACAGGAGGCTGCTCAGTAAGATAAGAGCCCATGGTGTTAGAGGCAAGGTACTAGCATGGATAGAAGATTGGCTGTCTGGCAGGAGGCAGAGAGTGGGGATAAGGGGGTCCTTCTCAGGATGGCGGCCGGTGACTAGTGGAGTTCCGCAGGGGTCAGTGTTGGGACCACAACTTTTCACTTTATACATTAATGATCTAGATGAAGGAACTGAGGGCATCCTGGCTAAGTTTGCAGATGATACCAAGATAGATGGAGGGACAGGTAGAATTGAGGAGGCGGGGAGGCTGCAGAAGGATTTGGACAGGTTAGGAGAATGGGCAAAGAAATGGCAGATGGAATTCAACGTGGGGAAGTGTGAGGTCATGCACTTTGGTAGGAAGAATAGAGGCATAGACTATTTTCTAAATGGGGAGAGAATTCAGAAATCTGGAGTGCAAAGGGACTTGGGAGTCCTAGTCCAGGATTCTCTTAAGGTTAACTTGCAGGTTGAGTCGGTAGTTAGGAAGGCAAATGCAATGTTGGCATTTATTTCGAGAGGACTAGAATATAAAAGCAGGGTTGTGCTGCTGAGGCTTAATAAGGCTCTGGTCAGACCACATTTAGAATATTGTGAGCAATTTTGGGCCCCGTATCTCAGGAAGGATGTTCTGGCCCTGGAGAGGGTCCAGAGGTTCACGAGAATGATCCCAGGAATGAAAGGCTTAACATATGAGGAACATTTGAGGACTCTGGGCCTATACTCGATGGAGTTTAGAAGGATGAGGGGGGATCTGATTGAAACTTACAGAATACTGAAAGGCCTGGATAGAGTGGACGTGGGGAAGATGTTTCCATTAGTAGGAGAGTCTAGGACCCGAGGGCACAGCCTCAGAGTAAAGGGAAGACCTTTCAGAACAGAGATGAGGAGAAACTTCTTTAGCCAGAGAGTGGTGAATCTATGGAATTCATTGCCACAGAAGGCTGTGGAGGCCAGGTCATTGAGTGTATTTAAGACCGAGATAGATGGGTTCTTGATTGGTAAGGGGATTAAAGGTTACGGGGAGAAGGCGGGAGAATGGGGTTGAGAAACTTATCAGCCATGATTGAATGGCGGAGCAGACTCGATGGGCCGAATGGCCTAATTTCTGCTCCTTTTTCTTATGGTCTTATGTTTTTGAAGTGTAGTCACTGTTGTAATACAGGAAATGTGGTGGCCATTTTGCGCACAGCAAGGTCCCACAGACAGCAAGGAGATGATGGTTTCTCAATGATGTTGATTGAGGGATAAATTTTGGCCTGCATACACATTGTTAAACACTTCGGTTAGAGCCATGTAATTGAGAGGTGGGCGTAGCCTTCTCCCTATCCTATAATTTGACTAGTTGGGAAGAAAACATTTATATTAGATTATGAGAAGAATTTTTTTTTTTAACTCAGCGAGTTCATGACCTGGAAAGCACTGACTGAAAAGTCAGTTGAAGCAGGTTCAATCGTGATTTTCAAAACGGAATTGGATAAGTTCCTGAAAAACTGAAAAGGTTATAGGGTAATGAACAGTTGGGAGTGTGGGACTCTAATTGGATAGCTCTTTCAAAGAGCTGGCATGGATACAGTGGGCTGAATGGCCTCCTCTCATGCTCTATGAATCTATGCGAATGTTTCCATGTGGTCTAAAAAATGGGAATCATGGAACACAGATCATTCCCCACTTGACACGAATGAATTGACCAAATCTCTGACTTTGCTTCCATAAACTTGAAGTCATCCAAAGCTTTGCTGCCCGTGTCTTAAATCTCACCAAACCCCATTCCTCCGTCACCCCTGTGCTCGCTGATCTGCACTGGCACCGGGTCAAGCAGTGTCTCAATTTTAAAATTCTTCATCCTTGTTTCCAAATCTCTCCATGGCCCTCCCTCTCTCTGAAACCTCCTCCAACCCCACAAACCTCTGAGATATCTCTGCTCCTCTAATTCTGGTTTCTCGTGCGTTCCCAATTTTAATTGCTCCACCATTGGTGGCCATTCCTTCAGCTGCCTTGGCCCCAAGCTCTAGAACTCCCTCCCTTCATCTCACCGCCTCTGTACGTCATTTTATGCCTTTCAGACACTTCTTAAACCTAACATTTTGACCAAGTTGTCATTGGTCTCTTTCTAAGCAACATATTGATACTGGAATGGAAGTACTCAAAAGCAGGAACATTCTATACACATAGGAAGGTCCTTGTATGTTCAGCAAGTGAAAGAAAGATCAAAATTGTATTCATATGTCTTTAAATTGACTCCACAGATTTGAGCTCGTAATCCAAGCTGACACTCCCAGCACAGAACGGAGGGTGTGCTACACTGGGGGAGATGCTATCATTCATATGAAGTGTCAAGCTGAGGACGTCCCAAAGTGCTTTACAGCCAATGAAGTGCTATTTGAAATATAGTCACTGTTGTAACGTAGGAAGTGCAGCAGACAATTTGCGCACAGCAAGCTCCCACAAACAGCAATGGGGAATCTGTTTTATTGATGTTGTTTGAGGGATAATGTTGGCCAAGATAGAAGGAAGCACTTCCTGTTCTTCGAAATAGTGGCTGCAAGATCGTTTACATCCACCTCAGATGGCAGGCAGTGTCTCCGAGGGAAATGCTGGCCCAGGTTTCTTGCTCAAAATCTGTAGAGGGGCTTTAACTTTGACTCAGATGCAAAAATGGAATCCATTGAGCCACAGATTACATAGGATTACATCGGATATGCGGGACAGAAACAGACCATTTCGGTATTTATGCTCCACTCAAGCCTCCTCTCATCTAAATCTACCATTGTAATCCTCTATTCACTTCTCCCACATGTGTTTGTCTAGATTCCCCTTAAATGCATCTATAAATTTTCACTTCAACCACTCCTTGTGGTAGTGAGTTCCACATGCTTACCACTCTTTGGGTGAAGAAGTTTCTCCTGAATTCCGTGTTGGGTTTCTTCATGATTATCTTAGGAACATAGGAGCAGGAGTAGGCCACTCAGCCCCCAAGCCTGCTCCGCCATTCAATAAGATCATGGCTGATCTGATTGTAACCTTCCGCCTACTCCCGAAAACCTTTCACCCTCTTGTTAATCAAGAATCTATTTACCTCTGCCTTAAAGATATTCAAAGACCCTTCTTCCATCGCCTCTTGAGGAAGAGAGTTCCAAAGACTCACGACCCTCAGAAAATATTTCTCCTCGACTCTGTCTTAAATGAGTGACCCTCTATTTTTAAACCATGACCCCTAGTTCTAGATTCTCCCATAGAGGAAACATCCTCTATGTCACTGGCGTTTAGAAATCTGTCAATCTCTACTTCAAACATACTCAATGACTGAGCTTCCACAGCCCTGGAATTAATAGTCTGATGATAACCACAAAACCATTGCCGATTGTCGTAAATACCCATCTGGTTCACTAATGCCCTTTAGGGAAGGAAATCTGCTGTCCTTGTCTGGTCTGGCCTATATGTGACTCCAGACCCACAGCAATGTGGTTGACTCTGGAATGCCCTCTTAACAAGGGCAATTTGGGATGGGCAATAAATGCTGGCCAACCAACCGACACCCACATCCCATGAACGAATTTTTAAAAAAACAGGGGAAACATTTCACCTGCATCTACACCGTCTTTAAGTATTTTGTAGGTTTCAATGAGATCGCCTCTCATTCTTTGAAACTCTAGAGAATACAGGCCCAGTTTCCGTAATCTCTCTTCATAGGACAGTCCCGCCATCCTGGGAACAAGTCTGGTGAACCTTGGTTGTACTCCCTCTAAGGTAATAATGTCTTCCCTAAGGTAAAGGGACCAAAACTGCACACAGTACTCCAGGTGCGGTCTAATCAAGCTTCTATACAATTGAAGCAAGACTTCGCTACTCCTTTACTCAAATCCTCTTGCGATAAAGGCTAACATACCATTAGCCTTCCTAATTGCCGGCTGCACCTGCATGTTAGCTTTCAGTGACTTATTGACGAGGACACACAGGTTCCTTTGTACATCTACACTTTCTAATCTCTTACCATTTAGGAAATACACTGCACATCTGTTCTTCCTACCAAAGTGGATAATCTCACATTGTTCCACATTATATTCCATCTGCCATGTTGTTGCCCACTCACTAAGTCTGTCCAAATCCTTTTGCAGATGCTTTGCATCTTCCTCATAACACACGTTCCCACTTAGCTTTGTGTTATCCGCGAACTTGCAAATATCACATTTGGTCCCTATATTCAAATCATTGATATATATTGTGGATAGCTGGGGCCCAAGTACTGATCCCTGCGGTACCCCACCAGTCACAGCCTGCCAACGTGAGAATCACCCGTTTATTCCTACTCTCTGTTTTCTGCCTGTTAACCGATCCTTAATCCATGCCAGTACATTACCTCCTATCCCATGTGCTTTTATTTTGCTAATCAACCTCCTGTGGGGAACTTTCTGGAAGTCCAAGTATACTACGTCCACCAACTCCCCTTCATCAATTCTTTTTTTAATTCATTCGCGGGATGTGGGCTTCGCTGGCTGGGCCAGCATTTAATTGCCAATCCCTAGTTGCCCTTGAGAAGGTGGTGGTGAGCTGCCATCTTGAACTGCTAATTTTTGGAGGATGTTACTAACAATTCTGTTAGTAATATCCTCAAAAAACTTCAACAAGCTCGTCAAACATGATTGCCCATTCATAAATCCATGTTGACTATGTCCAATCAGATCATTATTATCCAAGTGTCCATTTATCACATCCTTTATAATAGATTCTAGCATTTTCCCTACTTCTGATGTGAGGCTAACAGGTCTGTAGTTCCCTATTTTCTCTCTCCCTTCCTTCTTAAATAGTGGGATGACATTTGCTATCTTCCAATCTGCAAAAACCATTCCAGAATCTATAGAATTTTGGAAGATGATCACCAATGCATCCACTATCTCCATAGCAACCTCTTTCAACACTCTGGGATGTAGATCATCAGGTTCTGGGGACTCCCTTCAGTCCCATTAATTTCTCCAAAACAACATTTTTACTAATACAAACTTCCTTCAATTCCTCATTCTCCCTAGTTCCTTGGATCTTTAATTCTGGGAGATTTCTTATATCTTCCTCAGTGAAGATAGACACAAAGGTTGGGATTTTCCGTGCTCGCTGGTGTCGGGTGTGTTCAGTGGCGTGAGCGGACAATATGGCGTGATTGGTTTCATGACGGTGTGAAACCAGTTTCGCGATCGTCCATTGATGGCGGGCCACGTTTCCTACCATTAGATGTCAGGAACCTCATCGTAATACATCAACATATCATTATGAAGCCAGCACACTGGACTCATCCCACCCAACCCCCCCCCCCCCCCCCCCCCCCCCCCCGGTAATCCACCCACGTCAGTTGGAAAACACACTGACGTGTTTCACAACAGCATATATAAGGCGTGCACTTGGCGAGCTGCACTTCACTCGAGGCTTCAAGGTTTGTTTGCCCACCTTGCTTCAGTCAGCACTCGCAGTGACCAGTGCCAGACTTCACAGACAGCACCACATCGCTTTTAGAGGGGCTCACAGGTAGGTCTCTAGCTACCAGGTCAGCCATATGTGGGTGGCTTTTCAATGGCTGCACGGCAAGGTCTTGCTTGGGGAAGGGAGAGAAATGGCCTCTGGCAAGGGAAGAGGCTGCAGAATGAGAGCCATACTAGGGAAGGGGGATATCCCAGGGTGAGTGTGGGGGCACATGTTGTTCTATGCATGTGGCCTCAAGATGGTGAGGGCTGAGGAGGCTGTCTCCAGAGGAGATGAGACCAGATGGACATGTGAGGGTATGTGTGTGAGAGAATGGGTGGTGATGTCCCTTGAGCTGGCAGTGAGTGAGATGCTAGTGAATGTGTGATGGGCTTGAGTGTGTGAGTTTAGAGTGATGAAATGGTTGCCATATCCTGGTTGCACAGATGAGACCATTCATCCTCTATCTGCATTGGATGGCCAACCTCTTCTGTGCAGCATTGGCACTGATCACCACTGCCATCGCCTACCAAGCTGGATTGGTGATGCCGCTGCCCGTCCTGCGGCCAGAGGACATGACGGCGGGCCTCCACGGCAACCAAATGGCATTCCAGCGACGCGTCATTAAACCTGGGGGCTGCAGTCTTTTTGCTTTTCCTGGACATCTTCCCTGCAGTAGTCATGGGCTGGAAGCACTGAGAGGTGTGCGTGTGGCTAGACTTTAAATATGGCGCCCGGCGTGATGAAGTGGCGAGGTGACAGGAGGTGACGGCATGGCGGGCGAATGAGAGCCCGCCCACCATGGAAACGGCGTGTTTCCCAGGAATGCATAAGTAATGCGGCGGGTTTGGGACGATACGGGGTGAAAACCCACCATCGTGGCCGGCAGGTAAAATGTGGTTTTACCCACCTGCTACCACACTTAGTGCGAATCCGGGACGATTCCGCCCAAAGTAATTATTTAGCTTCTCTGCCATTTCTCTATTCCTCATTATAAACTCTCCTGACTCTGCCTATAATGGACCCATACTTGTCTTAGCCAAACGTTACCTTTTTATGTACCTGTAGCAGCTTTTACAGTCCGTTTTTATGTTTTTTGCTGGTTTAGGTTCATATTCTGTTCTCCCTCTCTTTATCAGTTTCTTCGTCCTCCTTTGCTGTATTCTAAAATCCCCCCCCAATCCTCAGGTTTACTATTATTTCTGGCAACTTTATAGGCCTTTTCTTTTACTCTTACACGTACTATAACTTCCTTTGTTAGCCAAGGTTGACTGACTTTTCTTTTTGGGGTTTTGTGCCTTGAAGAAATGTATAATTGCTGTAATCTATGTAATAATTCTTTAAAGACTATCCATTGCCTATGTACCGACATACCTTTTAATATATTTTCCCAATCCACCTCAGCCAATTTGCCCCTCATACCTTCATAATTTCCTTTGTTCAAATTTAACACCCCGGCTTCAGAGAACCGCCTCACTTTCAAACATAATGTAAAATTCTGTCATATTATGGTCGCTCATTCCTAAAGGTTTCTTTACAACAAGGTTATTGATTAGCCCTTTCTCGTTGCATAATACTAGATATAAAACAACCTGTTCTCTAGTCGGTTCCTCGACACATTGCTCTAGAAAATCATCCCTAACACACTTCAGAAACTCGTCCTCCACAGCATTACTGCTGATTAGGTTTACCCAGTCTATATGCAGATTGAAGTCACCCATGATTACTGTATTACTCATGCTACATGCTTCTCTAATCTCCTGATTAATACATGCCCCACACTACCACTCCTGTTTTGTGGCCTATAAACAACTCCTACCAATGTTTGTTGCCCACCTCATATTGACGGCCTCTAGTCAAGCTCTTCCCCACAAGAGGAAACATTCTGTATAATTTTTGAAGATTTCTATTGGGTCACCCCCTCAGCCTTTTTTCAAGAGAAGAGACCCAGCCTGTCAATCCTTTCCTGATATGTATACCCACACATTTCTGGTATCATCCTTATAAATATTCGCTGAACCCTTTCCAGTGTCTCTATTGCCTTTTTTAATATGGCGACCAGAACTGAGGTCTAACTAAGATCATCCGTGTTGAACTTCATTTGCCCATTCTGTAAGTTTATTCAAGTCCCCCTGTAGTTTGTTGCAGTGCTCCTCAGTATTGGCTATTACCCCCACCCCCCGACAATTTGGTATCACCTGCAAATTTAGAAATTGCGTTTGTGAATCCAAAGTACAAACCTTTAATATAAATTATGAACAGCAGCACTGATGCTTGTGGAACAGCACTCCCACTTACTACCACTCTGAATAACTACCCTTTATGGCCACTCTCTGTTTCCTGTCTTGAAGCCAACGAATAATTCATTTTGCCGCTTGTCCTGACTCCACATTCTCTAACATTCACTAGTCCACTATGGGGCACGTTATCAAAAGACTTTTGAAAACGATCTCATACGTTCATTACCTCAATGCCAGTGATCCCAGCATGAGGTGTCGAAACATCTAAAGCCCCAGCAGACTTCACTCAAGTGGTGAGCTGGCCAATTTAAATGGTCTTCCGCTTGACTGTGCTCGCTGCTGCACATGGATTGGAATGCACCGAAATAAAGGTGAACCAAATCCAGATTCCATTCAATCTTAAGATATGACTCCATAAAATTGTGCAACTTAATTTGAGATAGCCAACCTTCTCAGAGTTCAGTCTACTTTCTAGAAGCCCCGTTGAAATTGAAACGATGCTAAAGGACTAAAAATAGCCAGGGCAGAGCTAAAGCTGCTGCCTCTCCACAAGTTCAATTCTTAATACGTTAAAGGATTGACTGCCCTTTTCCAACCCCTGGTCAAATGTTGCATAAATATTGATAAATCCTGCATCAAAACAAGTGCTATGACTAATGTAAAGTTACACAATACAAGGCAGACAAGATATCCAACATATCAGGTGCTTTTCCTGGAGAGGAGTCCTTTTTGATAGAAGGCAGTCACTCTCATCACGTCTGGAATTCTGTTTATATGTGTTAGGAGAAAGGCAGTAATGAGGATCACTGAAGTCCCCTGGCAGCATCAGATGTCAGGAATACTGTCGCCTGACTTATTAACTTGCCTTACATTTTCCAAGGTGTTGCTTTCTCTGTCAGCTGTGGCTCAGTGGTAGCACTCAGCTTCGAGTCAGAAGGTTGTGGGTTCAAGTCCCCATTCCAGAGACTTGAGCACAAAGATCCAGGCTGGCGATCCCAGTGCAGTACTGAGCGAGTGCTGCACCATCAAAAGTGCTGTCTTTTGGGTGAGATGTTAAACTGAGGCTCCATCTGTCCTCTCAGGTAGATATGAAAGATCCCATGGTGCTTTTCAAAGAAGAGCAGGGGAGTTCTCCCTGGTGTCCTGGTGCCAATGTGTATCCCTCAATCAACATCACAAAAACAAATGATCTGGTCATTGTCATGTTGCTGTTTGTGGGATCTTGCTATGCACCAATTGGCTGCTGTGTTTCCTATAACAACTACACTCTGAAAAGTACTTCATTGGCTGAGAAGTGTTTGGGGTGCCGTGTGGTGGAAAGCACTACAGAAATGAGTGTCCTTTTTGGAGGGGGTAAGTGGCACTGGCCTTCAGGTTAGATTTGATGGGGAAGGCAGAATGGGGAATGTCTTGAAACATGTAATAATATTCATGGGAGGTGTCTCACTCTGAAAGGTTTGAATAGGGTTTATGCAGGATGAGCAAGATACATACACTACAGGACTAACTTATTAACATGCATTTCACAACAATGACTGGAGTGATGCTAGGCAGAACCTACATAATGTTGGTTCAATTAGATTCTGCATGTGTAACAGAGATAATTACGACCGCCTTTCAAGTGTGACACAACATTTCTGGAACACAGCCAATGTGAGCCTCTATTGTCACATGGCACTGAAGTAATATTTATTTAAATACATATCACCATCTGTGACTAGAAGGAAGCATGAAATGGCCAGGCCAGTGCAGCAACACCAAAAAATCTAATCAATTTCTTTAAAAGGCCTCACAATAAAATCAGCCAGTAACCTCGACTCAGGATGATTAAACTGCAAAATCAGCACAGGTTACCAGCTTTGTTATGAAGTCCTCTGTCCATATGTCAACATCACTTTGTATCGTCCCATGAGGGTTTAAGGTAATGCTAAACACATATGGCCAGTGGGCTAAAATGATTAGATAATCCATATAGTATAGAAATAGGCCATTTGGCCCAACTGCCCCATGCTTAACATCAGCCTCTTCCCACTCTACTTCATCTCACCCTATCAGCACATCCTTCTATTCCTTTCTCCCTCATGTCCTTATCTAGCTTTTTCTCCAATGCATCTGTGCTATTTGCTTCAACTACCACAAGTTCCACACTTGTACCGCTTTCCAGGTAAAGAAGTTGCTCCTGAATTCTCAGTCAGATGTACTAGTGACTATTTTATATTTATGGCCCCTAGTTTTGGGAGCGTAAATGGAGTTCTTGTGGCGCAGTGCATAGTATCCCCGCCTCTGAGCCAGAAGCTCCGGGTTTAAGTCCCAACCTAGGACTTGATGGCAAAGGGAGGTGCATTTAAAATGTGGTCAAACAGGTTGAGTATCAACCTGCAAATTCTTCCAACACACACCAATGGCAAGGGGTAAGAGTGGGAGAGATTCCTGGACAGTCATGTGATGGAAAGAGCGTTAGAACCTCTTCCATCACTATCCATAGCTCCAGGCTACATGTCTGTTGCCACAACAACTCGGACTCCCCAAGTGAATTATAACACAGCACCACAGAGAGCAGATCCAATCAACTCCAGTAATGCTACATTTTACAACACACTCTGCCTCTTGTATCATCTGTGCTACAAGCCACATTTGGACCAGGCTCATGACGCAGTTACTGCTGGATCTTTTATGCGGTTCGTGCATCAATAAATAAGGTGACGCTGTGTAGGGTGGTTCATGCTATTTCTGAACTATAACCCACCCAACCACATCCCATTTCATTCAACAAAGGGACTTTCACTCTCGTTACCTTCCTTTGTGAACTGCAGCTCATTTCTGAACAGGAGCTAATGAAAAGCAATCTTGATCCTCACAGTCAGAAAGAACAAGACACTAAAAAAAAACTGATGAAATGGTCATCAACTCAAAGGGTTAACTCTGTTTTTGTCTCCACAGATTTTGACTGAGGCTGAACATTTCCAACATTTTACTGTTTTTATTTCAGACTTCCAGCATCTGCACTATTTTGCTTTTGTTTTAGTCCAACATACCCATTTGATTCATGTGGAGGTTTGACCAACCTTGGCAGCAGGGGGAGGGGGAGGGAGTTCATGATGGGCTGGTCCTCCAAGGAAAGGCAGCTTGATGGGCCGAATGACTTTTCATCATTCCGTGCTTTGTGTTCCTGTGAATTGCTTCAAGAACTCAGGAGGCAGGTTGGCCAACAGTATGTGGTTTCTTCTTCTCTATTCTGTCCCCTATCATCATTATTCCACTTAAATATCCTAACACTCTTTGAACTTTCACACTTTCTATATGTATTCTAATGCTAAGAAACATACAATTTCCCTTCCTCCCAGTGTCATGGACACAATTCCCATTCCCAAACTCCCTGGGATCCACATCCCTGTAATTTTGATTTTATTCATTCATGGGATGTGGGTGCCGCTGGCTAGGCCAGCATTTATTGCCCATCCCTAATTGCCCTTGGGAAGGTGGTGGTGAGCTGCCTTCTTGAACCGCTGCAGTTCCTGTGATATATGTAGACCCACAGTGCTGTTGGGAAGGGAAAATTTGGAGCTTGATTGGCTGAAAACTTACTCCACATATTCGTTGAGCAAATTGAGCACTAGGACTGTAAAGCTTAAACTCACCCTATCATTTTAGCATACAGGTCAGACACAACAGCCTCTCTCCCAAATCAGTTATGTCGTTAGATGTCAGCTGTCACTCTGTGGGTAGCATTCTCACCTGAGTCATGAGTTCAAACCCCGCTCCAGGGTCTAGAGCACAAAACCCAGGCTGACACTGTAGTGCATTCTGAGGGAGTGCTGCACCGTTGGAGGTGCTGTCTTGATGAGTTGTTAAACCGAGGTCCTGTCTGTCCTCTCAGGTGCACTTTAAGGATCTCACAGCCACTATTTCGAACAGAGGAGGGGAATTCTCCCCGGTGTCCTGACCAATAACCTTAACCCACATCACTTAAAAAAATTTATCTGGGAATTTATCACACTACGACTTGTGGGATCTTGCTGTGCACAAATTGCTGTGTTTCTTAAGCTACAACAGTGACTATATTTCAGGCGTACTTCACTGGTTACGTGCTTTGGGATAGACCGAGGTGGTGAAAGGCTCTATATAAATGCAATTTTGATCCTTCCTTCATTCATTGGAACTGCCTAAGTAGCCCCATACATAATACACATCAAACACAAATGCACAGTTTGTAGACTAGTCGCCTATTGCAAGTAAATAGCAAGATTTATTGAAATCTGTCTGTTTGTGACTAATTACTAACTTGACTTTCAATTTTAAATTGGCTTGCTTAGTAATTAAAAAAAGCAAACACTTTATCTAATAACATGCAGAAAATCCATTAATGCATCAAAGCAAATTAAATTTCTGGTGAAAGTGCTCACTCGCCAGAACAACTCCCAATTCCTTCAACAGTCAATGGGAAAAGGACCAACAATGGAAAAGTAATACTCGTTGCAGCCGAACACCTATCGAATGGGAATAAAGAGAATCAGCTCAGTTTGGGTGCATTCAAACGTGGATGTTACAGATGTGCACCAGCACAGAGCAGGTCAGGACCATCAGGCACCGCATCGTTGCTGGAGTGCGGTGGGAGTGACACTTTGTCAGGGTTATAAAGACCCCTTGGGTTGGCAATGTGTGATTTGATAAATAGCCAAACATCGATTCAGACTCAAGGTATCAGAGAGGGACATGCCCCAGCCTCCATAGAAAATGCCAAAGAAGAATCCTTTTTTCCAATTCTTTTCCTAAGTTGAATCTTTGACAATTCAAAAACTTCCCCACCCCACCCACCCTTAAAAGAAAGTAGTTACATTTATATAACACCTTTCACAATCTCAGGGCATCCCAAAGCACTTTACAGCCAATTAAGTACTTTTAAAATGTAGTCACTGTTATAATATAGGAAACACAGCTGCAAATTTGCGCACAAGAAGCTTCCATAAACAGCAATGAGATAAATGACAAGACAATTTTTTTTTGTGACATTGGTTAAGGAATAAATACCAGTCCAGCAGGGTGAACTCCACTGTTGTTCTTTGAAAAAATGTCATGGGACATTTTGAACCAACAGAGAATTCCTCTATGTCTTTTTTATAATATGGAGGACAGCAGAACTGCACGCTATGTGTCAGGGTCACCTGGAATAGTCTACACGACTTGGGCCATGGCTTGCTATCCCTCTTGATCTTCCTTGGCCATTCTACCACCTTCTCCAAACCTTTGGAGAACAGGCATCCCGTGTTGAAACCCTTTGTGCTTTGCTCCTGTTCTACCTTACGGCAATGCCGCCTGGCCATGATTATATCCAGCCTCAGCCAGTCAGCAATACCATAAGCCACTGAACCCATATGAGCACATGCTTCCGTTTCATGCCTGCATAACTCTTTTCAGCAGTTTTCATAGAATATTACAGCACAGAATGAGGCCATTCGGCTCATCAAATCTGCACTGGCTCTTTTGAAGAGCAATCCGATTATTCCCATATTCTTGCAATTTTTTTCCCTTCAAGTATTTATCTGATTCCTTTTTGAAAGCCACTGCTAAATCTGTTTCCAGTTCTCTTTCAGGCAGTGCATTCCAAATCCAAACCACTTGTTGTGTAAAAAAGATTTCCTCATGTCGCTTCTAATTCTTTTGCCAATCACCTTAAATTTGTGTCCTCTGGTCATCAACCTTTTAGCTAATGTGGACAGATTCTCTTTGTTTATTCAACTGAGCCTTCATGATTGTAAACACCTTTATCAATCTCCTCTTAGCCTTCTCTAAGAAGGACCACCTCAGCTTCTCTAGTCTCCCCACATAACTGAAACCCCTCATCCCTGCAACCATTCTAGTAAGTCTCTTTTGTACTTTCTCCAACGCCTTCTCGTTAATCCTAAACTGCAGTGCCCAAATCAAACCCAATACTCCAGCTACAGTCAAACTAACGCTTTACATGGCAAACGGACACAACTTCAAACATACTTCCTTAAAACAATTTAGGATTTGACCACAATCCTTGAGGCAGGGTGTTGATCTCATATCATTTACATTGTTAAGGTTAAGTGAAACAGGTGATAGGTATTAATTGTCTTTGAGCACATATAAATAGGGGATAGCTGGGACACTGGGTTGAGTGGGAGGACAGCTGTGAGATTGAATGAGTCAATAAACTCTCTCAGTAAAGAAAAGCTCTGTGTCTTGGATTGGCTTCACCAACCAGCTTGGTTCCTGTTAACACAGGGGTGTTGCTTGTGCCTATGATGGGGGCTAGGAATAAGTCTGTTGGACAAGGTAGAGGTGCATAGAATCCCACTTAATCAATTTTAATATAACAAAGCAAATGGGCAAGGAGCTGACAGAAGATCAGTATTCATTAGTAGAGAAGTAAAAATTTTGTATGTGATGTAACTTTAATTTTGTTTCTTTTAAAACAAAAAAGGTCCAGTTGGGAACTGCCTGAGCTCAGAGAGGGAACCATTTCGGCAATAAGTGACTCTGATGGGGTTAATTACCCCTGGTATGGTAACACCACTGAAACCCACACTATAGTGGGGCCCACCAAAAGGGAGGTCCGTTTTACTGTCAGCATGAATGACAACTTCTATCCCAGCGTCACATGGGCTGTTCCTGTCAGCAAGTCCAACACTGCCGGACTCACCAGTATTACGAGAGACCAAAGTTTCACCACCTGGCTGGTGGCCTCCAATCAAGGGACAAGTGAGATCATCATCTTGCAAACCATCAAGTGGAGGATGAAGCTTCACATCGCCGTGGATCCCAAGGAAAAGCTGGGGAAGCGGGCTGTGCTGATGGATCCCATCGAGCAAGAGAATCCTCTGATCCTCAACAAGAACGAGCCCATTATGCCCAACGCACTGAAGAAACCTAACGCAAATGACGCTCAGGTGCTGATGTGGCGACCATATAACGGGAAACCCGAGGTGGTCATCCCTCCAAAGATCTGGCAACCGCAGCAATAGCTGGCGACGTGTTGATGCTCATGAGACACAACACAGGACTAGATTCTCAAACCAACACACGTGCACTAATCATGCAAGAAATACAACAGCTCTACCTTGAATCAAAATCGTTGTTTGGGGATCCGGGGGGGGACATCACTGTGCTGAACCTGATTTGTTAGCTGAACTAAAGGCCATAGCACTGTGGGATCATCTCATCTTAAAGACTTTTGGCTTGCCTTCTGCTCCCTCTGTTGAAGCATTGCACAATTCAAAGAAACTTTACTGAATGTTGGTCGAAACTGGAACGCACTTGCACATGAACAACTTCTGCAATTCTTTTGTTTTTAAAAAACTATCTCCTAGCCATGCTGCCTTAAGTTAGCGAAAGCATCTCATTGCAAATGTTTGCCTTAAAAAAAAAGGATCAAAGTATTTCATCATGACTATAGACTGAATGCTGTCACATTACAAGCTATAATATATGACTGTAAACCAACCTGCTCCATCTCCCAAATGTTGTTTTCTCATATATGAACCCAGATAGTTTTCATTATTATAAATGGGGAGGTCCCTAAAATGTGTTCTATGGGGAACTGACTTAATTAGGCCTAGTCTACTCATCATTACTTAAGACTTTGAATGAATGATGATAGTGGTTTCAAATAAATGGTCAACTCAGTCTAAGCAAAGCCGACCTCAGTTGTCCAAAATCCAGGTCCCTTGAGGACCACTTGTTCAGCTAGATGGTGGATTAGTGAGTTATTTTTCAATACTATGATTTAATTTCCATTTTGTTGGCTGTTGCAGCTTCAATGGTCCATGTTACAGCTGATACCTGTCAGGTAATGAGCTCAGCAATATGGATTTACAAGGTGAAGAATCTCCTCAAAGACTAGTGTCTCTGGGAAAGACTTGTCCATACCAAACAGGATGGTCATAATGTCAATTCTCCTACATGTTTATCACAGGGAATAGTGTGTGTATATGTGTATCCACGTAATTTTATGCTCCCCTCTCCACCTCCCAGTCATTACCATAGAATTCACAGCACAGGAGCAGGCCATTCAGTCCATCTGGACCATGCTGTTGTTTATACTCCTCACAAACCGCCTTCATTTTACATCATCAGCATATTCTTCTACTCCCTTGCTATCACTGTACCATCATCTCCTTTGGGGATATGTTGATGTAGTGGTAATGTCGCTGAACTAGTAATCCAGAGTCCCAGGCTAATTCTCTGGGCACATGGGTTCAAATTCCACCATGGCAGCTGGTGGAATTTAAATTCAATTAATAAAATTTGGAATTGAAAGCTAGTCTCAGTATGAAACTATCATTGATTGTTGTAAAAACCCACCTGGTTCTCTAATGTCCTTTAGGGAAGGAAATCTGCCATTCCAGATCCACAGCAATGTGGTTGACTCTTAACTGCCCTCTGTAATGGCCCAACAAGCCACTCAGTTCAAGAGCAGTTAGGGATGGGCAACAAATACTGGCCTTGCCAGCGACGCCTACATCCCATAAAAGAATATCCAGTCTCTCCTTTAATGTATCTATAATATTTGCCTCAATCACTGCTGGTGGTAGCGAATTCCACATTTTACTCCACTCTGGGTAAAGAAGTTTCTCCTGAATTTCCCATTTGATTTATTAATGATTTATTAATGGCCCCCAGTGGAAACATATTCTCTATGTCTATCTTCCCTTTTGAACCTCTTCATAAATTGTAAAGACCTCTTATTAGGTCACCACTCTCATACTGCACTGAGAAGAGGGTCTTCAGTGAAGGATTTTTAGCCAACATGTGCCACAGATAATGTGACAGGTGTAAAAAAAGGTTTTGAGGCATCAAGTTACAACAAGTCAGTCACAGGTAAGGTACCCAGGGCATTGTGTTTTGAAATAGTGGACTCCACTGTATCAGACTGTGTTGTTAATGATTCAGTGCATCAAGTTGCATGTCCCTGTGCCCCTCCCCTCTTGTTAGGCACCATGAATGAGAACAGTGTTAAGGGGGTTATCAAGCCTGCAATGTTATTTATTGATTTATGTGGCTGTAAAGTTTTTGCAAATGATTTAGAGCTTGGGGATGCTGCCATTACTGTGGCACACTGCAGCATTCACACCTGACACTTGAATCATAATGGGTCTGTTTTCATCTGAAGCTGTGAAAACTGCAAAAAAGAAAAAAAATGCTCTTTATAAAAGGTAATAAAAAAGTGAAAAATAAAAGTCTCTGGACTCTCACTAATTGTCACCATTTTTCCCACGTTGCATGGTCAGGATGAGTTTGAGGAGAAGGTGCAGCAATTACCCAAGCACAGCAATGGAGTCAGTTTTCCACAACAACAACTTGCATTTATGCAGCACCCTTAACATAGTAAAACGTCCCAAGGTGCAACACTGTAGCATGATCAAACTTAAACTGACACTAAGCCACAGAAGATATTGGATCAGGTGAGCAAAGGCTTGGTAAAAGTGGTGGGTTTTGAAAAGCTTCGTAAAGAAGGAGAGGTAGAGTGGGAGGTTGCTAGGGGTTCGTGAGTGATGAGTGAATGGCACTTGGTGCAAGTTAAGATATGGGCAGCAGGGCTTTAGATGAGCTCAGGTTTAAGGAGGGTAACAGGTGGAAGGCTGGGCCAGGAAAACATTGAAATAGTGACGCCTCTAGACAACAAAGGCACAGATGAGAGTCTCAGCAGCAAATCAGACCATTGGAGTTGGCCTTGCCTTTTAAGGTTTTTACATTCAAATTATACACTCCTTTCTTGTCTAAGCAACAAGCTTAACATTAGTTTTCAAATTCTAGTCCTCTTTTTATCCATGTACATAAACTGTCAATCAATCTGCCCCTCTCTCTCTTCCTAAACCAATAATGTAATTTGTGACCTTGAGCTGCTGTGGTTCAGTGGATAGCACTGTCACCTCTGAGTCAGAAGGCTGCGGGTTCAAACCCCAGTGCAGAGACAAGGACTACTAAAATTTAACGGCAGTACTGAGGGAGCGCTGCATAGCCGGAGGTGCCAATCTATGAAGATGATATTAACTCAAGACCCTACCTGCTTTTTTAGGTGGATGTTAATCCCATGGCACTATTTAAAGAGCAAAGTTCTCTAGTGTTCTCACCAACATTCCTTCATCAGGCAGTACCAGCAAAATCTGATTAGCTGTGTTTTTTTAACCTCTTGGCTGTTCATGGGATCTTGCTATGTGCAAAGTGCTTTCTGCATTACTGTTCATTCCTCTTTTAAAACTCTCCTTAAAACCTACCTCTTTGACCAAGTTTTTGGACACCCATCCCAATACCTGCTCCTCTAGCTCACTGTTAAGTTGTAACTGATTACATTCCTATGAAGCGCTGTGGGACATTTTGCTATGTTGAAGGTGCTACATAAATGTATGTTGTAGTTATATGGTATTACATAGTATTTACAGAACAGAAACAGGCCATTCAACTGAACAGGTCCATGTTAATGTTTCTGCTCCACACATGCCTCCTCCAACCCTTCTTCTAGTACCTCCTCATAACAACAGTGACTGCCCTAGACATCAAGGCAGCATTTGACTGAGTGTGTCATCAAGGAGCCTTAGAAAAACTGGAGTCAATGGGAATAAGGGGGGGAACTGTCCACTGGTTGGTGTCATGCCTAGTACAAAGGAAGATGGTCGTGGTTGTCAATGGAGGTGAATCGTCTCAGTCCCAGGGCATCGCTGCGGGAGTTCCTCAGGGTAGTGTCCTAGGCCCAACCATCTTCAGTTGCTTCAGCAATGACCTTCGCTCCAACGTAAGGTCAGAAATGGGGATGTTTGCTTATGATTACAGAATGTTTAGCACCATTCACAACTCCTCAGACACTGAAGCAATCTGTGTCCATATGCAGCAAGACCTGGATAATATCCAGGCTTGGGCTGACAAGTGGCAAGTAACATTTGTGCCATACAAGTGCCAGGCAATGACCATCTCCAACAAGAGAGAATCTAACCATCGCCCCTTGACTTTCAATGGCATTACCATCTCTGAATCCCCCACTATCAACATCCTAGGGCTTACCATTGACCAGGAACTGAAATGGACTAGCCACTGTGTCTACAAGAGCAGGTTAGAGGCTGAGAATTCTGCAGCAAGTAACTCACCTCCTGATTCCCCAAAGCCTGTCCACCATCTACGAGGCACGTCAGGAATGTGATGAATACTCTCTGCCTCCTGGATGAGTGCAGCTCCAACAACACTCAAGAAGTTTGACACCATCCAGGGCAAAGCAGTCCACTTGATTGGCACTCCATCCAACACCTTCAAACTTCACTCCCTCCACCACCACTGATGCACAGTAGCAGCAGTGTGTACCATCTACAAGATGCATTGCAGCAACTCACCAAGGCTCCTTTGACAGCACCTTTCAAACCCACAACCTCTACCATCTAGAAAGACAAGGGCAGCAGATGCATGGGAATACCACACACAAGTTCCCCTCCATGGCACACACCACACTGATTTGGAAATACATTGCCATTCCTTCACTGTTGCTGGGTCAAAATCCTGGAACTCCATCCCGAACAGCACTGTGGGTGTACCTACACCACATGGATGGCAGCAGTTAAAGAAGGTGGCTCACCACCACCTTCTCAAGGGTAATTAAGGATGGGCAATAAATGGCCTGGCCAACGGCGACCACATCCCGTGAAAGAATAAAGAAAAGAGACTGCACATCACAGTAACTGGTTCTGAAGTCTTTTGCTTTGTTTGCAAAGTAATAAGGTTGTATAAATGCAACCCTTTCTTCTAAGAGCTCCCAATATGGCCAATATTCATTCACCATTAATGCTATCTTCCTGTGGATGACGGAAAATTATTACACAACAGTCCTATAGAGAATCATAGAACTGGACAGAACAGAAGGTTGTTTGGCCCAGCGAGTCTGTCGCAGCTCTTTTGGGAGTATCCAGTTGGTCCCAATACCCCTGAAAATTTTTTCTCCAAGTAATTATTCAATTACCTTTTGAAGGCCACCATTTTTTTCATGTCGCCTTTAGTTCTTGCTCGTCACCTTAAATGTGTGCCCTCTCATTAGTAACCCTCCAGCCATTCATCTGCCATGTCAGCCAATTCCACCAGCCTTTCGACGTCCTCTTGAAGTCTATTACTACCTGCCTCAATGCTTACATCCAGGTGCTGTGTCATCTGCAAGATTTCAAAATTGTGCCCTGTACCCCACAAATCCAAGCCATTAATGTGCATCATAAACAGCAGTGATCCTTGTACAACACATTGGAGAACACCACAGTATACCTCCTAGCCTGAAAAAACAGCCATTCACCACAACTGTCTGATTTCTATCCCTTACCCAATGCTGCATTTGTGCCCGTTTTATCCCATGGTCTTCAAATTTGCCAACAAGTCTACTATGTGGCACTTTATCAAACGTCTCTTGAAAATCCATGCACACGTCAACCCTCTCTCTGTTATCTCAACAAAAAACTCAATCAAACACAATTCACTCTTAACTCCGTGCTGCCTCCTTTACTAGCCTGTATCTGTGCAAGTGACTGCTAATTTGCTCTGGGATTATTGTTCCCACCACGGACATGACACTGACTGGCCTGTGACTGTTAGGTGTGGCCTTTGTCCCTTTTTATGAACAAAGGTGGAACATTTGCAATCCTCCAGTTTAGGCAACTGTCCAGTGTCTAAGGAGGATGGAGTATTGCAGCCAGCATCTCTGCAACTTCCACCCTTACTTCACATAGCTGCTTCTTCTGTCACTTTGGCAATCATCGTTACTTTCAGTCAATACAATTCACTTTCAGTCGAAGGCTACACTGAATGAGAAACAGTGGTGTTTATCCTCTATGAGTAATATTAGCTTCCGTAACGCAACAATTCTAATAATAAACATGCTTGAGACACTCCTGAAAACTTAACAGGATTTCCTACATCCTTCCCATACTTTATGTGATGTACATCGTTGAAAAGCCAATTTGTTTTTTTTAAACAGATGACACTAGCCAATACTGTCCAGATCATGCATACATAAGACTGTTAAATCTAACTGCAATGTTGATTGAATGCTCTGCTTTAATTAGGATTGACAGTTACTGAGCAAAATATAACGTTTCAGGACAATCATTATCAATCTGCTGTTACAGGAGCAGCTACCTAATCTTGTCAGGACACTCACAGACAGGCTGTAGCCAGCCAAGTTTCACGCTCGCTCTGGGTCAGAAGGTTGTGGATTCAGGTCCCACTCATGAGATTTCAGCACATAATCAAGGCTGACACTCCCGGTGCAGCACTGAGGGAGTGCTGCAGCATCGGTGGTGTCGACTTTCAGGATGAAAGCACGATATGCAAACGTGTGATTTGCTTTACAGATAGAAAATAAACATTTCAAATCCCAACCAGACGCTCTGATGCCATTGCACAATAAAGGTGATTTATCAGCAGGTTGCTGGAAGATTTACCCTTTTATTGTGCAGGACCCTATTTTGGAGATGATCTAGTTGTGTATTATTGACAAGATGCATGCAGCAATTCACCAAAGCTACTTCTTAACAGCACCTTCCAAACCTATAACCTCCACCAGATAGAAGGACAAAGGCAGCAGGTGTGTGGGAGCACCACCAACTACAAGTTCCCCATCAAATCACACACCATCCTTACCTGAACATGTATCAGCCTTCCTTCATTGTTGCTGGGTCAAACAACAATTTCCCAGATGTGTTGATATAGGAGCTCGAACATTGGGGCTTCATCAGAGTGTCAATCAATCAATCCTGGAAGTCCCTAAGCAACAGCACAATGGGACATCTGCAGCACACGGACGATAACAGCTGAAGAAGGTGGCCCACCACCACCTCCTCAAGAGGCTACAAGGGATGAACAATAAAATGAAGATCTTTCCAATGACACCAACATCCCAAGAATGAACAAAAAAGTTACGAATGTGAGATACCAATCCCACACCAAATGTTCAACCTCCAGCTTAACTGATTACAGGTTGTAGGTTTACCCCAGAGGTTCCTCAGATGAAGAATTTCTAGTTTCACCCAGAAGTCTCTGGTGAAGCACAGAAGTGACAGAGGAGGAATTGGGGAGGAAGCATTAACATGTTAATAAAAAATAATAGCACTGTTTCAGTGTTGCAGCCTCTTTGTTGGAGTGCTTTGTAGGGTTGCCAACTCTCCCGGGTTGTCCTGGAGTCTCCAGGGATTGATGATTAGTCTCTAGGATAAAAGCAAAGTGCTGTGGGCGTTGGAAATCTGAAATAAAAACAGAAAATGCAGGACTGGCAGCGTCAGAAGAAGAGTCACATTCAACTTGAAATGTTAACTCTGTTTCTCTCTTCACAGAGGCCGCTCTGAGGTTCTCCAACACACTGTTTTTATTGATCCCTAGGACACTGCCGCCAGCAAAATCCCAGAGAGAAAATTCATAACGGCATTAAAAAGGGTCTTTTTAATATAATTTTCTTTTTGTTAAATAGTTATAAAAATATTGGAGATGGGAAGGAGGTAGGCTGTTCAACTTTCTTTTTCATTTTCTCAGGGGAACAAGTGTCACTGGCAAGGTCAGTTTTTATTGCCCATCCCTAATTGCCCTTGAGAAGATTTACAGTCAATCATCCAATTGAGTAACAGAGAGGCTGCTCAAGAAGGTCGGGCATCACAAGGATTAACATGCTGGATGACCCAATGGCGACAGAGTGTGAGGGCAGGGGGGGGAGAATGTAGAAGAGAAGGGGGACACAACTGGAGATGGAAGGTTATGAGGTGAAACCTCCAAGAAAAGTTAAATTGGAGTTGGAAGCCTTAGTGCCGTGTGCTGCAGAAGACCTTTATTGGGGAGCAAGAGAAAATATTTGAGGGTAAAAGTATTTGAGGAAAGTAGATAGGGATAAATATAACTGGCATTGAAGGCACTGCCAGTTGTTGTGATATCTCTGTGCTGTAATGCTTGCTAGAGCACACTGACAGACTTCTCTTAAAAAGCTTAAAGTGCGAGCCAGCTAAGCCATACTCTATTTTTATTTATTAGGTTATAATTGTTCTCAAATTAGTTTAAATATTTGGTACATTCTCTAACCATCATCAAGTACTGAAATATGTAGATAACAATGACAGCACTTTGATATTGACAATGACAGTATGATAAGGGGTGTAATATTGGAAATCTTCACCCAACTCCACTTAGTGGTCAGTTTCTAAAAAGGTGGGGGGCATGTGTTGGTGAAGAGGTCCAGAAGTGACACCTTCATCCTTGGTGTGAGGGCTGAGGGCTTTTTGTTAACCATGTGGGTTGGGTTTCGCAAGCGCAGACTGGTTGAGTACGGTCTGTACTCTGCCTATTACGAACAACCAAAGGAACATGCTGTGATTCGAACCGTTTATTGTTAGATGTGATTCTGTGATTGGACAGAACTTGCTGAACAATCCTGAGTGCACTAATAGTTACACTAACAACCAATTTAACATAATTAGTCGAACTCATAACATGCATCATTTACGCTTGCTAGAAGCAACACACATTCATACACGGACCCACAAAAGGAATATGTTCAAGCTTTGCACCTTTTTTGAATTACCAGGGAGCCTGTAGTTCCTCATTGCTTTTCCATGGCAATGCCATTCTCAACCAATCAGCACCCTTTTCTCCTATAGTATAAACTGTTGTGATCGTTTGAAATTTGGTATTCTTGTGTTTGTCCTCATGAGTACAAGATGAAAAGCTTCAACTACATGTCTCTCAACAATATTCAAGTTCCATACAACCAAGCAAATGTTTGTATTCTTAAGTGCCTCTTACCCACGGGGGAATTCCTTGCCAAATAATTGCATTTATTACATAACACAACCTATATTCTTATCTGACTGAGATTGGAAATTGGAGCCACTTTGTGGACAGTTTAACATTGTCTCCCACCAAACAGGAAGCTGGGAATGCTTCAAACTCCCAATCAGACAGCTGGCAGAAAGAGGAGGCTAGCTGGAGTTAACCACAGCACCATCCTATGCAATAGCAGGAGGTGTAACACCTGCCCCTCTAACTCCTCACCATCCATGGCCCTAAACACTCCTTCAAGGCAAAGCAGCAATTAACTTGCACTTCTTTTGATTATTCACTGTTCACATTGTGGTCCCTTCTACAGTGAGGAGACTAAACGCAGGCTGGGTGACTGCTTAGCGAAACACCTTCACTCAGTCCGCAAGCATGACCTCAACCTTCCTGTCACTTGCCACTTCAATTCACCATCTTCTTCTCATGCTCACATTTCTGTCCTTGGCCTGCTACAATGAGCCAATGAAGCCCAACCCAAATTGAAGGAAGAGCATCTCATCTTCCAATTAGGTACTTTACAGCCTTCTGTACTTAACATAGAGTTCAACAACTTCAGACTATGAACCCTGTCCTCAATTCTGATTTCCATCCTCCCATACACGCACCCGTGTCCCCGCCCAAGCGCTAGTCTATATCTTCTCATATTTTTGCTTTCAGACAGTGCTGACTTTTATTCCACTCTTAACATTTGCTTTAGTCTTTAATACTAGCAATACCAATCCCTTTATCTTGAAGATATCTTTGTCATTTAACCTCTCCTGACCTCCAACCTATCCCTGACCTTCTATTTTGCTCCACCTGTCCCTTCCCCCTTTTTCAACAGCATATAATCCATCACATTTCTGCCTCTCTTCAGTTCCGAAGAAGAACTATATTGGACTTGAAACGTTAACTCTGTTTCTCTCTCCACAGATGCTGCCAGACCTGAGTTTTTCCAGCATTTTCGGTTCTTATTTCAGGTTTCCAGCATCCGCTTCATTTTGCTTTTATTTTGAGGTTGCAGGTCAAAGGATAATGTGCAAACATACGAATAAGGAGCAGGAATAGGGCATCTGGCCCCTTGAGCCTCCTCTGCCATTTGATAAGGTCAAATGGCTGATCTGAATGTGGCCTCAACTCCACATTTTGTCTAGTCCCGATAACCTTTGACTCCCTTGTTAGTCAAGAAACTACCGCTGCTTTAAAAATATTCAATTACCCTGCCTCCATTGCACAGCAGGGAAAAGAGTTCCAAAGACTCATGACCCTTAGAGAAAAACTTTCTTCTTGTCTCTGTCTTAAATGGGAGACCCCTTATTTTTAACCTGTGTCCCCTAGTTCCAGTCTCTCCAACAGGGGCAACATCCTTTTAGTCAAGTCCCCTCAGGATCCTATATGTTTCAATAAAATTACCTCATTCTTCTGAACTCCAATGGATACAGACCCAGTCTGTCCAACCTGTCCTCATAAAATAACCCCTTCCCAGGAATTTGTCGAGTGAACCTTCTCTGAACTGCTTCTAAAACATTTATATCCTTTCTTAAATAAGGAGACCAAAACTATACACAGTACTTGAGATGTGTTCTCACCAACGCCCTGTACAACTGTAGCAAAACATCCCTATTTTTATATTCCATGTCTCTTGCAATAAACGACAACATTCCATTTGCCTTCCTAATCACTTGCTGTATCCACGTGCTAACCTTTTGTGATTCATGTACTGTGAATCACAGACTGATTCCAGGGATGGCAGGATTGTTGTATGAGGAGAGATTGGGCCGACTAGGCCTACATTCACTGGAGTTTAGAAGAATGAGAGGAGATCTCATTGAAAAACACAAAATTCTGACAAGGATGGCCAGACTGGATGCAGGGATGATGTTTCCTCTGGCTGACGGGGTCTAGAACAAGGGGTCACAGTCTCAGGATAGAGAATAGGCCATTTAGGACTATGATGAGGAGAAACTTCTTCAGAGGGTGGTGAACCTGTGGAATTCGCTATCACAGAAGGCTGTGGAGGCCAAATCACTGAATATATTTAAGGAGATAGATAGATTTCTGGACTCTAAAGGTGTCAAGGGGTATGGGGAGAGAGTGGGAGTACGACATTGAGATAGAGGATCAGTCATGATCATATTGAATGGTAGAGCAGGCTCATAGGGCTGAATGACCTGCTCCTGCTATTTCCTATGTTTCTATGTACCAGGGCACCCAGATCCCTCTGTACCTCAGAGTTCTGCAATTTCTCTCCGTTTAAATAATATGCTGCTTTTCTATTTTTTTCGCCAAAGTGAACAAGTTCACATTTTCCCACATTATATTCTATCTGCCAAATTTTTGCCACTCACTTAACCTTGGCAGATTCCTTATGTTCTCTTCACAACTTACTTTCCTACCTATCTTTTGTGTCATCAATATAGAAACCATACATTCGGTCCCTTCAGCCAAGTCATTGATATAAATTGTAAGTAGTTGAGGCCCCAGCACTGATCCCCATGGCACTCTACTCATCAGACATGCCAACCCAAAAATGACCTATTTATGCTTACACTCTGTTTCCGGTTAGCTAACTAATCCTCTATCCATGTTAATATGCTACCTCCCTACACCATGAGCTCTTATTTTGCATAGCAACCTTTGATGTGGCATCTGGTCTAGTGCCTTCTGGAAATCTATGTACTCTGCACCCACAGGTTCTCTTTTATCCACTTGTTGATTGTTACTTCCCCAAAGGACTTCAATAAATTAGTCAAACATGATTTCCCTTTCACAAAACCATGCTGACGCTGCCTGATTGCACTGAGGATTTTCTAAGTGCTCAGCTATAACTTCCTTAATAATAGATTCCAGCAGTTTCCCTATGACAGGTGTTAAGCTAACTGGCCTGTAGTTTCCTGCTTTCTGTCACCCTTCTTTCTTGAACAGAGGAGTCATCTTTGCTATTTTCCAATCTATTGGGGCCTTTCTAGAACCTAGAGAATTTTGGAAAATTAAAACCAATGCATCCACTATCTCAGCAGCCAATTCTTCTAAGGCCCTAGGATGAAGTCCATCAGGACCTGGGGATTTGTCATATTTTAGTTCTAATAATCTCCTCGGTACCCTTTCCCTGGTAATTGCAATCGTTTTAAGTTTCTCCCTCCCTTTCACCTTCTGATTCACAATTATTTCTGGGATGTTATTTGTATCCTCTACAGCGAAGACAGATTCAAATTATCTATTCAATTCATCCACCATTTCCTTATTTTCCATTATTAATTCCCCAGACTCTCTCCCTGGAGGACGAATGTTCACTTTGCTTACTCTTTTCCTTTTAAAATACCTGTAGAAACTCTATCTGTTTTTATATTTTTAGCTAGTTTTCTCTCATACTCTAATTTCTCCCTCTTTATTAATTTTTAGCCATTCTTTGCTGTTCTTTATATTCTGTCCAATCTTCTGACCTGCCACCTGTCTTTGCAGAATTTTACGCCTCTTCTTTCAATTTGATTCTATCTTTAACTTCTTTAGTTAGCTATGGATAGTGTGACCTTCCCTTAGAGTCTTTCTCTCTGGAATGTATCTTTTCTGAGTATTCTGAAATATCTCCTTAAATGTCTGCCACTGCATCTCCACTGACCTATCCTTAACCTAATTTCCCAATTCACTTTAGCCAGCTCGGTCTTCATGCCTTCATAATTATTTAAGTTTAAAACACTAATCTTAGATCCACTCATCTCTTTCTCAAACTGAATGTGAAAGTCATAATATGATCACTACTACCTGAGGTTATTAATTAATCCTGTCTCATTGCACATTACCAGATCCAGTACAGCCTGCTCTCTGGTTGGTGCTAAAACGTGCTGCTCTAAGAAACTGTCCCGAAAACACTACGAACTCATCATCTAGGCTACCTTTTGCCAATCTGATTTGTCCAATCTCTATGTAGATTAAAATCACCCATGCTTATCGCTGCACTTATCTCATAAGCTGCCATTATTTCTTCCTGTATACCCAGTGCTACAGCGTGGTTACTGTTAGGGGGGCCTATAAACCACTCCCACAAGTGATTTCTTACCTTTGCTATTTCTCATCTCTACCCAAATTGATTCTACATCTTGATCTCCAGAACTAAGGTCATCTCTCTCTATTGTACCAATGTTATCTTTAATTAACAGAACTACCCCTCCACATTTTCCTAGCTTCCTTCCTAAATGTCATGCACCTTGAGTATTCAGGTCTTGGTCTTCATCATCCTGCAGCCATGTCTCTGTAATGGCTATCAGATTATACATATTTCTATTTGCGCTGTCAATTCATCTGTTTTATTATGAATGCTACATGCATTCAGATACAGAGCCTTTAGTTCTGTCTTCTTACTATTTTTGAAACCTCCAGCCTTATCCGCTGGTGCACTCTTAGGTTTGTACATTCTGTCTCTTCCTGCCACACTCTGATCATCATTTCCCTTTTTCCTACATGCTCTCTTGCCTTGTCTTCTCTATTTGATTTAACACATCTTCCCAAACTTGATCCCTTGCCCCCAGTATTTAAAGCCCTCTCTACAGCCCTAGTTACTGCCCGCCGGAACACTTCTCGCAGCACGGTTCAGATGAAGACTGTCCTGATGGTACAGCTCCCACTTTCTGCAGTACTGGTGCCAATGCCCCATGAATTGAAACCCATTTCTCCCACACCAATCTTTGAGCCACACATTTAGTTCTCTAATCTGATTTACCCTACACCAATTTGCTCGTGGCTCAGGTAGTAATCAAGAGTTTATTACCTTTGAGGTTCTGCTTTTTAAGTTAGCCTCGAGCTGCTCATACTCCCTCAGCAGAACCTCTTTCCTAGTCACTGGTGCTCACGTGGACCATGGCCACTGGATCCTCCTCCTCCCACTGTAAGTTCCTCTCCAGCCTAGAGCAGATGCCCGGAACCCTAGCAACAGGCAGGCAACAAAACAGTCTGGACTCTCACTCTTGGCTACAAAGAACTGTGTCTATCCCCCTGACTATACTGTCTCTTACTACCACTACATTCCTATTAACTATACACCCTTCGCCCCACCAACACCCCCACCACTCCACCCCGCAACTCCCCACCCCCGCTTGAATGGCTTCCTGTACTATGGCGCCATGGTCAGTTTGCTCATCCCCCTACAGCCACCGCTTTCATCCATACAGACTGCAAAAACCTCAAACCTGTTGGACAATTGCAAAGGCTGAGGCTCCTCCGCTTCTAGCTTCTGGGTCCCTATACTTGCATCACTCACAGTCACACCCTCCTGTCCCTGGGGTGTGACTGCATCGTGGCCGTACCCTTCTCAGTCTCCATGTGAATATTTACCAAACCCATTTTAAACTAAGCTATCATGTACTAAGGTCAAAATTGAAAGTTAATCAGAGTCTGGGGAATGGGCAGATGATAAAATTGAACCATTCTAATTCTTAATTAGCATCCTAATATCCGACAACCGTGATCACAAACAGATTATCTGGTCATTATCTCAATGCTACTCGTGGGAGCTTGATATGCGCAAATTGGTGGCCCGATTTCCCTACCACATCTACATTTTGAAACAGGACATAATTGGCTGCAAAGTGCTTTGGGACATCCTGATGTTCTGAAAGATGCCACAGAAATTCAGCTTCTTCTTTCATAGAAAGTCCATTGAGAGAATCAGCAGCAGTTTTTTTTTACATTACTGTAACTGACGATCTCATGAAAATTGAACGGTTCCAGTTTTGTGTTAGCTTACACTGAATCAGATCACAGCCCTATCACTCACTCCGAGTGACCCACCATTTCCAATGGATTGAAGTTTCCTAGGCGATACTAGCAATTAACGTGTTTGTTCAAAATTCTTCTCACTGTTATTTTAAGGCAAGTGCTAAATGATTAATTTTAATGGGTTAATAGATGAGAAACTTGAGATATTGGGGCTATTTCCATCAAAGCAGGAGGAGATTTAAGGAAGGTTATTAAAATGATGAAGGATTTTGATTGGATGAATAGGGAGGGATTATTCCAACAACAACAACTTACATTTATGCAGCACTTCTAACATCGTAAAACATCCCAAGGTGCTTCCCAGAAATGCTGTCAAACAAAATTTGACACCAAACCACATGAAGGCATATTAGGACAAGTGACCAAAAGCTTGATCAAAGAGGTAGGTTTTAAGGCAGATCTTAAATTCAGAGAGAGAGAGAGAGAGGCAGAGAGGGTTAGGGAGGGAATTCCTGAGCCTATGGTCCAGGCGGCTGAAGGCACGGCTGTCAATGGTGGAGCAACTAAAATTGGAGGTGCTCAGGAAGCCAGAGGTCTCGGAGGTTTGTGGGGCTGGAGGAGATTAAGAGAAAGGGTGGGCCAGGGCAACAGGGGCACTGAACAGCAAGGTTGAGAACTTCAAAGTTAAGCACAGAGGGTGGGGGCAGTCAGTGAAAAGTCATCTGTTAAAAATCCTCACTCAGAGAGAGAGAGAGAGAGAGAGAGTGTTTCGGGGAACTTCCTTCATAAAGAGTGCTGCTGCAGTGGGAAACTGAGTGATTAAGGCAGAAGCCATTACATCTTCTAAGAGAAAATTAGATAAATGTAGGATCAAAGCAGAGATAAAATAAGCTTTGGGGAGGGCGGCAGGTGGGGGCAGAGGGGGCCAACTGGTTTAGTTTTGGAATTGCTTCAGAAAAGGGCTGGTGCAGACCCAATGGGCTGAACGGCCTCTTTCGGTGCCTTAAACATTTATGGCTTTCGTGTCAAGAGATTAGCTATAGGAACTCACAAAATTTTATCAACGCCCTCATTAATTAACTGCATACATTTCAAATCGAATTCATTATATCTGACTTGATTCTATTCATCCATTTAGACCCTGTTATGAAGGGAATTTCACTTTAGGCAGAAATCTTCACGGCCATTCACCCCCTCCTAACCGAGCACGCCAATGTCACGTGAAAGTCATCACCAGGTAACACATGGCAGCACTTGCATGGGGTGAGGAATCTGGTGTATAACAGATTCGTTGGACCTGGCTGTGCTCCCAAGGACAAGCTGTAGGCCAGGGAGATGTCTCATTTCTAAAATTAGCCTGGGGCTGGAATCTGCGCTGGAGACTTGCAGTACAGCCGAGGTTAATTTTAGTTCCTTCAAATTCTAAGAGAGGGGCCAGGGCAGTGCCACCTGCTTCACGTTCTAAGACAGTGTAACAGCTGAAAGAAGAGGGGAAGAATCCATCACTGTAACAGTATTTTAAATGTGCCTCCACTCTTCACTGGGTGCTTTGTTGTGTCTATATATGTTGTCACAGGCTCAGGATAAGGGGTGGGTCATTTAGGATTAAGATGAAGAGAAATTTCTTCACTCAGAGGATTGAGTGTCTTTGGAATCCTCTACCCCAGAGAGCTGTGGATGCTCAGTCATTGAGTATATTCAAGACTGAGGTCAACTGATTATTCGACACTGTGGCAATCAAGGGAGATGAGGAAAGCGCAAGAGAGTACAGTCGAGGTAGATGATTATCCAAGATCTTCCTGAATGGCGGAGCAGGCTCAAGGGTTCATATGGCCTATTTCTACTCTTATTTCTTATAGGTTTCCAGAAAAAAGCATTCTTCCAGGCCTTACAGGGCATCATAAGTCACACTCTCTGATGGTATCTCTCTTATAGGCACTTAATCCACCTTAGGGCTGGGGACTGAGTGGGTAATATTGCTGAACCAACAAGTATCATTACATTGGGGTCTGCTGGCTGTCAACTCTGTTTGGAAGTATTCATGGAGGTGTCATCACATGGCTTCCTACCTCCAAACACCACAACCCCTGCTTTCTGCCATTGGTCACCCAACATGTCCCAACTTCGCAGTTCCCCTCCCTCCTACACCAATCCTACCAGCCTCCTCCTTCCCTGATTCACTGGCTGTTGAAAACCATCCAAACAGCACTTTAACCCATCTCAGACATTTATACAACTAAATCAAGTGCTCAAAGGGTATTTTTGAACACCCCTCTGATTTTCCTCCAAGTTTGCTTGAAGCAGGGTCCTGGAAATTCCTGTAGACACCTGGATCATCCTGGCAGGTAAATGGGGTTGAGTGCGGGGCAGTTGCGATCTCACTGAATGGCAGAAGAGGTTCAGGGGACTGAAGGACCTCCTCTGCTCCTATATCTATTGCTGGTTCAACATTCATCTTCCTTCCCTTATAGGTCTACACAGGGGGCAAAGTGACCATCATGGTTGTGGTCTGACACCCACAGATAGACTTGTGTGCCAAGGGATGGCAATTAGCAGCAAGTCCCCTGGTTGTTGTATTTTTATTTCCTCCTCCCAAACTCAGTCGTCGTGAGGCCAAAACGTGCATAATTTAGAAATAAATTCAGAACCTTCTCGTGTGGGGTCCACGGCTGTAGCAGCGAGACCCAGCCCAAACTTGGAGACCCAGCCCAAACTTGGAGATCCAGCCCAAACTTGGAGACCCAGCCCAAACTTGGAGACCCAGCCCAAACTTGGAAACCCAGCCCAAACTTGGAAACCCAGCCCAAACTTGGAAACCCAGCCCAAACTTGGAAACCTAGCCCAAACTTGGAGACCCCAATGTAGGACTATGCACTAACATTGCCAGCCTCGGGTTAAGAGGTGACACGTTTCACATTATATGGGACACTACACAATGCAGACCAGCAGCAAGAGCCTGACCCATTGAATAGCGTAGACTGCAGTGGTCACAATAATGGACTAGCAAAGCCAGAGGTTCGCGTATAAATCCCACCAAAGTAAGTTGAGCCGAATAAAGCTGCTAATGTGTGGGTTAGGAGCCTTAAGAGGGCTCACTAATACTCTAGAAGGATGGGATCCTCTTACCCCGATCCAATCTGGCCTCCATGTGCCTCCAGTCCCACACCATCTGACTAATTCCTAATGTTCTCTTCAAAGGCCTAAAAACCATTCGGTTGCATCAACAACTCCTGTTAAGGGAGACAGTCATCAGGACAATAAATGAAGCCTTGCCAGTTTCACTATAAATCAATACGTAATAATCCGTGAACATGAAGGGTCAATACGACTTTAACAATGCAAACAATCCTCTTCGGCTGATGTGAAGAATTATTCATCACCTTTCTGCAATAATTGCACACTTTCTAATCTGGACCTGGATGATTTATTTTTAAACTCAGTATGACAACGATCCTCAATGAAAGGCACTGCTGTACCCCTTTGAATGGGCACATAACGTGGTGTGATCAAACAGGCTCTGGAAATGTCAGATTATTGTGTTTCACTCATGGACAGTGGATAGTATTCTAGCACAGTTAGTTCTCTGTGATGGGAGTGGCTCAGACACCTGGAGTTTTCAATTCAATATTAATGAAAGATCAAATGTTAATTCTTTTAATATCTGCGAAGCCTGATGTAAATTCACCAACTGAGCAAGGCTTCTCAAACTCCAACTCTCCTTTTAGTTATTTGGAGAATACCAGAGAAATATTTGAAGGAGAGAAAGTTACAGGGTTGTGAGGAGAGAGTGCAGCACTGCGATCAGTTTTGGATTGCTGCAGCACCGACACAATGGGCCAAATGGCCTCCTTCGATGCTGCAAGTTTTTGCTGCCGTGCTCTGCAATACAATAGTTGTGGGGGTCAAGAAAAGAGGGCCAAAGGCAAACGGGTCAAGGCTGATTTGGTCTAGAACGGCTGTGGGTGTGGGGGCGGGGGGTGGGGTGGTGGTCAAGAACGAGGTGGGGCGGTCAAGAAAAAGGGGGTCATTTATACAAGGTTCAATGTACGAGATTTAGGCCAGAGGGCAGGAGAAGCTTCTTCATACAGAGATGCCTTCACCAGTCCACCTGGTGATTAAACATAACTGAAATGTGGGAGCTAATGGTGCAACAAGAAAGACCTGGATTGGGACTTGCAGATGCTGGTGCTCCCGTGTGTCTGCTGCCCTTGTCCTTCTGGTTGTTGAAGGAGCCTTGGTGACCTATAGATAGTACACACTACAGCCATAGTATGGTGCTGGGAGTGGATGTTTTAAGTAGTGGGTGGGGTGCCAATCAAGTGGGTTGCTTTCTCCTGGGTGGTGTCAAGCCCCTTTAGCATTGTTGGAGCTGAACTCATCCAGACAAGTGGAGAGTATTCCATCACATTCTTGACTTGTGTCTTGCAAGTGTTGGGGAGTCAGGAGGTGAATCAATTGCCACATAATACTCAACCTCTGACTGTTCTAGGCCAAGACATTCATGTAGCTGTTTGAGTTGAGTTTTTGGTCAATGGCGACCCTAGAATCATGATAGCAATAGAGGTTGAAACAGCGGTTGGGAGTTGGCTAGTTGTACAGATGAGTAAAGATGGGAAGAATGGCCTACCTCATCTATTTTGATTTTGTCAGACTTACTGTCCTGTTTCTGTTTCCACTGCTGGACTTGCATTTACTGATTAAATTGCTTTTGCTCATTTAATTTCTTTTTAAATATGGCACTGGATTCAATGTGGAAACCTGATCTAAAATAGAAGCATTAGGTAACAGACAAAAACTGGCCCTCTCCAATTAGACTACACCATTGCTCAGATCACTTGGAACACAGTTTTTGTTCCAATGCTTTTGGTGGGCTGAGGGTCAGGCTGTGTGTTAAGTCACAACAGATGCTGCAGAAACACACTCAGGGAATCCTGACAACTCTCAAATTGTTCAGATAACACAGTTGCATCCAAAATGACACTAAAAGCTGATGGGACCAATTTAGAAGCACTCAGCCCCCATGTGCTTCTCTCATTGCTGATTTGTTGCTATGTTTTTCACCCACAGATCCCCCGGCACACACGCCCATGAGGAACATCTCCACTCATGCCACAACTTGAAAGAGTTGGCTCCTGGTGGTGTAGTGAGCAGTGTTGGTGTGTCTGTGTCTCTGGCCTACCAGCCACCCTGCCTCTACTGGGACACCCACTGCAATCGGAGACACATCTTCCCCTCTGTAGTTACCATAGAGTTCAGTACCACTTGCAGCGCTAATCTGTCTTTAAAACAGCTAGAGGATGCAGGAATACGAGGCCATTCAGCCCCTCAAGCCTGTGCCGCCATTCAGTCAGATCATGGCTGATCTGCACCTCAACTCTAATTAGCCTCTTGCTTCGTATCCCTTGATACAATAAAAAAACTCAGTGTTGAAAGTTCAAACTAACCCCCACATCCACATACTTTTGGAGAGCGTGTTCCAGGTTTCCACTGCCGTGTGTGAAAATGTGCTTCTTGACATCACCCCTTGATGATCTGAGTTTAAGATTATGTGCCTTTGTTCTGGACAACCCGCCCCCCCTGACAATCCCCCAAACCAGAGCAAATAATTTCTCTGTATCTACCCCACCCAATCCCTCTAACATTTTAAATACCTTGATCAGGTCATTTCTCAATCTTCTAAAAGCAAAGGGAATACAAGCCTCAGGGGAGAGGGTGGCATAGTGGTATTGTCGCTGGACTAGTAATCCAGAGACTCAGGGTAATGTTCTGGGGACCCAGGTTCAAATCCCACCACGGCAGGACAGACCCAGCAGAGGTGATGACACAGTGGTATACAGCCAGGAGGGAGTTGCCCTGGGAGTCCTCAACATCGGCTCCAGGCCATAAGAGGTCTCATGGCATCAGGTCAAACATGGGCAAGGAAACCTCCTGCTGATTACCATGTACTGGTCCTCCCTCAGCTGATGAATCAGTGCTCCTCCATGTTGAACACCACTTGGAGAAAGCACTGAGGGTGGCAAGGCACAGAATATGCTCTGGATGGGGGACATCAATGTCCATCACCAATAGTGGCTTGGTAGCACCATTACAGACCGAGCAGGACATAGCTACTAGACTGAGTCTGCGGCAGGTGGTGAAGAAACAAGGAGGGAAAAACATACTTGACCTCATCCTCAGCAATCTGTCTGTCACAGATGCATCTGTCCATGGTAGGAGTGACCACACCACAGCCCTTGTCTTCCTATTGAGGATATTCTCCATCGTGTTGTGTGGCACTACCACCGTGCTAAATGGGATAGATTTCGAACAGATCTAACAACTCAAGACTGGGCAACCATGAGGCACTGTGGGCCATCAGCAGCAGTAGAGTTGTACTCAAACCCAATCTGTAACCTCATGGCCTGACATATCTCCCACTCTACCATTACTATCAAGCTAGGGGATCAACCCTGGCTGAATGAAGAGTGCAGGAGGGCATGCCAGGAGCACCACCAGGCATACCTAAAAATGAGGTGTCAACCTGGTAAAGCTACAATGTAGGATTTTGCAGCATGCAATTCCACAACCACTGGATCAGATCTAAGCTCTGCAGTCCTGCCACATCCAGTAATAAATGGTGGTGGACAATTAAACAACTCACTTGAGGAGGAGGTTCCACAAATATCCCCTCAATGATGGGGGAGCCCAGCACATCAGTGCAAAAGAGAAGGCTGAAGCATTTGCTACACTCTTCAGCCAGAAGTGCCGAGTGGATGATCCATCTCGGCCTCCTCCGAAGGTCCCCAGCATCACACATGCCAGTCTTCAGCCAATTCGATTCACTCCACGTGATATCAAGAAGCGGCTGAAGGCACTGAATACTGCAAAGGCTATGGGCCCAACAATATTTCGGGCAATAGTACTGAAGACTTGTGCTCCATAACTTGCCGCGTCCCTAGCCAAGCTGTTCCAGAACAGCTACAACACTCTCATCTACCTGGCAAGGTGGAAAGTTGCCCAGGTATGCCCTTTACACAAAATGCAGGTCAAATCCAACCCGGCCCACTACCGCCCCATCAGCCTACTTTCGATCATCAGTAAAATGAGGGAAGAGGTCATCGACAGCGCTATCGAGCATCACTTGCTTCGCAATATTCTGCTCAGTGATACTCAGTTTGGGTTCTGCCAGAGCCACTCAGCTCCTGACCTCATTACATCCTTGGTTCAAATATGGACAAAAAAGCTGAATTCCAGAGGTGAGGTGAGAGTGATTGCCCTTGCCATCAAGGCCGCATTTGACCGAGTGTGGCATCAAGGAGCCCTAGCAAAACTGGAGTCAATGGGGATCAATGGGAAAAACTCTCTGCTGGTTGGAATCATACCTATCACAAAGGAAGATGGTTGCGGTTGTTGGAGGTCAATCATCTCAGTTCCAGGACATTACTGCAAGAGTTCCTCAGGGTAGTGTCCTAGGCCTAACCATCTTCAGCTGCTTCATAAAGTCAAAAGAGGGGATATTCGATGATTGCACAATGTTCAGCACCATTCACAACTCCTCAGATACTGTAGCAGTCCATGTCCAAATGCAGCAAGACCTGGTCAACATCCAGTCTAGGGCTGACAAGTGGCAAGTAACATTCGTGCCACACAAGTGCTAGGCAATGACCATCTCCAACAAGAGAGAATCTAACCATTGCCCCATGACACTCAATGGCATTACCATCACTGAATCCCCAACTATCAACATCCTGGGAGATACCATTGACCAGAAACTGAACTGGACTAGCCATATAAATACTGTGGCTAAAAGAGCAGGTCAGAGGTTAGGAATCCTGTGGCGAGTAACTCACCTCCTGACTCCCCAAAGCCTGTCCACCATCTACAAGGCACAAGTCAGGACTGGGATGGAACACTCTCCACTTGCCTGGATGAGTGCAGCTCCAGCAACACTCAAGATGCTTGACACCATCCAGGACAAAGCAGCCCGCTTGATTGGCACCACATCCACAAACATTCACTCCCTCCACCACCAACGCACAGTAACAGCAGTGTTTACCATCTATAAGATGCACTGCAGGAATTAACCAATGCTCCTTAGACAGAACCTTCTAGACCCACAACCGTTACCATCTGGAAGGACAAGGGCAGCAAACACATGGGAATGATACCACCTGAAAGTTCCTTCAAACCACTCACCATCCTAACTTGGAAATATATCACTGTTCCTTCACTGTCGCTGGGTCAAAATCCTGGAACTCTCTCTCTAACAGCACTGTGGATGTACCTACACCACATGGACTGCAGCGGTTCAAGGCGGCAGCTCACCTCCACCTTCTCAAGGGCAATTAGGGGTGGGCAATAAATACTGGCCTAGCCAGCGATACCCACATCCCACAAAGAAGATAAAAAAATAGCTTATGCTCATATGTTAACAAAGGGCCTATTCCGTGAACACTGGGAAATTGTTTTTGTTGTGATTAGAGATTAGCCAAAATGCTTGCAACAATAAATGCTGCTCAATAAAGAATGTGGTCCAAAAATATCACAGGGTCTATGTGGTTAGATAAAATATTCTTTTACCAAAAATGGGGAACTACATGGGCTATACCAACTTGTTTCAGTTGCTTGCACCACTACCAGCAAGTTCCCCTCCAAGCCACACACCATCCTGTCTTCGAAATATATCGCCGGTTCTTTATTGTCACTGGGTCAAAATCCTGGAACTCCCTCCCTAACAGCACTGTGGATGTACCTACACCACATGGACTGCAGCGGGTCAAGGAGGCTGCTCACCACCACCTTAAGGGCAATAAATGCTGGCCCAGCCATCAATGCCCACATCCCATGAAAGAATAAAAAATAAAAAATAAAATTTGACCTCTGGATCAGATCATGGTCCAAGCCACACAGGCGTTTGAGTTCATAATCTAGGCCAATGCTAGATAAATGAGGAAGTGCTGCATTGTAGAATGAGACATTCAGTTGTGGCCCCATATGACCTTTTAGCTGGATGTAAAAGATCCCACGGCAACTATTCCACAAGATTCAGAGGGCAAGTGGCAGATGAAGTTCAATGCAGAGAAGTGTGAGGTGATTCATTTTGGCGGGAAGAATATTGAGACACAGTATAAAATAAAGGGAGAAACTCTAAAGGAGGTGCCGGAACAGAGAGACCTCGGTGTACATGTACATAAGTCATTGAAGATGGCAGGCAGGGCATGTTGAGAGAGCAGTTAATAAAGCATATAGTATCTTCAGCTTTATAAATAGGGGTATTGAGTACAAGAGTAAGGAGGTCATGTTAAACTTGTATAAGACACTGTGTCCAGTTCTGGGCTCCATACTTGAGGAAGGATTTGAAAGCATTGGAGAGATTACTGAGGAGATTCACAAGAATGATTCCTGGGATGAAGAACTGTAGCTATGAGGATAGATTGGAGAGGTTGGGGCTGTTTTCCTTGGAGAAAAGGCGGCTGAGAGGAGACTTGACAGAGGTATTCAAGGTCCTGAGGGGTATGGACAGGGTAAATTGTGAGAAACTGTTCCCACTCAAGAGAGCATCAAGAACTAGAGGGCACAGATTCAAAATAATTGGCAAAAGTAAAAGTGATGTGAGGAAAAGTTTTTTCACCCAGAGGATGGTTGGAGTCTGGAATGAACTTCCTGAGAGGGTGGTGGAGGCAGGTTTGATTGAGTTATTCAAAAGGGAATTGGGTTGCTATCTGAAAAGAATGAATGTGCAGGGTTACAGGGATGAGGTAGGGGGGTAGGACTACGTAGAATGCTCTTTCAGAGAGCCGATGGAGACTTGATGGACCGAATGGCCTTCAGCACTGTAAAGGTTCTCTGAATCCTCCCCGGAGTCCTGCCCGACAACTGACCCTTGACCAGCATCACCACAACAAATGAACTCAGCTTCAATCCCACAGCTGTGTGCAGGGTCTTGCTATGCTGAATCTGGTTGCCACATTCGCCAGAGTAACAGTGGCTACACTTTCAAAAGTAATTCATTGCCAATGTCGTACTTTGGGACATCCTGAAGACATTTTAATGGGCTTTATAAATAGAGGAATTGAATTTAGAAGCAGGGAGGTTATGCTAAACCTTTATAAAACAAGGGCTTGGCCAATGTGTTTGATTCTGGGCACCACATTTTAGGAAAGATGTCATGGCCCTGCAGCATGGTGCAAAAGAGATTTACCAGAATGGTATTAGGGATGAGGAACTTCAGTTATGTGGAGAGGCTGTAGAAGCTAGGGTTGCTCTCTTTACAGCAGAGGTGGTCAGGGGTGATTTAATAGAGGTTTTCAAAATCATGTATGGCTTTGATAAGAGTAAATAAGGAGAAACTGTTTTCAGTGGCAGAAGGGTTGGTTAGTAACCAGGGGACACAGATTTAAGGTATTCGCAAAAGAACCCAAGGTGACATACGAAAGCTTCTTTTTTTAATTCCGCAAGTTATGATGATCTGGAATAGATGTCTGAAAGGACAGTGGAAACAGATTCAATAGTAACTTTCAAAAGAGAGCCGGATAAATACTTGAAGGGAAAAGATTTGCAGTGCTATGGGGGAAAGAGCAGGAGAATGGGGACTAATTGGATAGATCTTTCAAACAGCTGGCAGACACAATGGGCCGAATGGCCTCTTTCTGTACTGTATCATCCCATGATTTGAAAATCCATCTCTCTGACCAAGTCTTCCCTTCCAACTCTTTCATAAAGGCTCATTGTTTGTTCCATTTCGCACCTCTCATATACCGATGGGATGTATTCTTGCACTAAAGGTGTGCTAGAAATGCAAATTGCTCACTCACTCATACTACTAATTTTAGACAGGCATTGCCCAGCTTACTTCAACTGGCTTAATATATGCACAACAGCATTCGCAGGAGCCGAACATGAGTGTGTTAAATATTCAGCTTGAATTTGCCAATTGGACATTCGATCTGGCCGACATCAGCCAACCATTTACAACCATTTACAATAATTCCAATTCCATGTTTTTGGAATATCAAAGTTCCCCAAAGCAGCTTCTTACATAAACTAATCCAGGTCACAAATTTCAGAGACCTCCTCAGAAGTTGGCTCCAATCACATCCGAGCATATCCCAGGGTGTATTTGTCATGTTCCATGTGCTCTCCACTCCGGTTCCGCTCCAACACCTCTCGGCCTTGTCCGTGTGCCCACCGTTTTCAGAAGACTCCGTTTGGCCTCTCCCCTTGACTGCATACGGCTTCACCAACCCCCAACTCCCCTTTCTCCTGAGTCAGAGTCACAGGTTCAAGGCCCCACTCCAGGCACTTAAACACAAAATCTAGACTGGAGTGGTGGAGGGGTTGTCTTGTGGAAGAGTAGTCACATCAAGGCCTCATCTACCGTCTTATGTAGACAGAAAAGACGCCACTGTCACTATTTCAAAGAAGAGCGAAGGAGTTTTCCCTGATCTCTCAGCTAATATTTATCCCTCAATCAACATAATAAAAATCAAACAGCAAATAAGGACACTATTCAACCCATCATCTGCTTCAAAAGATCTGTTCAACATCAAAAAAGCAGATTATCTGGTCATTATCATACATTGCTGTTTGTGGGGTCTTCTTGTGTGCAAATTGGCTGCCTACATTATAACAATGAATAGACTTCAAAAGTAACTCATTGGTTTTTAAGTGCTTTGGAAAGTCTGAGGTTATGAAAGGCGGTATATCGTGAGAGCTCGATTTTTTTCTCTCCTTCAGTTTTCTGTCTGGTAAACAGGTGTCATTCTGCACACAGGAAACGCTGCAGTAAGAATATTTAGGAGATAAGTGAGTGTTAGCTATACCTGTGCTTAACCAAGTAAAGGAATGCATATGTTTTATGACATCTAATTTGAAGCAGCTCACCACACGCTGAGAACGCGATGTGCACATGAGGCATGTTACATTTCCTGACAATGCATTGAGACGGTACAGGCTTGAAGCTGGGAGAGGCAGTTACATTCTGAACTGCCTTCTTCTGACCACTTCCAACAACCTTGTGCCACAGTTTCTATCTTAGAACGCTCATACTTCCTGATTCTGTCCCCGCAAGATCCTGTTGCATCAGTTAGTTTCACATGAGCTGAGTCGCCTTGAGTGGGGCTTGTGCAAGCCACATGATAGCGTTTTTGCAACGATGGCCTTCCTTTAGCTGTTCCTGTTGGCAGACTCCTCAAGCAACAACTTGAATTTATATAGCACCTTTAATGTAGTCAAACGTCCCAAGGTACTTCACAGAAGCGTTATCAAACAAAAGTTGCACCAAGGCACAAAAGGAGATGTTACGGTAGGTGGCCAAAAGCTTGGTGAAAGAGGCAAAAAGAAACTTACCTTTATTTATGTAGTACCTTCCATGAGTTCAGAATGGTTTTAAGGAACGTTTTAAAGGAGGAGCGGGAGGGAATTCCAGAGCTCAGAGCCTCAACAGCTGAATGCACAGCTACCAATGGTGGAGTGAAGAAAATCGATGAGGCACAAGGAGCCAGAATTGAAGGAGAGCAAAGACCATGGTAGGGCCATGGGTTACAGAGATAGGGAGGGGCGAGGGCATGGAGGAATTTGAACATAAGGGTCAGAATTTTAAATTCGAGGCATTGCCAGACTGGGAGCCACTGCAAGCCAACAAACACGGTCGGGAGGGATGCGGGGTGGTGACTGGTGAGCGGGATTGCGCTTTAGGATACAGGCAGAGTTTTGGATGAGTTGAAGTTTACAGAGGGTGGGAGGACAGACAGGGGAGCAAGTCAGGCATGCAGCATCTTTTTAGTATAATTGGGAGTTTTGAATGTTGCTCCTGTAATTGCACAGGGGCTGACAGTGGGACTGGGCACATGGGCCATTTTATTTCGAGTGGTTTCTGGTGAACTTTGGATGCGATAAGTCAAAAGCAAAGTAGATGAGATCAAAAGGGGAAATGAAAATCTTAAGGGTCTGTGCTAGTTGCAGAAATTGAACTGCAATAGATTTGAGAAGCGGTAACACACAGATCAGGAATTACAAAAGACTGCTGTGGTGTAAGTGTGTAAATTAAACCCAGTGAAGTTTCAGTAACCCTATTCTTAACAGTGCACTGCTGCAAGAGAGATCGCCTTTGAATTTAGTTTTGGCCATCTGTGGTTGATAAATATATAATTATCTGCAATTTAAAATCATGCACAGTGAAAAAACCTCTAAATTTAGACTCTGTGGACTTCACTGACTCAGCTTAAAGTATCACCCTTTTTAAGACTGCAGGCAGCTCCCACTGATTAGGATAATTTTAGGATTAAAAATGAACTTTCGGCCCTCCCTCAAGATGTCTGTTTGTTGGGAAATGGCTTGCACTGATGTGTAGAGGGTTAAATGGAGTATTGCCTGTGGGGAGTAACTGTGGCTGAGAGTGCTGGATAGTGGATTGAATCATACAGCACAGGAGGAGGCCATTCAACCCATTGTGCTTGTGCTGGCTCCTTGAAAAGAGCTATCCAAATTAGCTCCACCCCATCACTTGCTCTTTCCCCATAAGCCTTGCAAATTTTTCCTTTCCAAGTAACTATCCAAATTCCTCGCGAAAGAATCTGCTCCCACTACCCTTTCAGGCAGTACCTAGAAACATAGAAGCTTAGAAAATAGGAGCAGGAATAGGTAATTTGGCCCTTCGAGCCTGCTGCGCCATTCAATATGATCATGGCTGATCCTCTATCTCAAATCCATATTCCCACACTCTCCCCATGCCCCTTGACATCTTTAGAGTCTAGAAATCTATTTCCTTCTTAAATATATTCAGTGACTTGGCCTCCAAAGCCTTCTGTGGTAGAGAATTCTACAGGTTCACCACCTTCTGACTGAAGAAGCTTCTCCTCATCTCAGTCCTAAATGGCCTATTCTGTATCTTGAGACTGTGACCCCTTGTTCTAGACCCTGTCAGCCAGAGGAAACATCATCCCTGCATCCAGTCTGGCCATCCGTCAGAATTTTATACGTTTCAATGAGATCTCCTCTCATTCTTCTAAACTCCAGTGAATACAGGCCTCGTCGACCCAATCTCTCCTCATACGACAATCCTGCCATCCCAGGAATCAGTCTGGTGAACCTTCGCTGCGCTCCCTCTATGGCAAGTATATCCTTTCTTCAGTAAGGAGGCCAAAACTGCACACAATATTGCAGGTGTGGTCTCACCAAGGCTCTGTACAGCTGCAGTAAGACATCCTTGCTCCTGTACTCAAGCCCTCTCACAATGACGGCCAACATACCATTTGCCGCCTTAATTGCTTGCTGCACATGCATCCTTGCTTTCAGTGATGGTGTACAAGGACACCCAGGTCCCTTTGTACATTAACATTTCCCAATCTATCACTGCTTAAATAATACTCTGCCATTCT
Organism: Cetorhinus maximus; assembly: GCF_964194155.1. NCBI lineage: Eukaryota > Metazoa > Chordata > Chondrichthyes > Lamniformes > Cetorhinidae > Cetorhinus > Cetorhinus maximus. The sequence continues at coordinate 22,440,232 of NC_135888.1, forward strand.
GTTGTCCTACCGAAGTGGATAACTTCACACTCATTCATGTTATGCTGCATCTGCCTCACTCAACCTGCCTAAATCGCCGTGAAGCCTCTTAACACCCTCCTCATTGCTCACATTCCCATCAAGCTTTGTGTCGTCAGCAAACTTGGAAATATTACATTTGGTTTCCTAATCCTCATCATTGATATATACTGTGAATAGCTGGCGCCCGAGCACTGATCCCTGCGCTACCCCACTAGTTACAGGCTGCACCTCTGAAAAAGACCCATTTATTCCTACTCTGTTTCCTGTCTGCTAACCAATTCTCAATTCATGCCAATATATTACTGCCAATTCCACGTGCTTTAATTTTACATACTAACCTCTTATGTGGTACTTTATCAAAAGCTTTCTGAAAATCCAAATACACCACATCTACTGGTTCTCCCTTATCTATTCTGCTAGTTAAACCAAGGTGTCATTGGAAATAGTTTCTCCTAATTTACTCTATAAGAACTCCTCATAATTCTGAACGCCTCCATTGTATCTCTTTTTAAGGAGAATAACAGCAACTTCTCCAGTATCTCCACACAACTGAAGTCTTTCATCCCTGGTACAATTCTGGCTGTGGCAGAGAGGATTGTGTCTTTGGACGTGTATTGGAAGCAGAGGGAGGCGCCAGACACTAGAGAAACAGCACAACTAAGAGGTCGGTTTCGGATTCCTTCAGTCGCATGACAGGACGAGCACCATGCCTCCCACCCCTCCCCCTTCCACGTTCTAAACATCCACAGTTCCAAAGTGTTGCCAGACCTATCCAGAGTCTGGTTCATGTGTGAACTTGTACAATAGGCGTTGAAGGTTGTTTGAACAGGGAAAGCATCGTGGCTGAGCTTGTTCCTGTGCATGCACTGTCCAACAGGGCTGGGAGGGGCAGACGTTAATTGTTTATCAATTGTGGTGAACCAAATGCAGGAGGAAGGTATTGACTGGGTTAAAAACAAAAAGCTAAAAGCTACTGCGGATGCTGGAAATCCAAAACAAAATAAAAACAGAATTACCTGGAAAAACTCAGCAAGTCTGGCAGCATCGGTGGAGAAGAAATCAGTCAACGTTTCGAGCCCTCATGGCCCTTCAGCAGAACTGAAGCATAGTTTCAACAAGGGAGAAATATAAATTGGTTTAAGGTGGGTGGGGGGGAAGAGACACATTGAGGGTGTGGTGTGAGCAGATAATCAAAAGATGTCAGAGACAAAAGGGTCAAAGAGGTGTTGAAGGTGGTGGTCTTTGTCTGAGAAAAGTGCTAATTAAGAATGCAAGACAGGATATTCAAAGTACAGCTCTAGTGGGGGTGGGGTGGAAAGACTAAATGTTTTAGTTTTAGATTTAAAAATAATGGAAATAGGTGGGGAAAGAAGAATCTATATAAATTATTGAAAAAAAAGGCGGGTGGGGGGGGGGAAAGAAACGGGGTGGGGATGGGGGGAGGGGGAGTTTAAGATCTAAAGTTGTTGAATTCAATATTCAGCCCAGAAGGCTGTAAAGTGCCTAGTCGGAAGATGAGGTGCTGTTCCTCCAGTTTGCGTTGGGCTTCACTGGAACAATGCAGCAAGCCAAGGACAGACATGTGGGCAAGAGAACAGGGTGGAGTGTTAAAATGGCAAGCGACAGGGAGGTTTGGGTCTTTCTTGCGGACAGACCGCAGGTGTTCCGCAAAACGGTCGCCCAGTTTGCGTTTGGTCTCTCCAATGTAGAGGAGACCGCATTGGGAGCAACGAATGCAGTAGACTAAGTTAGGGGAAATGCAAGTGAAATGCTGCTTCACTTGAAAGGAGTGTTTGGGCCCTTGGACGGTGAGGAGAGAGGAAGTGAAGGGGCAGGTGTTGCATCTTCTGCGTGGGCATGGGGAGGTGCCATAAGTGGGGGTTGAGGAGTAGGGGGTGATGGAGGAGTGGACCAGGGTGTCCCGGAGGGAACGATCCCTACGGAATGCTGTCAAGGGGGGTGAAGGGAAGATGTGTTTGGTGGTGGCATCATGCTGGAGTTGGCGGAAATGGCGGAGGATGATCCTTTGAATGCGGAGGCTGGTGGGGTGATAAGTGAGGACAAGGGGGACCCTATCATGTTTCTGGGAAGGAGGAGAAGGCGTGAGGGAGGATGCGCGGGATATGGGCCGGACACGGTTGAGGGCCCTGTCAACGACCGTGGATGGAAAACCTCGGTTAAGGAAGAAGGAGGACATGTCCGAGGAGCTGTTTTTGAAGGTAGCGTCATCAGAACAGATGCGACGGAGGCGAAGGAACTGAGAGAATGGGATGGAGTCTTTACAGGAAGCGGGGTGTGAGGAGCTGTAGTCGAGGTAGCTGTGGGAGTCGGTAGGCTTGTAATGGATATTGGTGGACAGTCTATCATCAGAAATTGAGACAGAGAGGTCAAGGAAGGGAAGAGAAGTGTCAGAGATGGACCACGTGAAGATGATGGAGGGGTGGAGATTGGAAGCAAAATTAATAAATTTTTCCAGGTCCCGACGAGAGCATGAAGCAGCACCGAAGTAATCATCGATGTACCGGAGAAAGAGTTGTGGGAGGGGGCCGGAGTAGGACTGGAACAAGGAATGTTCCACATACCCCATAAAGAGACAGGCATAGCTGGGGCCCATGCGGGTACCCATAGCCACACCTTTTATTTGGAGGAAGTGAGAGGAGTTAAAGGAGAAATTGTTCAGTGTGAGAACCAGTTCAGCCAGACGGAGGAGAGCATTCAAAGGATCATCCTCCGCCATTTCCGCCAACTCCAGCATGATGCCACCACCAAACACATCTTCCCTTCACCCCCCTTGACAGCATTCCGTAGGGATCGTTCCCTCCGGGACACCCTGGTCCACTCCTCCATCACCCCCTACTCCTCAACCCCCACTTATGGCACCTCCCCATGCCCACGCAGAAGATGCAACACCTGCCCCTTCACTTCCTCTCTCCTCACCGTCCAAGGGCCCAAACACTCCTTTCAAGTGAAGCAGCATTTCACTTGCATTTCCCCTAACTTAGTCTACTGCATTCGTTGCTCCCAATGCGGTCTCCTCTACATTGGAGAGACCAAACGCAAACTGGGCGACCGTTTTGCGGAACACCTGCGGTCTGTCCGCAAGAAAGACCCAAACCTCCCTGTCGCTTGCCATTTTAACACTCCACCCTGTTCTCTTGCCCACATGTCTGTCCTTGGCTTGCTGCATTGTTCCAGTGAAGCCCAACGCAAACTGGAGGAACAGCACCTCATCTTCCGACTAGGCACTTTACAGCCTTCTGGGCTGAATATTGAATTCAACAACTTTAGATCTTAAACTCCCCCTCCCCCCATCCCCACCCCGTTTCTTTCCCCCCCCCCACCCGCCTTTTTTTTTCAATAATTTATATAGATTCTTCTTTCCCCACCTATTTCCATTATTTTTAAATCTAAAACTAAAACATTTAGTCTTTCCACCCCACCCCCACTAGAGCTGTACTTTGAATATCCTGTCTTGCATTCTTAATTAGCACTTTTCTCAGACAAAGACCACCACCTTCAACACCTCTTTGACCCTTTTGTCTCTGACATCTTTTGATTATCTGCTCACACCACACCCTCAATGTGTCTCTTCCCCCCCACCCACCTTAAACCAATTTATATTTCTCCCTTGTTGAAACTATGCTTCAGTTCTGCTGAAGGGCCATGAGGGCTCGAAACGTTGACTGATTTCTTCTCCACCGATGCTGCCAGACTTGCTGAGTTTTTCCAGGTAATTCTGTTTTTATTTTGTTTTGGATTTCCAGCATCCGCAGTAGCTTTTAGCTTTTTGTTTTTATCTTTGTGTTTGATTGACTGCCACCTCTCTTCAAAAAAATGCCCTCTTGGAAGAAGTATGGTTCTGTCCTCCGACAGGATTTCCGACTGTCTCTTCTGCCCTGCTCACCTTCATTGCTTTCCATTTCTCTCCTGGTGTTTGACAAGGTGTTTACTAAAACCCGCTTTCACAGCCATATCTCCTTTCTCAGTGACTGTCTCCGTCTCCGACTCACCCCACGTGGATTTCAACTGAAATTCCATCCCTCTTGTTTCGAACCCACCCAGGATTACAGGTATCTCCGGGACATAAAACGTTTCTCGGACTGCTGTTCCCGTCGCATTCTGAGATCCACACTCAGAGCCATGCGCCGCCATATGAACACACTTGACCTCTCCCTCCAGCAGCACCGCCGCACCCTTTTTCAAAGCTGCGCGTGCCCCCAGTTTCATTTTATTCTTCGCCTCATCCGTCGCCTCAACAAGAAACTTTTTCTCTTTCTCTCAAGTGCTAAGGAACGCAAGCTCCAACAACTCATCGACTCCAACACCCATCGGGGACCCTCCACCCCTGCTTGTCCCTCCGTCCTCACCCCATCTTCCAATCCCAGCCCCAGCCGCATATTCACTATACCCCCTGACCTTCCCCTCTCCGATGCTGAACGTTCAGTGCTCAGCAAAGGACTTAGTTTCATACCCTTACGCCCTCATCTCAATGAATTTCGGGCTCGGCATGATGCTGAACTCTTCTTCCGCCGTCTTCGTCTCCGTGCTCACTTCTTTGGGCAGGAGTCCTCTCCCCGTTCAACGGATCCTTTTACCCACCTCCAATATTCTCCCTCCACTTGGACCCCTCCCTCTGGATTCTTACCTTCTCTTGATCTTTTCATTGAGAACTGTCGGCGTGACATTAGCCATCTCAATTTCTCTGCTCCTCTCACCCATTCTAATCTGTCTCTCTCTGAACTCACTGCACTCCGTTCTCTCAGGTCCAACCCCAACATTGTCATCAAACCCGCTGACAAGGGTGGTACTGTTGTTGTCTGGCGCATTGACCTCTACCTCGCGGAGGCTGAGCGTCAACTCGCAGACGTTTCCTCCTACCTCTCCCTGGACCATGACCCCACCACAGAACATCAAGCCATTGTTTCCAGGACTGTCACTGACCTCATCTCCTCTGGAGATCTTCCTCCCACAGCTTCCAACTTGATAGTCGCCCAACCTCGGACGGCCCGCTTCTACCTCCTACCCAAAATCCACAAACAGAACTGTCCTGGCAGACCGATCGTGTCAGCCTGTTCCTGCCCCACGGAACTCATTTCTCGTTATCTTGACTCCCTTCTCTCTCCCCTTGTCCAGTCCCTTCCCACCTACATCCGTGATTCCTCTGACACCTTACGTCACATCAACAATTTCCAGTTCCCTGGCCCCAACCGCTTCCTCTTCACCATGGATGTCCAATCCCTCTACACCTCCATCCCCCACCAGGATGGTCTGAGGGCCCTTAGCTTCTTCCTTGAACAGAGGCCCCAACAATCCCCATCCACCACTACTCTCCTCCGTCTGGCTGAACTGGTTCTCACACTGAACAATTTCTCCTTTAACTCCTCTCACTTCCTCCAAATAAAAGGTGTGGCTATGGGTACCCGCATGGGCCCCAGCTATGCCTGTCTCTTTATGGGGTATGTGGAACATTCCTTGTTCCAGTCCTACTCCGGCCCCCTCCCACAACTCTTTCTCCGGTACATCGATGATTACTTCGGTGCTGCTTCATGCTCTCGTCGGGACCTGGAAAAATTTATTAATTTTGCTTCCAATCTCCACCCCTCCATCATCTTCACGTGGTCCATCTCTGACACTTCTCTTCCCTTCCTTGACCTCTCTGTCTCAATTTCTGATGATAGACTGTCCACCAATATCCATTACAAGCCTACCGACTCCCACAGCTACCTCGACTACAGCTCCTCACACCCCGCTTCCTGTAAAGACTCCATCCCATTCTCTCAGTTCCTTCGCCTCCGTCGCATCTGTTCTGATGACGCTACCTTCAAAAACAGCTCCTCGGACATGTCCTCCTTCTTCCTTAACCGAGGTTTTCCATCCACGGTCGTTGACAGGGCCCTCAACCGTGTCCGGCCCATATCCCGCGCATCCTCCCTCACGCCTTCTCCTCCTTCCCAGAAACATGATAGGGTCCCCCTTGTCCTCACTTATCACCCCACCAGCCTCCGCATTCAAAGGATCATCCTCCGCCATTTCCGCCAACTCCAGCATGATGCCACCACCAAACACATCTTCCCTTCACCCCCCTTGACAGCATTCCGTAGGGATCGTTCCCTCCGGGACACCCTGGTCCACTCCTCCATCACCCCCTACTCCTCAACCCCCACTTATGGCACCTCCCCATGCCCACGCAGAAGATGCAACACCTGCCCCTTCACTTCCTCTCTCCTCACCGTCCAAGGGCCCAAACACTCCTTTCAAGTGAAGCAGCATTTCACTTGCATTTCCCCTAACTTAGTCTACTGCATTCGTTGCTCCCAATGCGGTCTCCTCTACATTGGAGAGACCAAACGCAAACTGGGCGACCGTTTTGCGGAACACCTGCGGTCTGTCCGCAAGAAAGACCCAAACCTCCCTGTCGCTTGCCATTTTAACACTCCACCCTGTTCTCTTGCCCACATGTCTGTCCTTGGCTTGCTGCATTGTTCCAGTGAAGCCCAACGCAAACTGGAGGAACAGCACCTCATCTTCCGACTAGGCACTTTACAGCCTTCTGGGCTGAATATTGAATTCAACAACTTTAGATCTTAAACTCCCCCTCCCCCCATCCCCACCCCGTTTCTTTCCCCCCCCCACCCGCCTTTTTTTTTCAATAATTTATATAGATTCTTCTTTCCCCACCTATTTCCATTATTTTTAAATCTAAAACTAAAACATTTAGTCTTTCCACCCCACCCCCACTAGAGCTGTACTTTGAATATCCTGTCTTGCATTCTTAATTAGCACTTTTCTCAGACAAAGACCACCACCTTCAACACCTCTTTGACCCTTTTGTCTCTGACATCTTTTGATTATCTGCTCACACCACACCCTCAATGTGTCTCTTCCCCCCCACCCACCTTAAACCAATTTATATTTCTCCCTTGTTGAAACTATGCTTCAGTTCTGCTGAAGGGCCATGAGGGCTCGAAACGTTGACTGATTTCTTCTCCACCGATGCTGCCAGACTTGCTGAGTTTTTCCAGGTAATTCTGTTTTTATTTTGTTTTGGATTTCCAGCATCCGCAGTAGCTTTTAGCTTTTTGTTTTTATCTTTGTGTTTGATTGACTGCCACCTCTCTTCAAAAAAATGCCCTCTTGGAAGAAGTATGGTTCTGTCCTCCGACAGGATTTCCGACTGTCTCTTCTGCCCTGCTCACCTTCATTGCTTTCCATTTCTCTCCTGGTGTTTGACAAGGTGTTTACTAAAACCCGCTTTCACAGCCATATCTCCTTTCTCAGTGACTGTCTCCGTCTCCGACTCACCCCACGTGGATTTCAACTGAAATTCCATCCCTCTTGTTTCGAACCCACCCAGGATTACAGGTATCTCCGGGACATAAAACGTTTCTCGGACTGCTGTTCCCGTCGCATTCTGAGATCCACACTCAGAGCCATGCGCCGCCATATGAACACACTTGACCTCTCCCTCCAGCAGCACCGCCGCACCCTTTTTCAAAGCTGCGCGTGCCCCCAGTTTCATTTTATTCTTCGCCTCATCCGTCGCCTCAACAAGAAACTTTTTCTCTTTCTCTCAAGTGCTAAGGAACGCAAGCTCCAACAACTCATCGACTCCAACACCCATCGGGGACCCTCCACCCCTGCTTGTCCCTCCGTCCTCACCCCATCTTCCAATCCCAGCCCCAGCCGCATATTCACTATACCCCCTGACCTTCCCCTCTCCGATGCTGAACGTTCAGTGCTCAGCAAAGGACTTAGTTTCATACCCTTACGCCCTCATCTCAATGAATTTCGGGCTCGGCATGATGCTGAACTCTTCTTCCGCCGTCTTCGTCTCCGTGCTCACTTCTTTGGGCAGGAGTCCTCTCCCCGTTCAACGGATCCTTTTACCCACCTCCAATATTCTCCCTCCACTTGGACCCCTCCCTCTGGATTCTTACCTTCTCTTGATCTTTTCATTGAGAACTGTCGGCGTGACATTAGCCATCTCAATTTCTCTGCTCCTCTCACCCATTCTAATCTGTCTCTCTCTGAACTCACTGCACTCCGTTCTCTCAGGTCCAACCCCAACATTGTCATCAAACCCGCTGACAAGGGTGGTACTGTTGTTGTCTGGCGCATTGACCTCTACCTCGCGGAGGCTGAGCGTCAACTCGCAGACGTTTCCTCCTACCTCTCCCTGGACCATGACCCCACCACAGAACATCAAGCCATTGTTTCCAGGACTGTCACTGACCTCATCTCCTCTGGAGATCTTCCTCCCACAGCTTCCAACTTGATAGTCGCCCAACCTCGGACGGCCCGCTTCTACCTCCTACCCAAAATCCACAAACAGAACTGTCCTGGCAGACCGATCGTGTCAGCCTGTTCCTGCCCCACGGAACTCATTTCTCGTTATCTTGACTCCCTTCTCTCTCCCCTTGTCCAGTCCCTTCCCACCTACATCCGTGATTCCTCTGACACCTTACGTCACATCAACAATTTCCAGTTCCCTGGCCCCAACCGCTTCCTCTTCACCATGGATGTCCAATCCCTCTACACCTCCATCCCCCACCAGGATGGTCTGAGGGCCCTTAGCTTCTTCCTTGAACAGAGGCCCCAACAATCCCCATCCACCACTACTCTCCTCCGTCTGGCTGAACTGGTTCTCACACTGAACAATTTCTCCTTTAACTCCTCTCACTTCCTCCAAATAAAAGGTGTGGCTATGGGTACCCGCATGGGCCCCAGCTATGCCTGTCTCTTTATGGGGTATGTGGAACATTCCTTGTTCCAGTCCTACTCCGGCCCCCTCCCACAACTCTTTCTCCGGTACATCGATGATTACTTCGGTGCTGCTTCATGCTCTCGTCGGGACCTGGAAAAATTTATTAATTTTGCTTCCAATCTCCACCCCTCCATCATCTTCACGTGGTCCATCTCTGACACTTCTCTTCCCTTCCTTGACCTCTCTGTCTCAATTTCTGATGATAGACTGTCCACCAATATCCATTACAAGCCTACCGACTCCCACAGCTACCTCGACTACAGCTCCTCACACCCCGCTTCCTGTAAAGACTCCATCCCATTCTCTCAGTTCCTTCGCCTCCGTCGCATCTGTTCTGATGACGCTACCTTCAAAAACAGCTCCTCGGACATGTCCTCCTTCTTCCTTAACCGAGGTTTTCCATCCACGGTCGTTGACAGGGCCCTCAACCGTGTCCGGCCCATATCCCGCGCATCCTCCCTCACGCCTTCTCCTCCTTCCCAGAAACATGATAGGGTCCCCCTTGTCCTCACTTATCACCCCACCAGCCTCCGCATTCAAAGGATCATCCTCCGCCATTTCCGCCAACTCCAGCATGATGCCACCACCAAACACATCTTCCCTTCACCCCCCTTGACAGCATTCCGTAGGGATCGTTCCCTCCGGGACACCCTGGTCCACTCCTCCATCACCCCCTACTCCTCAACCCCCACTTATGGCACCTCCCCATGCCCACGCAGAAGATGCAACACCTGCCCCTTCACTTCCTCTCTCCTCACCGTCCAAGGGCCCAAACACTCCTTTCAAGTGAAGCAGCATTTCACTTGCATTTCCCCTAACTTAGTCTACTGCATTCGTTGCTCCCAATGCGGTCTCCTCTACATTGGAGAGACCAAACGCAAACTGGGCGACCGTTTTGCGGAACACCTGCGGTCTGTCCGCAAGAAAGACCCAAACCTCCCTGTCGCTTGCCATTTTAACACTCCACCCTGTTCTCTTGCCCACATGTCTGTCCTTGGCTTGCTGCATTGTTCCAGTGAAGCCCAACGCAAACTGGAGGAACAGCACCTCATCTTCCGACTAGGCACTTTACAGCCTTCTGGGCTGAATATTGAATTCAACAACTTTAGATCTTAAACTCCCCCTCCCCCCATCCCCACCCCGTTTCTTTCCCCCCCCCCACCCGCCTTTTTTTTTCAATAATTTATATAGATTCTTCTTTCCCCACCTATTTCCATTATTTTTAAATCTAAAACTAAAACATTTAGTCTTTCCACCCCACCCCCACTAGAGCTGTACTTTGAATATCCTGTCTTGCATTCTTAATTAGCACTTTTCTCAGACAAAGACCACCACCTTCAACACCTCTTTGACCCTTTTGTCTCTGACATCTTTTGATTATCTGCTCACACCACACCCTCAATGTGTCTCTTCCCCCCCACCCACCTTAAACCAATTTATATTTCTCCCTTGTTGAAACTATGCTTCAGTTCTGCTGAAGGGCCATGAGGGCTCGAAACGTTGACTGATTTCTTCTCCACCGATGCTGCCAGACGTATTGACTGGGTTGTTACTTGAGCACATATAAGGAAGCTGGTTAGCTCAGTTTCTCAGAAACACTTTAATCACGAAAAAGGACAAAGAACATTCTGGAAGAATGTCTTTTTTAAAAAAGACACTAGTCCTTAAAGGGTTAATGCGAGGCCTCTGGTTGCTGCTGTTCCTGGAAAAGACAGCATTTTACAAGAAAAGGTAATTAAGCAGTTTTAAAGAAGCTGGAAACCTCTTGACACTAGTGGACTGTTTACAAAAGGCTGCATGCCTGGAAACCTGTGTTTTAAAAGCTGCTAGGCTGGTTTTGCTTTTGGGGAGAAAGCAAGAAGGATCAACTGCTTGGGTGAAGAAGACAACAGCTCTTGAAGCTCCAAACCCAGTCAAAAGCAAAAAGTGAATGGAAGTTGCTCCATGCAAGTTTTCCACGAAATCAGCCTGAAAAGAAATGCATGATTCATCATTCATCAATTGCTTCGCAGACCAGTGCTGAAACACCAAACAGACAGCATTTTAAGAAGTCCATCATCTATCCTTTTCTCTCCAACTGTTGACTTTTAACCTTTTGCCAGAATTCCTTTGTTTTATTTTGGGGGTGTGCGTATGTGTGTGTGTATCTGTCTCTGTGTGTGAGAGAGAGAGTGTGAGGGTACTTAGAAAGAGTAATTATTATACTTTCATATAGTATGTCAATAAGCTTTGCCTTCTACTTGACATGCCTGGTTTATAATAAACTGATAATTTTGTTATTGAAGAAACCTGGGCATTGAGTGGTCATTCTGAGATTCATTGGTAAAGCACATATTTGGCCGTATAGCTAACTGGTGAAATAGTTTAAATATATGTTGTGACCCCGTGGAATAGTGGAACTAGAGACAGTGCACTCTTCCCATCTCGGTCGTAACAAGTTGGCTAGATGGCTAGCATGTGGTTTAGAATAACTCCAATGCGGGTTCAATTCCTGTTCCAGCTGAGGTAGACTAGGGACCAGCCCCCTCACCCTGTCTTGAGAGTGGTAAACCATGACTGACAAAAATTGTCCCTTTAAAAGGGATTGGATCATTTGTTAATGGGGATTCAAAAAAGATTATAACGGGACACTCACACCATGGTGTTGTTGAGTTAGTAGGTAAATACTTGAAATGCTTTACTCTGTGAACAAAGAAAGATTGGGTCCAGTTTCATCCTTCACCAAGTGAGTACAATAGCAGAGACTCATACTTACATAGTCATCTCCACTGAGATCAGTTAATTCAGCATACTCTAAACCTACTCTGTAAATATAGTTTTCAAAATGGTCCTTACCTTTCAGCTTTGTTGATTTTAAAAATTGTTCTTTTCCTGTCAATCTGGTTTGTTCTCAGCTTTCCTGGTGATTCTCCTAACAATAGATAATATGGAGTTTCAGGAATGTAGAAACCAGCCTGCAGCCCAACTCTGCTGTAATGCGCTGGGACAGAGTGCAAGGCACCTTAACACTGTCGCACCATCACTTGGCACCATTGCTCAAAACACCACTACACTGGGGTACCTGCACAGGGCTCTATCTTGGTGGGACAGCGCTACAAAGCTCCAACACATTGAGATTCCACTGCACTGGAACTCGCTGCCTATGAGGGTGCTGGAAGAGACGATAGATAATTTCAAAACAAACTTGGATAGGCACTTGAGGGAAATAAACTTACAGGGCAACATGAATAGAGCAGGGGGTTGGGACTGACTGGAATATTCTATAGCGAACCTGCAAGGGATGTAAGAGCTTTCAACAGACTGCAGTACAGTTGAACTTGGAAACTGCTAGACATAAAGGGACCAGGCTTCTCCAGGTTTGCCTTTCCACTAGTTGCATGATACAAAGATAATGGGAATTGACGATTAAATAAATCAATCGCCATTAATGGGTCTACAGAAGCCCCAGGCACAAAGCGAGGAAAACCGGAGTTCTTCTCAGGTGTCCTGACCAACCTTCATTTCTGAAACCAACAGATGATTTGCTCAATCATCTGGTGTTTCCCGAGTATAAATCAGCACCCCATTTGTTTCTGCAGTGGTGTTTACAAAATAATAACCAAGCACTTTGTGACATCCTGAAGATGTGAGGCGGCACTATTTATAAATGCAAGGTTTTCATTTTAGTGAGGGAGAGGTGCAAATATTTACATATCTGAAGCTGATCAGAGCAGGGGTGGGGGGAAGCGGTGATATGGTCAACAATGGAAGTATTTTCGCCAATACACAGGCCTGAGAATAATAAAATGGTATGTGGCAGCTGGGGGAGGCTTAAAAGTATAAAGACTTAGGGGGGATGCAGTGGCATAGAGGTACTGTCACTGGACTAGTGTTCCAGGGACCCAGGGTAATGCTCTAGGGACCTGGGTTTGAATTCCACCATGGCAGATGGTGAAATTTGAATTCAATAAAAAAAATCTGTAATTGAAAGTCTGATGATCACCAGGAAACCATTGCCGATTGTCGTAAAAACCCACCTGGTTCACTAATGTCCTTTAGGGATGGAAATCCACTGCCCTTACCTGGTCGGGCCTACATGCAACTCCAGATCCACGGGTGATGTGGTTGATTCTTAAATGCCCTCTGAACAAGGGCAATTACGGATGGGCAATAAATGCTGGCCTAGCCAGCGACACCCACATCCAATGAATAAAAAAAAGCTTTCAGCAGGACCCTCATTGACAAAGTGAGAAGAAAGGGCAAATTTAAAATAGAATTTTATTAGACAAAGTATGATGTTAACATGACATCATGTGACGAAAACATATCCTGAAACAACAAACATGATTTCATCTCACTCTGCACAGCGAACGGTGACTTAAACAATTTGCAATTATGATTCATCATAAATCATGCCACCTCTCGGGCTACCAAGTATCATTTCTTTTATATATATATATATATATATATATATATATATAAATATATATGTATATATACTTCATAAAAAGAATCAAATAAAAACTGCATAGAATTCAACCCCTCCATCCACTGGCGAATGACTGACTGGACCTGAAAGAAGAAAAAGGACATTGAGACAGAATGAAACACACACATCAGCTGCCAAGCAGCAATCCAACAACTGCCAGAAATGAATCGTTCACTTCGTTAACTATTGGTGATATTATTTCAAAAGGTGTGAATTATTTTATACCGCTTCCCAGGTTAGGTCACTGTTTTAAGGAAAAGACGTTAGAGACTTCAATTTTTTTGGAAAAAAAAATCAAGTATTTTTGCTCGTGCTGCTCTTTGATTCTTGCAAAATTTGTCCATGATGATTGTACAAACACCACCCTGCCCCACAGTTCAGAGTAAATTGGTTTCAGTTATGTAGAAACACTAGAGAAGCTAGGATTGTGCACCTTGGAACAGAGAGGTTTTGGGGAGATTTAACAAAGCTGTTCAAAATTGCACCCTCCCGCATGATTCTACAAAATAAGCAAAGGTTTTACTAGCAGCAAATCTTGCATCAGGGAAATGTCTCCCTTGCTTTCTGTTGTTTGCTCTCTCTTTCTCCTCCTGTTGCTTCACTCAAATCGATTATAGTATGAACCTACAAAAATTAAGGACAGGAAAAGGGCAACAGGTCCATTGATTTTGTCCAATAGGGTCCTGATTAAACACGAGCACCCAGTCTGCCCACCAACCAGTCAAGCAACTCCCTGGAGAAGCAGGTATTGGGGGTTGGGGGAGGCGGGTGCTGCAGGAGGACGTCGGTCAATTTAAGAAAAACTTGAGAAATTCCTCTGCAACCTTGCAAAGGTGATCAAACGATTTCCAGGAGGTCAGAGTGACTGGGAGACACATTCCCCGATACCCAGCCTTCTATACGGCATCAGTCAGGCCCAAGTGGCTACTGCACACCTCAGAATCAGAAGGTTTGGAATTCAAGTCTCACTCCAGAGACTTCAGTGTAAAATCCTGGCTGAAACTCCCAGTGCAGCACAGGCTGAATGCTACACTGTCGGAGGTGCCGTTAAACCAAGGCCCCAACTGCCCTCTCAGGTGGACATAATAGATTCTACGGCACTATTAGGAAGAGCAGGAGAGTTTTTCTCAGTTTCCTGGCCAATGCTCATCCCTCAATCAAAAAAAAAATTAACTTGTCATTTTCTTGTTGCTGTTTGTGGCAGCTTGTTGTGCCAAATTGGCTGCCGTGTTACCTATATTACATCAGTAATTAATTTCAATAGTATTTAATTGGCTGTGAAGCACTTTGAGACATCCTGAGGCTGTTGAATGAACGATAAAGATGTTTCTTTCTTTTTCTTCCTCAGCTGATATTCATCCCATGTCAATGGGAGTTCACTGGGAGACCATCATGACAACCCCTTACTCACTAAGTCGGGCGGGGGGGGGCTTCCCTGTCCAACTTAATACCCTTAGAACTGAATTTAATTAACTTGCCAAAGCCTATAAATTGGGATCTGTCACACTCTTTACAGTCTACACCTTTAGGGGAACACAAAGATATTTCTGATCACATCCAGGGTTTTCCTTAATTTTAAAATGGAACATACAATATAAATAGTCCACATCAAAATTCCATTCATTTCATCGACCTGTTGCAATAAGATTTTGCTTTGTTTAGCGAAATATGTTCAATTTTTAAATATTGTATCCCTTTAAAAAGAACGAGGTTTTGATTCAGAATATCCTTTTCATCTGACTGTTGGATGCCGTCAACAGCATCTGGTCAATTTAATTACCTTGTCAGGATTTTTTGATGCCAAAAGATTTCCCAAGGGCCAGAACAAGAGGGAAGATGGTGGTGTAGGTAAAGCAGAGGCCCAGGCTCATGCCCTGGGGACATGGGTTCAAATCCCACCATGGCAGCTGGTGGAATTTAAAATAAATAATTCAATTAATTCATAAAAATCAGGAATTGAAAGCAAGTATCAGTAATGGTGGCCATGAAACTACCATTAATTGTTGTAGAAACTCATCATGGTTCACTAATGACCTTTCCTGAAGAAAATCTGCCATCCTTAGCCTGTCTGGCATACATGTGACTCCAGACCTACAGCAATGTGGTGGACCCTTAGCCACCCTTGAAATGGGCAAGCCATTCAGTTCAATGGATAAGGATAAGCAACAAATGCTGCCTTGCCAACATTGCCCACATCCCATGAATGAAAAAAAATGAGCGGGAAAAGCCAAATCTGCTACATTTCACCGCACGGTTTCAAAATCCAAAAGTTGTCACAATTAAATCAATTTTGTTATGCACAAGGCAGCTTAAAGGCCAATGTCCTTGTTCTGTCATGATCTAATTGTAATTCTGTATTATTCAAATACAGTAAATCCATGACCAGCACGTTACTACACCTTGCAGCAGTGACGTAGCATCAAAAAGACGCCACATCTAGTGCCATTCCTCTCCACTGAGTATCTGTTAAAGGATTCGGCAAGGGAAAGGGGAGGTTTGATGGTATTTTGTGCATCTCTCCTGGTTTGCTGCTATGATCTCTCTCGCTGGAACATCTACCCAAGTGGACGTTTGGTTCCGCCAGTCAATCGTTGCAGCCTATTCATGATCATTCAAAGTCGTTTCTGCACTTTAAAATACTGTGAATGATCTTAGAAATCTGAATCAGCAATAACAGAGTAAATTGGGAATTCAGCTTCTAAGAAAAAAACTGAACGAGATCATTTGAACTGAGCAGCTTTGAATTGAGGAGGTTGTATTCTGCAACGTAGAACCTGATGCATTTCAGGGCAAGTCAGAGAAATACACATGGGAGAAAGGAACAGAAGGTTATGCTGATAGGGTGAGATGAAGAGAGAGGCAGAAGACTTGTGTGGAGTATGAACATACATTATCTATCACCAGCATGTAGATTTGGGGGCATTATTCAGGTCCAGTGTAAAATTCACTTTTTCCCCATTGAGAATCAAAGATGAAGGAGACAGCATTGGACATCAAGGATAAAACAACTAGATGTAAAACAGGAAGCAATGGGCCATTGACCCAAAAATGGAGCATTAAAAACCCAAAGCTGGAAGAAACAATGAGGGGACGTTCAGCAGAGTGCTGACTGAAATAGGTGGTAAAATAAAGACATAAAAGGGTGAGGGAGGCAAAGAAGAGAAAAAGAAAAAGGAGAGAAAGAGAAACCAATTCAGAGGGTGTTGGAGGACCCAGGTGATAGTATTTTCATCAATGAGAAGGCAAAACTTATTTCTGGACTCTATAATTGGAGTTAAGTGTAGCTTCTGGAATCATAAAATACCAAGGGCCAGTTAGGAGGAAGGCACATGCCCAATTGGAAGGGTAGACAGTTTCTGAGAATCCAATTGATTCCCAATTTAGAAGCATTTGTACATAAGCCATTATTCCTTTAATAATTCTCACAACGTTCAATAGTGAGTTCAGTTTCTGGAATTTTATGACAAATTGAACACATTTATTTTAACAAAGTGACTGAAAGAAAGGAAAGAGCTGAACAGCAAATCTGGGAACAGATGAATGTGCCAGGGTTGAAAGGATCTGTTTACTTTGCATTCTAAAGCAAGCATCCTGTCACAATGTGCTGGGTCCAGCACGGATGGGTCTGATCACTCAGTTGCAGAGTAAAATATCAACATCAGGTGCCAGCTGTGGCTCACTGCGATAGCATTTGCCTGTCTGACAGACTTATGCCTCATAATCCAGGCTAACACTCCCAGTGCAGTACTGAAACACTGCTGCATTATTGGAGGTGCCATTTCTCCAATGACACATTAAACCGAGGCCCAACTGCACACTCGGGTGGGCAGAGATTATCCCATAGCCAATTTTGTGGACAAAGAACAGGGCAGTTTTCCCCAGTGTCCTGGCCAATATTTATCACCCAACCAGCAAGATTATCTGGTCATAAAACTGTTTGCAGCTTGTGGGATCTTGCTGCGTGGTAATTAAAAAAATAGAAAAGAACATGGAACTCTCAGCCAAATAAGACCAAAATTGAAGCTGTATATAAACCAAGTATCAAGAGATACATTCAGCCTGAGTGTTTCAAAAGATACTGCAATTTAGTCCAGTGTTTATCTATCCCTTTTCTAACAACCTGGAGGTTTAAATCAAACGAGATGAGAATGATTCTTTTAAGTCCTTTAGCTTCCCACCTGCTCATTACATAATAAAGTGTATTCCTCCACTGATTAATCCTTTATTGAACTTAGTAGCAAAACAAAACACAACAATCCTCTTACAGTAGAAATACAGAAGACAACAGATACACAGCACAACACAACAAAAGCAAATTCAAAGCATCCTCTAGAATGCAAAACTCGGAAAATTGTCTTTTAACCCGTGGAAGGGCTTGCCACTTTTTTTTGTAGATCCAGCGTGATCAGCAGGCAAGGGTTAACAGGATTCCAGGTTCTGGTATCAGTTAGAAATGAACTTTCAGCCTCATTACTTACTGATGTGTGGATCCAAAACCACTTCCAAACCCTGCAAATAATTAAATGAGAAACAAAGGAAAAATTAGTCTTGCCTATAATAGATGCTTCCCAACAATCACTTAAATATAAAAAGCAAACAACAACTTGCATTTGCACAGCCCATTTCAAGATATCAGGACATGCTGAAGCTCTTCACAGCCAATGATGTGTAGTCACTGTTCTAACGTTAAGAAATGCAGCAGCCAATCTGCGTGTGCTAAGCTGCCAGAAACAGCAATGAGATACATGACCAGGTCATTTGATTTTTAGTGTTGGTGGTTGAAGGATAAATACTGGCCAGAGGACCAGGGAGAACTCCCCTGCTCTACTCAAAACAATGCCATGGAATCTTTTATGTCCACCCAAGAGAGCAGGAAGGGGCCTCAGTTTAATTCCTCATCAGAAAAATGGCACCTCCGACAGTGCAGCACTCTCCCAGTACCACATACTGGGTGTGTCACACAAAACAGGAGCAGGAGCCATGTGGCTCCTCGAGCCTGCTTTGCCAATGACTGAGCATTCACAGCTCTGAGGTAAAGAATTGCAAAGATTCACAACCCTCTGAGTGAACAAATTTTAGTCCTAAATAGCCCACTGCCCCCCTGAGGCCACGACTGCTATTTCTAGACTCTCGAGGCAAGTGAAATAGCTTCTCAAGCTTGGATTAGTTGCTGAAGTCCCTGCAGAAAGCAGGGTAAAAAGATGATTACTGTCCTTGAATGGACATGAAAATAAAGGCTGTTGTGGTGATGTCATGGTAATTATTTACAGAGAGCCCAATCACCTGTACAGTGCCCTGGGACTTGTGACACAGACTTTCATACTGATAACTGATGTGAACAATTTAATCTTTTTCAATTAGAACAGGACATGGAATAAGTAGAATAGAAGTTACTGCAGTGAATTTAGAGGCTCCACTGGAATATAAACGCTGCTTTGTACTGAGTTTCAGTCCTGTGACATTCCCGTTCTGCTACTGCAAATAACTGAATCTTTCAGATTGTGTTCACATCCCTTCACTCAGTCAAGTGTCAGCTGAGGCTCAGTTGGTAACACTCTCACTCGAGTCAGAAGGGAAGACTTCAGCACAAAGTCCATGCCAACACTCCCAGTGCAGTAGAGAGAGTGTTGCATTGTCAGAGGTGCCGTCTTCATGAAACATCACATTATCTGCGCGGTAAGGTGGATGTGAAAAGATCCCATGGCACAATTTCAAAGAAGAGCAGGGAGGTCTTCCCAGTGTTCTAGTCAATATTTATCCCTCAATCCACATCACTAAAACAGATTATCCAGTCACTAGCACATTGCTATTTGTAGGAAACCTGGGCCCTCAATTCTTTCATTACTAAGTGTCTACATTTCAAAAAGTACTTTGGAATGTCCTGATGTCATGAAAGGTAATCCTTTTTCTAATAAGTGGAATTGTACATAAATTTATACCTCAGCAGAAAACAAGCTAGTTTCCAATTGCCTGGTCCTTTAAGTGCACACGTTAAAGAGACTTAAACAGAATGCTTTTCACATTGGGCAAGGCTACAGACTGGCAGGTCCACAGTTACTCCTCACCTCGCACTCAGTTATCTGCTCAGTTCTGACTTTCTGAACACTCATTTACCAGAATTAATTTACAAGCTAGTTAAAGAGAAAAGTACAATACCAAACCATATAGAGGCTAAGTCAAACTTGTACACAACCTTGGTTAGAAAACGCTTGGAGTACTGTGGACAGTTCTGGTGTCTATATTACAAAAAAGGGTACAGAGGCACTGGAGGAGGTGTAAAAAATGTTACCAGAATTGAGATGTTATAACTAATTATCAGGAAAGACTGAATAGACTGGGGGTCTTTTCTCTAGAAATGAGATCATTGAGGAATGGCCGAATGGACATCTTAAAATTATGAAAGGAGTTTGATTAAACATAGGAATAGACAGAGAAAAGCAACTTCAGCTACGTAGTAGAATGGAGAAGGCAGGGGCTGTTCTCCTTGGAGAAGAGAAGGCTCAGAGGAGATTTTTTTTTTCATTTATGGGATGTGGGCATCACTGGCTAAGCCAGCATTTATTGCCAATATCTAATTGCCCTTGAGGTGGTGGTGGTGAGCTGCCTTCTTCAACGGCCGCAGTCCATGTGGTGTAGGTACACCCACGTTGCTGTTAGGGGATTCCAGGGTTTTGACCCAGCGACAGTAAAGGACTGGTGATATATTTCCAAGTCAGGATGGTGACTGGCTTGGAGGGGAACTTCCAGGCAGTGGTGTTCCCATGTGTCTGCTGCCCTTGTCCTTCTAGATGATAGCGGTCGTGGGTTTGGAAGGTGCGGTCTAAGGAGCCTTGGTGAGTTGCTGCAGTGCATCTTGGAGATGGTACACACTGCTGCACTGTGCGTCGGTGGAGGGAGTGAATGTTTGTGGATGGGGTGCCAATCAAGCGGGTTGCTTTGTCCTGGGTGGTGTCAAGCTTCTTGAGTGTCGCTGGAGCTGCACAGGCTTTGGGGAGTCAGTAAGTGAGTTACTGGCTGTAGGATTCCTAGCCTCTGATCTGCTCTTGTAGCCACAGTATTTTTAAGGCCAGTCCAGTTCAATTTCTGGTCATTGCCTGGCACTTGTGTGGTGCGAATGTTACTTGCCACTTCTCAGCCCAAGCCTGGATATTGTCCAGGTCTTGCTGCATTTGGACATGGACTGGTTTGATAGGGGTATTCAAACTTATGAGGTGGGTCTGGACAGAGTAGACAGGAAGAAATTGTTCCCATTGGTGGAAAGATTGAGAACCAGAGGACACTAATTTAAGGTGACTTGCAAAAGAAGCAATAGCAACTTGAGGAAAAGATTTTTTTAGAAAGTGAGTGGTTAGGATCTGGAATGAGAGTGGCCTGAGAGTTTGATGGAGGCAGATTCAGTTGTGGCTTTCAAGAGAGCTCAGTCATTATCTGAGGAGAAAATATTTCCAGAGAGCCATATTGCAGAGAGCCAGCAGACATGATGGACCAAATGGCCTCTTTCTGTGCTGTAACCATTCTACGGTTCCACTCTATGTTTCTGCGTGCGCACGTGTGTGAGAGAAAGACAAAATGGAGGTGGGGGGGGCATAAATATAAGACAGTTACTAACAAATCCAGAAGGAATTCACGAGGACCTTTCTTTAATATTCATTTACAGGATGCGGGTATATCACTGGCTAGGGCCAGCATTTAGTGCCTATCCCTAATTGTCCTTGAGGTGGAGGTGGTGAGCTGCCTTCTTGAACCACTGTAGTCCATGTGGTGTAGGTACACCCCCACAGTGCTGTTAGGAAGAGAGTTCCAGGGTTTTGACCCAGCAACAGTGAAGGAACAGCGTTATAGTTCCAAGTCAGGATGGTGAGTGACTTGGAGGGGAACTCCCAGGTGGTGGTGATCCCATGTGTCTGCTGCCTTTATCCTTCTAGATGGTAGTGGTCGTGCATTTGGAAGGTACTGTCTAAGGAGCCTTGAGTTGTTGCAGTGCATCTTGGAGATGGTACACACTGCTGCTACTGTTAGTCAGTAGTGGAGGGAGTGAATATATGAGGAAGGGGTGACAATCAAGTGGGCTGCTTTGTCCTGGATGTTGTCAAGCTTAAGTGTTGTTGAAGCTGCACTCTTCCAGGAAAGTGGAAGGCATTCCATCACACTCCTGACTTGTGCCTTGTAGATGGTGGACAGGCTTTGGGGAACGAAGAGGTGAGTTACTCGCCACAGGATTCCCAGCCCCTGATCTGTTCTTGTAGCCACAATATTTTTATTGCTAGTCCAGTTCAGTTTCTGGTCAATGGTAACACCCAGGGTTGTTGATAGTGGGGGATTCAGTGATGGTGATGCAATTGAGTGTCAAGGGGCGCTGGTTAGATTCTCTCATTGGAGATGGTCATTGCCTGGCACTTTTGTGGCGTGAATGTTGCTTGCCACTGGCGAGCCCAAGCTTGGATATTGTCCAAGTCTTGCTGCCCAGAGAGTAGTTAAAATGTGGGACTCGTTGCCTTGGAGTGTTTGAGGTCTATAAATGTCATTAATGGGAAGCTAGGTAAACACATGAGGGAGAAAGGAATAGACGGATATGCCTATAGGGTTAGATGAAGTAGAGCGGGAGAAGGCCAGTTGGTCCAAAAGGCCTGTTTCTGTGCTACATGTAATGTCAGCCATAAGCATGGAAGTTCATACCTCCTCCGCTGGCCCCAAAGGTTGAAAAATTGGTCCCTTGTCCTCCAAAACCAGGTGTCTGCTGGTTTGCTGATCCAAAAGCACCAGTGCTGTGCTGATTTGCTACACTTGCAAATGTTTGTGCATTAGCAGTATTTCCAAAGCTATGTTTAGAAGAAAAAAAAGTTATTGGTTAGCATGTACATACAATTGGCCACTTAAAAGACAGAGAGATAAAGGGAGATGTGCTCCATTAGCCAGGGTTTACCCAGCTGCGCATTGCGTGAAGCCAGACAACAGTATGACTGCAAAACAATGGCACGGTTTTTGCGAAGCAGCAGTGTATTTATTACACTAAACAAAACTTTTAAACCATCCGCTGGGGTTGTGCAAGTGTTGCTGGGAAAACCATCATTTATTTCCCCATCCCTAATTGCTCTTGAGGTGGTGATGTTGGGCCATCTTCTTGAACCACTACAGTCATTGTGGTGTAGGTACACCCTCAGTGCTGTTGAGTGAGGTGTTGACCAATTCTGACTCAGTGATGATGAAGAAAAGGCGATATATGCTCGAGTCAGGGTGGTGTGCAACTTGGAGGTGATGGTGTCGCCATGCACCTGCTGTCCTTGTCCTACTAGCGTTGGAGATCATAGGTTTTGGAAGGACTGTCAAAGCAGCCTTGTTGCAGTGCATCTTGTAACTGGTGCACATTGTAGCCATGATACACTGCTGGTGAAGGGAGTGGATGCTTAAGCCAATGGGTATGGTGTCAATCAAGTGGACTGCTTCGCCCTGGATGGTGTCAAGCTTCCTGTTGCTGAAGCTGCACAATTCCAGGCAAGTGGGGAGTATTCCATCACTCCCTTGACTTGTGCCTTGTAGATGGAGGACAGGCTTTGGGGAGGCAGGAGGCAAGTTGCTCGCCACAAAATTTCCAGCCTCTGGCCTGCTCTTGTAGCCCCGATATTCAGGATGGTTGGTCCAGTTCAGTTTATGGTCAATGGTGACCTTCCCTGTCCTTCCCAATGGTGCTGCCAATGCACCAGCTACATGTTTGACAAGCATTTTCAGTTTCTGCTATTGGGTTTTGATTAGAGGCTGATCTAATTAGGCAACAGTGGAAATGTAGGCAGCCACACAGATGAGGCTCCTTGTGTAGAACTTAAATTGATAGCAGGGCAGGGGAAACAATGTAGGGCAGGGGAAACAATGATAGGGCCAAATACTTGGCACTTTAGGAAAAATAAAAGCTTCTGTGAAGAAAAGGCTTAAAGCTCCCAATTTACTAGCTGAATCATCTTCCTTTCCCAATTCTAGTGCATTTGGTACTAGTTATTTTTTCAGAACAGAGTTATGACAATGTGCAATTCGCTGCCCGAAAGAGCAGTAGAAGCAGATTGAACAGTAACTCCCAGAAGGGATAAATACTGTGCTTGAAAGGGAAAAAAATTGCATGACCATGCGCAAAGGGCAGTAAGCAGGACTAATTGGGTATCTTTCACAAAGAGCTGGAACAGACATGATGGGCCAAATGGGCACCTTCTGTGCTGTATCATTCTATATACAGGAATATCCAGAGCTTTTTATGGATTGAACAGATTTTAAGTATTTCATATTGCATAAATCCAGGGGGACCAGTGTCCATGAGCTAAATCTGTGTTGATGAAATGAAATCCAGCTCCTATCAGCTGGGGGTAGAATCACACACTCAAGAAACACTGGCTCTACCTGTCATCAGGATAAGGGAGTCAGATTTAGTAACACAAATGTGGAGAGCTGGCACATTAATGTCAGTCTCCCCGAATCTGAACTAAACAAGCACTAATGTAAAGGAGAAGTTATATTTTTATATCAATACTCACATCGCAAAACTCACCATGATGATCCAAATGTCTACACAGAATACAAGTGCATCACTGAAGCAATTACATTTAAACTGGAGGAGGCCACTCAGCTCCTGGAGTCTGTTACACCATTCAATTAGGCCGCGTCCAATCTGTATCTTAACTCCATGTACCTGCCTTTGGTTCTGAAACCCTTAATACCCCTGCCAACCATCAATCTCAGTTTTGAAATTTTCAATAAGCATCTAGTCTCCACAGGTTTTCCTTGGGTGGGGGGGGTTTGGGGGATGGTGGGAGCGAGTTCCATATTTTCATCACCCTTTCTGGGATGAAGTGTTTTCTGACATCACCCTTGAACAGCCTTGTTCTAATTTTAAGGTTACACTCCCTAGTTCTGCGTTCCACCTCTCTATCAAACCAATTAAATACTTCAATCATCTTAAACATCTCAATCAGATTGCACTAATCTTCTACAGTCGAGCTTAATCTTTGAAACCTGCCCTTATAATTGGAGCACAAATTAATACTGCAAGCCTGAAGATAGTGGCTGCACTTTGTAATATCAATTTTACATCCTGTTACGTTGAGTTTCCTTTCAGTTCAGTCTACAGCTTCAGAGAAAAATAATGTGGTACCGATTTACTGGTTGAGTCAGCCTTCTCTCCCAATTTGGGTTCATTTAGCAATACAGATCTTTTTTTAAAATGTCAACTCTAATTTATTCGAGTCAGGAGAATTGAGGATAGAAGCATAAAATACAAAAAGGTTAAATGTCAAGAACTACTTCTTATGCATCAAGATACCCGAAATATATAATAAATGTGATTGTACAGTCCTGGAGACAGGAACTGGATGAGTTCCTGAGAGAAGGCATCTTGTGCAGTGAAGCTATGTGCTGAGTTGTATATATGTATGATTTAATGTGGTTTCCTGGAGCTGGCTGCATTACCCACACAGTCAGAAGAATTTCATGAAGTTTTCCTAAATTAGCATCAGGATTTTCTTTTTTTGCTTCCCCCAGGAGATTTCACATTGGGACCAGGGGGCAGGGAAGGAAATGATCATTCACAAAGCTTGCATTGTGTCTGAATACACACCATCTTTTCCTGTCCCATCAGATATAACCAAGATGCCCATGTGGATGGGCACACATCCGGGAGGCAACGTGTTCAAGGACATTGAAGCTTGGAGATGGGGCGGTAGTAAAAGGGGGGGGGGGGGGTGTGCGTTAAGGGTAAGGGGGGAAAACGATGGCGGTTTTGGCATAGAGTGGGGAGCAGTTACAATTATAGCACGAACTTGGGACAGGCTGAGAAGTTGGGTGGTCAGCGGTTTAGTGCGAATGGGGCCAAGGCAGCATAAGGTGGACTCTGTGCACAAGATGAGTTTTGGAGTGGGCACAAGGAGAGATGATCAGGTCCAGGTCATTTGGCTCATGATGCAGAAGCTGACTGCAGATAGGTCAAAAGAAACTGGATGACTACTCTCAACCTCCAAATACTTTCCCAAAATTTCGAATAGAATCAACTATAGTTTTTATAATACAATAAAATCTCAATGAGTTGAATCCCAGGGGAGCCGCCTCCAAATTTGTGTTAAGCAGTTTCATGAGGAGATCCCATTCCCACATGAACGGGTCTCTATGTAGCCCGATATGCCAGGTGAACTCCGAATGGCCCAGTTTCTTTGCCAGGGCAAATCCCACTTCCTGCAGGGTTGGACTGGAGATGGGAACGTTCGCTGCTTGGGCTGCCTTGAGCCACGTTAGCAGAGCCTCATCAACATCGGGATAGGCAGCCGTTCTCATCCTCTTCCTTGCTGGAGAGGGTGCCTTTCTTGTCGAATTGTTCGAGGTGTTCTTGTGTTTCATAATGGTGGTAAAACTCAATGGCAGAATCTCCCACTCCTTTGCCATGTCCACTTTGCACTTCACGCCATGGTTTTCCACTGGCTGTTATCAACTTCACCTTCTCTTGATCAATAACACTTAAGTTTCTCACAGGTTTAGCATGTCCTCCCACAGGGAGATCTCATTGTCAAACGATGGCTTGCCCAATGCTCCATGATTTCGCACTGTGTGGTCTAACTCCGCTCTGATTGATCTGCCTGGTCATATGACAAGCTTAGACAAGTTCAGCTAATCCGGAGTAACCACTACGGAATTTCAGCTCATCATCATTCTGTAGGATTTGCCATTATGTCGGCAGAAATGGTTGACCACTTCGACATAACCGGAATTTTGTGCCATCCGAGTTTGACTCATTGTGATTTCACTGTATTTCATGTTATCAACACACACAGGCAGATCCAAACATCCCATTGCACCCCTCTCAGCCCCACCAAACATTTCCCTAGGTCTTACCCAAACCCTCCAGCACTGGCAGCTGCCGTTCCTTCACCAAACACCTTGCCTCCTGAAGGGCTCATGGATCCACTAAAAGCTGGTGGCCCACCAAACGCTGGCGACCCTCCAAAAGTTGGTGTGCCACCAAAGCCTGGAGGACTGCCAAACACAGGAGCAGCACCAAAACCACCTGTTAAAAAAAACAGAGGAGAGGGAGACTGAATGAAGGAGACAATACAACTCAACACAAGGTTCTGGGTTTACAATTTGAACAAAACTTACACACAAAGATGAGCAGAGTGATAAATCAGGTGAGGGAGAAAGGACAAGGGGAAGAAACAATTACCTCAGACAGATGTCTGAGATCATGTGTTGGGACATTTAGAAGTATCATTTCAATAATTCCATACATTTAAAATTTTGAGCAGAGTTAGAATTCAATCATAATCTGTTTCATTCAGACTATTTACGAATCCCAAGCAAAACTAAAAACCTGCTACTTGAAAAGAGAATCACCCCAATCTTCAAATGTGAATTCTTCTCACTCCGTCAATTTCTTCTTTCCAGCTCCAGTAGCAGAGCCTGGCCTCCCTTTATTGGTCTATATATCACCCACTCTGCCCAGTTAGTTCTCAAAAAATCCATCTAATTACCTGGGGGTTTTGCAGGAGTGGAAAAGCTGCCGAATCCCTGGGCGGCGACACTAGAGCCAGCGCTGAATGAGCCTGCTGATTTCTGATCTGGTCCAAAATTGGTACTGCCATACCCAAACGTCTTGGCGCCGCTGTTCCCAAACAAGTTTTGCGCATCTGGTGAAAGGCAGACACCCATCAGCAAAGTTGCACCCTCAGTATCATTTACCTGTGAAGACCCCCATCCGATATCTGGCGTCACTGACTTCAGCTGAACTCAATCGCAGGGGCCTGAGGCATGGTGGAAGTTGGGGGGAGAAAAGGTCAGTTCTGCCAGTTTCGAGTCCCTGGCTCCTCCAATTTCACCCCCACTATCTGGTCCATTACCTCAATGACTTTTGTGGGAGATTGCTGTGTGCAAATTAGTTGCTACAATTCCCTATATTACAACAGTGACTACACTTTAAAGGCACTCAATTGGCTCTAAAGTGCTTTGGGATATCCTGAGATTGTGAAACATGCTATAGAAATACAGGATTGTTCGTGAGCATTTAGCCTGTCAGCTAAACACCATTAATATTTCTATCACAGGTCAAACTAAAACATTCAACAGATCACATGACTACAGGATGTTCATTAGAAGGAACTTGCATTTACATGGCATCTTACATCGTCAAAACATCTTGTTGTCACTGTTGACACAGGCCAATTTCATGGCAAGGTCCCTCAAGCATCAGTTTATTAAATTGTGACGTTGGCTGAGGAAGTATGTTGCTTAGAACACTGGGCAAACTCCCTGCTCTATTTTGAGTGCAATGGCATCATTTACATGCACCCTAATGCACAGAAGATGGCTCAACCTCATGCTTTATTTGAAAGTCGGCAGCTCCAACAACATGGCACTAATTCAGTCACGCACTGGACTGTCAGCCTAAATTAGGTGTTCAAGGTTGTTGGGAGGTTTGAACCACAACCTTCGGATTAGAGGCGAGAATGTTAACAGAGACAAACTGACAGCAAATCAAAATGGCAAGCTTAGTAAAAGTCCTTTGAGCAAAACAGAATCATGGTCTCATAACCCTTGATAATGAATCCCAAGTGAAGTTAACACGAATTCAAATAAGAGTTTTGAAAGTCACAGAATGATACAGCATACAAGGAAGCTATTCAGTCCATTGTGTCAGTGTTGGCTCTTTGAAAGAGCTATCCAATGTTTTTTCTATTTGTTCAAGGAATATGGGTGTCATTGGAAAGGCCAGCATTTGTTGCCCATCCCCAATTGCCCTTGAGTAGTTAAGAGTCAATCACATTGCTGTGGATCTGCAGTCACCTGATCAGGTAAGGATGGCAGATTTCCTTCATTAGTGAACCAGATGGATTTTTACAACAATGGATGATAGTTACATAGTCATCATTACTAAGGCTAACTTTCAATTGGAGCTTATTTTACTTGAATTTAAATGGGATTTGAACCAGTGTCCCACAGCTTTAGCTTGGGCCCCTGGATTATTAGCTGAGTGATATTACCACCACACCACCATCTCCGTAATTAGCTCATTCTCCTTCCTCTTGCCCCATAGTTTCCAATTTTTTCCTTTTCAAGTATATATCCAATTCCCTTCAGAAAGTCACCTCTCCAGCAGGGTGGGAATTGTGGATTTCTCCAAATATTTTCAAAATGTGGAAGAGTTCCTATGGGAAATGTAGAACTAATGAAGGACATTTTGGAAAGCAAATTTCATTTTATGTTTTTGAATGCAAATTCAGGAAATGCTTGTCATGCATTCACATGAAGAAAAACAGACTGTCAGGGCTCAGTTCAATTGTCCTTTAAGGAGAATGTTTTCCTCGAGGACATCGGGAAGTCCAGCATAGGAAGCCATTCGTGCGGTGTTGGTCTCAATGTCCCAGAAATAATCCTCACGGCTTCCAAGGGATGAATAATTACATTTGTATGGCAGCCTCTGCTGTTGGCTAGACCAGGGGAGGGAAGCAGTGCATAGTGTTTTGGCTCTACTGCCCTGGGTGACAGCTAACGAAGGACTCCCATTGACACAGGACCTCAGAAATACTGAATGCACTCATCTGGAATCCTGCAGTGCCGACTGGAACCCACTCCACACCCTATAAACTAACGACAACCCCACCTCTCGAAGGCACACCACCTGGCTAACTACAAACATTGCTAACCTCAACCTGGTAACTGACCAGAGTAGTGAAGTCCCTGGTTTCAACCATCCATGGAAAATCTGGATGACCCTTAATTGTTTGAGGACAGGCCAGGGAAGTTGTGAGCATTTGCTCCACAAGTGGAAAATGAGGAACAGCTCAAATTGTGGCTGAGGCTATCCAAGTCAGACTATTGCCCACATACTGAACTGCTACCTTGAAAATCCATTCCTGGAGGCATCACAACCATTCACACCACATCAGATGAAGTTGTTGAATGGATTGTTAACCTCAACGTCGAACTATGGCTGCTTCCCCAGCCATACGAATAACAAAAAAGTTGAATTGTGACCCTCAGCAGCTGAGGAAAAATTAATCTTTCCTGGGCCAATTGTGATTCCAAATCTCCAACAATGAATGTCTAGGTACAAAGATAGTTACTAAATGTAGGCCAACGATCAGGTTTTGTCATAGTATGAATCTCCAGTTATCCAGCAATGACAACTATGCCTTCAACTGCCTGGTGCTAAGCTCTGGAATTTCCTCCCTAAAACTCTTGTCTTTGTCTCCTCTTTTAAAAAGCTCCTTTAAACCCATCTCACCTCTCCCAATTTCCCTCTTGTGATTTGATGTCAAACTTTGTTTGATAATTGCTCTTGTGAAGTACCTTGGGATGTTTTACTATGTTAAAGATATGAAGAGGGCATAAGGAGGCTACAAAGTGACATAGATAGGCTGATTGAGTGGGCAAAGATCTGGCAAATGGAGTATAATGTGGGCAAATGTGAAATTATGCATTTTGGTAAGAATAATAAAAAGATGGTCTAAATGGTAAGAGATTGTAGAACTCAGATTCAGAGGGATCTGGGTGTCCTAGTGCATGAATCACAAAAGGCAGGTACAGCAAGTAATTAGGAAAGCTAATAGAATGTTATTGTTTATTCTGAGCAGAATCGATTACAAAAGTAGGGAGGTTATGTTTCAGTTGTACAGGGCACTGCTGAGACCACATCTGAGTATTGTGTACAGTACTGGTCTCCTTATTTAAGGAAAGATGTAAATGTGTTAGAATCAGTTCATAGAAGGTTTACTAGGCTAATACCAGGAATGGGTGGGTTGCCTTATGAGGAAAGGTTGGACAGGCTAGGCTTGTGTCCACTGGAGTTTAGAAGAGTAAGAGGCAACTTGATTGAAACATATAAGATCCTGAGGGGTCTTGACAGGGTGGATGTGGAGAGGATGTTTCCTCTTGTGGGAGAATCTAAAACTAGGGGGTTACTGTTTAAAAAAAAAGGGTTGCTCATTTAAGACAGAGATGAGGAGAAATTGTTTTCTCTGAGGGTCTTGAGTCTTTGGAACTCTCTTCCTCAAAAAGCAGTGGAAGCAGAGTTTTTGAATATTTTTCAGGCAGAGCTAGAGAGATTCTGATTAACAAGGGGGTGAAAGGATTTCAGGGGTAGGCAGGAATATGGGATTGAAGTTACAATCAAATCAGCCATGATCTTAATGAATGGCATGGCAGACTTGAGGGGCCAAGTGGCCTACTCGTTCTCCTAATTCATATGTTCATATGGATGTTCTATACAAATGTGCATTGTTGCTATTGTAAAGAGCCACGGTCCATCATGTGTAGATCACTGGGGTTAAAAATAAAAGATCCAGTAAATCAGGACATACTGGCCAGATGTTAAGATTAGGTCTTAAACAGCTGAATTCTGCAGAATGGCAGTCGCTGGGCCAGTAATCCAGAGAACCAGGGTAATGCTCTGGGGACCCTGGTTCGAATCCCGCCACGGCAAAATGGTGGAATTTGAATTCAATAAAAAATATTGAATTAAAAATCTAATGATGACCATTGTTAATTGTTATAAAACCCATCTGGTTCACTAATGTCCTTTAGGGAAGGAAATCTGCCATCCTTACTGGCCTACATTTGACTCCAGATCCACAACAATGTGTTCGACTCTTAAATGCCCTCTGAAATGGCCTAGCAAACCACTACAAAGTCTCAAAAAAGGAATGAAACCGATGGACCGCCCGGCATCGAACTAGGCACCAGAAGCGACAACGGCAAACTCAGCCCTGTCAACCCTGCAAAGTCCACCTTACTAACATCTGGGGGCCAGTGCCACACAAAATTGGGAGAGCTGTCTCACAGGCTAGTCAAGCAATAGTCATCCTCACATAATCATATCTTACAGATAATGTCCCAGGCACCACCTTCACCATCCCTGGGTATGTCCTGTCCCACAGGCAGGGCAGACCCACCAGAGGTGGCAGCACAATGGTATACAGTCAGAAGGGAGTTGCCCTGGGGGTCCTCAACATCCACCTATGAATTCTCATGGCATCAGGTCAAACATGGGCAAGGAAACCTCCTGCTAATTTCCATGTGCCGCCCTCCTTCAGCTGATGAATCAGTGCTCCTCCATGTTGAACACCAATGGCACAGAATGTACTTTAAGTGGGGGACATCAATGTCTATCACCAAGAGTGGCTCGGTACTAACTAAGCTGGCCGAGTCAAAGACGTAGCTGTCAGATTGGACCTACGGTAGGTGGTGAGGGAACCAACACAAGATAAAAACATACTTGACCTCATCCTCGCCAACCTGCCTGCCACAGATGCATCTGTCCATGACAGTATTGGTAGGAGCGACCACCGCACAGTCGTTGTGGAGAAAAAAGTCCCGTCTTCACATTGAGGATACCCTCCATCGTGTTGTGTGGCACTCCCACCGTGCTAAATGGGATTGACTTCAAACAGATTTGGCAACTCAAGACTGGGCATCCACGAGCCATGTGGACCATCAGCAGCAGCAGGACTGTACTTAAACACAATCTGTAACCTCATGGCCCACTCTACCATTACCATCAATCCCTGGTTCAATGAAGAGTGCAGGAGGGCATGCCAGGAGCAGAACTAGGCATACCTAAAAATGAGGTGTCAACCTGGTGAAGCTATAACACAGGACTACTTGGATGCCAAACAGCATAAGCAGCAAGTGACCGACAGAACTGAATGATCCCACAACCAACGGATCAGATCTAAGCTCTGCAGTCCTGCAACATCCAGTCGTGAATTGTGGTGGACAATTAAACAACTCACTGGAGGAGGAGGCTCCACAATTATCCCCATCCTCAATAATGGGGGAGCCCAACACATCAGTGCAAAAGAGAAGGCTGAAGCATTTGCTACAGTCTTCAGCTAGAAGTGCCAAGTGGATGATCCATCTCGGCCTCCTCCCTGGGTCCCCAGCATCACAGATGCCAGACTTCAGCCGACTCAATTCACTCTGCACGTTATCAAGAAACGGCTGAAGGCACTGGATAGTGCAAAGGCTATAGGCCCTGACAATATTCTGGCAATAATACTGAAGACTTGTGCTCCAGAACTTGCCACGCCCCTAGCCAAGCTATTCCAGTACAGCTACAACACTGGCATCTACCGGGCTATGTGGAAAATTTCTCAGGTATGTCCTGTACACAAAAAGTAGGACAAATCCAACCTGGCCAATTACCACCCCATCAGTCTATTCTCGATCATCGGTAAAATAATGGAAGGAGTCATCAACAGTGCTATCAAGCGGCACATACTTAGCAATAACCTGCTCACTGATGAATGCAGCTCCCATAACACTCGAGAAGTTTGACACCATCCAGGACAAAGCCGCCCGCTTGACTGGCAACACATCCACAAACATTCACTCCTTCCACCTCCGACACACAGTAGCAGCAATGTGTACCATCTACAAAGTGCACTGCAGGAATTAACCAAGGCTTCTTAGACAGCACCTTCCAAAACCAGAACCACTACCATATAGAAGGACAAGGGCAGCAGATAAATGGGAACACCACTATCTGGAAGTTCCTCTCCAAGTCACACACCATCCAGACTTGGAAATATATTGCCCTTCCTTCACTGTCATTGGGTCAAAATCCTAGAACTCGCTTCCTAACAGCACTGTGGGTGTAACTACAGCACATGGACTGCAGTGGTTCAAGAAGGCAGCTCACCATCACCTTCTCAAGGGCAACTAGGGATGGGCAATAAATGCTGGCCCAGCCAGCGAAGCCCACATCCCCTGAATGAATAAAAAAAAAGCTTAGCAGTCTCATAGCAGAGGTACTGAGAAAGAGCGAGAGGAAATCTAGGGAAATGTAGGGAAATCTTGATTTCAGAATGAAGACGACAGCTCAGGATAAGCCAGGGAACTACAGACCAGTGAGTCTCACGTCAGTGGTAGGGAATCTATTGGAGAAAATTCTGAAGGAGAGAATCTATCTCCACTTGGAGAAGCAAGGTTTGATCAGGGATAGTCAGCATGGCTTTGTCAGAGGGAGGTCATGCCTAACAAATTTGATTGAATTTGTGGAGGAGGTGACCAGGTGTGTAGATGAGGGTAGTGCAGTTGATGTAGTTTATATGGATTTCAGCAAAGCCTTTGACAAGGTCCCACATGGGAGACTTATAAAGAAGGCAAATGCACATGGGATACAGAGTAATTTGATAAGGTGGATTCAAAATTGGCTTAGTTGTAGGAGACAGAGGGTGATGACAGAAGGCTGCTTTAGTGACTGGAAGCCAGTGTCCAGTGGTGTACCACAGGGATCTGTGCTGGGTCCCCTATTAATTGTCATTTATATAAACGACATAGATGACTATGTTGGGGTTAGGATTAGTAAATTTGCAGATGACACAAAGATTGGCTGGGTGGTTAACAGTGAGGTTGAGTGTCTTGGGCTACAGGAAGATATAGACGGGATGGTCAAACGGGCAAATAAGTGGTAGATGGAATTTAACCCTGAACAGTGTGAGGTGATACACTTTGGAAGGAGTAATTTGACAAAGAAGTATTCAATGAGCAGCATGACACTAGGAAGTTCTGAGGAACAAAGGGACCTTGAGGTGTGTGTCCATAGATCTCTGAAGGCGGAGGAGCATGTTCGTGGGGTGGTGAAAAAGGGCATATGGGACACTTGCCTTTATCAATCGAGGCATAGATTACAAAAGTAGGGAGGTCATGTTGGAGCTGTATAGAGCCTTGGTGAGGCCACAGCTAGAGTACTGTGTGCAGTTCTGGTCGCCACATTATAGGAAGGATATGATTGAACTGGAGGGGGTGCAGAGGAGATTCACCAGGATGTTGCCTGGGTTGAAACATTTAAGTTATGAAGAGAGGCTGGATAGACTTGGCTTGTTTTCGTTGCAGCAGAGAAGACTGAGGGGCGACCTGATCGAGGTGTACAGGATTATGAGGGGTAAAAACAAAAAGCTAAAAGCTACTGCGGATGCTGGAAATCCAAAACAAAAACAGAATTACCTGGAAAAACTCAGCAGGTCTGGCAGCATCGATTATGAGGGGCGTGGATAGGGAGCAGCTGTTTCCCTTAGTTGAAGGGTCAGTCACGAGGGAACATAAGTTCAAGGTGAGGGGCAGGAGGTTTAGGGGGGTGTGAGGAAAAATGTTTTTACCCAGAGGGTGGTGACAGTCTGGAATGCGCTGCCTGGCAGGGTGGTGGAAGCGGATTGCCTCACATCCTTTAAAAAGTCTCTGGATGAGCACTTGGCACGTCATAACATTCAAGGCTATGGGCCAAGTGCTGGTAAATGGGATTAAGTAGGTAGGTCAGGTGTTTCTCACGTGTCAGTGCAGATTCAATGGGCCGAAGGGCCTCTTCTGCACTGTGTGATTCTGTGATTCAGAACAATCAATGCTCTTCAGAAACTTGTCATTTTGCTTTTCTGCTAGCAAAGTGAAATTTCATATTAAAAGCTTATGCATACTAAGCATATACTTGGGAGAAAAAAATAATCTGAGATCCATTCTTCATCCTGACATTTTCACTTTGCCATTGAATTTTACAAAGCTGTAAAATATCAATAATGGCAGGGGAAAAAAGTCGTAGAAATCTGCCAATTCACCCATTGCTTACTTTGCCTGCAGCCTTACTCGCACCAAGTCCCACTCACCCTGCATTGGCCTCCAGTCCGGCAACACCTCAAATATAAAATTCTCATCTTCATTTTGAAATCCCTCCAAGATCTCTCTCCTTCCTATCTCTGGAATCCCTCAAATCCCACAACCCTCAGAGATCTCTGCAATTCTCCAAATCTGGCCTCTTGTGTATCCTTCACTTTTGGCCTACGTGCTGAATCCCCACTCTAAACTCTCTAATACCACCTGCTCCTCTCTTAAGAGGCTCCTTAAAATCTATCATACCAACCAAGATTACAGTCACAAGGCATGATATCGCTTTATCTGACTCAATTTCAATTTTTGGCTAATAACCGCCCTGTGAGGCCCCGTGGGATGTTTTACAATATTAAAGATGCGATATAAATGCAAGTTGCTTTGCTCACAATGCAGTACCTCATCTGCCGTTTATATCTTTTGCAGTTGGCCAATGCTCTCATTTCGGTTGCCTGAGGGGGGATGCAGATGACGGGGGTTGGCAGCCAGACAGCGGCAGCGAGAAAGAGCGCGCGACGGCGAGGGAAAGGGACAGCGCGATGGCGAGGGAAAGGGACAGCGCGACGGCGAGGGAAAGGGACAGCGCGACGGCGAGGGAAAGGGACAGCGCGACGGCGAGGGAAAGGGACAGCGCGACGGCGAGGGAAAGGGACAGCGCGACGGCGAGGGAAAGGGACAGCGCGACGGCGAGGGAAAGGGACAGCGCGACGGCGAGGGAAAGGGACAGCGCGACGGCGAGGGAAAGGGACAGCGCGACGGCGAGGGAAAGGGACAGCGCGACGGCGAGGGAAAGGGACAGCGCGACGGCGAGGGAAAGGGACAGCGCGACGGCGAGGGAAAGGGACAGCGCGACGGCGAGGGAAAGGGACAGCGCGACGGCGAGGGAAAGGGACAGCGCGACGGCGAGGGAAAGGGACAGCGCGACGGCGAGGGAAAGGGACAGCGCGACGGCGAGGGAAAGGGGCAGCGCGACGGCGAGGGAAAGGGGCAGCGCGACTGAGGGAAAGGGGCAGCGCGACAGAGGGAAAGGGGCAGCGCGACGGCGAGGGAAAGGGGCAGCGCGACGGCGAGGGAAAGGGGCAGCGCGACAGAGGGAAAGGGGCAGCGCGACAGAGGGAAAGGGGCAGCGCGACTGAGGGAAAGGGGCAGCGCGACAGAGGGAAAGGGGCAGCGCGACAGAGGGAAAGGGGCAGCGCGACAGAGGGAAAGGGGCAGCGCGACAGAGGGAAAGGGGCAGCGCGACAGAGGGAAAGGGGCAGCGCGACAGAGGGAAAGGGGCAGCGCGACAGAGGGAAAGGGGCAGCGCGACAGAGGGAAAGGGGCAGCGCGACAGAGGGAAAGGGGCAGCGCGACAGAGGGAAAGGGGCAGCGCGACAGAGGGAAAGGGGCAGCGCGACAGAGGGAAAGGGGCAGCGCGACAGAGGGAAAGGGGCAGCGCGACAGAGGGAAAGGGGCAGCGCGACAGAGGGAAAGGGGCAGCGCGACAGAGGGAAAGGGGCAGCGCGACAGAGGGAAAGGGGCAGCGCGACAGAGGGAAAGGGGCAGCGCGACAGAGGGAAAGGGGCAGCGCGACAGAGGGAAAGGGACAGCGCGACAGAGGGAAAGGGACAGCGCGACAGAGGGAAAGAGAGTTGCAGTTTTTCAGCAAAAACACTTAACTGATCCCATCTGCCTACTCAGGTGGAGGGAAAAGTCCCCAGAACTATTCAGAGTAGGGGAGTTCTGGTGTCCTGGCCAATATTTACTGTTCAATCATTCCTACAACAGCAACTTGTATAGTGTTAACAGAATCCAAGACTGTTGGTGAAGCTGAAACCAAGACATAGAGCTTTTCTTTAAGAGAGTTTATTGACTTGTTCAGCTTCACAGCTCTCCTCCGACTCAACTGAATGCCCCAGCTATCACTTATTTATATGTGCTCAAAGACAATTAATACCCATCACCTGTTTCTCTTAACCTTAACAATGTAATTGACAAGACATTAACATATACCACCTTTGACATAATACCATCCAAGACACTTCACAGGCACATAACCAAACAAAATCTGGGCCCCCAAGTCGCATGGGACATTAGGACAGGTGAGATTGCTTTTAAGGAGCATCACGAAGAAGGAAAGAGGCAGGGAGAGTTTTAGGAAGAGAATTCCTAAACTTGGGGCCAGGGCACCTGATGTCATGGCTGCCATTGGTGGAATGATGAAAATCAAGATGATTATCTGGTCAGTTGAAAGAAAAAACTTGCATTTATATAGTGCCTTTCATCACCTCAGAACATACCCAAAGTGTTTTATAGCCAATGAATCGCTTCTGAACTTTAGTCACAATTGTAATGCAAGATTGCTGTTTGTGGGAGCTTGCTATGCATGAACTTGGCCTACAAAACAACGATGAGAATCTGTCAAAAAGCAACTGCAGAGTGCATCTGAACATTCTGAGGACGTGACAGGCATTTTAGAAATTCAAGTTCTCTCTCTTTTACCTTAATGTCAAACTTGACAAAACTACACTGCAGTTAGTGCTTATTAGGCTATGTGGAGGAAATACTGAATCAAGGCTTTTAAGAAAAAGGTCACTTTGCCAATCATCAACATTCACGACTGATGTGAAATAATCTGAACTGTGCTCACTTAGATTTGTGCAGCCATCACCTAACAATGCATTTTCTGACAAATCCAAAGTATTCCTCTCAATGATGCAAGATGCAAGGGTTTTCTCTCTCTGTGCTCAAGGGCATACTGAGCGACAGTTAATGTTCCACACAAATGCAAGGGTTTGCTTTCTGCGCTCTGATGGATTACAATGCCGACTTGGGCAGACGGCTGCTCAACTATTATCCCTAGGACATGTATTCATTTTAGAAATCCTCACAAGACTCATACATAAAAGAATGCCTGGCAGCGTTCTGTGATGCATTTAAGGGGAAGTTAGGTAAACACACGAGAAAGGAATGCAGGATTAGGGTTAGATGAAGGGAGTGTGGGAGGAGGTTCGTGTAGAGCATAAACACACCAACATTGACCAGTTTGCCAAACGGCCAATTTCTGTGCTGTAAAATCCTCAAACCTCAGTTCTCAGAGCACCTCTACAACCTACATAGTTACACCCAATTAAACAGTGATGTGAACTTTAAACTTATAAACACAGTCCATGCACAAATGACCGCCTTTAACAAAATACAGGTCACCTAGGTTGCTTCTTTTGTCACAAGCCGTGTACACCCTACTGCCAGCAGAGTGGATAGTCTGGTTTTGGACTATTTAACAAGACTACTTCAAACAGTTTGACATCTCAGAGCTTCTCAAAGGACCGCAAGGTGAAGCTGGTAGAGTGAGTACGGCTACTGCTCAAACCAGCTATGAACTGGAAAGAAACCGTGTTCCCGCAGTCCACTTCAACACAAAAAACGGTTTTTCTTTCGTCTTCCCTTAACATTCAAATTAAGTTATTCTACCACTCACTCCGTGTTTTGACAATTCCTGGTTGCAAAGTGTGTACAAATATATTCAAATCAGATGCCCGCATTCAGTTGAGTTGGAGGAGAGCTGTGAAGCTGAACAAGTCAATAAACTCTCTTAAAGAAAAGCTCTATGTCTTGGTTTCAGCTTCACCAACAGTCTTGGATTCTGTTAACACTATACAAGTTGCTGTTGTAGGAATGATTGAACAGTATGGCATGGCACTAGCAAGTTCTGAGGAACAAAGGGACCTTGGCGTGTGTGTCCATAGATCTCTGAAGACGGAGGGGCATGTTAGTGGGGTGGTGAAAAAGGCATATGGAACACTTGCCTTTATCAATCGAGGCATAGATTACAAAAGTAGGGAGGTCATGTTGGAGTTGTATAGAATCTTGGTGAGACCACAGCTGGAGTACTGTGTGTAGTTCTGGTCGCCACATTATAGGAAGAATGTGATTGCACTGGAGGGAGTGCAGAGCAGATTCACCAGGATGTTGCCTGGGAAGAGAGGTTAATAGACTTGGGCTGTTTTCGTTGGAGCAGACAAGACTGAGGGGCGACCTGATCGAGGTGTACAAGATTATGAGGGGCATGGACAGGGTGGATAGGGAGTTGAAGGGTCAGTCATGAGGGGGCATAAGTTCAAGGTGAGGGGCAGGAGGTTTAGCGGGGGTGTGAGGAAAAACTTTTTTACCCAGAGGGTGGTGACGGCCTGGAATGCACTGCCTGGCAGAGTGGAGGAGGCGGGTTGCCTCACATCCTTTAAAAAGTACTTGGATGAGCACTTGGCACGTCATAACATTCAAGGCTATGGGCCAAGTGCTGGGAAATGGGATTAGGTAGGTAGGTCAAGTGTTTCCCACGTGTCGGTGCAGACTTGATGAGCCAAAGGGCCTCTTCTGCACTGTGATTGTGTGTGTGTGTGTGTGTGTGTGTGTGACTAAAGAAAAATTCTGCCAGGGCACCAGTAAGTGTCTAACTGGGCAAATTGCCAAACAGCCTGTGTAAACAAAGACTCCAACGATCCTTCTCCAAGAACACCCAGCATGGAAAATACCATAGAAGACGGGCAGATAAATCACAGACTGTGCCCACCCTGGACTTAATAAACCACTTAAAACGTCCTCGACACTGAACACACACACACACCACCCCCCACCCCCAACAGGGTTGTTAGCGAATCAAATGGAACGGCTCCTGATTTCTCTAAATTAATTTAATTGTGTCCAGTACCTTTTCAATTGGAATTGATCCCATTAGCAGCAGCATTTTTAAAAATGTTTTCATGGGATATGGGTGTCATTGGTAAGGTCAGCATTTATTGCCCATCTCTAATTACCTTTGAGAAGGTGGTAAATACAACTGAGTGGCTTGCTAGGCCATTTCAGAGGGCAATAATGAGCCAACCACATTGCTGTGGGTCTGTAGTCACATAAAGGGCTGACAGGATGGCAGATTTCCTTCCCTAAAGAGCTTTTCTAAACCAAGTGGGTTTTTACCTAAATGGATAGTTTCATGGTCATCATTACTGATAGTAGTTTTCTATTCCTGATTTTATAATTTTATTTTAATTAGTTGAATTTAAATTCTCCAGCTACCGTGGTGGGATTTGAACTCAGGCCACAGGATCATTAATCCAGGCCTCTGGATAACTCGCCCAGTAACATAACTGTGCTACCAGACCCTTTTGATTATCCCTTTGATTTTGGCAGCTCCTATGATAAGGCCCTGGGGGGTTTGCATGGGCGAGTAAATAGAATGGCATCTTGTGGACTGTTCATCTTTCAACTACACAGGACCACAGGAGAGCGCTGATATTTTATGACGGATAGGTGTCTGTAAAGTTGAAGATGGCCGAGGGGCATTGTATTGATACATAAATGGCTGCATGCAAAGAGCAGATTGAAAGGTGACGTCTATCATAAGGAATAGGACCCAGGATGACAGAAAACTAACACCCACATAGGAGTGCGAGAAGGCCTTTAACAGTTTGCGAACTGTCTACAGCCTTAGGATTTGATTGACAGAAAAATCAGGATGTGTAAAACAGAAATTATTGACAGGGACATGAAAAGGAAGATCAGGCAACATTAGAACAAAACAGGGTTGGAAACATATACAGAATCATAGGCATCAGAACTTAGTCAGGCCCCTCCAGTGTGTGTGGAATCCCTGGTAAAAATGCACAAGGTTTAGCTCTGCACTACTGTTAAGTGTTATGTTTAAATATGTCATTAATAGTTATCATATACTTAACGTATCCGTGAATATCTACCTGAAAATGCTGTTTATTTTGTGGGGTAACTTACAAGACCATCCATGCTGTAACAGGGCAGTCAAGGATCAGCAGTGTGTGGCTGAGCTGCAGCCACACAATGGAAATGGTTGATCTTGGAGAGGGTGCATAGAGTGTCTTTGGAACCTGCTGGGACCATGGGGAATACAGCATCTTATAGAAACAGTTAATACCATTAGGAGTTAATTGGTAAGGTTCTTTTCATTTTATTGGTACATTGTTCCTCATTTTGGCAAATGGTAGTTTGACTGGGCTATGTGTTTACTGCATTAGTGGTGACCTTAAATGATGAGTTTTAGTTGTGTTTCAGTGGGATGACTCAGTCACCATTACTGCTCCTAATGAGACAGGTCAATAAGTGAGGCATGGATCACCTGCAAACAAATACGTCCAAGAGTGAAACAGCCACATCATCAGCCCCGATTGGGCTAGGTTTTAAGCTAACGCACAGATGCTGGGTACACTCCAGTTCATACAGGGTGTGAGACAAGGTCAAGCTGAGTTAAAAAGAATACCATGTTGCAATTTTTCCCCTTTTCTGTTACCAGCTCCATCTGTATAAAAACAGACTTGCACCTTTCACAACTTCAGGAGTCCTGAAGTGCAGTCACTTCTGTAACAAAGCGAGCCAATTTATGCAGGGCAAGTTCACACACAGCAATGCCCAGATAATCTGATTTAGTGATATTGGTTGTGGGGTAAATATTGACCAGGGCATTGGCAATAATTTATTTGCTTTTCTTTCAAATAGTGCCACAGGATTTTTTTTACACCCAGCAGAGATTGGGTCTCGATTCTTATCTGACAGACAGAACCTTCGACAGTGTAGTGCAGCATTTTTCAACCAGGGTTCCCCAGAACACAAAGATTCCCCAGGCATTCATGAAGGGTTCCGTGCAACTTCAAATCATGTGAAAATTGTACCAAATTTTTTAATTTTTCATGTTATATTGTTCTTACATTTAATGAAAAATAATTATTCATGTAAAAAAAACTCGATAGGGGAGGGCTGTTGGGGTTCCACAGAATTTCACAATATATTGTTTTACAATAAAAAAGGTTGAAAACCACTGACATAGTGCTACCTCAGTAATGGTACTGGGAGGATCAGCCTAGATTTTGTGCTCAGGTCTCTGGAGTAAGGCTTGCCTTGAACCCACAACCTTCTGATTCAGAGGCAAGAGTGCTACTCATGCAGCCAGGGCTGAAATTTCAGGGAAATTCCCATGGGAATCTACCTATCGCCTGGAACAGGAAATCCCGATCCAACAAACTACTGCTTTTGATCCAGGATATCAACTGGGTTCAGATCCAATATCGGAAACCGTCCCAGTCTCACCCCAGCTACGAGGTGGAACCCTGTCTCTGCTCATGGTCTTATTAAGCAACCATGTGCGGAGGATGGGGGTCAATAAATTATGCTGCTTTTAAACACAAATCAGTCAACGGCTCCCTTTTCTGAGCAATACACAAGCCAGGAATACCACACATCTCCCAAAGACTGCCATTCCAAAAAAAATTCCATTGAACTCACTAGCAGCCTCAGTTGATCCAAAGTTCATCTGTCCAAACGGATTCCGAGCACCTGCATCCAAGCTTGGCTTTCCTCCCAGTCCGCTAAAGAATCCACCTGTAGTGGCCGGAGAACCAAAAATTGATGCCATACTACCAGGCTGTAGAGAAAAGGTATAGTGAAAAGTCAGCAGTGTCCTACTTTTACCTTCTCAGAAAATTATTGCATGTCTAGCAACAACAACTTGTATTTGTAAAGCACCTGTTAAAGCAGTGAAATGTCTCAAGGTGCTTTACAGGAGGGTTATTAGGCAAAATCTGACATGGAGCCACATAAGGAGAAATCTGGACAGGTGACCAAAAGCTTTGTCAAAGAGGTGTGTTTTCGGGAGCCATCCCAAGGGGGAGAGAGAAATGGAGAGGTGAGGGAGGAAATTCCAGAACCTGAGGCCCAGGCAGCTGAAGACAGAATCACCAATATTGGATCAAAGAAAAGCGGGGATGTGCAAGAGGCCAGAATTGCAGCAGCGCAGGGATGTTGGAGAGTGGAGGAGGTTCCAGAGGTAGGGAGGACATTCAGGGATTTGATCATTAAGATGAGAATTATAAATTCGAGGTTAGGCCGGGAGCCGGCGTAGGCCAGTGTGTTCAGGATTAATGGGCAGGTGGTGCTTGGAGCGGGTAGGTTATAGACAGCAGAGTTTTGGATGAGTTGAAGTTTCTAGAGGACTACAGTCCTACAGACTGTACTACAGACTGCCATCCCAGGCCTTTCTTTAGAAGAACCCTCCACCACACATACTGTCAGCATCACCAGCACAGCATCGGAGGGAGAACCAGCACACTAGTGGACATAACCCAAAACAAATATGTTTCACATCTGCTTGGCACAAAGCACAGAGCCAAACAAATCACTTCTGAACTGATTATGTGTTGTACTACCTTAGGGCGCAGTTTCAAACACAGTGTAGTTAACATGAGTCAGAGTTGTGAGTAAGGGGCACAGGTACGGCAGGCAACCATTCAGCCCCTCGAGCCTGTTCTGTCACTCAATTAAATCATAACTGACCTGTCTCATAACACCATTCCCACAGTGTCATAATGTTTAATGTCCTTACCTAGTGAATTTCTGCTGTACAGACTCATGGGCCAATATATTCTTCCTAAGCTGTGGCACCCAGAACTGACTGCAGCACTTTAAATAGGGTCTAACCAGAGTTTTATAAAACTGCAATGCAACTTCCACTTTTTGTATTCCAGACCCCTTGAAATAAAGGTCAAGATTCAATTAGCCTTTTAAGATTTTTTTGTACCTGTCCACTAATTTTTAATAGTTCTGGGATTAAAGCACTAAATTTCTGTGCTCCTCCACAGTTCCTAGCCACTCACCATTTATAAAATACTCTCATACATCTTAGGTCCAAAGTGAATGACCTAACACTCCCCCACGTTGAGCTTCATCGCCACAGACTTGTCCACTCAATTAATCTGTCACTGTGTAGGTTTCTACTCTCAACTACACTACTAACAGTGGCACCTAACTTGGTGCTGTCAACAAACGTGGATACATGACTTTCTATTCTTTCATCCCATTTCATTTACAAATACAGTGAAAAGCTGCGAGGCCCCAGTATAGATCCCCAAGGGATACCACTAGTAACATCTGAACAACGGGCAGCGGGAACTAGTCTGACTACGTGTGGTGTGGCAGCCATCAGGAACAGTTGACAATATTAGCCACCTGCTCCACCACTCAACTCTTTCCTCTCAATGTGAGGAAATACAAAAATCATGAAAACCACAGGGAGTTTAGCAGCAGTACAAATATGTTTATCAGCTGTTTTCACCTATGGGACCAGAGTATTATTATAATTCAAACAGATGGGACAAAGGCCATAAAATATAAACAGAAAATGCTGGAAAAGTACTCAGCAGGTCTGGCAGCATCCTTGGCGAGAGAGAGAGAGACACACAATTGAATGATCTAGGTTGATAAGCTTTCATCAGAACTGGAAGGAATTTGAAATTAGAGGCAGGAAATTGGAGGCTAGTGTAGAACATAAGACAGGGGTTCTCAAACTGTAGATCGCGACTCCATTGGGGCCATGTGCCAATCATTTGGGTTCGCAAGCTCAGAGGGAGCAATGCCGACTGTCAAATGGAGGCTCTGGCTGGGACACAATTTTTTTCACCCCAAACAGTTCATCAATGCCACAGCTTTTCACTGCCCTAACTGGCCATTCAGTTCAATGCTCCAACTGGC
This sequence comes from Cetorhinus maximus, assembly GCF_964194155.1. Taxonomy (NCBI): domain Eukaryota; kingdom Metazoa; phylum Chordata; class Chondrichthyes; order Lamniformes; family Cetorhinidae; genus Cetorhinus; species Cetorhinus maximus. The sequence goes on from NC_135888.1 coordinate 22,484,631, forward strand.
TAATCGGAAACTTCCTTGAATGTAATGGAGGAGGTAGCTTGAACGCGCAGAGTGGCAAATGGCGGGATAGTCCAAGGTTGCCACCGAAGTTTTGTTACATGCAGCAGCACAATTCAGGGCTCGGGGATGCAAAGCTTTTAAAACTACTGTGGATAAAACATTTGCCCCTGCTCAACAACCCCGCCCCCCCCGACAAAACTGAGTCAGTGGGCAAAAACATTGACATAAGGGAAGGTCTGTGATAGGGTGCAAGACAGGAGTGATAAAGTGGCAAAAGGGAAAATGGTGCAAAAGTGGTAATGGGGCCACTAAAGAAATAAAGATGGATCTAGAGGAGGTGTAAATGATCACAGAATAGCAGAGTGGGTGGGGGGGGGATCACGGAAAACCCAGCAAAAAAGAAACAGCTCTCACTGTCCTGGAATGTGGTGAAGAAAGGTGGGTAGACTCCAGGGGTGCAGGTCACCCACTGGTTATCCTTTTCTGTTGGCTATCATGACCTGATAATGAAACCATGTAATACAGAATACTGTTCTTTTAACCTTAAACTTCCAGGTTACAGACTAGCTCAACATGTGGAGTGATGAGCATTCTCCCCACAGCCAATGCAGTGCATTAGAATACTGGAAGGGCGAAGATAATTCAGTGATCTTGCAAGAGGTTCCAGCCACAATTTAAAGTAATGACGGGGTTTGATAGGGTAGGCATAGTAATATTGCCACTTGTGGGGAGACCAAAGCTAGGGGAAATAAATACAAGATAGCCACCAATAAATGTAATTGGGAATTGAGGAGAGTGGTTAGAAAGTGGAACTCATTAGCACAAGGAGCAGGGATGCATTTAAGAGGAAGCTGGAAAAACAAAAGACAAAGGAAAAGAAGGGTAAAGTTAGACAAAGCAAGGCGTGAGGAGGTTCAAGTGAAGCATAAGCATGGGCATGAACCAGGTGGACCAAAGTCTGCGTTGTCAAATTCCATGTAATTCCGCAAATGGCACTAGGTATGAGAGGTTTCAGCTAAGCTAAGAGACTAAAGGAGCTGCAGATGTTCTCCTTAGAGCAGGGAAGGTCAAGAGGAGATTTAATAGAGGTGATCAAAATTAGGAAGGGTTGTAATGAGAGTAAATAGGAGAAGCTGTTTCCACTGGCAAGAGGGTTGAGAATGAGAGAAGCAATGCTCTCTCCATGCTGTGTAGGTGCACAGCAACCAGGAATGTGCCACCCAGGGGACCAAAGAGGCTGTGCACAAGCAGTGGTCCTTTTTGGATGCGCACGTGCATAGTTGTGCAGCAATCCTAAAGGGACTATACAGTGCAAGAAACAAGCAGCACACGGCGCAGGGAAATTAGAGGGAATGTTGCGGAGGAGACATGTATAAGATAACTGTTAGAAGAACCGGATGGGAAACAGAATTGTATTTTTATAGAATGCGGTGCTTGAAAGATTGACGGAAGCAGATTGAAAAGTAAATTTCAAAAAGGAATTGGATAAATACTAGAAAAGGAAAAAATGTGCAGGGCTATGGAGAAAAACAGGGGTGGGGAAAGAAGTCGGGAATAATTGGAAAAGCTCAGAGCCAACACTAACAGGAATGGGCCCTTCTGTTCAATAAGATGCTACAATAGGTGAAATTTGGTTGCAACTGCGACGATAGAACTAAGTATAGACTCTCAAATATCACCATTATGTTGAGCCATTTCTAACGCAGCAACTGTGCAATTCTATTCTATGAGATTGTTTGGGAAGAGGCAATTTAGTCACAATTCAAATGGGATTCAACGTGGCAATGTTTTAATGCTTACAGGATCTTACCTGACCAAAAATGCTGCTGACATTCGTAGACTGACCAAACATAGAACTTGTCGAAGAGCTACCAAAACCTGCTAAGGATAAAAAGGAACAGCATTTATGAGGTGCAACACATCTCACCAATCCACAATGGCAGTGCACTGCACCAAACATTGCAAGAACTGAATTGGGAATTTGACTACTGGACAGTGCTCACTCACCATCTTTTATCCACTTGAAGCTGAATAGGTACCAGTGTTTGAAAGAATTAACTTATTTATTGCATCATTCCCTTTCAAAAAGGCAATTGGGTATATAGAATCATAGAATCTTACAGCACAGAATCTCAGAATTGTTACAGCACAGAGGGAGGCCATTTGGCCCATTGTGTCTGCACTGGCTCTCTGAATGACTTAATGCACCTCGTGTCATTCCCCCGCCTCCTCCCCATAACCCTGCACGTTCTTCCTTTTCAGATAATAATGCAATTCCCTCTTGAATGGTCAATTGAACCTGCCTCCACCACATTCTCAGGCAGTGCATTTGAGATCCCAACCATACCCTGCCTGAAAAAGTTTCTTATGTCATCATTGTTTATTTTGCCAATTATACTAAATCTGTGCCCCCTTGTTCTCGATCCTTCCACCAATGGGAAGTTTCTCCTATCTACTCTGTCAGGACCCCTTGTGATTTTGAATGCAGCAGGCCATTTGGCCCATCATGCTTGTGTTGGCTCTTTGAAAGAGCTTTCCAATTAGTTCCACTCTTGCTTGTTCTTTTCCTCATAGCTCTTCATTTTTTTTCCTTTTCAAGTATTTATTCATCTCCAATTTGAAAGTTATTATTGATACTGATTCCATCATCTTTTTGGGTAACACGTTCCACATCATAACAATTCGCTGCATAAAAGAAGTTATTTTAAATCTGCGTTCCTTTATTTCCCACCAGCAGAAAGTTTCCCCTTTACTCCAGTAAAATCCTTCACAAAGGTCCAGGTTCAAGGGTCATTAAACTTTCACGAACAGGAGTTAAAAATAATTGAAGAGGCTAATTCAATGCTGGCCTTTATATCTAAAGGGCTAGAATACAAGGGAATAGGAAGTTTTCTACAGCTATACAAAGCCCTGGTTAGATCACATCTACAGTATTGCAAGCAGTTCTGGGCGCCACACCTTAAGGAGGATATATCGGCCTTGGAAGGAATGCAGTGTAGATTTACCAGAATGATACCTGGACTCTGAGGGTTAAATTACAAGGAGAGATTACACAGACCAGGGTTATATTCCCTTGAATTTAGAAGAGTAAGGGGTGATTTGATCAAAGTTTTCCAGATATTAAGGGGAACAATAGGGTAAACAGAGAGAACCTATTCTGCTGGTTGGGGAGTCTAGGACTGATGACATGGTTTGAACGCTAAAGCCAGACCTTTCAGGAGTGGAATTAGGAAACACTTCTACATACAAAGGATGGCAGAAGTTTGGAACTCTCTTCCACAAATTGTAATTGATGCAAGATCAATTGTTAATTTTAAATCTGAGATTGATACTTTATAGGCCAAAGATATTAAGGGATGTGGGGCAAAGGTAAGTTTATGGAGTTACATCACAGATTAGCCAAGATCTCACTGAATGGCAGAAGAGGCTCGAGAGGCTAAGTGGCCTCCTCTTATTCCTAGTGCTCCAGTCCCCTCTATATTACTGAAGTCCGTTATCCCTGGTATCATTCTAGTAAATCCCCTCTGCACCCTATCTAAGGTCTTGACATCCTTCCTAAAATGTGGCTCACTAGAGACAACACTCTAGTTGAGGCCTAACCAATGGTCTAAAAAGGTTTACTGTAACACCTCTCACTGCCTAAACAAAAATTTCCTCATCTCACCTCTAGTTCTTTTGCCAGTTACCATAAATCTGTACTCTTAATGATCAATAAATTGAAAGTACATCACCAGCTGTGTGTGTGGGGTAGGATGCAGTGTTGCCTGGACAGAATGTACAGAAAACCATGGCAAATGGGGGACAAATTTTACTCAAATGTTCAGTAATGTCAGGGCTTGCCAGTTCAACACTTTCCAGCATATTCAACTGACCTCTCTCTTCTCTGTTGCATTATGACCAGCAGGAAAATCAGGAGATAAATGACCTATCTCTGCCACGGTTCAGTGGACAGTACTCTTGCTTCACAGTCAAAAGGCTGTGGGTTCAAGCTCCACTCCAAGTCCCTGAGCTCAAAATCTACACTGGCGCTCCAGGGCAGTACTGAGGGACTGCCACACCATCAGTGATGCCTGTCTTTTGACTTTGAATCAAGGTCCTATCTTTCGACACTGAATTGGGGCCCTGTCTGCTCTGTTAGGTGCACGCAAAAAATGATTGTTTCTTCGAAGAGCAGCAGGGGAGTTATCGCCATTGTCTTGGTCAATATTTATCCCTCAATCAACATCATAAAAATTGATTATCTGGTTATTATCACATTGAAGCTTGTGGGAGCTTGCTGTGCCCAAACTGGCTGCTACATCCACATTACAACAGTAACACTTCACCAAGTGCTTCATTGGTCAAGTGCTTTGAGACATCCCACAGTTGTGGAAGATGCTATGCAAATGCAAGTCTTTCTTTTACCATTCTTTAGGTGCAGAGTCCCATGCTTCACATATTCAATTATCACGTCCAATATGGAAGGCTTTGGAGAGGGTGTAGACAAGATTTATGGGAATAATTCTGGGGATGAAGGACTTCAGTTGCGTGGATAGATTGGAAAAGCTGGGGCTGTTTTCCTTGGAGAAGGGAAGGTTGAGAGAAATTCACAATCATAAGGGGTCCAGACACAGTAGATAGGGAGAAACTGCTCCTTTAGGCAGAAGGGTTGAGAACCAGAGGTCACCAATTTTAAAATGGCTGGCAAAAGAACCAAAGGCAACAAGAGGAAAAGCCTTTTTACACAGCGAGAGGTCAGGATCTGGAATGCAGTACCTGGGATTATGATAGAGGCAGTTTCAATCAGGGTTTTCAAAAGGGAATTGGATCATTATCTGAAGAGAAAAAAATTACAGGGCTATCGGGAAAGAGGGAGGGATTTGCTGATTTGCTTCTTGCAGAGAGCCAGCACGGATATGACAGGCCAAATGGCCTCCTTCTGTGCTGAAACCATTCTATAATTCTAGACACAGACTGTTCAAAACAACTTGGGTAACTGGTTAGAGAAACAGAGACAGATGAAGAGAGCAGCACTTGGTAGGATTAGGAACAAAGCAAGGAAGCACAAAAAAGGAAGCTGCAAAAATAATTAAATTTGTGCCTGAAATGGAGAGTGAATTTTAAAAAAGGTTAGGCTGGCCCATTCCTGCAAAAAACAAGTGATGTGCCTGGTAGCATCCTCATCCTGCGACTGATTGATACTCATTCGCCAAGTCTTGTTGGAGGACAGCCTAGCTCGACACATTCTGGGGAAACCATATGCACAGGCAAAGGCCATCAAGTTGCCCAAGATGGGTCCTGCTGCAGGTTGCCCCTATGCCCATATCACAAAGCCCCAGGGCCTATACCATTGTGCCAGTTCATTTGACCTGAAGTTAAACTAAAACAAATCACTTTAACACTAACCCTGCCCAGTGCCCCCTCCAATCCACTCTCCTGTCGGAAGGAATGGACATGATTCATATCTGCTCAAGACACATTTCATGCCTGCGGTCAGTATGAGAATCTGCTCAAATCAATCAAGCCAGAGAGCCACAATTATATAGTGTGTGGAAAGCTAGGAAGAGGCAATTGACATTTCCTTCTATTTTTAAGAAAGTAGCTTAAAATGGCTTCTTTGTAGCGTTTATGTGCATCAAAGCAAATGAATCAGCTGCAAAACTGGTATCTGCCAATCACTGGGGCATAACCAGAGCTTTGCTGACAGAGTTGAGGTACAGACCAGCCACTATCCAACAGAATAATAGTAAAGGTTCTAGTGGCTAAATAGCCTGTTCCTGTGTCCACCAACTACATAGCTGGGGACTTGGTTGTTCTGTAGTCCATTGTCTAAATGGTTGATGCCCTATGCGCTTTAGTTTGTCCTTCCGCATTTGCGCTTTGCCCGTGTGTGGGATGCTATCTATATTCTGTTTCGGCCATGACACAAAGTTTCCCTGAACATTCAGAAAAAAATGAAAGGCAATGATGAAGGAACTTATTGCCAGCAACACACAGCACAGCAATCTCTGGACAGAATCTAATAACTGATACAGCGATCATTTACTGAAAACACGTGTTTTTAAATCCGCGGGTTTTTGAAGTGTGGAAATGTGTACGAAAGCAGCTAAGGAGGGGGAAATGACTCCTCAACTGTAATGAAAGTTTAAAACATAATTATTAAAATTAACTATCATTTCCAAATGCCCAACATTACAACTTGTCTAAACGTTAGTGTCAGCATTGGAAATGAGCCTGTTCTATACACTCAATTAGTTCAGGCCTTGCGTTTCAACTTAAAACCTCTCCCTCACACAGAAAGGGCACAAATAATTGAAAGGTAAAAATGATGTAGAGGAAGGAATTCACTAAAACGAGGGCCCAGAATGTGGGGCATTTCACAACGTGTCCAGTTAGCTAGTCAGCTCGGAAAAGGTTTGTCTTATAAATTGCTGGAAGTGCGGGCTGATAAGGGTGCGGCGAGGGCAATAGGGCCTCTGGGACCCCAGTCAAGGACAGGACAAACAGAATCACCTGAAACAATGGATTTAAGGATTGAGAAATAAAGAGAGCAAGGATGAATTTAAAAATCAGGTACAAGAAAAGGAAGACACAGGGAAAGAAGGCTGGATTGAGAGAGAGAGAGAGAGAGAGACAGGAAGGAAAAGAAATTTTTAAATCTCAAACAATTAAAATCAGAAGAAATAAACTATACAATTGTTTATCCATTTTCTTCTAATTGTGTGCTAATCCATTGTTAATAATCACTTGCCCGGAACTTCAAATGTCTTCTCTAAGTTCATATATATGACACTCCCTGTTCACTGTGCTAGTGACCTCAAAAAAATTCAATTCAGATTAGTCCAATAAGACCTACCCCTCACAAATCCATGCTGACTCAAGACCTACCCCTCACAAATCCATGCTGACTCTCTAACTAACTGATACTTGTTCAGCTGCTGAGTCACTCTGTTTACGACTGAGTCTAGGATCGTCCCCATAACTGACAGATCTGTAGTTTCCTCCCACCTTAAATAATAGTGACATTTGCAATTTTCCAACTCAAAGGCAGAATTCCTGCACCAAGCACGTTTTGGTAAATTATGACTTGTATCTATTTCTTCGCTTGTTTCTTTTGATACTTTGTGGTGGAAACCATCTGGTTCCAGTGATTTTTGTATCTTAAGTCCTGGTAATTTCCCCATTACTTTAAAAAAAAACATACGAAGCCCACTAAGTTCAGCTCCATAGCCGACTTTTCGGTTTGTTTATACCATTGGTATTTTGCTCTCACTCCACGGTGAAAACAGATACAAAGTAATCATTTTAAAAATCTGCCATTTCCTGATTATTCTTTCAGCCCTCAAATTTCAGATGCCCGAGGGCCCACAGTCCGTGTAAGATTTGTTTGGTGCACGGCCAGTTTTTCCCAATGTAGTGGTAAATATTTTTTGTATGCAGCATGAATTATGCCTGCACGGTACCATCCAGGCAGCTGCCTGTTCATGCCACGTGCAGCTTAGCGGGAACATTGCCTGAGGCCATTCTTTTCATGCTAATGACTATCTGTGGCTCAACCTGTAGGGGCCACGCCTACCAAATAAATGATTCACGAGTTTCACTTGCCCAGACTGTTATGCTCTTCATCAACCATGCAATAATGTATTGAACTGCAGTGAAATAATAATTCACACCTGTAATAGGGAGGTAGGTAATGAGCTGTCGTCCACAAAGGACTGTAGGAATCTCTCTCCATTAGAGAGGGACAATCGAGTATATCTAGCTTCAGGGGCACCATTCTGCATCAAGTATGGGGTAAGGCAAGGAGGCAGGCCTACATGAACAGGGGTTGAACCCATGCTGTTGCCATCATTCTGCACTACACACAAGCCATCTAACCAACTAAGCGCGCGCGTGCACACACACACACACACGCCGCGCACCCCCCCCGCCCCCCTACTAATACAAATGAACAAACATGATCATTTTGACAAAAACAAAAATAGAAGAAAAATACTGCGGATGCTGGAAATCTGAAACAAAAGCAGAAAATGCTGGAAAAGCTCAGCAGGTCTAACAGCATCTGTGGAGAGAAAGATAGAGTTAACGTTTCGAGTCCTTATGACTTCTTCAGAAGGGTCATACGGACTCGAAACGTTAACTATGTCTTTCTCTCCACAGATGCTGTTAGACCTGAGTTTTTCCAGCATTTTCTATTTCTGTGATCATTTTGACTATTATTTGACAGACTATTGTACTACTGAATATGTGCTGCCAATGCTCTTTCACTAATGAGAAACCATCATAATGAACCTACAATGCAGCTCGAGTGGCATGCCCGAAGGCCCAAGCCCTATAATAGGCAATTTAATTGGCAGTATTTTGTCGCAGCTCGAGGTTATTTTATACTGCATCAAGACACAATCTTCCCACAGCACTGTCAGTTTGCACTCAAATCTAACTAATTTGGCTAACCATGTCATCAACAAATACTATCATGAATGGATTAACTGTTCTTCGCCTCAGTTGCTTGTGGGACTTTGCTGTGTGCAAATTGGTTGCGGTTTTTGCCTACTTGCAAAACTAACATAGGCCTTGTGGCACAATGAGACATCCTGTGGACACAGGAGTGGGAGGTGGCCATTCAGCACCTTGGGCCAGTCCACCATTCAATTAGATCATGGATGGTCTATATTTTATCTACCTGCCCGAATGTTCTGTAACCCTTACAAAACAAAAATCTATCAATCTCAGTTTGGAGATTTTCAACAGACCACTGAACCTTAACAGGTTTTTGTGGGGTTGAGTTGTGAGGAGGGGGGCTGTGGTGAGAATAGGGGGCAAGAGAGTTCCAGATTTCCACCACCCTTTTTTGTAAATGAAAGGCATCAGATAAATGCAAGGGCTTTCTTTCACTAAGTCTAAAAAAGGCAATGAGGTTAGTAACAAAGCACAAAGTCTTACCTGAAGGTTGCGCAAAGTTGAATCCAGACGATGTCGCTGTGTTGGATCCAAAGGCCGGGCTATGCCCGAAACCAGTGCTCTGTCCAAACGCTGGTGTGGTAGATTGTCCAAACATGGAAGTATTGCTGGCAGGCGACTGTCCAAATGGGAATGCATTGGCATTGATAGTACTGGTGGGTCCATTGAAGGGGCTGCCACTTGGCATTGGTGCAGCGGCAGAAGCGGGCTGAGCAAAGGATGAAGCAGATCCAAATACGGGCTGCCTGAAGCTGAACCCGTTGCTGGAGGGCTGCTGCCCAAAGCCTGTGTCGACCGTCTGACCGAAGGTGGGCTTCGCAAGACTATCTGCAGAGCTGGGGATGTCGATGACAGGAGGGGCAGTGACGCCATTTGTGCCTGGCCCAAGGGTGGATGGTGAGGTTGTTGTTGCAGGTTGCCCAAACGCTGGTGTCGCACTCGTGACCACAGCATGACTAAACATGGACGTGGTGGACTCAGATTGGGATGGAGGAGGTGACTGCACGGGCGTTTGACTAGCTCCAAACGGCGAAACGGAGGAAATTATGCTGCTGCCTGAGGGCATAACATTGCTCAATGACCCAGAATAAGAAAAGGGGGCCTCGGTTGCAACAGGTGTCCCTGTACTTGAAGGTTCTGGTGAATTAATTATCACTCCTGGTATAACTGGAGTGCCAGGGGAGGTAGGTGTTGCAGAACTGGTTCCTACACTATCTTCTGAGGATCTTGATACCAATGCTTTTGGTCCCTGCACCACAGCCAGTTTCTCAATTACACTGGAGGCAGACGAGCTGCTACTTACGACTGCCTCCTTCTCTTCAGCAGTGGATGGCTTTATGGCATCAGCGATTGAGGAAGTGATGGAGGTCAACGATCCGGTGAGGGGTGAATTTTGGAGAGCGCTTATGGCAGCGATAGCTGCAGCAATCTGTTCGGCACTAGCTGTCTGCTCTTGCTTCGAAACAAAGTCAAGTTTGCTAGCTCTTGATTGTAAACTGCTACTTGAAACGGAGGTTTCTGTGCTGGCTCTGGAAATAATGGGAAATGGTACTCCAGTTGGTTTGGGTGCGCCTGTGTCAATTGAAGCTGATGTTGCCCCTGTGGAACCTGACTTTCCCAATGGAAAAGCACTCCCAAAAGCCAAGCTTGTAGGAGGTGCTGTTGACGTTTTGGCCGTTTGTGCAAAGGTGAAACTATCCTGTGAAGATCTGTCCAACTTGGAGGCATCATCAGTCTGACTGACAACAAGTCCAGAGAAATTGCCAATTGTGACACCTCTGGCACTACCCTCAAAGACCCCTGTTTCGTCCTGTGGCGGGGCCTCGGCCCTGGGCTGCGGCGGGGCCTCGGCCCTGGGCTGCGGCGGGGCCTCGGCCCTGGGCTGCGGCGGGGCCTCGGCCCTGGGCTGCGGCGGGGCCTCGGCCCTGGGCTGCGGCGGGGCCTCGGCCCTGGGCTGCGGCGGGGCCTCGGCCCTGGGCTGCGGCGGGGCCTCGGCCCTGGGCTGCGGCGGGGCCTCGGCCCTGGGCTGCGGCGGGGCCTCGGCCCTGGGCTGCGGCGGGGCCTCGGCCCTGGGCTGCGGCGGGGCCTCGGCCCTGGGCTGCGGCGGGGCCTCGGCCCTGGGCTGCGGCGGGGCCTCGGCCCTGGGCTGCGGCGGGGCCTCGGCCCTGGGCTGCGGCGGGGCCTCGGCCCTGGGCTGCGGCGGGGCCTCGGCCCTGGGCTGCGGCGGGGCCTCGGCCCTGGGCTGCGGCGGGGCCTCGGCCCTGGGCTGCGGCGGGGCCTCGGCCCTGGGCTGCGGCGGGGCCTCGGCCCTGGGCTGCGGCGGGGCCTCGGCCCTGGGCTGCGGCGGGGCCTCGGCCCTGGGCTGCGGCGGGGCCTCGGCCCTGGGCTGCGGCGGGGCCTCGGCCCTGGGCTGCGGCGGGGCCTTGGCCCTGGGCTGCGGCGGGGCTTCGGCCTTGGGCTGCGGCGGGGCCTCGGCCTTGGACTGCGGCGGGATCTCGGCCTTGGACTGCGGCGGGGCCTCGGCCTTGGGCGGGATCTCGGCCTTGGGCTGCGGCGGGGCCTCGGCCCTGGGCTGTGGCGGGATCTCGGCCTTGGGCTGCGGCGGGGCCTCGGCCTTGGACTGCGGCGGGATCTCGGCCTTGGACTGCGGCGGGGCCTCGGCCTTGGGCGGGATCTCGGCCTTGGGCTGCGGCGGGGCCTCGGGCTTGGGCTGCGGCGGGATCTCGGCTGAAGTGCGAGTCTCTGGTTTGGCTGGCTGGTGTTCAGGTCTGGGTTGCTGGTCCTCGGTTTTGCTAGCTGCTGCAGGGATAGCAGGTTCAGGAGGTGCCCCAGTTGCACTTGGCTTGCCAGGTGGCTGCAGTTCTGTACATGAAGTGTTAGAAGGGCAGATGCTGTCCGTTAAAGTCTCAGACTCAGATGCAAAAGCAGAGCTAGAACTGGACCTCGGGCCCTTGGATGAAAAGGGGGCATCAGCTCCCAGTCCAAAGGATGCTTTATTGGATAATCCAAAGCTGGTGCGAGTGGCATCTTTGGCACTTCCAGGAAATCCTGAAGAACAGAAGAGGAGTTTTAGCATAAGTCAGACTTAACTAAGGGAGGACCAAAAATGAACAAGGAATAAATTGTTATGAAGCAGGAATGTAAAAAGATGGTTAAAAATAAAGTGAGAGAAACTGCTATTGAAAATGAGTAGAACTGCCTGAACAACAGTGCACACGACATCTGTAATAAAACAGGGGAACTGGAGACAATAATATTGCGAGGAATATGATATAGTCAGGATTACTGAGATGTGACAATACAGTTATTAGAAGCAAGAATTAAACGTTGCAGGGTATAACAAATTTGCAAAGATAGAGAGGATAAAGAGAAGGTGGAGTAGCTGTACTCATTAGAAATAACATAATGGTGGTAGAAAAAAAGTGACAAAGCCATCACTAAGACAAAAATTATAAGGTGCCACATAATAGACTAATAAATAAAAGTATGCCAAGCCTGGGGACAGTTAGCAGAATGGGTAGCTCGTTGGCTACAGGACAGAAAGCAAAGAGTTGGGGTAAAGGGTACCTAATCAGAGTACGGGAAGTGGGAAGTTGGGTTCCACAAGAATCAGTGCTGGGGCCACCGATATTCATATATTATATTAACAATTTAGACTTTGGAATCAAAGAACAATTTCCAAATTTGCAGGCAGCAGCAACAATAAGAAGGATTCCAAGCAAGTACAAGAAGGTTAATCAACATGAAGAATGGGCAAATGACTGGCAACTGGATTTCAAAATGTAGCAAGTTGGAGTTATTACATTTTGCTGAGAAAAATTAGATCACATATTACTTGGAAAACAGGGATCCAAAGAGAGTACAGGAGCAAAGGGATCAGTGAATGCAAATACACAAAGCAGCAATGCAGGTTAATAAGGCCCTTAAAGAAAAAATCAAACCAAACATTAGAGTTTATTTCTAGAGGCACAGAATTGAAAAGTAGAGAAGTTATGCTAAGCTTGTATTGAACCATGGTTAGATCACACTTAAGAGTACTGCATGCAGTTCTGGTCTCCATGTTATAAAAAAGATTACAGAGGCTCTGACGAGAAAGCAAAAAAGATTTACAAAGATGATACCAGGACTACAAGGTTATATCTATCAGGAAAGATTTGACAGGCTGGGGCATTTTTCTTTTGAAAAAGGGAGACTGAAGGGTGACCTAATACAAATCTTCACAATTATGAAAGGTTTGACTGAGTAGGCATTTCTACTCATGGGGAAGTGCAAAGCTGGTGGCCATAAATTTAAGATGGTCATTCATAAATCAGTAGGGAATTCAGGAGAACCTTCTTTACCCAAAAGAATGGTGAGAATGTGGATCTTGCTACCACAGGGAGTAGTTGAGGTGAATGGAATGCATGCATTTAAGGGGAAAGTAGATAAACATGAAGGAGAAAGAAATAGATGGGTTGTATTGTTGAAGTTAGACGAAGGAGGATGGGAAAAGGCTCGAGTGGAGCATAAATATCGGTATGGACCGAAAGGCCTGTTTCCGCGCAGCATATTCTGTGCTCAACACACTTGTGACAGTCCCAAGAAAACCTACAAAGAGTTTGATGAGCTTTCCACTCTGAAGAATGGAATTAAAATGTCAGAAAATCCTTACTAAACTGGCTGCCTTGAAACAAAGTGATTACAGACACCAACCCATGGCAGCCTAGGACTCACCTTGTGCCTTGGTGCTCAGTGCACTCAATGATGAAGTGCTAGGAGGTGTAAAACGAAACCCACTGCAAGAGGAGAAAAAAAACACACACCATTAGAGATAGTAGAGATTGCAGCCACACCAAGTCCAGTTCAACATTTCCTCCCCAGAACGACGTAAGTATCATAAGGAGTGTCAGTGGGGTCATATGACACAGTGCGGGGAGAGGGAGGGTTGCATCAGCACACAACACACATGGGAGTAGTGGGAAAGGGTGGCACCAGCAATGCCTTGTGGTGCACACACACACAGGGAGTGCCAATGTGGTCATGTGACATTAGAAGGCATCATGCACACTAGCTGAACAGGATTATCAACAAACGCCATATTACATAGGATATACATCTCAGAAACAGGTCATTCAGTCCAACCAATCTAAACTGGTGGTTATGCTCCACTCGAGCCTCCTTCCACCTTTTCTCATTTAAATCTACCATTGTAACCATCTGCTCCCTTCTTCCTTGCTTAAATATGCTTGACTAGCTTCCCCTAAAATGCATCTATATTATTTGCTTCAACTACACCCTGTAGTTGAGAGTTCTACATTCTCACTACTATGATTAAAAAGGTTTCTTTTGAATTTCTAGGTGACTATCTTATATTGACGGCCTCCAGTTATACTCTTCCCCACAAGATGAAACACACTCTCTGTATCAACTCTATCAAAACCTTTATATAATTTTAAAGATTTCTATTAGATCACCCCTCGGCCTTATTTTTCAAGAGAAAAGAGACCCAGCCTGTTGATCCTTTCCCATGCATTCTGGTATCATCCCTGTTAATCGTCTCTGCATCCTCTCCAGTCCCTGTTTCCTTTTTATAATATGGCGACCAGAACCTTGTGCGGTACTCTAAGTGTGGTCTAACCGAGATTTGATACAGGTTTAGCACAACTTCCATACTTTTCAATTCTAAACCTAGGGTTTAGTTAGCTTTATTTTTTAATGGCCTTGCTAACCTGTGGCGTAATTGTTAGCGATTGATTTATTTGTAACCCAAGATCCCTTTGTTCCTCCACCTCACCTATTCTTCCCATCAAAATACACTAACTCATTTATCTGTGTTGAACTTTGATTTGTCAATTCTGCAAGTTTATGCCCTCATGTAATTTGTTGCAGTCTTCCTCAGTATCGACTATACATCCACTCCACCCAAATTTGGTTTCACCTGCAAATTTAGAAATTGTGTTTGATTCCAAAGTCTAATTCATTAATGTAGACTGTGAACAAATTCCAGTCAATTGCAGTCTTCCCCTGAAGTTAAGTGAATTCCATGTCCAGATACAGCTTCAATTCAAGGTACATGTTCTGCAAGCTTGAAAGTCCCTTACGTAGAGGCTCCTGGGTATGAGGAGATTTTGTGGAGATGCTCGCCAAGGGCACCTGCAGCAGGAAGATCAGATTTCAGCACACTCCCTACCATAAAAAAAGAGAAAAAATTAGTAATGGCTGACTTCACAAAACACAGGAAACAAAGGGTTCAGGGTGCCTGGTGCAGATAGAATAAAATTGTCAGTATAAGGCAGAAGCGCTTTAAAAGGTAAATTACTTTTGACATTCCATAAACCATGGATAAAAGGAATAATAACGGGAAAGCTGTGATCCAGGTATGTGCTTGGGGTTGTGTGTGATAAGCAGTTAATAGGATTAAACTATTTAGCCTTTCAATACTGTTCCGCCATTCAATAAGATCTTCTACCTCAACTCTACTTTCCCACACAATCCCGAAATCCTTCAATTCCCTTTGTGCCAAATAATCTATCAAACACCATCTTTAATATATTCAATAACTGAGTATTAACACCTCCCTGGAGTAAAGAATTTCAAAGATTCACAGCCCTTTGACTGAAGATATTCTCCTGGCTTGCCATTCCCCTGGCTCTCGATTCTGGGGAAACATCTCCCAGCATCCACCCTCCAGCCCTTTAAGAGTTTTGCACGTTTCAATGAGATCACCTCTCATTCTTCTAAACTCCAGGTAATATAGGCCTAGTCTACTCAATTTCTTCTCATAAGGCAATCCCCTTGTCCCAGTAATCAGTCCAGTGAATCTTTGTTGCACTCCTTCTAAAGCAAGAATATCCTTATTAGATAAGGAGACCAAAACTATGCACAGTACTCCAGCTGCAGTCTCACCAAGGCTCTGTATAATTGCAGCAAGGTTTCTTTACTCTTGCACTCCAAGTCTTTTGTAATAAAGGCTATCATACTATTTGCCTTCCTGATTGTTTGCTGTACCTGCATGTTCACTTTGGAATTTGTGTACAGGACACTCAGTTCCACTGAGTGCCAGCATTTCCCAGTCTCTCATGGTTTAAAAACATTTCTGCTTTACTATATTCCCTTCCAAAGTGGATAACTTCACATTTCTCCACATTGTATTCTATCTGTCATGCTCTTGCCCATTCAGTGTCTTCACCAGTCTACATCCCTTTGCAATCTCTTTCTGTCCAACTCAATGCCTACTTTCTTTGTAATGGGGAAAGCAGTGATCTGGGACCGGGTGGGATGCTGTTTTGTAAATAAATAGGGCAACTGTTCTTTAGAAGCAGCGCCCCAGACATCCATAGGCGAATTAACTGTTTTTGTCAGTGATGATTGAGAGCACGCACTTGGCAAACATCCTGCTCTTCAAATGCTGCATTTCTTTACACAGGCATCTGTACCACCAAACAGGCAAGTGAGGGTTTGGGTTGAATAAAAGACACCAAGATTTGCAGCGAATCTCCATACATATATTATATATAGTTTCCACATATGGGCTGATTCAGAACTGTGGAATTCCACTTTTGTGCAGTCAGCTCCATTCAGCAAATTAAAAGATAAATAAAATCAATCACGTTAATGGCATTCCCAGGAAATCCTCTGCATGCTTAATAATAATCCTGGGCCGACCTCCAGGACCATACAATTCAACCAGGGCAAACTGCAAATCAGAAATAAATACAAATAGGTCCGTGCTTTGAGGAGGACAAAGGCTGAGTGGTGAAATGAACATACACATGTTCAGAAAGAACAGACATAATTTAACACGAAAGTGTGAAGTGACATTTTTTTTCTTTATTCTTCCATGGTATGCGGGCCTCGCTGGCAGGGCCAGCATTAGTTGGCCATCCCTAACTGTCCTTGAATTGAACAGCTTGCTAGAACATTGCAGAGGGCAGTTAAGAGTCAACCACATTGCTGTGGATCTGGAGTGACATGTAGACCAGACTGGGTAAGGAGGCAGATTTCATTCCTTATGAGTTTTTTTACAACAATTGATGATAGTTGTCATGGTCACCATTACTGAGGCTAGCTTTATATTCCAGATTTATTAATTGAATTCAAATTCCACAAGCCTCGTGGCACACACACGCGAACACACACAGGCAGGGAGTGCCAATGTGGTCATGTGACAAGGAATTTGAACCCATGCCCCCACAGCATTAGCCTGGGCCTCTGGATTACTAGCCCTGTGACATCACCACTATGCCAGTGTCTCCCCATGATTAAGGGAGAATGAGAAAACAAAGAAAACTTCAAGGATAAAGCATAAAAAGAAGCATAATGTACAAAAGCAAGGAAGTTATGCTAAAGCTTTATAAATCTCAGCTGGAGTATTGTACCCAATTCTGGGCACCACAGTATAGAAAGGCACTGGAGAGGCTGTAGAGATTTACTAGAACCAGGCATGAGGGAGTACAGTTACGTGGAGAGATTGCAGAAACCGGGATTATTCTCCTTATAGCAGAGAAGGTTAAGGGGAGATTTGATAGAGGTGTTCAAAATTGTGAAGGATTTTGATAAGAGTAAATATTGAGAATTTGTTTCCACTGGTGAGAGGGTTGGCAACCAGAAAACACAGATTTAAGATAATTGACAAAAGAACCAGAGGAAGATGAGAATTATATTTTAACAAAGTGATTTATGATGATCTGGAACACCCTGCCTGAAAAAGCGGTGGAAGCAGGTTCAAGAGTAACTTTCAAAAGGGAGTTGCATAAATACTTGAAAAGAAAGCATTTTCAAGACCGTGGGGAGAAGAGCTGAGGGGGAGCGGGAATAAATGGAAAACCCTTTCAAAGAGCCAGCTCAAGCAGATTGAGCTCTCTGTGCTTGAAGGTTCTACAACACCTAGATTGCCTGGGCTCTGCTTGTGACCTAGGAGAGAGTTTGGACACCCCTGCATTAAAACTTCAGTACATTTGCTCACAATTACAAACTCAAATTGCTTCAAATAGTTACTCTTCTGCAAGGTGCAATACCACAGTACACACCTAATTGTGATAATTGGCCTACTCCTGCTCCTAATTCATAGGTTAGTATTTAAGTGTGCTCACAAAGCATATTCAGATTACAGCTGCAACCTCATGACTGCATATTAGGGGGCTTTGTCATGTTTCAGTTCAGTTACCACTTTGTCATTTGTAGATTAGTCTTCCTCAAGTTCCCATTTCGCCTCACTCTTAGCAAAGTTCCCAAACATTTAGTATAAGCATCTTTCCCTGGTAACAATAAATTCACCTGAGATCCTAGAGCCTCATTGTAAATCCCACATCCCTTACCTGTTGGGGGAGGGTAGGCAAAACTTGATACAGATGAAGAGGAGGATTCTGACACAGTTGATCCAGTTGCAGTCAGTCCCAACGTGGGCAGTCCTTTCAGAGGTCCCTGTAACATTGAGCTCACATTCAATTTAGAAAGTCATGGCACACTTCCTTTAGCAACTGATGCAGTCTGTGAAATAATAACGAGTGAATTTACACATTGCCTCCCCTCACCCTCTAAGTTAAGCGCAAAAGGTTTTTGCTTAAAAACATCTGCACCGATGCATTTGGCCAACAGCAGTTGGTCATCATTTAAAAAAAATAAATCTAATTAACTGAATATAGTTAATCAACGCCCAGTGTCCCAAACCATTTTTTATTACAGATGCAGAGAGATCTGGGTGTCCAAGTGCATGAATCACAAAAGGTTAGCATGCAGGTACAGCAAGTAATTAGGAAAGCTAATAGAACGTTATCGCTTATTGCGAGGGCAATTGAATATAAAAGCAGAGAGCTATGCTTCAGTTATACAGGATATTGTGGAGACCGCATATGGAGTACTGTGTACAGCACTGGTCTGCTTATTTAAGGAAGGGTGTCAATGCATTGGAAGCAGTTCAGAAAAGGTTTACTAGACTAATACCTGGAATGGGAGGGTTGTCTTATGAGGAGAAGTTGGAAGGCTAGGCTTTTGTCTGCTGAAGTTTAGAAGGGTAAGAGGCAACCTGATTAATACATATAAGAGATCTTGACTTGGTGGATGTGGAAAGGATGTTTCCTCTTGCGGGAAAATCTAGAACAGTTTAAAAAAAGGGGTCGCCCATTTAAGACAGATGAGGAGAATTTTTCTCTCTCAATGGGTAGTGAGTCTTTAGAACTCCATTCCTCAAAAGGCAGTGAAAGCAAAATCTTTGGATATTTTTAAGGCAGAGCTAGATAGACTCTTGATAAGCAAGGGGGTGAAGGGTTATCGGGGGTAGGTGGGAATGTGGAGTTGAGGTTACAATCAGATCAGCCATGATCTTCCTTAATACACACACTGATCAATATATTTGAATTGCAGTGTATATCATGAATGCCTTATTTGTTTGGGGGGGCCTGGGCGGGGCGGGGGGGAGGAATGGGGAGAAGGTGGGTATTCATTCCTGCTATGCTCCTAAGTGGAAGCTGGATAGGATTTCCCTTCAAGCGAGCAGTTCTCAGTTGTCAGCCACTGGATACGGCTTCAAGAAAGAGTTTTCCAGAGAGGCCACACCTGCTTTCTCAACTAACAATGTCCTTTTCCCCTTTAACAGTTTTTTTTATTCAAAGATTTTTGCCACCTTTCAGCCTTCCCTCGAACTAAAATTTACTGTGTAGCAGTAGCACATCCAAATGAATGAATGACATTCTCCAATGACTTAAGCTGATGGCTCTCCTCAAACCCACACAGCCGCCTCACATTATTAGGTCCCAGCCCACTCCTAATGTTGTGTATCTGAACCACTCTCCACACCCGCCTTCCCACCCCATCCATGTCACAAAATGCAAACTAACACAGATGAGTTTCCACAACCAGGCTGCATATCGTTAGATCCGAAAACATGGCATAAACTTACCGGCTTGATCTGACTCCCAATCTCTGCATCAGATGTTGACACAGAAGGGCTGGGAAAAGAAAGCGAGAGAGAGAAAGCAGAGTAGTTAAAGTACTGCATCTGAAAATCTTCAAACGAATACGTGCACCGATGATTGAATCATTTCTACATCACAGAGAGTTCATGAAAATTTCAAGTATTTTCCAGCCACCTTCACAAGGCAAAGTGGAACATGAACTGAGAGGTTTCCTAGGCCATTTCAGACGGCAGTTCAGAGTCAACCACAATGCAGTGGGTCTGGAGTCACAAGTAGGCCAGACTAGGTAAGGATGGCAGGTTTCCTTCCCTAAAGGACATTAGTGAACTGGATAGATTTTCATGACAATCAATGATAGTTTCATGGTCATTATTACTGAGACTAACTTTATATTCAGATTTATTGAATGAATTTAAATACCATTAGCTGCTGTGGTGGGATTTGAACCCATGCTCCCAGAGAATTAGCTTGGGCCTCTGGATTACTAATCCAGTGTCATTACACTACACCACCATCTTCCTCTCTAGAATACCAGAGCTTGAGACCTTGGTAGCTGAAGGTATAGCCACCAAGAGTGGAGCAATGAAAATTGGGGATGCACAAGAAGTCAGAATTGGAGGGATTCAGAGATCATGAAGGGTTACTGGACTGGAGAAATTTACAGAAATAGAGAGGGGCGAGGCCATGGAGGGATTTGAAAACAAGGATGAGAATTTTAAAATCATGGCATTGTCAAACCAGGAACCCATATCCAAAG
This sequence comes from Cetorhinus maximus, assembly GCF_964194155.1. Lineage (NCBI taxonomy): Eukaryota > Metazoa > Chordata > Chondrichthyes > Lamniformes > Cetorhinidae > Cetorhinus > Cetorhinus maximus. The sequence goes on from NC_135888.1 coordinate 22,504,719, forward strand.
TAGATTAAACATGGTTGTAATTAGTGGAGTTTATGTTGTGCGCAAACCCTCTAATGCTTGGAACGTGTAACAATTGCACTTGTGCACAGGTCACTTTGAAGAGTTTCTGAAAAATAGGATTAGATCCAAGATAAAAGGCAGTCTCTTCATATTCTTCCAGTCCGTCCATACAATCTTACCACATCTACAGTTATTACTGCTTTATTCCAATAATTTCCGAGGCAAAACTATTAGAATATGCATTGAAGGCAAAACATTGCATTTGAATGGTTCCTGCCTGATTCTTTACTATAACAGTCATTATCCACTACAACTTCTTTCAAAATGTATTTGTCATTTTTCTTGTTTCATTTATACATCCATGAAACCTTGAACTGAGAAAGAGGGAGAAGGCACATATGGTTCCTAGTCTTTTAGACTGTATTTAATTACAATTGAGTTGCCACTTTGTTCTTCTCAGCCAATTCCCAAGATGGATTGAAAAGTTTAAAAAGAAACACAGAAAAATTAAAAAGGGATCATTAGGACGTTTTATTGGAATAAAGTTGTGATGGAGAAAGGAGAGAGTGACCTCTTGACAGAATATAAGTTTGTACGGTGTAAAAAGATTCAGGGTAGGATCATAGGAATAGGAGGAGGCCATTTAGCCCTTCAAGCCTGTTCAGCCCTTCAATGAGATCATGGCTGATCTGTGACCTAACTCCATAAAACAACCTTGCACCAGAGAGCTGTAGAGTCATTATGGCACAGGAGGACGCCATTCAAGCCATTGAGTGCATGCAGACTGTGAATAGAACAATCCAGTCAGCCCTATTTCCCTGCTTTAACCCCGTAGCCCTGCAAGTTTATTTCCATCCAACTTCCTTCTGAAACCATTCATCATCTCTGCTTTCATCACCCTCACAGGCAGCGAGTTCCAGGTCATTACCACTCACTAAATAAAAAGTTCTTCCTCACATCCCCACCTTGCTTCTCTTGCCCAAAACTTTTAAATCTGGGTCCCCAGTCTTTGTACGATCAGCTAATGGGAACAACTTTTCTTTGTCTACCTTATCTAAATCTGTCAATCATGTGCACCTCTATCAAATCTCCCCTCAATCTCCTTTGCTACAAAGAGACAGCCCCAGCTTCTCGAGCCTAAGCTTGTAGCTAAAATCCCCTACCCCTGGAACCATTCTGGTAAATCTCCTCTGCAATCTCTCAAGGACCTTCACATTCTTGGGTGAGTAGAACTGGACACAATATTCCAGCTGTAGCCTTAACCAGATCTTTATAAAGATTCAACAAAATTTCATTACTTTTGTATTTAATATCTCTATTTATGAAGTCCAAGGTCCCATTTGTTTGGCCAACTATTCTCTCAATATGTCCCGCGACCTTCAAGTATGATACCTCTTAATAGCTTTGTATAACACCCTTTGCATGTAGAAGTGTTTCCTAATTTCAATTCTGAAAGGTATGGTTCTAATTTTTAGGCTATGCCCTCTAGTCCTAGACTCCACAACAAGAGGAAATAGTTTATCTCTATCTACCTATTCTGTTCTTCTTAATATTTTGAAAACTTCAATCAAATCACTCCTTTAACCTTCTATATTCAAGGGAATAAAATCTCCCCATAATTTAACCTTTGGAGTTCAAATGTCATTCTAGTAAATCTGTGATGCACTCCATCCAAGGCTAATTAAAAAAAAAAAAAAATCTGTCCTTGGGTGTGAGCATCGCTGGCAAGGCCAGTATTCTCCCCATCCCTAAGCGCATTGAGAGGATACATCTACTGTGCTGTTCGGGAGTTTGCTCCACTATTTTGGCCTAGCGACAGTGTAGGGACAACGATGCAGTTCCAACTCAGGATGGTGTGCGACTTGGAGGGGAACTTGCGGGTGTTCGTACATCTGCTGCCCTTGTTTTTCTAGGCGGTAGAGGTCGTGAGTTTGGAAGGTGCTGTCGAAGAAGCTTTGGTGAGTTGCTGCAGTGCATCTTGTAGATGGTACACACTACTGCCACTGTGCATTGGTGGTGAAGGGAGCGAATGTTTAATGGGGTGCCGATCAAGATTTTTAAGGCATGGTGCCCAGAACTGTCCATTACTCCAGGATATCAAGGGAGACTGGCAAACAGCCAAGCAGCAAATGCTAAACAAGGGCAAAAAATTCTTCAAAAACTATAACAGCGAGTGGTTAATCAGGCAAGGAGCTAAAACCCTAAGTTTATGGAGCTAAGCAAGAGGGTGAACAGGAGGTTCTTAACATGCTACATGACAAATTCTTGGAGCTTTTACGGCCAAGCAGAAGACTAACCATATACCAAAGTCATTATACACTTACTAAGGTTTGATAAACAGTGGAACATAGGCTCCAGACAAGATGATGGGGCTAAAAACCAATAAATCCACAGTCACATAAATATACCCCTCAAGGCTGCTGAAAAGGCTAGAGAGCAGTTTTGTAAAGAACAGATGGAGAAACCCTGGGACAAATTAGATCATTTAAAACTGTCCCCATATTCAAAGGTGATGACGTCACATCGAACAACTATAAGCTCATCAGCCTTGACCTCAACAACTGAAAATTCCAGGATTTGTATGAAAGATATCTGAAATATATCAAACAAAATGGCTTTAGAAGGGCTAGAGGTTGATTGACCAATTAGGAAGAGATATCCCTACAGGGGAATTGCAATGATAGTGCTCCCTTTGATAATGTACACAATTTATAATGGAGACTATAGCTGCATCTACTAGATGCAGTATTACAAGCAGGCTTGCTGGTTGAGGCAAGTAAAATATTGGACAGCGCGAGAGAGAAAAAAGGAGGGAGAGGGGGTGTCCAGGGGAAGGGGCCCTGGGAGGGGGTGGGTGGGGGTGGGGTGGGGGGGTGGAGTTGGAGCGCGGGGGCAGGGGGGGATGGAGTGAGGCGGAGAGAGAGAGAGGGAGAGGGGGAGAGAGGGAAAGCAGTGCCTGTATTTCAAAAGTAATCTATTGAGTGTGCAACATTCAGAGACAATGATAAAGCATTTTATATCTATATCATTCATTGTTTGACAATAAGACCACTTTCTGCTTCTCAAGGTGAAGTTAGATAGATTTGTATTCACATGAACTAGATGGACTAATTCATACAGCACATCAAGCTTTGATCTGAGCTGCCAGGTCAGTGATGGGGGAGTGAGGGGAGCCAGTAATGACAGACTGAGCTATCAATGCTGAAGGCATCTGTCATCCACTGCCCAATTGGTCGACAAGAGGATTTGAATTATACAGCAGAATTCCATTAACTTTTCATGGATAAAGCCAGGCAGCACTGGTAGCGCACTTAAAGGGGCAGTCTGGCAATTCACATCTCAGCAGCATGCAACTCCCCTTTGCTTCACAGAAAGGCTAGCCTATGACGGGCAAATCCCTCAGAAATTTAATCTACTCCCTGCTGAGAGGTAAACCACATAAAAGGAAAAAATACCTAGATTTTCCAGGACAAACAGCGTCATGAGCCAGTGCCAATGGGGTCCAATTAACGCCAATGTTAATTATAGTGTTGCATTACATTTTCCTTACTGGGAACAATATTATCACAGTCACATATCAGAGCAAAAAGGTATTTTCACCTCATGACTGAATTGAATCACTGTTCACATTCTGCACTACCCTTTCCTCTCTAACCATCTCCATTTTCTCTCTCAACTTTTGCAATGCTGCTTTAAAACCTGCCTATATGTCCAAGCTTTTGGTCACCAGTCCTAAAATCCCCTTATGTGGTTCAGTGTCAAATATGGTCTGATGGCGGCCCTCTTAAGTGCCTGGAGACATTTTACTATATAAAAGGTGCTATATAAATGCAAATTGCCATTGATGCAGCAGAGCCATTTCAAGCCAGGTTAATGATGTCAATCACCAGCACATTTCATGTATCATTGCCAAGAATGAGAGACAGGACGCAGGGCACAATTTATCATGTCGGCCAGAGTAGTGCCAAACATCACTCCGCAGTTTGCAAACTCCTGTTACTGAGTTATTTGATTTGCGAATAAATTGCATTGCCCATGAGCATATATAAAAATAAATAGAAAGGCTTCAGCAGCCCCTTCCAAAGCCACTGAGCAGCAGTATTAAACTGGGGCAGTGGCCAGTGTAAAACCAAACGGGAAACGGTGACAGTAAAGCACAATAGAATTTTGCAATAACAGGACACGAGGTTTGTGGACAGGAAGCGAGCTCCTTCTGCAAGAGTTTAAAAATGGAAGTCAGCGCTCGAGCAGATCACCGGGGCGGAGGTGGACATGTGATAAAGACAGCACCCCTGCCGGGTACTGGTCAACACTGAAAAAAATATAAGTGAGGGGAACTGATAGCAATGAACAGACATGAGGGGACAAGGTCCGAGCAGGGTAGTGGGAGAGGGGATGAGGTCTGAGTGGGGTAGGGGGAGAGGGGATGAGGTCTGAGTGGGGTAGGGGGAGAGTGCAGAGAGAGGAAGGAGATGGGGGACAGCAAGAGTTGGGGTGAAGGTGAATGGGGGTGCTGAAGGGGACAAGGCCAAATGGGATGGGGAAAAAAGGAGGGGAAGCAGGTGCAGAGGAGTAAAATGATACGGATTGTAATGAAGGTGGCAAGTCTGAAGCTGCAATTTCCATGGTCAACAAGGCTCATGAGCCTGACATGTGCTGATCTGTGTAGTCTGAGATTTCTCTGACTGAGGCACAGGTGATGGAATCTGCTGAGTTTTAAAAAGTGAACTGCATAAAAATACTCATCCAAGCCAATAAACTGCAGCTGCTGAGGAAGCCTAGGACATGGAGACATAACCTTAACATCAGAGCGAAGTCATTCAGCAGAGAACTTAGGAAATATTTCACCCACAATAACCAGTAGACGCTGACTCAATCAGTCACTTTAAATCAGAGATCAATAGCTACTTTAGGTAAGGGTATAATGGAGCAAAGGCAGTCGGATGGAGTTAAGGTACAGACACTTCTGCCATGGTCTTATTGAATGGTGGAACAGGTTCTAGGGGTTGAATGGTCTCATCCTCTTCCTATGAATAGGGATTGATGCACTCAAAGTTACCTTGTTCTGCACTGGCACAAATGAAAGAACAATTGTCCTTGAAAAGGAAATGTTCCAAATCATTTTTTTTACATTATATTTAACACTAATTCCAGGTGAAAGCATTCTTATCCTCCAGAGATTTCATTTGCTCTGGATCAGGATACAACCCTGCTTACAGCTTAACTAAAGCATATATTGTAGGCTCATGAAGATTAGCAATAGCAATTGTGCTTTCCCAGCAGGCTATTAAATTGCACGGACATCTGCCTTCTAATCCTAACACTGGGATTCTGCCCGGGTGGCTCACCTCCAAACCTGCTCAGAAACATGCACTGTTAGATAGATTTTAAAATTAAATAGATTCTGTAGTGCCACAGTGCCTGGAGGGGCATGAGCACGCAGGTAGGACCAAATCACTTGTGCTGGTTCTTTGGTACAGCTAGCCAATTAACTCTGCTCAGTTCTGCTCTTACCCCATAGCCCTGAAAATGTTTCCTTTTCAATAGTGGAGATTTGTCTCCATGTTATGAAAAGAATATTGAGGTAGTACAATGGATGGGAGGGATGGGAGGAAGCTCATGTGGAGCATAAACACTGGCAGAGACCTGTAGGGCAGAATAGCCTGTTTCTGCACTGCAAGTACTGTGTAATATTGTTATATGTAATATATTGCCCCAAACTGCCAGCACCTGCTGCCTGTTTGAAAGAAAAGCTCCACCTTTCCAGGTGTGTTCTGGTCATTCTCACCTGAACCAGAGCAGCAATGGTGCCACCTAAAGGCAAGTTTGCAAAGTGCAGCATCATCCACAGCAGAACAATACCATTCAATCTGAAAATTCCTGACTTTAAACAAGTTAATGGAGAAAACCACAGACTCAACTCAATTTCACAAAGAGAAAAAACAATGAATTTTTGTTGAGTTCTTTACTTGAACAAAAGAAAAACTGACTAATATTAGTTTAATATAATCATCTGGGTTCCCATTCCAATAGCAATAACCAGCAAGAAAGGCAATTAATTCCCATGCACAACTGATAATGTTATGTAGATATGAAAATAGAAGCCTACTTCTTGAACAGTAATTATAAAGACACACACAGATGGAAATAAGACTGGAGCCACACCAAGTTCTGGCTGAAGGGGATACTAGTTAAAGTCCACTTTGCAACTATATGCAAAATTGCTACCATCCAACAAATTAGGTCCCTGGATTTAGAATTTAATAAAATTAACTTTCACGCATCATCTAATCGGCATACAGGATCCCCCAGCACACTCATTAAGATTCACAGAATGCCTCTGTACAGCTCATAAGGACAAAGTGTTTGGACAATCCCGCTATCAGATGGAGGTGCATCAATCATATAGCTACCTGCCAATCTGCACAAGCAAGTGTCAGATTGTACAAAACCCACACGTCAATTAGACTCAAGGAAAACAAAGTGATCATCAGCCATTGACAAATGGTGTCCCTAAATTTCATTTGGTATTACAAATACACTGAAGCTGGGAACAGAGGTGAATACATTCACTTGCGGATGATCTTAATCTAAGAAGTAAATCGTACGGTGGACGGGAGAGTTGAAGCCTGCATCTGGATAAAACATTGCAGATGCTTGAAATCTGGAAAAAAAAATACTACGAATCATCAGCAGAGCTAGCAGCATCTGTGGAGACAGAAAAAGAGTTAATGTTTCAGGTCGATGACCTTTCACCAGTCCTAAGGACAGGTCACAGACCTGAAACCTTAACTCTATTTCTCCCTCCACAGACGCTGCCAGGCCTGTGGAATCATGGCACATGCAGTTTAAGGTAACAGTAAGGGGTAGTACGTGAGGCTGGAAGGTGGGAGAAAATGAAGAAAAGAATTTAGGGGTCAAGACTCTTAGGCCATTAAAGGTTGGTCATTGTGAAACGTGATCAGAATTACATAGTGGGATGCATGAGGCTTGGAATGTGAAAAAGTAGTTATATGGAATGTGGGTCAGAACTTATTTGAACTAAAATGCTCAGTCTGGTATCCCAGCTTAGGAAAATTACGCAGGCCTTGTAGAGAGTCCAAGGAGTATTCACCAGGATTATACCTGAAATGAGGGGACAAGGGTTATGAAGAGAGTTTGTGTCAATTTAGGTTAGGCTTCCTGCATGCAAGGGTGATCACTTGGATGGGTTCAAAGAAAAGTGAAGGAAATGAACACGGTAGAAGGGGAAGAGTGCTCCTCCATTTTTCCTACAACAATGACGACACGTCAAAAGTACTTCGTTGGCTACAAAGCCCCTTGGGATGTTCTGTGATGGTAAAAGGCACTTATACAAATGAAAATCTTTCTTTATTTCCCTTCTCACACAGAAAACTCAGGACAAGGGATGAGCTGTAGGATTCGAGCTCAGTCAGTTTACAGCAAATCCCAGGAAAACAATATCACAAAAAAAGTGTTGTGAGGAGGCCACAGTTATAAATTCAATTGAGCTGCTTAAAAGAGGGAGAGCTGGGAAATAAAGTCATTAAGGTATACAGAGAGAAGCTAGGGAACTATCACTGTAACAAGGTAATTAACAAGGCAAATGGAATGTTGGCCTTCACCTCAAGAGGGTTGGAATAGGCAGTGGCAGAAGTTATATTATTTGTTGCTTAAAGCTCTGATTAGAGCGCACCTGCAGTTCTGGGCACCACACCTCAGGAAGGATATAATGGCCTTCGAAGGAATGCAGTGCAGAATATTTACCAGAATGATACCAGGGCTAAAGGAGTTAAGTTACAAGGATGGTGCTTAAACGAGGCATATAGTCCCTTGATGGAAGTTGGAGTTAAGATAAGGACATTTTAAATGATCATAAAGGAGTTGATAGGGTAGACAGGCAGAAAGTATTTCTTCTGGTGGACGAGTCTGCAACAAAGGGGCAGAAGCTTAAATTGAGAGCTAGGCCATTCAGGAGTGATGTCAGGAAGCACTTCTTCACTGAAAGGAAGAAATCTGGAAATTTAGTGGAAATCTGGAATTCTGTCTCTCTCCCAAAAGGGAGAATTAAAAATGTCGAAACTAAGGTTGATAAGGCTAAGAGTATTAAGGGTTATGGAACTAAGGTGAATAAGATGGAGTGAAAATACAGTTCTGCCCTGATCTATCTGGAGGATGCAAGAGACAGCAGGGTTGAATGGCCTCCTCCTGTATCTTTTTTTCATTCATTCACAGGATGTGGACTTCGCTGGCTGGGCCAGCATTTATTGCCCATCCCTAGTTGCCCTTGAGAAGGCAGTGGTTAGCTGCCTTCTTGAGCCGCTGCAGTCCCTGTGGTGCAGGTACACCCACAGTGCTGTTAGGAAGGGAGTTCCAGGATTTTGACCCAGCTGCAGTGAAGGAACGGTGATATATTTCCAAGTCAGGATGGTGAGTGACTTGGAGGGGAACTTCCAGGTGGTGGTGTTCCCATCTGTCTGCTGCCCTTGTCCTTCTAGATGGTAGTGGTCGTGGATTTGGAAGGTGCTATAGAATGAGCCTTAGTGAATTCCTGCAGTGCACCTTGTAGATGGTACACACTGTTGCTACTGTGCATCGGTGGTGGAGGGTGTGAATGTTTGTGGATGTGGTGCCAATCAAGCAGGCTTTATACTGGATGGTGTCAAGCTTCTTGAGTGTTGTGGGAGCTGCACTCATCCAGGCAAGTGGAGAGTACTCCATCACACTCCTAACTTGTGTCTTGTAGATGGTGGACAGGCTTTGGGGAGTCAGGAGGTGCATTACTCATCGCAGGATTCCCAGCCTCTGACCTGCTCTTGCAGCCACAGTATTTATATGGCTAGTCCAGTTCAGTTTCTGATCAATGGTAACCCTCAGGATGTTGATAGTGGGGGATTCAGTGATGGTAATGCCACTGAACATCAAGGGACGAGGATTGGATTCTCTCTTGTTGGAGATGGTCATTGCCTGACACTTGGGTGGTGCAAATGTTACTTGCCACTTGTCAGCCCAAGCCTGGATATTGTCCAGGTCTTGCTGCATTTGGACATGGACTGCTTCAGTATCTGAGGAGTCGCGAATGATGCTGAACATTGTGCAATCATCAGTGAACATCCCCACTTCTGACCTTATGATGAAGCAGCTGAAGATGGCTGAGCTGAGGACACTACCCTGAGGAACTCCTGCAGTGATGTCCTGGAGCTGAGATGACTGACCTCCAACAACCACAACCATCTTCCTTTGTGCTAGGTATGACTCCAACCAGTGGAGAGTTTTCCCCCCATTCCCATTGACTCTGCAAAGGGAAGCATTTAGATTTCACCTCACTGATGAACAATAGCCTGCATTTCCTTTCATCTCTCCAAATGGTAAATGTTGCTACTCACAAGACAGTCTGAGACAAGCCTGTATCTTTCAGGAATTGAACACCGATGGTTGGGACAGCTTCCTTTTGTTCTGGTTCTGTGAGGACAGCACTTGGAACTAAATTTAACAAAAAACAATTTCAAAATAAAATTTCTCAATTAAATAGCCTTTTCCTGTCTCTAATGGAACAGATTTAAAAGGTTACAATGTTAGAAAACTCTAACACCATGCTTAAGTCATAAAGATGTCTAATTTCATAGGTACATGCCTGCATCTAAGTGCAAGCAAGTCCAATTTACCTTTACATACAGCTTATCCGAACAGTTGCCCCAAAGTGTCCTTCGCTGGCTCCTGGTCTAGGAATGTCTCAATTTTAAAATTCTCATCCATGTTTTCAAATCCAGCCAAAGCCTCACCTTTCTTCCTATTTCTGCTACCTCCTCCAGCCACACAACCCTCTGACATACCCGTGCTCCTCCAGCTCTGGCCTCTTGCACATTATTCATTTTAATCACTCCACCACAAGTGTCCGCTCCCTCAACTGCCTAAGCCCTAAGCTCTGGAACTCCCTCCCAAAACCCTCTGCCTCTCTACCACTCTCTGCTCCTTTACAACATTCCTTTAAACCTTTCTCTTTGACCAAGCTTTTAGTCATCTGTTCCAAAGTCTCTTCGCAAGACCCAGTGTCAAATTTTGTCTGATTACGCTCTTGAAGCACCTTGGGATATTTTGCTGTGTCAGGGGGTGCCACACGAACATAAGCTGTTGTTGTATGCTACGAGGAGGTTACAAATCAGATGATTTTGCAACTTATGTTCCATCTTTCTGAACTTTTCAACTGTCTAACAACTTTGAAACTAAGCATCTCTACATTGGTAACTGCCACTCTGACCCTTCACATTTAGTGTAAGGTGGATCCTCATCTAAGGCCAAAATCTTGTACAATCTCTTAGAAGTTTTTGGGGATTGCATATTTGAGGCAACTGGCAGTGCAGTGATGAAACAATGTCATTGGTCTAAAGTCATAAGTTTTGGTCATCTTCCCCCATCATGCCTATTGACCAAAGACCACTTATGCATTCCTGTAGTTCAGCAGTGTCCCTGCTTTTTTGGCTTTATTGCCACTTGGGGAAAAGACAAGAACCCTCAAAGTGTCATAGAGAGCATGAATCCCATTAATTTGCAAACGGAATGGATAAATCCTAAAGCAGAACATCAAAATTCAACGATGAGGCAATACAATTACAGCCCCCTGCAAAATCTCAGGGACCCACAACATTTCAGGCAGGACAAACCCAATGAGCAAGAGGCAGAAACGGAGGGTCAGGTTGCAAAGGGTCCTTGGGTCATAGCTTGACATCCCCTCTCCTCTATCACCACTGAACAGGTGTCAAGTTTATGAAAAAAACAAATTTATTTTGTGCCATTCATGACCTCAGGACACCTCAAAGCACTTTGCAGCCAATCGAGTACGTCTGAGAGGGTAGAAAACACAGCAGCCAATTTGTGCACAGCAAGCTCCCACAAACAGCAATGTGGTAACGACCAGTTAAATAGTTTATTTTTTAAATAATTTAGGTTTGGAATATTGGCCAGGACACCATGGATAACTCCTCTCCTCTTCTTCGGAATAGTGGCCACAGGATCTTTTACACCCACGAAGGGGCAGGCAGGGCGTCGGTTTAATGTTTCATCCCAAAAGGCGGTATCTCTGGAGCAGCACATCATGGAGTTTGTTTTTTTTTAAAAATGATCGAGCTCCAATCCAAGGTGTGTATCAGCTGCGCCCACCCCCTCACAGCCAGTTACGGTCAGTGATTTAGTTACCTGCTGTCTGACTGGTCATCTGTCTCCGGAAAGCTGCTTGAGCAGCAGCTTGGGCAGCTGGAAGGCTGGTGGCTGGCTTCTCGGCAGCTGGTACTCCATGTTTCACCATCTTACCCGTTGATTTTGGAACTGATAGAAATGGGCAGGTGGGTGGTAGGAAATAAAAAAACATTTTTGAGAAGCCATCTGTGTAAAGTTATGAAATTCCCCACCTGCTCAACATCAACTTGCATTTATATAGCGCCTTTAACATTGTCAAATGTCCCGAGGCGCTTTACAAGAGCATTATCAAACAAAATTTGGCACCAAGCCCATTTGGAGATATTAGGACAAGTGACCAAAAGCTTGGTCAAAGAAGTCGGTTTCAAGGGGTGTCTGAAAAGAGAGAGAGAGAGAGAGAAAGCCCACCATGAAATAAACCAAGAGATGCACAAGAGGCCAGAATTGGAGGAATACAGAGATCTTGATGATTTTAGGGCTGGAAGAGGTCTTTGAAATAGGGAGGGGTGAGGACATGGACAGATTTGAACACAGGGATGAGGATTTTAAAATTTGAGGCTTGGTTGAACCAGGAGTCAATGAGGTTCAGTGAGTCAGGAAACTGGCAGGAGACTTTTGGATGAACTGAAGATCACTTAGGGCGAAAGATGGGAGGTTGCATAGGAAGCATTGGAATAGCCAAGACTGGAGGTAACAAAAGCAAAAATGTGGCTTTACTGCTGCTAGCTTGCTCTTCCTGAATCAATCATCCATGGCTTCAAGTCACCATTTTTTTAAATTACAAATTGTAAACGCTTGAATGTTGCAGGATGACACACTGGCACTGTTTCTAACTGTAAGGAAGATGTCTATTTCATTTCAATTAGATGCAGCTGAGCATGATGGGCATGAAGAAAAGGGTGAGCTGGCATTCTCGACTGATGACTCCTTGGCTGTAGCATCCTCCCTCCCATTCTTACGTCGTACAATCTTTTGATAGACGTTCCTGGGCACCTCAACTTTTAAACAGCAGCAACTAAGGGCTGCTTTTCGTGTCCTTAGCAAGATGCTCGCCCTCTAATTCCAAGAGTTGAAGTTTCCTGCACGGTACTAATAATGCAAACTATTTGCACCTCATGCTTTCTGTCGAGCCTGAGACCTCTCCATGTTGTCTAATGGTTCAGGAAAGGGGAACAAAAACCATTTAGCGATCTACATTAAAGATGGGTTGGCACCTTCAAATTTGTCAGATAGCATGAACCGTACATACTGAGATGCTGTTTTCCCTAGCTGGAGAGATAGGTGTCATCGTTTCAGGATAAGGGGTTTAGGACTGAGACAAGAAGAAATTTCTTCTTTGGGGGGTGGGGTCTGAATCTTTGGCATTTTCTACCCAGAGATCTATGGATGCGCAGCCAGTGAGTATATTCACGGCAAGGATCGACAGATTATTTGGCACACGGGGAAATCAAGTGGTATGGGGGGGAAAAAACAGAAAATGCTGAAAACACTCAAACAGGTCAGGGATCATTTCTGGAGAGAGAAAAACAAAATTAATGCTTCAGGTCAACCTTTCATCAGAATAGGGATGTTAACCCAATCGCTGAAGCATGAAACTAGACACTCATAATTTCTTAGTTAATAGGTTTATTCACAGAATGCAACATTACATATGGCTGCTTCCAACCTACCACCAACCCCAGCGTCCCAGCAGTCTCTCTTTATAAGTGCTCTAAGTACTTAGTTAACCAATGCCTTTCACCTGTGTATCTGTGTATATAATTAAGATGCCATTAACAAGGGATAGTGCGGGAATATGCAACTGAGAAAGGTCAGCCGTGATCTTATTGGCAGGTTTTATGGGGCCTATTCCTGCTCCCGTTTCTTATGTTATGTTCATAACATTTATGAAATTACACTAAATCAAGTAACCCCCATCTGTACCACTCCTCGTGTAATCCTCCTCCCACTCCCACAGCCATGTTTTACTTGGTCAGATTTAGTGGCCATTTGGAGGTTAGTGAGATGACCTGGATTCTTGAGCCTGTTTGGAAGTGCGTGTTTTTATTGCCAGTTAAACTAGAATTGCAGAATTCCTGGAGAGTTAGCACTAGTTAATCGGGAAACCCTGTTTCAAAACAGAGGAACCAAAATATGAAAGCTGTAATTACCTCAAAACCTCAGGTGAATCAAGCAAGCCAACCCTAATGCTGCAAAGTCCCATAATAAATCCTTCCTCTTTTTAGGCTTACTGACATTATTTTGTTCTAACATCAAGTCAGAATTTGATGCCCCATTTGAATAAGAGCAGCTGATTAGCATAAATGCCAGTTTACCTCCAAGAACTGGTGTGTGGACTAAGAAGTTTAACGTCAATTTTCATGTTGCCACAGCTTTAAAAAAACACAGGCAGACACAACAGTGCATCTTTCCCAAACTTAGATGAGTGTCCCGCTACAGTGCTGTTTGGCACAGTCTAAAGGATAATACAGCAGAAGTGCTGTGCGTAACTGAGAAACAATCCATTTCACTGCAAATCCGTCTTTCAAGTGAGACATTAAAACCCGAGCCCCCATCTGCCCTCTGGGGTGGAAGTATTAGATCCCACAGCCGCTATTCCAAAGAAGAGTTTGGGGGAGGCTACGGCGTAGTGGTATTGTCGCTGGACTAGTAATCCAGAGACCCAGGGTAATGCTCTGGGGACCTGGGTTTGAATCCCGCCACGGCAGATGGTGGAATGTGAATTCAATGAATTAAAAGTCTAATGATGACCATGAAACCATTGTCAATTGTTCACTAATGCCCTTTAGGGAAGGAAATCAGACCTGATCTGGCTTACATGTGACTCCAGACCCATAGCAACGTGGTTGCCTAGCAAGCCACTCGGTTGTATTAAACCACTACAAAGTCACAAAAAAGGAATGAAACTAGATGGAGCACATGGCATTGACCTAGGCACCGGAAACAACAAAGGAAACTCAGCCCTGTCGACGCTGCAAAGTCCTCCTTACTAACATCTGGGGGCTAGTGCCAAAACTGGGAGAGCTGTCTCACAGACTAGTCAAGCAACAGCCTGACAGTCATCCTCACGGAATTATACCTTATAGATAATGTCCCAGACACTATCAACAGCCCCCACCAGCAGGACAGACCCAGTAGAGGTGGGGGCACAGTGGTATATAGTCGGGAGGGAGTTGCCCTGGGAGTCCTCAACATACAGCTCTGGACCCCATGAAGTCTCATGGCATCAGGTCAAACATGGGCAAAGAAACCTCCTGCTGATTACCATGTACCGCCCTCGCTCAGGTGATGAATCAGTGCTCCTCCATGTTGAACATCACTTGGAGGAAACACTGAGGGTGGAAAGGGCGCAGAATGTGCTTTAGGTGGGGGGCTTCAATGTCCATCACCAAGAGTGACTCGGTAGCACCACTACTGACCGAGCTGGCTGAGTCCTAAACGACATAGCTGCTAGACTGGGTCTGCGGCAGCTGGTGACGGAACCAACAAGAGGGAAAAGCATACTTGACCTCATCCTCACCAACCTGCCTGCCAGTCTATGACAGTTTCGGTAGGAGTGACTACCGCAGTCGTTGTGGACACGAAGTCTTGCTTTCACATTGAGGATACCCTCCATCATGTTGTGTGGCACTGCCACCATGTTAAATGGGATAGATTTCAAACAGATCTAGTAAATCAAGACTGGGCATCCATGAGGCACTGTGAACCATCAGCAGCAGCACAGTTGTACTCAAACACAATCTGTAACCTCATCACCCACGATATCCCCCACTCTACCATTACCAATAACCAGGGAATTGACCCTGGTTCAATGAAGGCAGGAGGGCATGCCAGGAGCAGCACCAGGCAAACCTAAAAATGAGATGTCAACCTGGTGAAGCTATAACACAGGAATACTTGCATGCCAAACAGCATAAGCAGCAAGTGATAGACAGAGCTAAGCAATCCCACTGCCAACGGATCAGATCCAAGCTCTGCAGTCCTGCAACATCCAGTCATGAATTGTGGTGGACAACTAAACAACTCACTGGAGGAGGAGGCTCCATAAACATCCCCATCCTCAATGATGGGGGGACACCAGAACATCAGTATAAAAGATAAGGCTGAAGTATTTGCTACAATCTTCAGCCAGGTGCCGAGTGGATGGTCCATCTCAGCCTCCTTCGGAAGTCCCCAGCAGCACAGATGTCAGTTTTCAGCCAGTTCAATTCACTCCAAGTGATGCCAAGAAACGGATGAAGGCACTGGATAGTGCAAAGGGTATAAACTGGCAATAGAACTGAAGGCTTGTGCTCCAGAACTTGCCCCGCTCCTACCAAGCTGTTCCAGTACAGCTACAACACTGGTATCTATCCGACTATGTGGAAAATTGCCCAGGTATGTACTGTACATAAAATGCAGAACAAATCCAACCTGGCAAATTACCACCACATCAGTCTACTCTCGGTCATCAGTAAAGTAATGGAAGGGATCATCAACAGTGCTATCAAGTGGCACTTGCTTAGCAATAACCTGCGCACTGGTGCACAGTTTGGGTTCCGCCAGGGCCACTCAGCTCCTGACCTCATTATAGCCTTGGTTCAAACATGCACAAAAGAGCTTAACTCTCAAGTTGAGGTGAGAGTGACTGCCTTTGGCATCAAGGTCGCATTTGACCGAGTGTGGCATCAAGGAGCCCGAGCAAAATTGGAGTCAATGGCAACCAGGGGGAAAACTCTCCGCTGGTTGAAGTCATGCCTAGCACAAAGGAAGATGGCTGTGGTTGTTGGAGGTCAGTCAGCTCAGCTCCAGGACATCACTGCAGGAGTTCCTCAGGGTAGCGTCCTCATCCCAACCATCTTCAGCTGCTTCATCAATGACCTTCTTTCTATCATAAGGTCAGATGTGGTGATGTTCGCTGATGCTTGCACAATGTTCAGCACCATTCGCGACACCTCAGATACTGAAGCAGTCCATGTCCAAATGCAGCAAGACCTGGACAATATCCAGGCTTGGGCTGACAAGTGGCAAGTACCATTCACACCGCACAAGTGTCAGACAATGACTATCTCCAACAAGGGATAATCTAACTATCGCCCCTTGACGTTCAAAGGCATTACCATCACTTAATCCCCCATTATCAACATCCAGGGGAGGAGTGGGGGGTTACCATTGACCAGAAACTGAGCTGGACTAGCCATATAAATACTGTGGCTGCAAGAGCAGGTCAGGGGCTAGGGATCCGGCGACAAGTAACCCACCTCCTGACTCCCCAGAGCCTGTTCACCATCTACAAGACACAAGTAAGGAGTGTGATGGAATACTCTCCACTTGCCTAGATGAGTGCAGCTCCCACAACACTCAAGAAGCTTGACACCATCCAGAACAAAGCAGGCCACTTGATTGGCATCACATCCACAAACATTTACTCCCTCCACCACCGATGCACAGTAGCAGCAGTGTGTACCATCTACAAGGTGCACTGCAGGAATTCACCAAGACTCCTTAGACAGCACCTTCCAAATCCACGTCCACTACCAGCTATAAGGACAAGGGCAGCAGATACATGGGAACACCACCACCTGAAAGTTCCCCTCCAAATCACTCACCATCCTGACTTGGAAATATATCACCGTTCCTTCACTGTCGCTGGGTCAAAATCCTTCCTAACAGCACTGTGGGTGCACCTACACTATATGGACTGCAGTGGTTCAAGAAGGCAGCTCACCATTACGTTCTCAAGGGCAATTAGGGATGGGCAATAAAAGCTGGCTCAGCCAGCGAAGCCCACATCCCATGAAAGAATAAAAAATAAAAATTCTCCCTGGGGTCCTGGCTCAACTAATATCACTAAAATTATCTTGTCATTATTGCATTGCTGTTTGTGGGAGCTTGCTGTGTGCAAATTGGCTGCTGCGTTTTCAATATTACAACAGCAACAGCACTTCAAAACTACTCAACTGGTTGTACACTATGTTAAAACATCCCAAGATGGTAAAAGGTGCTATCATAAATGTAAGCCTGTCACTTCTACAAAACGCAATAAGTGGCAGATGGGAAAGTAACTATTATAAGTAAGCCACAGTAAGGGAAGCCAAAGCCAGTAGTACTAACTAAACACATCTCATAGACACAATGTTCCAGGGACGCTCTTCCTTGGCCAATGATTGGCTGTGATTCGGTATACCCTCTATATCAGTACAATCCACCCACATTCAATATAACTTAAAGTGCCATTTTTACAAACATTATGAAAATTGCATTAGATTTTCAACTGGAACACAAATGATACTTCACATCTAAAAAGGTTAATATATAAAAACAGTACAAGACATCTCATCTCACAGGTGATGTAAAAGATCTCATGGTACTATCCTGAAGGGAAGGGGTCTTCTCTCAGGGCAATATTTATCCCTCAAGCAACAGCACAAACTGAATTATCTGGTCATTTATCTCATTGCTGTTTGTGGAACTTGCTGCGTTCATACTGACTGCCCCATTTTCCATATAGTGGTTACTTTACAACACTTGGCTGTGAAGCGCTTTGGGACATCCTGATGTAGTGGAAGGCTACAAGTTCTTTTTTTACTATGACAGTATCTTGGCCAGCAGAATTCTTACTTCACACTCTTACCTGTGCTGGGAGTGGGAGCTCCGGCAGGCTGAGGTTTGCCATAAGGTGTTGACTGCGCAGTGATCAGCGCTGGTGGAAACGAAGGTAGCCTCGTGACGGGAGCATGTTTGAACGAAGGTGCCGCTTCCTGTTCCTCAGCCTGAAGACCTTCATGATCCAGACGCAGTGAAGCAGAGATATGGCTCATGTCTTCCAACTCCCCGAAACATTTAGGTGATATAAATGCTGACCTGGACAGATTAGCTGCAGGGGAAGAGAATATGGCATGACACCGATGACCTCCCTGAGAATAGCAGGGTGTGTTTTCTTTAAGAGACAGGACAGGCTGAAATGAAAGTACAGGCCTCACTATTTAACAGTGTTACATGCTATGGGTTTAACAATGTGGGTAGTGCTATCACTGTCTAACAAGAATATTCCTTCTGCTTAGTGACTTGTTGCCCAGTTGCTTCCTTCTCCACTCTGACTGCAAGCTTTATTTTATTTATTGCACTGCAGTCAGTGTTTAACACGAACTCAAAACCCACACCACAAGTGGGAATTAGAAGAGCTTAAAGTAGACAAAGGGTAATTAAACATTACAAGACGTGAACTATTGAGAAAGCACAAATGCTTCTGCCCAAAATGAACAGAGCCTTCAAGTTGCTGTCATTGACATTAATCCAAATGGTTAAAAGTTGTCACTTTTTGGCCAACATAAGTTACTCTCCTATTGAAATATGGGAGTTGGGGGGTGGGGGGTGCAGCTGTAAATTGAGTTTCCCACTTATGGTGCTCAGCAGCAGCACAGAATTTGCTCTGAAGTTACAGCTCTAACGAAGGGTCATAGGGGCTCGAAACATCAACTCTGTTTCTCTCTCCACAGATGCTGCCAGGCCTGCTGAGTTTTTCCAGCATTTTCTGTGTTTGTTTCAGAATTTGCTGTAGCTCCACTGACCCATCAGATTCAACTGGGTCCTTTTCCACTCCCCTTACACAGTTACAATTAAAAATTGTAACCATGCACCAACCTTGGCCATTTCCCCTGATGGGCTTACTTGTTACCTGGTGCAGTGGATCTCACAGGCGGAGTCTGTCTTTTTGAAAGGAAGTTCCGTAGCTGGGATTGTTTCACTGGAGATAGTTTACCTTAAGGTCAGAAAGAAAAATGAGATGAGTGAAAAATGAGGTGAGTAAAAAATACACTTCACATAATCAAGTCAATCCAGCAATGTGTGGTACAGTGATAGTGGCACTGCATTAGTAATCCAGAGGCTGAAGATAATGGTCTGGGGACATGGGTTCAAATCCCACCACGGCAGCTAGTAGAATTTAAATTCAATTAATCAATCTGGAATATAAAGTCTCAGTAATGGTGACCATGACAACTATCATCAATTGTTCCAAAAACCCATCTGGTTCAAAGAGGTCATTGAAGGTTCCAGAGTACTTTGCATTTAATTAGCTTATTTTGAAGTGCAGTCATGGTTATGCAAGTAGACTGAGCAGCCATGTGCATGTGGCAAGATCCCACAAACAACAAAACTGATGTCCCTTTACCGAAGGAAATCTGCCGTCTTTACCCGTTCTGACTTACATGGGACTCCAGAGCCACAGTAAAATGATCCATTCAACTGCCCTCTGAAACGGACCAGCAAGCCACTCAGTTCAAGGGCATTTAGGGATGGACAGTGCCAGCGATGCCCACATCCCATGAAAGAATTGAAAAACACCTTCATAATTTTGACTACCATTCGATCTCCCTCTAACCTCTAAGGACAATTCCAGCCTCTCTAGCTTTTCCACATAACTAAATTCCTTCATCCTTGGTACTATTCTAGTAAATCTATTCTGCACCCTCTCCAAGCAATCTTGACATCCTTCCTAAAGTGTGGTGCACTTTAACAAATGTTAACAAAGCAGTGATGTATAAACACCAGGTATAGTTGCTCTTTGTTTGTGTGCTCTTATATCTCTATTTATAAAGCCAAGGGTTCCATATGCTTTTTTAACAGCTTGTCTTGTAACCTTCAAAGATTTATATCCATGAGTCCTGAGAAAGAGCAACTGGGAAAAACCTTCTGCTCAGAAGGAGGGTAGCGATTGGATGGCAGCACTTAAAGTGTAGGATGTTCTCCTTGGGTCCTGGCCAACATTCATCATCCCTCTATTTACAGTACTGTGATAAACATGTTGTGCAGTTCAGATCAAGGTTGCACCTAAAATATCTCATCTCACTCTCCACAGATGCTGAACTGGCCGCTGAGTGTTTCCAGCATTTCCTGTTCTTTGTTTTGTTGTTTATGGGATCTTGCCATATGCACATGGCTGCTCAGTCTGCTTGCATAACCATGACTGCACTTCAAAATAAACCAATTAAATGCAAAGTACTCTGGAACCTTTGCAAGAGAAAAGAAACATAGCATAACTACTTTCCCCAAACAGAAGGGAATCTTTGCTAAGTGGCGTGCAATCAACTTTAATTAAAGTTATATTTAAAAAACAAGGAGATATAAATGCAGAGCCAATCCTTTGGTCCCTGCCCAACATGCATCAAGCCCTGACTTCAAAGAACACCAAGCTCACAACTCTGCCTTGTATCTCTGAAACCTGAATGCCCATTCTCAACAGAAACCAAACTAGTTCCTTTTTAAAAAGGTCAACTAACCCAAATCAACTCTACCCTGGGAACCTGTTTCACTATCCCATGTTGGGAGGGGGGTGGGGGTGATTTTTGGTTTTTCTTCTCAGCTCTAACCTTGCTTGGAGTTTGTGAATTTTATCCTTGGTCATATGCACATGGTTCCAAGTTAAAATAACTTGCTGACTTAAAGTTAACAGCATTTTTCACCACTAGAGGGCTGTTTCGCACCGCCACTGAAGTGAGATTTACTCTCATGGCTCTCTCTAGAATTTCAGAACACTTATAGCACAGGTGGTGGCCATTCAGCCCATCAAGTCCTCGCTGGCTCTCTGCAAGAGCAATTTAGCTACTCCCATTCCCTCTGTTTTCCCACAACCTGGCAATTTTATTCCCTACAGGTGCTCATCCGAATTTCAAGGTCCTTTAAAGAAGTGAGATTATCCTTCAGAACCTATTCAGCAAATTGAATAGTTAACACCCAAGAGAAATGGATAAATACCTTGAGGGGAAAAAGTTTACAGGGCTGCAGGGGAAGGGCAGGGGAGTGAGAATAATTGGATGATTCTATCAAAGAACAGCATAGTCACGATGGGCCCAAAGGCCTCCTTCTATGCATTTTATGATCTTCTCCAGTGAAGAAAACGTTGTTACCCGAGCAACAATTGTTGTTAAGGATCACAGATGAATAATGTCCACTAGATGAAGTAGGAGGGCTCAACCATCACACATGAACTGTACCCAACCTTTAATGGCAGGAATTGAGAGGTGAAGCGGTGGTGAACACAGGTTCCCAGTTACACCTCAAACAGATCAATCCCATCCTTATTTTTATATCCTCACATACTGCAGGATTCTCATTATGTTACTGGAAAGGGAAGGCTACTTCCAGGTCAGCATCCTGGAATTACATTAGTAAATGAGCACAGACACAAATCTTTTCTCTCTAAATTAAATCTACAGTGGAGTATTATGTAGAGGTCTGGGAGCTGAATCACAAAGGGGAGGTGCGAGTGGAAGTCTTATCAGCACAATGGACCACAAAGACTGAGGCTGTCATCAGCCCCAAGATACCCAGACATGATCTCATCAGTTGGCACAGATACCAGGCATAATCTCACAGGCCACATTTCCTAATATCCCCAGTTATAGAGACCAGTCAGGTACCAAACAGATTGGAGCTATGGTCTATGCACCTAGATATTGTATCTGTCACTTACAGATGCTGGTAGAAGTTCATCACAGAGAGCACCATCAGAAACCCATGGCCTGCTGTGTCCACCCCTTATACAGCAAAGGAGGTAATTCAGCTCTTTGAAAGAGCAAGCTAACACACCCCACTCCCCCTGCACTCTCCCCACTATTCCAGCAAATTTTCCCCTTCAAATATTTATCCAATATATTTAATTAAATTAAATTTGCTTCCTCCACCCTTTCAGGCAGTGAGTTCCAGACCATATAACTTGCTTCCCTCTGGTTCTTTTGCCAATTACTGAAATTCCATGCCCTTCTAGTTATTGACCCTTTGGTCAGTGGAAAGTTTCTGTTTATTTACTCCAGTAAAACTCTTCATGATTTTGAACATCTCCATCAAACCTCCTATTAACCTCTCTCCAAGAGCAATACACGGTGCAGCATGCCTGCATATTTGTACATTTAGGCACATCACTACAGCAAGCCACAGGTTAATATACCCTTAACCCTGGATGAAAAGCACAGTTAGAGCCTGCTGTGCAATGTGCTTCTGCTGAAAGAATCAAAAACTCTAGATAAACCTGCTTCCTTCTTTCAGATGAGACATTAAGGTTGTGGATTTAAGTCCCACTCCATAACTAAAGCCCATAATCCAGGCTGACAGTCCAGCACTGTACTGAGGGAATGCTGCACTGTCAGAGGTGCGTGCTGTCTTTCAGGTGAGTCATTAAACTAAGGTCCCATCCGCTCTCCGAGGTGAAAAGTGAAAGATCCCATAGCCACTATTTCGAAGAAGGGCAGGGCGGTTACCCCCAGTGGCCTGGCCAATATATATCCCTCAATCAATATCACTCAAAAACAGGTATCTGCTTAGTACCATTGGTATGTGTGGGAGCTTGCTGTGTACAAGCTGGCTACTGTGGTTTCTACATTATAACAAAGAACAAAATTCAAATATATTTTGTTAGATGTAAAGCACTTTGGGGCATCCCAAGGTCATGAAAGGCACTATATAAATGCAAGTCTTTCTTTATACTGCATTCTGTGCACACACACGTGTCCTCGGCCCAACCGTCTTCAGCTACTTCATCAATGACCTTCCTTCCATCATAAGGTCAGAAGTGGGAATGCTCGCTGATGATTGTACAATGTTCAGTGTCATTCGCGACTCCTCAGATACTGAAGCAGTCCATGTCCAAATACAGCAAGACCTGGACAACATCCAGGCTTGGGCTGACGAGTGGCAATTAACATTTGCACCACTCAAGTGTCAAGCAATGACCATCTCCAACAAGAGAGAATCCAACCATCGCCCCTTGATGTTCAATGGCATTACCATCACTGAATCCCCACGATCAACATCCTGGGGGTTATGATCGACCAGAAACTGAACTGGCCTATCCATATAAATACTGTGGCTACGAGAGCAGGTCAGAGTCTAGGAGTCCTGCAAGGAGTAACTCACCTCATGACTCCCCAAAGCCTGTTCACAATCTACAAGCCACAAGTCAGAAGTGAGATGGAATAGTCTCCACTTGTTTGGGTGAGCACAACTCCCACAACACTCAAGAAGTTTGACACCATCCAGGACGCATGACTGGCACCCCATCCACAAACATTCACTCCCTCCACCACCGATGCACATTAGCAGCAGTGTGTACCATCTACAAGATGCACTGCAGGAATTCACCAAGGCTCCTTAGACAGCATCTTCCAAACCTACGACCATCTACCATCTAGAAGGACAAGGGCAACAGATAGATGGGAACACCACCACCTGGAAGTTCCCATCCAAGTCGCTCACCATCCTGACTTGGAAATATATCACCATTCCTTCACTGTCGCTGCGTCAAAATCCTGGAACTCCCTCCGCTAACAGAACTGTGGACGTACCTAAACCACAGGGACTGCAGCAGTTCAAGAAGGCAGCTCACAACCACCTTCTCAAGGACAACTAGGGATAGGCAATAAATGCTGGCTCAGCCAGCGAAGCCCACACCCTGTGAATGAGGGAAAAAAACATGGGTGAATAACAGACTAGTTCTCAATCTAGGAGCAGGAGGACTCTACAGCAAAGAGGTTTTAATGCTAGTTAACCTCATCCACAGAGCCAGCCACGGTCTTGATCTTCTTTAGCTCGGCATTTTCAGTCAGCCACCCACAGCCCTGCGAACTCATCACCTTCGTCCTTCCACCTCTGGCTCTTTTCAAAGGATATGGGGATTGGGTGGGAAAGTGGGTTCATGCAGAAATTCAGTCATGATCTTATTGAATGGTGGAGCAGACTCCAGGGGCCATGTGTGCTGCTCTTACATTCTTTGATGTGCCCGCTTCGAGTGGCTCCACCTTTGGCTGCATATCCTTCAGATATGCCTCCAAAACTTGGAACGTTCTCCCAAAAAATCCCTTGAAGCCTGGTTCAGTCCAATGTGGATTTCTGTCATAACTTCACTTGTTGCACCATCATCATCAAGATCTTCAGAGAGGCTTCACTGAGTCATTTTCCTACTGTTAGCATGATACTCTTGTTCAAGTTTGCTACAGTTCTTTCAGTAAAAGTGCATGGGAGGTACTGGGGACACTGTTTAAACTAATGGCAAAGTTCAAGTCCATAAACTCTGGGCTCTATTTTAAACAAACTTATGTGGCAAGCATTCCTCGGTAAACACCTCACCAACCACTATCATCTCACCAAACAGCTCCACACAAAACACAATCCACAGAAACATATCAGGAATGAGAACTTCTCTTGAAGAGGTCATGACTTTAAAGAAAGTTTTTGCATTACTACTGCACCTCGGTACATCCCAAAGCATTTCACAGCCAATGAAGCACTGTTGACTGGTAGTCACTGTTGTAATTCTGGAAACATGGCAGCCAATTTGTGCACAGCAAGATCCCACAAACAGCAATGTAAAAATGACCACATACTCTCTTTTAGTGATGTTGGTTGAGGCATTAATGTTGGCCAGGGCACAAAGGCCACCCTGACCTTCTTGAAATAGTGCCGTGTGATCTTTACCTTTCACTTGAGTCAGCAGACAGGGCCTCAGTTTAATGTCTCATCCGAAAGATGGCTCCTCCAACAGTGCAGCACACCCTCAGTACTGCACTGGACTGTCAGTCTAGAGTAAGGGCCTTAGTTTGAGTTGGATGTGAACCCCACCCCCACCTAACTCCAACAAGAGTGCTACCAACTGAGTCACATCCAATACCTAGTACGTGTCTGCACATTAGGGCAGGCTGAATGTATTTGCTTTCCCTGCTCCCTCATTCAATCCCCTCCTCTCCTGAAGGAGCTGTTCTTAGGGGCTCCATCAGGACATGTCACAATGAACAGCTAAACATGGCCCTATTATCTCCCAATGTCCAGACACGCACAGTTCCCAGCAGGACGTCTGGTTGAATTCCCACCATAGACCAGAGGGATTGGAGTATCTCAACTTCTGCAGCAGCTGCAATCAGCCAGCTAGCATGAGAATCCCGAGAATCACCTAAACTCTGTGTCTTAATGAGACACCAAGTCAAATCAGGCTTAGCCCAGACCCTCTAGTCCATAAAGGGAAATAGCCAGAGTACTTGTGATAACTCACACAGATCAACTTGTTTCTTTAAAAGTTCACCCCAAACAGTTGACCCTTTCCCCATGAACAAATCAGACACGATACAGCGATGGTTTACCTGGGGCGGGTGAAGTCACCTTCGGAGCTCCATCTAGGGTAGTTTTCACCAGAACATTGCGAAGCATCTCCAGCTCAGTGTCCCAGCTAAAGAAAAACCAAACCAGGGCATTAATTGAAGGTACGGTAAAACTGATTCATAAATGAGGCAGTGGGGCTAGTTTGGGATTGTTTCGGAGCCAGCACTGACACAATGGGCCCAAATGGTGTCCCTTCTATGCTTATAACCTTCTGGATAAAGGCTCCATCCTTGTGGTTGCCTTTGCAACATCTCAAGACTGCCAGGTAAGATTTGCCTTTTCTCCAAGGCTGAATTTGCAGGTTTGTTCAGCTTCCCTGCGACTGTGGGGAGTCTCAGGCGCTCAACATTTAATAAAGGTCAAATAGAGCACATTAATTCAAAATACAAGTGGCAACAAAGCAAGCTTCATCCGAAGGTCAAAATCTATCCAACTTAACGCCCGCGAGACCTAGGACTGTGCCAGGACACCAACACTTTCCTGAGTCAGCACCGTGCCTACAAATAACCTGAAATCCATCTCCTGCTCTGCTTCAATTTGTTTTATTACCTAAGGGCATGGAGGAATCTACACAAGACAAATGGCTAGCATTTACACAATTGTTGTAAGGGCTAATAAAAATGGCATTTTTAAAAACAGTAACTCTGATACAGAATAAGGTCAACATTTGGCGGACTACTCAACTAATACTGCAGTGCAAGTAAAAAGAATATGTTCCAGCTTTCAGTTCAAGGCGAGGAGCATTTCTCTTCATCCTACACGAGCTACATGCTTCATCTGGCCAGGAAGTTTCAGAATATTTTAGATGGGGCAGTAGCACAGGCCACTCACTGGTGGAAATGCAAAAGCTAAGGTGGCAAAGGGAAACAACTCCCTGACAGAACACCTCACCATTTACCATGACCCACCACATAAGTGTGTAACACACTCACTATAATACAAATTCCAGAGAAACTCACCAGGGCCTATGAGGATAGGTGGCCAAGATTTTAAAAGAGCTTGTATTTGTAAAGCATCATTCACAACTCAGGATGTTTCAAATTCTTTACAGTCAATTCTGAACTTTTGAAGTGTAGCTACATGTAAGAAATGTGGCAGTCCAATTGCACACAGCAAGCTCCGACAAACAGCGTTATTATAATGGCCATGTAATGTTTTAGTAATGTTGGTTGACAGATAAATGTTAGCAGGGGGAGTGGGTGGGGAAAACTCCCCTGCTCTACTTTGAAACAGTGACATGGGATCTTATGTCCACCTGACAGAGCATCAGGACTGCAGTTTAACAGCTCACCCAACAGGCAGCACCTCCAATAGTCAGCACTCCTTCAGTATTGGTACTGGAAGTGTCAGTTTAGATTTCATGCTCAGGTCTCTGGAGTGAGACTTCAGTCCACAATCTTCTCACTCAGAGCAAAGTGTGCTAACCTTCTGAACCCCAGCTGACATTTAACGAAGCACCAAGAATCTTATGCACTAATGTTCTTAATGGGGACATGTTTAAAACCTACCACTGATCACTTTGCAGGCATTTGTCATTGGGCATGCACCACTTGGAGGTCTGATTATAAATGCGGAGATTCTGCAGGCTGTTTATCAGTTCATCAATCCTCTTATCCTGCTGGGTAATGATCTCATGATGACTTGACAAAGCGTTAAACAACACTTCCCTCTCTGGCAGAAGTAAGTGTCTGGAATGAAATAGTGGAAGCTTTAAAATTAAAACAAAGCAAAGGTGAAACACTCAGCTCCTCCTCGCATGACAGATATGTGAAAACTAACATCACCAAACACACGCTTGTGCAGCAAACCTTGACTGGGCCACAAGTGCAGTACTGTTCCTCATTCTAAAAGGATATAAATGTACCAGCAAAAGTGCAAAAAAAGATTTACACGGGCATCACTGGAACTGAGAGATTATAGTAAGGGCTGAACAGGCTGGGGCTACGTCTTCTAGAAAAGGCTGATGGTGACCTGATGAGGTCTTAAAGATTATGAAAGAGTTTGATAGGGTAGATCTAGAGATGATTTTTCCACCTGCTGGGGAGACCAGGACAAGGGGCCATAAATATAAGATAGCTACTAATAAATTGAATAGGGAATTCAAAAAGCAAAACTCCAAGGGATCTGCAAGGTTAGATTTCCATGCGTTTGCCAACAGATTTCTACATTTGATAACTTTAGGATAATCTGCTGCTGTACACTGAGAAACATTTTCCACAATGACAGCACTCTATCCTTTGGGCAGCACAAACTTGTCTGAAAATAGATCTTGACTCATTGGCAATCATTGCAGTCCCAAATAGGTGTCAATATTTATAAAGATGCTGGGGGCGCGGGTTACATCTGATGGTATCAATACTTGCAGGGATGGGCATGCACACGGGGTTGATGCCTAGTCGATTTCGACATGCCGTCTCTTCTACCTGCCAATGCCCCGCAACACTGCAGTGCTCATGGTACGTTAATGATATTATTAAGACACAGAGGTGAAGGGCATTGTTTAGTTAAAATGCCTAGGGCATTTATAAAGAAAGACTGCTGCGACACAGTGGGTAATGGGTAGGAAGCAAACATATGTAATCCTTCATTTTGTAAATAAACCTATTATCAAGAAACTTATTAGCATCTAGTTTTTTTATTATTCATTCACAGGATGTGGGCATCACTAGCTAGCCCATCATTTATTACCCATCCCTAATTGCCCTTCAGAAGTTGGTAGTGAGCTGCCTTCTTGAACTTGGCTTGGGGTGAAATGAATATGCAGGACTAGTAAAAGCTGTTCCGTGATTGGTTAAAAAGAGGATGCTCATTTATTGGTCTAGATCCACCATTGAGGGAGGCGTTATTTCCAACCCATTAGCCCTAGGATGCTCAAAATGCTGAAATCAATAGGAAAATGCAGGCACTAGTCCACAGACAGGGCGTTAGGTAACAGGAACTCAGGGAATAATCTCTGGGTTGCACCTGAATTAAAGATTACTTGTCTCTATATTGTGCTTTCCATGACCTCCAGAGATCCCAAAGTGCTTTACAACTAGTAAAGTACTTTTGAAACGTAGTCACTGCTGTAATATGGGGAAATGTGGCAGCTAATTTGCACACAGCAAGCTCCCACAAACAGCAATGAGATAAATGACCAGATAAATGTTTCTTTTTTAAAATGATGTTTGTTGAGGGGTGCAAGCTTCCCTGTTCTTCTTTGTAATGGAAATCGTGGGAATATTTATTGTCCACCGGATCTCGGCCTAACATCTCATCAGAAAGACTACACTTCCCGCAATGCAGTACTCCCTCAGCTTGGATTTCTGTGCTCGAGACTCTGGACTGCAGACTTAAGTCCACAACTTGCAAGACCAGCATGTTGCTCACTGAACCGTTGAATTTATTCAAGGTAAAGTTGGACAGATTTTTGATAGACAAGGGAGTCATGGGATATGGGCGGCAGACAGGAAAGTGGAGTTGAGACCACAACCTGATCAGCCATGGTCTTATTGATTGGTGGAGCAGGCTCACAGGGTTGAATGGTCTACGCCTGCTCCTAAATTCCTATGATTGGCAGCATATTCTAAAGCCGGGGTACATTTCCAAGCTCAGCATTGAGAGCTGCTCACTTGTGTTTCTTGTTCTTTTCCTGGTGTTGCTCCCATTCCATATCCAGCACATCATTTACATCCTGCACTGCAAACTTCACATACTGATGCAGATGGCGAATTTCCTGCAAAGCAAAAAAGATTCCTCTATGAAAAAATGTACAATAGTAAACTTAAAAGAGCTGGCAACTGCACAACTTTGATAAATTACTGGGCTCTCTCCATAGTTTAGGAAGAATGCCAAGGCCCTGAGAGGCTACAGATATGCTTTATCAGGATGAAACCAGGTGTCAGTTCAATTATGTGGATAGATTGGAGAAGTCGGGACTGTTCTCCTTGAAGCAAAGAAGTTTAAGGGGAGATTTAATAGAGTTATTCAAATTTATGAGGAGCTTCAATAGAGCAAGTTTGGAGAAGCTATTTTCTCTGGTAAGTTGGACAGCAATCAGAGGTCACAGAGTTAAAATAATTGACAAAAGAAATAAAGGGGAAACGTCTTCACAAAAACTTAAGATCTGGAAAGCGCTGCATGAAAGAGCAGTGGAATCAAACTCCACAGGCACTTGTAAAAGGCAAATGAATAATACTTGAGTCGTGAGGATAAAGCTAGGCGAGTGACTAAATTGCATGGCATTTCAAAGAGCTGGCACAGGCATGATAGGCCAAGTGGCCTCCTCCTGTGTTGTACGATTCTATATGACAAAGCTTGTAGGCTAATAAGGCCCTTAGAAAAGCAAACAAAACACTCGGGCTCGTTTCTAGAGAGATAGAATTGAAAAGCAGAGAAGTTATGCTAAACTTATATCCAACCTTTGTTGGACCACACAAAGAGCACTGTGCACAGTTCTGATCACCACATTATGAAAAGGATATGGAGGCACTGGCAAAGGTGCAAAAAGGGGCTTGCAAGGATGATACGAGAGCTCAGGTTATACCTATCAGAAAAGACTGAACAGGCTGGTGCTCTTTTCTCTAGAAGAGATGAAAACTACAGGCCATAAATATAAGATAGGCACTAATAAATACAACAGAGAATTCAGGAGAAACTTCTTTACCCAGAGAGAATGAGGAACTCACAACAAGGAGTGCTTGAGATAACTAGCGTAGATGCATTTAAGGGGAAGCTAGTTAAGTACATGAGGGAGAAAGGAATAGGATATGCTAACACAGTTAAATAAAAAAGGTTGGGAGGAGGTTTGTAAGGAACATGCATCAATTGGGTTGTATGGCCTGTTCCTATGCTGCATATTCTATGCACTGTTTACTCAGTGTGTCCAGGCCCTCATATAACTCTCCAGGAACAATTTTAGTTCTCTACCTTGCTCTCGCGATGGTCTCTGTCCTTGTCCTAGTGCAGCGTTCCAGTGAAGCTCAACACAAGCTCAAGGAACAGCATTTCATCTTTCGATAAGACACTTGCTGTCTTCCAGACTCAACACTGAGTTCAACAATTTCAGACCGTAAACTCGGCTCAATTTTGTTTCCTTGTCCTGATCTTCATCTTGTTTTTCTGCTGTTTTCCTTTCAGAAGGCAGCTGTTCATTATTCCACCATTCACATCTCCTCTGAACATATTGTTTTTTTACTAGTCCCAATAACACTCCCTTTGGCCCTGAGTTACTAACTCTTTGGTCAAATAATGTCTCCCGCCCTCCACCCCATCACAGACCTTCCCATTTGTTCCTTCTCCACTCTCTCCCGTTTCACCTGCTTAAAACCCATGACATCTCTAATTTTTCCCAGTTCTGATGAAAGGTCATCAACCTGAAGCGTTAAAGCTGTTTCTCTCTCTCTCTCTCTCCGCAGATGTTGTCGATCCTACAGAGTACTTCCAGAATTTTCTGTTCTTATTTTGGGAGGGTGGAATGAGAATGATGAGTGCTCCAGTCTGCACAGAGTTTGGGGCAGGGGCTCCTGTCCAATGCCAACACTGGTTACAAGCGCCAATAATTCATCTATCATCATTTCACCCTCACAGGGAAAAATCTCAAACACCTTGGCTATAGTCGTTAACAGGATAAAAACATTGCTTGGGTACAGTAGTGTATAGGTTACATTGCTGGGTTAACAATTCAGAGAACACAAGCTCACACCCACCAAGGCAGTTTAAGAATCTGAATTCAATTGGATTTCCTTTCAAGGAGGACTCCAGCTGTCCTTGCCAGATCTGACCGAGATAGGACTCCAGCCCCCACACACCTAGGTGGTGTTTAACAGCTTTAACAAACCACTCAACTGTATCAAAAACTGCTGCAGCAGCTCAAGAAGGTGGGCATCATTGTCACTTTCTTAAGGAAACTGGAGACAGGCACTGAACACATTCCAAGAATTAATGATTTTAAATCTGCGGAGGAGTAGGTTTCTGGGTCTATAATATCAGTCACCTCAAACTCTTTGGTCTGAACTTCCTTTGCATCTTTAAAGTTATGCTGAATGGACACCCTGGCAAGGATAAAAACAAAAAACTGCGGATGCTGGAAATCCAAAACAAAAACAGAAACAGAAATACCTGGAAAAACTCAGCAGGTCTGGCAGCATCAGCGGAGAAGAGTACAGTTGACGTTTTGAGTCCTCATGATCCTTCAACAGAACTAAGTAAAGTTAGGAAAGGGGTGAAATATAAGCTGGTTTAAGGGAAGGGGGTTTGTTGGGTCAAGCAGCCAGTGATAGGTGGAGATAACCAAAAGTTGTCACAGACAAAAGGACAAAGAGGTGTTGAAGGTGGTGATATTATCTAAAGGAATGTGCTAATTAAGAGTATAAGACAGGACAGATAAGGTACAGATAAGGTACAGATAGCTCTAGTGGGGGTGGGGGAATACTAAAGGGCAGAAATAAACAATGGTGGAAATACATTTAAAAATAATTGAAATAGGTGGGAAAAGAAAAAATCTATATAAATTATTGGAAAAAACAAAAAGGAGGGGGAAGAAACGGGAAGGGGGTGGGGATGGAGGAGAGAGTTCAAGATCTAAAATTGTTGAACTCAATATTCAGTCCGGAAGGCTGTAAAGTGCCTAGTCGGAAGATGAGGTGCTGTTCCTCCAGTTTGTGTTGAGCTTCACTGGAACAATGCAGCAAGCCAAGGACAGACATGTGGGCAAGAGAGCAGGGTGGAGTGTTGAAATGGCAAGCGACAGGGAGGTCTGGATCATGCTTGCGGACAGACCGAAGGTGTTCTGCAAAGCGGTCACCCAGTCTGCATTTGGTCTCTCCAAGGTAGAGGAAACTACATTGGGAGCAACGAATGCAGTGGACTAAGATGAGGGAAATGCAAGTGAAATGCTGCTTCACTTGAAAGGAGTGTTTGGGCCCTTGGACGGTGAGGAGAGAGGAAGAAGGGGCAGGTGTTGCATCTTCCCTAGTTGACAGGGCCCTCAACCGTGTCCAGCCCATCTCCCGCGCATCCGCCCTCATGCCTTCTCCTCCCTCCCAGAAACATGATGGGGTCCCCCTTGTCCTCAATTATCACCCCACCAGCCTACGCATTCAAAGAATCATCCTCCATTTCCGCCAACTCCAGCATGATGCCACCACCAAACACATCTTCCCTTCACCCCCCGGCAGCATTCCGTAGGGATCGTTCCCTCCGTGACACCCTGGTCCACTCCTCCATCACCCCCTACTCCTCCTCCCACTGCACCTCCCCATGCAAACGCAGAAGATGCAACACCTGCCCCTTCACTTCCTCTCTCCTCACCATCCAAGGGCCCAAACACTCCTTGCAAGTGAAGCAGCATTTCACTTGCATTTCCCTCAACTTAGTCTACTGCATTCGTTGCTCCCAATGTGGTTTCCTCTACATTGGAGACACCAAACGCAGACTGGTGACAGCTTTGCAGAACACCTTCGGTCTGTCCGCAAGCATGACCCAGACCTCCCTGTCGCTTGCCATTTCAACACTCCACCCTGCTCTCTTGCCCACATGTCTGTCCTTGGCTTGCTGCATTGTTCCAGTGAAGCTCAACGCAAACTGGAGGAACAGCACCTCATCTTCTGACTAGGCACTTTACAGCCTTCCGGACTGAATATTGAGTACAACAATTTTAGATCTTGAACTCTCTCCTCCATCCCCACCCCCTTCCCATTTCTTCCCCCTCCTTTTTGTTTTTTCCAATAATTTATATAGATTTTTTCTTTTCCCACCTATTTCAATTATTTTTAAATGTATTTCCACCATTGTTTATTTCTACCTTTTAGTATTCCCCCACTCCCACTAGAGCTATCTGTACCTTATCTGTCCCGACTTATACTCTTAATTAGCACATTCCTTTAGATAATATCACCACCTTCAACACTTCTTTGTCCTTTTGTCTGTGACAGCTTCTGGTTATCACCTATCACTGGCTGCTTGTCCCAACTTGTCCCAACACCCCCCCCACCTTAAACCAGCTTATATTTCACTCCTTTCCTAATTTTACTTAGTTCTGTTGAAGGGTCATGAGGACTCGAAACGTCAACTGTACTCTTCTCCACCGATGCTGCCAGACCTGCTGAGTTTTTCCAGGTATTTCTGTTCCTGTTTTTGTTACCCTGGCAAGGAGGCAGGCTCATCGTTTGGCAAAGTCAATAAGAGAAGCCCAGCTGCCCTAATCACCTGGGAACTGAGTTCTAGGCATTGTAACGCAAAAAAAGGGCATTTTTTTGTTTAAATGAAACTTGATGGTTCATCCACAAGTCAAAGGTTTTTTTAAAAAATTACATTTCAGCTGTGTTACTATGATGAGACAAAGACTAAGTCATGGTGCGCATTGTTGCGGTGACAGAAGCTGCAATGGGCCATGGCAATGGTGGAGAGGAGACTCTGTCACAGCGTATCAAGGGGCCAGGGCCTGATGAACAGGAGATGATGCCTCCCAATGTCTCAAGTCAGATGCTGACTCCAGATCTGGGTATAAGGAGCCACTGAATGTGTGGGCATTTCTGAGCAGCAACCGCTACAGTCTGCAGACTGTCAGCAGGTTCTCTTAGTCGTGAATCAAACTATACTGCACGTTTTAAACCGATTAATACATATATCTAAAATACATTCCTCATCTGGGCTCATGCCTCAATTCTAATTATTTTAAGCACTCCTTTACCGAGCGAGTGATTCAGCGCTTTCACTGCTGCCAGCTCAAAACACACCAAATCAATGATGTGTTCACAATCAAAAAGTGCAAAGCTCTACAAGATAACACTTCCTAAAGATGCAGGGAGGCAGCAACTCGTCATTTACAAGGCTCCATGATCATCCCAACAAAATATAAACTAAACCTGAGCATCAAGCCACATAGAACTATTTAGGTTGTGTAGGACAGAAACAGCCCATTCGGCCCAACCGCTCTACACCAGTTTTTATGCTCCACATGAGCCTCCTCCCCCGCTTACTGCAAGTCATCCTATCAGCATAACTGGTCCTGCTGCTGGGAATTGAAGCCAGAGCCTCGGGGAGAATTCTGTGGCTTTACTTCAAAAGAGTCTTCAATTACAGCAAGGATGTTGCTGATGTTATGCAGATGGGCAAACAATTCATTAGCCTGTACTCTGGCTCTTGAATCTTTGAAAGTCCAGGTTGGATATCCTAACCAAAACAAACAAATCTCTGAATAAGTCTATTCCAGAAAGAGAAACGTTATGACCCAGAATTTGGCCATTTGGCCCTTCATGCCTGTGCTGGCTCTTTAAAAGTGTTTTCCCATTAGTCCCACTCCAAAGTTCATTCACCTGCAATGATTTTCCTTTACAAGTACAAATACACACATTGAAATAAATAAATAAAAGCATTAAATAAACTAATTAAGTTCAATGAGGATAAAGCCAGAGTCTAGGCAGATCACATCCACACATTTCAAAAGAATCTAGGGAAGAGGTAGCAGAAACACTATTGTACATATTTAATAATTTATTAGAAAAGGGTGTAGTGCCAGAGGGCTGCTGAATAGGTAATATTACATGGATACTTAAGGAGGAAGGCTGAACATATCCAGGGAACTATAGGCCAGTCAGCTTAACTTCCATGTTGGAAAGAAAATGGAATTACAACTAAAGGCGAAAATAGAAAAACACCTATAAACCAAAAACACATTACCAGTCAGCAGGGATTTCAAAAGGGAAAGGTGGTGGAGGGACAGGTAGTATTGAGGAGGCGGGGAGGCTGCAGAAGGATTTGGACAGGTTAGGAGAATGGGCAAAGAAGTGGCAGATGGAATTCAACGTGGGGAAGTGTGAGGTTAGGAGAATGGGCAAAGAAGTGGCAGATGGAATTCAACGTGGGGAAGTGTGAGGTCATGCACTTTGGTAGGAAGAATAGAGGCATAGACTATTTTCTAAATGGGGAGAGAATTCAGAAGTCTGGAGTGCAAAGGGACTTGGGAGTCCTAGTCCAGGATTCTCTTAAGGTTAACTTGCAGGTTGAGTCGGTAGTTAGGAAGGCAAATGCAATGTTGGCATTTATTTCGAGAGGACTAGAATATAAAAGCAGGGATGTGCTGCTGAGGCTTTATAAGGCTCTGGTCAGACCACATTTAGAATATTGTGAGCAATTTTGGGCCCCGTATCTCAGGAAGGATGTGCTGGCCCTGGAAAGGGTCCAGAGGAGGTTCACAAGAACGATCCCAGGAATGAAAGGCTTAACATATGAGGAACGTTTGAGGGCTCTGGGTCTATACTCGATGGAGTTTAGAAGGATGAAGGGGGATCTGATTGAAACTTACAGAATACTGAAAGGCCTGGATAGAGTGGACGTGGGGAAGATGTTTCCATTAGTAGGAGAGACTAGGACCCGAGGGCACAGCCTCAGAGTAAAGGGAAGACCTTTTAGAACAGAGATGAGGAGAAACTTCTTCAGCCAGAGAGTGGTGAATCTATGGAATTCATTGCCACAGAAGGCTGTGGAGGCCAGGTCATTGAGTGTATTTAAGACCGAGATAGATAGGTTCTTGATTGGTAAGGGGATCAAAGGTTATGGGGAGAAGACGGGAGAATGGGGTTGAGAAACTTATCAGCCATGCTTGAATAGCGGAACAGACTCGATGGGCCGAATGGCCTAATTTCTGCTCCTTTGTCTTATGGTCTTATGAAAAGTCTTGCTTAACCAAACTCACTGAATTCTTTAGCAGGGAAGAGAATAGACAAGGGTAATTAAGTAGAAGTAATATATTGGTATTTCCAAAAGGCCTTCAATAAGTGCCACAAAATAAACAAATGAGTAAGATCAGAGAATGCAGAGTTAGGGGACAATTAGCAGAACCGATAGCTAGCTGGCTACAAGACGAAGCAGAGAGTAAGAGCGGCTATTCAGAGTGGCAGAAAGTGGGAGTTTGGGTCCCACATGGATCAGTGCTGAGGCAACCATTGTTACAATTTCTATTAACAATTCAGATTTTGAAATCAAAAACGCAAATTCTAGATTTGCTGACGACACCAAACTGGGAGGAATAGTCAATACTGAAGAGGAATGCAACAAGTTACAAGAGGATATTAATAAACTTGAAGAACATGCATACAACTGGCAAATGAATTTCAACATAGATAATAAGATATTACATTTTGATAATAAAAACAAAGTTGCATATTATTTTAAAAATAAAAATCTAAATGGGAAAGAACAGCAAAGGGATCTGGGAGTACAAATAAAAAAAATCACTTATCAGATCAATAAGGCCATTAAAACAAAAATCAAACCAAGCACAACAGTTTATTTCTAGAGGGAGAGAAAAGTAGGGAAGTTATGTTAAACGTGTATTTAACCTTGGTTGGACCACACTTACAGTACTGCTTGCAGTTGTGGTTGCTATATTATATAATAGATACAGAAGCACTGGTTATACCTATCAGGAAAGAATGAACAGGCTGGGTCCCTTTTCTCTTGAAAAGAAAAAGCTGCGGGATGACCAATTGGAGGTCTTCAAAATTATGAAAGGTTTTGATAGAGTAGACTCAAAGTGCGTTTCCACTTGTTGGGGAGCGCAAAACTAGAGACCATCAATATCATATTGTTGCCAAGAAGTCAAACAGGGATTTCAGGAGAAATCCTTTATCCAGAGGGCGATGAGAATGTAGAACTTGCTACCACAAAGAGTGTTAGGCGAATAGTATAGATGTATTTAAAGGGAAAGTTAGTTAAACACGAGGGAGTAAAGGATAGACAGCCTGATCGAGTTAGATGAGGAAGGATGGGAGGAGACTCAAGTGGAGCATAAACACTGGAACGGACTGATCTGTTTCTCTGCTGTGTACTTTAAATAATTCTATGTAATATCCAACTCCCTTCTGAGTATTGCTATCGAATCTGCTCTCGCCACCCTTTCAGGCAGTGCATTCCAATTCACAACTTGCCAGGCTT
Organism: Cetorhinus maximus; assembly: GCF_964194155.1. Taxonomy (NCBI): domain Eukaryota; kingdom Metazoa; phylum Chordata; class Chondrichthyes; order Lamniformes; family Cetorhinidae; genus Cetorhinus; species Cetorhinus maximus. The sequence continues at coordinate 22,541,955 of NC_135888.1, forward strand.
AAAAAAAAATTCCCCATCTCCATTCTGCTCTTTTGCCAACTTGCTAAATTCCTTTCCCTGTTTCAATTCAATCTGCCTGATTGATGATAAGGGACTTGAATAGTCACCAGTTGAACCCGGGTAATTGATCAGTTAGATTTGCCTTGATGGGCTCAGTGCAATATGATTATCTGAAGCCATCAACACAAGCCAGCAACGCACCTTAAGTTGTGCTTCGCTCTTTGGGTCAAGGGGTTTTCTACGAAGTAGCTGAAGGTAATTCTTGTCAATGCTTCGTTCGTTATGCGTAGTTGCATCTTCTACAGCAGCAAATCCTTCCAGCATCACAGTCTTCAGAATGCCGATTTCTTCATGCAGAGTCTAGTAGGATGGGGCGGGAAAAAAAATGCAAAAATAAAATCAAACATCAGCATAAAAGCCACTGCCAACTAAGAGAATTCTTCTCATAAAGAGACATCTTTACATCCAAGTGTCCTCTAATGATATTCCTCAATAAATTGTCTTAGTAATAGCACAGAAAATAGGTGGCATGGGCGCAGTAGAATTACTCTCCCACACTAGCCAATCTGAGGAAGGAACTCCTATATGGAGCTGAGTGCAGATCAGGCCCGAAGCCAGAATCCTGGTGTACCACTTGACCCAGTCCCGTGCTCCCAATTCTTGATCAAGACTTTGCCCACCCAGACTTTACTGCCTTCCACCCTCCTCAGGTTGAACTTTGCACAGTTCTGGCCTCCAGTCTATAAAAAGGAAATTAGAGCATGGCAGACAGTGCAGCTAAGATTGACAGGGATAGCACCAGAACAGGGAGGTTACAGCCATCGGAAAAGGAGACCTGGTGGAGGCCTTTAAAATTCTGAACAGGTTCAACAGGGTAGACCTGAAGGGAGTGTTTCCACTGGCAGGAGAAAAATAGGGGCATAAATACAAGAAAGACTCAGACATTTACAGCACAGGAGGTCGTCATTCGGCCCATCCTGTCCGTGCCGGCCAACAAAGATCTGACTACATTAATCTAATTTTCCAGTGCTTGGCCCATAGCCCTGGAGGCTGTGGCAACACAAGTGAATATCTAAATACTTCTTTAATGTTACGAGTGTTTCTGACTCAACCAGCCTTGCAGGCGGTGAGTTCTAGACTCCCACCACCCTCTGGGTGAAAAAAATTCTCAACTCCTCTCTTAGCCTTCTACCTCTTACCTTAAATCTATGCCCCCTGATTATTGACTCCTCTACTAATGGCAGATGGAATTTAACCCTGAAAAGTGTGAGGTAATTCACTTTGGAAGGAATAATTTGACAAGGAAGTATTCCCAATGAACGGCATGACACTAGGAAGTTCTGAGGGACAAAGGGACCTTGACGTGTGTGTCCATGGATCTCTGATGGCAGAGCAGCATGTTAGTGGGGTGGTGAAAAAGGCATATGGGACACTTGCCTTTATCAATCGAGGCATAGATTACAAAAGTAGGGAGATCATGTTGGAGTTGTATAGAACCTTGGTGAGGCCACAGCTGGAGTACTGTGTGCAGTTCTGGTCGCCACATTATAGGAAGGATGTGATTGCACTGGAGAGGGTGCAGAGGAGATTCACCAAGATGTTGCCTGGGATGAAACATTTAAGTTATGAAGAAAGGTTGGATAGACTTGGGTTGTTTTCATTGGAGCAGAGAAGACTGAGAGGCGACCTGATCGAGGTGTACAAGATTATGAGGGGCATGGACAGGGTGGATAGGGGGCAACTGTTCCCCTTAGTTGAAGGTTCAGTCACAAGGGGACACAAGTTCAAGGTGAGGGGCAGGAGGTTTAGGGGGGGATGTGAGGAAAAACTTTTTTACCTAGAGGGTGGTGACGGTCTGGAATGCGCTGCCTGGGAGGGTGGTGGAGGCAGGTTGCCTCACATCCTTTAAAAAGTACCTGGATGAGCACTTGGCACGTCATAACATTCAAGGCTATGGGCCAAGTGCTGGTAAATGGGATTAGGTAGGTAAGTCAAGTGTTTCTCGCGTGACGGTGCAGACTCAATGGGCTGAAGGGCCTCTTCTGCACTGTGTGATTCTGTGAAAAATGCCTTCCTATCCACCCCATCTATGCCCCTCAATCTTATACACCTCTATCAGGTCCCCTCTCAACCTTCACTGCTCCAAGGAAAACAACCCCAGCCTATCAAATCTTTCCCCATAGCTCAGACCCTCCAGCCCAGGCAGCATCCTGGTAAATCTCCTCTGTACCCTCTCCAGTGCAATCACATCCTTCCTATAATGTGGTGACCAGAACTGCACACAGTACTCCAGTTGTGGCCCAACCAGCATTTTATATAGTTCCAGCATAACCTCCCCGCTCTTGTATTCTATGCCTCGGCTAATAAAGGCAAGTATCCCATATGCCTTCTTAACCACCTTATCTACCTGCCCTGCTACCTTCAGGGATCTGTGAATATGCACACCAAGGTCCCTCTGATCTTCAGTACGTTCCAGAGTCCTATCATTCATAGTGTAATCCTTTGCCTTGTTAGCCTTCCCCAAGTGCATTACCTCACACTTTTCCAGGCTGAATTCCATTTGCCACTGCTTTGCCCACCTGACCAGTCCATTGATATCCTCCTGCAGTTTACGACTATCCTCATTATTTCCCACCCTACCAATTTTTGTGTCATCCGCGAACTTCTTGATCATAGCCCCTCCATTTAAGTCCAAATCATTTATGTACACCACAAACAGCAAAGGCCCCAGCACCTAGCCCTGCGGAACTCCATTGGAAGGACTTCCAGTCACAGACACATCCCTCTACCATCACCCTCTGCTTCCTGTCTCTCAGCCAATTTTGGATCCAACATGCCATTCTGCCTTGGATCCCATGGGCTCTTACTTTCTTGACCCATCTGCCACTAGGGACCTTATCAAAAGCCTTGCTAAAGTCCATGTAGACCACATCAAATGCATTACCCTCATCGACACTCCTGGTTATCTCCTCAAAAAATTCATTCAAATTTGTCAAACACGACCTTCCCTTAACAAATTCTTGCTGACTATCCCTGATTTATCTGTCTCTCTCTCCCAAGTGCAGATATCTTCTGTCCCTCAGAATTCTTTCTGGTAATTTCCCCACCACCGAGGTTCGACTGACAGGCCTGTAATTTCCTGGTCTATCACTTCCTCCCTTTTTTATTATAGTTACTAATAAACCTAATAGGGAGCAATATCTTTACTGACTGGTCAAAATGTGGAACTCGCCACCACAGGAAGCAGATGAGGCAAAAAGCTTTTGACGCTTTCAAAAGGAAGTCAGGTAAGTGCATGAGAGAAAAAGGAGTAGGAAGATATGTTGAAAGGCTGAGATGAGGTGGCAGGAGACTGGAGTGGAGAGTAAACACCAGCATAGACTAGTTGGACAGGATTGCCTGTTTCTGTGCTGCATATTCTATGTAATTCTGTCAGCAATCTCTGGCTCATTGTTCCAAGTTAAAGGCTAATACATAAGCAAAATACTGCAGATGCTGGAAATCTGAAATTAAAAAAGAGAGCTGGAAGTACTCAGCAGGTCAGGCAGTACCTGTGAACAGAGAAACACGAGTTAACGTTTCAGGCCAAGATGACCTTTTCAACAGAACAGTTAACATTAACTCTGTTTCTCTCTCCACAGATGCTGCCTGGCCAACTGAGTATTTCCAGCTCTTTTGTTTTTGTTCCACGTTAAGGGTTGGACTGGGAGACAGGAGATGTGCCAGTTCGGGAAATTTGAAACTGTGCAGTTCACAGTGAGAGAGCAGCAAGTGTTCAGCAGCTTCCACCCTTTACAAGGAACCCTGTCTTCCGGAGTGCATTGGCTCCTTACCACCCACAGGTTAACAATCAGAGCCATTAAACAGAGAGTAAAGGAGTGCAATGAATTAAGAAAAAATGCTGGAAAAACTCAGCAAGTCAGGCAGCATCGATGGAGAGGGAAAGCCAAGACTGGTTCTGATGGAAGGTCGACCTGAAACTTTAACTCTGTTTCTCTCCCCTCAGGGGCTACCAGGCCTGCTGAGTATTTCACATACTGTTTTTATTTCTGATTTCCAGCATGCACAGTATTTTTGATTTTGTTCAGAGCAATTATGGTAATTTCACTTTAATGAGGTGTAATGGTCTTAATGAACTTCCCAGAATAGCTGCCAAGTTTCACACACTGTGTGAGGGAAGCTTTTGTAATCAATTTCTATGGTGATAGAATATAGTTACTGTTAATTGCCTGGTCAGGCAGTGGACTACCAAAGGTTTGGGTTGGGGGGAACTGTACTACATAATAGGGTTACACTTCCCCACTGATTGCCCACACTCTCACCCTGGCATGACCTTAGTACTCCAGCTCCTCCCCTTTGATAACAAATTACCCTGAGCTGGGCTCTCCACTTGCCTCAGTTATCTCCTTGATTTCGAACAGAAAGGTTTGCAGTGACTGTGCGTCATACCGCAGGTGGGACATCTCCTTGGCGCTGCCAACCTCAAAGTTGGAACGTGCCGTGCGACCCTTCAAATCGTCAAGTTCCTTCTGAAAGAGAGCAATCTATGCAAAAACACACAGCGTGTTAGTGTTCCAGAGGAGACACTCCCCAAACCCAAAGTTACAACTGATTAAAAAAAAAATCAAAATTTCCACAGCCCAGAACGGCCCAGTGACATGTGACGTGCCAGCGCTGTTGCACCGGAATATTTTCCTACATAGGAGGCTATACCTTCAGCTGCCTAGGCCTAAAGTTTTGGAATTCCCTACCCAGGCCCACCTTTCCTCCTTTAAAACCATCTCTTTCACCAAGCTTTTTTGGTCACCAAGATCTCTTTATGTAGCTCAGTGAAGCTCTTTGGGATGTTTTTTGTTGTAGTTGTTCTAGCTGCTGCATAAATACAAGTTGTAGTAATGCAGGGCAGCCAATTTGTATAAGCAAGATCCCACAAACAATATGATAATGAGGTGATCGTTTGGGTGATGCTGGTTCAGGGGTAACTATTGGGCAGGACACGAGAGGGGGCTCCCAGCTCCTCTTCAAATGCTTCCATGGGATCTTTTGGACTGATCAGGCAACCGGGTTACACAGTCCAGCAGGGTGGAAACTCAGATCACAGCCTGCAATGCTGGGAGATCAGCTAGGGAGGGGGATTGAATAATAAAAATGAAAGGTGTCAGCTCTAGCTCAGTGGCTAATAACAACGACAGTTCATCAGAGGTTTATGGGCTCAAACCCCACTCCAGAGACATGGGCACATGACACAGATTGACACTCCGGTGTAATACTGAGGGACCACCGCGCTGCCGGGGGCTCGGTACTGAAGGAGCCGCGCTGCCGGGGGCTCGGTACCGAGGGAGCCGCCGCGCTGCCGGGGGCTCGGTACAGAGGGAGCCGCCGCGCTGCCGGGGGCTCGGTACAGAGGAAGCCGCCGCGCTGCCGGGGTCTCGGTACTGAGGGAGGCATGCTGCCGGGGGCTCGGTACTGAGGGAGCTGCCGCGCTGCCGGGGGCTCGGTACTGAGGGAGCCGCCGCGCTGCTGGGGGCTCGGTACCGAAGGAGCTGCCGCGCTGCCGGGGGCTCGGTACCAAGGGAACCGCGCGCTGCCGGGGGCTCGGTACCGAGGGAGCCGCCGCGCTGCCGGGGGCTCGGTACCGAGGGAGCCGCCGCGCTGCCGGGGGCTCGGTACCAAGGGAACCGCCTCGCTGCCGCGGGCTCGGTACCAAGGGAGCCACTGCGCTGCCAGGGGCTCGGTACCGAGGGAGCCGCCGTGCTGCCGGGGGCTCGGTACCGAGGGAGCCGCCGCGCTGCCAGAGGGTCAGAACTGAGGGAGCCGCCAAGCTGCCGTGGGCTCGGTACTGAGGGAGCCGCCGCGCTGCCAGAGGGTCAGAACTGAGGGAGCCGCACATTCTTAAGAGCAATATTGAGGGAGGGCTGTACTGTTAGAGGTGCTGTCTATCAGTTGACATATTAGCCCAATGTCTCATTTGTCCTCTCGGAGAGATACAAAAGATCCTATGGTATTATTCTGAACAGCAGCAAGGGGTTTTACTCCAGTGTCATGGCCAATATTTATCACATGGCCAACATCAGAAACTGCTCGTTACGACATGGCAGTTTGTAGGATCTTGCTGTGCACAAATCATCGTTTCTTACATTATAGCAGTGACTACACTTCAAAAAGTACTTCATTGGCTGTAAAAGATTTTAAGGTGTCCTCTGTTGAAGGCACTATATTAATGTTCGTTCTTATAAAACACTAGAACAATTCATTTTAATAACTAACAACTTGTATTTCTACAGCGCCTTTAACATGGTAAAACATCCCAAATTACTTCACAAAGGGTGTTGAATAAAATCTGTCACATGACCACACAGAGACATTAGGGCAGGTGACCAAAAGCATGGTCAAAAGGTTAGATTTTAGGGAGAAGAGTGGAGGAGGAGAGAGAGGTGGAGAGATTTAGGGGAGGAATTTCTAAGTTTAGGGCCCAGGCAGCTGAAGGCAAGGCTGCCAACAGTACAGCGACGAAAATCGAGGACGTGCAAGAGATCAGAATTGAAGGAATGTAGGGGTCTCAAAAGATTGTAGGGCTGAGGGAGGTTGCAGAGATAGGGAGGATCAAGCCCATGCAGAGATTAGAAAACAAGGATGGGAATTTTAAAACTGAGGTGTCGTCAAACCGGGAACCAGTGTAGGTTAACGAATCAGGGTGATAGGTAAATGGCTCTTTGTGTGAGTTAGTTACAAAGCTTTATGTTCGAATGACAAAGCTGCTGAATTGGCTATGTGGCTGAGCTTGTTCAGCCATTTTCTCAGCTGATGAACACTGGGGTCATGGAGTCCAAAATGCTGGGCAGTCAGCAGCTGACGAAGGTGAAAAACTATAAGCAGACCGATACTGAAACATTAACTGATAAGTTGCTGGAGTTCCTGTTGAATGGAGGTTTTCACCAGACATTTCACACACTCTGCTCTCACCTCTTCCATGATTCCCACCATGACGGGGTCTAAGGTTGGATACTGTTGCAGTTGTTTCTCCAAATCAGATACGGACAGTTCCAAGGTGGCGGAGCTCTGAAGAGAAAAGACCAACATATAACACAAAATATTTAAATTCATAACGAACTGGTGTTAATATTGTGTAAATTGTCTCGTTACAGTTAAGGATAACAGGTGGAGCGCATTGATTGTTTTAAGTATCTTGAACACATATAAAGAGGGACTGGGCACTGCGTGCGTTGGTGGATGTCCAGCTCGTGGCCAAAGCCATCCATGACCTTAAAACTGTAGTGCTCGGACCTGACAGCACTCATGGTGTCAAGGGAGCTCGAGCGAACAGTGGGCTTCTGTCCGAACAGATCCCCGTTCAAGCGGAATTGCACACTGGTCCAGTGTCCTGACACCTCCCTCGGGAGCCGCAAGCCCACAAATTGAGCAGTCTCATGGAAATTCCCTCATTCAGCACGGGGAGGTTTCCTGTGTGGCCTGCTGCTGTACACCCTCCACTTCCTTGCTTTCCTCCACTGTCAGGGCACACCCTGGCGTTCTCTTCTACCATCTGACAGCCGGGGAGGTCCCAGTGGTGGGCTCCCTACGTGCGAGTCTTCCCTTTCTCCATCGGGGACCTGGCGTGGAGGGTGTAACATGCAGCACTGCCACATAATCGTAGGTTAAGGTGGTTCACAGACTTCCGAGCTGCATGTGTTTTCTACAGCCAAGGGGAGTCCATGTTCCATGTTTATGTAGAGTGCTTATGTAGAGTGCCCAAGGTTGCAGCCCCTTTTTTGTTATTTGAAGGGGCTGCTCCTCAATTTTCGGGTGCACTTCAGCCCCACGCTCCTATCTTTTCTCACCCCATGCAGAGGGGAGCAGGGGGGGGAGGAGGAGGACCACCTTGTAAGCCTTCTCCTGGGCCTGGCCAACGTGGCTATCAACAGGTCCAGACAGCGGGCCATCGAGGGTGCTGTCCGACTCAACTGCCTGCCCCTCTCCCGCAGCCATGTTCGCTGCCAGGTGGCCCTGGAGAGGGAGCACAAGGTGTCCACAGGTACGCTAGAGGCCTTCCGCGACCGGTAGGCACCATGGGGGCCGGGGGGTACTAGCTCCTCCCGACAGCCTTCCTCACTGGCACCCTGCAAAGTAATCTCAAGAGTGGGGAGAAAAGAGGAGGAAAAAAACCTCTCAGAAAACACCTGGAGAATCCTCGTTTCCCCTGGTCTACCCAGTTTCTCCCTGTGTGGAAGTGGCATGTACAATCCCAAGGTCTGGCAGAGAGCTGGCTTGCTGTGGGATCTCGCTCTAGATTGGCAGCACTCAGAAATCCCAGGCTCTTCCCACCTTTGGAACTGCCCAGCTGAGTGGGTCAGAGCAAACCTGCAGGAAAAACCCGTCCCTTTGCTTAAATCTGTTTTTTTTTAAAGCAACATGACCCTGCTCATCAGGTGATCCCCATAGGCAGCGATTCTGTATCATGATGACTGGTGTTACCCAAACTCTTACCTGGGTAGGGCAAGTCTTGGGATTAGGAAAGGCTGCAGCGGAGCCCAATATATTTCGAGCATCGACTACACGAAGAAAGAAAGAAAGAAAATTAACAGCTGTAATGGTTTTCAAATTTGAGTTTTCCTCCATTCCCCAGCACCCTCACCACTCCCATCTCCCCACCAAGTCCAACTGGCTTCCACATCCCTCCAGACGCCACTCCAAAAGAGAGCGCCACATGGAAATTATCCCACAGGCCCAGGCTGTGTGGACATGCAGCTTGCTTCTTCACCGTGAAAGGGGTCAGACGGGCCGGGTCTTTAGGGCAGAGCCTGATTTCTAAACTCCTCAGTCGAGAAATAAAAAGCATCAAGTCTAAGGTTCAGTTGACGTGCACCAACAATAGGCCATTTATCCTGTCAAGTTTATCTTCAGCTTCCTGGTGGTGAGGCACACGCAACAGAGACAGGCCGAGTGGGTGACAGGGGGAGGCCAGAGACGGGCCGGGTGGATGAGGGGGGAGGCCAGAGACAGGCCGAGTGGGTGACAGGGGGAGGCCAGAGACGGGCCGGGTGGGTGAGAGGGGGAGGCCGGAGACGGGCCGGGTGGGTGACAGGGGGAGGCCAGAGACGGGCCGGGTGGGTGAGAGGGGGAGGCCAGAGATGGGCCGGGTGGGTGAGAGGGGGAGGCCAGGGACAGGCCAGGTGGATGAAGTGGGGAGGCCAGAGACAGGCCGGGTGGGTGAGAGGGGGAGGCCAGAGACAGGCCGGGTGGATGAGGTGGGGAGGCCAGAGACAGGCCGGGTGGATGAAATGGGGAGGCCAGGGACAGGCCAGGTGGATGAGAGGGGGAGGCCAGAGACAGGCCGGGTGGGCGAGAGGGGGAGGCCAGAGACGGGCCGGGTGGGCGAGAGGGGGAGGCCAGAGACGGGCCGGGTGGGCGAGAGGGGGAGGCCAGAGACGGGCCGGGTGGGCGAGAGGGGGAGGCCAGAGACGGGCCGGGTGGGTGAAAGGGGGAGGCCAGAGACGGGCCGGGTGGGCGAGAGGGGGAGGCCAGAGACAGGCCGGGTGGGTGAAAGGGGGAGGCCAGAGACGGGCCGGGTGGATGAGAGGAGGAGGCCAGGGACAGACCAGGTGGATGAGGGGGGGAGGCCAGAGACAGGGGGCCAGGTGGATGAGAGGGGGAGGCCAGAGACAGGCCGGGTGGGTGAGAGGGGGAGGCCAGAGACAGGCCAGGTGGATGAAGGGGGGAGGCCAGAGACAGGCCAGGTGGATGAAAGGGGAAGGCCAGAGACAGGCCGGGTGGATGAGGGGGGAGGCCAGAGACAGGCCGGGTGGGTGAGAGGGGGAGGCCAGAGACGGGCCGGGTGGATGAGGGGGGTGGGGGGAGTGGCCAGAGATGTGCAGCGGGTGGGCGAGGGAGAGAGGGGGGCCAGAGGCAGGTGGAGGGGGGGAGGGGGAGGCCAGAGACAGGCAGGGAGGGTGGTGTTAGCAGAGATGTGATCAAGGCTGAAACAGAGGTTGCTTGGGGAAGAAAGAAAGGAACATTGCAAGAAAGAATAAATGTTCTGACTTTCAATATCTAAAAGCAGGTTTCAATAAAATAGTATTCTCAGTTGCAGAACCTGGGTATGAGCTGCGTACTTCTCCAGGGTGTACTTGCTGCTCTGATTCGGCAGCTGATTCGGTCTCACTGGATGATGTTGTTCCTGTTTCTAAGAACCTACAAAGCAGAGCAACTCCATCACTACTGAACACAGCAGGCATGACATATCATCCAAAAAAGCCTGGGAAGCAACCAGAACCATTAAATATCAAAGCACAGAATCCGAACAGACCATTCATCCCATTACTTTATGCAGACGTGTGGTCACTCCATCGGGAATTTTGCCCAACCCACTTAATCACCAGAGGGCAAAGGTCTGCATGAGCGCTAAAATAACAGCAAGATGTTGAGGAGTGGGGGAGAGAAAAATCTCAACAGGTCTGGCAGCATCCATGCAGAGACAAACAGAACTAACATTTCAGGTTGATAACTCTTTGGTCAGATAAATTAAAGTTCACCACTCTGCAATGCCAAAGAAACAATATCACGCACCCAATGCAACTTACAAATTTGAGAGCCCCAAGTTGAAAGTCAACTGCCTTCAAATGATACTGGCCACCAAGTAGCTGAGCCTGTGTCTAAGGATATCATGGTTGGGTATTGAAGATTAACGAGTATATAATTCAGGTGTTTAAGCTGGTTAAAGGAATTGTGGGTGAAAGAGAAAAATTATGATGAAAGGTCACCAGCCTGAAAAGTTAACTCTCTTTCCCTCTCTAAAGACGCTGTCAGACCTGCTGAGTATTTCCAGCATTTTCTGTTTTTATTACAGAAGGGTAAGGGGAGATGAAGAGGGGTGAGGGCAGGCTCATGTGGAGCATAACCATCGGCATGGACCAGCTGGCCTCAATGCTTGTTTCTGTGCTGTGAAGTTTGATGCAATTCCACGAGATTGATGGGAGCAGTATTGAACAGGGCTTACCTAACAAATTTGGCAGATGTTGCTGGACTGAGCCTCGATTCCGTTGGGGCGCCGACTATTTGGCTGTCAGTTGAAGAACCAGACTCAACTCTCGCTTCGGAACTTGTGAGACCTTTTGGAGGTGGACTCTGGACCTGTAACCTTGAAAAGGTGGGTAAACTAGGCAGGATCACCGGTAAAACAGTCGGGCGAAATGAAGGAGGAGGATGTACGACCACCGGAGAGTCCTGTGGCGACACTGTTGCAGCACGTGATGGCACCAACAGCGAGGAAGCAGGTATCGATGTCTGAGCTGGAAGGTAAGGCCAAATGTTAGTGATAAGCACCTCAACATAAACTATATTACGTTTTTTCCAAGAAAAGCAGTAATTATATAAAACCAAGCAAGCACTGGTTGAATACAACATCAGAATTCTTCCAACAGGAGCATGTGATAAACTATTTGGTCGGTTAGTCAATGGGTTAATAGAGTCCTGGGGCAAAGAAAGAGGCCATTTGGCCCATTATGCCTGTGCTGGTTCTTTGAAAGAGCTATCCAATTAGTCTCAGCCCCTGTCTTTTTCTTCATAAGCCCGTCAAGTGCTTTTTCCAACCTTCATCCAATTCCCATTTAGAGATGACTGAATCTGCTTCCACTGCCCTTTCGTGCAGCACATTGTGCAGTACGGGCACCAGGGGACACAGTATGGAAGCCAGGGGTCTCCCATTTAAGACAGAAATGAGAAGAAATTTTTTTCTCTGAGGGTCATGAGTCTTTGGAACTCTCTTCCCCGGGCAGCAATGGAGGCAGGGACAATGAATATTCTTAAGGCAGAGGTTGATTAGATTCTTGACTAACAAGGGAGTCAAAGTTATCGGAGGTAGGCAGGAATGTGAAGTTGAGGCTACAATTAGATCAGCCATGATCTTATTGAATGGTGGAGCAGGCTCAAGGAGTCAAATGGCCTACTCGTGCTCCTAATTTGTATGTTTGTACATTGTGGATCGGAATGAACAGCACCAATTATCTCCAATCTGTGTTCTCTGGTTACTGATCCATGTGCCAACAATATAGTTTCTTCTCATTTACTTATTCAAGACCCCTCATTCTCTTGGGCACCTCAAGTAACTCTTCCCTTAACCCTTTCGGCTCTCAGCAGAACAGATCCAACTTCTCCTGTCTTTCCACATAACTGAATTTCCTGTTACCATTCTAATAAATCTCCTCCGCAACCTAAGACCTTGACATACACGGTAAGTTAGTCATGCATCCTGAATAAGCAAGCTTCAGATGCTTGAGCAGAATACTTTGTATGCTGGAAATCGGAAATAAAAACAGTAAATGCTGGAAATGATCAAAGGTCTGGGCAGCAGCCTTGGAGAGAGTAACAGGATGCTTTTTATACACTAGTTGAATGGTATTGTCAGCACTCAGTGGGTAGCACTCCCACCACTCAGTCAGGAGGTTGTGCGTTCATTCCCACTTCACAGACTTGAGCACAAAATCCAGACTGGCGTTTCAATGCAGTACTGGGGAGCACAGCACCACCAGAGGTGCTGCCATTTCAATGAGATGTTAATCCAAAGCCCCCTCTTCCCTCTAAGGTGGCTGTAAAAGATCCTGTGGCACTATTCAAAGAGGAGCAGGGTGGTTCCCCATGCCCTGGCACGTATTTACCCCTCAACCAATCTCACTAAAAACAGATGGTGTGGACTATAACAATTGCTATTTGTGGGACCTTCCTGTGGGCAAGCAAACTAGTTGACGGTATCCCTCATTACAACAGTGACTGCACTTTGAAAGTACTTGATTGTCTGTGAAGCTCTGGAGATAAATATTGGCCAGGACATCTGGAAGAATACCCCTGCTCCTCTTCAAAATAGAGCTGTGGGATCTTTTACGTCCACCTGAAATGGCAGACGCGGGCCTCAGTTTAACATCTCTTTTGAAAGACAACACCTTTGTCAGTGCGGCACTCCCTCGGTAGAGCGCCAGGAGTGTCAGCTTGGAGTAAGGGAACAAGTCACTGGAGTGGGGATTGAACCCATTATAAACAGAGACGGAAGCAATGTCAATTGCAGCTCTTAAAAAGGAATAGGACCAAGTGAACAGTTCTTTCAGAGAGTCAGCACAGCTGCAAATGGGTCAAATGGCCCTCTTCTATGCTTAGAAAGCTATGATCCTACGTATTTCTTCTGTTATATGTAGGTGTAACCCGTACCCGGTTTAGGTTCTCTCTCCCCTTCAAGCTTTGGGCATCGTGGGGGTTTCATCCCTGCCTTCACTCCAGGTATCGAGTTGAGCATGTGGAATGGACAAAGAACTCCATCGGTTGAGAGCAACATTAAGATAGGACAAGGAGGGAAAACCTTCTCATTGCCTGCAAAAAGAGCAAATGAATTTCATTTAAGATGGTTAAAAACACCCAATGAATTGAAGATTTTTACCAAGCAAATAGTTTGTTCAATTCTATGCTGACTTCATTCTGAATTAATTAAACTGATTCCATGGTGCATATAATTATCAAATACGCAGGCGAAGAGGAATCTCAGCTCGTGTGTGCTTTCCCTGCACACTTAGGGTAGTCATTTCCTTCCCAATAAACACACATTTATACTTGCTACCCTTCACATACAACAACTTATATTTATATAGCAGCTTTAACACAGTAAAACATCACTAGACACTTCACCTGAGTATTCTGAAGCAAAATTAGACTCCAAGTCACACAAGACAGTGATAACTCTGGTCAAAGAGTCAGATTTTAAGGAGCATCTTCAAGGCAGAAAGTGAAATAAAGAGACGGAAAGATTTACGGAGTGAATTCCAGAGCTTAGGGCCTTGATAGCTGAAGGGACAACCACCAATGGTGGAACGATTAAAATCAGGGTTCTCAAGAGGCCAGAATTAGATGAGCACAGGGATTTTGAAGGGTTTTGGGGATGGAGGAGGTTACAGGGATAGGGAGGGGCAAGACCATAGAGGCATTGAACAACAAAGTTAAGAATGTTAAAATCATTGTAATACTTATTTCCTAACCATGACAATTTTTTCACACCTCCACCACTGACAGAGCACATCATAAGCTAACAAAGGCAGTTCCAGTTGTAAACATGGACGCAGGAATCAAAAAGATATAAAAACAAGAACGAACAAATTACTTCAAAATGGGAGACAGAATTCTCTCTCCACACCTTGGTCCAATACCTTTTCCACTTTAACCCTGTTTTACCTGAAGGTGACACTCGTTTCCCACTCCCAATGTGCAACGCCATGAGAAATCAACTAGCTAGCTATAACAAAAGGGATCTTAGCCCATTCTGTAACTGAGTTCATTTCGGGACACAGCAAAATACACACCTTGCAGCTTTAAGGGAAGACAAACTTGTAGTTTAGCAGAACACACACACACACACACACACACACCTGGTAAAATGTGCTACATCCTCTGATTATAAACAGCACTTTCGGGAATCCACTACAACACGAAATATTTCACCTCATCTAGCCTCCGCTGTGTCAGCACGTATGGCTCAGTGGCTCACAGTGTCACCTCAAAATCAGAAAGTTCTGGGTTCAAGTCATACCTCTGGGACCTGAGCACAAAATCCAGGATGACACTCCCAGTACCAGTACTGAAGGAATGCAGCACTGTCGGGAGGTGGCGCCTTCCGGATGAAGTGTTCAACCAAGACCTCGCATGCCCTCTCGGGTTGGAGATATAAGATCCCAAGGCCACTGTTTATAAGGGGTGCAGAGGTGTTTTCCCCGGTTCGCCCCGTCAACGGGTAGGGTAGGGTGAATGACAGGTAATCACACGTGGATAAGTATATCCCAAATATCAATTTATAAACCAAGAGTGAAACGCTCACCTATGGTGACTAATTGCTGACTGGTGAAGTCGACTCCAACACCAACTGGCATGGTGTCATCACTGTTCTCAGTCACAGGAAATTCTGCTCGAGCTGCATCCTCCAGGACCCAAAGCTCCCAGCTGGCCTACATGAGAAGCAAAGAATGTTCAGAGACTTGTATTAAATTTACAGCATAGAAGCGGCCCATCGAGACCATGGCTTATGTTCCTCAAGAGCCTCTCACTCCTATTTTATCTAACCCTCAACAGCATAATGTTCTATTCCTTTTTTCCCCTCATGTTTTCAGAAAGCTTCCCCTCAACTGCATCAATGCCATTTGCCTCAACCTCTGCACTTTGTAGCGAGTTCCACATTCTCACCACTCTTTCTGGATAAAGAAGTTTCTGCTGAATTCTCTATGGATTTATTAGTGACTATCTGATATTTATGGCCCCTCGCTTTGGCTTCCCCAACAACTGAAAGCATTGTCTCCTTGTCTACCCAATCAAGTCCCTTCATAAATTTAAAGGTCTCTATCAAGTCACCCATCAGCCTTCTCCTTTATATAAAAAAAAAAGAGCCTCAGTCTATTTAGTCTTTGCTGGTAGGTGTAACCCAGCAGTTCTGGTGTCGTCTCTGTAAATCTTTTTCTGCACCTTCTCCAGTGCCTCTGTATCCTTCCTATAATAGGGAGACAATGACTGTTCACACAATGTTGCAGGAGTGGTCTAGCCAAGGCTCAATACAAGTTTGATATAATTCCTCTGCCTGTAGATATGAACCCCTGTGCTTTGTTTATTGGCCTTATTAACCTGCATTGCTACCATTAGAGTTTGGCCATCTGTGGCCTATCTACAGTGGCAACACACTTCAAATAGCCACATTTCCAGCCACTTTTCATATTAATGGA
The DNA here is from genome assembly GCF_964194155.1 of Cetorhinus maximus. Taxonomy (NCBI): domain Eukaryota; kingdom Metazoa; phylum Chordata; class Chondrichthyes; order Lamniformes; family Cetorhinidae; genus Cetorhinus; species Cetorhinus maximus. Next base: position 22,557,692 of record NC_135888.1, read on the forward strand.
TAGATTATCTCCATTTAAAAATGCCTTTGAAAATCAGTGGTGTTACCTTGTCTGGTTGTCGAGCAACAATGCTGACTTCAATGGATGCTGCTGATGAGGCCAGGATAAGATCCCTGTAAATAATACAGCATGAATTGGATACAGCAGTCAGTCAGCATCTCTAAGCCAAATTCTAGACATTAAGCCTCAAAACGTAATGTTCTTCTATTCTGTGAATACTTCATGACAAACTAATGTTTTAATTAACAACTGCTTTAGAGCGAGTTCATTTATGGTACACACATGTACACAAGCAGTGAGGATATGCTAATGTTGTTTAATTTATTAAGAACAGCTCAGTAACTTGTTCACAACTTAAATGCAGGTGAGGCCAACACGACACCCTCAGTCCATTTCTCAGTGAATTAGTTTTTAAATGAGGCAGACTGTATAATTCACAGGCCAAATGAACCACAGGTCAGTCAAACTCGGAAATGGATTTTACACAAGAGATGCTCAATATTCTATCGGATGTACGGCACAGAAATGGCCATTGGGTCCCAACCAGTCCATTCTGCCTGAGCTTTTTGAATGGTCCAGCTGGTTAAAAAAAAGAATTTGCATTTATACGCCACCTTTCATGATCTCAAGGCGTCCCAAAGTGCTTTACCACCAATAAACTATTTCCCTGTTGAAATGTGGGAGTTGCCGCAACCAATTGGCACACAGCAAGCTCCCTCAAATAATGAGATAATGACCAGATAATCTGTTTTAGCGATGTTGATTGAGGGATAAATATTGGTCAGAACACAGGGAGGACTAACCTGCTCTTCTTCAAAACAATGCCTTGGGATCTTTTGCATCTTGCTGAGAGAGCAGCGAAGCCTCAGCTGAAAGTGCCTCTGACAGTGCAGGGCTCCCTTAGTACTGCATTGAGAATGTCAGGCTGAATTCTGTGCCAAGTATCTAGAGTGGACCCCAACACACAACCTGACTCCGAGATGAGAGTGCCACCCACTGAACCACAGCTGGTTGGAAGGTAGCAAGTTCAATCTCTGAGTCAGCCGATTTCATCCAGGACTGTGGCAAAGGGGTGGCAAACAACTGTAGCCCTGCAAATTTTCTCTCTTCTGATAACTATCCAATTCCCTTTTGAAAGCTACAACTGAATCTGTCTCTACCACACACTCAGGCAGTGCATTCCAGATCCTAAACACTCACTATATAAAAAGATTTTCCTCATGTTGCCTTTGCTTCTTTTAGCATTTGTTTTAAATCTGTCCCCTCTGATCCTTCCACCAATAAGAACAGTTTCTCTCTGGCTACTCTATGCAGACCCTTCATGGTTTTTAAAACCTCAATAAAATCTCCTCTCAACCTTTGTTTCTCTAAGGAGAACAGGCCCAGCTTCTCCAATCTACGGAACTGAAGTCCCTCATTGCTGTAACCATTCAGGCAAATCATTATGCGCCCTTGGCAATGCCTTCACCTCCTACTTAGTGTGGTGCCCAGAATTGGATGCAAGGCTCCAGTTGAGACGGAACAATTGGTTTATAAAGTTTCATCGTATCTTCCTTGCTTTTATACTCTATGCCTCTATTTATAAAGCCCAGGATCCCGTTTGTCCTTTTGACCACTTTCTCAACCTGTCCTGCCACCTTTAACAATTTTTGCACCTATACCTGCACTGTCTTAGAACTGTAACCTCTAATTTATATTGCCTTTCCCCATTCTTCCTACCAAAATGAATCAATTCATACTTCTCTGCATTAAATTTCATCTACCAGACACCCACCCGTTCAACAAGTCTGTCTCCTCTTGAAATCTGTCACTATCCTTTTCACAGTTCCCAGATGGTGATTCAGCAAAGCCTGAACATGTGGATGCCAGGGGATGTCAAGAGTCAAGCTCTGCTATGTTGCTCCCAGTGAAAAAATAAAACAATTTAGGGACAAGTGAACCAGTTGCGCCCCAGGTTTATGGATGAAGAATCCAAACCACAAGGTGCGATTTACGCACTGGATCTCATCAATTTTGCCGCTTACTGTACACACTGTGAATGAAAGCTGTACTCTTAACGCACCAGTTCTCAAGGTATTGCAGGAAGTAATGGTGCTGCCTCTCCGTAGACACTCCAAAACACAAGTCATTAAAATTCAAGAACTGGTCCTCTCGTTTCTCATCCTTTTTCTGAAAAAAAAAATTCACTTGTTCTCTTATGGTGAAAGTCTAAATATTTTCACATTGAACTGTATAGATGACACTGCTAGATAGAACTGACATTCAATTCCTGGAGACATTTCAGGATGGCAATGGTCAATTCTTAAAAGAAAAATTCATCCATAGTTTAACACCCACATTCCTTGTTAAACAGCCATCTCCTTTGGGAATAGATGTTCCTTTAATTTGCTTAGAAATCCCTCCGCAGCCTCAACCCTCATTTTCCCTGCAATCCCGGCCCATTTCCCACATCACTGCTAAATATTCTGCCAGGTTTTTCACAATGGCCCAAGTGGTTAAAGAAAGAACAAACTCGCGTTCAGATAGCGCCTTTCGAGCCCTGTCTCTACAAGAGTAGGTCAGAGGCTGGGGATCCAGTGGTGAGTAACTCACCTCCTGACTTCCCAAAGCCTGTCCATCATCTACGAGGCACAAGTCAGGAGTGTGATGGAATACTCCCCACTTGCCTGGATGAGTGCAGCTCAAGTAGCTCAACACCAACCAGGACAAAGCAGCCCACTTCAACATTCACTCCCTCCACCTCTGACGCACAGTGGCAGCAGTGTGTACCATCTACAAGATGCAGTGTAGAAGCTCACAAAGGCTCCTTTGACAGCATCTTCCAAACTTACGACCACACCCACCTAGAAGGATAAGGGCAGCAGATGCTGCCTAGAAATTCATCACCACCTAGAAATTCCCCTCCAACCTACTCACCATTCTGACTTGGAAATATAACACTGTTTCTTCACTGTCACTGGGTCAAAATCCTGGAATTCCCTTCTTAACAGCACAGTGGATGTACCTACACCAACATGGACTGCAGCGGTTCAAGGTGGCAGCTCACCACCACCTTCTCAAAGGCAACTAGAGATGGGCAATAAATGCTGGCCCAGCCAGCAATGCCCACATCCCATGAAAGAATAAAGAAAATAAAATTTCAAGACATTCAAAACCACTTGACAGCCAAGCCAGCACTGTGTAAAGTTTAGTCACCCGTAATTATTTTGTTTTAACTATTCATTCTCAGGGTGTGGGTGTCACTGGCTAGACCAGCATTTATTGCCATCCCTAATTGCCCTAGAGAAGGTGGTGGTGAGCTGTCTTCTTGAACCGCTGCAGTCCATGTGGTGTAGGTAAACCCAGTGCTGTTAGGAAGAGAGTTCCAGGATTTTGACCCAGCGACAGTGAAGGTACGGTGATATATTTCCAAGTCAGGATGGTGAGCGGCTTGGAGGGGAACTTCCAGATCGTGGCGTTCCCATGTGTCTGCTGCCTTTGTCCTTCTAGATGGTAGCGGTTGTGGATTGGAAAGGTGCTAAGGAGCCTTGGTGAGTTGCTGCAGTGCATCTTGTAGATGGTACACACTGCTGCCAAGATGCGTCAGTGGTGGGGGAGTGAATGTTTGTGGATGGGGTGCCCATCAAGCGGACTGCTTTGTCCTGGACTGTGTCAAGCTTCTTGAGTGTTGTTGGAGCTGCACGCATCCAGGCAAGTGGAGAGTATTCCATCACACTCCTGACTTGTGCCTTGTAGATGGTGGACAGGCTTTGGGGAGTCAGAAGGTGAGTTACTTGCTGCAGGATCCCTCGCCTCTGACCTGCTCTTGTATGGCTAGTCCAGTTCAATTTCCGGTCAATGGTAACCCCCAGGGTGTTGATAATCGGGGATTCAGATACAGTAATGCCATTGAACGTCATGGGGCGATGGTTAGATTCTCTCTTGTTGGAGACGACCATTGCCTGACACTTGGGCGGTGCAAATGTTACTTGCCAGCCCAAGCCTGGATATTGCCCAGGTCTTGCTGGCATTTGGACATGGACTGCCTCAATGTCTGAGGAGTCACGAATGGTGCTGAACAGTGTGCAAACATCCCCACTTCTGACCTCATGATGGAAGGAAGGTCATTGATGATGCAGCTTAAGATGGCTGGGCCAAGGACACTACCCTGAGGAACTCCGGCAGTGGTGTCCTGGAGCTGAGATGATTTTCCTCCCACAACCACAACCATCTTCCTTTGTGCTAGGTATGACTCCAACCAGCAGAGAGTTTTCCCCTGATTCCCACTGACTCCAGTTTTTCCAGGGCTCCTTGACACTTGGTCAAATGCGGCCTTGATGTCAAGGGCAGTCACTCTCACCTCACCTCAGGAGTTCACCTCTTTTGCCCATGCTTGAACCAAGGTTGCAATGGGGTTTAGGATCAGCAAACAGCACTTTGATAAAGGACTAGATTTTTTTTTATATATAACCAATATAGGTTGAGTGAAGAATGTTGACCAGGACACTGCAGAGAACGCCTTGGCTACTTTTCAAAATTGTGACAGCTGAGGGCAGTCAGGGCCTCTACTTAAAGTCTCATCAGAAAGACAGCATGTCAAAGAGTGTAGCAACCCCTTGGTACTGCAAAGAGCGTGTCAGCCTGCACTTGTTTCAAAGTCTCTGGAGTGGGACCTGAACCCACTACCTCTGAATCTGCTAGCTGAGCAAACGACATGCATTCGCACAATTGCCATTAACATAGTAGAATGTGTGAGGTGTTCCTGTTAGAGGATTATACACGTGACTTGTTGTGAAAATTCACAGCATGGCTAAAGACAGAGGGCCTACCGCCAGGGAAACGATCAGGAGCTCGGGCGGACTCTCCAGCGACCCGTCAGCTGCCACATACGCCACAGCAAAAACGTACGTGCTGATCCAGCAGATATCCAACACTGCCAAAGGAAAAGGTGCAATCTTAGCAAGAAAAATCCAACACTCGGACTGTCAAAATAACCCAGACGCAGGGAGGCATCAGCATTCCGTTAGGCAAGCCCTTTTATTTCAAAACAACCCTCTTGTTTTTCATTGAAAGCATTACTTGGAGTGTCTACACCTGAACTCTTATGGGAAAGGAGCAATATCCCCAGTGGCAGAGAATACAAGTGCCCTGTTACAGCCAATGTGTATGCTAGGTCACTAACTGGGAGATCACAGTCATTAAAAACTCCCCCGATTCAGCTTGAACCTTTGAACGTTTCACCATCTTTCACCATTCTGACAGTGGCTGCACTTCATTTGCTGTAAAGTGCTTTGGGACGGCCCAGGGGGTGGTGACAAGCCACTATTGAAAGGCAAGTTCATTCTTTCGTACCTGCTGCTGGGAAGTCATGGCCACTACAAACAGGTCGAAAATTGTAAACCATGTGCAGCGGAAGTGATAATAGGAACATAGGACTTAGGAGCAGAAGTAGGCCATTCAGGATGTTGGCTAAAATGTGTGAAAGGAGTTTTTGTGACCGAGGTCAATACATTTTTATTCAGCAAGGGTCTATAAGAGATTCAGAGCAAAGGGATTTCAGATGCAGGACAATCATAATCTATCTGAATGGCATTGCAGGGTCGAGGGGCTGAATGGCCTCCTCCTGTTTCAAAAGTCACTGCAGGGCTTTACTTTGGACATCTCTGATTTCTCACTGAATCAAGGCACTGGCCCCAAAACCAAGATTCTCTAGGGATTTAAAGAACAAAAATGCTACAGGGCAAATTTACAAGCTAAGAAACTGCAGCGTTGCACAACTCATTTCTGCCACCAGAGGTCCCCAGAGTCTGCATTCTGTCATAACGCCGCGTATTAAATGTTGAATTAACAGTGACGTATTTTGGGAGGAACAATGAGGGGAGGCAATATAAACTAAGTGATACAATTTTAAAGCGACAATTTCCAGCACCAAAAAGTTTACATACTCAAATTCTTGATGGTGGCAAGACAAGTTGATATGGCTAAAAAAACATACAGGATCCGGGTTTTATGCTAAAACTTTATAACTCACTGGTTAGGCCCCTGCTGGAGCAGTGTGCGCAATTCTAGGCACCACGCTTGGGGAAGGATGTCACGGCCTTAGAGCAGGCACAGAGGAGATTTACTAGAATGCTGTCAGGGATGGGGGAGTTCAGTTATATGGAGGGCCTGGAGAAGCTGGAATTGTTCTCCTTAGAGCAGAGACGGTGAAGGGAAGATTTAATAGAGATGTTCAAAAGTATGAAGGGTTTTGATAAGAGTAAATAAGGAGGAGCTGTTTCCACTGGCAGTGCAGTAACCAGAAGACACGGATTTAACATCAGGGTCGTTATAGCACAGGAGGAGGCCATTTGGCCCATCGAGTCTACGCCAGAACATGATGATCAAAAGAATCAGGAGGGAGATGAGAATTTTTTTTTTGAGCGGCAAGTCCTGATCTGGAAGGCGCTGCCTGAAAGGGCAGTGGAAGCAGATTCAATAATAACTTTCAGAAAGGAATTGGAATGAAAACCTGAAGGAATGTGCGGGGTTATGGGGAAAGGAATCGGCAGTGGAACTAATTAGATAGTTCTTTCGAAGAGCTGGCAAAGGAAAGGTGGGCCGAATGGCGTGCAATCCTCGGATTCTACGTTTCCTACCTTTAACTGGATTATCTGAGGTGTACATAGGGGGACACGGGATGACCTTCTTTTCTTGCAGCACCTAGAGAAAAAGAAAAACTCGTAGCACTTTCACGTTGAAAAACTAAAAGAATAAGAAATAGGAGTAAGAGCCCCATCGGGCCAACTCCGCGATTCAACAACATCTTCTACTTTAACTCCACCTTCCCACAATGTCCCTACGTGCCCTGGTTCATACACTGACCCCACACCCACCGGTTCCTACATTCGCCCAGATCCTGCACCCGCCCCCACTTCCCCACTGTCCCCGGGTCCCCCACTTCCCCACTGTCCCCGGGTCCCCCCCTGTCCCCGGGTCCCCCCCTGTCCCCGCGGTCCCCCACTGTCCCCGCGGTCCCCCACTGTCCCCGCGGTCCCCCACTGTCCCCGCGGTCCCCCACTGTCCCCGCGGTCCCCCACTGTCCCCGCGGTCCCCCGGGTCCCCCACTGTCCCCGGGTCCCCCACTGTCCCCGGGTCCCCCCCTTCCCCACTGACCCCGGGTCCCCATTTCCCCGCTGTCCCCCGGGTTCCCCAAATTCCCGCGCTAGCCTCGTGTCTCCTTCCCCCACTGGGCCCAGATTTCCCCGATTCCCACGCTGGCCCCGCCTTCTCCCATTCCCGCTCTGGCCCCGCCTTCTCCCATTCCCGCTCTGGCCCCGCCCTCTCCCATTCCCGCACTGGCCCCGCCCTCTCCCATTCCCGCACTGGCCCCGCCCTCTCCCATTCCCGCACTGGCCCCGCCCTCTCCCATTCCCGCACTGGCCCCGCCCTCTCCCATTCCCGCACTGGCCCCGCCCTCTCCCATTCCCGCACTGGCCCCGCCCTCTCCCATTCCCGCACTGGCCCCGCCCTCTCCCATTCCCGCACTGGCCCCGCCCTCTCCCATTCCCTCACTGGCCCCGCCCTCTCCCATTCCCGCACTGGCCCCGCCCTCTCCCATTCCCGCACTGGCCCCGCCCTCTCCCATTCCCGCACTGGCCCCGCCCTCTCCCATTCCCGCACTGGCCCCGCCCTCTCCCATTCCCGCACTGGCCCCGCCCTCTCCCATTCCCGCACTGGCCCCGCCCTCTCCCATTCCCGCACTGGCCCCGCCCTCTCCCATTCCCGCACTGGCCCCGCCCTCTCCCATTCCCGCACTGGCCCCGCCCTCTCCCATTCCCGCACTGGCCCCGCCCTCTCCCATTCCCGCACTGGCCCCGCCCTCTCCCATTCCCGCACTGGCCCCGCCCTCTCCCATTCCCGCACTGGCCCCGCCCTCTCCCATTCCCGCACTGGCCCCGCCCTCTCCCATTCCCGCACTGGCCCCGCCCTCTCCCATTCCCGCACTGGCCCCGCCCTCTCCCATTCCCGCACTGGCCCCGCCCTCTCCCATTCCCGCACTGGCCCCGCCCTCTCCCATTCCCGCACTGGCCCCGCCTTCTCCCATTCCCGCACTGGCCCCGCCTTCTCCCATTCCCGCACTGGCCCCGCCTTCTCCCATTCCCGCACTGGCCCCGCCTTCTCCCATTCCCGCACTGGCCCCGCCTTCTCCCATTCCCGCACTGGCCCCGCCTTCTCCCATTCCCGCACTGGCCCCGCCCTCTCCCATTCCCGCACTGGCCCCGCCCTCTCCCATTCCCGCACTGGCCCCGCCCTCTCCCATTCCCGCACTGGCCCCGCCCTCTCCCATTCCCGCACTGGCCCCGCCCTCTCCCATTCCCGCACTGGCCCCGCCCTCTCCCATTCCCGCACTGGCCCCGCCCTCTCCCATTCCCGCACTGGCCCCGCCCTCTCCCATTCCCGCACTGGCCCCGCCCTCTCCCATTCCCGCACTGGCCCCGCCTTCTCCCATTCCCGCACTGGCCCCGCATTCTCCCATTCCCGCACTGGCCCCGCATTCTCCCATTCCCGCACTGGCCCCGCCTTCTCCCATCCCCGCATTCTCCCATTCCCGCACCGGCCCCGCATTCTCCCATTCCCGCACCGGCCCCGCATTCTCCCATTCCCGCACCGGCCCCGCATTCTCCCATTCCCGCACCGGCCCCGCATTCTCCCATTCCCGCACCGGCCCCGCATTCTCCCATTCCCGCACCGGCCCCGCATTCTCCCATTCCCGCACCGGCCCCGCATTCTCCCATTCCCACACCGGCCCCGCATTCTCCCATTCCCGCACCGGCCCCGCATTCTCCCATTCCCGCACCGGCCCCGCATTCTCCCAGTCCCGCACCGGCCCCGCATTCTCCCATTCCCGCACCGGCCCCGCATTCTCCCATTCCCGCACCGGCCCCGCATTCTCCCATTCCCGCACCGGCCCCGCATTCTCCCATTCCCGCACCGGCCCCGCATTCTCCCATTCCCGCTTTCTCCCATTCCCGCACTGGCCCCGCATTCTCCCATTCCCGCACTGGCCCCGCCTTCTCCCATCCCCGCATTCTCCCATTCCCGCACTGGCCCCGCATTCTCCCATTCCCGCACTGGCCCCGCATTCTCCCATTCCCGCTCTGGCCCCGCATTCTCCCATTCCCGCACTGGCCCCGCATTCTCCCATTCCCGCACTGGCCCCGCATTCTCCCATTCCCGCTCTGGCCCCACATCCCCAATTCCCACACTGTTCCCACATCCACAATTCCCACACTGTCCCCACATCCACAATTCCCACACTGTCCCCACATCCACAATTCCCACACTGTCCCCACATCCACAATTCCCACACTGTCCCCACATCCACAATTCCCACACTGTCCCCACATCCACAATTCCCACACTGTCCCCACATCCACAATTCCCACACTGTCCCCACATCCACAATTCCCACACTGTCCCCACATCCACAATTCCCACACTGTCCCCACATCCACAATTCCCACACTGTCCCCACATCCACAATTCCCACACTGTCCCCACATCCACAATTCCCACACTGTCCCCACATCCACAATTCCCACACTGTCCCCACATCCACAATTCCCACACTGTCCCCACATCCACAATTCCCACACTGTCCCCACATCCACAATTCCCACACTGTCCCCACATCCACAATTCCCACACTGTCCCCACATCCACAATTCCCACACTGTCCCCACATCCACAATTCCCACACTGTCCCCACATCCACAATTCCCACACTGTCCCCACATCCACAATTCCCACACTGTCCCCACATCCACAATTCCCACACTGTCCCCACATCCACAATTCCCACACTGTCCCCACATCCACAATTCCCACACTGTCCCCACATCCACAATTCCCACACTGTGCCTGCATCTCGAGTCCCCCACTGCCCCCTGGTCCCCCGATTCCCCCACTGCCCCCCCCCCCCCCCCCCACACCGCACTGTCCCCGTGACCCCCGATTACAGCACTGTCCCCGGGTGCCCCTTTATCCACTGCGCATGTTACTCCTTCAAAAAACTCCAATAAATTGGTTAAACATGATTTTCCTTTCACAAAACCATGCTGACTCTTCCCAATTGCCTTGAGCTCTTCTAAGTGCCCAGCTATAACCTCCTTAATGATCGATTCTAATAACTTCCCCACGACAGACGGCAAGCTAACTCGCCTATAGTTTCCTGTTTTCTGCCTCCCTCCCTTCTTGAATAGAGGGGTTACATTTGCTACTTTCCAGTCTGATGGAGCCTTTCCAGAATCTAGCGAATTTTGGAAAATTAACACCAGTGCATCAACTACCTCATTCATCACCTCTTTTAAGACCCTAGGACGTAGTCCATTGGGACCCGGAGACTTGCCAGCCCGCAGCTCCATCAGTTTGCTCAGTACCATTCCCCTAATGACTTCAATGTCACCAAGTTCCTTTCCCCCGTTCACCTCCTGATTTGCAGCTATTACTGGAATGTTTTTTGTATCCTCTATAGTGAACGCAGAAGCTAAACATTTGTTCATTTCTTCCTCCATTTCCTTATTATCTACTATTAACACCCCACTGTCACTCTCTAGAGGACCAACACTCACTTTACTTACTCTTTTCATTTTTAAATACTTGTCGAAACTCTCGCTATCCGTTTTTACATTTCTAACTGGCTTCCTCTCAAACTCTAATTTCTTTCTCCTGATTAACCTTTCTCTGCCGTTCTTTATATTGTCCAATCATCTGCCCTGCCACTCATCTTATTCATTCATTGGCCAGCATTTGTTGTCCACCCCAAATTGCCCTTAAGAACCAAGCTACACAAGATAGGCCAGGTGGCATTGGTTTTAAGGACTATCCTAAAGCTGGAGAGAAAGTCGGAGAGGTTTAGGAAGGGAATTCCAAAGCTTAGGGTCCAGGCAGCTGAAGGCACGGTGCCAATGGTGGAGCGATTAACGTCAGTGATGGAGAATTGGAGGAGTGCAGATATCTCAGAGGATTATAGGGCTAGAGAGCATAACAAAGATAGCGAGGAGCAAAAAAAATGGAGGGATTTGAAAAAGGATGCTAAAAATCCACTGGAACTTACCGGTGAGTACTGAACCACCGTCCCATTCTGTCGACCAGCAGCCAGCTGCTTCCCTTTTGGACTCCAGCACACTAAGGAGGGGGAGGGAGAGACACAACATGTGAAATTTCCAGGGGTGGCCTACTTCCCCAGCCCAACTACACACTTCACAACAGCAAACTCCTGAGGGAGCAGGAAGAGGACAGAGAGAGGGGCTTTGCTCCAAAATGCCATGTCACAGGTTGGCTATTCTTTAATGGGTTCATGGGATTCGGGCATCGCTGGCAAGGCCAGCATTTGTTGCCCATCCCGAATTGCCCATCCCGAATTGCCCTCGAGAGCAGTTAATAGTCAACCACACTGCTAAGAGTCTAGAGTCACATGTAGGCCAGACCAGATAAGGACGTCAGAGTTCCTTCCCTAAAGGGCATTAAGGTTTTGACAATCAATGATAATGTCATAGTCAACATTACTCAGGCTAGCTTTTATATTTAGGAGGGAGTTCGTGGCATAGTCACTGGACTAGTAATCCAGAGACCCAGGATAATGCTCTGGGGGCTGGGGTTTGAATCCCACCACAGCAGATGGTGAAAATTTGAATTAAAATTCTAATGAAACCATTGTTGTAAAAACCCATCTGGTTCACTAACGTCCTTTAGGGAAGGAAATCTGCCATCCTTACCTGGCCTGGCCTACATATGACTCCAGGCCCACGGCAATGTGGTTGACTCTTAACTGCCCTCTGAAATGGCCTACAAGCCACTCAATTCTCAACAAATGATGGGCAACAGATGAATGAATAAAAAAAAAAAATCCAGATCTTTTAATTAATTGAATTATTAATTTTAATTCCACCGGCCGCCCTGATGAGATTTGAGCCGATGTCCCCAGAGCATTTGCATAGATTAGCAGGCGAGTGACAAACCCCTATGCCACACCTCCCCCTGGACAGAGTTTCACACCCATGGGTTGTGGCCCATGATCACAAGTTAGAAGCTCTCATTTCTAGGACACTTTGTTGAGCCTGGGCATAGTGGCAAGATCAGGGAGAAAACAATTCCCCACACAGACAATTATACTGCACAGCATCTCACAAGGTCAAAGGTCATGACCCGCTGCACCAATTTTCTAGCCCGATCTGGCCAATTATCACTTTTTAAAAAAAAATACTTGACCAATGTTTTGTTGCAGATTTGCGAGCCGTAAACTCAAAGTGGGCCAGTTACTTCAACAACACAAAAACAGTGAAGGGTACAATCGGTTAACACTCACTGTGCAGAAAACAGACAGAAACACGCTCCCCACTCACCCCAGGTAGCATTAACGGCACAAGCTACAATGTACAAATGACACAATGGGATCAGTACAATTCTTGCCTGTCCCTGCACCCTGTGTAACAAAAGATATACGTACATGAGGTAATACCAGCTGTGGGTGGAAGGGAGGCATGCTGCTTAATGACGTCAGTAACTTCCAATATGGTCAAGCTGCCATCAGACTGGCAGACAGCCAGGATACTGTTCACTGCGGGATTCCATTTTAAATCCATCACCGTGCACTTGGTTTCCGGTTTATAGTACACAAACGGTCGCTTCTGCTGTTTCTCCTACAACAAGAAGAGCTTGCGTTTATTCAGCGCCCATCACAGCCCTAAAGATATTCCAAGGTATTCCACAGTAGCGCAATAACACCAAACTCAACGCTGAGCCACATAAGGAGATATCAGGACAGGGAGTCAAGGTCTCAAAGGTGCCATATTCAAGGAAGTCAATTGAGCCTATCTTTACCCAGTCTAACATTTATTTACAGAGGGAAACATTACAAGCATATATCTCCTAACTCAATCACATACCAGCTTCAGTTTCTGTCTCTTAATATGTGAAGTGAAACACCAATTAATATCTTCCACCAGCAAATTGCATAGTAATTGTGTTTAATTAACAAAAGGGATAGATTTTAAGGAGCATCTTAAAGGAGGCGAGTTGGAGAGGTTTAGGGAGGGAATTCTAGCGCTTTGGGCCTCAGCAGCTGAGACATGGCCAACAATTAAAATCACGGATGCTCAACAGGCAGGATTGGAGAAGTAGGGAGATCAGAGAAAGGAGGGCTGAAGGAGATTGCCGAGATAGGGAGGGGTAAGGCCATGGAAGGATTTGAACACAAGGATAGGAATTTTGAATAACCATTCATTGATATCAATTCTGTGATAATAGGCCCCATTAAAGAATCCCTCATGCATTCTCTACCCACTTGGTGGGGATACGAATAAAATGATAGATTTAATATAATTAAGAGAGGCAGGATCATTTCGTATTTGTCAAACGCTCTCCTGTCTCAAAGCAAACAAACTTTGGCTTATAGGAACAGGAAGAGGCCATTCAGCCCTTCAAACCTGTACCTCCATTCAATTAGTGCATGCCTGATCTGTATCTTAACTCCATCTATTCGACTTGGTTCTGTTACCCTTAATACCCTTGCCTAACAAACATTTATCGATCTCAGCTTTGAAATTTTCAACAGACCCTCAGTCGCAACAGTTTCACCAGGGAAGAGAGCTGGCAGCTCAACTGGTGGTTGTCTCTCCTCGGTGCTGTCCAACACCCACGGTGCGTCTGAGATGGAGTGCAAGATTTTGACCCAATGACAGTGAAGGAACAGCGATATAGTTCCAAGTAAGGATGGTGTGTGACTTGATGGGGAACTTGCAGGTGGTGGCGTTCCCACGCATCTGCTGCCCTTGTCCTTCTGGGTGCTAAGAGGTCGCCGGTTTGGAAGGTGCTGTTGAATAGGATGGGCCGAACTGCCACCACCTGTGCTGTATGATTCTGTGATATTACTGGATCAGTAAACATCCCCTCTATGTGATGCTGCCTAAATGAAGGTTCCCAGGTGAACTTCACACTAACGTACAGCAAGTGTAAAAAACACCGAGCTTGTTCACAGCAGTGAAGCTATGGGGTACATGGAGGAAAATCAACACTCACCTTGTTCAAAAACGTCCGCACATCAAAGAAGGCAATGACCAGCCCATATTCCTCTGATGACATGGCAACAGACAGGGTGAAATCATCACAGCTCAGGGCAATGTGGTGTACTGGGAGCTTCATAGAAACCGACATGAGAGGGGCATCTTCGACTGTAACAAGAGAAAGAGGGCTAGGTTTAGATACAGACACACCAGAGTGCAGCATTTAGGGGGACTGCAGCATTGTGGTTATGCACTATGTTACTGGATGAGTAATCCACGGGCCTGCTTCTAAGAAATGAGCTCAAATCCCACTATGGCAGCCGAGTGAGGTGGAAATAAAGTTCAATTAATTTAAAGCTGCTTCTCAGAAATGTCCTCCACACATGGAATGGGCTCACTTTCTTAGCCCTTCCCCAGTCCTTTTCAACGTTTTTCTCCTTCATTCCTCCAGGCCTGGCATTGGATGGAAAGACACTAATTCTCAACCTTTCCTGTTCAAGAGACCTCGAGGTTCTTTCATTCATGGATCTTAGGATAACTCCAAAAACTCAAAGCGACTGTTCTTCATGTGTGAGATTGGTGAAGGTGTTACAGGGCTATCTAACAGTATAGGGCCCCCACCTTGTCTATTGTTAATTGTATTGTTAAACAGGTGGGGGGTATCAATTAATTAAGTTTTTTTTTATTCATTCATGGGATGTGGGCTTTGCTGGCTGGGCCAACATTTATTGCCCATCCCCAATTGCCCATTAGAAGGTGGTGAGCTGCCATCTTGAACCGCTGCAGTCCATGTGGTGTAGGTACACCCACTGTGCTGTTAGGGAGGGAGTTCCAGGATTTAGACCCAGCGACAGTGAAGGAACGGCGATATATTTCCAAGTCAGGATGCTGAGTGACTTGGAGGGAAACTTCCAGGTGGTGGTGTTCCCATATATCTGCTGCCCTTGTCCTTCTAGATAGTAGTGGTCATGGGTTTGGAAGGTAAGTAAGGATCCTTGGTGAATTGCTGCAGTGCATCTTGTAAATGGTACACACTGCTGCCACTGTGCGTCGGTGGTGGAGGGAGTGAATGTTTGTGGATGGGGTGCCAATCAAGCGGGCTGCTTTGTCCTGGATGGTGTAAGCTTCGAGTGTTATTGGAGCTGCACTCATCCACATATAAAGCAAGTATTGAGCACTTCTAAAGAGGAACTGCCAAGACTGCTGTGCGGCACAGGGGCTGGAGTACATCACAAACCCCAGGGGCTTTATTTTAATTTAATTTTGATAAGTTTCCCTCAAAGTTTTTTTTTGGTACAGTGCCCCTTTCAGGGGCTGTTAATTAGTTAATTTGTTTAATTAGTTATTTGTTTTGCTCAGGAGAATATGAAGAGGAATTGGCACAACCAGTGGGCACTGCAGGCGGTGTCTGCCGGTACGCTTGAGGCCTTCCACGGCCAGTGGGCACTGCAGGCGGTGTCTGCCAGTACGCTTGAGGCCTTCCACGGCCAGTGGGCACTGCAGGCGGTGTCTGCCAGTACGCTTGAGGCCTTCCACGGCCAGTGGGCACTGCAGGCGGTGTCTGCCAGTACGCTTGAGGCCTTCCACGGCCAGTGGGCACTGCAGGCGGTGTCTGCCGGTACGCTTGAGGCCTTCCACGGCCAGTGGGCACTGCAGGCGGTGTCTGCCGGTACGCTTGAGGCCTTCCACGGCCAGTGGGCACTGCAGGCGGTGTCTGCCGGTACGCTTGAGGCCTTCCACGGCCAATAGGCACTGCAGGGGCTGGAGTGCATCATCTCCCCCAAAAATGTTACTTTAATTTAATCTGTTTAGTTTCCTTTAAAGCTTTGTTTTTGTTACAATGCCCCTTTAAGGGCCACTTCACTAGTTAATTAGATTGTTAATTAGTTTATTATATTGGTATATAGAAGAACTGCCACGACCAGTGGGCACTACAGGAGCTGGACTTGATCTCCACCCCCTGGCCCAAAATGTTATTTTAATTTAAATTTGATGAGTTTCCTTTTCAAATTTTGTTTTTGTTGGCGTGTCCCTTGAAGAAATGGACCACATGGTCTTTACCTCTGCACTGTGTTTGCAACCCCCCCCCCCACAGCCAACCATCAACACTTTGGGCCCCAGGATTAACTGCAACTCCTCCATTGCCAAACCTGATCCTGGAGCAATTAGGCTGCATATTGTCCAAGGACACAGGAGCAGGCAACTCAGAAAGAACATAAACATAGAAACTAGGAGGAGTAGGCCATTCGGCCCTTCGAGCCTGCTCCCCCATTCATTATGGTCATGGCTGATCATCCAACTCAATAGCCCTGCCCCCGCTTTCTCCCCAAACCCTTTGATCCCTTTCGCCCCAATAGCTATATCTAACTCCTTCTTGAAAACATACAATGTTTTGGTCTCAACTACTTTCTGTGGTAACGAATTCCACAGGCTCATCACTCTCTGGGTGAAGAAATTTCTCCTCATCTCAGTTCTAAATGGTCTACCCCATATCCTCAGACTGTGACCCCTGGTGCTGAACTCCCCCACCATCGGGAACATCCTTCCTGCATCTACCCTGTCTAGTCCTGTTAGAGTTTTATAGGTTTCTATGAGATCCCCCCCCTCATTCTTCTGAATTCCAGCGAATATAATTCTAATCGACTCAATTTCTCCTCATATGTCAGTCCTGCCATCCCAGGAATCAGTCGGGTAAACCTTCGCTGCACTCCCTCTATAGCAAGTACATCCTCCCTCAGATAAGGAGACCAAAACTGCACACAATATTCCAGGTGTGGTCTCACCAAGGCCCTGTACAATTGCAGCAAGACATCCCTGTTCCTGTACTCGAATCCTCTGGCTATGAAGGCCAACATACCATTTGCCTTCTTTACTGCCTGCTGCACCTGCATGCTTACCTTCAGCGACTGGTGTACAAGGACACCCAGGTCTCAATGCACATTCCCCTCTCTCAATTTATAGCCATTCAGATAATAAGCTGCCTTCCTGTTTTTGCTACCAAAATGGATAACCTCACATTTATCCACGTTATGCTGTATCTGCCATGCATTTGCCCACTCACTCAGCTTGTCCAAATCACACAGAAGCATCTCTGCATCCTCCTCACAGCTCACCTTCCCACCCAGCTTTGTGTCATCTGCAAATTTGGAGATATTACATTTAATTCCCTCATCTAAATCATGAATATATATTGCGAATAACTGGGGTCCCGGCACCGATCCCTGCAGTACCCCACTAGTCACTGCCTGCCATTCGGAAAAAGACCCGTTTATTCCTACTCTTTGTTTCCTGTCTGCCAACCAGTTTTCTATCCATCTCAATACACCACCCCCAATCCTATGCGCTTTAATTTTACACGGCAATCTCTTATGTGGGACTTTGTCGAAAGCCTCCTGAAAGTCCAAATAAACCACATCCACTGGCTTCCACTCATCAACTCTACCAGTTACACCCTCGAAAAATTCCAGTAGATTTATCAAGCATGATTTTCCTTTCATAAATCCATGCTGACTCTGTCTGATTCTGCCACTGTTTTCCACGTGCTCAGCTATTAAGAACAGGAGGACATTCCACCTGTTCTGCCATGCAACAAGATTAATGCAGATCTATCCCTTAACCCCAACCACCCACCCAATTTAGCTCCATATCCTTTCATAACCGTCAAGCAAAAGTCTTTTGATCTCATTTAAAACCATTAATTGAGCCAGCAGCTATTGCTTTTTACAGAAGAGAGTTCCACACTTCTACCACTCTGCATGAAATAGTGTCTCCTTCACTCCTGACTGGCCTGGCTTTAACTTTAAGGTGACGTCCCTTTTGTTACACTCCCCAAACAGCAGCAAAACTTCCTACCTATTTTAAAAATTTCTTTCAAAATCCCAAACACCACAGTCAAAAGCCTGTCTATTCCGATCGACAAGCTGGGATTGTGGATCCCTGCACGGGGTAATCTCTCCTCATTAATGGAGTCAAAGGTTATGGGGGACAGGCAGGAAGGTCGAGTTAAAGTCACAATCAGGTCAGCCATGATCTTATTGAACAGCAGGGCAGGCATGATGGGCCGAATGGCTTACTCATTTTTCTTATGATAATCCACTCCATCCAAGGTCAATGTAACCCTTTGAAGATTCAGTACCCAGAGCTGAAAGGAGATTGCCTGAAGGAGGCCTCAATCAAAAGGAAGAAATGAATAAGGTGCAAAATATACCTACTTATTGCATTAATGTTCCCCTCGTTATTGTCAGCCAGGACAATGTACTGACTATTGATAATCTTCAGGCCACTTTTCCATCCCATAAAGACCAGCCCATAAATATTGGACAAGGCCAGGAGATTAACCCGATCCTTCGGCAATTCATTTGGAGACTCAAAGATTCGGATTTTCTTCATCTGACGGAACTGGAAGTTCTGCGGAGGCAAATGACATGGGGCAGCTATCAAAAATCAGGGACAGCAACAATTATTAAACAGCAGTGCTGGAACAATACAGAAAACTAACACTCAAATGGTGTCATCTATTAAACCACAAAAGGTTAACACAAGAAGGAAATTGGATAAATACTTGAAGGGGAGGTTATTTGCAGGGATATGGGAAAGGGAAGGAATCTATTGAGCGGACAGCTCTTTCACAGAGCCAGCGCAAGGTATGATGAGCCGAATGGCCTCCTTCTGTGCTGTACCATTCCGTAACAGTTCTGCAGTAGAACTTTTACTTCCTTAGTACCTTTATCAAAACATCCTTATACAAGTTACGGGCAAGATAAACAACATGAGCTTGAGTTGGAAAATGATTAGGGGATGATCACCAACAGCAACAGTTAAAGACTTAGACAGAAAACTAGGAGGAGGTGAGGAGATTTGACCAGGGGGTTGCAAAGAGTATTTCAGGGATGCTACAGCCACTGATGAGAGCCAGGAGATGTAGAGCAGACAGCAAACCAAAAGTCTAAAAGGGTATTCGTCGGGGCTTTAGAAGTTGCAGAAAAGCGGGTGTGTGGAGGGGACAGCAAGTGTTCAGCTGCAGGTTTTAATCAAGGTTATAGAAACACAAGACATTCCTATACAATCATGGCAGATCTTCTACCTCAACCTCACTTTCCTGTCCGCTCCCCATATCCCTCAATTCTGAGAGATCAAACATCCGTCTATCCCAGCCTTAAATATATTCAACAATGGAGCATCCACAACCCTCTGGGGTAGAGAATTCCAAAGATTCACAGCCCTTTGAGTGAAGTAAATTCTCATCTCAGTTCTAAATAATCTACCCCTTATCCTGAGTTCTGCCCCCTGTGTTTTAGATCCCACAGCCAGGGGGAAACGACATCTCAGTGTTTACCCTGTCAAGCCCCCTCAGAATCTTGTATATAATATCACCTCTCAATTCTTCTCAACTCTAGAGAGTACAGACCCAATTTACTCAGTCCATCATTAGGGGCCAGGGCACATAAGGCAAACGGGGCAATAGTGGAGCAAAGCCCAGCAGGGGAGAGGCGCCAGCCAGCAAAATTCTGGAACTGGAGTTTGGGAGATCAGAGCTAAGAGCTTTGCAGTTAAATATTGCCAGGACACTGGGGTGAACTCTCCTACTCTTCTCAAATTGTGCAATGGGGTGTTTCATGTCCACCTGACAGGGCAGGCAGGACCTCAAGTTTAACCAGGGATTAGAGCTGGGCCTTTTCCGGGTCTGTCCAGCTCAGGAATGTAAACCTGAGCCTATTACTGGTGGACAGTATGGCTCGAGCAGGGCCACAGGCCTGGACTCAATGACACGGACTCACATTTGAAGGTGTAATGTGCAAGAGATGGATTAAAATGAAGGCATAGTTGAGCACAAAGGAGTTGGCATCTCGGATTCACAGCTTCCGCTTAAATCTACAGGCAAGTCAGAGACCTCAAGGAGGTCTTGTGGCGTAGTGGGTAGCATCCCTGCCTCTGAGCCAGAAAATCTGGGTTTGAGTCCCACCCTAGGGTTCTGATGGCCAGGGAAGGTGCGTTCATAACACAACCAAACAGGTTTGTTATATCCACCTGCAAATCCTTCCAACGCACACCAATGGCAAGTGCCAAGAGTGGGAGAGATTTCTGGTCAGCCATGTGATGGAAAGAGCATTGGAGCCTCTACCATCACTATCCATAGCTCCATGACTACAACATGCATGTAAAAGTGAGTGAATTATAACACACCACCACTACTACTGCAACAAAGAAAACAAAACTAAAATTAGATTAAAATTAACATTAAACAAATATTCAAACTCAGGCTCTAGGACGCTGGGATGCTAAAACAAATTGTGCAAATAGGTTGTTGAAATTTTGCATCTCTTAAATATTCTGGGCACTGTACTTTACGAAGGATCACAAAACATTGGAGAGGGTGCAGAAGAGATTAACTAGAATGCTGCCAGGGGTGAGGGACTTCAGTTATGCGGAGATGAAAGAAATTGGGGTTTGTCATTCTTAAAACGGAGAAGGCTAAGGAGGGATTAAACAGCTGTGTTCAAATTCATCAACAGTTTTTATGGGGTAAATAAGGAGAAGTTGTTTAAACACAAATTTAAGATAATTTGCAAAAGAACTAGAGGGAGAAATTTGCAAAAGAACTAGAGGGGGAGATGAGATATTTTTTATGCACACGTGGGAACTGCATGCTGGAAGGCAACAAACTCAGCCTTCTGTATAGATGTCCTTGCCACCATAATAGCGTAAATGGACAAGGCTGTCGACATGCCAGGGCAATAGGAAAACAACATAAAGCTGTAGGGGCAGACAGTATCAGGTAGCTGTGCATAACATCTAAAATGTGCACAGCAGCAATTCACCAAGACTCCTTCAACACCTTCCAAACCCACAACCTCTACTACCTAGAAGGACAGGGCAGCAGATGGGAACACCACCACCTTCAAGCTCCCCTCCGAACCACACAACATCCTGACTTCGAACTACATCGTCGTTCCTTCACTATCACTGGATCAAAATCCTCGAAGTCTCTCTCCAACAGTACTGTGGATGTACCTACGCTACAGGGACTGCAGTGGTTCAAGAAGGCAGCTCACCACCATCTTCCGAAGGGCAATTAGGGATGGGAAACAAACCAGTGACAATCATCCTCTGAATAAGTAAATCAAGGCCAATATAAAAAGACCTCCAACATTTTAGACTTTGAGTGTCCCAAACTTTCAAAATGGAATTGCATAAATACTGAAAAGGAAAACATTTACACGACCATGGGAAAAGAGCAGGGACTGGGGTGAGCTAATCGGAGTGCTCATTAAAAGAGGTAGCACCGGTATGATGGGCCGAAAAGCCTCCCTCTGAGCTGAAAAGTTCTGTAAGTCCACAGGTAACCCTGGCAATTGCAGCCCACAAAGTCTGGACAACTCAGTCCTTGTGTTTTTTTGCAATCTGACCAGCTTGAATTTCTGTAGTTGGGAAAGGGTGATCTCGATGCCGCTGTATCACTGGTAGATAAATTATATCACCAAGATCTGGTGTCGGGAGGAGCAGAAATTAAATCTTAAAAGTGGCCTGTAAGGCTCGATGCTACACAATTATAATCCTCACCCTCAACATTAAACACAGGCCCACAAACCACACACAGCAGCTGCTCAGTTCTATGGATGGCGAATGAGAATCTCAGAAAGATTGGTGAATTAAAGTTGGTATTGTACAGCATCATCAGGGCCAGAGGGGTCTCCTGACCTAGTTGCCTATTTCATCTCCCCCTGAATTGGCCAAGTGTGTTTTTATTATATCAGTTTCTATTTAACCTCCCCCTGAAGAAGGGATTTAGATTTGGGGTTGGGGTGGGGGTGAGGGTGAGGTTAGGGTGGGTGGGGGTGAGGTTAGGGTGGGTTGGGGTGGGGTTGAGGGTAGGGTGGGTTAGGGTGGTTGGGGGTGGGGGTGAGGTTAGGGTGGTTGGGGGTGGGGGTGAGGTTAGGGTGGGTTGGGGTGGGGGTGAGGTTAGGGTGGGTTGGGGTGGGGGTGAGGTTAGAGTGGGGGTTGGGGGTGAGGTTAGGGTGGGGTTGGGGGGTGAGGTTAGGGTGGGGTTGGGGGGTGAGGTTAGGGTGGGTTGGGGGTGAGGTTAGGGTGGGGTTGGGGGGTGAGGTTAGGGTGGGTTGGGGGTGAGGTTAGGGTGGGTTGGGGGTGAGGTTAGGGTGGGTTGGGGGTGAGGTTAGGGTGGGTTGGGGGTGAGGTTAGGGTGGGTTGGGGGTGAGGTTAGGGTGGGGTTGGGGGTGAGGTTAGGGTGGGGTTGGGGGTGAGGTTAGGGTGGGGTTGGGGGTGAGGTTAGGGTGGGGTTGGGGGTGAGGTTAGGGTGGGGTTGGGGGTGAGGTTAGGGTGGGGTTGGGGGGTGAGGTTAGGGTGGGGTTGGGGGGTGAGGTTAGGGTGGGTTGGGGGTGAGGTTAGGGTGGGTTTGGGGGGTGAGGTTAGGGTGGGGTTGGGGGGTGAGGTTAGGGTGGGGTTGGGGGGTGAGGTTAGGGTGGGGTTGGGGGGTGAGGTTAGGGTGGGGTTGGGGGGTGAGGTTAGGGTGGGGTTGGGGGGTGAGGTTAGGGTGGGGTTGGGGGGTGAGGTTAGGGTGGGGTTGGGGGTGAGGTTAGGGTGGGGTTGGGGGTGAGGTTAGGGTGGGGTTGGGGGTGAGGTTAGGGTGGGGTTGGGGGTGAGGTTAGGGTGGGGTTGGGGCTGAGGTTAGGGTGGGGTTGGGGGTGAGGTTAGGGTGGGGTTGGGGGTGAGGTTAGGGTGGGGGTGAGGTTAGGGTGGGGTTGGGGGTGAGGTTAGGGTGGGGGTGAGGTTAGGGTGGGGTTGGGGGTGAGGTTAGGGTGGGGGTGAGGTTAGGGTGGGGGTGAGGTTAGGGTGGGGGTGAGGTTAGGGTGGGGGTGAGGTTAGGGTGGGGGTGAGGTTAGGGTGGGGGGACATGTTTTTATTGTGACGCACAGGGCTTCATTGTGTTAATTCCCCATCCCTCCTCGAGATCCCCACAACCTCCTCCCCCACTCCTGCCCTCTCCTCCCCTCACCTTCATCTCCCTCTCGGGAGCGGGACTCTGATTATCTCCCATTGCGTCGCTAATCTGCCGCCCTGAGGCCGCGTTTCACAATTCCGGCGCCGGCTTTCGACGTCACAAACGCCCCGGAAGTCACATGGTGGTGGGGGCTGATTGACAGGTCCGGTGGGAGGGGGTGCGGCCAGTGGCCAGCCGGACGGAGCCGGTAATGCAAGGCATCGTCAACACTGTCACCTAGCGGAGCGGAGCCGGTACTGCAAGGCATCATCAGCACTGTCACCTAGCGGAGCGGAGCCGGTACTGCAAGGCATCATCAGCACTGCCACCTAGCGGAGCGGAGCCGGTACTGCAACAGCACTGCCACCTAGCGGAGCGGAGCCGGTACTGCATATTGCTACTGAACAGGAGCCTGGGGGTGATAAAAGCAAAAAACTGCGCATGCTGGAAATCCGAAACAAAAACAAAAATACTTGGAAAAAAACAGCATGTCTGACAGCATCTGTGGAGATGAATACAGTTAACGTTTCTCGAAACATTAACGGTATTCCTCTCCGCAGGAGCTGGGGGCGTTTGCTTGGAATCCACTTGAAAATAATAGAAGAACTTGCATTTATATAGCACCTTTCACAACGTCAGGGCATCCCAAGATTCCTTTACAGGAAATGAAATACTTTTGAAGTGTGATCAGGAAAGGAAGGATTTGCGTGCATATTTTTATTATCATTATTTGCATAATGATATTAGGACATCCCAAAGTCAATCTAATGAAGTACGTTTTGAAGAGTAGTTGTATTGTGGGAAACACAGCAGCCAATTTGCACACAGCAAGCTCCCACAAGCAACAATGAAATAGTGCTTAGATTTCAGTGACCGTGGCTGAGGGATAAATATTGGCCAGAACACAAGAGAGGACTCTCCTGCTCTTGTACAGACCAGTGGCTGTGGAACCTAATCATACCCACCCAAGAGGGCAGATAAGCCCTCTGTTTAATGCCTCAACATCTCTAACAGTGCTGCCCTCCCTCGGACTTGGGAATGTTAGCCTCAATTTTGTGCTCAAGCCTCTGGAATGGGGACGTGAACCCTCAACTTTCAAACTCGGAGACGAGACTACAGCCCACAGAATCACAGCGGATCAGGAACAACAGTGACTGCAGCCAACAGCCAGGAAATTAGCAGGAGCAGATCAGTCATTGCCCATAAGGATGAGGAAAGTTGGGCAGAGTGTTAACAGCAGCCTGGGTGTGTGCAGGTTGGCTCACGGGCAATGCCTGTGACAGGGACGTATGAGTGCAGGCATTTTGTTTTTAATTTATTTGTGGGAAGTGGACATCGCTGGCTGGGCCAGCATTTATTGCCTATCCCTAATTGCCCTTGAGGTGGCGGTAAGCTGCCTTCTTGAACTGCTGCAGTCCATGTGGTCTAGGTACACCCACAGTGCTGATATGGAGGGAGTTCCAGGATTTTGACCCAGTGACAGTAAAGAAACGGCGATATATTTCCAAGTCAGGATGGCGAGTGACTTCAATAGGAACTTCCAGGATGTGGCGTTCTCATGTGTCTACTGCCCTTGTCCTTCTAAATGCTAGCGGTCTAAGGAGCCTTGGTGAGTTGCTGCAGTGCATCTTGTAGATGGTACACACTGCTGCTACTGTGCGTCGATGGTGGAGGGAGTGAATGTTTCTGGATGTGCCAATCAAGCGGGCTGCTTTGTCCTGGACAGTGTCAAGCTTCTTGAGTGTTGTGGGAGCTGCACTCATCCAGGCAAGTGGGGAGTATTCCATCACACTCCTGACTTGTGCCTTGTAGATGGTGGACAGGCTTTGGGGAGTCAGGAGGTGAGTTACCCACCACAGGATTCCTAGCCTCTGACCTGCTCTTGTAGCCACAGTGTTTATTTGGCTAGTCCAGTTCAGTTTCTGGTAAATGGTAACCCCCAGGATGTTAGTAGTGGGGGATTCAGCGATGGTAATGCCATTGAATGGTAATGCCATTGAATGTCAAGGGGAGGTGGTTACATGGTCTCTTGTTTGGATATGGTCATTGCCTGGCACTTGTGTGGCACGAATATTATTTGAGATGGGCAAGGAGGGTGACTGGCACATGTGACATGCAGGATTGGAATCTCCCCAGCAAGTAAATCTGAATTCCCTCTTGATTGCCTGTGCTCCATCCACACAGTTCTCTCAGAAGCGTTTCTGCATCTGCTGAAGCCACAGCCTCTATGACTGGATCATTCATTCTACAAACCAAACACTGCAACACTCAGAGCAAGCGAACTTCTCACCAACTGTTGGGACAAAGAGCACAGCTTGTTTGGTTCACACACACAGGGGGCTCACTGCCAGAACAAACATTGCAAACAATTAATGTATGACACTTGCTACTACACGAAAAGATGAATTCGGGAAGAGTCTTAAGATTATACAGCACAGAAACAGGCCCTTCAGCCCATCATGTCCATGCCGGCCATCCAGCACCTATCTATTCTAATCCCATTTTCCAGCATTTGGTCCATAGCCCTGTATGCAATGGCGTTTCAAGTGCCCATCTAAATACTTCTTAAATGCTGTGGGAGTTCCCGCCTCTGCCACCCCCTCAGGCAGTGTGTTCCAGATTCCAACCACCCTCTGGGTGAAAAAATGTTTCCTCAAATCCCCTCTAAACCTCCTGCCCCTTACATTAAATCGATGGCCCCTGGTGATGCCTCTGCAAAGGGGAAAAGTTTCTTCCTATCTACCCTATCTATGCCCCTAATAATTTTGTATGGCTCAATCAGGTCCCCCCTCAGCTCTAAGGAAAGCAACCCTAGCCTATCCAGTCTCTTTTCATAGCTGAAACGCTCCAGCCCAGGCAACATCCTGGTGAATGTCCTCTGCACCCTCTCCAGTGCAATCACATCCTTCCTATAGTGTGGCGACCAGATGAGAAGGAGCCCATCCTCAGCATCCAACTGTAAATATAAATCACCAAGCAACAGGACACTGCGATTGACAGCAATTTAGAAACTGTAGACTCAGCAACGCCACACATTTCCCTCGGTGAATTTTTATTCTGACTCTGAACCAAGCTGTAAGCTGACATCAGCCCTGGCGTGGGCGGAATTCACTTCAAATGGTTGGGGGCTACAGTCCCTGTCAATTAGCTTATGAGAGAAACTCAAAAACACCCTGGGTGATGTGGGACCAACCCCCAGCCTTGGAAGGGATGACAATTATTTCAACTTTTTCTGAGTATTTGAATGCCCTGCACACAGGGAGAAAGGCATTTATCAAGGCTGAGAAAATTGAGTGAGCCTCAGGACACTGCGTAAGGCCGATAGGAATACCATTTAACCCAGGGGACAGGGTGCATCACAAAAGAGAAGAGCTGAAAGATTGGAAAGGCCCAGGTAAGGCGAAAGGCAGCGACTGAGAAACAGTAATTTTGCAACATGGCAATCAAACATTCCTCGAGGCTTAATTGGCGCTGATTAATCATTTCCAGAATCTGAACGGGGCAGAGAAAGTGAAGAGGCACCATGCACTTCACATACACGTATACTAGGCAATTATGAGGAGCAGATTAATGCAAATGAAGGGACGACTGAATATGAACAAAATGAAACTGAAGCGCAGGATAAGTCTATTTTTCCCAAAGGACAACCACCCAAAGTTGGCACTAGAGGAACATATGTGCCAGTAGGGGTCAGTGAATGGAGGGATGCCATCATTAAAGGGAGAGCAGGAAAAGCCACCAGCAAATACAAACATTGGCTGAAGGTGCAAGATGAGGAGCAGGAGGCGAGACCCACGGGTTGGCAAAATGAGGTAAAGATGTGGAAGGCCAGAAAGCAGTGTGAGCTCGGAAAGTGGACCGGAAAGTGGTCACAACCCTAAGCAATGATCATGGATTGGCTAAAGGGACTCTGATCGTAGGAGAGGGAGATCATGTAGCAGCAGCCCAGAAAGAGAGAGGAGGGCAAGTAAATGTCGTAGTTTGACAAAAACAGAGACCACAGAACAGGCCAGGAATGCCTCTAGAAGTAGAAGCCCTTCTGATCGAGATGTTTTAGTGGCTACTAACAAATCAGAAGATAAGTTGATAAAGAATGCCAAGCAAAAAGAGTTGGAAAGAATTTGGTGTGTACACTAAAACACCAGAGAGGGGACGGCCGGCCTTATCACACAGGTGGATATGCACAGTAAAAGCACCTCCTGATGGCACGTATAAGGCTAAAGCTAGACTAGTAGCTCGGAGTTTGGAAGCAAGACTTGGTGATCAGGGTGGACTCCCCTTCTGCAGGAAAAGTGAGCTGGAAGATTTTCTTTGCTCTTTTAGCAACATATTCCTGGGAATGTAAATTGACTGATATTAAAGCAGCACTTTTGCAGGGTAAGAAATTTCAAAGGGAAGTGTTTTTGAAACCATCTAAAGAAGCTGGCGATATCGAAAGGAAACTGTGGAAATTGAACAAGTGCGTTTATGGGTTAAATGATGCATCAAAGGCATCGTATATCTCAGGTAGGTCCGTCCTTTTGAAAACAGGTTGTATTCAGATCCAGCAATATTTAATTGGTATCACAAGGAGAAACTAGCAGGCATCTTTATGATGCATGTTGAGGATTTTCTGTGGGGAGGTTCTGTAGAAGTTGAGCAATGGGTGATTGCTAAAATAAAGAAGGAATTTAAGGTTGGAAGTCAGGCTTCAGGGGTTTTTAAATATATAGGGTTAGACATTAAGCAGAATAAGTCAGGAGTGGCCTTGGATCAACAGTCTCATTTAGAAAACGTCAATCATATCCCAAATAAATCGGGCCAGGTCCTCACCAAAGGAGGATCCTGCATCCAAGGAGGAAATAGACCAATTAAGAAGTTTGATTGGACAGTTGACCTGGTTGTGCACTCAGACTAAACCTGATGCTAGTTATGACTTTTTGGAACTCGGTTCTATGATGAAACATGCTACAGTTGAGGAAGTTCTGAGAGCAAATAAAACATTAAAGAAATTAAATTCAGAGAAATGCATACTCAAGCTTCCAGCCTTGGGTGATCCGGGAGATATGAGGTTAATCATTTTTAGTGATGCTTTACATGTCTTCCAGATGGATATTCTAACACAGCAGGGTTTATGATATTCTTGGTGGGAAAGAATAATAAATTCTGCCTATTGGTCTGGGAAGCGAAAAAAAATAAAAAGGGTACTTAAAAGTACCTTAGCTGCTGAAACACTGGTGTTAATAGAAGCAATAGCTATGAGGGGTAATTATCTAATATGCTGAAGGAAATACTATACAAGGGGCAATCTGAGAAAAGTTTCCCCATAGAATGCTTTGTGGGTAACTGCTCTCATAGGGACAATATTCATTCGACAAAGGATGTCACTTAAAAAAACTGTTGAGGATTGACCTTGCTAACATAAAGGAAATGTTGGAAAGAGAGATTTCCAAAATAAAATAGGTGGATGCAAGTCACCAATTGTCAAGCTGTTTTACAAAGAGAGGCGTTTGCTCCAAGAAATTATTAGATGTTATAATGAGGATATGGAAAATTGATGTTTTCTTTGATTGCTCTGTCATTGTTTATATCTGGTAAAGAAGGAAAAAATGTCTTTGTTTAAAGAAGGGGAATGAGAGATCTATTAATGGTTTGTTACAATACAATGTGAGGCATAGAAGCTAGAAAAATACATATAATTTTGTTTATTTTCAATTTGTTTGAAAGATTGTTCTTGAGTTTTCAAAAGTTTTAATTTAAAAGAAAAGAGGGGAATCTGTCAATGTATTAATTACATTGTTAATGTTTAATGGCAATTACACTGTTAAACAGGTTATTAGTATTTGTACACCTATAAATGGGGAGAGCTGGGACACTGGGTGTTTGGAGTAGTGCTGACCATGAACTAAGTCAATAAACTCTCTCCAGCAAAGAAAGCAGCTGTGTCTTAGCTTTAACTTCACCAACCGGCATGGATCCAACTAACACCCAGGATGTTGATAGTGGGGGATTCAGTTATGGTAATGCCAGTGAATGTCAAGGGGCGATGGTTAGATTCTCTCTAGTTGGAGATGGTCATTGTCTGGCACTTGTGTGGCTTGAATGTTACTTGCCACTTAACAGCCCAAGCATGAATGTTGTCCAGGTCTTGCTGCATATGGGCATGGACTGCTTCAGTGTATGAGGAGTCACAAATGGTGCTGAACATTGTGCAATCATCAGCAAATATCCCCACTTCTGATCTTTTGATGGACGTAAGGTCATTGATGAAGAAGCTGAAGATGGCTGGGCCACTTGGCTTGTGGAACAAGTAATGTCAACTCCCTTTCACTGAAATGTTTCCCTAAAACTGGCAAATTCATACAGCATCTGTTATGTTGAAATCAGGCTCCACGTTGTACTGTTGGAACCCAGGTTAAACATATTTGTGACGTGTCCCTGCTCTCCAAGTGGGATACCCCAGCACCATGAGTTTCAGTAGATTGATAAATAACTCCCATTGCTTTACAGGCAGGAGACAGGGAACGGCTTGAAAGAAAGAACGAACTTGCATTCATACAGCAACTTTCACGATCTCCCAAAGCACCTTACAGCCAATGAAGTATTTTTGAAGTGTAGTTACTGTCGTATGTAGGAGCAGCAGCCACTTTGCGCACAGTGAGATCCCACAAACAGTGATGTGATAATGATCAGACAATCTGTTTCTGTGATGTTGGTCAAGGGATAACTATTAGCCAGGACACCAGGGAGAACTCTCCTGCTCTTCTTCGAAATAGCACCGCGGGATCTTTGACACACACCACCACCCTCCCCCGTCCCCAGCTGAGAGGGCAGACATGTGTCTCATCCAAAAGTTAGCACCTCCCTCTGCATTGGATTGTTATGCTGAAGTCTCCGGAGTGGGACTTGAACCCACAGCCTTCTGACTCCAAGGTGAGAGAAAGCAACCTGCTGAGCCACAGCTGACATTTTGAAATGAAAGCTGTGCGGTTTAAAATATCCACCCAAGCTGGAGCGATAGGCACACCCTCTGTTTCCAAATTGTTTATTTCATATCTGAAGGTGTACAAAATTTTGATTATTTTGTTATTAACCGTGAATTGAATTATCCAACCATTCCCACTGCACAGAGCTCTGAAATCATTACAACAAAGGTTTCCATTCATTACAATATACATATATATATATATGATATATATAGATATAGATATATATATAGATATATAGTTTAAAATATTTTCCATAGCAAAAATTGATGAAGTTAGAGAGATTGGAATAAATTTTACATCACTGAGCTGAAAGATAGCACGGGTCAAGCCAAGTGGGACTGACAGCATCCAGAACCAAATCCTTCATAACTCAAAGAATATTGAGGCACTGGCCAAAGTGCAAAAAACATTTACATGGATGAGAGCAGAGCTGAGAGGTTGCACCCATCAGGAAAGGTTGAACAGGCTGGGGCGCTTTTCTCCAGAAAAGAGAAGGTTGAGAGACAACCTGATGGAGGTCTTTAAAATTATGAAAGGGTTGGACAGGGTAGACACAGGGATGATGTTTCCACCTATGGGAGGACCGGAACTTGGGCCATCAACATAAGATGGTCACTAATAAATCCAATCGGGGAATTCAGGAGAAACGTCTTTGCCCAGTGAGCGGAGAGAATGTGGAATCGCTACCACAGGGAGTGGTTGAGGTGATTGGCATTAATGCTTTTAAGAGGAAGCTGGATAAGTGCATGAAGAAGAAAGGATATATTGATAAGGTGAGGTGAAGAGGCTCATGTGGAGTCTAAACACCAGCACGGACCAGTTGGGCTGAATGGCCTGTTTCTGTAATGCTCATTCTATGTAAAACTGGAGTTGAATTCTTTCTGATTAACCATCCCATGGCTTCAATTACCACAGCCAACCTATCGGTGGCAGTGGACAGAATATGGCAGAATCGGTGAATTAAATGGGAAATTTCCAACCCAAGTTTGAAAACAGTCAATAGCTTGCATTTTTATAGCACCTTCCCCCACCTCAGGCTAACCAAAAATGCTTTGCAGCCAATAAAGTAATTTTGAATTGTAGCCACTGCTGCGATATAGGAAAAGCGGCAGCCAATTTGTGCACGGCAGGATCCCACAAACATCAACGCGATAACGACCAGATAATGTCTTTTTTTAAAGTTATGTTAGTTGAGGAATAAATATTTGACAGGCCACAAAAGAGAACTCCCTTGCTCCTCTTCAACATAGTGGCCACAGAATTTTGTACGACCACCTGAGAGGCAGTCGGACCCTCAGTGTAAAGCCTCATCTAAAAGACGACACCTCCGGCAGTGCAGCACTCCCTCGGTACTGCACCAGGAGTGTCCTTGGAGTGAAGACTTGAACCCACAACCCTCTGACTCAGAGGCAACAGTGCAACTCACTTAGGGACAGCTGACATCCTATATATATTTTTCTACTAAAATGAGTGCCTGTGCCCAAAATGGATTCTTACATTGGGCTGGTCAGCAAGTTCTACTGGACAACTCTGGACTGATATGCAATAAAATATCTGCTTCCTTCCTTGAGAAAGCAAGGTGACACAGATTTGAGAAGCACCGAGTGCGCTAGGTATAGTCTTCATTGACAATGGATTCAGTTTGTCAATGGATTCAGGTTGACAATGGATCCATCTTGACAATGGATATATGCTTGACAATGGATTCAACTTGACAATGGACTCAGTTTGACAATGGATTCAGTTTGACAATGAATTCATCTTGACAATGGATTCAGTTTGACAATGGACTCAGTTTGACAATGGATTCAGCTTCACAATGGATTCATCTTGACAATGGATTCAGCTTGACAATGGATATATGCTTGACAATAAATTCGGTTTGACAATTGATTCAGCTTGACAATAGATTCAGTTTGACAATAGATTCAGCTTGACAATGGATTCAGTTTGACAATGGATTCAGTTTGACAATGAATTCGTCTTGGCAATGTATTGTGCTTGACAATGGATTCAGTTTGACGAAGAATTCAACTTGACAATGCATTCAGCTTGACAATGGATTCAGCTTGACAATGGATTCAGTTTGACAATGAATTCAGCTTGACAATGGATTTATCTTGACAATAGAGTCAGCTTGACAATGGATTCAGTTTGACAATGGATTCAGCTTGAAAATGAATTCAGCTTGACAATGGATTCAGCTTGACAATGGATTCAGTTTGACAATGAATTCGTCTTGGCAATGTATTGAGCTTGACAATGGATTCAGTTTGACGATGAATTCAACTTGACAATGCATTTAGCTTGACAATGGATTCAGCTTGACAATGGATTCAGTTTGACAATGAATTCAGCTTGACAATGGATTTATCTTGACAATAGAGTCATCTTGACAATGGATTCAGTTTGAC
Source organism: Cetorhinus maximus (assembly GCF_964194155.1). Classification (NCBI taxonomy): domain Eukaryota; kingdom Metazoa; phylum Chordata; class Chondrichthyes; order Lamniformes; family Cetorhinidae; genus Cetorhinus; species Cetorhinus maximus. The sequence goes on from NC_135888.1 coordinate 22,590,093, forward strand.
AATGGATTCAGCTTGAAAATGAATTCAGCTTGACAATGGATTCAGTTTGACAGTGAATTCAGCTTGACAATGGATTCAGTTTGACAATGGATACATGCTTGACAATGGATTCAGTTTGACAATGGATTCAGTTTGACAATGGATCCATCTTGACAATGGATTCAGCTTGACAATGGATTCAGCTTGACAATAGGTTCTTGATTGGTAAGGGGATCAAAGTTTACGGGTAGAAGGCAGGAGAATGGGGTTGAGAAACTTATCAGCCATGATTGAATGGTGGAGCAGACTCGATGGGCCGAATGGCCTAATTTCTGCTCCTATGTCTTATGGTCTTAATTCATCTTGAAAATGAATTCAGTTTGACAATGGATACATGCTTGACAATGGATTCAGTTTGACAATGAATTCAGCTTGACAATGGATTCAGTTTGACAATGGACTCAGTTTGACAATGGATTCAGCTTCACAATGGCTTCATCTTGACAATGGATTCAGCTTGACAATAAATTCGGTTTGACAATTGATTCAGCTTGACAATAGATTCAGCTTGACAGTGGATTCAGTTTGACAATGGATTCAGTTTGACAATGGATTCAGTTTGACAATGAATTCATCTTGGCAATGTATTGAGCTTGACAATGGATTCAGTTTGACAATGAATTCAGCTTGACAATGGATTTATCTTGACAATAGATTCAGCTTGACGATGGATTCAGTTTGACAATGGATTCATCTTGACAATGGATTCAGCTTCACAATGAATTCATCTTGAAAATGAATTCAGCTTGACAATGGATTCAGTTTGACAATGAATTCAACTTGACAATGCATTCAGCTTGACAATGGATTCAGTTTGACAATGGATTCAGCTTGACAATGAATTCAGCTTGAAAATGAATTCAGCTTGACAACAGATTCAGCTTGACAATGGATTCAGTTTGACAATGGATTCAGTTTGATAATGGATTCAGCTTGACAATGGATTCGGTTTGATAATGGATTCAGCTTGACAATGGATCCAGTTTGACAATGGATTCATCTTGACAATGGATCCAGTTTGACAATGGATTCAGTTTGACAATGGATCCAGTTTGACAGTGGATTCAGTTTGCTCTAATCCCACTTCTCCCCCACAGAGCCGGAATGAAGGGTCAGACGGAATTATTTACAAACCAAGATAGGCACGATGTTCGTTCCCAGCCCGTGCTCACGGGAGGCTGGAGATGTCTCTCTTAGCAGGAGGTCCCAGGGGTTTTGAACCATTTCCATCACTCTTTCCTTCAAACACCATAATTCTGCAAAACAAAAACACGTGTTTTAGTTCTAATTTTAAAGCTTATATGGATCATCCATGGTTTAAAAAACTCTCACGTTAACAGAGTCGATCCACAGTAAGTTGCCCCATTTTAAGTTTTTTCAGTTTAACGTCATGTTTTTAGCAGCTCCACGATTTGCGTTGAGCGGTGCGGATTCGCACTGATGTCGTTTCGCGTCAGGTCTGATGTTGGGTCACCCGGGCTCCATTAGCGACATTTTGGAATGGCCTCTCCAAACCCCCGAGCCTCCAGGTCACTGACCCTCCCGCTCCCCATCTCTCCAGTTTGAGGCATGTCAGCCTGTTCCTGTCCCACGGAACTCAGTTCTTGCTATCTTGACTCCATTCTCTCTCCCCTTGTCCAGTCCCTTCCCACCTACATCCGTGATTCCTCTGACACCCTACATCATATCAACAATTTCCAGTTCCCTGGCCCCAACCACCTCCTCTTCACAATGGACGTCCAATCCCTCTACACCTCCATCCCCCACCAGGATGGTCTGAGGGCTCTCCGCTCCTTCCTCGAACAGAGGCCCAAACAATCCCCATCCACCACTATTCTCCTCCGTCTGGCTGAACTTGTTCTCACACTGAACAATTTCTCCTTAAACTCCTCTCACTTCCTCCAAGTAAAAGGTGTGGCTATGGGTACTCGCATGGGCTCCAGTTATGCCTGTCTCTTTATGGGGTATGTGGAACATTCCTTGTTCCAGTCCTACTCCGGCCCCCTCCCACAACTCTTTCTCCGGTACATCGATGATTACTTCGGTGCTGCTTCATGCTCTCGCCTGGACCTGGAAAAATTTATTAATTTTGCTTCCAATTTCCACCCCTCCATCATTTTCACATGGTCCATCACTGACACTTCCCTTTCCTTCCTTGACCTCTCTGTCTCAATTTCTGGTGATAGACTGTCCACCAATATTCATTACAAGCCTACCGGCCCCCACAGCTACCTCGGCTACAGCTCCTCACACCCCGCTTCCTGTAAGGACTCCATCCCATTCTCTCAGTTCCTTCACTTCCATCGCATCTGTTCTGATGATGCCACTTTCAAAAACAGCTCCTCTGACATGTCCTCCTTCTTCCTTAACCGAGGTTTTCCACCCACGGTGGTTGACAGGGCCCTCAACCGTGTCCGGCCCATCTCCCGCGCATCCGCCCTCACACCTTCCTCTCCCTCCCAGAAACATGATAGGGTCCCCCTTGTCCTCACTTATCACCCCACCAGCCTCCGCATTCAAAGGATCATCCTTCGCCATTTCTGCCAACTCCAGCATGATGCCACCACCAAACACATCTTCCCTTCACCCCCCCTGATGGCATTCCGCAGGGATCATTCCCTCCGGGACACCCTGGTCCACTCCTCCATCACACCCCTACACCTCAACCCCCTCCCACGGCACCTTCCCATGCAACCGCAGAAGGTGCAACACCTGCCCCTTCGCTTCCCCTCTCCTCACCGTCCAAGGGCCCAAACACTCCTTTCAAGTGAAGCAGCATTTCACTTGCACTTCCCTGAACTTAGTCTACTGCGTTCGTTGCACCCAATGCGGTTTCCTCTACATTGGAGAGACCAAACGCAGACTGGGTGACCGCTTTGCAGAACACCTTCGGTCTGTCTGCAAGCATTACCCAGACCTCCCTGTCGCTTGCCATTTCAACACTCCACCCTGCTCTCATGCCCACATGTCCGTCCTTGGCCTGCTGCATTTTTCCAGTGAAGCTCAACGCAAACTGGAGGAACAGCACCTCATCTTCCTACTAGGCACTTTACAGCCTTCCGGTCTGAATATTGAGTTCAACAATTTTAGATCACGAACTCTCTCTTCCATCCCCACCCCCTTTCTGATCCCCCCTTATTTTTTCCAATAAATTATATAGATTTTTCTTTTCCCACCTATTTCCATTATTTTTAAATGTATGTCCATCCATTGTTTTATCTCTACCTTTTAGCCTTTTTCGATTCCTTCACCCCACCCCCACTAAGGCTATCTGTACCTTGCTTGTCCTGCTTTCTACCCTTAATTAGCACATTCCTTAGATAATATCACCACCTTCAACACCTCTTTTTCATTTTGTCTGTGACATCTTTTGGTTATCTCCACCTATCACTGGCCCTCTATCCAGCTCTACTTGTCTCACCCCCACTTAAACCAGCTTATATTTCACCTCTCTTCTATTTTTACTTAGTTCTGTTGAAGGGTCATTCGGACTCGAAACGTTAACTGTGTTCCTCTCCGCAGATGCTGCCAGACTTGCTGAGTTTTTCCAGGTATTTTTGTTTTTGTCTCCAGTTTGAGGTTTACCTCTGTGACCTGCTCCTTGGAGCTGTTCTCATTCTATAGATTCGCTTCCTGCCTCTCAGCTCATCCCCCCAAGACCTCATCTTCCGACTAGGCACTTTACAGCCTTCCAGACTGAATATTGAATTCAACAACTTTAGATCTTGAACTCCCTCGTCCATCCCCACCCCCTTTCCGTTTCTTCCCCCTCCCTTTTGTTTTTTCCAATAATTTATATAGGTTTTTCTTTTCCCACTTATTTCCATTATTTTTAAATCTATACCTGTAATGCCCTGTCAGTCTTTCCACCCCACCCCCACTAGAGCTGTACCTTGAGTGTCCTGCCATCCATTCTTAATTAGCACATTCGTTTAGATAATATCACCACCTTCAACACCTCTTTGTTCCTTTATCTGTGACATCTTTTGATTATCTGCTCCTATCACTGCTTGCTTGTCCCTACAACCACCCCTCCACCCCCAACTTCTCTCCACCCCCCCACCTTAAACCAGCTTATATTTCACCCCTCTCCTAATATTACTCAGTTCTGCTGAAGGGTCATGAGGACTCGAAACGTCAACTCTTTTCTTCTCCGCCAATGCTGCCGGACCTGCTGAGTTTTTCCAGGTAATTCTGTTTTTGTTTTGTTTTGGATTTCCAGCATCCGCAGTAGTTTTTTGTTTTTACCCCCAAGACCTCGCTCAGTGAGCGGGAGGGTCAGGGACATGATTGGCGGCGAGCCAGGGGTAAGTAGAGTTAAGATTTTCTTTTATATCTTTACATTTATTTAATTTTAAAAGTTATTTTGTTTACAAATATAGAAATTTAGCAATGTGCAATATTCAAACTTACAGGGGATAATGTTTTTCCTTCTGACAGGAAAGATCCTACAAAACCTAACCACAGTTTTTATATTGGTGGTAATTGGAAAATCTGATTCATATAAAGTTGTTTCATTTAAAGTTGCACTTTTCAGTAACGTAACAACAATATTAAGTAAGGAATATATTAAAAAAGGAACTTGCGTTTATATAGCGCCTTGCACAACTCAGGATGTCCGAAAGAGGTTTACAGCCATTTAAATACTTGTTGAAGTGTAGTCACTGCTGTAATGTAGGGAACACAGCAGCCAATTTGTACACAGCAAGCTCCCACAAGCAGCAATATGGTATTGACCTGATAATCTGTTTTTAGTGATGCTTATTGAATGATAAATATTGGCCAGAGCAACAGGAAGAACTCCGCCACTATTATTTGAAATTGTGTCATGGGGCCCTTTGCATCCAAGAGAGCAGATAGAGCTTTTGTTTAATGTCTCATCCAAAAGACAGCAACACTGACAGTGCGGCGCTCCCTCAGTACTGACCCTCTGAAAGTGCGGTGCTCCCTCCGTACTGACCCTCCGTACTGACCCTCCGTACTGACCCTCTGACAGTGCAGTGCTCCCTCAGTATTGACCCTCCAACAGTGCAGCACTCCCTCAATACAGACATTCCGACAGTGCGGTGCTTCCTCAGTACTAGCCCTCTGACAGTGCAGCACTCCCTCAGTACTGGCCCTCTGACAGTGCAGCACTCCCTCAGTACTGACCCTCCGACAGTGCAACACACCCTCAGTACTGACCCTCCGACAGTGCAGCACTCCCTCAGTACTGACCCTCTGACAGTGTGGCACTCCCTCAGTAGTGACTCTCCAACAGTGCAGCACTTCCTCAGGACTGAATCTCCGACAGTGCAGCCCTCCCTCAGTACGGCATTGTAAACTGGGTTACGTGTTAAAATCTCTGAGGTGAGTTGAACCCACAACTTTTACTTAAAACCAAGATTGTTACCAACTGAGCCACTGCTGACCTGTTTAAAGTTTCATTCTTCAGTGTCCAAACTGTTCTGGGATCACACTGCGCACTGAATTCCAACCCACTGTCCTGGGATCAGACTGTGCACCGAATACTACCACAAAGTCCTGGGGTTAGACTGTGTACTGTCCCAGGATGTCACAAGCAAGCTCAAGGTTTTCAATTTCTTGTGTAAAACAGGATTCAGCTGCTGATTCGCAAGCGCTGTGGAGCTATTGAACTCTCAAACTGCTGAAGCAGAGAGCGCGGTCCATTAAGTTGGAGCTGAAATTACAAGTTCAGCATTAACCCTGTGAATGGCCCCAAGACCAGCACTCGCACTCGGTCAATGCAGCCCCTACACAGTGAATGAATTGACAAGCTTGCGTGCTCCAAAGTCTACAAAAAGGCATTCATCCCTCTCGGCTCTTTAGGAATTTCATTCCTATTTAAATGCAGTGTGTGTAGGTTTAAGGTGGGCAGGCGGGAATGAAAGCGATGATGTCACTGCTTTGCAGAGAGAGGGGTGGATACTGCTCCCTCTGTTCAGGAAGCTGCTGTGGCCCAGCCTCTCCTCACTACTCTCACTCATCGCTCTTTATATTCCAAATCCCAAGGACCATCCGTAAACCTGGCCGGAATGTTAAATACTTCCCATTTGCCCGATGCCTACACAAAGAGCTTAATGGCAGGCTGATAAGAATGAAGATTTTCCTAGTCCAAGCACACCCATCGAACACTGCGACCGGTGCTGCTCTCCATATTATAAAAATGATATCGAGACACTGGAGGAGGAGGTGCAGAAAACATTGACAGAAGTAATACCAGGACTGAGAGGTTAAACCTAGCAGGAAAGACAGAACAGTCTGGGGCTCTTTAATCGAGAATGGAGAAAACTGAAGGGTGACATCAAAGAGTTTGTGTTAAGATTATGAAGGGATCCCTAGGGTAGATGTAAACAAGATGTTTCCACTTGCAGGCAAGGCCAGAACTATGGGGCCATCAATATAAGACAGTCATTAATAAATCCAATCAGGAATTCAGGTGTGAATGTGGAACTCACTACCCACAGGGAATGGTGTGGTGAATAGCAGAGATATATTTAAGGGGAAGATAAATAAGTAGATATGAGATGAAGAGGGCTGGGAAGAGGTGTATTTGGAGAATAAATGCCAGCATAGCCCAGTTGAGTCCAATGGCCTGTTTCTATGCTGTAAATACTATGTAAAATATTTAAGCTACAAGGTCAATAAAATTCAAATATTGATTAGCATCTTCTCCCTCGGTTTAAATATCTACTAATCGATTCTGACTGACAAATTACAAAGAAAACCACATCAATCTGGGGAATAGAATCATAGCCTGAACTAAATGACCTCCAAACAGGTCAGTTACTAAATCACACCAACTATAAAGTGAGCTTAATTTGTAATAAAATCAAATCACAGCCATGAACAGAAATGTTTAGCTCTGGTTTAACTGCAGAGTTAGATCTTGAGAATGAGCTCAAAGAATCACAGAACTGTTATATAGTGCAGAAAGTGGCCATTCTGCCTATCTGCACTGCCTCTCCAAATGAGCAACTCACTTAGTGCCATTCACCTGGCTTCTCCCCACAAACCCTGAGTGTTCTTCCTTTACAGCTAACAGTCTAATTCCCTTTTGAACACTTCGATTGAACCTGTCTCCACCACATTCTCAGGCAGACCATTCCAGACCCTCATATAATATGGAGACAGGCAATCTTAGTGACATTTAGTTTATAACACACAAAAGCGCAGGAACGTGCATTTAATATAGTGCCTTTTACCACCTCAGGACGTCTCAGTGAAGTACTTGTTGAGCGTGGTCACTTTTGGGATTTAGAAAACTTTGTGCACAGTGAGATCCCACAAACAACATCTTCCATTTAAATGGCAGATTTAACATGGTGTAACAGTGTTTCACAGGAACATTATCAAACAAAATTTGACATCGAGGCAGATAAGGAGGTATTAGGACCAGTGACAAAACGATTGATCAAAGAGGGAGCTTTTAAGCAGCATCGTAAAGGAGGTGAGCAACGTGGAGAAGTTTAGGGAGGGATTTCCGGAACTGAGGCCTCGGCATCTGAAGGCCTGGCTGCCAGTGGTGGAACGACTAAACACAGGGAACCTCAGGGTGGTCAGCAGAACTGGAGGAATACAGAGATCTCAGTGTTGTAGGAGAAGGTTACAGAGATAGGCAGTAGGCAAGGCCTTGGAGGAATTCAGGCTTTGCGATGTGACATTAGGGAATCAGTCCTGGGGCTCTTTTTAATCACAGACCAGTTCTCTGCTTCGAGAGGTTTTTAAGTGTGTTCTAAATTGCCTTTGTGAAAAGGCTCATCATTAACACCGGACTGGTACCTTTAGACGCTGCCTGTCTCAGTGTGGACCCATCGCTTCCATTCACTCACTGCTGCTGATTTCAAGCTCTCTCTTACCTTACCTGAAACACACAAACAGTTTTCCCCAAGTTCAGAATTCCTAAACATTCCCCAACCACCTCGCTTGACGTCAAGGACAGAAGCGAATGATCACATTAACACAAATGAGGTCCAAGTAAACACAACGCACCAAGCGCTCTGTACGCGAGCTTGGCAGCCACCATGGCAACTCTTGGTTTATACTGGAGCAAAATACTGTGGAATGCAGGAAACCTGAAATTAAAAACAGGAAATGTTGGGAAATACCCAACAGGTCTGGCAGCATCTGTGCAGAGAGACACCAAGAAACGTTAACTCTGTGTCTCTCCGCACAGACGCTGCTTGACCTGCTGTGTGTTTCCAGCACGTGCTGTTTTTTATTTTATCTGTCATTGATGCAGCTGTGTTTGAGACGAGCTGTGGCCCAGTTGGTCTCCCTCCCTCTCACCTCTGTTGCAGAAGCTGCAGACACGATGGGCCGAATGGCCTCCTCCTGCATCGTAACAATTCTGTGATTCTGTGAAGTGTTCAAACTCTGCTGCAGTCAACCCTCGGAGAACAGATCAACATTACACTGGGTTAACATCCAGGCTGAATGCCTATTCGCGCAGGGACCATGAGGAAGACGAGCATTTTTACAGCACCTTTCATGACCTAAAGCATTTTACAGCCAATTAAGTACTTTTTGAAGTGTAGTCACTGTTGCAATCTAGGAAACGCAACCGCCAATTTGCACACAGCAAGCTCCCACAAACAGTAACATGATACTGAGCAAATAATTTGCTTTTTAATGATGTTGACTGAGGGATAAATATTGGCCAGGCCACTGGGGAGAACTTCCCTGTTCTTCTTTAAGAAGGGGATCTTTAACAGCTGCCTGAGAGAGCAGACAACGCCTTGGTTTAACGTCTCATCTGAAAGTTCTACTTAAACAGCTGCCTTTAGAATTTAACCAAACTAACTTTCAGCTACTGTCCACACACAATCCCGTCCAGTGTAAACACAGACAATCCCTGTCATATACAGTCTATTAACTGGGTCACACAGCACTCATAAAAGGGCAACTTCGCTCCTGCTAGATTGTTAGAACCGAACACAAACTTCTGTGTATCATAACAAAATATCATTCGTGCAGTAAACACCTCCCCACTCACTCGACCTTTCAGGAAATGAGCTTGTTGGCCCCTTCTCACAAGCAGCAAACAGTCTGCTTTAAACTGGGTCCCACACAGACAAGGCTGCTCAGAGCTGCACACTTCACCAGAGAATGGGAAAAGTTCAAAAAGGTCCCACCATACAGACCAGTGCAATGGTTCTCTAATATTCACCAATAAGGCATCAGCCTTCCCATCTCATCATAAGTGAGCTGTGGCTCAGCTGCCAGCTCTGCTGCCTCAGAGCGTGAAGGTCGTACATTCAATCCCAACTCCTGAGACCTTATGCCTTGTAATCTAGGCTGACATGCCTGGTGCAGTACTGAGGGGGTGCTACATTACCAGAGGTTCCGTGGTGCAGTACTGAGGGAGTGCTACATTGCCAGAGGTTCCGTGGTGCAGTACTGAGGGAGTGCTACCTTACCAGAGGTTCTGTGGTGCAGTACTGAGGGAGTGCTACATTACCAGAGGTTCTGTGGTGCAGTACTGAGGGAGTGCTACATTACCAGAGGTTCTGTGGTGCAGTACTGAGGGAGTGCTATGTTACCATAGGTTCTGTGGTGCAGTACTGAGGGAGTGCTACATTACCAGAGGTTTGTGGTGCAGTACTGAGGGGGTGCTACATTACCAGAGGTTCTCTGGTGCAGTACTCAGGGAGTGCTACATTACCAGAGGTTCCGTGGTGCAGTACTGAGGGAGTGCTACATTACCAGAGGTTCTGTGGTGCAGTACTGAGGGAGTGCTACATTACCAGAGGTTCTCTGGTGCAGTACTGAGGGAGTGCTACATTACTAGAGCTTCTGTGGTGCAGTACTGAGGGAGTGTTACATTACCAGAGGTTCTGTGGTGCAGTACTGAGGGAGTGCTACATTACTAGAGGTTCTGTGGTGCAGTACTGAGGGAGTGCTACATTACCAGAGGTTCTGTGGTGCAGTACTGAGGGAGTGCTACATTACTAGAGGGTCTGTGGTGCAGTACTGAGGGAGTGCTACATTACCAGAGGTTCCGTGGTGCAGTACTGAGGGAGTGCTACATTACCAGAGGTTCTGTGGTGCAGTACTGAGGGAGTGTTACATTACCAGAGGTTCTGTGGTGCAGTACTGAGGGAGTGCTACATTACTAGAGGTTCTGTGGTGCAGTACTGAGGGAGTGCTACATTACCAGAGGTTCTGTGGTGCAGTACTGAGGGAGTGCTACATTACTAGAGGGTCTGTGGTGCAGTACTGAGGGAGTGCTACATTACCAGAGGTTCTGTGGTGCAGTACTGAGGGAGTGCTACATTACCAGAGGTTCTGTGGTGCAGTACTGAGGGAGTGCTACATTACTAGAGGTTCTGTGGTGCAGTACTGAGGGAGTGCTACATTACTAGAGGTTCCGTGGTGCAGTACTGAGGGAGTGCTACATTACCAGAGGTTCCGTGGTGCAGTACTGAGGGAGTGCTACATTACCAGAGGTTCTCTGGTGCAGTACTGAGGGAGTGCTACATTACCAGAGGTTCTGTGGTGCAGTACTGAGGGAGTGCTACGTTACCAGAGGTTCTGTGGTGCAGTACTGAGGGAGTGCTACATTACCAGAGGTTCTGTGGTGCAATACTGAGGGAGTGCTACATTACTAGAGGTTTTGTGGTGCAGTACTGAGGGAGTGCTACATTACTAGAGCTTCTGTGGTGCAGTACTGAGGGAGTGCTACCTTACCAGAGGTTCCGTGGTGCAGTACTGAGGGAGTGCTACATTACTAGAGCTTCTGTGGTGCAGTACTGAGGGAGTGCTACATTACCAGAGGTTCTGTGGTGCAGTACTGAGGGAGTGCTACATTACCAGAGGTTCTGTGGTGCAGTACTGAGGGAGTGCTACATTACTAGAGGTTCCGTGGTGCAGTACTGAGGGAGTGCTACATTACTAGAGGTTCTGTGGTGCAGTACTGAGGGAGTGCTACATTACTAGAGGTTCTGTGGTGCAGTACTGAGGGAGTGCTACATTACTAGAGGTTCTGTGGTGCAGTACTGAGGGAGTGCTACCTTACCAGAGATTCTGTGGTGCAGTACTGAGGGAGTGCTACCTTACCAGAGATTCTGTGGTGCAGTACTGAGGGAGTGCTACATTACTAGAGCTTCTGTGGTGCAGTACTGAGGGAGTGCTACCTTACCAGAGGTTCCGTGGTGCAGTACTGAGGGAGTGCTACCTTACCAGAGGTTCTGTGCTTCACATGAATAGTTGAAGGCCTTGCCTTCTCTCAGGTGGATGTGGGATCCCATGACACCATCTTTTACAGTTTATTCTTTCATGGCATGTGGGCATCACTAGCAAGGCCAGCATTTGATGCCTACCCCTAATCACCCTCAAACTGAGTGGCTTGCTCAGCCATTTCAGAGGGCAATTAAGAGCCAACCGCATTGCTGCGGGTCTGGAGTCACATGTAGGCCAGGACAGGTAAGGACGGCAGATTTCCTTCCCTAAAGACATTAGTGAACCAGATGGGTTTTTACAACAATTGATGATAGTTTCATGGTCACCATTACTGAGACGAGCTTTCAAACCCAGATTTACTAATTGAATTTAAATTCCACCAGCTGCTGTTTGAAGAAAGCAGGGGAATTCCACACCTGGTCAATATTTGTATCTTAACCAGCATCACTAAAACAGATTATCCGGTCGTTCTCATGTTGCTGTTTGCGGGAGCTTGCTGTGTGCAAATTGGCTGCCCCGTTTCCTGCATTATGACAGTGACCATACCTCAAAAAGTATTTTATTGGCTGTGAAGTATCTTGGGTCATCCTGAGATTGTAAAAGGCACCAGGGGAAATGCAATTTCTTTATTTATCACCTTCAAGATCTTCTATACAGAACTGCCATAGCCGGGGAAGCAGGCTTGTGTTTCTGTCTGGTAAGCATAGAATCTTGCTGGATCCTACTAGGCCCAAGAACGTCTGCAGCCTAATTCCGTTAGATGAAGTGTTGTAACACGCGGGACAAAACCGCATTTGAATCAACGTCAGTGGAGCAAGGGGGGACCAGATTTCTCAAGAAACTTACACTGACCCTCCATCCAGGATGGAAGGGCCTGACTTGGTTCTGGAGAATGAGCAAGATGTAAGAATTCACTGCCTAAATCGATGGTCGAGACTGAAACACTCAATTCATTTAAAAGGTACCTGGGTCTGCAGCTGAAGTGCTGTAACCTGCACGGCTACAAACCAGGTGCTGGAAAGTGGGGTTAAAAACGAGCGGCTAGTTTCTTTTTTTCTCTTTTTTTGGCTGGCGCAGACACGATGGGCTGAATGGCCTCTTTCTGCGCCGTAACACTTCTTTGGTTCTAAAAAATAGGAGCTGGAATAGACCATTCAACTCTTCAAGCCAACTCCACCATTCAATAAAATCCTGGATAATCTACCTGAACTCCACCTTCCTACACTCTCTCCCTACCCCCTAACTCTTTTACTACCCAAAAATCTCTTGATCTAAGTCTTAAATATACCGAATGACTGAGTGTTCACAGGTAGAAAATTCCATTGGTTCACAAACCTCCGAGTGAAGGAATTTCCCATCTCAGTTCTAAACGGCCAAGCCTGTATTCTGAGACTGTGACTCAGTGTTCTAGCCTCCCTAGTCAGCAGAAACATTTTCTGATTATCTACCGTCAAGCCCCTTAAGAATTTTATAGGGAGAATTTTCTCTCTGTCGGGCAGGCTGGGCGAGAGCGGGCACGGGTGAGCGCGGAGCCAATCGCTGCCCATGATCGGCTGCACGCCGCCATTTTACTTGGGCGGGCCAATTAAGGCCCACCCAGTGTGATGTGCCCCTGGTAGCACTACCTGTGCAGGCAGAGGGAGGAGGGAGAGCCAGGGCCTGTGGCATGCACGTGAAAGAGCGCAGAAACTCCCTGAGGCCCAGAGCTGCCTCAGGGAGACTAAGTTCATCATGAAAGTTTGAAATAAAGAAAAATTAAAATTATTTAGTCATCTCCGCTCATGTGACAGTGTCACATGAGCTGGGACATGTTTATGAATTGCAAAAAAAGTATTTATTTATTTAATAAAACCTTCCGGAAACCTCATCCCGCCCATGGATGAGGTTTCCTGAAAAATGCAAAGGCCACTTGTGCTCTTTGCCTGACCGCCAACCTTAAGGTTGGACGGGCAGCTTCGAGAATTACTTTAATTGGTTTATTAATGGCCTTAAAAGGCCTTTGACAGTTCGGCGGGCACGCAGCCAACTCCGGTGCGCGCCCGCCGAACAGAATATTGCAAAGGTGCACGATGACATCAGGACACACGCCTGACGTCACCACGCTTCATTTTACACGTTGGCGTGTGGGGCCCACCTAGTCGATTCAATCTCTCCTCACAAGACAATCCCTTCATTACAAGAGCCAGTCTAGTGAGCTTTCATTGCACTCCCTCCCTAAGGAAGTGTTATGTCCTTCCTTAGGCAAGGAGACGAGAACTGCACACAGTACTCCAGGTGTGGCCTGACCAATGCACTGTATAATTGTAGTAAGACTTCCTTACTCTTATACTCTGTTAGGTTCCTTCTATCAGGTCGCTTTGCTCAGCGCACACGGTTGTACGCTTATCTACTGTTGAGTGAGGTGGTAAACAAGATACCGCAGATGCAGAGACCAATGTAAGATGAAGCACGTGATGTTTATTTACACAAGTAACCGAGCACTAACACAATGCGTGCTTCTCCAACCAGACCCTATTCTAAACTACTGATTGTAGCCCGTGCTACACAGCAATTGGGTAATACAGTCACGTGGTCAATCTGCTCACATTCTCTTAAAGGTGTATTGCACCTCAGATTACCACATACTCCAATCCCTTTTTAACAAAAGTTAATATACCACATAACTTAAAACTATCAAAGGTGGGCAACAGTGACTGAAATCTAATTAAATTAGGGTAAGAACAGAAAATAAAAATAAAGGACAAGGATACTTAACTAGAAAAAGAAAAGTAAATTCTCATGAGATAAAAAAGGATCTTACCCATGTTAAATGGAAGGAAACATTGGGACATAAAACTATAAAACAGCGATGCAAAATAATTAACAAAGGAACGGAAAGGACACACTTGAATAGATTGCAGTCTTCTTCTTTCAGCTTCTCCCATTTTGCTCGGGGTCCCACAATACTGGTTGATCATCCTTCTCCATCTCCCTGTCACTCACCCATTCCTCTTCCAATCCCGATGCGTTTAAGTCTCCCTCCACCGCATCTTCCCATCTGGTCTTAGGCCTTGCTCTTCTCTTTCTTCCTGGCAGTCCCATCTCCATCACTCAATTCACCACAAATCCTTTCTCTCTTGCTCTCCCCACAAGAGATGACCATACCATTTCAATCTCTTCTTGGCTACTTTCTTCGATGCTCCCACAATCTTCACTGACCCCCCCTGATGTACCGGTTCCCAATTTTGTCTTTTCTCATTCCTCCACACATCCAACGTAGCATCTACATCTCATTTGTATCCATGCATTGTTACTCTCTTCCTGATGTAGCCCAAGTTTCTGCACTATATAACAAAGCTGACCTCACACCCTCTTGTAGGTTCTTCCTTTCAGTCTCAGCGATACTTTTCTATCACACAACATTCCATTGCACTTCTCCCAACTACTCCAACCAGAGCTAATCTGTTCCTTAATCTCTATTTCCATACTTTAATCTTCTGCCAGCCCTGAACTACTCACCTTCTCTAAGTCTTCACCCATAGTCTTTGCACCTTCGCTCTGATCCTCTTCCCTAGGTTCAACTGATATCCATAAATTGGGTACTTGGTCTACTGATCTTCAAACCCTTATCTTCCAGTGCTTTTCTCCAGATACTCGGTCGTGTTCTAATCATCCCCACCCACATGGCTCAATGGCATCTGCAAACATCATTGACCATGGCACTTCTTGTCTCACTTGCTCAGTTAGAACATCCATGACAATCAGGAAAAGGAAGGGCCTCATCCTTGGTGCAATCCAACTATCACTCTCCCCCACACTGCTTCGCTTGTCTGGTACTCTTCCAACATATTGTCTAATAGTCGGACATACTTCTCAGAGACTCCTGAACTCTAGCACATCTCCAGGCTTTCTCCCTCGGCACCCAGTCATAAGCCTTCTCTAGATCGATGAATACAATCTTCATGTTGGATTGGCCTTCCTGATATTTCTCCATCACTTTTCTCAAAACAAAAATGACATTGATGGTGCTTCTTCTGGGCATAAATCTGAACTGATCGTCATGCATTTCCACTACTTTTCTCAATCTCTGTTCCATGATTCTCTCCCATATCTTGAAGGTATGTGGCAAGAGTTTAATTCCTCAAGAGTTTTTGGAATCTTGAACGTTTCCCTTTCCTTTGAATATTGGCACCAAAATGCTTTGCCTCCTTGTTCTTGGGATTTTCTCTCTTATCAGAACACAATTGAATAGGTTGTTCAGGACCTGGACCCCATATTCACCTCGGCAGTTCCATTCTTCCACTGTTATCTCATCCAGTCCTACTGTTTTGCTGTTTTTCATTCCTGTCAGTTCTGTTCTGATTTCTTCTGTTTTGAGGTTAGTTGTCATTCCTTGTTTTCCATCTACCTCTTCTGTCTTTGTCCATGAGTTTCTTCATTCATTAGCAAGTTAAAGTATTGGCCCCACCCCTCTTTGATGTCATTCTCTTTGAACTAAGCTTACTCCACCTGCACTGTGAATTGTACAGATATTTCCTACATCTTTTGTTAACCTACCTCGGGCAGCTCCTTTCTGAAGATATCTTTTTGTCCCTCTTTGGAATCCAGAATTTCAAATATTTCTTCCCTGGCCAGGGATCTTTCTCTAGCAATCACTTTCTTTGCATTCCTTTATGCCTTTCTGTCCTGTTCTTTGGCTTCTTTGAGCCCTGCCTGACTGTTTCCACTTTTTTCTGAATAGTTCCTTCTGAACAGATTCGAGTAAAGAGGGAAAAAAGGGATTAATTGAAGATCAGAATATCAATGGCTAATGGGAAGATTAGATCAAATCTTAAACTAAGAATGGAACTGAATCACTGAAGGACAGAAGCATTGAGAGTAAACTTGAGGTTATTGAAAACTCTTAACCTGCGCTGAGTCACATTCCCCTATCAGCTCTGTGCTCGCTGACCTACCCCAGCTCCCAGTCAAAAAACGTCTTGATTTTAAAATTCTCATCCTTGTTTTCAAATCCCTCCATGGTTGCGCTCCTCCCTATCTCTGTAATCTCTTCCAGTCCCACAACCCTCTGAGATCTCTGCATTCATCTAATTCTGGCCTCTTGTGCATCCCCGAGTTTAGTTATTACAACATTGGTGGCTGTGCCTTCAGCTGCCTGGGCCCCAAGTTCTGGAATGACCTCCCTCAACCTCTCCGCCTCTATAACTCACTTTCCTCCTTTAAGACGCTCCTTAAAACTTATCTCTTTGACCAAGCTTTTGGTCACCTGACCTATTATTGCCTTATATAGCTTGGTGTGCTACTTTATTTTATGATGCTCCTGTGAAGCACCTTGGGACTTCTCATTATGTTAAAGATGCTATATAAATATAAGTTGTTGTTCTATGTCCCTTCTAACATGCAGTGCACAGAGATTGCGCTGAGCTAAACTGGCAAGGGGTAGAGAGTCACCAGTCTGAGGGATGCCAACACTCACAATCTGAGGACCGCGGAGCGTTTGCCCAGCATCATGGTGACAAAGTCACGGTAGGAGATGGTCTCACTGCTGCCACCGGTTACTTCAGCAATCATCTTCTTCACCTCCAGATGGGTCTTGGGAACGCCGAGTTTCTCCAGCATCTGTTTCAGGCTCATCAGGTCTGAATGGGTGGGGCAGAGGAAAACAATCATTAAAGCCTCACAGAACAACATCATTGGCAAACTTCAAACATAGAGTCAGGGGAAGACCACTGAGACCATATAACTCACCATTCCACTGACACCTATGCTTACCCAGGCACTGAACTGACCCTGGAGATTTTGCTTCCACTCCCCACCTGAACACTACTCCTGGTATTGACCTCTCTCTCTCTCTCTCTCTCTCTGAGGTATCTTTTTACTCTGGCGGAGGGGGCAGCAATGGTGAAGGGAGAGTCGCAGGGCAGCAGTCGTCCAGATTATTGATCTGTACCCCAAAGGAGCAGGCCAATTAAATGCTCACCCCTCTCCAGGCATTAGTTCCAATGGCCCAGAGTTTATGTTGTAGGACTTCAATTTCCATAGTTAAAGGGGTCCACTGCCTGAGACAAACAGGGGCTCAGGACACCTAATGGCAGGTCCCTTCCAAAATGGTGCCAGCCATATCACTGGGGGTAGAGTCTACAGTACAGAAACAGGCCTCCCAGCCCAACTGGTCTATGCCTATGTTCCACATGAGCCTCCTCCCATCCCTCTTCATCTCACCCTATCCTTCTATTCCTTTCTCCCTCATGTTTATCCGGTTTCCCTTTTAATACATCTATACTATTCACTTCAACCGCTCCCTATTGCAGTGAGCTCCACATTCTTACCACTCCCTGGGTAAAGATGTTTCTCCTGAATTCCCAGTTGGATTTATTAGTCTCTAATTTGTATTTTTGCAAGATAGTTAGGATCTCCCTCACAAATGGAAATATCTTCTCTACGTTCACCCTGCCGAACCTCTCAATCACAATCTTAAAGTAAGGGGGCAGTGAAGTTACTGATCCCATGTTGAGGCTATTACGACCAGCTAACAGGAACGAATACAGCCCCCTCCAGAGGGACTCAAAGACAGGCAATGTAGGTAAAACAAAAGAAGAAAATGTTGGAAAAACTCAGCAGATCTAACAACATTTGTGGTGAGAAGAACAGAGTTAACACTTCGAGTCCATATGACTCTTCTTCAGAGCTACAGAGAATTGGAAACATGATGAAATTTATACTGTTTAAGAGGGATGGAGCAGGTGAAGCTGGATAGAAGGCAAGCGATAGGTGGGGGCAAAGGAGAGATTGACAAAGATGTCATGAACAAAAGGACAAAGCGGGTGTTAATGGTAGTAGTAAGGGCTAAATGAGGTGCTGATAGAGCATAGAGTCACAGAGGTCTACAGCACAGGAAAAGGCCCTTTGGCCCATCGAGTCTGCGCCGGTCAAACAAGTGCCTAACTATTCTAATCCCATTTTCCAGCACTAGGCCCATAGCCTTGTATGCCATGGCATCGCAAGTGTATATCCAAATACTGCTTAAATGTTATGAGGGTTTCTGCCTCTACCACCCTTTCAGGCAGTGAGTTCCAGATTTCCACCACCCTCTGGGTGAAAAAATTCTTCCTCACATCCCCTCAAAACCTCCTGCCCCTTACCTTAAATCTATGCCCCCTGGTTATTGATCCCTCCACCAAGGGGAAACATTCCTTACTGTCTACCCTATCTACGCCCCTCATAATTTTATACACCTCAATCATGTCCCCCCTCAATCTCCTTTGCTCCAGGGAAAATAACCCCAGTCTATCCAATCTCTCCTCATAACTAAAACTCTCCAGCCCAGGCAACATCCTGGTAAATCTCCTGTGCACTCTCTCTAGTGCAATCACATCCTTCCAATAATGCGGATTCCAGAACTGCACGTAATATTCTAGCTGTGGCCTAACCAGCGTTTTATACAGCTCCAGCATAACCTCCCTGCTCTTATATTCTGTGCCTTGGCTAATAAAGGCAAGTAACCCATATGCCTTCTTAACCACCTTATCTACCTGTGCCGCTACCTTAAGGGACCGGTGGACATCCATACCAAGGTCCCTCTGATCCTCGGTACTTCACAGGGTCCTACCATTCATCGTGCCTTGTTTGTCCTGCCCAAGTGCATCACTTCACACTTATCCGGATTAAATTCCATTTGTCACTGATCAGCCCATCTGACCAGCCTGTCTATATCCTCCTGTAATCTAAGGCTATCCTCCTCACTATTTACCACCTCATCAATTTTCTTGTCATTAAGGTAAGAAAGCAGAATGTTATAATAGCAGGATAAAGGTAAGCATTCTGAAAAGAACAAACCTGCCAACAAAGGTGGTGCTGTTTTTGTCTGGCGTACTGACCTCTACCTCGCAGAGACTGAGTGTCAACTCTCAAACACTTCCCCCTACCTCCCCCTGGACCATGACTCCACCACCGAACATCAAGCCATTGTTTCCAGGACTGTCACTGACCTCACCTTCCCTCCACAGCTTCCAACCTCATTGTTTCCCAACCCTAGACCGCCCACTTCTACCTGCTCCCCAAAATCCACAAACAGGACTGTCCCGGTAGACCGATCATGTCAGCCTGTTCCTGCCCCACGGAACTCATTTCTTCCTATCTTAACTCTGTTCTCTCTCCCCTTGTCCAGTCTCTTCCCACCTACATCCGCGGTTCATCCGATGCCCTATGTCATATCAACAATTTCCAGTTCCTTGGCCCCAACCGCCTCCTCTTCACCATGGACGTCCAATCCCTCTACATCTCCATCCCCCACCGGGATGGTCTGAGGGCTCTCCACTTCTTCCTTGAAGAAAGGCCCGAACAATCCCCATTCACCACTACTCTCCTCCGCCTGGCTGAATTTGTTCTCTCACTGAACAATTTCTCCTTAAACCTGTCTCATTTCCTCCAAATAAAAGGTGTGGCTATGGGGACCTGCATGGGCCCCAGTTATGCCTGTCTCTTTATGGGGTATGTGGAACATTCCTTGTTCCAGTCCTACTCTGGCCCCCTCCCACAACTCTTTTCTCGCTACATCGATGACTGTTTTGGTGCCACTTCATGCTCACACCTGGACCTGGAAAAATTTATCAACTTTGCTTCCAATTTCCACCCATCACCTTCACATGATCCATCTCCAACACTTCCCTTCCTTGACCTCTCGGTCTCAATTTCTGGTGATAGACTGTCCATCAATATTCGTTACAAGCCCATAGACTCCCACAGCTATCTCGACTACAGCTCCTCACACCCTGCTTCATGTAAGGACTCCATCCTATTCTCTCAGTTCCTTCGCCTCCGTTGCATCTGTTCCGATGATGCCACTTTCCAAAACGACGCTTCCGATATGTCTTCCTTAACCGAGGTTTCCCACCCACTGTGGTTGACAGGGCCCTCAACCGTGTCTGACCCATCTCCTACGCCTCTGCCCTCATGCCTCTCTCTCCCTCCCAGAACCATGATAGGGTCCCCCTTGTCGTCAGTTTTCACCCCACCAGCCTCCGCATTCAAAGAGTCATCCTCCACCATTTCCGTAAACTCCAGCATGATGCCACCACCAAACACATCTTCCCCTCACCACCCACTGTCGGCATTCCATAGGGACTGTTCCCTCTGGGACACCCTGGTCCACTCCTCCATCACCCCCAACACCTCATCTCCCTCCAATGGCACCTTCCCATGCAATCGCAGAAGATGAAGCACCTGCCCCTTTACATCCTCCCTCCTCACCGTCCAAGGGCCCAAACACTCCTTTCAGGTGAAGCTACTGCATTCACTGCTCCCAATGCGGTATCCTCTATATTGGAGATACCAAACCCAGACTGGGTGACCGCTTTGTGGAACACCTTTGGTCCACAAGCATGACCCAGACCTGCCGGTCTCTTGCCATTTCAACACACCACCCTGTTCCCATGCCCACATGTAAATCCTTGGCCTGCTGCAATGTTCCAGTGAAGCCCAACGCAAACTGGAGGAACAGCACCTCATCTTCCGATTAGGCACTTTACAGCCTTCTGGACTTAACATTGAGTTCAACAACTTCAGACCATGAACTCTCTTCTCTATCCTCACCCCTTTTTTACCCCCATTTTTCCATTTTTATTTTTATTAATTTTAATTTTTATTCATTTATTCATTATTTTATCTCCACCTTTTATCCTATTTTCGATCTTTTTCACTCCACCCCACCCCCACAAGGGCCATCTGTCACTTGTTCATGTTGTCCTTTCCAGAGTGCTTACCCTGCTATTATCACATTCTGCTTTCTATCCTTAATGCCACTATAAGCACCTCCTTTAGCCCTTACCACTACCATTAACACTCCTTTGTCCTTTTGTTGATGACATCTTTGTCAAACTCTCCTTTGCCCCCACCTATCGCTGGCCTTCTATCCAGCTTCACCTCCACCCCCACTTAAACAGTATAAATTCCATCACATTTTTACTCCCCTTTAGCTCTGAAGAAGGGTCATACAGACTCAAAGCGTTAACTCTGTTTCTCTCTCCACGGATGCTGTCAGACCTGCTGAGTTTTTCCAGCATTTTCTGTTCTTGTTTCAGATTTCCAGCATCCGCAGTCTTTTGCTTTTATCTTAGCGTAGGTAAAACCCTGGCGATAGCGAAGGAACAGTTGGATGCTGTGATGGGGAGTGGGGCTTTCTGTGGATGGGTGTGCGTAAGACGGGCTGAATGGCCTCACTCACTACAGAGGGGCAGTTCATGAACTGCAGACGTGCAAACACAAATGTTTCGGTGGGTGCGTTCCTTTTCACAGATATCCACGAGTCACCATTGTGACGGTTACACAAACCTTTCACCAACAGATGAGGGAGAGCTGGCAGTCAATGAGCTTTGTATGTCGGGACCGAAAATGACCCTTCATTGGGTCAGAATGGAGACAACTCGCTTCCCAACATCACTGTGAAAGCACATTCACCACAATAGCTGCTGGCCCTGCCAGCGACACCCACAACC
Organism: Cetorhinus maximus; assembly: GCF_964194155.1. Classification (NCBI taxonomy): domain Eukaryota; kingdom Metazoa; phylum Chordata; class Chondrichthyes; order Lamniformes; family Cetorhinidae; genus Cetorhinus; species Cetorhinus maximus. The sequence continues at coordinate 22,611,785 of NC_135888.1, forward strand.
CGAGGACGAATGAGAAAAATAAATCATTCAGAAACCACTGCTGTTGATTACTTTGGCCCTGCCCATGTAACTAGCTTCAGGGTGCAATATTTCCCAGGAAGGAGCTGCGTGACATTCCTTCCTGTCTGCCTCATGAACGGAGTCGCAAATCTACTTTATTTTCAAAGCAGAGAAGGTTAAGGAGAAATTTAATGGGGCTCAAAACTATCTGGAGTTTTAATAAGGAGAAACTGCTTCCACTGGCAGGAGGGTCAGTAACCAGAGGACACCGATCTATGAAAACTGACAAAAGAACCAGAGAGGAGACGAGATTATTTACTGCAAGGGCCGTGCAAACAGATCAGCAGGAACCTTCAAAAGGGAGCTGAATAAATATTTGAAAAGGATAAATTTTCAGGGCTACGGGGAAAGAGTAGGAGTGAAGTGGGATTAATTGGATAGCTCCTTCAAAGAGCTGGCACAGGTACGATGGGCTGAATGGCCTCCTGCACTGTATGATCCTGTGATTTAATAACTAAAATAATGGGCAGGGGATGTTACCTGAACAGATTGCAGTCAGTCATGGAGAGAGAGGCTAATAGTAAATACAATGTACAGGGTCAGGTCGCTGCTCCTTCAGGACTGTGTTCAGTTAAGAACATAAGTAGGAGCAGGAGGAGGCCATTCAGCCCCTTGAGCCTGCTCCGCCAATCAATAAGATCATGGCTAATCTTCTTCCTCAACTCCACTTTCCCACCCGCTCCCCATTTCCCTTAATTCTCTTAGTGTCTGAAATCTATCAATCTCTACCTTGAATATGTTCCACATTCTCGTAGGAGTAGGCACAAGGCCATTTAGCCCCTCAGGCCAATTCGGCCAACTCAATGACTGAGCGCCCACAGTTCTTTGCAGTAGAGAATTCCAAAGATTCATAAACCTCTGCGTGAAGACATTTCGCCTCATCTCAGTCCTAACCGACCGACCCGTTATTCTGAGGCTGTATTCTAGACTCTTCAGCCAGGGGAAAACAGCCTCTCAGCAACAATCCTGTCAAGCCCACTAAGAATTTTATACGTTTCAACCTCTCTCGTGAAGTGCTGTATAAATGCAAATTGTTGTTGGTGTCATCCTTGAAAGGAGGTGAATGACATGAGGCATGATGTGTAAGCAAATATTATGAAGCATTTACAGCACAGAAACAGGCCAATCATCCCATCAAGTCTCTGCTGGTGTTCATGCTCCACAGGAGCTTCCTCCTGTCCTACTGTATCTCATCCTATTGCCAATCCCTTCTATTCCTTTCTCCCTCATGTGCTTATCCAGTTTCCCCTTAAACACATCTACATTATTTCACCTGAATCCCTCTCTGTGGTTGGCGAGTTCCACATTCTCACCACTCTCTGGGTAAAGAAGTTTCTCCTGAATGGTAAAGGTTAACTCAGAGTGACGGTTAAAAGGTAAGACAAGAAAACGTATGTATAAGCCGAGACCAGGCTGCGGGAGAATCTTCGCACCCCCAGCACGCGCCCAGAGCACAGCCGAAGAATATGTTACCTTCTTCACTTTGAAACATTAAAGAGCAGAAGCAACACAGGCAGGTGGAATATTTACATTACACTCAATGTCATTTCAATGTCTGATAAAGAATGATCAGGTCTTTGTGTGTGTGCTATACCCTGAGACTCACCAATGTCACCTTGGTCATTGAGATCAAATTCCATGTACTTCTCTGCAAGAACAGAGAAAAACCAGATTAGGCAAATCTCAACATACTACTGAATACATCAGCAGCTGCATGCATTTACAAACCGATTAACTTAACTGTGGTTTTATAGGTAAAAGGATTAAACTTGGAATAGAATGAGTCTTCTCTCATTGAAATAGTCATTAACAGCAACTTGCATTTATATAGCGCCTACAAGTGTAGTAAAAGAGGAGGCCCTGCGGCTCAGTGGTTGGCCTCCCTACCTATGGGCCAGAAGCCCTGGGTTCGAGTTCCACCCCAGGACTTGGTGGCCATGGAAGGTGTGTTCGTAGCGTGGCCAGTCAGGTTGATTATCAGCCTGTAAATCCTTCCAATACGCCTGATGGCGGGCGGTAAGAGGGCGGCAAGGGTGGGAGAGTTTCCTGGTCAGCCATACTGCAGAAAGCAATGGCAAACCGCTGCAGTACTTTGCCAAGCATAATCATGGACCAATCCAATGGAAGTCCATGGTCACCAACGCCTTCTTAGGGCATGGGACCTGGAGGAGGAGGAATGTAGTAAAGTTTCATGAGCATTATCAGGTAAAATTTGACATTGAGCCATTTCAGGAGATATTAGGAACAGGTGACCAAAGGTTTTGTCAAAGAGGAAGATTTAAAGGAGCATCTTAAAGGAGGGTAGGTTTAGGGAAGGAATTCCAGAGGTTACGGCCCAGGCAGCTGAAGGCACGGCCACCAATGGCAGAGCAATTAAAATCAGGAATGCTCAAGAGGCTAGAATTGGAGGAGCACTGAGATCTCGCAGAGTTGTGGAGCTGGAGGAAGTCAAGGTCATAGCCAAGGTTGAGGCCGTGGGCGGATTTGAAAACAAGGGTGAGAATTTTGAAACTGAAGCATTGTCGGACTGTGAGTCAGTGTAGGTTAGCAAGCACAGGAGGTGATGGGTGAACAGGGGGTGATGCGAGTTAGGTAACAGGCAGCAGAATTTTGGATGAGCTGGAGTTTACAGAGGGTAGAATGTTGGAAGCTGGTCAGGAGAATATCAGAATCATTGAGCTTTGAGGTAACAAAGGTACGAGCGAAGGTTTTAGCAGCAGATGGGCTGAGCTGGGGTAGAGATGGACGATGTTTCAAAATAAGGGGGAAGCCACTTAGGACCGAGATGAGGAGAAATTTCTCCACTCAGAGGGTTGTGAATCTTTGGAATTCTCTACCCCAGAGGGCTGTGGAAGCTCAGTTACTGAGTATGTTTAAGGTAGAGATTGATAGATTTCTGATTAACGATAACGTAAAGGGTTATGGGGATAGTGTGGGTAAAAGGCATTGAAGTGTTTGATCAGCCATGATCGTATTGAATGACAGAGCAGGCTCGATGGGCTGAATGGCCTTCTCCTGTTCCTATGTTACAAAGATGGAAGGCAACAATCTCGGTGATGGAGCATTCGCCGCACGGACTGCAGCAATTCAAGGAGAAGCATCATCACCATCTTCTCAAGTGCAACCAGGAATGGGCAATAAATGCCAACCTTGCCAACGACACCCATAACACAGAGCGTGCCAAGTTTTGCTGTTTGTGGAAGCTTGCTGTGTGTAAATTGGCTACCATGTTTCCCATGTTACAACAGTGACTACACTTCAAAAATTACTTCATTGGCTGCAAAGAGCTTTGAGACACCCAGTGGTAGTGAAAATGCTGTGTAAATGAAAATCAATCTTTCTTATCCTATTATCCCAATCGATGCTGGTTATCCCAGTCAGTACGGGGTACACTTACGACGTCAGATGCCACTGTTGGACATGTGTATCTTTCTCAGTGTTGGATACCTGGGTAGGTGCCAGTTATCCCTGTGGGTGCCGGGTGTCCGAACTTCGTAATGTTGGCCTGAGGGATGCTGGACAAGGACTAGGGAGTGGATGACACCTCATGCCACCCACCCCCCCACCAGACCCCCACCCCACCTCCTGGTCACCCATCAGGAACACTGGGGGGAGGGGTGAACGAAGGGTGTCTCACAATGGCAAAAACTCTTTAGCACAGGAACTCAATCTGCAATCTGCAGACTCAAAGACATGTGGAAAGGCTGAGGTTATCAGGATTGAAGGACCACATCTTGTACCTCTAGACAGCTGAAGACATGGCTGCCAGTGGTAACCAGGGGACACAGATTTAAGATAATTGGCAAGTAAGCTGGGTGGGTGGGGCGGGGGGAGGGTGGTGGTGGAAATTAGGAAAAAAATTGTTTGTGCAGTGAGTTATTGTGATCTGAAATGTGCTTCCTGAAAGATTAGTAGGAGCAAATTCAATAATAACTTTCAAGAGAAAATTGGATAAATACTTGATGGGAAACAAATTACAGGGAGACGGGAAAAGAGCAGAGAGTGTGGGACTAATTTGGAAGCTCTCTCAAAGAGCCAGCAAAGGCATTTTGGACTGAAAGGCCTCCTCCTATGTTGTAAGAGTCAATGATCATTTTGCCACCTTACCAGTTAACAGGGAGATAATGTGGCCATTTCACAGGGATTTATTTGACTGTAAGCTATAAGTAATGTAGAAGGTGAACCCATTCTGATGGTTCATGCTTCTGACAATCCATTCCACATTCCATCTCAGTGTGAATCATTAAAGAGAAACATAAAGGGTTCATCATCGCCAGCAATGGATAATTGAATTTTATCAACACTTCCTGAGGCGGCACGAGACTGTTTATAGTGAATGGGAAAGAGAAAAGGACAAGGTGTTAATGTGGCCTGTCCTTTGTGTAGCTACAAAATGGTTTTACCAGGTTAACAGCAGCCACATTGATGTATCAAGCAATGTCCCAACACCCACACAGATCACAATCCAACTCCATCAGGTCTTAATTCAGCACCAGAGGGCACCCGGCACCCACAGGGATGACTGGCACCCAACCAGGTACCTAACACTGAGAAGGATACACAGCAACAACAGGGGCATCTGACAACATAAGGGTACCCTATACCAACTAGGATAACCAGCACCAATTGGAATAATAGGAAAAGAGAGAAACATTTTCATTTATATATCACTTTTCACAACTACTGGGTATCTCAAAGTGCTCTACAGCCAATGAAGTGTTTTTTGAAATATAGTCACTGTTGTAATGTAGGAAACATGGCAGCCAATTTGCACACAGCAAGTTCCCACAAACAGCAATGTGATAATGACTTGCTTTTTTTTTACTGCCATGTTGACTGAGGGATAAAAATTGGTCAGGACAGTGGGAAGAAACTCCCTGCTCGTCTTCAAAATAGCACCACCTGATCTTTTACTTCCACCTGAGCAGGCAGATAGGGCCATGGTTTAACATGTCATCTAAAACACAGGGCTCCCGACAGTGCAGTGCACTAGAACGTCACAACCATGCTTGTTCTGCTGAAGCCCTGGAGTAGGATTTGAACCCAGCACCTTAAAATTCTGAAGCAACTGTGCAAGTCACTGAGCCACAGCTAGACTGACACTAACAATAGGGAGCAATAGGAACATTCTGTCATTTACTTTTGAAAGATTCCAGATTTTCTGCCAGGTTTTCTTCATCTTTATACTTCGGATCTTCCAGAAATTCCTGGAGGAGAGAGTTTTAAAGTGTAAAATTATAAAGCATTGAATAGTCCATGTCCACTGCACATGAGCTGTCAATCATCACTCTCGCTCAGAGCCTGTCTTTATTCTCTATCCCGTGTCCAGTTCATTCCAAAACTGAAGAGAAAACAAACGCACATTCCTGGGATCAGGACATTGCAAAGCACTTCACAGTTATTGATGCTTAATGCAATGGGGGTGATGGTGGCGTAGTGGTAATATCACTAGACTAATAATTCAGAGACCCATCTAAATATCCTGGGGATGTGGGTTCAAATCCCTTAGTAGCAGTTGCAGGAGTTCAAATTTTTTTAATGAAAAAAAATCTAGAATTGAAAGCTAGTCTCAGTAATAGTGACCACGAAACTGTTGTAAAAACCCATCTGGTTCACTAATGCCCCTTTAGGGAAGGAAATCTGCCATCCTTACCCAGTCTGGCCGACATGTGACTCCAGAGCCAATGCAATGTGGTTGACTCTTAACTGCCCTCTGAAGTGGCCTAGCAAGCCACTCAGTTCAAGGGTAACTAGGAATAAGCAATAAATGCTGGCCTTACCCAGTGACACCCACAGCCTGTGTTTAAGAATTTTTTTTTAATGAATGGGTTCAATCAGGGTAACGCCCATTCTCAAACCAGAGTATCCACCATTTCAACCAAAATCTCCATTGAAGTTTAATGCTGACCACAACACAGGTATTTGATCCAACTTCTTTCAGTGAGGCAGCAGAGGAAGAAGACCAAGGTTCAGAACTTTAAAGGAATCAGATTCAGCAATGAGGCAAACTAGTCTCGGCTGCAGTAACAACACTGGGGTTGTTTTCTTTAAAGCAGAGAAGGTTAAGGGAAAATTTATAGAGATGTTCAAAATTATGAAGGGTTGTTGATAGAGTAAATAAGGAGGGTCAGTAACCAGAGGGACACAGATTGGCAAAAAGAGTTAGAGGTGAGGAGTTTTTTTTAATGCAATGAGCTGTTGTGATCTAGAATGCACTATGTGAAAGTGTGGTGGAAGTAGAATGAATAGTACAGCTGCAGTGTATCACAACCAGCAACCTCGGGATAAGGCCATTCCAGAGCTTAGATCTTGCCGGATTTTGGGTCAGGTGGTTTGAGCCATGGGCCAGGCCAGTGGGGGGTTGAAGGGTCCCTTGGACTGCCAGAATAGACTAGCGTGCAATTGGAGAAGGGGATAACACAGCCGGTCTGACACACACGGTGCCAATTTTAGCGCCCAGCCAAATTGTCCAGGTAAGTTTTTTTTAAATTTTATTCAATTAAAACTGATGCATGGCACATTTTCGGACAACTCCTGTTTTTGGGCAGCCTGATTTGAGACACTTTAAAGTGAATTGTGTAAATACTTGAAAAGGAAAAAAAATGCAGGCCTGTGGGGGAAGAGCAGGGGAGTGGGACTAATTGGTTAGGTCTTTCAAAGAGCAGGCACAGGCAGCATGGGTCGAATGAATTTCCTCTGTGCTCTCAGCATCTTATTCAGGGCTAGCAAGGTGACATGTCAGGGAACGCGACTCCCGGCCTTTCATAGGCTCCACTCAATCGCAGTCATTGTTGCATCTTTCTACACTGAGCTACCACGGCCTGTTTAACATCTCACTGAGCTCTAGAGAGCAAAGATTGCCCTATGGCATTAGTCCAAGCCTGACTATCACTGGCAGCTGATCCTAGCTAGCACCACTCACAAAGAGTTGGGTAAAGAGAAAGGGAGGAGAGGGCTGGAGAGAGGTTTTGTCAACCTCAGTCAGAGCTGCATTCTCTGGGCTGAGGAGATGATACTTTGGGCCACAGTCTGGCTGTTTTGTGCTTTGAGAATCAAAGGACAGATTCTCTGGACTAACGCCATGGCTGCATTTTTACAGCCTTTGATTTAAGGAGGCTGGATGTGTTTGTATTTTTTATTGCTCTCAAAAACATTACAAAGTAAATCTCCTGAAAATATAACACTCAGTGGCAGCGTAAAAAGAGAAGCTTTAGTTTCAACAGATCTACAAGAGGGGTTCACAGATCCAAGCAAGTCCGAGGCCACTCCAAAACACCCCCATTTACCACACACCTGGAAGTACAAAGTCTGATACCACCAAGTAGTTCAACTTAAAGCCATAAAGTGCAATATAAACAATATCAAATTACGTTGAATTTACTGCACAGAAACAGGCTATTCAGTTCAACCGGTCCAAGCCAGTGGTTATGCTCCACATGATCCTCTCCCTGTGCCTCTCTTTATCTCAACCTATCACCATATCCTTCTATTCCTTTCTCTTTCATGTGTTTATCCAGTTTCCCCTTGAATGTATCTACACTATTCACCTCAACCACTCCCTTTGGTAGCGAGTTCCACATTCTCACCACTCTCTGGGTAAAGAAGTTTCTGCTGAATTCCCGATTGGATTTATTAGCAGCTATTTTGTAATGAAGGGATCTTTTCCCGCTCTGTTTGCCTGACCTTTCTGATTCTCCCAGCGTCTTCTGTTTCTTTCTCAGGATTTCTTCAGATCCAAATCTTATATCGTTTGGCCATCAATAATTTCAATGCATAGAAAGAATTACCACAATGAGCGTTAATAGGAACACATAAACACCAGGGGACCTTTCGACAATAGAAAGGTACAACTCTGACAAGAAATAAGGAACTTTTGTGCTTTACAGCCAATACACTACCTTTTGCTTTTGAGCCACAAACAGCAATGAGACAATGGCCAGATAATTTATTTTGGTGATGTCAGCTGAGGGAAAAACATCAACCAGGGAGAACTCTTTGTCCAGCTAATCTGTGTGAACTACAAACCCCCTCGTCTCTCAGGCCTTAAGCATAGAATCAAGAAATGGCTCTTCTTGCCATTCAATGAGATCGGGGATGATCTGAGTAGCTGTTCATCAGAAGCCACTTCCCTAATTTGTCCAATAATTTTGTTCTCAGTTAGGGTGAGTGCGGGAGGATAGATGTCTCCTGAAGGACAAGGCTTTCTGGGATAAAGTTAGCGGATATTAAGATCTGCACACAGTGTGGGAAACAAGGAAAGCACAAAAGAGAATTGGATAAATACATGGGAGGAGGGAAATAATTGCAGAAATCTGGGGAGAGCACAGTTTGTGGGATCTTGCTGTGTACAAATTGGCAGCCATGCTTTCTACATTACAACAGTGACTGCTCTTCCAAACAAAAAAGGTATTGCAAAGCATTCTTGAGGTCACTGTATAAGTGCAAGTGGTGAGACTAACTGAGTTGTTCTTTGAAAGAGCCAGCACAAACTTGATGGGTCAAATGGCCTCCCAATGAACTGTAAGATAAAAGCAAAAAACTGTGGATGCTGGAAATCTGAAACAAAAATAAAAATAGATGGAAAAACTCAGCAGGTCTGACAGCATCTGCGGAGAGGAAGACAGTTAATGTTTCAAGTCCGTATGACTCTTCATCAGAACTGAGGAAAAATAGAAATGAGGGGAAATATAAGCTGGTTGAGGGGGGTGGGACAGGTAGAGCTGGATAGAGGGCCAGTGATAAGTGGAGGCAAAGCAGAGATTGCCAAAGATGTCATAGGCAAAAGGACAAAGGGGTGTTAACGGTGGGGATATTAGCTAATGTGCTAATGGTGACATTAAGGGTAGAAAGCAGGATGAGCAAATGACAGATAGCCCTGGTGGGGGTGGGGTGGGGAAGAAGGGATTGAAATAGGCTAAAAGGTGGAGGTGAAACAATAGATAGGAATACATTAAAAAATAATGGAAATAGGTGGGAAAATAAAAATATAGGTGTAGGGGGTGATGGAGGAGTGGACCAGGGTGTCCCGGAGGGAACAATCCCTGCAGAAAGCCACCGGGAGGGTGAAGGGAAGATGTGTTTGGTGGTGGCATCATGCTGGAGTTGGCAGAAATGGAGGGGGACGATCCTTTGAATGCGGAGGCTGATGGGGTGCTAAGTGAGGACAAGGGGGACCCCATCATGGTTCTGGGAGGGAGAGGAAGGTGTGAGGACAGATGCACGGGAGATGGGCTGAACACGGTTGAGGGCCCTGTCAACCACCATGGGTGGAAAACCTCGGTTAAAGAAGAAGGAAGACATGTCAGAGGAACTGTTTTGGAAAGCGGCATCATCAGAACAGATGCGACGGAGGCAAAGGAACTGAGAGAATGGGAAGGAGTCCTTACAGGAAGCGGGGTGAGGAGCTGTAGTCAAGGTAGCTGTGGAGTCAGTAGGCTTGTAATGAATTGGTGGACAGTCCAGCACCAGAAATTGAGACAAGAAGTCAAGGAAAGGAAGGCTATTTCGATCCCTTCTCCCCACCCCACTCCCCACTAGGGCTATTTGTCACATGCTCATCCTGCTTTCTACCCTTAATGTCACCATTAGCACAATTCTTAGCTAATATCACCACCGTCAACACCCCTTTGTCCTTTTGTCTATGACATCTTTGGCAATCTCTTCTTTGCCTCCACCTATCACTGGCCCTCTAGACAGCTCTACCTGTCCCACCCCCCTCAACCAACTTATATTTCACCTCATTTCTATTTTTCCTTAGTTCTGTTGAAGAGTCATACGGATTTGAAACGTTAACTGTGTTCCTCTCCACAGATGCTGTCAGGCCTGCTGAGTTTTTCCAGCTATTTTTATTTTTGTTCCCAATGAACTGTACTGTTTTATCATCCTGTAAAATCACAGATCAATGCAGGTTAAACCTTCCATTCTTCAGAGTCATTCCTGAAGGGGGCTGGGGTTGGTGACTTGATAAAAACCAACTCCTCAGAAAATTCAGTAAACTGAGATCTGAAGATAGGGAGGCGGAGTTAAAGAGTCATACTACCTCTAAGGCACAGACGCTGATTAATAAAGGTCAAACTCCTGCTTTATTACTTTTACAACCTTTAAGTAAAGAAAATAGAATTCTTTATATGTTCCTTATTCTTTGAATGTATTTGCAAATTCTCAAGCAAATGTAAGAATCAGTGGCAGCTTAAAAAGGGAAGCTTTACTGTCAGGAGTAATGGGGTTCATGGATCCAGATATTACACTCCTCCCCTACCCCCACACTCCCCCTCCCTATTTACTTTCTAAAGCACACCTGTAATACCTAGTCAGAAAAGTGTGGGTTCAAGCCTCCAATGCAGAGGCTTAAGCACAATATCTAGGCTAACACTCCCAGTGCAGTGCTGAGGGAGTGCTGCACTGTCAGAGGTGCCCTCTTTCTGATTTTTGTTAAACCGAGGCCTCGTCTACTCTCTCGATCCCATGGCACAACCTCAAAATGGAACAGGGGAGTTCTTCCAGTGTCCTGGCCAATATTTATGCTTCATTCGACGTCACCAAATATCAGGTGATTGATGCATTGCTGTTTGTGGGATCTTGCTGTGCATAAAATTAGCTGCCATGTCTCCCATATCACAAAAGTGACTGCACTTCAGAAGTAGTCTGTGTGGGGTCCTTGGGGCATGCTGAGCTTGAAAAAGATGCTATATTAATGCAAGTCTCATCCGGCAGTGCAGCACTCCCTCAGTACTGCACTGGGAGTGTCGGCCTGGATTATGGGCTCAAGCCCCTGGAGTGGGGCACCAACACCTCCTGCCACAGAATCTGAACTCATACCCAGTCTGCAGTAAGCTCGGTGACAGTATCCAGGCCCCATACAGACTGATTAACACCAGGATATTGCTTATACTGAAATATCTTTTTCAGAGAGAAGGGAAATGTCTCCTTCACTAACAGTCAAGAATCATCCAATCAGGCAACAAAGCACATGTTCCCTCTCCAATTGGCTGTGAGAAGGCAGGGTGTCCAATGGAAGGACCAATGGCAGGAGTGCAGGGGGTGGGGGTGGGACAAGAGGTAATGTGATGAAACTTCCAGGCACACAACCAACCAGAGTTGGTCAACCTTCCTTGATATGAAGTATCAAAAACCCAGCTCTCCATATTTTCCAACTTGCTGAGTCCTCAGATTACTTGAATCATTCAGCAGAGGAGATCGTTCTGCCCATCATGTGGAAGACTGGCAAAGTCGAGAGGTCTGAGCTTTGTAAATATTCATGAAAGAGCCCGTGCATCATCTCCCCTTTACATTCAATGGCGTTACCATCACTGCACTGCAGCAACTCACCAAGGCTCCTTTGACAGCACCTTCCAAACCCGTGACCTCTATAATCTACAAGGACAAGGGCCGCAGATGCATGGGAACACCACTGCCTGCAAGTACCCCTGCAAGCCACACACGATCCTGATCTGGAACCACGTTGATGTTCCTTCACTGTCGCTGGGTCAAAATCCTGGAACTCCCTCCCTAACAGCACCGTGGGTGTACCTGCATCACCGGGACTGCAGAGGTTCACGGTGGAGGCTCACCACCACCTTCTCCTCAAGAGGCAATTATGCTGGCCTTGCCAGCAATGGCACGTCCCACGAAAGGATTTTTTAAAAAATCATACAGTGCCAATCCAGCTGGGAGATGAGTGTATAAACTAATTCCAGGCATTCCAATAAGGAATCCACTCTGCTTTCATGATCGATGTTGGCTTGACCTATCTGTGACTGGCTGGCTTTGTGCTGCAGTGGGGACTTCCTTAAGTTCATGGCTTGGAGGCCACTCCCCATTCACCTCCGCACCATTCACTGCACAGCTCCTGGCACATTTTTGGAACTCGAACCAGCCTCATGGTCTGACCTCCACAATGCAGGGCACTGGTGCCAACTCGCGTGTTCCAAATCAGTGTCAGTATAAGCAATATCCTGCCAGCCGAGAGTTGGCTTTCATGCCAAAGAGAATTCGGAAGTATGCCAGCAAAAGTTGGAAATCAACTGGAGTCGACTCTCAGCTCCAAACACTTCCCCCGCCCACAAGTCTACTATGTGTTTACCTTCCACACTTTGTAACTTTGTTGTGAGGTGTGCCACTATGATGGGGTTTGGAGTGGAGGGGCAATTTTGCTTTGTTCCAAATGAACAGGCCCATATCTGATCCAAGGCCCAGGGGTCAGTATAAATCCTGTGACCAGCCCTAACTGGAGCAAGGAGAAGCTAAAGCTGTAACTTCACTGCCTCAAACCATTGCTCTCTTCTACAGTGGGAAGCGGTTGGTCACAGTTAATTACATTGACTCAGCAATTTACCAGCACCAAGTGTCAGCAATTTCTCTTTGCCATTCAGTATGTTCAGGCAGCGAGCCCCTGGATCAGTGATAGCATTGCCGCCTCCAGATTGGAGAGCACAGGATTCCAAACCTGTTCCCGAGTGAGTGGAAACCAGAGTTCCAGCTCGGAATTGTGTGTTCATATCCGGTGGCAAGCTGGAATCCGGTGGCTGGGAATATCCTTCCCTCCCCCACCCATCCTATGGGTTGTGGGAGTCCATAACACCTTCTTGCCATATAGGGTCAATCTGTCAGCTGGCTACGGCGATGGAAGAAGTGTCCACATCACGGCCTGTCAGACTGTAAATCAACCCGAGATTGCTTCCGTTAATTCACACAAGGGAAGAGTGTCAAGATTATTACTTATGTTTAATTGTACGTGGCTGGTGGGGATACACTTCAGGCCTATAAATAAACATTCCCCCAGCAGAATATTAGTAATAACATGCCTATTAGCAGAGTGCCTGTTGATCACTACAAAGTTCAAGTGACCAATTAAAAGCAATAAAGTCGAATGTTTCGGTTACATTCCTATCAAAGGAATATCTCGCGTCTGTGTTTCTGTGAAGAATTTGAACAGATCCTTGAAGCTCCTGCACTCAGTGTTTACTGAGACTCCAGCATTTTCAGTGTGTCCCAAAGTCTAACTGTGGAGAAACACTGAGCTGGTCATCACTGAGACAGGTGGTTGTGTCTATTCTGGTGCTCCATAGGGAACAGAGGAGGCCATTCAGCCCCTTGTGCCTGTGCCAGCTCTTTCAAAAGAGATATCCAACTGGTCCCATTCCCTTGCTCATAGCCCTGCATTTGTTTCCTCCAACTTCCTTTTAAAAGTTATTAGTAAACCCCATTCCACTGTCTTCTCAGGCAGATTACAGCAATTCACTGCAAAAAAACATCGCTCCTCATCCCGTCTCTGGTTTCTTCTGCCAATTACCATCAATCTGTGTTCCCTGGTTGCTCATCCCCCTGCAATTGGAAACAGTTTCTCCCTATCTACTCAATCAAAACTCCTTTCTTGTAAAGAAACTCTTGTGCTTCTACATCTCCACATAGTTTCCATGTAAATGGTCTTTAGAAAGAGTATAGGGAAGGTTTACCAGGATGTCGCTAGGGCTGCGGGACCCCAGTCATGAGAGGAGTTTGGAAGATTTAGGATTATTCTCATTGGAACAGAGAAAGCTAAGACATGACCTAATAGAGGTTTCAGGGTGATGAGAGGGGTTTTGATACAGTAACTAGAGAAAACCTATTCCCCCTGGAGAGTGGGCTAATGACCAGAGGCCATAAATTCAGAATCATTGGCAAAAGATCTAGAGAGGAGATGAGACAAAATGTTTTTCACTCAGAGAGTCGTCAGGATCTAGAATGCTCGTTCTGAAAATGCAATGGAAACTGATTCAATAAATAATATTAACAGGGAATTGGCAGAGGTGCTTGAGATTGAGGAATTTACAGGGTTACGGACAAAAAGCCAGGTCGTGGAACTTAACACAACTGTTACTTCAAACAGCCAGCAGAGGCACAATGGGCTGAATGGTCTCCTTGGCTGTAAAAATTCTGTGATTCGGTGAAATGGCTAGAGCTGCCCTAACTATACAAACTGGTGCAAATTTTGGTATATGAAGAGTTTCTTCTCACGGTGATGTGTAATGTAAGGAAATCAACTGCACCTCAATGGACAGAACTGTGGAAATTTATGTAAGATATGCAGGGCTCTGGTATAAAGGCCAAGATCAATAATGCTCCTATCTTTTCAAAAAGGGGAATAGTATACTGCCTTGATGCTAGCTTTCTGTGACCACAATATGATTTTGTGAAAACATTTCGACAATGGGAGCTTTTTACTGGGGCCTTCCATCGCTGCACTCTGGAAAGATCAGAGATCTGACCCAGTCCCAACTTCTGGCCCCGGCCCAGAATATTTGCTTTGCTCAGTGTCTGTGCAACACCAGCACACACTTAACCCAACTGGTACTGCATCGACCAGGCTGCTTTGAGCAATGTGTACAATGATAAGAAGGATCGCATGCTTAAACAAACAAAAAGCCTGCATTTATATAGCACCATTCACAACTTCGGGACGTTCCAAAGCTTCCAGAGAACAATTCAGTATTTTGGAAGCAAAGTCACTGTTGTAACTTTCGAAACACAGCAGCCAGGTTGTACAGCAAGATCACACAAACAGCGATGAGCTCACGACCAGAGAATCTGTTTTTCAGTGATGTTGGTCAAGGGATAAATAATCAGCCAGGTGACCGGGTTGAACTCCTCTGCTCTCCTTTGAAATACCACCCACAGGATCCTTTGTATCCACCTGAGAGGGCAGACAGGGCCTGAGTTTCATGTCCCATCTGAAAAATAGCACCTTTGACAGTGTAGCACTCCCTCAGTGTCACACTAGGATTCTCAATCCAGGTTTTGTGCTTGAGCGTCTGGAGTGAGAATTGAACCCATGACATTCTGATTCCAAAGGTGAGCATGCTACCCACCTAACCATGGCTGACACTGACAATGCTACTGGGGAACAGTGTCAGGCTGGTTGTGTAAAAGAATCCAAAGCCCTCACGGCCCATCAGCCCATCCACATTCCAAAATGAAAACCCCTGCAAATCGACTCAGTTTGATGCTTGTGAGTTAACTAGCTGATCTCTCGTGGCATTGCTGATATTGTTTTATAGCAGGAAGATTACACAGTGAAACTCACAGTGTATTACGCTGCAGCTAAGACAGAGCAGTGTGCAAGCTGGTTTGAGGCTTTAAGAGTTTAAAATTTAATTGCGGAAGGAAAAAAAATCTGGGTTCAGTTCTAGTTTAATATTTTTGCTGAGGGATATTTGTACATAAGAACAGGAGGAGGCCATTCAGCCCCTTGAGCCTGTTTTGCCATTCAAGTAGAAATGGGTGATCAGTATCTTGACTCCATTTATGCATCTTGGATCCATATCCCTTGGTCTCCTGACCCAACAGGAACCTAGTAATTTTAACATCCAATTACATTTTCACCCGGAAGATTCTGTGGCACTATCAAAAGAGCAGAGATTGCCAGACAACATTGACCAATATCACTAAAAACAGTAAGACAAGAGCAAAATGCTGCAGCTGCTGGAAACCCGAAACAAAAACAGAAAATGCTGGAAAAACTCAGCAGGCCTGGCAGCATCTGAGGAGAGAGAAACAGAGTTGATATTTCGAGTCCGTATGACTCTTCCTCAGGGTCTGAAGAAGGGTCAAAAGGACTCGAAATGTCAACTCTGTTTCTCTCTCCACAGATGCTGCCAGACCTGCTGAGTTTTTCCAGCATTTTCTGTTTTTGTTTCTCTAAAAATAGATTATCTGGCTAGGATCACATAGCAGTTTATGGGAGCTTTCTGTGTGCAAATTGATTTATTTTTATTCCTTCACAGGATGTGAAGACCAGCATTTATTGCCCATCCCTAGTTGCCCTTGAGAAGGTGGTGGTGAGCTGCCTTCTTGAACCGCTGCAGTCCATGTGGTGTAGGTACACCCACAGTGCTGTTAGGGAGGGAGTTCCAGGATTTGGACCCAGCGACAGTGAAGGAACAGCGATATATTTCCAAGTCAGGATGGTGTGTGACTTGGAGGAGAGCTCACAGGCGGAGGTGATGAATGTCACATTTCCTACATTACAACAGTGCCTATACTTTAAAAGTACCTCATTGGCTGTAAAGGGCCTCGGGGCAGCCTGAGGTGATGAATGGTGCTATAGAAATGCAAATCTTTATTCTACATTTCTCCTTCCTAACTGGAGCCATGAAGTGTTGTGGATGGGATTTGAACTAGTTCTGGAATTTGGAAATAAATAATAATCTGGGGGGGTGTGGAGGGGGATGGGGAATTAATGCCTCCACACCTCCCATCCCTTCCCCTCCCCTCCCCCCAGTAATTGTACCTGTTGCTGTCTCCCATAGAAGCAACATTAGTACTGAAAGCAGCATTGGGGAGATGCTCAGAGCCAGGGACTCAAGTTCACTGGCAGAGGGTCAGTGACAGGAATTGGAGTGAGACAAATAACCCGAGGTTTGTGATGGGTTAAAAAGCCACAGAGCAAACTCAGAGACAGCCCCCAACCTCAATAATCCAACCCAAGCCCTTTTATTGATCAACAGTGGTCACTGAAAGTGGACGTGGTCACAGCTCTGGCATCCTTTAGTCGCTTTAAACCACTTGGGTGAAACAAGTTCAGAACGAACCAGAGTTCCGAAGAAGGGTCATACAGACTCGAAACGTTAACTCTGTTTCTCTCTCCGCAGATGCTGCCAGACCTGCTGAGTTTTCCCAGCATTTTCTGTTTTCCTTTCAGAACAAACTCTGGGCGTGTTCCAACCCCAACTTCAAAAATTGTCATCAAAGATCTGACAGTGTGTTTCTCACTGATTGACCTCAGCAATGATGAGTGTGGTTTTAAACATGTTATTGAAAGAGACGGGAGAGGAGGAGAGAGAGAGAGAAAGAAAATCAAACGAAGAGCAAGAGTGATGAAAATTGACACAGAGAGAGAATAAAATGTAGGGAATGATACACAAAAGGGGAGAGTGTCTCACACACACACACGGAGAGGGAAAGACAGACAGTTTATAAAAGTAGAGACAGGGACTGCAAGTTAAAGCTGGTGGAAAGGGATTGAGTCTGGCTGGGAATCTCTCACCTTGTTCACACTGTGCAGCCGCTCCTCCTGTTGCGTTTTTAATAACCCGAACATTTTGCCCCCTGTGAACGGGAGAAACACAATTCAGATCAGGAAAATTTCCCGAGGAATCGCTTCTCCTCCCCCCAACTAGTGTCTCACCCTGAGCCTGTTGTCCCGAGGGCATCCTGAGAGATTGAGAGAATCCGAGCTCCGCTCTCCGGCTCGGGGACTGAACTGAACGCTGCCCGGGAACCGTTGTTCAAACTGAGGGGGAATGTCCCGGGACAGAGACGCCCGCTGTGGGAAGCCAGAGAAACTGCAGCTGGGAGTGGCCTCCCAGATCAGACCAGGAGCCAGAGCCAGAGCCGACCCCAAACCTAATCCCCAATACCTACCCCCAAATCACCAACCCTAACCGAATACTAAACCCAACCCCACACCAGAACTCACCCTGAAACACAAACCCATCCCCAACGCCTCATCCTCAGTCCTAAACATAATTTAACCTAAACCCAAACCCAGTTGCCAACCCAGTTTCATGCCTAACCCCAAACCAGGACTCAACCCTAATCCCAACACCAACCCTAACCCCAACACTAACACCAAGCCTAACCCCAACACTAACACCAACCCTAACCCTAACCCTATCCTCAACACTAACACCAACACCAACCCCAACCCTAACCCCACACCAACCCTAACCCCAACCCTAACCCCAACACTAACACCAAGCCTAACCCCAACACTAACACCAACCCTAACCCTAACCCCAACACTAACCCCAACACTAACACCAAGCCTAACCCCAACACCAACCCCAACCCTAACCCTATCCCCAACACTAACCCCAACACTAACACCAAGCCTAACCCCAACACTAACACCAAGCCTAACCCCAACCCTAATCCCAACACTAACCCTAACCCCAACACCCTAACCCCAACCCCAACCCCAACCCCAACACCAACACCAACCCCAACCCTAACCCCAACACCAAGCCTAACACTAACACCAAGCCTAACCCCAACACCAACCCCAACCCTAACCCCAACACTAATCCCAACACTAACACCAAGCCTAACCCCAACACTAACACCAAGCCTAACCCCAACCCCAACCCTAACCCCAACACTAACCCTAACCCCAACACCCTAACCCCAACACCAACCCTAACCCTAACCCCAACACCAAGCCTAACACTAACACCAAGCCTAACCCCAACACCCTAACCCCAACACCAACCCTAACCCTAACCCCAACACCAACCCTAATCCTAACCCCAACACCAAGCCTAACACCAACACCAAGCCTAACCCCATCCTCAGTCCTAAATCCAGCCCCAGACCCTGATACTTACCCAAACCAACACCAAAACCTAACCCAAATCGAGCTACCGATTCAGACCCAGGCCAGGACCCAGCCCCAAACCCAACACCAACACCAGCCCAAAGTATAACCCAACACCAAGTCCAACCTCATCCCCATCTCCAAACACACTCCTCACCACCTATCCCAAGCCCAGCCCAACCCTAACCACAGACCAGGACCAACCCCCACTAACAACCCATACCTCAATCTAACCCTAAAACTTAATCTAAACCCAACACCAATGTTAACCCAATCCACACCCAAACCCAAACCCCCAGTGTGGGAATATATATGTTTCAGTGATTTGTGAACTTGGACAGTAAACACTAAAGAAAATCACATTATTCTTGTTACTCTAAGGTACCTTTGATGATTCATATTACACAGAGCATCAAAGCCACATAGACAAGCAGAAAGGCAGCATTAAGCAGTATATATGGCCTTTAAAGCCAAGGATTTCAGGATCAAGACAGAAACATGACCAACTCCCTCATGGTTCTTAATGTTTCATCTTATTCTTGCTCTCTCCAGGAGCTTCTTCAGGTTCCTCTGACTGCAGTACCATAGCTGCACCACGGCCTCTATTTAGGGTGTTTCTGCCAATTGAGGCATCAGTGGCAGGGGAAAAATTCATTTTGTCCGATTACCCACCCTTGCTGGGCATTCATGCTGGATAGCTGACTGGTTTATGTTGCTTGATTTCCTCAGAGGCTAATCCAGGTGCAACCTTTCACCCACATTCTGTCTTTCCAAGTCACTTGCTGCAGATTATGGAATGCGTAGGCTGCTGTTATCACTGTCCAAACTTTCTCCAAGTTTTATTTCACACAGAAATGCCTTGACCTTCCCGACAATTTCCAATGGCAGCAGCTTTTAATAGGATTGTTTAAGATTGCTCATTCCGTTATCGGTTGTTTTTGGGCTCTTACAATGATTTCTGCACAGGCTGCCTTTTCATTTTACATTCATAATGCAACAATTTAAATGTACAATATCCTAGGGATCAACATTAACCCTTCGCCCTTAGTACCTGATAACAGCCTCAGTTCCAACACCAATGTCAGCCCACTCACAAACCCTGTTCCTGTCCAGTTAGGAAAATGAAAGGAAGATATCTCTGGCACCCAGAATCACAGAATTGTTAGGCACAGGAGGCGGCCATTCAGCCCATCGTGTCTGTGCCGGCTCTCTGAATGAGCAATTCACCGAATGCCATTCTCCCACCTTCTCCCCATAACCCTGCACATTCTTCCTTTTCAGATAATGATCCAATTCCCTTTTGAAAACCTCGATTGAACCTGCCTCCACCACACTCTCAGACAGCACATTCGAGATCTCAACCACTCGCTGAATGAAAAAGTTTCTCTTCATGTCTCCTTTGATTCTTTTTCCAATTACCTGAAATCTGTGTCCTCTCATTCTTGATCTTTCCACCAATGGGAACAGTCTCTCCCCACCTAAACTGTCCAGACCCCTCATGATTTTGAACACCTCGATCAAATCTCCCCTCAGCCTTCTCTTCTCCAAGGAAAAGAGTCCCAACTTCTCCAATCTATCTTCATAACTTAAGTTCCTCATCCCTGGAACTATTCTTGTGAATATTTTCTGCGCTTTGTCTAAAACCTTCACATATTTCCTAAAGTGTGATGCCCAGAACTGGACACACTGTAAAATGGGGTTCACCAAGGTAACTTTCCAGAAAAGCTCTACTTTTCATCCATATTTTATATTTTGTTGATGGTACAAGTCCTTAATTTGGACTGCAATGTGATATAAATCTATAACAGAGATGTTCTGTGGCATCGCTTGCTGTTAGTGGCCAGATTATACCACGTAATGCACATCACTCTACTGCAGAGGTGAAGCCAGAATTTAATGTGATCCAAACAAAAGCAAAATACTGCGGGTGCTGGAAATCTGAAATGAAAACAGTAAATGCTGGGAAGACTCAGCAGGTCAGGCAGCATCTGTGGAGGGAGAAACAGAGTTAATGTTTGAGGTCATTCTGATGAAAAATCGTCGACGTAAAAAGTTAGCTTTAGCCTGAACCGACCTTTTAAAGTCAAAAGGGATAATTGATCCAGTAGGCACATACACAAGTCAGCTGGCATTGGCTGTTCTTTTATCAGATGCTACTCGCCCATTGGTTAGTTTCCCAATCTGTTCAGCAGTGATTGGCTGCTGTTTTTAAGAAGGGGAACTTTGAGTTAATCAGGTGCCAATGTGACAATTTCAAGGGTGATGCCTTGAGACGTGACAAAGATGTGACACATAGAAAATGTTTACATACAGAGATAGGAAGAAAAATCAAATCAGGGCACATACCCTAGACTCCTCTTTGCTGCCCACAAAACCAGTCTAATCAGAGTCAGCCATACATTACACACCGTCATTGATCATATCTTTAGATAGTTGAACAGGCAGTAAAACTTGAGACAATCTAAGAATGGGTTGACAGCTGAAATGCCAGTATCAATGACATGATTAGCAAAGTGTACTGAGACGTATAACAAATCAATCTAGATGACCGGCTATGACACACACAAGCCACACAATGAATGCAATAATAATGTAATCATCAAAATAATCATTTAATAAGTGATTAAATATCTTACAAGCATATCTGTGCTTTCAATCAATTCATATAAATTTGATTTTAGATACGTCATGTTAGAGAGATGGCTGAAGAAATTTCTCGTGCAAGACAGAATGCAACGTGACACAGTACCAGATGTTGTGTGCTGGGATTCCTCATCGCTCCTGGCCAATTCTGCTCTTTTCCAATCAGCAACCAGAACTTCTTAAATTCCAAATTAGACTTTAGTGAAGTTTCAGAGTGAGCTTTCTTATTAAG
This sequence comes from Cetorhinus maximus, assembly GCF_964194155.1. Lineage (NCBI taxonomy): Eukaryota > Metazoa > Chordata > Chondrichthyes > Lamniformes > Cetorhinidae > Cetorhinus > Cetorhinus maximus. Next base: position 22,633,072 of record NC_135888.1, read on the forward strand.
ATCAGAAATTCTATTTGGCGGACTACCATTTCACTTAGAATCTTGCAGCACAGATGGAGGCCATTCCACCCATTGTGCCTGTGCTGGCTCTTAGAAAGATATTCAGTTAGTCGCACTTCCTCCTGCTCTTTCCCCATAACCCTGCAAAGCTTTCCCTGTCAAGTTTATATTCAAGTCTCTTTCCAAAGTTACTGTAGAATCTGCTTCCACCACTTTTACAGACTGCGCATTCGTGATCATAACTCACTGATTAAAATTTTTCCCCTCAGCTCCCCCAATTCTTTTTCCAATCACCTTAAGTCTGTGCCCTCTGCTGGTTACCGACCCCCCCTGCCACTAGAAAGACTTTCTCCTTATTTAGTCTATCAAATCCCCTCAATGTGAGTATATCGTGAATGTAATACGATGGAGTCCACACTATTTTCACACAGGTGTTAAACCTGTTGAGTCTTTTAAAAATATTTGTCTTTGGAATTTGAGATGCTGATAAGATAGTCTCCCCTTGTCCTGAAAAAGCTGTGGGCTTACTTTTTTCGAACTTTCTAAGAGATAATTTGCAGCTGGGTACTTTGTTGGGTTATGTCAGAGGGCAATTAACGTGTATGTGGTTAACTTAGTGTGGAACTGCAGGCCAGATAAGGATGGCCAGTATTCCTGAAGCACGTTAGTGAGCCAATTTTGGTTTTATGATTCTAAAGAAATTCAGAGTTACATTCAACTCAAAACCTTAACTCTGTTTCTCTCTCCATCTGACTTGCTGAGATTTTCCAGCATTTTGTTTTTAATTTCAGGTTTCCAACATCCGCAAAATATTTTGCTTTTATTTGGGGTTTAATGATGCCTTTCCTGCTCTTTCAGGTGGTGTAAAAGATCCCAAGGTCACTATTTGAACAAGAACAGGGGAGCTCTCCCCAATATCCTGGGCCAATATTTATCCTTCAATCAACATCACTAAAAACAGAGTATCTGCTCATTATCATATGCTGTTTGTGGGATCTTGTTGTGTGCAAGTTGGCTGCCATGTTTCCTACAAACAACAGCGACCACACTTTGAAAAGTACCTCATTGGCTGTAAAACACTCTGGGACATCCTGAGGTTGTGAGAGGCTCTATAGAAAAACAAGCTCTTTTGCTGTTTTTAGAATGATTGGAAACTCACAAGCAGTGTGCATTTTGGATTTCCGATATGTGATCGGGGATGGGGGAAGAGGGAAATGCAGGAATGCGGGGAGCCAGTGGGTGGGGTGGGTTGGCAGAGGTAACTTGTGTGTTGCCATTGCAAAATGGCAAAATGATCCTTTTCTCTGGCACAAAAATCGAATTACCTGGAAAAACTCAGCAGGTCTGGCAGCATCGGTGGAGAAGAAAAGAGTCGACGTTTCGGGTCCACACATATACTTAACCATTAATAACAGAGACACATTCTGATGAGCTAAATGGCCTCTTTCTGCACCGTAACTTTTCCAGGGGTCTATGTTTGATCCCTGCTCTTTGTTGATTTTGCAGATGTCAAATGGAGCAAAAGGAAAGGGTTAGAACTGACTTTCGCTCCCCTGGGTTAGCAAAGGGAAAATAGCTCACATCATAACTCCAAACTCCACAATAACACACTTGAATTCTACAGTCATCAATTATTATCTTCTTTCAAAGATGCTAATTTACATAATTTGCCTATGATCAACATTGGTGATTGAGATTTGATTTTCAACCAATAGAATATTTGAGGCAATGCAAAGCAAATGTGATACTTTAAAGACTGATGGAGAGGCCAAGATTTTCTGATGTTGAGAGATTTTGGGATCGCAAAATGTGTCTCTGTTATTAATGGTTAAGTATATCACAGATTTGGCACTGGAGGATGTGGGAGCACGAAGGCTTTAGGCTGAACCTGTTTTTTTAAATTCGGTCTTGGGATGTGGGCATCACTGGCTAGGTCAGCATTTATTGCCCATCCCTAACTGCCCTGGAGAAGGTGATGGCGAGCTACTTTCTGGAACCACCGTAGTCTGTGTGGCAACAAGGTAAACAGAGATGGTAGAACCATGTTAATGTTATTGGACTAGTATTCCAGAGGCTACCGGTCCAGAGACATGAGTTGAAATCCCACCATGACAGCTGGGAGAATTTAAATTTGATTAATAAATCTGGAATAAAACGCTAGTATCAGTAATGGCGACCATGAAACTATCTGATTGTCATTAAAACCCATCTGATTCACTCATGTCCTTTAGGAAAGGAACTCTGCCATCCTTACCCGGTCTAGCCTACATGGCACCCCAGACCCACTGCAATGTGGTTGACACTTTAACTGCCCTCTGAAAGGGCCTAGTAAGTCACTCAGTTATACTAAACCACTACAGGAAAATCAATCTGGGATTACAAGGATGGTCTCTGAACTCCCTTGATTGGTTAGAGAACACAAGAGTCTCCAGTTTGGGGTGTGGGCATGTTAGTCCCAATGGCATCATATCAACCAACAAAATAAGCAGTGCTAAAGTATGAACAGTGGGTAGTTGGTTGATTTATTGGAGGGTCACATCTATCTAATGTACCAAAGCCAGGAGGAGAGGTTAATGGATTAAAATTGGAAGGAACATTAAAGGGGATTAAATGCCCAATCAAATTACTCATTCAAAATTGTGGCAATGGCAAACGTCTTGTGATAATAAAAACTGTCCACAGTAATCACCTCTCCTTTCTCTAACCTCCCTGAGCTTCTACCATCCCACTCTGTTATAGCAGCCCTGGGGCAAATTCTGAACAATGTCCTCCAGGTTGTGTTTCTCTGTCTCAATTTCCTTTATGTCCTTTTCGAATATTTTCATCTTCAGGATCTGCATCTCAGAGGCAGCCTCTAGCTCCCGCACCTTCTGTGCCAGTTTCCGATCAATTGCCCACCTCAGAGCTCCCATCTGAGTCTCTGTTTTATTCAGTGTTGCTTCTGTCACTTGCTCAATCTGAAGGTTCTCTTTTGGGGAAACATGAAAAAAAGAAATGAGGCTTCATATCGTGTTACCGCTGAAATTCCATGTCAGCAATCCTCAGGGTACAGGGGGCTCAGTGACCCTGTGACCTGGGGCTCAGTGACCCACCGACCCGGGGCCCAGCGACCCACCGACCCGGGGCTCAGCGACCCTGTGACCCAGGGCCCAGCGACTCCCTGACCCGGGGCTCAGTGACCCTGTGACCCACCGACCCGGGGCCCAGCGACTCCCTGACCCGGGGCTCAGTGACCCTGTGACCTAGGGCCCAGCGACCCTGCGACCCACCGACCCGAGGCTCAGCGACCCTGTGACCTGCGGCTCAGTGACTCACCGACCTGGGGCCCAGCGACCCTGTGACCTGGGACTTAGTGACTCAACGACCCCGGGGCACACTGACCTGGGGCCCAGCGACTCCCTGACCCCGGGGTTCAGTGACCCCGGGGCACACTGACCTGGGGCCCAGCGACTCCCTGACCCCGGGGTTCAGTGACCCCGGGGCACACCGACCCGGGGCACACCGACCCGGGGCACACCGACCCGGGGCACACCGACCCGGGGCACACCGACCCGGGGCACACCGACCCGGGGCACACCGACCCTGCGACCCATGGACCCGGGGCACACCGACCCTGCGACCCATGGACCCGGGGCACACCGACCCTGCGACCCATGGACCCGGGGCACACCGACCCGGGGCCCAGCGACTCCCTGACCCAGGGCTCAGTGACTCTGCGACTCCCTGACCCAGGGCTCAGTGACTCTGCGACTCCCTGACCCAGGGCTCAGTGACTCTGCGACTCCCTGACCCAGGGCTCAGTGACCCTGTGACCCAGAGCTCTCTCCCAGATAGTCTCCGTCTCCAGTCCACAAACGTACCGATTGTTTTCAGCAACTCTGTCAACTGCTTCAGGTCACCATCGAGTGAGTTTTTCGCTTCCTCTATTTTCTTGTCCATCTCCTCAGTCTCGCGAAGGACCTGTCACAGAGAGGGAAACCATTACAAAGTAAGTGTGTCAGCTTGGCTCAGCTGGTAGCATGCTCTGCCCTCCAAATCCCAATGGGCAGTACTGAGAGACAGTGCCATATGATGAGGGGTGCTGTGCATCAGAGGTAACAGGGCAAGCCTCAGTGCTTCAGGTGGATGTTAAAGATCCCAAAGCACAAGAGCAGTGAGTTCTCACGCTGCACTGCTGTTTCTGCCCTGGCAAGAAGTCATTCCCTGCATGGTAAGATTCCATAAACAGCAGCAAATCTGTATTTTGTGGCACTGCTGGCTCAGGAGGGAGTGTTGGCCAGAACTTGTTAGTGTTCACTTGAACCATTGGTTCAACATCTTATTTGGGGAGGGAACCTGTGACAGTGCAGCACTCCCTCAGCGCTGCCTCAACTTCAGCACTAAAACATAAAAGTGGAATCATTGGTCTGAGCCCTGCTGTGACCTTTCCATGCTGTCAGTCAGCTGCATCTTTTGGGGGTTAATCTAGAATGAGAGCATTGCCTGTCATATCACAACATCACCTGGTACATTTACTTTAAAATGGCAGGGCTGTCAAGGTACTTTTTCCTCCTTCAGCTGTAGCAGATGGAGAAGGTTGTGGGTTCAAGCCCTATTTGAGAGTTGTCCCTGACCGAGTGTTGTAGACTGGCACATTCCAAGGTCCAGGACTACGTGCTGAGGGACGCAATAAAGCTTGGGGCAGCCACCACAAAGGTGCAATAGGGAAAGGTCGCTGTCTAAGACCTTTCTGCCACAGGGCACCGAGGGACTGGGAACTGTTGAGAGCCCCTCGGGCTGTACAGCTCACATTGAATGTATGCATTGAATACTAATTGTATTATAATTGTATTGAAGCAGCTCAGAGTGCAACATGATGTATGTTGATAATTCCAACACCATTGTCTGATTGTCTGTAATGACCATATTGAAATGATTGTAATATTCATTGATTGTATTGATGCACCTCGTGATCCATGTGTAAAAGTTGAATCTGATTGTACTTTTAGTGATGGCGATTTAGAAATGTTTTGCAATGTTCTTCCAGATATTTTATGAATAAAGTATATTTTACAAAAAAAAAAATTTGAGCCCATAATCCAGGCTGACACTCCCAGTGTAGTACTGAGGGAGCATTGCACTGTTGGAGGTGCTGCCTTTTGGATAAGACATTAAACTGAGGCCCCATCTACCCTCTCAGATGAACCTAAAGGATCCCTTGGCACTATTCAAAGAAGAACAGGGGAGTTTTCCCCCAGTCTCCTGGACAATGTTTTTTTCTCAACCAACATCACAAAAACAGATTATCTTTTCATTATTGTATGGCTATTTGTGGGACTTGCTGTGCACAAATTGGCTACTACATTTCCGACATTACAACAGTAACTACACTTTGTACATACTACATGGACTGTAAAGCGCTTTGGGACATCCTGTGGTCATGAAAGGTGGTATAGAAATGCAAGTCTTTCCGTATCTTTCTAGTTCCTCTTCTCCATCCGGTTCTTTTGCCAGTTATCTTAAATTTGTATCTTCTGGTTACTGACCCTCCCACCCATGGAGATAGATTAGTAACTAGAAACTATCAACATCCCTTCACATCGAATGGCCTACTCCTGCTCCTAATCTGTATGTTCATACGTTTGCAAATGGGTCAATGATATTTGGCTAAAATGTCTCCTAAATGTAAAAACGATGCATCCTGTGCACACTCAGGATTTGCCTACTCTGCTCGGGTCCATTCCCAAAGGTGTCATCACATGTGCTCCGGCCTCCAAACACCCCGACCCCACTCTCTTGCTGCCGATCACCTGACATGTCCATCTTTGCGACATTCCACTTTCCCACAGCTAATCGGAAAGCAAATAGGCTTTTCACTACTTCACTGGATGATTCTCGACTGTCAATCAAACAGCATTTTATCCCTAATGGCCTATATTTTTGTAACTGATAAAGAGCTTTAAAAAATTATCTTTGTTAATTATCTTTAACACTCCTATGGGTTTTTTTTTTGCAGTTAATATCCTGGAGATTAATCTTTGATTTCTGAAGACTCTAGAACAACTCTGGAGGGTTGGTAACCTGTGGCAACAGATATAAAACCCTACCTTGACCACTTAGAAAAGTTAACAGCCTGCTAAATGTAGGCCACCTCAATGGGAGAGAATTTTTTCTACCTTTACCTTGGTTGCTGTTTCTACGTCCTCCTGGACTATCGCCTTCAAGGCTGCAGCCTGGTCCTCCTGGGCGTTGAGTTGTTCCTGCATGGCCTGCAGATATGAATGGAGTGAGTCGGACTGCGTGGCCTGATCCTGGGCTTGTCTCCTGATCTTCTGGGCCTCCTGGAAGGTAGAAGGAACCCAGAAGTTGCCTCTTGCCGAGAAAGTGTCCGCAGGTTTCTGGAAGGTTCTACAAACTGGAAACTTACTTTTTCCTCCAGAGTTGAGAGAGTTAACCATCACAGGATGACTCCCCTGTCTGAGGGGGTGTGAACTATGGAACAGGTTTACCAGGAACAGGGCCCAGGGGGAAAAATCTCAGGCCCATGTAGTTTTCCGATGCACACACTCCCCACAGGGGGAGCCTCCACCTCTGCAGCACTATACTTGCACAAATGGACACAAGGGTCTGAATTTCTTGGCTTTCCCTTTCTCACCGCTGCTGAATTTCCAGCAGATCCTGGGTGGGAGCTGTTAGCCGCCTCTGGGACCAATGGCACACTGGGGCCCATCCAAAGAACCCCAGTAAACAGCATTAGGGGGGATAAGCCCACAGCTTCCGGCAATGCTGAACGAGCTAGAGGAGATGAATGGCCTACTGCTGGCACCAAGTTTACTGCCAGGACACAAATCATCCAAGGTTGCACTTCCTGCCATAGGTATCTCACCAAAACCCTCCCCGGGGCTGACCGACTCTGCCGCCCGCCCATTGCTTGGGAACAGGGAGGGGCCCTGGAGAATTCTATTCCACCAGCCAGATCCATTGCAATCGCTTGCAGAGCAATGGATTGCACTGGTTGGATACACAAAGTCACAGTTGACCCCACAGGGTACTGCCCTGTGGCAGGAAGAATTTCTGACCTGGAGTTGTACTCCAATCTAATTAATCAATGATAAAATACAGCCATTCAGCCCATCATGTCCATGCTGGCTCTTTGAAAGAGCTATCCAATTAGTCCCACTCACCTGCTCTTTTCCCTATAGCCCTGTAATATTTTTCCCCTTCAAGCATTTATTATTTTCCCTTTCAAAAGTTACTATAGAATCTGCTTCCGCCCTCTCAAGCAGCTCATTCCAGATCATAAAAACTCGCCGCATCAAAATATTTCCCCATATCTTCTCCTCGGGTTCTTTTGCCAATTAACTTCTGTCCGTGCCCTCTGGTTCCCCACCCTCCTGCCAGCAGAAACAGTTTCTCCTTATTTTCTTTATCAAAGGATGAGACCAGAAATATGTGGGTGTGTATATATGTGTTACACAAGCTGGGTCTCTTTTCTCTGGAAAAAGAGAAGGCTGAGAGGTGATCTAATAGAGGACTTTAAAATTACGAAAGGTTTTGATGGAGTGGAGAGAGAGAGAATGTTTCCTTTCGTGGGGAAGAGCAGAACCAAGGGTCATCAATAAAAGATAGTTACCAAGAAATCCAATCGGGAATTTGGGAGGAACCTCTTTACCCAGAGAGTGGTGAGAATGTGGATCTCGCTACTTTCGGTGTTAATGGGATATTAATTGTATTATCAAGGTGAAGGATACATAGGTAAAGGGCACCGATTGATTAAGTGCCTTGAGCACATATAAGGGGCTGTTACCCATTTTATCAGTTCATCGATTTATGGTTTTTCTCAAGAGTGTATGAGAAAGTCTGTTCTCACCCAGGTGTCCCTGCAGAGGGAGCGCGTGGTGTCCACCCGGTACGCTAGAGACCTTCTGTAATCGGTGGGCACCGGGGTGGGGCTGGGGTGCATGGTCACTCCCAGAAATGAGATTTTGGTTTGATTTTGAGAGTTTCCTTTGACGTTTTATTCTAATCACAGTGCCCCATCAGGGGTTGTTTACATCCTCTGATTTATTATTTTTTTTAAACTTATTGATTTTTGTTATACTCAAAAGAGTATAAGACTTGCCCCTTTTAAGGGGCTGTTAATCCTTTTATCAGTTTATTTTATTGATTTATGTTTTCTTCAAAAGAGCTTTTAAAGACTTTCTGTGCCCAGGTGTCCCTGGAAAGGGAGCGTGCAGTGTCCACTGGTGAGCTTGAGACCTTCCACAACTGGTGGGTACCTGAGGGGCTGCAGTGCACCATCACCCCCCCATTGAAATTTAACTTATGTTTCTGTTGAAAGGTTTTTTTTTAAAAAAACAGTAGCCCTTTAAAAAGGTGGCTCATTAGTTAATTTTTTTTCATTTGGCACTCGAAATAGTGTAAATAAAGATTTTTGAGACACTGGGTGTTAGTAGGCCGGAGGCAGACATGTGCAATGCTGCATTCTGTAATTAAACCAACTATCAGGAAAAGAATTTGTGCCTAGTTTTATACTTCATCTGGCTTGGGAATGAATTATCAACAGGGAGTGGTTGAGGTGAACAGTATCGATGCAGTTAAGGCGAAACAAGACAAGCCTATGAGGGAGAAGGGAATTGAGGGTTCCGATGGTAGATTTAGATGAGAAAAGATGGGAGGAGACTCAAGTGGAGCATAAATACTGGCACGGACTGGTTGGGCCGAATGGCCTGTTTCTTGTTGCACATCCATTGTATGTTTATAATACATGAACACTGACAGATCCGCTTCTCCCTCTCTGTTCCTTGCTATTCTAACACAGGTGTCTAGCCAACTATCCGAAAGACAAAGTGACTCTGGTTGAAATGGGTTAAGCGCACAGGAAGGTCAAATAGCATTCCCCTTTGACCTTTGCACTGTCTCTGGTGAGGTGCGAGGCCCGGGCAGCTGTGGCGCTGCTGACGGTGGAACTCGATCCAGCAACTCGCAACATCCGGCCAGCCTGCGCTGTCTTCCTTTTCGCCTCCACCAGCACCCGCTCTCTGATCGTCCCCATCTTCCGGAAAGTTCCTTTGCTTCTCATCTTCCTCGCTGAAAACAGTCTCTTATTGTCTGAAAAAACAATAATGGAAGCAAACACCAGTAGTCGAGTTAAATTATGAGGACAGGTTGAAAAGACGAGACTTGGATTCCATCAAGTATTGAGTGACCTAAACAAGGTGTTTAAGAGGATGATAGAATTCGATAGGGTAGATAGAGAGAAACTATTTCCTCTGATGGGGGGAGTCCAGAACAAGGGGGCAGAACCTTCCGATTAAAATTAGAACTAGGCTGCTCAGGGCTGATGTCAGGAAGCACTTCTTCACACAAAGCATAGTGGAAAATCTGGAACTCTCACTCCCAAAAAGCTTTCAAGGGATCAATTAAAAATTTCAAAGCTGACATTGATAGCTCTTTTGTCCAGTAAGGAGATTAAGGGTTTACAGAACCAAGACCAGGGAGGAGGAGGCAAGATGCAGGTCAGCCGTCATCTAGTTGAATGGTGGAACAGGATCGAGGGGCTGAATGGCCTCCTCCAGCTTCTCTGTAACCAGTCAGAGAGGAGACAAGTCACAACAAAGGGGTGTGGGGTAACATTAAGGCATTGAGCTCACACACACACACACTTGTCCCGCGATAGGTTAAAAACCAAGACAAAATAAGTTACTCAGAATGTTGGCTGTCGCCATTTTTGTTTTTTGGAGAAACCACCTTGAGTGGAGTCTGTGCCAGGGAGGGGTTAAAGGGCAATGGGGTTTTGGGGTGTGGGGGAGGGGGAGTAGTTGGGCACTCTCTAACACAGCTTAAGCTGAAGCCAAATGACAATGCCGGAATAAACGCAGCATTCCATCACCCTAGGGCCACCAGCCTAATCCCAGCCTCTGCTCAGTTTTCCCATTTAACCCTGTGGTACTGAGCCCCACAAACAGAACATAAAGGGCCCAGGTTTAACCATGGCCTATTCCTCACAGTGCCATCACATGAGTGCCTGTCTTCAACTACAACCACACCCCCCGCCACACTCCTGCCATTGGCCACCCGACATGCCCATCACCGCGGTGCCCCACCCTTACATTCACACCAATGGCTGCCTCACATGCCAATCCTAACAATGCCCCACCTCCAACATTCTCACCCCGACATGCCATTCCCATGGTGCCACCCCCCGCATGTCCATTCCCCCCAACAGTGCCTTGCCTTCCAATTGGAAAGTGAATTGACTCTCTGATCTGATTGGACAATTTCTCAAATGGGGCAGGGAGCAGCAACACCAGACTATACCTTCCAAGGTTTTCAACAAGGACATTCCCTCTTCCTTTATGCGTTTGGCTTGTTGGATTGATGCACTCGCTGTGGCCTGGGCAGATTTAACACGACTCAGGAGCTAAAAGAGGAGAAAGAACAGAAGATAAGAAATAGGAGCAGGAGTAAGCCATTCAGCCCATTGAGCGTGCTCCACCATTCAATGACATCATGGCTGACCTGACTGTGGTCTTAACTCCACTCTCCTGCCTGCTCCCCACCTATAATCCTTGATTCCCTCGTCAATCAAAAATCTGCCTAACTCAGCCTCGAATATATTGAATAACCCAGCCTCCACTGCTCTCTGGGATAGAGAATTCTACAGACTAACGACCCTCAGAGAGAAGAAATTCTTCCTCATCTCCATCTTAAGTGTGAAACCCCTTATTCTGAAACTGTGCCCCCTAGTTCTAGTCTCCCCTACAAGGGGAAACATCCTCTCAGCACCCACCCTGTCAAGCCCCCTCAGAATCTTTTATGTTTCAATAAGAGCACCCCTCATTCTCCTAAACTCCAATGAGCACAGGCCCAACCTGCTCATAAGGCAACCCTTTCGTAACAAGAATGTGAGGCTACAATACAATAAGACCAACTGCAGAAAAAATACTCTTCGCAGGAAAGGATGAATCCACTACCTCAGAGGAGATAATGAAGCTGCATTGACTGCTCCAATTGTTGATGTGGGCCTCAATGACTCCAGGATAAGAAAGGAAGAGAGAGAGGAACAAAGAAAAAGAGAAAGAGGAAAAGGAAAGTAAAGATAAAGAAAGAGTTGCATTTCAATAATGGCTTTTACAGCCTCAGAATGTCCCAAACGTTTACAGCCAATGAAGTGCAGTTACAGTTACAATGTAGGGCAACGGTGGGATTTCCTGTCCGTCACCGAGTATTAATCCAGCGGTATATTGCAAGGAGGGGGATACGGCCTCTGCTCTGGGCCTCATCATACACCTTCTCACACACCTCCTCACCTCCTCATATAACTCCTTGGTTTCCATTCCCATGTTCACGGCCTTTACCCGAGGCTCCAACTCCAGAAGAAGTTTCTCGATTTCCTCTTCTTTGCTCTGAAGAGCACTCTCCAAATCCTCAAGCTCTGCGGTGAAATTGTCCCAGCCCTTTTGGAGAGTCCAAGAGATGACAATCAATCAGAGGAGGGCTAGACTCGGTGGGCCGAAGGGCCTCTTCTGCACTGTGTGATTCTGTGATTCAATTGGCTGATTTCGAGTCCAGCGACACTAAAAGCAGGGTCTTGGGCCAACAAATGGACAGGTCACCACAGCAACAATAACTTGCATTTACATAGCACCTTTAACATAATAAAACGTCCCAAGACGCTTCACAGGAGCCTAAGTTAGGAAAGATTTGACACTTAGTCCACACAAGGATACATTAGGACAGGCGACCAAAATCTTACTCAAAGAACAAGATAAGCACATAAGAAATATTAACAGGATTAGGCCATTTAGCCCCTCAAGCCTGCCCCGCCATTCAATAAGATCATGGCTGATCTGCCCCAGGCTTCAACTCCTCTTTCGTGCCAGCTCCTCAAAACCTTCAACTCCCCGATATTTCAAAAATCTATCTACCTCCTCTTTAAATACTTTCGGTGATTCAGCCTCCACAACTCTCTGCGGTAGAGAATTCCAGACATTCACTGCCCTCAGAGAAGAAATTCCTTCGCATTTCAGTTTTAAATGAGTGCACCCTTATTCTGTAACCATATCCCATAGTTCGAGATTCCCCCACTAATGGAAACATTTTCTCAATATCTACCCTGTCAAGCCTCCTCAGAATCTTGTAAGTTTCAATAAGATCACCTCTCATTCTTCTAAACTCCAATGAATAAAGGCCCAACCTGTTTAGCTGTTCTTGATAAGTCAATCCCTTCATCCCAGGAATCAGCCTAGTGAATCTCTTTTGAACTGCCTCCAATGCCAGTGTATCCTTTCTTAAATACGGGGACCAAAGATGTAGATTTAAGAGGAGGAAAGTGAGGTAGAGAGACTGAGGGATGTAGGGAGGGAATTCCAGAGCTTAGGGCCCAGGCAGCTGAAGGCACAGCCGCCAATGGTGGGGCGATGGAAAGCAGGGATGGTCAAGAGGCTGGAATTGGAGGAGCGCAGAGATCTTGGGAGGGTTGAGGAGATTACAGACATAGGAAGGAGGGCAGCCAATGAGAAATTTGAAAACAGGGATGAGAATTTTTGAATCAAGATGTTGTTAGACCAGGAGCCAACGTAGGTCAGCGAGCACAGAGATGATAGGGGAACGGGACTTGGTGTGAGTTAGGATACAGGCAGCAGAGTTTTGGATGACCTCAAGTTTAAGGAGGATACAACGTGGGAAGTCAGATTGCCGAGGGTTTCATATAATCTAAACTTGCAGAGCACTGAGTGGGGAAATAGGACTGACTTGATTGCTCTACAGAGAGCCAACATGTGCCGAAATGATTCTATGACTACTGGGATGGCTGACGGCCGGACAACTAGGGAATTAATTAATTCACTGGTGCCCAATTTAGATGCTTTTGGAGCGTTGTCACTGTTAGAATGTAGGGAACGCAGCAGGCAATTTGTGCACAGCAAGATCCCATTCCTGTTTGTGGGATCATGAGCGGATCATCTGTTTTTCGCTGTTGGTTGGGGGTTGGTTAGCTCAGTTGGCTGGACAGCTGGTCTGTGGTGCAGAGTGACGCCACCAGCGCAGGTTCAATTCCTGTACCGGCTAAGGTTATCCATGAAGGCCCCGCCTTCTCAACCTCGCCCCTTGCCTGAGGTGTGGTGACCCTCAGGTTAGACTCACCACCAGTCGTCACCATCTAATGAGAGAGCAGACTTATGACAATTTTCATTTCAAATACTGCCCAGAGCAGCATAGATAACTCCCCTGCTCTTCAGCATTGTGTCATAGGATCTTTCACATCCACCTGAAAGGAGCTATCATCTTATCTGAAAGATGGCACCTCCAACAGTGCAGCACTCTTTCCCTCAGTACTGCATTGGGACTGTTGCTTCAATAAGAAGATTCTGGAGGGGGTTTGAAGCACAACCTTCTGACTCCAAGGTAGGAGTGCTACCTACTGAGACACAACTGACAGCTCTGCGGACATCACACTCTGTACCAACCATCGACATATCGCAATCGAAGATCGTCTGAAGATGAAGAAAGCCTAATTAAAGGGAAAGGAGAAGAAAAGTCATTTCCTACTGTTTCTTCTCTAAACCTGCAGATACCCTGGCCTCTCCCACAAGAGGTGCTGCCAATGTAGAGGAAGTGCCAACAGTGACTGCAATTGGCCTCAGTGTACAAAAAGGAAGCAAAGGGACAGGCCAGTGTCAGTAACCATGATCCAGATCCAAGACCAGACTCATCAGTATCATCACAGGAGGTCTGCCAGTGTGAATAAAAGGGGCTACGCACAAACCTCAGGCTCCAGTTCTGTGTGGTTTTGAAGCAGAGTGATACCCGCCCCTTGAGCTTGTTGAACGGAGGTGTACAGCCTCTTCACTTCCTTCAACACCTCCTCCACCTCCTCCGCCAGCTCCTCCATTTTACTTTGCATCGTCTGTAATCTGTAAAAGGAAAAAGAGGCCTACCAGGAAAAAAAACTTGCATTTCTATAGCACCTTTCACCACCTCAAGACGTCCCAAAGTGCTTTCCAGCCAGTGAGTTACTTTTTGAGGTGCAGCCACTATTTTAATGTAGGAAATACAGCAACCGATTTGCGCACAGCAAGCTCCCGCTAACAGAAATGAGATAATGACCTGATCATCTGTTTTAGGTATTGGTTCATGGGTAGGAGCAGGAGGAGGCCATTCAGCCCCTCATGTCAGTGCCGCCATTCAATTAGATCATGACTGTTCTGAACCAGAACTCTATGTGTCCACCTTGGGATCTTTTACGCAACCCAAGAGGCAGATGGGGGCTTCAACTTAACGTCTCATCTGAAAGATGGCACCTCTGACAGCGCAGCACTCCCCCAGTACTGTACTGCGGTGCCAGCCCAGGCTGTGTGTTCAAGTGGGACTTGAACCAACCAGTTTCTGACTCAGAGGTAAGGGTGTTATACACTGAGCCATGTCTGATACCTAAGGGAACAGAGAGATTTTCATTTATTAAGTGTCCTCATCAGGTTCTCACAAACATCCCAAAGCACATTATGGGCTGCGTTACCTTTCAAGTGGAATCACTATTATTTTGTTGGGAACGGTTCGGTGAGTAACTCAATTTGTGTGTGGGGTTGGGAGTGCAAGAGTGGATTTGTGCTGAGTTAGCAGTGGATTTATCCGACTGCGTTTCGGATTCGCAAACCTGACGTCACTGCATCTGTGGCACGATGAACTCACCTGCAGCCAAGTCTGATTCTTGCCGATTCTCAGATGGAGACTGAGAACCTTATCATCATGTCAGTGCCACGAAGGATTAGGTCAATCCTCTGATCCCCAGAGGAACGCGGGGATCTGAAACTTCTCTAATCCTGGCCTCTCCTGGATGCCCCCCCATTTCCAATGCTGCACCACTGGTGGCCATGCCTTCAGCTGCCTGGGCCCCAACCTCTGGAATTCCCTCCACCTCTCCCTCCTGTTTAAGACGCTCTTTAAAATCCACGTCCTTCACCTCTTGCTCACCACTCCCCATGCCTCTGTTGGCGGGGTGTCCACTTTTGGGATCAGTGCCCCTGCGGGGGTGGTGGAGATCCCAGCAGGTGGGTTTTGGGGGGCTTACTCACCGATCCTCAGCCTCCGTGATGTTGTCGGCTATGGAGTCGTCCTCGATGATGCCTGACAGGATGAAATAACTCCGATTCGATGTGGCTAGGGCTTCTCTCACTATCGATTCAACCTCCATCGCGACTTTGGTCTGGCTGTACAACGAGAGAGAGGTGG
Source organism: Cetorhinus maximus (assembly GCF_964194155.1). NCBI lineage: Eukaryota > Metazoa > Chordata > Chondrichthyes > Lamniformes > Cetorhinidae > Cetorhinus > Cetorhinus maximus. Next base: position 22,648,282 of record NC_135888.1, read on the forward strand.
GCGGGTAGTGAGAGAAAACAGGTGGACACAGGGCAGGAGGTCAGTGGTGAGTCAAACACATCAGGTTTTGGGTTGTGTTAACTTGAGTTATGTGGAGAGGCTGGAGAAGCCGGAATTTCTCCACTTAGAGCAGAGAAGGTTAAGGAGAGTGTTGATGGTAAAGCAAAATACTGCAGCTGCTGGAAATCTGAAATAAAAAACAGAAAAGGTGGGAAATACTCAGCAAGTCAGGCAGCATCTGTGGAGAGAGAAACAGGGTTAATGTTTTGAGTCCGTATGACTCTTCTTCAGAGCTGAGTCTGTGATAGGGTGGTGAGCAGAAGAGAGAAATAACAATTGGTTTCAAGACCAAAGGGAGCGGTGATGGGACAAGTGAAGAAACAAAAAATATGTCGAGAAAAGGTGCGAATGGCAGAGATTTAATAGAGGTGTTCAAAATAATGAGGGGTTTTGATAAAGTAAATTGAGAGAAAATGTTTCCAGTGGCAGGAGGGTCGGTAACTAGGGGGACATAGATTGAAGGTACTCAGCAAAAGAACCAGAGAGGGGGGGCGGGGAGATGAGAATCTTTTTGTGCATTGAGTTGTTGCGATCTGGAATGTGCTGCCTGAAAGGGTGATGGAAGCAGATTCAATAGGAACTTTCAAAGGAGAATTGCATAAATTCTGCAAAAGGGAAAATTTCCAGGGCTGGGGACAGAGAAAGGGGAGTGGGACTAAGTGGATAGCTCTTTCAAAGAGCCAGCACAGGCACTATGGGCTGAATGGCCTCTTTCTGTGCAGTATCAATCGACGATGTTAAACGGTCAATACTGAGCTGAAATATAGTGAAGTAAACCCGCCACTTTATAAATCACTGGGGCGACCACCACAGCTGGAACACTCTGTACAGTTCTGGTCGCCTCGGTATAGAGAGGATATCACAGTTATTGAAAGGATACAGAACAGAGCAAACAGAATGATTGAGGGGATTGGATTGTGAGGAGCGGTTGTGTACATTGGACACAGTTGTTTGGTAGTACAGAACTTAGAGTTTTACTCATCAGAACACTTCACAAGAATCGCAATATAAAGGGGCAAACATACAGTATAAATTGTTCTTTTCCCCCTTATATGGGTATTCTTGCAAAGTGTCTTGATGAGTGCACGACAAAAAGCTTCGACATGTCCCTTTTTTCAGCAATAAATTGGACACGTTCCCATTGGATAAGAGAAAGTTGAGAGGTGATGGGTTTGCTGTGTTGAGGGTTCAAAGGGAATGGAATAATGTCGAGATGACCAACTGTTTCACCTTGTCCAGAACCCGAGGTCACAGCCCGAGCTTGAAGGGGAGAGAATTTAAAACTAATCTGGGGAAGCAATATTTCAGTGCAGGAGTGGAACTGGCTCCCTTGGAAGGTGGTTGGAGCAATTAGTATTGATTCATTTAATACAAGTTATCATGCAGAAAATAGCATTTCGGGATCCAGTATGAGTAATCGGAGTGTAGCGTGGGTCAGGAGAAATCAGTGACTTTGGACCAGTGGTTCCCAGAGCTCTCCACCACTGGCATTTTCCTCACCTCATGTCTGGGTCTGTTGTCGACTCATTGATAGAGATGGATCACTGATTAGTCAACAACTCCATTATCATTGGATCATGGGGAGACCGGGATGGTGGAAGGTGAACCAGATGAAGCTCTGTCTAAGTCCAGCACCCTCTCTGCTCCTGTTGACACCAACAATGACCATCAGGGAAGGAGACTCTGATCTCTCCGGTCTCTCCTACACAGTGATGATCTTGGACATCCCCAGATGTCATGTGATTTCTTGGCCGAGGCAAAAAAAAACCCAGGACAATTTGCTAGGAAAAATGGAAAATTTCACTCTGACCCCCTTTTAAATGATCAAAACTAGTCCAGGGATCACTCTGACCCTGTTCAATATTATTGAAAATCTCTCTTTACTGCAAATCAAGCTCCAACCCAGTCAGAAGCAGACCAGCTCGAACACATTAACACTGTCCAAAGCACAAAATCACTTGCAGTATATGTTCGACTGCAGTCCCTGGAGTATGGGTGTTAAACCTAGACAGGGAATGTGTGATTTGATGAGATTGTACTCCAATACTGCACAGTGACTGAGGGGCAGAAGGGGTCAACCCTACAATTACTGCCTGCAATGTTAAAATAAACAACTGACACTTCTGATACAATACTGTAAAATAAACATCAGACACACGTGTTACTTATTAAGATTCTCACCTAAATAACCCCAAAATCGGGTCTTAATTAAAACGTAAGACTTGTATTTAGTGCTTTGCACAACCATGGGTGTCCCAAACCACTTTACTGCCAATGAAGTACTTTTTGAAGTGTAGTCACTGTTGTAATGTAAGAGATGTGGCAGCCAATTTACACACAGCAAGATCCCACAAACGGTAATGTGATCATGCCCAGATAATCTGCTTTTATGATGATGATTGAGGGATAACTACTTGCTAGGACACCGGGGAGAACTCCTCCAATCTTCCACGAAATGATGTTTGGGGATCTTTTACCAGTTGTGCTCATCTGGCGATGTTCAACCATCTCTGTATACCAGGCACATTTGCACTACACGTAGTGAACAGTTCAAATTGCAACAGTGCGATCGTGACTGTGGTCATAAATAAACATGCCTGTAATTCCAGTGCTGGCCACTTAGTGGCACCCCAAACACTGCTTTGAAATTCCCCTGTTGCTGCCTAGATTTCCTTTAGAACATGGGCACCCAAAATTGGCCTCAGTGCCCGGAGTTCAGGAGTGGACATTCAGGGATGGAAGGGGTTCCTGGTAACACCTTCTGGGAAACACACCTGTGCAAATACCCGAGGGTGGGGGGGCAGAGTTTGATTTCCATCGACTGGCATGAGACTGGCAAAGAAGATCTCCCGGCTTCATATCCAATATCTTGACCAAGTGGTCTCCCTAATGGGCACAATGCCAGGCTCCCAGCAGGTGGTAATCTGTCCCTAAGTGAAGATGGGGTTGAGGTTTGGGTTAAATCTCCAGGGAAGCTATTTCCTCTGGTGGGGGAAATGAGGGATCTGCGAAAGTGGGCCTCTTCCTTTTGCATTATAATTTGAACACAGCACAGCACTAACCGTGTCTATAATGAAACCTGTTGTTACAGAGAGCAGCAGCTCAGATCGAGCCAAACTTGCCAAGCGTTTACCTTTCTGCGAGAGTGCGGGACTCCTGAACCAACCTCGTCCAGTTCCGGGATTCATCAGTGGGAGGGTTATGGATCAGCCATGGTATCTATTTAACCAGAAGTAAATATCATCACAGCACTGTTAACACCGGACCCGACATATCAGTGCCCGAGATGCTGCTGGGGAGGACGGCAGAGACAGATTTAATCTCTCGCTATCTGTCACCCAGCGACAGCCTCGGAGTCGCAGACCCAGAGAGACACGAATTTACCAGTCTGACACTCTTTGATGTGATATTATTTTGAAACAATGAACAGCAGAAGAACGAAGTCACTCGGTACAGGAAAAAGGAATTAGTCCCTAGAATCCCTGGTCTGTGTCACTTTAGCTATATCGATTCAGGGCCACTGTGCCCTTCAAATCTTTCTTGTTGTGTGCAGCTTGTCCATCTGAACGTATGGTCCCTTCCCATGGCCACACACACGCCCCATAGCTTCATGAGCAGCTGGTGCGATACCTCCCACGTGTGCAGTTTACATGGAACATTGGTCAAGGCAGCAGTAAAGGAGTTAGAGTCTTCAGATGCACAGGGAAAGGAGGCAACAGATAAGGATTCTCCTCTTGCACACTAATGCGTGTGTGTGTGTGTGTGTGTGTGTGCGCATGTAAGTGCGGGTATGTGTGTGCATGTCAGTCTGTGACTGGACATTGTGTGTATGTGCCTATGTATGGGAGCATGAGTGACTGCACTCTGTATAAATGCACGAGTGCGAGATGGAGGAGTGAGTGCGAGATAGAGGGTGAATGAGAGGGGGAGGGGTGAAAAGGGGAGGAATGCGAGTGGGGGGAATGAAAGAGGGAGGGAGGTTGAGGGACAAGTAGAGGGGGGACAAGCGGAGGGAGGGGGGGGGGGACCAGGAGAGGGAGTAAAGGCACATAATTCATATGGAAAAGACTTAGGTTTGCCTGTGAAGCCTCCTGTAGTTGAATGGCCTGTCCAGGCATGCGTATGAAGAGCAGCCGCATGGGGCTGAGATCCTGGAGAGTAGCTGGCCCCATGGGTTTGAACTGGAACAACAGCCCAGAGAGAAAGAGAGGGGAAATAAAATTAACTCCACTTTTAAATCTTTTATCAACATAACAAACAGCAAAGCACAGTTTGTGAATGGGGGATGCAGTGGCCGAGTCAGGATAAACCTGGCTCCAAGGCCTGCTGATTGGTGAACTGTACCGTACTGTCCAAGGCCTCCCCGGCTGCCTCCAGCTCCCTGTGCGTGCTCTGCACAATCAGCTTGCTGATGGACACTATGTGACAGTGTTTCTCCTCGTTCCCCTCACAGTCCAGACTCCGACTGACATTGCTCAGTTTCTGTTCGATTCTGTCCAGAGTGATCTCCAGTTCACCCACAAGCTGCACAAACTGACCCTGGGGACCTGCAAATAAAGCAGCCCCTCCATTACTAACACTCAGTCCAGGCAGCCACCCTGACTCCCCTCATTCATTCAGCATTTAAATAACATCTTTAATGCAGTGAAACATCCCAAGTGAAACTTTACTGGGGCCATTATCAAAGTTCATTTGCCACTGAGCCACATAAAGTATCAGGGTGGATGATGAAAAGATTAGGCCAAGAGTTGGGTTTCAAAGAGAGTCTTAAAGGAAGAGAGAGGTGGAGAGGTTTAGAGAGGGAATTTCAGAGCTCGGGGCCCAGGGAACTGAAGGCACGGCCACCAATGGTGGAGCAATTAAAATCGGGGATGATCAAGAGGTTGGGATTGTCGGAGTTTAGACACCTCAGAGGGTTCTGGGGCTCGAGAATGTGCCAGAGATAGGGAGGTGCGAGGCCAGGGAGGGGTTTAAACAAACATGAGGATGAATGTTTTAATGAGAATGGGCAAAGCCATTATTTATTGCCCATCCCTAATTGCCCTTGAGAAGGTGGTGGTGAGCGGCCTTCTTGAACCGCTGCAGTCCCTGTGGTGTAGGTACACCCACGGTGCTGTTAGGGAGGGAGTTTCAGGATTTTGGTCCAGCAACAGTGAAGAAACGGTGACATATTTCCAAGTCAGGATGGTGTGTGACTTGGAGGGGAACTTCCAGATGGTGGTGTTCCCATCTGTCTGCTGCCCTGGTCTTTCTAGGTGGTAGAGTTCACAGGTTTGGAAGGTGCTGTTGAAGAAGCCTTGGTGATTTGCTGCAGTGCAGCCCGTAGATAGTACACACTGTGCGTCGGTGGTGGAAGGGATGTCTGGCTCTCACTTACCCCCCACCCAGGTCCTCACTCACCTCCGACCCCCACCCCCGCCAAGGCCCTCACTCACCCCCCCACGTCCTCACTCATCTCCCCGCCAAGGCCCTCACTCACCTCCCCACCCCACCCCCCCTCCCCAATGCCCTCACTCACCCCCTCCAATAGCTCCTCACTCACCCCCCCACGTCCTCACTCATCTCCCCGCCAAGGCCCTCACTCACCTCCCCACCCCACCCCCCCTCCCCAATGCCCTCACTCACCCCCTCCAACAGCTCCTCACTCACCCCCCCACCCTCCCCACAAAGGCCTTCGCTCACCTTGCATTGACTGGGCCTCCATGTCTCTGATGGCCGCCTGCAGGTGATTGGAGTAAAGCTGATACAACTGCTCAGGGTGCCTGTGGAATTTGTCCAGTTCCTCCTCCAGCTCCTTCATCCTCTGTTTCAGACGCTGCACCTGAGAAATGAGAGAGGGTGAGAGTGTGAGGACGCAGGGCAAGAGGAAACTCTAGCTCCTTGTCGCCCTCCCATCAAACACAAACAAGGGCCCTCATCCCCGAAGAGTAAATTCCCCCAGATCCTTCCACATGGAGAGGCAGAGCAGAGCTGTCCCACCAGCATTCTGTCCTAACAGATAAAGACCAGAAAGGAAAGCCAGAGTGAAGCCTTGAGATGCTAAGCCTTTATGGCCCAGGCTCCCTCTGTCCCTCCATGGGTTCTGGCCCTGACCTCAACCAAATCACTGGAACTGTGGGCACACATCCCACTGAGGTAGGTTTCAAGGAGTGTCTTAAAAAGTGCAGTTAGGTAGAGAAGGGTAAGAGGTTTAGGGAGGGTATTCCAGAGCTTAGGGCCCAGGTAGCTGCCAATGGTACAAACGGCCAGAATTGGAGAAGATATCTCAGAGGGTTGTGGGGCTGGAGGGAATTACAGAGATGGGGAGGGGTGAGGCCCTGGAGTGATTCGAAAAGAAGGATGTGAGTTTTAAAATCAAGGCGCTGCTTGACCGGGAGCCAGTGTAGGTCAGTGAGCACAGGGGGTGATGGGTGAAAGGGACCTGGCACAAGTAAGGACTTGGCACCAGAGTTTTGGATGATCGGATGGTTACAGAGGGTGCAAAATAGGAAGCTTGTCAGGAAAATACTGGAATAGTCAAGTCAGGAGGTAACTAAATCGTCGATGAAGGATTCAGCAGCTGATGAGCTGAGTTACAACAGCCTGGGCTGTTCCCTACAGCATTGACGCGCACCCAGAGTGGATATCATATCAAGTAAATGGCCCAGAGCCAGTTAATGGGTGTGGGAAAACTCTCAGGTTTCATTATAGGCCTCAATAGGCCATGAACCTCTTAATATCTGCAGCAGTTGTCCGTCGCTACTGGTAACCACATGAGTGGACAGGAAGTTCCTTACCTCGTCTTGGACCAAACCATAGCAGATTGGACACAGTTGGCAGTGAAATGTTGAGACCTCGTTGTAATAGTTTTCCTGACACTGCTCACACCTCCTTCCCACAAAGCCCTTCTTACAGAGGCAGGAGCCATTCTCCTGGCACTGCATATCCACGGATCCCAGCGGAGAGCAGTCACAGGCTGCAGGGCAGGAGAGAGGAAACAAGGGAAGCATTTAGCCAGCGGAAGATTCCATTCCAACACGGACCACAAGAGAGATCACACAAGCTGCGCTGATGTAGCTCCCTCCCCCCAACAGACATCACTCACCCCCTCCTACAGTCTGTCATCGAAGTCACAAGCAGTGTCCATGTAGGTTTTCAGAACAAAAACCGAAAAACAACACATGCTGAAATTCTGAGCTAAAACCCCAAAAATGCTGCAGATGCTGAAATTCTGAGATTTTAAACTAAAAATGCAGGAAATTCTCAGCAGGTCAAACAGCCTCAGTGGAGAGAGAAAATCAGATGGTTAATGTTCTGACACAAGGTCATCAACCTCAAAACATTAACTTTCCTTTCACCTCTCCACAGACGGGATGCATCAGTAACTGGTCTGCTTTTCTCAGGGAGGACGGTTTCGGGCTCAGTCCGAGTACTGCTCCACACGAAGACCCTGGATTTCACCCCATCGTTGCTGCCTGTGCAAAGTTTGCTAATCATTGGGCAGAGGTAAAAGGGGTTGTAACAGCCTGTGCCCACACTCCGGCCAATGAAATCAGCCATGGTCCTCTAGCTCCCAATCACTACGCAGTGAATCTCTGAATGTGGGGATCGGGCGCGATGCCCTACACAGTCAAACAGCCAGAAATCTCTCTGCATCTCGGCTCGGTCCTTGTGACCCTGTGAGTAGCGGAAGGGAGAAGATTAAATAAACTACACTGCAGGGCTCGCTCAGTACCTCGACAGCCCCTCTCAGAGAGGTCAAAGTAGCCCCGTTGGCATTTGTCACACGATCGCCCCTCAATGCCCGGCCGGCAGCTGCACTGCCCAGTCAGAGGTTGGCAGTAATTGTTCCGTGATCCCACAGGGTGGCAGGCACAGCTGGAATAAAAGCAGGAAAAGTAACAGAGGGAGGGAGATTGAATACAAACGCCAATAGAAAACTCAATCCAGCCCCACCACACTGACCAAGACAGTAACTGACACTCAATCCCACCCTCCTACTGACTCCCCGATCCCATCCTGACCCTCGATCCCATCCTGACCCTCGATCCCCCCTCAGGCTGACCCTCAATACCCCCACGGCGGTTGGAAAGTTAATATCTTTGGACATCGGGTAACGGAAAGCTCAGGTTTGTATATTCACCATGGTAAAATAATCTGCCAATAGTTGGCCGGGATTTGCTGGATGGTGTTACGTTAATGCTGCTGGTGACCTACATAAAAGAGAAGCTTTAATTGCCCGTGGTCACAGGTGAAGGACGGTTACTATGATGAATTATTGGACAACACCGAGCATGAGTCTCCCACCAGGAGCAGAGGAGAGGATGGTAAATGCTCCAGATGAGACAGAAAAACAAACACCAAAAACTTTGTCGAGGCTCGAGTTTCCCTCCTGGTTAAGTGATGGATCTGAGAATGGGACCTTCCTGATTCTGCAAAGGGGAATCAAGTATTTAAAGTAGGCAAGTGTTGTTACAGTTGTACAGGGCCTCAGTGAGACCACATGTGGAGTAATGTGTACAGTTTTGGTCTCCTTACTTAAGGAAGAACACAATTATATTAGAAGCAGTTCAGAGAAGGTTCACTTGACAGATACCTGGGATGGGGGGGTTATCTTATGAGGACAGGTTGGACAGGCTGGGTCTGTATCCATTAGAATAAAGAAGAATAAGAGATGATCTTATTGAAACATATAAGATCCTGAGGGGATTTGACAGGGTGGATGCTGAGAGGTTGTTTCCTCTTGTGGGAGAGGCTAGAACTAGGGGACACGGTTTAAGACTGAGATGAGAAATCTTTTTCTCTCACAGGGTCGTTAGTCTGTGGAATTCTCTTCCCCAGAGAGCAGAGGAGCCAGGGGCATTAAATATTTTTAATGTTGAGTTTGATAGATTCTTGACTAACAAGGGAGTCAAAGGGTATGGGGGGGTAGGCAGGAAAGTGGAGTTGAGATCGCAATCACATCAGCCATGATCTTATCGGATGGCAGGGCTGAATGGCCTACTCCTGCTCCCTATTCTGGTGTTCTTTGGCCGGGTTTTTCACCCCTTGTCTCAGCCACTATCCTGACCCCTCGATTGTCCTGTCCTGTTTGCTGCTATCAGCCTTCATAATCACTTCCCATTGTAAAGCTGCCCCCAATTCTGGATCTGGAGAGATGGTTCGATGGCTGCCGTGAGGACCAAACAAGCTGTTTACCAAAGAGCAACTGGCCTCCCAGTGACAGTCCTTCCTATTGGTTACCTGAGGCACCCCACTGCGGGCTGCAGGTTATAGTAGCCCGGCTCACATTGGCTGCAATCTCGGCCAGTCACGTGGGGCAGGCACTCACACTGGCCACTCCCAGGGTTGCAGGTCAGAACCTCATTGGTTGAACCAACCGGATCGCAGTTGCACGCTACAGAAAAAAGGAAACACAAGACAGATGCAGGTCCAGTGACTCACAGCAATAAACAGAGTTATCACATCGAACTTACAGCAGAAAAGCAGGCCATTCGGCCCAACCGGCTGTTAATACTCCACTGGAGCCTCCTCCCACCCCCTCCTTTGTCTCTCCCTCAGGTTTTATCCAGTTTCCCCTTAAACGTATCTATGCTATTTATCTCAACCATTCCCTTTGGCAGCAAGTTCCACATTCTCACCAACGTCTTTTTTTATTCATTCATGGGATGTGGATGTCATTGCATTTATGGCCCATCCCTAATCGCCCTTGCGCAGAGGGAATCTTTAAGGGCCAGCCAACCACATTGCTGTGGATCTGGAGTCACATGTAGGCCAGACCAGGTAAGGGAATAAGTGAACCAGATGGGTTTTTACAACAATCGACAATGGTTTCGTGGTCATCATTAGGCTTTTAATTCAAATTCCACCATCTGCCGTGGTGAAATTGAACCCAGGCCCCCAGAGCATTGCCCTGGGTCTCTGGATCACCAGTCCAGTGACCATACCACTACGCCATCTGGGTAAAGACGGTTCTCCTGAATTCCTGGCTGGATTTATTAGTGACTGGATTATAAGCCCTGACTTTTAGGCTCCTCCACAGGTGGAAATATTTTCTCTGCATAATTTAGGAATGTCAGAAGTACCTTGCCTGTGAAAACGTCTTTATAAGGTAATCAGAGATAGTTCGGGAACAGGTTGCTCTCTCATGCAATGAAAGCGGATTCACTAAATTCCTCGAATTGGTCCTGTTTTGGAATGGGGTGGGGATCACCTCGTACGAAAGGATAGGTACTGGACAGAACTAGAGTGACTCCCCCGGCCCGGATGCGCTCGGGCCCCCGGCCCGGACACGCTCGTGCCCCCGGCCCGGACGCGCTCGGGCCCCCGGCCCGGACGCGCTCGGGCCCCCAGCCTAGTTTCAATCATCAGGATGGAACAAAGAGAAAATTCCCAGATTGCTTTCCTCCCGCGACTAGCTTGGGTTTTTTTAAATCTGTTTTTTTCTCTCGTCTCTTCCAAGAAATTCCATGGTTTTGGATGGAGTGTGTAAATGCTGTGATGCAGAGGTGGGCATCAGGGACAGGCTGGATGGAACAGAGTAGGTGTGAGCAATGCCACAGGAGATCAGTGTGATCTCACTGAAACATGCTTAAGAAATGGTTATAGGGCTTGGCAGGGTAGATGCTGAGAGGTTGTTTCCACCCTGGTTGGAGAGTTTGGAACACAGGGTCACAGTTTCAGGATTAAGACTGAGATGAGGAGAAGTTTCTTCACTCAGACAGCTGGGAATTCTCTACCTCAGAGATCAGTGGATTCAATGAATACATTCCAAAGGGAAATTGATGGATTTTTTAGGCACTAAGGGAATCGAGGGGTATGGAGATCAGACAAGAAGACGGAATTGAACTTGAAGTTCCGCCATGACGTGTTGAATATCAGAGCAGACTGGAGGGGCTGAATGGCCCACTCCTGCTTTTTATGTTCTTAACATTGTCACATTTCAACCTCCGTAATTCAGTAACTTTCAAAAGATTAACAAAAGTACCGTATATGTTAAAAAGGTCCACATTAGTAAGGGTTCGATAATCGTTTTTCTCTCACACACAGATAACATACACTCACTGATGTCGCTTCACCAAGAACCTGACCTAACACCGTGCAGCTTTTGTAACTCGCTCCTACGCTTGCAGAACGTTCTAGTCCCCTTTGTGTAAACGTCTCACTCACGTTGGCACTTGTCGGATGGGTTGGCGGCCAGAGCGTTTCCATAGAAACCATCGTTACACCTATCGCAGTAATGGCCGACAGTGTGGTAGAAGCATTTCAGACACTCCCCCGTTCGCCGATCGCAGTTGCCCACGGCGTTGGGATCGGTATTCCCGTTACACTGGCACCGGCTGCACGGGCGGACGAACTGGTGAAGTCCCAATGGGTCGCCAAAGAAACCATCATCACACATTTCACAGCGCTTGCCTGGTGGAGGGAAGAGAGAGAGAGAGAGCGAGAGAGAGGGCAAGATCAGAAAACTGGCCAGAACATTAAACAAAAATCACAGAAACACTGACTGAGAAAGGTAGCCTTTTAAATGAGAATTTTCCAACATTTCATCCCAGAAACTTTAGGGATTTTACAGCCCAGCAAAAGGAGAAATCCCATGGGGTTTGCCAAATGTCCAGGAATATCCTGGCGTCTCCAGAAATTAAAGTTGATTTCCAGTATACTATGAACGTAGCTCTGGGGAGTAAATTCAAAGAGGTATTTAATTTTTTTGTTTTTTCACTTTATTTGGAACATAGGAACAGGAGAAGGCCATTCAGCCCCTCAAGCCTGTTCTGCCATTCACTTATATCATGGCTGATTGATATCTTAACTCCTTTTACCCGCCTTTGTTCTGTAACCCCTTAATATTGGTGAAACGCTGTTTATTACTTATCCTAAAAAATTGGAGATAGCTGGAAAATGGGCATTTGACTAACAGCCAAGAATCTGCCAATCAGGTTACAAAGATGTTACTAGTTTTCCAATTGGCTGTGGGAAGGAGGTTTAGTGTGTCAGGTGGCTGACGGTGGGGTGTGGTGGCAGCTGGGGGTGGAGGGGTTAGGATGGGGCAATTGGAGATGGGAAGTCCCTCTGGTCACCTTCCAGCTCTTCACCCTCTTGATTATCCACCAGGATTTTGGGAAGTTGGAGACAGGAGGAGGCCATTCAGCCCCTCAAGTCTGTTCCACCATTCAATTAGATTATGGCTGGTCTGTAACCTAATTTCATCCACTCACTTTAGTTCACACAAACTGTTGATCAATTTCTATCCGATAATGACTATATTCCAAAATCCATCATGAATCATTCAGTGTTTAAAAATAGAATCATGTATTATTATTTTTGAGGCAAATTTGTTTTCAGGGTGTGTGTGAGGCTGCAACCCTGCCCTGATGGAGGTGATGGAGCCCCGTTAACTGATTGTGGCAATGTCAGAGCCAAGCACATGGTCTGGCCCTTATAGACCAGAGCAGCTGAGGGTACGCACATGCCACTGCCTAAAGGACCAGGTGGCTTTCTACAGTGATATAGAGATGGAGACAGTGGCCCAGTGGTAATGTTGCTGTACTGGTAACCAGAGGCCCAGGCTAATGTTCAGGAAACATGGGTTCCAATCCCACCAAGGAATTTAAATTCATTTAATAAAATCTGGATTTGAAAGGTAGTCTCAGTAATGGTGACCAGGACAACTATCAATTGTCATTAAAATCCATCTGTTTCACTAATGCCCTTTAGGGAAGGAAATCTGCTGTCCTTACCTGGTCTGGCCTACATGTGACTTCAGATCCACAAGTAGTTGACCCTTAATTTCCCTCTGAAATGACCCAGCAAGCCATTCAGTTCAAGGGCAATTAGGGATGGGCAACAAATGGCTTGCCTGCGCCACTCACATCCCATGAAAGAATTAAAAAATAAATCAAGGTATTCCTTTTGCTGACCAGATTTCGTAACTTGCTGCTGTGGAATTTAAAGCCCTGGCCTCTATAAGTTGCTAGTCTGGTTCCATAACCACTGCACCCAATTTTGCCTCCTCCATATCTGGATGAGTTCCAGTCTCCTGATGACCAGGAAGGTGAAGAGGGGAAGGGCCCACACCCAATACCCAGCACATTTAGCAATCCTTCTCATCTGAGCCACAGTGACTGCCAATAGGCTATTCAACAGTGTGAGGCTTCTCCAAGACAGGCCAAAACCAGATGCCGACCTTTCCAATTGCGTGTTGGGGGTGAGGGGGAATGAGGAGGTTCTGAATGGGAGCTCTGGCTAATTATTATCTCCCTTTCTCAAGCACAGGCAACACTGATGGAAATTGTTCCTTTTCAACCATTCAGCCCAGCAAACAACATCCAATACAGCCCAGATGGGGAAGGGACCCTCGGAACTTGCTGCTCTGTGTCATTCAGCACTTGGCAGGTAACCACAGGAAATTGTAATGCAACCCATCTGGCGCTGAAGTCAAGCCACGAGGCAGTTGTTTACCTGTCTGTCCTTCAGGACAGTCTGTGCAGATCACTTCTTTTGTCACTTCCACCACGGTGCAGTTAGACTGACCGGGGCACGGGCAAGGCTTGCAATCGTTGTACCTGCCCCGGAATGGGTTGCCATAGTAACCGCTCGCACAGTACTCACAGGAGGGCCCGTTGGTGTTGTGCACACACTGGCAAATGCCTATGAGTTAAAAGACATCCAGCTTAACAGGAAGAAGAGACAAGGCAGAGGGTCCACGGCTCACGTTCAAAACTCCAGAGGCTTGATGTTAGTGAAGCAAGCAAAACCTTGGGAAAACGCTCATTCTCAAAAGGTGTTAAATAATTACTGATAAATCACAAATAGATATCATCATGCAGCAGTCTGTAGGAATCTCATCATGTCCCTCACACTCCAGTTGTCCTGGATGCAAATTGCTCAGCCACATTTAAAACGTGTTGAAAAAGCAAGAAAAGCAGTAAATTCCTCACAGCTTCTTCTGCCCTTTAACTTTCCTGAAACAATTAACCTCTAATTGACCAGAAGATCTACCTGAGCAATTAACCTCTAATTGACTGGAGGATCTACCTGAGCAATTGCCTGTGATGAGTGGTGTACCGCAGGAATCAGTACTGGGACTCATGCTGTTTGTATTGTACATTAATGATTTAGACATGAATATAGGAGGTATTATCAGTAACTTTGCAGATGACACAAAAATTGGTGGTGCCGTAAAAAGTGAGGAGGAAAGCCTTAGATTACAGGGCGATATAGGTGGGCTGGTAAGATGCGCAGAGCAGTGGCAAATGGAATTTAACGCTGAGAATTGAGAGGCGATGCATTTTTGGAGGACTAACACGACATGGGAATACACAATGAATGGTAGGACCCTAGGAAGTACAGAGGATCAGAGGGACCTTGGTGTATATGTCCATAGATCCCTGAAGGCAGCAGTACAGGTAGATAAGGTGGTTAAGAAGGCACATGGGATACCTGCCTTTATTAGTTGAGGCATAGAATGAGGCATTGAATACAAGAGCAGGGAGGTTATGTTGGAGCTGTATAAAATGCTAGTTAGGCCACAGCTGGAGTGCTGTGTGCAGTGCTGGTCACCACACTAGTACAGTCACATCCTTCCTATAGAGAAGGCGCAGAGGAGATTCACCAGGAGGTTGCCTGGACTGGAGCGTTTCAGCTATGAAGGCAGACTGGATAGGCTAGGATTGTTTTCCTTAGAGCACGGAAGGCTGAGGGGGGACCTGATAGAGCTATACAAAATTATAAGGGGTATAGATAGGGTAGATAGAAAGAAACTTTTCCCATTAGCAGAGATGTCAATAACCAGGGGGCATAGATTTAATGTAAGGGGCAGGGGGTTTAGATGGGATTTGAGGGAAACTTTTTTCACCCAGAGGGTGGTTGGAATCTGCCTGAGGGGGCGCTAGAGGCAGGAACCCTCACAACATTTAAGAAATATTTAGATGAGTACTTGAAATGCCAAAGCATACAGGGCTATGGGCCAAGTGCTGGAAAATGGGATTAAAATAGATAGGTGCTTGATGGCTGGCATAGATAGTATGGGCTTCAGGGCCTATTTCTGTGCTATATAACTCTATGACTTGACTGGAGGATCTACCTGAGCAATTAACTTCAAATTAACAGAAGACTACCTGAGTCATTAGCCTCTAATTGACCAGAGAATCTACTTGAGCAATTAACCTCTAATTGACCAGAGGATCTATCTGAGCAATTAACCTCTAATTGACCAGACGATCTATCTGAGCCATTAACTTCTAATTGACCTGAGGTTCTGCCCAAAAGCAATTAATCTCTAATTGACCTGATGATCAGTTAAGAACAATTAACCTCTAATTGGCCTGAAGGCCTCCCTAAGAACAATTAGTCTTACCTCAGCAAGGCACAGGAACGACACCCTATGGCTTTAAGGGGATGCAGCAGGTATCATGGTGCTGCAGTGTTTTAATGTGCAGTGCGTTGCAAAGCACTGGAAAGAGCATTTGTCCAAAATGCCAGGAGCAGCTTCTTGAAAACTCACTTGTTTTACAAAGAAAATTATTAGTTTCTCACAAACTCTTCCAAATATACTTTCCTCGTAACGAACAAGGACCTTCAGTTTGATACTTCACTGAACAGTGGGACCTGCAACCCATTACAAGATGAAAGGCTGTTGCTGCGTAAAGTTATTAGAGAAGTTCCACTTTACAGCTGCATTTGACCTTAGAATAAATAAGTTGCGGAAAAATGTGGTTCCAGTGCAACTAGATAACTGTTTGCATGCACTGAGTGTGATGGATGGAGTGCAGTGGCGGGGGGGAATCATGTTGAGCTTGGAGCATGTAATGAGGAGTGGGGCTGTGTTGGAGCTGCAGCCACAGGTGGCTAGACAGATTCAGCAAATAACAACCGCAACTATGCCACAGACTGACATGAGAGCAGGGAAAATTGGTTCAAAAGACCATAATCCCCTCCAGCACCACTCAGAAACATCAGGGAACACCTGGGTGCTGGGCTGGACTCCCTGACCACTTGCACTTCCCTCTGTCATCTTGCTCCCTCCTGCCACCATTCGGTGTATAGGTTAGCACCCACCTCAGTTCCCTTGTCACCGACTGCCCACTCTCCAGCCAGCAGCGGCTCGTGGGTTTGATGTCGAGCCTCGGGAAGCACTGCTGCACCTCCCCCGATCCACATTCAGAGAAGGTACCATTGTGCTTTGCAACCTGTGGTGGCCCTTTAAGGACACTGGTCAGGCCTCATATGGAACTGCCTTGGGCTGCGCTCAGGGAAAACCAAATTGGCAAAGGGGGCATCAAACAGGTGTTAGGACCCGCAACCCCCACCACCAGCTATTTGCAATTCTTGTTTCAGGCATAGGCCCAGAATACTGCTTTTGATAGCTAAATCAGTATGGCATTCCTGACACAGGACGCACACACACGCAGGCCACACACCATTTTGGGTGATTCGGCACTCAGCTTAACTTTAGTAAAACTGGCATCGCCTCAACAGCTTCTCTGTCCTTGATGGTTTAAATTGTAACAATAGTTACAATGAGAAACTTGGAGAAATAGGTCGATATTTACTGGCGCAGGTTAAAGTGGGGAAATCAGGACAAAGGGTCATAGCTTCCGTGGCCTGGCAATCACAGTTGAATTGCCACCCTGCTCCTAGTTACTTACCTGGAAATGAAGGCATACCTTTCACGTCCGACCTACAGGCTCAACCAGGTGAGAAAGGTGCACTGCAGCTGGTTCCCGAGGCCTCATATCGCGTGCAGGAGAGTCAAGGGAAGGGAAGCCACACCTTTTTTACAGCACTAGTTGCTGTAAAGCAGATAAGTTTAAAGGTCCCAGCCACTCTGAATAGCCAGGGAGAAGGTTAAGTGTGTAAGGTAAGTGGGTCGGATGGGGTGAGGGGGGTGGGTTCAATGGTCAGTTGGGGAGGGGTTGGATGGTCAGTTTTGGGGAGTCAGGTGGGCAGTTGGGGGGGTTGAGTGGTCAATGGGGGGGGGGGGGTCGGTTGGTCTGTGGGGGGCAGTTGGGTGCTTGGTTAGGGGGGGAGGTGGGATGGTTAGTGGGGGTGGGTTGGGTCGTCATTTGGGTGGGGGGAGATTGGTCAGTCGTGGGGGAGGTGTAATGGTTAGTGGGGGCGGGTTGGGTGGTCATGGGGGGGAGGTTGGGTGATCGATGAGGTGGGTGGTCAGTGAGGGTAGTTAAAGGGTGGGAGGGTAGTCTGGGAGGGGTTCCGTTGGGAGGGAAGTCAGGGGTTGGGGAGGGGAGTTAGGAGTGGTTTTAATTCTTCTAACTTTTCCCGGGTAACTATTCCTGCAAGACTGTCGGAATCATCTGAAGACTGCGATTTAAATTGGAGCATCAGATGGTTCCCAGTGCAGGGCAACAGAAGGGGGGGGCAGTACATCATTTGGAGATTCCGCACCCCCTCCTCCCCCGCCCTGTTTACGACGCTCCGGAAACCGGACATTAGGGGCCAATGTGTCTACAATTAGGGAATGTGGGAAACAAGGCAGCTAATTTGAGCACAGCAAGATCCCACAGGCAGCAATGAGCAATTTGCCAGATCATCTGTTTTTTTTTCCTCAGCGATTTGATTGAGGGATAAATATTGGCCCAGGACATCGGGGAGAAGTCCCCCACTCTCCCTTGGAATAGTGCCATGGAATCTCTACCCAAGACAGCAGGTGGACTCTCGGATTAACTTCTCACCCGAAAAGTGGCACCTCCTACAGTGCAGCACTCCCTCAGGCTGCACCAGGACCGTCAGCCTGTTTAAGTCCCAACAGCTCAAGATAAATATCATAAAGGGTACAAGGGAAAAGCCATGGGGTCGGAGTTGATAACCCCAGTGGTATTGTGTGGTTCCAAGAGATAGTGAGGGTGGCAGAGAGACCAAAATGGAAGCATGGATCACTGAACTTAAAGACATTAGATACAGACCTGAGTCAGGATCGCAGGTTCCGTGTTGATTACAGGTACAGGGGACGCAGCGAGTCAGCGGCCCACCAGAGGGGATTTCTCGCTTGTAGCCCGGGGCACAGGACTCACAGAACTGTCCGATATAGCCTTCAGGACACATGCATTCCTCCACCCAGGCTGCAGGGGGTGACAGGCCGGCCTGGGCCGTAACCATGGTAACCTCCGTGAGGTGGACTGCAGCAGAGAGCAGAAAACACAGAAAGAAATCAGAGGTTTAGTGACGCAGCACAGATTAAAAAGAAAATAATGCCCGGCATTTATATAGCACATCGGGCATCGCAAAGTGTTTAACAACCAATTAAATACTTTAGACATGTTGTGAATGTTGTGTTATAGGTAACACGGCAGCCAATTGCGCACAGTGAGCTCCTGCAGACAGCGTTAACTGATAATTAGTTATGGTTTTGACTGAGGGATAATCATTGGCCAGGACACTGGGGATAATTCCCCCAGCTCTTCTTCAATAAGGGGCCAAGAGATCTTTTATATTCTCCTGTGAGGGCAGTCAGCACCTTGGTTAAACGTCTCATTGGAGAGACAGCATCTCCGACAGTGCAGTCAGCCTTGATTTCTGTGCTGGAGTGGGATTTGAACCCAGAACTTTCTAACCCAGAGGCAAGAGTGCCCCCTGCTGAGCCAAGTAATATGAAACTAAGGTTTTTTCACAGAGCAAGTGATTAAGGTCTGGAATGCGCTGCCTGAGAGTGTGGTGCAGGCAGGTTCATTGTATTCAAAAGAGAATTAGACTGTAATCTGAAAAGGAAGAACGTGCAGGGTTTCAGGGAGAAGACGGGGGAACTGCACTAAGTGAGTTGCTCATTCGGAGATCCTGTGCAGACATGATGGGCCAAATGGTCTCCTTCTGCAAAGTAACAATTCTGTACTCCTAGCTGGTCTCTCACATTCATTCTACAACATACAGGAGGGTGGCGAATTCACACCTGGGTCTGATTTGCAGAGCTCTGTGCAATGGGGTGCTGCCCACATTACCTGAGTGTTAAGGTTATTTACAATCCATCTACACGAACACAGACACACACACACATGGACGTGAAGAGACACAGGATGAGAGACGGAAATCCCCACTCGGGGTGAAGGTCACTTACAAGGGAAGCCCCCTCTGCTGCCCAGCTTCACGGCGGTGAGACTGGAGAGGAGCTGCTGAAACTGGAAACTGGACAAGGCTGGAGTTTTGATCCCATCCTCTGCTTCATGCAGTCTGCAAAGGAGGAAACACACACAGTCATTTAAATAACGTGACTATCAACATCCTGGGGGTTACCATTGACCAGAAATTGAACTGAACTAGCCATATAGATACAGCAGTTACAAGAGCAGCTCAGAGGCTGGGAGTTCGGCAGCGAGTAACTCATCTCCTGGCCCGCGAAACCCTGTCCATCATCTACAAGGCATAAGTCAGGAGTATGATGGAATACTCCCCACTTGCCCAGATGTGTGCAGCTCCCACAACATTTAAGAAGCTTGACACCATCCAGGACAAAGCAGCCCGCTTGATTGGCACCACATCCACAAACATTCACTCCCTCCACCACCAACACACAGTAGCAGCAGTGTGTACCATCTACAAGATGCACTGCAGGAATTCACCAAGGCTCCTTAGGCAGCACCTTCCAAACCCACAACCGCTACCATCTAGAAGGACAAGGGCAGAAGATAGATGGGAACACCACCACCTGGAAGTTCCCCTCCAAGTCACTCACCATCCTGACTTGGAAATATATCGCCGTTCCTTCACTGTCGCTGGATCGCAATCCTGGAACTCCCTCCCTAACAGCACTGTGGGTGTACCTACACCACATGGACTGCAGCGGTTCCAGAAGGCAGCTCACCACCACCCTCTCAAGGGCAATTAGGGATAAGCCAATAAATGCTGGCCCAGCCAGCGACTCTTACATCCCGTAAATGAATAAAAAATACCTCAAAGTTATGAAACAATTGACCCATTTGTGCAGAGATGTCCTCAGGTCATCCAATTATTTCTGAAATGATTCCAGCGTTTTCACCTCCCCTCCCATCACACCGAAAATTCTTAAGGGGCTTGACAGAGTAAATGCTGAGAAAATGTTCCCCCTGCCGCCTGGAGAATCGAGAACATGGAGACAGTCTCAGAATAAAGGGGTCGGCAATTTAAGAGTTTAAGAGAGTTGTAGCCTTTAGAATTCCCTACCCCCAAGAGCTGTGGATTCTCAGACATTGAGTAGATTCAAGTGTCATGAAGCTATTAATGTATATATTATTAGAAAATATTTTTCTTTTAAAATAGAGGTTTAGTCTGTGGGTGTGTCTTAATTCGATTAAAGCCAGCTAGTCTGGGTGTTTTAATGTGTACTAGTTTTGATATGGAAGAGAGGTAGAGTGCATTTGCATTTTTTGAAAAAAGCATTCGAGAAGTGGGGTGAAAACTGACACCTGTCTAGCAGATACCAAGCAATATGTTTATATTGCTAACAAAATTGGTACTATGAAAGGGGTTTTATTGTGAGAAGAGGCTGATGATACAATGAGAATTTACATTCAGTGGGCAGTGGTAGGTATAACTTCAGCAGTTTTCGGGTATGTGGAGCAGAGGCAATGTGAGATCAAAAGGCAGCTGTAAGCCTCCAACTGTCTTCAGAGGACCCAAAGTGAAAAGAAACTCATTTTGAATTCGTTTCTCTTAAGCTCTGAATAAGGGTCATATGGACTCAAAACATTAACTCTGTTTCTCTCTCCATAGACCCTCCTTATGATCACTGTTACATTATACAGGGATGGCTCAACAAGTTTGTGTCACCAAATAATCAGAAGGACAAAGAACAAGAGCCCAATGTCCTAATATGGAAGATCCCCAAGCTGTAAACATCCACCCTCTATGGCCAATAAGGGGGGTGCATCAACTCAGATGGTTGGTGGGGGGGGGGCGGGGGGGGGGAGCGCGGAGGATGGCAGTGAGGTGAGGTCAAGCGACATGACTCAGCCATCCCCTGTTGCCCAAGGGAAGACAGCCTGGCTTGGAGCAGCTCCAACATGGAGAAAAGGAGAGACTTAGAGAAGTTGGGATTGTTTTCCTTGGAGTAGGGGAGGTTAAGGGGAGATTTAATGGAGGCATTCAAAATCAGGACGGGATTTTGATAGAGTAAATAGGGAGAAATTGTTTCTAGTGGCAGGAGGGTCAGTAGCCAGAGGGCACAGGTTGAAGAGAATTGGTAAAAGAACCAGAGAGAAGATGATGAGAATTTTTTTGGATCTTTTTCAAAGAGCTGGCATAAGCACGATGGGCCAAGTGGCCTCCTTCTGTGCTGTATAATTCTATAATAGACATCAGTAAAAATGCTCTTACTTCTAGAAGCCAAACTTACAATGCATCGTTTAAACAAGTGAAGATGGCACTCAGTAGAGCACATATCACCACCACGCTGTGTTAACTCAGTGTTATTACTATTATGCAGCTCTTCCTTGAGGTTTTTTCCTGCCTGGTTGATGGTCTGTAACTACAAAACTTAAATCTTTTTATTAAGAGCTTCCATCTCACTGAGGAGGTTGCAGGGGGCAATCCATATCTAACAACCTGCTCTGAAAACTCTGCTCACATTTTGACAGTTGTGACAAATTCAACCACAGCAGCTGAGAGCATCCAGAACATTCTAAAACAATCAACAACTTTCCAAATAAAACAACCCACAACATTCTAAAAGACCGTAAATTCACCCTCTCTCTCTCTCAATGTTAACGGATCCTTTCAAAAATTCCAGGATCCAGATCCAGAGCTACATCCTTGCCAAAAATTAATCTGTTCTTCTTTGAGCCATACCTTATCTGTGTATCAAGTTTTGTTCAAATCCATCAAGTAGTTTTTGAGATATGTTGTTTACGGACGGACAGGTGAAAACATTACCATCGCCCACCTTCAGGGACAGAGGTAATAAATCTCTTAAATAATCAATTAAGAATTCCAATAAATCTCAAAACTGTTAAATTAAATTAAATCCCCCCCAACATTAAGTCGCAGGTCCCATCATTGGGAGCTCAAACTATTGAAAGGATTCACTTGCGACTCACGTGAAGATAATGGCCTGTTCCCAGGGAGATGAATCGTTCTGCACGTGTGGAGAAACAGAAGCAGAGACATGGACTCCAGAACCTTCCAGAATCAGGTTGAAGGACAGCAATTCCTCACTTTCCACATGGAGAATGAAGGAGAGGTTCTGCCCATAGCTGAGAAGTTGGTTTCCGAGGAACTTTGCTGAAACAGGAGGCAACGATAAAAGTCATTGAAGTGGGCTATTGAAACCAAAATGGCGGGGATAGGGAGTGATTGTTTTGGATCAGTGGAAACTTCCCCCAACTAAATATCGCCCTCAGTTCTCACCAAAAAGTCCATTCGCGAGCCACCGATTTCATCCCTTTTCCAGGCAACTGCCTGAGGCTGAATCAGACTGTTCAAAACCTTGGCATCATATCTGACTCTGAGAAATGCTTGCAACCTCATATTCACAGCATCACTAAGACTGCCTATTTCCAGATCTAACAGTGCCTGACTCTGCCTCAGCTAGGGTCAGCTCATCTGCTGCCAAGACCACCCTTCATGCCTTTGTTACCACTACACTCCACTATTCTAACACCCTCCCATGGCCAGCTCCCATCTTCCACCCAATATCAACTTGAGTTCATCGAAAACTCTGCTGCCTGTGTCCTAACTTGCACCAAGTCCCGTCCTCCGATCATCTCTCTGCTCGCCGACTTATACTGACCCCAAGTCAAGCAACATCTTGATTTTAAAACCCTCATTCTTTTTTCAAATTTCCCCATGGCCTCATTCCTCCCTGTTTCAATAATCTCCTCCAACTCTCAGATTTTTGAGATCCTCCAATCCTATAACAGACATCAGTAAAAATGCTCTTATGTCTAGAAGCCAAAATTACAATGCATCATTTAAACGAGTGAAGTGGGCACTCAGTAGAGCGCATATCCCCACCACGCTGTGTTAATTCAACGCGCCTTAATCCTCCTGTGCCTCCCTGATTTTAATCCCCCCACCACTGGCGGCTGTCCCTTCATCTGCCAGTTCCCTAAGCTCTGGAATTCTCTCCCTAAACCTCTCCACCTCACTTTCCTCCATTAAGGCACTCCTTTAAAACCTACATCTTTGACTACGCTTTTGATCACCTATCCTAATATCTCCTTACGTTGCTCAGTATCAACTTTTTGTCAGATTATGCTCCTGTGCAGCACCCTTGGGACATTTTACTACGTTAAAGATGCCACATAAATGTAAGTTGTTGTTGTATTGTCTGAGCTATCATCTTCAAGTAATAAATTGCCAGAAGATACCATAAAGCAAATCTTACAAATGAAACTAGCACGAAAGAGAACAAGAGTTATTTGCTCCTCATTTCTATGACCTGGTTTCCCACTCTAAGGAGATTTACAATCTAGGGATGAACTTCCCTGGGCCACAGCAATTCATCTCTAACTGACCTGAAGATCTCCCATTGGAAGCACCTAAGAAACACTCTTAAAGGGACAGTACGTCACATAAGTACTCCGAACTCCCAGTGACACATGAACAAACACAACAGGAGACACGCTGTCTATTGGGCAGCGTGCTTTTAGTTGTTTTAAGCTAAAAGTCTTCATGCACATACTCGATATTTACCTGGAGCAATGAAGTATTCCAATTCCCCATTGTCTGGAAACAGACTGATCCGTTCCTTCTCCCAGGAAAGCGGGAATTCTCCAGAATGATTCTGTCCTCGCCAATCATCCGTATCTATGGAAACATCCAGACAGGGTTAACGGTCACTGTGTAGCCTAGCTGAACAAGGCTTTGATTTTATGAGTGACAGAATGGAAGACAAAGCATCGATGGTTATTTTAATGCAACTCCAGGGTAGGACATACTTTGCTGCCTGCAGATCATACAGGAGTCAGCACTGGCTTAGCGCTAGCTCAGTGGGTAGCGATCTCACCTCTCAGTCAGAAGATCATGGGTTCCATTCCCACTCTAGAGACTTGAATGCAAAACTGAGGCCAGAACACCTAGTGCAGGACTGAGGAAGCGCTGCACTGTCCGAGGGTGAGTGCTGAGGAAGCGCTGCGCTGTCCGAGGGTGAGTGCTGAGGAAGCGCTGCACTGTCTAAGGGGGAGTGCTGAGGAAGTGCTGCACTGTCCGAGGGTGAATACTGACGGAGTACTAAGGGAGCACTACACTGAGGTGAGTACTGAGGGAGCGCTGCACTGTCCAAGGGTCAGTGCTGAGGGAGTGGTACACTGTCCGAGGGTCAGCACTGAGGGAGTGCTGCACTGTCCAAGGATCAGCACTGAGGGAATGCCACAGTGTGGAAGAGGCAGTACAGAGGGAGTGCTGGACTGTCCGAGGGCCAGCACTGAGGGAATGCTACAATGTCTGAGGGTAACTACTGAGGGAGTGCTACAGTGTCCAAGGGGCAGAACTGAGGGAATGTCGGAGGGGGAGTACTGAGGGAATGCCACAGTGTCGGAGGGGCCACCCTTCTAAAGAAACTGAGGTCCCCAGAGGAGACAATGTTACCAGCTGAGCCACAACTGACGCTTAGTAACACCCCGAACGTTGTCAGTCTGTACTGCTGTGTAGAGGAGTGAAGGATACCTTGGTGAAAGGTTGACACTATGTGATGAACAGTGAACTGAGAGGCTGATGTGCAAGCTGCCGAGTGTCCATAACAGAAGCAACTGCTGCAGCCGTGAGGATTGAGAGCTTGTAGGTTGAAAGTTCCTGACTTGCACCTGATTGAAGAAAAAAAAAAATCATTGCAATTTAAGAAAAATTATCAAATGTACACCGATTTTCTCATTAGAACAGTCACCTCTGGGCAGACAAGAGCAGTATAAAGAATAAATAAAAGTGAATCATTGAAAACCAACAGGTTATTCACTGCTCAACAGCAAACATCAACTTCACAGCCTCTCCGCCCCATCAGTCTCCAGTGAAACAAAACCAAACAGGGCAATGTCCAGTAACATCACCAGTGGTTTTTTTTTATTCATCAACAGGATGTGGGCATCGCTGGCTGGGCCAGCATTTATTGCCCATCCCTCGTTACCCTTGAGAAGGTGGCGGTGAGCTGCCTTCTTGAGCCGCTGCAGTTAGTTTGTCCTGTCATGTCCATGTCAGGCTGGATGTTAGGTGTTTGGGGAGTGATTGATTTGTTGCTTATTGTGTTCACTGTAAAAGATTATAAACTTTTTCATATTCATTTATGGTTTGTGGGCATCAATGGCAATACCAGCATTTATCGCCCAGCACTAATTGCACTTGAGAAGGTGAGCCACCTTCTGGAACTGCTGCAGGTCAAAGGCTAGGAATCCTGCGGCGAGTAACTCACCTCCTGACTCCCCAAAGCCTGTCCACCCTCTACAAGGCACAAGTCAGGAGTGTGATGGAATACTCCCCACTTGCTTGGATGGGTGCAGCTCCCACAACACTCAAGAAGCTTGACACCACCCAGGACAAAGCAGCCCGTTTGATTAGCACTCCATCCACAAACATTCACTCCTTTCGCCACCGACGCACAGTGGCAGCTGTATACCATCTACAAGATACACTGCAGGAATTCATCAAGGCTCCTTAGGCAGCACCTTCCAAACCTACAACTGCTACCACCTAGAAGGACAAGGGCAGCAGATAAATTGGAATGCCACCACCTGGAAGTTCCCTCCAAGCCACATACCATCCTGACTTGGAAATATATCGGCTGTTCCTTCACTGTCACTGGGTCAAAATCATGGAACTCCCTCTCTAACAGCACTGTGGGTGTACCTACACCACAGGGACTGCAGTGGTTCAAGAAGGCAGCTCACCACCACCTTCTCAAGGGCAAGTAAGGATGGCAATAAATACTGGCCCAGCCAGCGAAGCCCACATTCCGAGGATGAATAAAAAAATAATTTGCTGCCCTTGTGCTTCTAGGTGGTAGAGGTCACAGGTTTGGAAGGTGCTGTCAAAAGAGCCTTGGTGAGTTGTGCAGGCGCATTTTGTTGATGGTACACACTGCTGCCACTGTGCATCAGAATGTTTGTAGATGGAGTGCCAATCATATGGCTGCTTTGTCCTGGATAGTGTCAAGCTTCTTGAGTGTTGTGGGAGCTGCACTTATCCAGGCAAGTGGAGAGTATTCCATCACACCCCTGACTTGTGTCTTGTAGGTACTGGACAGGTTTTGGGGGGGTCAGGAGGTGAGAATGTGATACACTAAAAAACAACAGCGGGGAACAAAATAGCATGTTCGGACTGGAATGGAAACTGTGTCTGAGGGACCGGTTGTAAGCCCTGCAACCCAGCACACATTACAGAAACACAGATAACTGACCTTCCTAAATATACAGAAATGGCTCAATGTTAGCTCATGAAACAAACTTGTACACAGTTCAACAACACATGTTCAACATGTATTCATTCGAAGGGACCTGTCCTCTGCAGCCAAAAGGAACATGTCCAGGCATTGTGCCTTTTCTTTAATTAAAAAAAAGCATTGGGGACAGTAGCCCCCGGTGCATTCTTCATGGAAACACCTCAGCCAATCAGAGTTGACTTGCCAACCAATCAGCACTGTCTTCTCATGCAGTACAAATTGTCGGCTGCTTTGAAATTTGGTATTCTTGCACCTGTCCTGATGAGTGCAAGACAAAAAGCTTCGACATGTCTCTTTCTTTCAGCAATACTCGAGTTCTGTACGACCAAACGATGAACAATTCAACGACGTGAAAGATCAGCTGTTCTTGTTAAATGGTGCAGAATAATCTGACAATAGGTGTGTCTTCCAGCCCTTTCAATATTTTATAGATCTCTGACATGCCTCCCCTCGGTCAATGCTGCTTGATAGTAAACAGACCAAGTTCCCTGCACTGAGCTGAGCAGCTCAGGTTCTTTCGACAAGGAAACATTCTGGACAAGTTTCACTGTCTCTCCCACTGACCTGTGGCACAGGGCTCCCTCCACGTTCTGTTTACAGGTGCACTCTCCACTGGCCGGATTGCAGTCACCGACAGTGCCTTCGGGCCGGCATACACACTTCCTGAAAAGAGACGGCTTTTACAGGATGCGATTTACAAGACTGATCACTTTACAGAGACTCCCACGCCAACCCCAAACCCTCCCATTAACCAAAGGGAGCAAATGGCTCTCACATCCAAAATATTCCCCCATCAAACTTCAAAATGGAACAAAACATGGAGCAAAGGGAAAAAGGGGGGCAGTGGGACTAATGTAATGGCCCTTTTAAAGAGCTGGCACAGGCACGGTGGGCCAAATGGCCTCCTTCTGCACAGGGAAAGGGGTGGAGGGGATGGTTGTGGAGGTGAAAGGCTGTCCCACTGATGGTGGGGGAGGGGAGATGACTGTAGGCTGTCCCACTGATGTTGGGGGAGGGGAGATGACTGTAGGCTGTCCCACTGATGGGGGAGAGGGAGGATGACTAAGTTGTACCATTGATGGTGGGGGAGGGAGTATGACTGTAGGTTGTACCATTGGTGGTGGGGGAGAGGGGTATGACTGTAGGTTGTACCATTGATGGTGGGGGAGGGAGTATGACTGTAGGTTGTACCATTGGTGGTGGGGGAGAGGGGTATGACTGTAGGTTGTACCATTGATGGTGGGGAGGGGGGTATGACTGTAGGTTGTACCATTGATGGTGGGGGAGGGGGAAACAACAGTGGTGCAGATGGAAAATGACAGTAAGGGCAGAGGAGACTGCCCTCTACTCTCTCCATTCCCTCAGCCGAGCCTAAGAAAAACTGGAGCAAGGGCCCATGAAGGGATTTGTAAATGAGGGCAAAGATCCAGACATCAATGGGTTGTGGAGTGGGGTGTTGGGACAGGGGAGCAGAGGGGCTGTAAACCTCAGGGTTCAACAAAGGGAGGCCATGACATAATAGTCCTGATTGGTGAGAATCACAATAGGGCCTCACAGACATAGAGGGACAGTAGCTTAGTGGTAATGTTACTAGGCTAGTAATCCAGAGGCCTGAACTAATCCACCAGAGACTTGAGTCCAACCATAGCTGCCAGTGCGAGTTGAAATTCAATTAATGAATTTGGAATAAAATGCTACTCTCATTAATAATGATCATCAAGCTACTGTTGAAAAATCCATAAGGTTTACGAGAGCCTTCAGGCAAGGAAAACTGCTGTCCTTACCTGGTCTGGTCTACATGTTTTTTTTCATTCATTTACAGGCTGTGGGCTTCGCTGGCTGGGCCAGCATTTATTGCCCATCCCTAGTTTCCCTTGAGAAGGTGGTGGTGAGCTGCCTTCTTGAACCGCTGCAGTCCCTGTGGTGTAGGTACACCCACAGTGCTGTTAGGGAGGATTTTGGCCCAGATCCACAGCAACATCGTTGTCTTTTAACTGTCCTCTGAATGGCCGAGCAAACCACTCAGTTGTATCAAACCTCAACAGGAGAAAGCACTGTGGGTGTACCTACATCACATTGAATCCAATGGTTCAAGAAGGCAGGACTCTACCATCTTCCCAAGAGGCAATTAGGGACAGACATCAAATGTTGGCCTAGCCAGTGGCATTCACATCCCCAAGAATGAAAAAAAGCACACCCCCAGCAGGTGAGGGAGGCCAATGTCAATCTATGTGCAAGTTAGAACACAGTGGGACTTGGCTCTGCAAAAGGACACACACTCACAAGGAGAGTGACAAACCTGTGATTAGAATGCAGTTAATCTATAAACTGTTCCATACAATGGGGATTAGTCAGGTACAGTCCCAAATTAAACAGGCCCTGGGGATCTACACATGCTGAGCATATGATAACTTTTATAAACAGAGGCACAAAGTACAAAAGCAAGGAAGTTATGCTAAACCCCCAGCTGGAGTATTTGTCCAATTCTGGGCACCACACTTTAGAAAGGATGTCAAGGGCCTTGGAGAGGGTGTGGAGGAGATTTACAAAATAGCACCAGCGATGGAGGACATCAGTTCACATGGAGAAGCTGGGATTGTTCTCCTTACAGCAGAGAAGGTTGGGGGAGGGGAAAGATTTAATCGAGGCATTCAAAATTATGAGGGGCTTTGTTTGGATAAAATAAGGGGACGTGTTTCCAGTGGCAGGAGGGTTAGTAATCAGAAATTTAAGATAATCACCCAGAGAGTGAGATGAGGAGAATTTTCTTTTTAATTCAGTGAGTTGTTGTGATCTGAAATGTGCTGCCTGAAAGGGCGGTAGAAGCAGATTCAATAGGAACGTTCAAAATGGAATTGGATAAATACTTGAAAAGGAAAAAATATTGCAGGACTATGGAAAAGCGCAGGGGGGAGGTGGGATTAATTGAATAGCTCTTTCAAAGGGCTGGCACAGACATGATGAGCCGAGTGGCCTCCTTATGCGCTGTATGAATTCCGTGCTCATACCCTGTCCCTCCCTAACACAACGTCTGTTACCTGCAGCCTCCCTCTGAGAGTGAGTGATGTCCCCTCTGGCACTGGTCACATTTCTTTCCCGTGACAGTTGCTTTGCAGACGCAGTCTCCATCCTGGTCACACTGCAAACTCAGTGACCCTGTGGGTTACAACGAACACACATGTCGGTTCGGAGGCCACCTTATACACACCACAAATCTGCCTCAGCCCCGGAAAATCTTCACCCTGGCTGCTTGGACAGATAAACTCTCAGGATGGATTGCTCTTCCATTGCACAGGTGGAGGCCGCATGGGATCTACAACGTGTGGACAATCCCCTCCCCCAGGTCACCACCAAGACATCATAGTGAAAATTATATTCCCTAAACTGCACGGCAGAGAAACAGGCCATTGGCCCAACTGATCGATGCTCAACACAAACCTCCCCCAACCCTCTTCATCTCACCCCATCGACATTTCCTTCTATTCCTTTCTCCCTCGTGTGTTTATCCAGTTTCCCCTGTATTTATACTATTCACCTCAACCACTTCCTGTGGTAGCGAGTTCCGCATTCTCACCAATCTCTGGGTGAAGAAGTTTCTCCTGAATTCCCGATTGGACTTATTGGTGGCTATTGCATATTTAAGACCTTGAGTTTTGGACTGCTTGCCATCTTCTCCACATCGACCCAACCAAACTTCTTCATAATATTAAAAGCTTCTATCAAGTCACTCCTCATCCTTCACTTAAAGACCCCCAGCCCTGTCACAACACCAAGCTTTGAATCCTGATAACTGGATGTATAACACCCCTGCCAGTGCCCAGAATTCAAAACTGCAATTTCAACATCCCCATTTTGAGTCTGAAATCTCTCACTGCCTCTTCTGCCTCAGTGACTCACACACAATTCCAAGCTCCCCCTCCCTCTGTCACTGAGCTACCCCGTGTCCCCCAATCCCACACCCCCCACATACAAAGACATCTTTGTCACTCACCCATGATGCTACAGTTGCAAGGTTGGCAGGCCTCCACAGCATTGCTTCTATAAAAGTGCTCCTTGCATGCCTCACAATGGGATCCTGCTGTGTTATCCCTGCAGTTCAGGCACTGGCCTCCGTGCCCAGTCCTACGGTACAGGTCCATGTTAAAGGAACATTGTTCCGATCTCCCACTGCAGTTGCAGGCTAGGGCAAGGCAATGTTAATGAATCATTAGAGCTCATTTCATCACCAATAGTCGTTAATCCTGACTCTCCGTTTGCCAGATAAAATTGTCCGAGTGTCCACCTCACACATGTAGCAGAGTAGAACTCCCTCCTGCCTCTCAGCTTGGGTTACCAACCCTCCAGCTGAGAGTGCCCAGGGTGCTGCTTTGAGTGACTGTGGCATTTTTACTTTCATTTCTGTTGTTGATTAATTATAAAAATATTAAAGTTAGGAAAGCGGCTGTTC
This sequence comes from Cetorhinus maximus, assembly GCF_964194155.1. Classification (NCBI taxonomy): domain Eukaryota; kingdom Metazoa; phylum Chordata; class Chondrichthyes; order Lamniformes; family Cetorhinidae; genus Cetorhinus; species Cetorhinus maximus. The sequence goes on from NC_135888.1 coordinate 22,679,121, forward strand.
CAAACGACAGTCAGGGAAACTCCAATCAGCTTTCAGGTTGGTGTGGGGAGGAGGAGCCAATCAGGCAACCAATGGCTGCAGTGAAGGGACAGGGCGGTTAATGGGAAATCATGTGATCTAGCTCCAGGAATATGTCCCACCAGAGTTGGCAACACCTTACTCTCAGCTCGTGTGAATTTACTGAGGCTTTTTGTAGGCCTGAAAGATGGAATTTCAGGAGTGCAGCTCTTCCCCCTGTCTTTTGAAGGGGCTGGGTGGGGGTGCAGTGGCAGTGAGGGGGTGGGGGGGCCCTATACTGGAATTTAACCATTTAATTGGATAAGGTGAATGGTTCCAACAGGTTTTCTTTGTGGCACCTTCCAAACGCACGAGCGTTCCCATCTAAAAGGACAAGGGCAGCAGACACATGGGAACACCACCACCTGGAAGTTCCCCTCCAAGCCACTCACCATCCTGACTTGGAACCATATCACCGTTCCTTCACTGTCACTGGGTCAAATTCCAAGAACTCACTCCTGAACAACGCTGTGGGTGTGCCTACACCGCACGGGCTGCAGTGGTTCGTGGCTCACCACCACCTTCTCAAGGACAATTAGGGATATGGACAATAAATGCCAGTCACACACACATCCCATGAATTTTTTTAATATATAAAATTAACTTGTCTTGAGTTCTCTGGAGTTTAGGTGTTTGAAGGGAAGTCTGATCAAGTCGTTTAAAACGATTGAGTGATTTGAAAAGAGTCTATACAGAGAAATTATTTCATGCAGTGGGAGTCAAGAACAAGAGAACAAATATCCTGTCACTTACTCACAGGACTGTGGCCTGATGGTCGTTACAAACAAGACGAATGTGAGAGACTTACAGAGACACTCATTCGCTGCCTGTGAGGATCCACGTGCCCAGGGTCTGTCATGGAAAAATGGTCGACACTTCTCGCAGTCCACGCCAGTCGTGTTGTGCTGACAGTCACACACCAATCTGCCCTGGTCATTGGTCACACACTTGCTGGCATGGCCATTACATTTACACCTGAAAGCACAACCCAGGGAAAATAAGAGCTTGCATTTATATAGCGCCTTTCACCACCTCAGGATGTCCCAAAGCATTTACAGCCAATGAAGTACTTTGTTTGAACTGTAATCACTGGTTAAATGGAGGAAGCTTAGCAGCTAGTTTGCACACAGCAAGATCCCAGAATGTGATAATGACCAGATAATCTATCATAGTGATGTTGGTTGAGGCATAAATATTGGCCAGGACACCGGTGGGAATTCCCCTGCTCTTCTTCAGATCGCTGCCCTGGGGCCTTTCACATCCACCTGTGATGGGAGTCCAGGCCTCAGTCTAACATCTCATCTGAAAAGCAGCGCAGCATTCCCTCAGTGCTGCTTTGGGAGCATCCGTCTGGATTATGGGCTCAAGTCTCTGGAGTGGGTCTTGAACCCACAACCAACAACAACTTATATTGTGGCACCTTCCAAGCCCACGACCTCTATCATCTAGAAGGATAAGGGCTGCGGACACATGGACACATTACCTTAACAAAATAAAAATTCCCAAGGCTCTTCACCGGAGTGTTATAAAACAAAATTTGACACGGAGCCACATAAGGAGATAGAAGGTCAGATGACCAAAAGCTTGTGAGAGGTAGGTTTTTAGGAGTGTTTAAAGTAGGAATGCGATGTAGAAAGGTAGAGAGGTTTAGGGAGGGAATTCCAGAGCATTGGGACCAAGCAACTGAAGACGTGACTGCCAATGGTGGAGCAATGAAAAGCTTCTGACTCCGGGACAAGAGCGCTACCAACTGAGCCATGACTGACAACTGTTTACCGGTCTCCTCTCCTCTTGGCAATAACAAGAGAGACCCCATTTGTGACCCATGGAAAATAAAGTTGTACTAAGGGGAGAACTGGTGGCACAGGAGAGAAAAGGGATGCGACGAGATCTCAAAACGACAAACAGATTTACAACTTCCCTTCACTGAGCGCGGAGAGCTTCTCTCCTCAATACTGGAATCGCTAGGGTTCAGTCCACTGGCCGGAAGCCCACTCACCTGGTTGTCTATGAAGAACTGTCACTGCAATTACTTTGTCCCAATTCCTAGCCTCAGTGCAGATCTACAGGGATACCACTCAACACTCCCAAGCCAAGTGGACCAGAAGGTGACTGGTGTCCCCTCGCCCCACACTTTGTGTGGAAAAACTCTTTTGGAACTTGCACAATTATTAACTGCTAAAAACGAGCGTTAGCTATTAGCAAGAGATGTCACCTCAGGTAACCAAGTCCATCAGTTGGAATCTCATGCCCAGAAAGGGATCACCCACATGACCAACATTTTGCTGCTGATCAATTCCAATGTTTCATTAAAAGGCGATTACAGTCGTTTCAAAACTAAATGGTCATTAAAATCCTTTCTTAAGTCTTAAAAGGTTTGTTAAGAATAAAATCTACACAAATTTACTTAAAGCTCAAGGAAGCTGAAAGGATTCTAATCTCATGTTGTCACCCTGATAGCCGGGAGACTCCCTATAGCCATTCGGCTCTTTAGAAGTTTTGCAGTGCGGGAAAGTTCTAGAAGATCCACGGACCAGACTGTAACGTCCTCAAGGACTTTGGCACCAGCATTTTCTAATTGTCGGAAAACTAGGGACTATGAAAGAGTAGAGAGATTTTGGGATCCAAGAACAGAAATCACAAAAAACTAGAGGACACTAGCAATTACTCACAAAGAGGAGAATGGAAATCTGGAACTCTCTCCCACCATAAAGCCATTGAGGCCAGGGCTCAATTCAAACTTTCAAAACTGAGATTGGTTTTTGGGAAAGGGTATAATGTTTTTATTGGGGAAGGATATAAAGGGTTACAGAATCAAGGCGGGCAAGTGGAGTTAAAATACAGATCAGTCAGGATCTAATCGAATGGCAGGACAGGCTGGAAGGGATGAATGGCCTCCTCCTGATCCTAATAGTCTATCTTCCTATTCCCTTAATCGCTATAATTTCACGTATAGCCTCCGCTATCCTACCCAACCATCCACCCCCACCCTCCCTCATGAAGAGGCATCAAATGCAACAGCATTTTCAATCCCCAAATCTCTCAGGAGACAACACTGAAGGTAAAATGTGCACCATAATAGGACATAGACTTTCCAAGAACACACAGAGAGAAAGAGAAAGAGAGCGCAAGCGATGGAACAAAATGAGAGGAGATTGGTTCCAGCTGTCGTGTATGGAAATCATTTCAATCTCAAATTCAGAATTCTAAGAACCAGATGTTTAACAGCTGTCCAAGAGTCGAGAGGATGCTTCTGACATGAGAGAGGAACATTTTGCTGTTAAGAAGTACCAGAAGCAGTACTCTTAGATCAATATTAGGATAATTTAACCTTTCTTTTTTATAAAGAAAGATTCGCATTTATACAGCGCCTTTCACAATTTCGGGATGTCCCAAAGTGCTTTGCCATGAAATACTTTTGAAGCGCTGTCGCTGTCCCTGTTCTAACACATGTACACAGCAAGATCCCACAAACAGCAATGTGATAATGACCAGTTAATTTGTTTCAGCGATGTTGGTTGAGGGATAAATATTGGCCAAAGACACAGGGAGAACTCCCCTGCTCTTCTTCAAAACAGCAGCATGGGATTTTGTATGTCTAATTGAGAAGGCAGACGGGGTCTCAGTTTAACTTTTCATCTCAAAGTCAGCATCTCCTAACAGTGTAGCAGTCCCTCAGTACTGCACTGGAGAGTCAGCCTTGATTTTTGTGCTCAAGCCCAAGAGTGGGACTTGAACACTCGGCCTCCTGACAAAGATGAGAGTGCTACCAACTGGCACCTCAGTGGACAACAAAAAAAAATAAAAAGACAGACATCATGCGAGAGTGGTTAGGCCCATTAACCCCATGTCGCCTGTAGTCGCGATTTATTCCCATGGCAACTGTGTAAACAAAGATGAGAAGATTTCCCTTGGTTGGTGAACTCAGGAAAACATTCACAGGGGGAAAGTGTTTACTGTTGCACTTCGGTATTGGCCACAGGGGAATTGGCCCTCAGGCCAGATGTAGCAGTTGGGATTGTAAACATTGCTGGGATAAAAAACCCGTGTACGGGGCCGGGATTCTTGATGGGAAGACGTCGGGACATTGGGAGCGTTAGATTTCCTACATTTTGTATCAAAGGGTGTGTTTAATGAGGTGAGGGTCAAGGATCAAAGGGACCCAGGATCGGAGAATTAGCTATAGGGGGCTGGGCTCCGGATGGCTGGTGCCTCACTGACATTCCCTATGATCAGCGTGAATGGGTACAGATCCTGTGGTAAATACTTCAATGGAGAACAGGAATTCATCTGGAAACCAACATTTTCATTCTCTCTCCTGATCTGCTAGTTCTGAATATTCCACTGGTGGGTGGGAGAAGACCCACATCATAGACATCACTGGACAATATCAACATCGCTCTTCATCCTATCCCCCAATAGGAGGTGAACTTATGGCGAGGGTGGGCAAAGGCCAAAGCAAAGAGGAAGATCATTCATAAGTGAGCACCTACCAACAACCTACAAACCCCACTCCCTCCTTTCCTCTACCCACCCACCCTACTCTGCAGTTTGAGGCCCTAATACAGAAGCAGAGGGTTTACAAAGTGCCTTCGCTGATCCATCCCCAGGAACTTCATGTGAGACAGGTTATTGAGACACTGGTTTTTATTTATTCTTTCATGGGGTGTGGGCCTCACTGGCAAGGCCAGCATTTGTTGCTCATCCCCAATTGCCCTTGAGCCCTAGGCCATTACAGAGATCAGTTAAGAGTCAACCACATTGTTGTGGATCTGGAGCCACATGTAGGCCAGACTGGGTAAGGATGGCAGATTTCCTCCCCTAAAGGGCATTAGTGACCCAGATGGGTTTTTCCTAACAATCAGTGATAGTTTATGGTCACCATTACTGAGACCAGTTTTATATTCCACTTCTTATTAATTGAATTTAAATTCCATCAGCTGCCATGATGGGATATGAACCCATGACCCCAGAGCATTAACCCAAGTCTCTGGATCATAGACATCCAGTGACATTACCACTACATCACCATCTCCCCTAAGCCTGCTGGGCCTTCTACAACATGGGCACATTGTGGTATGTGGGCACTCTGCAAAGGGGCTTCCATGTGGCAGAATTGCCAACTTTCCTTCCACTTCAAGCTTGGAAACAGATGAAGAACAAGATGCATATTCCCGACAGCGAAGTGGGGCCTTTAGGTAGGATGTCAACAGGTTGATATCGACAACACGGCAATGAGCTTATTAACCTGCAGCCCCATCACTCGATTACTGTGAGGCCTTAAAAGGGATTCAAAATGTTTTGTTTGTGTCAGTGCCTGCAGTCAACGGAGCTTTAAAGGATGTTTGTGACGGTGGCTTGGGTCACATGGCTGCTTTGATGTGGTCAAAATGATCTGTACTGAGAGAAAGAAAGAAAGAGGGAGAGAGAGAGAACAGAGGAAGTGAAGGAGAGAGAGAGGAAAAAATAGTGAAAGAGAGAAGGAAATAATGAGAGACAAAGGGAGACAGACACTGCAAAAGAGAGTGACAGAAAAAAGAGAGACAGAGAAGGACACAGTCAGATAGCAAGAGAGAGATAGAAATAGAGATCAGGGAGGGAAATGCAAAGAAAGACAGGGACACAGTGATAGAGAAATAGAGAGAGGGACAGAGATTGAGAAAGACAGCAAAAGTGAGCCCAAGATGCAGGAAAAAAGAGATTGACTCACTGTTGTTATGGCACAGAAGGAGGCCATTTGGGCCATTTGACTGATAGATAAGATAGAGAGAGATAGACCTGTCTTTATATAGCACTTTCACAACCACTGCATGTCTTAAAACTCTTTACAGTCAATTACTTTTTGAAGTTCTGTTGTAATAAAGGACACACAGAGGCCAGCAAGACCTGGACAATATCCAGGCTTGGGCTGACAAGTAGCAAGTAACATTCATGCCACACAAATGCGAGGCAATGACCATCTCCAGAAAGAGAATCTAACCATCGCCCCTTGATGTTCAATGGCATTACAATCACTGAATCTCCCACTACAAGATGCATGGCAGGGACTCACCAAGTCTCCTTGGACAGCACCTTCCATAAGACCATAAGACAAAGGAGCAGAAATTAGGCCATTCGGCCCATCGAGTCTGCTCCACCATTCAATCATGGCTGATAAGTTTCTCAACTCCATTCTCCCACCTTCTCCCCGTAACCTTTGATCCCCTTACCAATCAAGAACCTATCTATCTCGGTCTTAAATACACTCAATGACCTGGCCTCCACAGCCTTCTGTGGCAATAAATTCCATAGATTCACCACCCTCTGGCTAAAGAGGTTTATCCTCATCTCTGTTCTAAAAGGTCTTCCCTTTACTCTGAGGCTGTGCCCTCGGGTCCTAGTCTCTCCTACTAATGGAAACATCTTCCCCATGTCCACTCTATCCAGGCCTTTCAGTATTCTGTAAGTTTCAATCAGATACCCCCTCATCCTTCTAAACTCCATCGAGTATAGACCCAGAGCCCTCAAACGTTCCTCATATGTTAAGCCTTTCATTCCTGGGATCGTTCTTATGAACCTCCTCTGGACCCTCTCCAGGGCCAGAACATCCTTCCTGAGATACGGGGCCCAAAATTACTCACAATATTCTAAATGTGGTCTGACCAGAGCCTTATAAAGCCTCAGCAGCACATTCGTGCTTTTATATTCTAGTCCTCTCGAAATAAATACCAACATTGCATTTGCCTTCCTAACTACCGACTCAACCTGCAAGTTAACCCATCTTTATTAGGATGTATATCCTTGGATATTTAGCTCCCAGTCCTGATCCCCTTGCAGCCATGTCTCCGTGATGCCCACCACATCATACCTGCCAATTTCAATCTGCGCCACAAGCTCATTTACTTTATTTCGTATACTGCGTACATTCAGATACAACACCTTCAGTCCTGTATTTCCCGTCCCCTTTCTCATTGTCATCCCTTTATCTGATGTGCTTGAAGTTAGATTCCTAGCCCTTTCCAAACACTCTGTCCTATTTTGTGTTCTGGGGACTTTAATAGCCTCTCCTGGGCTCTCCTTTCTTTTCAGTTCTTTCATAATTTTCCATGAAGTTGGATCTATCTCCCCACACGTTAACCTGCTGTTTTGTTTCCCATTAGTCATACTTCTTGGAGTTTTACCCTTCCCTCCCCCCGCCCGACTTTCTAGTTTAAAGTCTTGTTGACCACCCTATTTACCCTTTTCACTAGAACATTGGTCCCAGATCAGTTCAGGTGGAGACCATCCCAATGGTACAGATCCCTCCTGTTCCAATACTGATGCCAGTGCCCCACGAAATGGAACCCCTCTTTCCCGCACCACTCCTTTAGCCACGTGTTTACTTCCCTTATTCTCGCGTCCCTATGCCAATTTGCACGTGGCTCGGGTAGTAATCCGGAGATTATAACCCTTGAGGACTTGTTCTTTAATTTAGTTCCTAGTTCCTGATAATCCCCAAACAGGTCCTCTTTCCTAGTCTTACCTATGTTATTTGTCCCGACGTGGACCACAACAACTGGATCCTCCCCCTCCCTCTCCAATATCCTTTCAAGCAGGTCAGAGATGTCCCTCACCCTGGCACTGAGCAGGCAACATACCATGCGGGACTCTTGATCCTGCTTACAAAGGAAGCTATCAATTCCCCCAATTATAGAATTCCCTACAACTACCACTTGTCTTTTTGCTCCCCCATCTTGAATGGCCTCCTGTGCCACGGTGCCGTGGTCAGCTGGCTCATCCTCCCTACAGCCCTGTTCCTCATCCACACAGGGAGCAAGTACCTCGTACCTGTTGGACAAGGTCAAGAGCTGAGGCTCCTCTGTTCCTGAACACAGGATCCCTCTACCTGCCTCACTTGCAGTCACACCCTGCTGACCCTGACCACTGACCGAACTGGAGGTACTTAATCTACCGGGTGTGACCGCCTCCTGAAACAAAGCGTCCAGGTAACTCTCACCCTCCCGGATGTGCCGCAGCGTCTGGAGCTTGGACTCCAGCTCATCAATTCTGAGCCGGAGTTCCTCCAGCAACCAACACTTGCTGCAGATGTGGTCACTGCAGCTTGCAATGGGATCTGCCATCTCCCACATCATACAGCTACAGGACATCACCTGCCCAGCCAACTCAACTTAGATAATTAATTTATTAATTAGCTTTGCAGTGTTTTTTTTTCAAATTTGTTGCAGATTTCCTAACAACCAATCAGGTCACAGCTTTCCTGTGATGTCACTTTTTCAGTTTTGGCTTCAGTTACTCTGTGCCACGAGGTCACCGCTCCAGTGCTCTTCCCTCCGAGTCTGCTCCCTGGAGACAAGGCCGCGAATCCCCAAGGTAAGCTAGATTTATACTCACCGCTCCGATGCTCCTCCCTCTGAGTCTGCTCCCAGGATTTACTCACCAATCAGCTGCTTTTTCTTTAAAATCCATTTTCAGAAGTGTGTCCCTCGCAGGTCTGGTGCACTCCTGAAGGCACTGCCTCTTCCTCGCTCTCTTTTTTTTTTAGGTTTGAGGAGGAGGGAGGGATGGAAACACTACAGCAATGTAATGTTTGGGGCTATTCCGTTCTTTGACAGTGGGTCCTCCTCAATTCCCTCCTGAGTCGCGGTGTCTGCGGTGACTTCTCCCAGAATGCTTCAGTCACTTCTCACCAGCACCCTCTGTTTGATGCTCTTCCTCCTGTTGAGTGCAAGAGTCCTTCTCCTCAATTCCCTCCTGAGTCCAACAACTGCTATCACCCAGAGGGACAAGGGCAGCATATGCTAGGGAACGCCACCGCCTGGAAGTTCCCCTCCAATCCACACAGCATTCTGACTTGGAAATATATCGCCGTTCCTTCACTGTCGCTGGGTCAAAATCCTGGAACTCCCTCCCTAACAGCGCTGTGGGTGTACCCACACCACATGAACTGCAGCGGTTCAAGAAGGCAGCTCACCACCACCTTCTCAAGTGCAAGTAGGGATGGGCAATAAATGCTGGCCCAGCCAACGATGCCTACATCCCATGAGTGAATAATAAAAAAAAGCCCACAAACAGCAATGGGATAATGCCCCAATAATCTGTAGGGGTAAATATGGGGTTAATTGCCCTGTTCTTCTTCAAAGTAGTACCACAGGATCTTGTACATCTACCTGAGCAGGCAGACGGGGCCTTAGTTTAATGTTGTATCCGAAAGACAGCACTTCCAACAGCTCAACACTCCCTCGTTACTGCGCCAGAGTGTCAACCTTGACATATGTGAGATGAGTGACATGAGTCATGAGACATGACGTGAGACTTCAACCTGGAACTTTGTGACTCAGAGGTGAGAAGAGAGACCGAGAGAGAGTGAGCATGAAAGCGAGCGAGTGAGCAAGCGAGTGAAAGGAGACCAAGTGCCCACCCAGCCACCGGTAGGTGCTGTTTCCATAGGATTACATAGGCTATATGGCACAGAAAGAGGCCATTCAGCCCAACCAGTCCATTCTGCTCCATTCACACCTCCTCCCATCTTTCTTCATTTCACCCTATCAGCATATTGTTTGATTCCTTTCATCCTCATGTGCTTATTGAGCTTCCCCTTATTTGTATCTATACTATTCAGCTCAAATACTTCTTATGATGCCAGTCCCACATTCTCACTACTCTCTGGGTACAGAGCTTTCTCCTGAATTCCCAATTGGATTTATTAGTGATATTTATGGCCACTAGTTTTGGTCTCCCTCCTCCCTCATAAGTAGAAACATCTTCTCCATGTCTACCCTGTCAAACCCTTTCATAATCTTAATGACCTCTATCAGGTCACCCCTCAGCTTTCTCTTTTCTAGAGGAAAGAGTCTGTTCAGTCTTTCCCAATAGTTACAACCTCTCAGTTCTGGTATCATTCCAGTGAATTTATGACAGTAATGTTAGTGTCCATTTCTATGAGTGAATTCATTGAGCATCATTCACACTGAAGGTGGAAAGGAGGCTCGGATTAGATCATTCAGCAGATCTAAAGATCAGGTAAAACCATTTGTCTTTAGTTGTCTGGGCCCTAACCTCTGGAATTTCCTCCCTAAAAGCTTTCCAACTCTCCTTCCTCCTTTAAGTCGCTGTCATGAAGCTATTACTGTATATAATATTATTGGAAAAGATTTTTTCTTTTAAAATAGAGGTTTAGTCTGTGGGTGTGTCTAAATTGGATTAAAACCAGCTAGTCTGGGTGCTCTGATGTGTACTAGTTTTGATATGTAAGAGAGATAGGGTATATTTGCATTTTTTGAATAGAACATTCAAGAAGTGGGGTGAAAACTGACACCTTTCTAGCAGCTACCAAGCAATATGCTTATATTACTAATAAAATTGGTACTATGAAAGGGGTTAGAGAGGATTAGTTCAGAGGTTGGTGATACAATGAGGGTTTACATTTAATGGTCAGTGGTAGGTATAACTTGAGCAGTTTTCGGGTGTGCAAAGCAGAGGCAATGTAAGATCAAAGCAGCTGTAAGCCTCCAACTATCTCCGCAGGAACCAAAGTGAATAGAACCTCATTTTGAATTCGTAAGGTGAAAATGCTTTGTCTGGTGTTCGGTTAAGTCTATGGGCTACTGTTGCCATTAATGGAGATTAGTTTGGGAATTTGTTAAAAGTTATGATAGTAGTAATTTGTAGCCATCTGTATGTATATTTTAACCTGTGTAAATTAATAAAATGTTTCATTTAGTTTAATATAAAACCTCGACAACTGGTGGTCTGATTCCTGAATTTAGAGCTGCATCTCAAACATGCCACTTAAAATTATAGGTTATGACAGTTGTTTAAAGTTTCCCTCTGGGATTTTTAAATAACTCAGCTGCACCAACTGCATCGATCATAGCAACGCCCCTTAAAAACTACCTCTCTGACCAAGCTTTCGGTCACCTGTCATAATATCTCCTTAGTGTCAAATTTTGTTTGATAATCACTCCTGTGAAATGTCTTGGGATCTTTTACGATGTTAAAGGAGCTATATAAATGCAAGTTGTTGTTATGGATGAACCCAGGTGACAATGATAATTACCTGCCGCCCACAGATAGGTCAGAGATGGCGTAATAATAGGAGCGCAGTACGCGGTGGTCCTTGAAGATATCGTCTCCAAAGGTGTTCAATCTCGTTAAGGAAATCAGCAGATCAGTGGCCGTCACCCAGTCCTTAACAGAACAAATACATAATATTAGAGCAAGGGAAGGAGAGAGAGAGTGAGAGAGAGAGAGGGGAGAAAGAGAGGGAGGGAGGGAAGCGGAGAGAGAGAGAAAGAAGGAAGGGGGAAGGAGTGAGGGAGGGTAGAAGGGGAGAGAGAGGGTGGGAAAGGGAGAGAGAGAGCGAGAGTGGAGAGAGGGAGTGAGGGAGCAAGAAAGGGTGGAAGGGGAGAGAGAGTGAGGGAAGGGGAGAGGGAAAGAGCAAGAGATAAAGAGTGAGGGGGCAAATAAAGGAAGGGAGGGGAGACAGGGGAGAAAGAGGGAGGGGAGAAAGAGAGAGGGACAGAGGGGAGAGAGAGGGAGAAAGAGTGAGAGGGGGCAAATAGAGGAAGGGAGGGGAGACAGAAAGCGAGGGAGAGAGGGAGGGAGGGGAGAAAGAGAGAGAGATGGGGAGAGAGGGGGAGGGAAGAAAAAGAGAGGGAGAGAAGAAAGAGAAAGATTGAGGGGGGAGAGAGGCAGAGGGAGAAAGAGAGGGGAGAAAGACAGGGGGAAGAGGAGAGAAAGGGAGGGAAGGGGATTTATGGGAGGGAGGCAGAGAGAGAGGAAGGGAAGATGGAGAAAGAGAGACTGAGAAAGTGAGGGAGGGGAGAAAGAGAGAGGGGGGAAGGGGGGATGGAGCAGGAGGGAAGGAGACAGAGGGCATAAAGGGATAAATCATGGCAGGAGTGCTCAAAGCCGTGATGTGCTCCTTGTGCTCCATGTGGGAAGCTGGGAACATTTCCAGTGCCCGGGACCAGCATGTGTGCAGGAAGTGTATCCAGCTGCAGCTCCTGGAAGCTCGGGTTTCAGAGCTGGAACGGCGGCTGGGGACACTGCGGAGCATCCGCGAGTCTGAGAGCACTGTGGATAGCACATTTAGAGAGGTGGTCACACTGCAGCTGAAGGGACTTGAGGAAGGAAGGGAATGGGTGACCACCAGGCAGTCCAAGAGAAATAGGCAGGTAGTTCAAGAGTGCCCTGGGGTCCCGCTCGCAAATCGGTATTCCATTTTGGAGGCTGATGAGGGCAATGGTTCCTCCAGGGAGTGCCGACAGAGTCAAGCTTCTGGCACCACAAGCAGCCTGTCTGTACAGGAGGGGAGGAAGAGCAATAGTAATAGGGGATTCTATAGTCAGGGGAACAGATAGGCGCTACTGTGGCCATCAGTGTGACTCCAGGATGGTGTGTTGCCTTCCTGGTGCCAGGCTCCGGGATGTCACTGAACGGCTGCAGGGCATCCTGAAGGGGGAGGGTGATAAGGCAGAGGTCATGGTACATGTTGGTACCAATGACATAATGAGGGATGAGGTCTTGCACCAAGAATTCAGGGAGTTAGGCAGTAGACTAAAAAGCAGGTCCTCTCGGGTTGTAATCTCTGGATTACTCCCAGTGCCACGTGCTAGCAAGCTCAGAAATAGGAGAATAGCGCAGATGAATACGTGGCTTAAGAGTTGGTGCAGGAGGAAGGGTTTTAGATTCCTGGATCACTGGGACTGTTTCTGGGGAAGGTGGGACCTGTACAAGCAGGACGGTCTACATCTGAACCAGAGCAGGACTAACATCCTTGCGGACGGGTTTGCTAGTGCTGTTGGGAGGAGTTTAAACTAATTTGGCAGGGGGAGGGGACACAGAATGTTAGCAAAATAGGGACACATCATAATACAGTAAAACAATCAAGTCAGATGTACAGCTGCAATAAGCTTCAAGGGAGTAAGGCAAGGCTGGATGGCCTCTACTTTAATGCCAGGAATATTACAGGTACAATGGATGAATTAAGGGTGAGGATTGACACATGGAATTGTGATATAGTAGCCATCACAGAGATGTGGTTGAGGGAGGGACAGGATTGGCAGCTCAACATTCCTGGATATAAAATCTTCAGGCGAGACAGGGGAGGGGTTAAAAGAGGAGGAGGCATTGCATTATTAGCTAAGGAGTCCGTTACTGCAGTAAGGAGAGATAATATCTTGGAGGGGGCATCGAATGAAGCTTTGTGGGTCGAGCTTAGGAATAAAAAAGAGGCAACCACATTGTTAGGTGTTTATTATAGATCCCCAGATAGTCAGCAGGAAACTGAGGAGCAAATATGTGCACAATTTGTGGAGGTGTGTAAAAACAATAACAATAGGGTAATTATATTAGGCGATTTCAACTTTCCCATCATTAATTGGGATAGACATAGTGTTAAGGGCTTGGATGGAGTGGGTTTCTTGAAATGTGTAGAGGAGAACTTTTTAGGTCAATATGTAGAGGGTCCAACAAGAGACAGTGCACTGCTGGACCTAATTCTGGGGAATGAAGCCGGACAGGTGGCTGAGGTGGTGGTGGGCAAGCATTTTAGTGATAGCGACCACAACATGGTACAGTTTAAGTTTGTTATGGACAAAGAAATCAACAAGTTGCAAAAAAATGTTTTGGATTGGGTGAGAGTGGATTTTAGTAAAATAAGGCAGGATCTGGCCAAGGTAAACTGGGAACAGCAACTTGTGGGGAAATCTACAAAAGAGCAGTGGGGGTGTTCAAAAAGGAAATGGGGAGGGTACAGGCTCAACATGTTCCCGCTAGGGTGATAGGAAGGAGCAACAAGCCCAGAGAACCATGGATGACCAGAGATATTCAGGTTATGATGAGAAGGAAAAGAGAGGCTTTTAGCAGGTACAAGGTGAGCAAATCAGCGGAGGCATTAGTGGAGTACAGAAAGTGCAGGGTGGAACTTAAGAAAGCAATTAGGAGAGCAAAGAGGGGATATGAGAAAGCTCTGGCTGGTAAAAGTAGGGAAAATCTCAAGATATTATATAAGTGTATCAGTGGGAAGAGGATAACCAGGGAAAGAGTAGGGCCCATAAGGGACCAAGGGGGCAATCTATGGGTGGAGCCAGAGGACATTGCTAGAGTGTTGAATGAATACTTCACGTCCGTCTTCACCCAAGAGAATGAGGATGAAGGTATCCAACTCGGGGAGAGAGACTGCGAGGTTCTTAAGCTAATTGATATAGGGAGTGACAAGGTATTGGAGGTGTTGGCAGGCTTAAAAGTGGACAAATCTCCAGGTCCGGGTGATTTTTGTCTCAGACTGCTGAGGGAGGCAAGGGAGGAGATCGCAGGGGCTCTGACCCAAATTTTTAATTCCTCTCTGGCCATGGGGGAGGTGCCAGAGGACTGGAGAACAGCTAATGTGGTTCCGCTATTTAAGAAGGGTTGTAGAGATAAGCCATGGAACTACAGACTAGTGAGTCTCAAATCAGTGGTAGGGAAACTATTGGAGAAAGTTCAGAAGGAGAGAATCTATCTCCACTTGGAGAGGCAAGGCTTGATCAGGGATAGTCAGCATGGCTTTGTCAGAGGGAGGTCATGCCTAATAAATTTGATTGAATTTTTTGAGGAGATGACCAGGTGTGTAGATGAGGGTAGTGCAGTTGATGTAGTTTATATGGATTTCAGCAAAGCCTTTGACAAGGTCCCACATGGGAGACTTACAAAGAAGGCAAATGCACATGGGATACAGGGTAATTTGTAACGTGGTTTCAAAATTGGCTTAGTTGTAGGAGACAGAGGGTGATGACTGAAGGATGCTTTAGTGACTGGAAGCCAGTGTCCAGTGGTGTACCACAGGGATCTGCGCTGGGTCCCCTATTATTTGTAATTTATATAAACGACATAGATGACTATGTGGGGGGTAGGATTAGTAAGTTTGCGGATGACACAAAGATTGGCTGGGTGGTTAACAGTGAGGTTGAGTGTCTTGGGCTACAGGAAGATATAGATGGGATGGTCAAATGGGAAGATAAGTGGCAAATGGAATTTAACCCTGAAAAGTGTGAGGTGATACACTTTGGAAGGAGTAATTTGACAAGGAAGTATTCAATGAACGGCATGACACTAGGAAGTTCTGAGGAACAAAAGGACCTTGGCGTGTGTGTCCATAGATCTCTGAAGGCAGAGGGGCACGTTAGTGGGATGGTGAAAAAGGCATATGGGACACTTGCCTTTATCAATCGAGGCATAGATTACAAAAGTAGGGAGGTCATGTTGGAGTTGTATAGAACCTTGGTGAGGCCACAGCTGGAGTACTGTGTGCATTCTGGTCGCCACATTATAGGAAGGATGTGATTGCACTGGAGGAGGGTGCAGAGGAGATTCATCAGGATGTTGCCTGGGATGAAACATTTAAGTTATGAAGAGAGGTTGGATAGACTTGGTTTGTTTTCGTTGGAGCAGAGAAGACTGAGGGGCAGCCTGATCGAGGTGTACAAGATTATGAGGGGCATGGACAGGGTGGATAGGGATCAGCTGTTCCCTTTAGTTGAAGGGTCAGTCACAAGGGGGCATAAGTTCAAGGTGAGGGGCAGGAGGTTTAGGGGGGATGTGAGGAAAAACTTTTTTACCCAGAGGGTGGTGATGGTCTGGAATGCACTGCCTGGGAGGGTGGTGGAGGCGGGTTGCCTCACATCCTTTAAAAAGTACCTGGATGAGCACTTGGAACGTCATAACATTCAAGGCTATGGGCCAAGTGCTGGTAAATGGGGTTAGGTAGGTAGGTCAGGTGTTTCTCACGTGTCGGTGCAGACTCGATGGGCCGAAGGGCCTCTTCTGCACCGTGATTCTGTGAGGGCAGGAAGGGGAAAGAGTGAGGGGGGAGGAGAGGTGGGAGGGGAGAAAGAAAGAGAGAGAGAGGGAGTAAGGGAGATAGAGGAGCAGAGTGAGAGTGAAAAAGAAAGGAGAGATTGAGGCAGAGGATGAGCAAGAAAATAGAGAAAGTGACAAAGATGGAAAACGAGACCAGGGAAATGAAACTGCAGCAAAGCTCAGAGGCCATCCTGAGTTTGGTCTCAGCTCTAAGGACACGGAGTAAATCACCAATTCAATCCCAAAAGAATAACACAGCAGGGAAGGTCCTTCAGTGGCCCCTGGAGAGGGGAGGGCAGGGAGTACAGGGTCTTAATCATACATACAGGGCCAGGGGCTGGTGAGTGGGGTTGTGGGGTGTTGGGCTCCTGTTCGCCCAGTGGTCCCCGGGAAGGGCTATCATTTGTAGCGTCTCCACTCCTGGGTGGACGGACATTCACACAGCCTCACCCCTTCATTTGTACAGTCTGTAGACATTCCCACAGAAACATTCTGTACACACTGAAGCTGTTAGACCGCCAATAAAAACAAATAATGAAATGAAGAATTCTGTTTTATTTTCAAAATGAGACCAAGAAGTCAGGTCACGACCCCATGTCCCTCTTTCAGTCTGCGGGTGGGTGCGCAGTGTTGCCAACCCTCCAGGAATTGGCATGGTGCCTCCGAGTATTGAAGATTAATCCCCAGGAATCTTAAGGAAAGACATAGTTGCCCCAGAGGGAGTTCAATGAAAGTTCACCAGACTAGTTCCCGGGATGAGGGAATTGGCCTATGAGGAGAGATTGAGTGGACCAGGCCTACTCCCTGGAGTTTAGAAGACTGAGAGATGATCTTATTAAAACAGATTAAATTCTCAGGGGGCTCGACAGAGAAGATGCTGAGAAAATGCTTCCCCCTGGCTGGGGAATCGAGAACACCAGGTCACAGTCTCCGGATGAGAGGTCGTCAATTTAGGACTGAGATGTGGAGAAATTTCTTCACTCAGAGGGTCGTGAATCTTTGGAATTCTCTATCCTAGAGAGCTGTGGATGTTCAGTCATTGAGTACTTACAAGACCGAGGTCGATAGATTTTTGGGTACCAAGGGAATTAAGGGATATGGGGATAATGTGAGATAGTGGATTTGAGGTCGAAGATCAGCCATGATCTTGCTGAATAGTGGAGCAGGTTCAAAGGGGCCGAATGGCCTACTCCAGCTATTTCTTATGTTCTTATGAATTGCTGCGAGTAAAAAAAAACCCAAGAAAAATCGTGTGAGTAATTAAAAACTTTTAAAAAATTTTCATTTAACTCTTTCATTTCTTAGTTATTGGATATTGAGGATATGTTTGACTGACAGTCACACATCATCCAATCAAGGGAAGATGTCTCAAAGTACTTTACAGCCAGTTAAGTACTTCTGAAGTGTCGGCACTTCAAATGCAGCAAACACAGCAGCCAATATGTACAAAGCAAGATCCCACAAATGCCAAAGAGCCAGATAACCAGATAATCTGTTTTATTTTAAGTGATGTTGGTCGAGTGATAAATACTGGCCTGGACGTTGGGGAGAACTCCTCTGCTCTTTTTTGAAATAGGGCCAAGGGATCTTTCACACCCACCTGAGAGAGCAGAAAGGCCATGCTTTAACATTTCATCCAAAAGACAGCACCTTCGACAGTGCAGCACTCCCTCAGTACTGCACTGGAGTGTCAGTCTGAATTTTGAGCTCAGGTTTCTGGAGTGGGTCTCAAACACACAACCTTCTGACCCAGAGGCCAGAGTGTTCCCAACTAAGTTTTGATTTTGGCCAGTGGTGAGGGGAGGTAGGCCAAGAATCATAGTGTAGTGCAAAACTGGGGTAATTTGCTGATCAGGAGTCCGGGTTTCCACATGAACCAGATGGTAAAACCCTGTGGAGAGATGATAATCAGCACAAAGAGACCCAAGGACGTAGTACTTCCTTTGAGCTCTGTCCCATATGGCACAAACACAGTGGCTATGGGAAGGTACCAACACTCCTGGATATCTTCCATTTGCCACAACTCAAAAAATCTGCCAAATTTGTTAACAAGTAACTGAGCCAGCAGGTTGAGTGAGAAGTGTGTGTGCTGCTCCTGCGCGATCAGCTGTTGTATGATGGTTGCGCAAGGGCAGTCAGCACTGTGACCCTCAAACTGAGGAGGTCAAAGTGCAGTGGTAAGCGTAACCTTAATTATTTCCCAGCTCCCCAGTCTGAAATGTGTCTTGAAGAGTCATTGGTGTCTCCTCGTGGTCAAAGGGCTTAATTGTGGTAACTGTATCTCGAGCCAATCTCAACACAATTCCTCCAGAAGTCTGCAGCACTAATTGGCCAACATCAATCAGGAAGTGCCTCCAGAGGAAATGAGAAGGTTGATGCTGCGGATTACAGCATGCTTCTCTATGACAGAGCTAGGGTGTGTTATTAACTGGTGGGGGGGGGGGGGGGTGGAAAGAAACCATCCCATATACTCCCTCTCACGCACACACAGAAAAATGCAGCTGTCGCCTCTCAGGAGAGCTTGGGGTTGCAAGAGCTGCTCATTAACGGAACTTGCATAATCAGAACACCACACTCTCCCTGTGTAAGTGTGCGTGAGTGTGGAAGTCTGTGTGTACCTACCTGTGAACATTGGGTGTATATTTACATATTTAACCCACACTGTTCCTCCTTTAAGACTGTATGATGGGGACAGTGTAGAGGGAGCTTTACTCTGTATCTAACCCCGTGCTGTACCTGCCCTGGGAGTGTTTGATGGGGACAGTGTAGAGGGAGCTTTACTCTGTATCTAACCCCGTGCTGTACCTGTCCTGGGAGTGTTTGATGGGGACAGTGTAGAGGGAGCTTTACTCTGTATCTAACCCCGTGCTGTACCTGTCCTGGGAGTGTTTGATGGGGACAGTGTAGAGGGAACTTTACTCTGTATCTAACCCCATGCTATCCCTGTCCTGGGAGTGTTTGATGGGGACAGTGTAGAGGGAGCTTTACTCTGTATCTAACCCCGTGCTATCCCTGTTCTGGGAGTGTTTGATGGGGACAGTGTAGAGGGAGCTTTACTCTGTATCTAACCCCGTGTTATCCCTGTCCTGGGAGTGTTTGATGGGGACAGTGTAGAGGGAGCTTTACTCTGTATCTAACCCCGTGCTGTACCTGTGCTGGGAGTATTTGATGGGGACAGTGTAGAGGGAGCTTTACTCTGTATCTAACTCCATGCTGTACCTGTCCTGGGAGTGTTTGATGGGGACAGTGTAGAGGGAGCTTTACTCTGTATCTAACCCCGTGCTGTACCTGTGCTGGGAGTGTTTGATGGGGACAGTGTAGAGGGAGCTTTACTCTGTATCTAACCCCGTGCTGTACCTGTGCTGGGAGTGTTTGATGAGGACAGTGTAGAGGGCGTTTTGCTTTGTAACTAGGGGTTATATCTGTGTATTGAATACTGACCAAAGAGTGCATGATACTAATGCTCGGGTTTTAAAATGGTGATTACATCATTCTCCAAGCTGCGACATCCACCATAACTTTGTGAGGGCTAAGTAAAATGGGAAAAAAAAGTCTTGGATTTATATAGTGGGGAGAATTTTTGGCTCAGCGAGCGGGGGCGGGTCCCGCTCACCGAGATGTAAAATGACGTGGGGTGACGTCGGGCGTGCGTCTCGTCGTCGCCACGTGTCATTTAGATTTTCAGCTCAGCGAGCGTGCAGCCAACTCAGCTGCGCCCCCACCAAACTTTCAAAGGCCCGTTAAGGCCATTAATTAACTAATTAACCCTATTGAGAAAGCTGCCCGTCCAACCTTAAGGTTGGCGGGGGGCAGGCGAAGAGCCCAGGCGGCATTCGCATTTTTCATAAAACCTCAACCACGGGCGGGATGAAGTTTCATGAATGTTTTTGAAATCTTGGAAAAAATTTGAATAAAATTAATGAACATGTCCCAGCTCATGTGACAGTTTCACATGAGAGGACATGGTCTAAAGATTTTTTTTCTCCTTTATTAAACTTTAGAAACTTTAAACGAATCTCCCTGAGGCAGCTTTGTACCTCGGGGAGATTTCTGTGCTCTTTCTTGCTCGTACGCACCCCCGACTCAGGGAAGCACCCCCCCCCCCCACCGCCCACATAGGGAGTGCACAGCGTTTACAGGCGCACGGCATGCTGGGAGGGCCTTAATTGGCCCGCCCACATAAAACGGCGGCACTGACCCGATTGGGGGTCCCCGCACAACGCCCCCTGATGGGGTGAAAATTCTACCCCGCGTCTTTCACAATTTCAGGACATCTCAAAGCACCTTACAGCTAATGCTATTTTTTTCAAGTGTAGTCACTGCTGTAGCGTAGGAAACACGGCAGCCAACTTGCACAGCAAGCTCCCACAAACAGCAATGTGGTAATGACCAGATTATCTGTTTTTTGAGTGATGTTGACTGAGGGATAAATATTGGCCAGGACACTGGAGAGAACTCCCATGCTCTCCTTCGAAATAATGCCCCCTGGATCTTTTACGTCAGAGTGAAGATGGGGCCCGGTTTTAACATCTCATCTGAAAGACGGCACCTCTGGCAGTGTAGCACTTCCTCGGTACTCTCGCCTGCATTTTATGCTCAAGTGTCTGGGCTGAGAACTTGAACCCACGACCTTCTGCCTCAGAGAGTAACTTACTGAGCCACAGACGATACCCAAAGTATTGAGGACCCGAGTAACGCAGGTTTCCCCTGTGGGTGGGGGCGGTGGAGTTGGGGAGCGGTGTTTAGTTACCTGCAGCATGGGGCTGGTGTCGAAGCTGTACGCACTGGGTCTCCCCTCCAAGGTGGAAAAGGCCACATTCCCTCCAGTCAGCGGGGAGATGTCACTGAACTCGTCAGTGCAGAACGGCACCCGCTCCTCGACCCCCAACCGCAGGAAGCTCCCGGTCGAATAGCCATATGTCTGGCGGCATGAGGCGCTGTAATACTGGTAAGGAGTCCAGGGGGCGCCCTCCTGTGTCCTCTTATAGATGGCAAAACTCTCCGGCCTGCTGGTGTGAAACTTCAGTCGGATGTAGGTGATCTCGAATGACTTTCCTAAAGCAAGAGTGAGAGGTTATGTAGACATAGCTCGATATTTAGCTCAAAGACATTGACAGGTGGCCTGCAATCTCGATGGCACGTGCCCATGTGTTGGGTGTCACAACCTCCATTACGCCAGGCAGTGCGCTGCCCACTTTACTGGATCAGACTTCTGCATTAGCACCTGGAGGGCAAGCCAGAAGTATTTCCAATCCTGAAATATTTTAAATTCAAATTCTCATGTTCAAGTCCCTCCATGGCCTCGCCCCTCCCTATCCCTCTAGCCTCCTCCAGCCCCACAACCCCAATGAACTATCTGCATTCCTCCAGTTGTTCCTCGATTTTAATTGTTCCACCATTGGTTGGCTGTGCCTTCAGCTGCCTGGGGGCCTAAGCTTTTGGAATTCTATCCCTAAACATAACCAGTGTCAGTGGACTTGCCAAGCCTGGTTCAGAAGATGACACTGAGATTAGGATGATTTGGTGGCGACTGTTTACTACTTGTCACAGAGCTTACTTCTCCACTCTAACCCCAGACAGCCAGTGCTGGCTGACTCTTCTTTATATACACGTCTAACTGTAATTAACTAATCACTACCCAACACCTATTCATCTTCTTACAAATTACCGGGTATTTAACATCCATCGACTGAACCTATTAGCCAGGTTAAAACCCACCTCTTTGACCAGGGTTTTGCTCACCTGTCTCTAATATCTCCTCATAATATCGACCTCAGGGGATCCCAAAGCACATGATAGCCAATGAAGTACTGTTAAAGTGTAGTCACTGCTGTAATGTGAGAAATGTGACAGTGAATTTGCACAGGGGAAGCTCCCGTAAACAGCAATGTGATGGAGACCAGATTATCTGACTTTTGTAACATTGGCTGAGGGGTAAATATTGGCCAAGACACCGGGGAGAACCATCTCCCTCCCCCACCACCACCACCCTCCCCCTGCCCCTTCCCTTCATCAAAATAGTGCCATGGGATCTTTTTAACCTGAGGGCAGACAGGGCCTAAATTTAGGGTCTCTAGAGAAAAGCAACACCTGTGACAGCACAGTACTGCACGGAAGTATCAGCCTGGAATTTATACTCAGGAGTAAGACTTGAACCCACAACTTTCCTGACTCAGAAGGTAAGAGCACTGCCCTCTGAGCCACCAATTATCTCATCATGTTCAATACCTTTACTAATTCAGCTCTGAAGCTTGAAGAACACAGTCTTAATTACTCAGCTCACTCATCAATAACCCTTTCACTGTTAATCACACAGGGAATTATCCCAAGTGAGAAATGTGGCCAAATCAATGATAATAACTGAGTTCAGCTGCAATGACAGAATGCAACACTCAACAGTGATCATACAGAGTGGCACAGATTGTCAATCGGGGCTCCCTCAAAGGGTCGCTGTCTGGGCAATAAGGGGTCATTAATAGACAGCCATGGATACATTGTAAAAGGGGTGGGTGCATTATTAGGCTTTGTTTTATGTTAAAACCCCAAAACGGGCAATTTCTGATTGAGATTTGAACTGAGTGACCTTTCCTCATAGTGCTTCTGGCACAGTCATTCTGAGCAAACCTCCTACACAGTCTGTCTGCTTAAATGTCACAGGCACATGAAATGAATATGAAGTGTGTGGGATCTCTCCATTGTCTTTTAATTCATTCTGCATGTGGAATCAATCAGGTATCATCTACAGGAGTTGGCCAGTTTTATCTGTATTCTTCCCCGATATTTCACGCATTTAATACTTTCAATCCCAAAAAATTTAGCCAAACACAGAAAAACTAATTCAACGGTTTATCCTGGAGGTGGGATTAATTTGGAATGAACAGTCACACCAGGTTGCTTTCTTGCAACTCCTAGAGGTCAGTGTCAGGGCAGCATCCATAGTCCCCAAGAGCACATGACCCACTGGATAAAAAATACAGAAAGTTGCTTTTACATAGAGCCTTTCACAAGGTCAGGGCATCTCGGGTTGAATGATGAGGATGGGCTGCACAGACAAAGTCTGTATTCCCCTGAATATTGATGATTAAAGGAGTGACCTAACTGAGGGGTTTGAGATGATTGTTAACAGAGAGAAGGAGACGCTATTTCCTTGGGTGGGGGGAATCCAGAAAAAGGGAGCAAAAACCTGAAGTTAGAGCTGGGGTAACCACAGGAAGCACTTCTTCACACCAATGGTAGTGGAAATCTGGAACACCCTCCCCCAAAAAGCTGTTGTGTCTGAGGGTGAATTAATAATTTGGGTAGATTTTTGTTGGGCAAGAGTGATCATGGAACCAAGGTGGGTAGATGGAGTTAAGATACAGAGCAGCCATGATCTCACTGAATGGTGGAATCGGCTTGAGTGGCTGAATGGCCTCTCCCCGTTCCTATTATCATGAACGTGTAGTTGTAATTTAGACTTTAAGGGCAACTGGCTTAAAGGTATATTTTTGCTTTCAAACTTTTAAATTGAATTTAAAAGCCCCTTTCAAAATGGAGGTATGGACAGACATCTTGGCACTCTTCTGTGTTTGTTCAGACCTTGTCAGATTCTGTTATCTACAGAACTGATCACAGATTCATTGAAATGTAAGACTCCTCCAGGGCTGTCCACCGAATCTTCTAAAGGTCTGGTGACTCCTGACTCCTTAGCTACTGAGAGAACAGGAGACAAAGCGGGGCTTCAAAGGACCTTAAAATAATTATTTTCCCTGGCTAGCAGAATGATGGCTCATTTGAATTTAACATAGCGGCCATTTTGCTTTGGTTGTGATAAAGACATACTACAAAAGCCACGTGTGCAGAGCTACCTGGAAGAACTCTGAGAGACATTATTACAGAGGGTTCTTGGCCAAGGGAGAGCAAAAAGGAAGATATCCAGAAATCAAATGTTGTTCTGCTGAAAAGAATCTAAACCATCTTCAGGTGTCGTAATCGTGGAACAAGTAAAGAACAAGAAATCTTCTTTCTCCCAAACCCTGCTTGAACTGCTGAGTCCATTTGAAAAGGTAAACACTGACTAATCAACTACAGAAACCATCACAGCTGCTGAACACAACTCTTCAACTTCATCCCTTCACTCTAGACAACTAACTGATTGCAAGCTACAGACTTGCAACAAGATCTTAAAGGACTCAACTGGATTTAATCTTTATAAGTATCTTTTATCCTTGTCTGCATTTAATCTTTGTATGTATTTAGTTACTGTAGTAACTTCATTACTTTGACATAAGTAACTTACTGCAGTAGACTTGAAATAAATGAACCTTTATCTTGTTTAAGACTAAAGCTTTGCTGCTGGTCATTTTTAAATTGAACCACTCGCAAATTAAAAAGGGGGCTGCAAAGACACACACAAATTCTTAGCTCAGGGACCACCTTAAGGAAACTACTTTTACGTGGTTGTGAAACTTTGAGTTATTCTCATGGGCCCTGGAGGAGCCACAGTGCTTCAAAGATCAGGAATTTAAGTGTTAAAGAGGGGGCAATGATTCTCCCAATCTATGACAGTTGAGCGAAGATCATTGGAACTCTCACCCCGGAAACAGCGGGAGACAGGAAAACCCGAGGAGTTCTCCCTCAGGATGTTCAACATCAAAGCATTTCCTCCAGCCATGTGTTGGAACAGAGAAACAAAGGGATGTGGAGGTGCAGATACACAATCCCCAAATCTAGCAGCATAGGCTAATAAGGCCAAAGAAAAAAGCAAACCAAATACTGGCATTCATTTCTAGAGAAGTTATATTAACTTCAAAGAATCTTGGTTAGACCACACTAGGAGTGACTGTGAACAGTTCTGATTTCCATGTTATGGAGAAGGTGCAAAAATGATTCACAATGATGATACCAGAACTGAGTGGTTACACCTATCAGAAAAGACTGAATAGGCTGGGACACTTTTATCTACAAAAAGAGAACACCTGAGGGGTGATCTAATGGATGTCTTCAAATTATGAAAGGGTTGGATAGGGTCGACAGAGATATTTCCATTTGTGGTGGAGACCAAAACTAGGGACCACAAATTTGAAAGCTCTCTCTCTCTTGCACTTCAGGTACCATGCCTTTAGAGGGCATCAGCAACCATGGACTTCCGCAGCATTTTGCAGTATCTGCAGCATTTTGCCTTTATGTTATGGACTTCCATGTGTTGATCCATGGTTATGTTTGGTGAGGTACTGCAGTGGTTTGCCATTGTCTTCTACAAGTGACTGAACAGGAAACTCTCCCACTCTTACTGCCTGCCACAGGTGTATGTTAGAAGGATTTACGGGTTGGTCTGTTTGGCCATGTTATGAACACACCTTCCTTGGCCATCAAGTCCCAGGGTGGGACTTGAACCTGGGCTTCTGGTTTAGAGGCAGGGACACTAGCCACTGTGCCACAAGACCTCCCACCCCCCTGCCCTATAAATATAAGGTAGTCACTAATAAATCCAATAAGGAAATCAGGAGAAACTTTTTTGCCCAGAGAGTGGTGAGAACGTGGAACTCGCTACCACAGGGAACGGTTGAGGTGAATAGCAGAGATGCCATTAAGGGGAGCTAGATAAACACACTAGGAAAAAAGAAATAAAAGGATACGGTGATAGGGTAAGTGGAAGTAGGGTTGGAGGAGCCTCATGTGGAGCATAAACACTGGCATGGATCAGATGGGCTGAATGGCCTGACCCAGTGCTGTAAATTTGATGTACTTCTATATACATTCCTATCAGCACCATCAGGTGGGTAATTGGGGGTGGGGTGGCAGATTTACACTCTATTGTACAAGGAGGCAGCAATAAGGAGGTGGGGGCGGGCAGTAAGATCTCCTATTGCTCTTGTGAGTCGCCCTCCCACCTTTTCTGGGACAAGACTGTTCCACCAGGAACTTAACAGCAGGAATTGGAGGAGTGCAGAGACCCCCCAGAGGGTTGTGGGGCTGAGAGGTTACGGAGATGGAGAGGCCTGAGTGCCCTGGAGGGATGCAAAAAGAAGGGTGAAAATTTAAAAACTAAGGCAGTCTCTCCTCTCCAGCCCTCGGGCCATTCCAGGCTTCTGACTGAACTTTCCCACACAACCTCATCAATAGCATTCTCAAAGAATCAGACTCTGACAATAATAGGATTCACACTCACCGCAAAATGAGCAACATCCCAAACCTCCTCCACATTTTGGTCGGACAGAACTTTGAACAGCTGATGTATGGGTTGGAGATTTTAAAACCCAAATTGCAAAATGGTGCGGGACAACCTCAGCATATCGTAGTTTGGGATGAAAGTCACCAGATTCGGTGTTGGCGGTGGCTCTGTTCAGCAGTCTTCTCCCCCTCGAGTCAGGAAGTTAACAGTTTAAGTCCCTGCAGTGACTTGGGTGCCATGATCTAGGCCGACAATCCCAGTGCAGTCCTGAGGGAGTGCGGCACTGTCAGAGGTGCCGTTTTTTAGATGAGATGTTAAACTGAGGTGCCATGTGCCCTCACAGGTGGATGCAAAAGAATCCATGGCCACTATTTTGAAGAAGTGCAGGGGAGTTCTCCCCTAATGATCCTGGCCAATATTAATCCCTCAATCCCTCAACCAACATCAGATTATCTGGTCAATATCACATCGCTGGGGTCTTGCTCTGTTCACATTGGCTGCCACGTTTCCTACATTACAGCAGTGTCTACAATTCAGAAAGTACTTCATTGGCTGTAAAGAATTTTGGAACATCCAGTGATCATAAAAGGCGCTATATAGTTGCACATTTCTCTTTAAAAATGATGTCTTGGTGTAGAAGACTTACCGCACTCTAAATTCTGGACCCAGGGGTGATTCAAGGAGGGGGTCAGTCCTTTCAGCCCAGCCAGCTGCTCCCTCTTGTACTTTAGTAGCCGGATCGCTAACTCTGGTTACCATACATTTCTGGAGCTTTATGTGAGACCTCCCAGAATGTTGTTTTCCTGTCAGTAGGTTCTTTGCAGGGGAAGAGAGATGAATAAGAACACGTGGGAACAGATTTCGGAAAAATACAGAAAATTCAAAGATGAAGCGTGTAACAGCGAGTGTGAGAGAGAAAGAGACAGATGTAAATAGTGAGGTCGACACTACAATGAAGGGGAGCGAGAAAGTGAGGTAAGAAAATGGGAAACATCAGAGAACAACACAGAAGGATTTGGAAGGAAAGGTTAAAAGGGAAAGGCAGTAGCAGGATTAGAGATAATCTTGTTTTTATTTGAGTAGCGTTGCAGAATGTTGACTGTATTTAATGAAGAGATCAGACTAAAACGGAAAAAGAAACTGCTTTTATATAGCGCCTTTCACAACCTCAACTCATCCCAAAGCGCTTTACAACCAATGGTGTATTTTGGAAGGGTAGTCGCTGTTATAATGTAAGAAACATAGTAGCCAATTTGCACACGGCAAGATCCCACAAAAAAATCCCATGTGATACTGACCAGATTTTAGTGATGTTGGCTGCAGAATTGACCAGGCTAATGGGGCAAATCCCATTGCCCTTCTTTGAAATAGTGACCGCAGAATCATTTAGGTTCAAATGAGGGAGCTGATGGGATTGCAACAGTGCAGCACTCCCTCAGCACTGACTCTCAGGCAGTGCAGCGCTCCCTCAGCACTGACTCTCAGGCAGTGGAGCGCTCCCTCAGCACTGACTCTCAGGCAGTGGAGCGCTCCCTCAGCACTGACTCTCAGGCAGTGCAGCGCTCCCTCAGCACTGACTCTCAGGCAGTGCAGCGCTCCCTCAGCACTGACTCTCAGGCAGTGCAGCGCTCCCTCAGCACTGACTCTCGGGCAGTGCAGCACTCCCTCAGCACCGACTCTCGGGCAGTGCAGCGCTCCCTCAGCACCGACTCTCGGGCAGCGCAGCGCTCCCTCAGCACTGACTCTCGGGCAGTGCAGCGCTCCCTCAGCACTGACTCTCGGGCAGTGCAGCACTCCCTCAGCACTGACTCTCGGGCAGTGCAGCGCTCCCTCAGCACTGACTCTCGGGCAGTGCAGCGCTCCCTCGGCACTGACTCTTGGGCAGTGCAATGCTCCCTCAGCACTGACTCTCAGGCAGTGTAGCGCTCCCTCAGCACTGACTCTCGGGCAGTGCAGCACTCCCTCGGTACTGCACTGGGAGTGTCACCCTAGATTTTACTGCTCAAGTCTCTGGAATGGGGTCTCGACCCAACTGATTCAGAGGCATGAGTGCTATCCACTGAGCCATGGCTGACGAGAATTAGCCTTCCCCAGAAGAAAGTCCTGATATTTCAGTGGGCACTGCCCATAACCATTGTTTCTTGCAGATGAAATTCAAGAGCGCAGTGGTTCTGATCTACTGTTAACTGATCCCAGAGAATATAACCTCACTCTGATACTTCTTCCAGCACCAATGCCCAGTGCCCCACTGAAATGTGTTTTTTATTTTGCTTTTAAAAAAAAACGAGTCCAGTACAAACACTGACCTCCTCTTGACATGTCCTCAAGAGGCACAAGAAAAACAAAGTTCCCACAGCTTCATCAAGGCTTTGTCACAGGAACCTTGACTGAGAAGTCAACTCTCACAGCGTCAGAAAACAGCTGGCCCCAGATCTGACGATTGCCGCATGTTAATAAAGGGAGATTCAACAGAACTGTTCAAAATCATGAGGGGTTTTGACAGAGTAAATAAGGAGAAACAGGCAGGAAAGTCGGTAACCAGGGGAGACAGGTTTAAGATGAGACAAAATAATCAGTTGTTGAGATCTGGAATGCACTGCCTGAGAGGGCAGTGGAAACAGATTCAATGGTAACTTTTGAAAAGGACACTGGATGAATGTGTTGAAGGACTAGGGGGATGAGCAAGGTAGTGCGGACCAATCGGATTGCCCTGTCAAAGTGCTGGCACAGACATAGTGGCCCAAATGGCCTCCAGCTGGGCTGAATATTTTGATTACAGCTCTCAAACATCGCAATGCCTTTCATACATAATGACTTGTCCTGAAGATTAGTGACTGTTGTTATGAAGGCAAACACAATATTCAATTGCTGCACAGCAAGATCCCACAAAAAGATGAATGGACGGTTAATCTAGTTTTCTTTTGTTGTTGCTGTGGTTGTTTGAGGGAGGAATGTTGGCCAGGAACCCTGGGAGATTTCCCTGTTCTCCTTCACAGTGTAGCGTGGGAGTTACTAGACTAGGCAAATATACATCCCCGTCACTGTAACCTCCTCCAGGTCTCTGACCCTCGAGATCGCTGTGCTCCTTCATTTCCAGCCTCTTGAGCATCCCTGATTTCTATCATTCCACCATTGGCCATGCTTTCAATGGCCTGGACCATAATCTCTGGAATTCCCTTCCTAAACCTCTCTATTGTTTTCTCTCTTCCTGTAAGACACTCCTTAAAACCTACCTCTTTGACCAAGCTTTTGGTAACCATATCTCTTTATGCTGCTCAATGTCAAATTTTGTTTGATAATTGTTCTTGTGAAGTACCTTGAGATGTTTTATTATATTAAAACTGCTAGATAAATGCAGGTTACTCCAGAGGGAGGCAGTAGTCTTGTGGTATTGCTACCAGACTAGTAATCCAGAAACACAGAGTAATGCTCCGGGGACCCAGGTTCAAATCCCACCTTGTGGAATTTGAATTTACTCAATAAAAATCTGGAACTAAGTCTGATAGCCAGTTTGGCCTACACGTGACTCCTGGCCACACAGCAATGTGGTTGACTCTGAAATGGCCTAGCAAGCTACTCAGTTGTATCAAAATTACAATGCCCATAAGGAATGAAACTGGATGGGCCAGTCAAGCAACAGCCTGATGTAGTTATACTCATGAAATCATAATCTTACAGATAATGTCCCAGACACCACCATCCCTGTTGATGGAACAGGACAGAGGTGGTGGCACAGTGGTATGTTGCCCTGAGAGTCCTCAATATGGGCAAGGAAACCCACTCCTGATTACTATGTACTGACCCCCTCAGCTGATGAATCAGCACTCCTCCATGATGCACTGAGGGTGGCAAGGGCACAGAATGTACACTGGCTGGGGACTTTAATGTCCATCACCAAGAAGTGGCTCAATAGCACCAGTACTGGCTGAGTCCAGCTGCTAGACGGGGTCTGTTGTAGTGAGGGAAAAACATATTTGACCTCATCCTCACCAACCTGCCTGTCGCAGGTGCATCCGTCCATGACAGTATTGCTAGGAGTGACCAACACACAGTCCTTCTGGAGACAAAGTCCTGTCTTCACATTGAGGATGCCCTCCATCATGTTGTGTGGCACTATCACTGTGCTAAACGGGATAAATTTTGATTAGATCTAGCAACTCAAGACTGGGCATCCATGAGGCGCTGTGGGCCATTGGCAGCAGCAGAATTGTACTCAAACACAATCTGTAACCTCATGGCCTAGCATATCCCCCAACTCTACCATTACAATTAAGCTAGGGGATCAACCCTGGTTCAATGAAGAGTGCAGGAGGGCATTCCAGGAGCAGCAACAGGCAAACCTAAAAATAAGGTGTCAACCTGATGAAGCTACAACACAGGACTACTTGTGTGCCAAACAGCAAAAGCTAAGCAATTCCACAACCAATGGATCAGATCTAAGCTCTGCAGTCCTGCCACATCCAGTCGTGAATGGTGGTGGACAATTAAACAACTCACTGGAGGAGGAGACTTCATATATATCCCCATCCTCATTGATGGAGAAGCCCAGCATATCAGTGCAAAAGATAAGGCTGAAGCATTTCCAAAAATCTTCAGCCAGAAGTGCCGAGTGGATGATCCATCTCGA
This sequence comes from Cetorhinus maximus, assembly GCF_964194155.1. NCBI lineage: Eukaryota > Metazoa > Chordata > Chondrichthyes > Lamniformes > Cetorhinidae > Cetorhinus > Cetorhinus maximus. The sequence continues at coordinate 22,709,777 of NC_135888.1, forward strand.
CCTCCTCTGGAGATCCCCAGCATCACAGATGCCAGTCTTCAGCCAATTCAATTCACTCCATATGAATATCAAGAAACGGCTAAAGGCACTGGATACTGCAAAGGCTCTGACAATAGGGTCCTGACAATATTCCGGCAATAGTACTGAAGACTTGTGCTCCAGAACTTGCCGCGCCCCTAGCCAAGCTGTTCTGGTACAGCTACAACACTAGTATCTTCCTGGCAATGTGGAAAATTGCCCAGGTGTGTCCTGTACACAAAAAGCAGGACAAATCCAACCCAGCCAATTACCATCCCATCAGACTACTCTTCATAATCAGTACAGTGATAGGAGAGGTCATAACCAGTGCTATCAAGTGGCACTTGTTTAGCAATAACCTGCTCACTGATGCACAGTTTGGGTTCCGCTAGGATCACTCAGCTCTTGACCTCACTACAGCCTTGGTTCAAACATGGACAAAACAGCTGAACTCCTGGGGTGAGGTGAAAGTGACTGCCCTTGACATCAAGGCCGCATTTGATTGAGTGTGGCATCAAGGAGCCCTAGCAAAACTGGAGTCAATGGGAATCAGGGGGAAACTCTCGGCTGGTTGGAGTCATACCTAGCACAAAGGAAGATGGTTGTGGCTGTTGGAGGTCAGTCATCCCAATTCCAGGACATCACTACAGGAGTTCCTCTGGGAGGCAGTGGTGTAGTGGTATTGTCACTGTACTTGTACTCCAGACTCCCAGGGTCAAATGCTACCACGGCAGATGGTGACATTTGAATCCAATAAAAATCTGGAATTAAAAGTCTGATGATGACCATGAAATCATTGTCGATTGTTGTAAAAACCCACCTGGTACACTAATGACCTTTATGGGAGGAAATCTGCCGACTGGCCTACATGTGACTCAAGTCCCACAGCAATGTGGTTGACTCTTAAATGCCCTCTGAACAAGGGCAATTAGGGATGGGGCAAAAAATGCTGGCCTAGCCAGTGACGCTCTCATCCTTTGAACGAATTAAAAAGGTGTCCCAGACCCAACCATCTTCAGCTTCTTCATCAATGACCTTCCTTCCATCATAAGGTCAGATGTGGGGATGTTCGCTGATGATTGCAAATGTTCAGCACCACTCGCGATTCCTCAGATACTGAAGCAGTCCACGTCCAAATGCAGCAAGACCTGGACAATACCCAAGCTTGGGCTGACAAATGGCAAGTAACAATCGTACCACACAAGTGCCAGGCAATGACAAACAAGAGAGAATCTAACCATCGCCCTTTGATATTCAATGGCATTACCAATGCTGAATCCCCCACAATCAACATCCTGGGAGTTACCATTGCCCAGAAGCTGAACCAGACTAGCCATGTAAATAGTGTGGCTACAAGAGCAGATCAGAGGCTAGGAATCCTACAGTGAATAACTCACCTCCTGACTCCCCAAAACCTGTCCACCATCTACAATGCACAAGTCAGGAGTGTGATGGAATACCCCCACTTGTCTGGATGAGTGCAGCTCGACACCATCGACAAAGCAGCCCGCTTGATTGGCACCCTATCCACAAACATTCACTCCCTCCACCACCGACGCACAGTAGCAGCAGTGTGTACCATCTCCAAGATGCACTGCAGAAACTTACCAAGGCTCCTTAGACAGCACCTTCCAATCCCACGACTGCTACCATCTAGAAGGACAAGGCCAGCAGATGCATGGGAAGACCACCACCCAGAGGTTTTCCTCCAAGCCACTCACCATCCTGACTTGGAAATATCTCACCATTTCTCCACTGTGGCTGGGTCAAAATCCTGGAACTCCCTCCCTAACAGCACTGTGGGTGTACCTACACCACAGGGACTGCAGCGGTTCAAGAAGGCAACTCACCACCACCTTCTCAAGGGCAATTAGGGATGGGCAATAAATGCTGGCCTAGCCAGCCATTCTCACATCACAGGAATGAATATAAAAAAAACATTGGGATAAATTTGATGTTTCTTCTGGAAGATAGCACCTGTGGTAATGGAGCAATCCCTCAGTGCTGCACTGGGAGTGTTAAACCTTATTTCTCATGTACTTAACCCCTGACATAGGGCCTGAACCCAAATCTTTCGCACTCAGAGATAGAAGTGTCAGCCACCGTCAGCAGGTAAACTCGATAGGTGTTCAACTCACTTTTCCGTAAGGTGGGGGGCAGGGGGGAGGGAAGTGGGAAGCAATAATCAAATCCCCACCCTGAGGCACACTGTAAAAATTCTGTAAAGAGTCATCAGGAAGGAAGATCAGAACTAGAGGAGGCCTTTCAGCCCATTGAGCCTGTTCCACAGCTAGATTAAGATTATGACTGATCTGTCCCTTAACTCTAACCGCCCACCTTGGTTCCATTTCTGTTAATACCCACCCCAACAAAAAAATAACTATCAACACTGAAGCAGAATACTGCAGATGCTGGAAATCTGAAATAGAACCAGAAAGTGCTGGAAACACTCAGCAGGCCTGGCAGCATCTGTGTGGAGGGAAACAGGGTTAATGGCCGGGATTTTCCGGCCCCGTTTTTGGTGGGACCTGCTGCGGGAGATTCGGCGGCTCAGCCAAAAGCCGATTGACTTTCAGCGGGACCGGACGATCCCAGTGGCAGGGCAGGGCCAGAGAATCCCACCCAACACTACGATCTTTCTTCAGAATTTATAAATCTGTTTTGAGATTATCAGTTGACCCCCCCAGCCTCGTCTGCTTTATGGTGATTGGCGGGGGGAGGTGGGTGTGCACAGGGTGGTGGCAGGGGGTAAAGAGTTCCAGATTTCCTCTCCCCTCTGTGTGAAGAAGTGCTTCCCGACATCGCCCCCGAACGGCCTGGTTCTAATTTTAAGGTTATGCCCGCTTGTTCTAGGCTCCCTCACAAGAGGAAATAGTTTCTCTCTATCTGCCCCATCAACTCCCTTCATAATCATTTTAAACACTGCAATTACATCACCCTTTAATTTTCTGTACTGAAGTCCTGCTTTTGAAAACCGTTTTTATATTTTAACCCTTTAGCCCCGGTGCTGTTCTGCTCGATCTGTGCTGTGCCCACTCCACTCCAAACCAAACCTGTCTGGAGCTCCTTACCAACCTCCTACATCATGCCCCCTGGCACCCCAACATCCAGCCTTTACTGTTCCACCCCCCCTCCCAATGTAAAACTGTGTGGGGTCCCAAGAAACAGCAAGAAAAACAAACTCCCATAAAGCAGGCAAAAAAAAAAAAGAATCGGCCATTCAGCCCATCTAGATTATCCCTCTAGTATTCTAGCTCATGCCGACTAACACCTGAACCTGAAGAGCATTAGCAACTTAAGTTTTAGTTGGGAAATTTATTTCAAAACATTCAGCACCTTTCCGCTAAAGGAAATGTTTCATCTACGCCAATTTAAATTTAGGTTTCACCTATTTAGATTCAATTCGTCCTGTTTTACACAACCCACTGATTTTAATAATGCTCCTGTTTAATTTATAAGATTAAATTACTTATACACTCACTGCTGAGTATCCCACTAACATTCCCTGTCTCCCAACACCCAAACCGTGTTGGCACCTCTCCCCCAACACCAATCTCACTCCCTCATCCTTCCCCCCGACACCAGCCCCTTCCTAACACCCACTCCCCTATGGGGGTGGGGTAGTTCGATATTCTGGAATGATTCTTGCGTTGGGACATTGCAGAACCTCAGGAATTCTTACGGTTCTTTTTCATATTTTTGAAGAGATTGTCTGTATTTTTTTCATTCTGCTCTGGCCTCAGCTGTGGGGAGACAGCGTCGACTGAAATCAGAGTTACAGAATGTCCTGTACCCTCCACACCCACCTCCTCCTCCTCCCTCCGGGCCCCGAGGTTCAGTTCTTTTGGCAGAAGGTGAACAAGACAAACTGACTCATCAAGTGACACAAGCGTCAACTTTGAATGATAAACAGGGGACTAGAGGCAGGAGCACACCCGCTCCAAAACCTATCCCCCCTCCGAAATTCACACCCCTCCTCCAATAATTCACTTCCCCCCCCATCCCACCCCCGGCGACTGAAACTCACCCCTCCCCGGCCCCGGGGAAACCCTCTCCTGATGAAAATTCCACCCTACTAAACCTGCCCCCGAAACTTATCCCTGCCCCAAAACTGCCCCTCCAGCCCTTCCAAAATGCACCCACACCCCTGGCAAAACTCAGGTTTGGAGAGGTTTAGGGAGGGAATTCCAGAGCTAAGGCCCAGGCAGCTTATGGCACAGCCGCCAATGGCGAAGTGATTAAAATCAGGGATGCTCCAGATGCCGGAATTGGAAGAGTGCAGAGATCTCAGAGAGTTGTAGGGCCGGAGGAATTCACAGACTTAGTGTTAAACTCAAACTCATTCAGTTAAACACACCGGAGACAAACATTCAAGCTTCCAGTATCTTTATGGCATAATTAGATACGTCAAAAAATGAAAATGAGACAATTGTTAGGCCATGGCTGGTTTTAACTAAACCAATAATTAGTAACAGCCGCTGGGGTAATCTGCTGAATGTTACATGATTGGAATGTTCTGATTTGCAAATGTAAATTGTCGTGACAGCGATGGGCCAGGGAGAGGTGGAATGCTTGGGGCCTAGTTATGCCCTCATTCAAATTAAGCCTGATTAAAAAGCCCACATGGTTGTTAATGTATGCGGAACATCCCAGGTCTGGGGAGTTGCAAAGTGTTTTGTCTTTCATCTCCCGCAGCAGGAAGTCCAATCTAAACTTCCTCTGGATTGGGAACATCTGTGGACATGGACTATGTCTGGTATGGGAACAACCTGACCTAAATCTCCCAGTCCAGGAAGAAAGACAGGCAGACAGACAAAGAGAGAGACAGAGCGAGAGACAGAGAGAGGGACAGAAAGAGAGACAGAAAGAGAGACAGAAAGAGAGACAGAAAGACAAAGAGAGAGAGACATACAGACAGACAGAGAGACAGACAAAGAGAGAGAGAGAATCGGGGAGAGAGACAGAAAGACAAAGAGAGAGAGAGCGAGAGAGACAGACAGACAGACAAAAGAGAGAGAGACAAAGAGAGAGAGAGGGACAGACAGACAGACAAAGAGAGAGAGACAAACAGACAGACAAAGAGAAAGGCACGCAGACAAAGAGAAAGAGACACAGACAAAGACAGAGAGAGGAGAGTCAGAGAAAGACAGACAGAAAGGGAAACAGAGAGAGACAGAGAGACAAAGAGGCAGACAGAAGCAGCGGGATTGTCTGCACCCGCCCACCGCTGGGATCTTCCGGTCCCGCCTCAAGTCAATCGACTTCTGGCCGGGATGCCGCCTCACCCGTGGCGGGTCCCACCTGCGACAGGGCCGGAAAATCACGGCCAAATAGTGAGAGAGACACACAGAGATGGAGAGATAGAAAGACAGATTGTTTATCCTGTCGTTTCCTACCCTCCAGAACAGGAGATTCCACCACAGCTCAGGAATGGCTGATTTTGTAAAGGAGAAATCAGCTCTCTTCGAAAGACAGTGTACTCAGGCTCCCGTTCTAGATGTTGATAAAATTCTTCTCTCTCAGTAAAACTTTACAAAAAAGCCCAGTATTTATTTAGTTATTTTTACAATCTCAGAACATCCCAAAGCACCTCACAGGCAATGAAATACTTTGGAAGTGTAGTCACAGTTGTAATGTAGGAAATGTGACTGCCAATTTATGCCCAGCAAGCTCCCACAAACAGGAATAGATAAACAAATGGTTCATCTGGTTTTGTGATGTTGATTGCAGGATAAATATTGACCAGGACACTGAGAACCACCCTGCTCTTCTTCGAAATAGTGCCCTGAGATCTTTTATATCCACCTGAGAGGGCAGACAGAGCCTCGGTTTAATGTCTCATCTGAAAGACTGCAGTACCAGAGAGAATCAGGAGTCTCTCTGGAAAAGATTGAAATTGGTGTTTTTTGTTCTTCAGAAAAGTCTTGGAGGTGACCTGATAGAGGTCTTTAAAATTATAAATGGGTTTGACAAAGTAGATGTGGAGAAGATGTTTCCTCTTGTGGGGAATCCAAAACTAGGGACCATAAATACAAGAAAGCAGAGAGTCGGGATAAATGGGTCTTTTTCTGGATGACAAGCTGTAACTAGTGGGATGCCACAGGGTTCAGTCCTTGGGCCCCAATTATTTACAATCTGTATTAATGACTTGGATTCAGGGATAGAAGGTGCTATAGTTCAATTTGCAGATGACACCAAAATAGATGGGAAAGTAAGTTGCAATGAAGAAATAAGAAATTTACAAATGGATATGAACAGGTTAGGTGAATGGGCCAAAATTTGGCAGATGGAGTTTAACGTGGATAAGTGTGAGGTTATCTATTTTGGTCGGAAGAATAAAAAGGCAACTTATTATTTAAATGGAGAGAAACTTCAGAATGCTTCAGTGCAGAGGGATCTGGGTGTCCTTGTGCATGAATCGCTGAAAGCTAGTATGCAGGTACAGCAGGTAATATGGAAGGCAAATGGAATTTTAGCATTTATTGCTAAAGGAATAGAGCATAAACATAGGGAAGTGTTGTTGCAACTGTACAAGGCATTGGTGAGACCGCACCTGGGGTACTGTGCACAGTTTTGGTCCCTTTATTTGAGGAAGGATGTAGTTGAATTGGAGGCAGTTCAGAGGAGGTTCACTAGATTGATTCCAGAGATGCGGGGCTTGTCTTATGAGGAGAGATTGAACAGTTTAGGTCTATACTCGCTAGAGTTTAGAAGGAGGAGAGGAGATCTAATTGAGGTATACAAGATGCTAAAGAGGATAGACAAAGTAAACGTGGAGCGGATGTTTCCCCTTCTGGGCATTCTAGAATGAGAGGCCATAGTTTTAGGCTAAGGGGTGGTAGATTTAAATCAGAGATGAGGAGGAATTACTTTTCTCAAACGGTCGTGAATCTGTGGAATTCACTACCTCAGAGTGCAGTGGATGCCAGGACGCTGAATAAATTTAAGGAGGAGATAGACAGATTTTTAATTAGTAACGGGTTGAAAGGTTATAGGGAGAGGATAGGAAATTGGAGTTGAGGCCGAAATGAGATCAGCCATGATCGTAATGAATGGTGGGGTAGGCTCAAGGGGCTGAATTGCCTACTCCTGCTCCTAGTTCTTATGTTCTTATGATAGTGTGAAGAAAATATCATTTTTTCCAACATTACTGTGGGATACTGTGAAGCAGGCTTGTGTGGGCTGTGTGTGTGTGTGTGTGTGTGTGTGTGACTAATTTAATTAGACAGAAGGCAGTCAGGCTGCAAGATTTAAATCATCAAGGGGGCTAGGTGTAGAATCAGGCATTTTGAATTGGAAATGGGAAAGCTAAGATGGGATACAAGTAAATACAATGTGAACAGGAATTTGCATTAGGAGTTGAGTGAGGAGTTGAATTTTTAGCTGTTGAATTTTAAGGAGAAATCAAAGGAAGTTTTACAACTGGCAAAGATCTTAAATAAATAGAGCAAAATTATTACATTTATTTTTCCTGAAAGTGGTGGCCAAAAAGACAACATGAAAGATTTTTAGATTCTGGGAAAGGTTAACTTTCAAAAGACAGCTAAAAACAATGGGTTTAAAGATGAAAGGGGAAAAAATGTATTTAAGGAAAGATTGAAAACTGTATAAGGTGTGTGGCCATGTGATCTTGAAGAGAGTACTGTGCAAGCACAGTCTTGTGAAGGAAGCCACTTCTAGCCACCCCAGAGTTGTGTCTGGTTGGTCCAGAAAGCAAGGTTTTGTTACAAGCCTTGGATTTCCATTGTTGAATGAGAGGGAGAGAGAAGCTTGTGAAATACCTCCCTTATAACAGCAGTGGGTTCCTTGTGGTAATATTACTGGATGTTTTATAGATTAAGAATCTATAGGGACTGTTGCCTGGAAAAAGATGTTTATTTGTGAGTCTAGCTAAATAGAAATCTTTTGGCAAATGTTATAAGACTAAATTTAACTGTGTAACTGTAATCTCGACGATTAAGTTTTCTTTCGTTAATAAATGTTTTAATTTAATATCTCCAAAAGTGGTAGTGGAATCTTTATTTCTGACTTCAGTACATATACCTTCTCATAATAAAAATTCAAATTGCAAAATTGTTGTGATAGCTTGGCCAATTCTCCCTTTGGGATTTTGTCAGCCCAGCCATATCATAATAATAATTACTAAATAAATGCTTTCAAATGGAAATTAGATGAGTACATGAGAGAAAAGGGAATAGAAAGATATGTTGAAAGACTGTGATGAGTTAGAGTGAATTGGAGGAAGCTTGCTGAGTATAAACACCAGCATAGACTGGTTGGGCCAATGACCTTTTTCTGTGCTGTATTCTTTATGTAATTGTATTGGAAAAGTCTCCCAATCAGAGAAACAGTGGTAAAGACCAAAAACACATGCACATAACAGCAACCTGCATTTAAAAAGCACCTTTAAAAAATCTCAAAGTGCTTCATGGGGATGTTATGAAATATAATTTCAGCAATGGAAATTGGATAGGTTACTTACCTCGCCAATTTTAACCTGAGCAGGCGACAGGGGGGCACCTATAGCTGGCATGGTCCTTCTTTGAATGTGCTAATGGGGGTCTGCTGATGTCACTCCGAACCCAAGTAGTATTTTAATTCAGGATGGAGTGGGGCGAAAGTGCTGGAGTATTACTCCTGGGCTATGGGGAAAGGGCGGGAAAGTGGGACTAGCATAGTCCCTCTTGCATAGAGCCGACACAGACATGACGGGCTGAATGACCTCCTTCTGTGCTGTAACGTTGGGTGAAGATTGGGAGGTGGCCTGCACAGGACATCCTCAGGGGACTGGGTGGAGGGTGTTAACATTGCAATTCCGTCACAATGAAGTGTATGCTCTGGTTGTGAGAGCAGCTGTTGCTAATTGGGGAAAGGTTAGGGCATTATTCTTAAGTATATACAAGAACCGGTTTCCACCTGTGGGTTTAGAGTGGGGGAGGTGGGGGGAAAGGGATTCTGTGCCTGTGATATCTGGGTTTTGTGAATAAACTTAAGTTAAGGAAAGACTGGCTCCAGATTCCTCTAGTCAGCGAGTTATAGCAGACAGGCAGATGTGTCTCCCAAGGAGCGTTTAGACTTCCCCCAACCCTCCACCCGTCAGACCCCTTCCATTCCCGCAGTTGTGCTGGAAGTTAACCGACTCTGGCAGTTCCTGTTTATAACTCAATCTGTTGCAGTAATTTACATTATTTTCAAGGAAAGAGAAATCTAGGCCGGCGTGGGCCATTAACTTATTCACCAGACATCATAAAATAATGTTGATTTAAACAATGACCACTTGTTGGCTATACAAGGCTCAAGTTTCAAGCTTCGTGGAATCCAGGAAGGGATTTGAACACATTCAAGTTTCCATGTTTATTTAGACGTTTGAGTGGTGCGAGTGCACCGAGGCAGCTCCAAAGTGAGAGCTGGAAACTCAACGCCAAGTGGAGTTTAAAGTGATAGTACATCTCAATGTAGCCACAGTCAATTTGCTTCACAGATAGACCACTGAATGCAGAGTGCTTCAGGGCATCTCAAGGATTTGATAAAACTGTGCAAAGCTCCATGTGAACTTCAGCTCGTTCAGAATTCTGCTGCCTGCATCCTAACTCACACTGAGTGCCGTTCACCCAGTGCACTCACTGACCTACATTGTATCCTAGTCCGGCAACACCTCAAAAAGTAAAATTTTCATCGTTGTCTTCAAATCTCTCCATGGGCTCACCTCTTCCCTATCTCTGCATCCTCCTCCATCCCTGCTACCGTCCCGGATCTCACCATTCCTACAATTTTGGCCTTTTGCGCATTCTAATTTTTCTTAGGTCCACCAATAGTGGTCGTGCCTTCAGCTACCTGGGCCCCAGGTTCTGGAATTCACTTCTCAAGCCTTTCCACCTCTCTCTTTCTCTCTCTCTCTCTCTCTCTCCCCTCCTCGAAGATGCTCCTTAAAACTGGCCTCAGCCGGACAAACATCTCCTTGTGTCAAATTTTATTTGATAAGCTCCTTGGAACATTTTACCATGTTAAAGGCACTATATGAATGCAAGTTCACAGTGGGAGGACTTTAATAGCTGGGTTTTTGCCAAGCGAGTAAGGTTAAAATCACCCCTGTAACTCTTCAACAAACATGATGGGCTGAATGGCCTCTTCTACTCTGTATCACTCAATGATCATCAGATCAATGGTCCAGTGACCTTCCAAAATCCAGCCATAAGTGAAGGGTGGCAGTACAGTTTCTGTGGGGTGCTGGGCACGCTTTGCCTTGTTATCTCAGGAGAGTTAGGTTTAGTTTTGATCTCAGGATACTGAGACATCAACCCCACCCCCAGCTGCACAAACTGCCTTCCCACATTTCCAGGAGTTCAAAACTCAACAAAGCTGTAGGTTGGAGGGAGGGTCAATGAGAAGCAGAGCATTAAAAAGGTGACAGGAGAGAGCAAAATGTGCCCTTCCAGTAACCATTGCTTCATGCTTGCTCTCTAATACTTGCAGAAATTAAAGAAAGACTTGCATTTATGTGGCACCTTTCATGATGTCACAAAGCACTTTACAGTCAATTAAGTACTTCTGAAATGTAGTCACAGTTGTAATTTGCAACCTTGGGGTGGAATTATACAGCCCTGTCACAGCAGGGGTGGGGCCATAAAATGCAGCGAGCCATTCAAAAGTCCATCAACTTCGGCGGGCCCACAAAGTCCTGCCAGCATAAAATTCCACCCTTAGTAGCCATATTGCGCACAGCAAGCTCCCACAAACTGCAAAATTTGTTCATGGGATGTGAGCATTGCTGGCAAAGCCAGCATTATTGCCAGTCCCCATCTGTCTTTGAGAGGGTGGTGGTGAGCCACATTCTTGAACTGCTGCAGTCTGTGAGATGAAGGTACACTCACATTACCAGATAATCTAGTCAGGTGTTGGCTGAGGGATAAATATTGGCCGGCACAGAAGGGAGGAATTACCCAGTTCTGTTTTGAACTAGTCCGGTGGGTCTTTTACAACTTCCCGAGGCCACAGGGGTCTCATCCATAAGACAGCACCTCTGTCAGTGCAGCACACCCTCAGTATTGCACTGGGAGCATGTGTCTCAACTATTGCGTCAAATCTCTGGAATGGAATTTGAACCCACAACTTTCTGACCCGGAGACAAGAGAGTGAGGCACTGGGCTATGAATGCTTTCCCCTTTAAATCACAAAATACTGGCCCACTCAGTTGAGAAAACCCGTGGTGGGACAAGGAAGAGGCTCCAAGACTAATTTGATTCTGTGATTATCATGCACAGATAGAAATCATATCCAGACATTTCAGGATGTCCCACATCAAAAGTCCAAACAACACATTAGCTCAGAGGAGCAAACCTTTATGCGTTGCTGTGACTGGGCTTCACGCCAAGTGCATGTTTACACTTCCGAAAGAAATCATTGCCAAATCAAATGCAGCATCTTTGACTGAACCAGACACATCCATAAATTATAAGCCGGTCAGTTTTCAGTTCCGTGACTGAGCACACAAATTCCAAGACCGATTCGTACGGGAGCCTCATCTGTGACACTGATGATATCTTCATTCCCAACAGAGCCATGGAGTTGTGAAGTGCAACAACTCAACCACCAACACACAGAATGTTCACCACTTATTGATCAAACACATTACATTCATTTGGAGCAAGTGAAGTACAGGGAGAGAGAAAGAGAGAGAGGGAGACAGATAATGAGTGGTCAATGACTGAGCAAGGGGCAGAACACAAAATGAAGGGTCTACAGCACTGGGGAGGAGGGTGGGGTTGGGGAAGAAGGTTCATTGAAAGAAGAAAAGCTTGCATTTCTATAGCGCCTTTCACAACCTCAGGATATCCCAAAGCCCTTACAGCCAATGAAGATCCCAAAATTCTTTGAAACATCCTGAGGTTGTGAAAGGCGCTACAAAAATACAACTCTCCCCTTTTTTTAAAAAACCAGCAAGAGGTTAGAATAGTAGGAACAAAATTCAATATTTTAACAGAACCTTTCACAACCACCAGGGATCCCAAAGTGTTTTACAGCCAATTAAATGCTTTTTGAAGTGTAGTCACTGTTGTAATGTAGGAAACAGCATATAACCGAGTGCTGCATCAAGGAGCCCTACCAAAACTGGAGTCAATGGGAATCAAGGGCGAAACTCTCCACTGGTTGGAGTCATACCTAGCACAAAAGGAAGATGGTTGTGGTTGTTCGAGGTCAGTCATCTCAACTCCAGGATATCACTGCAGGAGTTCCTAGGCCCAACCATCTTCAGCTGCTTCATCAACGACCTTCCTTCCATCATAAGGTCAGGAATGGGGATGTTTGCTGATTATTGTACAATGTTCAGCACCAATCATGACTCCTCAGACGCTGAAGCAGTCCATGTCCAAATGCAGCAAGACATGGACTATATCCAGGCTTAGGCTGATAAGTGGCAAGTATCATTTGCACCACACAAGTGCCAGGCAATGACCACCTCCAACAAGAGAATCTAACCATTGCCCGTTGGCATTCAATGGCATTACCATCACTAAATCCCTCACTATCAACATCCTGGGGGTTACCATTGGGCAGAAACTGAACTGGGCTAGCCATATAAATACTGTAGCTACAAGAACAGGTCAGAGGCTAGGAATCCTGTGGCAGGTATCTCACCTCATGACTCCCCAAAGCCTGTCCACCATCTACAATGCACAAGTCAGGAGTGTGATGAAATATTTTCCACTTGCTTGGATGAGTGCAGCTCCAACAACATTCAAGAAGCTTGACACCATCCAGGACAAAGCAGCCTGCTTGATTGGTACCACATCCACAAACATTTGCTCCCTTCACCCACCGATGCACAGTGGCAGCAGTGTGTACCATCTACAAGATGCACTGCAGAAACAAGGCTCCTTCAGCAGCATCTTCCAAACCCATGGCCACTATCATCTAGAAGGACAAGTGCAGCAGACACATGGGAACACCACCACCTGGAAGTTCCCCTCCAAGTCATTCACCATCTTGACTTGGAAATATATCGCCGTACCTTCACTGTCACCGGGTCAAAATCCGGGAACTCCCTCCCTAACAGCACTGTGGATGTACTTATACCACATGGACTGCAGCAGTTCAAGAAGGCAGCTCACCACCACCTTCTCAAGGGCAATTTGTGAAGGGCAATAAATGCTGGCCAAGCCAGCAACGCCCACATTTTAAAAAAATTATCCAGATGGGAAGTAATGCACTCGAATTTACCACCCAGGATCTGACTGCCCACCCACTGGTGCCTCATGTGCCAATATCATATTGACCTGGTGCCTATTGGATCCAACGCCCAGGCTTTAAACCAGGTGCCTGCAGGAAACCCTGCCCCTTAATTTACATACTCAAAAACTAATTGGTTCAGGACAACAAACCCCAGGTTTTAATTTACATACTCCACCCTGATAGGTCAGATTTTACTTTCTACCCCGCCCCCTCATGGTGCGAAGCGTCCGGGTATTCCTCATGTGTCCTAGCGCCTAACAGCCAACATTCACTCAAACGTTAAGATAAAAACAAAAAGCTAAAAGCTACTGCGGATGCTGGAAATCCAAAACAAAATAAAAACAGAATTACCTGGAAAAACTCAGCAAGTCTGGCAGCATCGGCGGAGAAGAAATCAGTCAACGTTTCGAGCCCTCATGGCCAGACTTGCTGAGTTTTTCCAGGTAATTCTGTTTTCACTCAAACGTTAACCCTGTTTCCCTCCCCACCGATGCTGCCAGACCTGCAGAGTTTTTCCAGCCTTTTCTGTTTTTGTCAACTCTAACATTGATTTACTTTTGTAGTTGAGTTTGGGCACTCACAAATTGGACTCTCGATATCGGATTTTTAAAGAGCAATAGAAATAACAATCTATCCAACCAAGTAATATTCCCAAAGCTCATTTTTTATTATTGCCCTTTATTCCGTTTCACGTTAACTTTAAAAGTTGATGGATCTGGTTGAAAACTTGGAAGCAAAATAGAGTTAAGAAACGAAAATCACATCTGAGCTCCCAGTCCGGAGTCTTCGGCTGACAAACCTCCTGTTTCATGTTTAACACTAAACAACCCACAAACTGTTTCTCAAAGTTATCACATGTTTGAACTTCCCCGGGTCTGGGACTTGGGGCGGCTCAGACCGTGTGAAAGGACATTTCATGTGAAACATCCACCCGATTTCGCCTGATCTCCCCGAACCGACACCAGATGAATCTCTCCCTCCTGCTTTTGATCATTAACATTGTACAGGAACAGGTTTAAAATGCAACCCACTCACTGCTCTAAGTTTAACAAAGTCACTCAGCGATTTGTAACAAATGTCTCAATGGATTGTAACAGGTGACCCAGGTTTGTTACAAATCACCCACTGGTTCTAAAGTTTACAATTCACCCAAGGATTGTAATAAATTGAACAAGTCACCCGATGATTAACAAGTTTAACAAGTGATCCAGGTTTGTAACAAATTACTCCCTGGTTCTAAAGTTTGCAATTCACCCAAGGATTGTAACAAGCGAGCCAGGGTTGTAACAACTCTATAATACCCATCACAACAGGGATCAAGCTCTGAGCTCATTGATACTGACGCCGTGTCCCGGTCCTGTCACTTACCGAGATGCAGGGTCAGGTTGACAGAGTTGGGGAACTGGATCCCATGCAGCATGGACGGGCTCTGCCACCAGCTGGGCTCCTCCTCAGTGTGGAAGTCGTTCAGGGAGCTGGCATTGTGGCTCCTCTGAGGATCCTGGGCATCGCACACATGGCAGGACTTGGTGACTCCAGTCACCCCGGTCTGCAAGCAGAACTCCTCGGGGACGGGAGAGCCGCACACATGGCTGGCCAGCACAGTCCGATTGAAAGCAGCATTGCAGAATTCAGGCACACACCTCTGTGCCCTTCCTGACTCCTGCTCATAACAGGAATCCATCCCGGCTAGAGCGTAGCAAAGGTGCAAAAACAGCGCAGTGAGAAAAGCCAGCAGCTGCGCCATAACAACGCCACAAATTCCTGTTGGCGGATCTTCTGGTCCTAATCCTCTCTCTCTCTCTCTTACAGAAAGCACTGCGGACCCTCAATCCCAAATCAACTTCATCCCATGACGATAGGAAAGTTTTTTTGGAGAAGTTATGCTTGTGATATTCCTGGTACCCGCCCTCTGGTGGAGAAATTCCTGAGTGCAGTCTGCAAGAAGGGGAAGGTTTCCGTTTACATCGAACCTTTCCCGACCACCCGATGTCTCAGGGCGCTTTACAGCCAATAAAGTACTTTTTGAAGTGGTCACTGTTGTAATGCAGGAAATCAAGCAGCCAATTTGTGCACAGCAAGCTCCCACAAACAGCAATGTGATACTGACCAGATAATCTGTTTTTTTGCAATGTTGATTAGGCGATAAATATTGGTCAGGACACGCCTGCTCTTCTTCGAAATAGCAGCATCAATATTTACATCCACCCAAACAGGCAGATGGGGGTCTCAGTCTAAAGCAGGGCTTCCCAAACTGTGGGTCAGGACCTCCAGTGGGTTCACAAGCTCGGAGGTAGCATTAGCTGTCCTGGAACAAAAACAAAAATAGCTGGGAAAACTCAGCAGGTCTGACAGCATCTGCGGAGAGGAAGACAGTTAACGTATCGAGTCCATATGAGCTTGGAGCCCCTGGAGCTTGGACTGATTTCTGACAGCTGCTTGGTCCCTTTAAATGCTTTTTTTTTGTGGGCTTTTCCTAATGGACTGCCCCCTGAGACCCGATTGGTGCTACAAAAACACCTGTGAATAGCTGGTGCTCATTTCTTTTTAGAAAACCTGCCATTTCATCAACTGCTCCCCCCCACCAACATTCAACTCCTCCCCATCACCCCTCCGCCCCAGTCAAGAACTAAAACTCCCCCCATCCTGCTCAATAACTGAAGACCCCCCTTCCCCCCAACTCAACAACACTCATACCCCCAATTTTTCACCCCAGGGTCACAAAACGTCAGAGACGTTAAATGGGGTCACATGGGGGGACGTTTGGGAAGTACTGGTCTAAAAATGGCACCTCTGACAGTGCAACATTCCCTCAGTACTGCACTGGAATGTCAGATTTGAATTTTGTGCTCAAATAGGAATTTTGTAGGGTTAGTTAAGATTAGCCATTGAGGGAAAATTCAGTAGATTGGCAGCTGCTTGTAAATCCCAGCTTCCTGCCCTTTGGGGAGATGGTCAGATTATCAAGGATAGGAAAGCACCAGCAGGAACTGACTGGGTTTCTTTCTCATGTTATATGGAAAGCAGGGGGTGATTGAAGTGCCCATCCATGTTGACCCTGTCAACTGTAAAACGCAACCTGGTGCTCCCTCAAACCCTGCCCCACACAATGGGATCTGTAACTCCTTGGGGAAGCTGTGGGGAAGAGGCCAAAAACACTTGGAATAAAAAGCTGTGGTCTGTTCATAAGAACATAAGAAAGAAATAGCAGCAAGAGTAGATCATACCACCTTTCGAGCCTGCTCCACCATTCAATACAATCATGGCTGATCCTCAGCTTCAACTACACTTTTCTGTTAGTCCCCACATCCCTTAATTCCCTGAGAGATCAAAAGTGTATCTCAGCTTCGAATCTTTTTTTTATAATTTCATCAGATGTGGCCATCACTGGCAAGGCCAGCATTTGTTGCCCATCCCTAATTTCCCTTGAACTGAGTGGCTTGCTAGGCCATTTCAGAGGGCAGTTAAGAGTCAACCACTTTGCTGTGGGTCCGGAGTCCCATGTAGGCCAGATTGAGTAAGGGTGGCAGATTTCCTTCCCTCGAGGAGCTTAGTGAGCCAGAAAGGTTTTTACAATCGAATATATTCAATGATGGAGCAGCAACAGCCCACCGAGGTGGAGAATTCCAGAGATTCACAACCCTCTGAGTGAAGAAATTTCTCCTCATCTCAGTCCTAAACAAATAATCCCCTTACCCTAAGATTGTGCTCCAATGTTCTAGATTCCCCAGCCAGGGGAAACAACATCTCAGTGTCTACACTATCAAGCCCCTTCAGAATCTTGTATGTTTCAATGAAATCATATCTCATTCTTCTGAATTCCAGAAAATATAGACCAAATTTACTCAGCCTCTCATCATTGGACAATTGTCTCACCCCAGGAACCAATCTAGTGTATCTTCATTGTACAGTCTCCCCAGTGCAAGTATATCCTTACTTAAATATTGAGACAAAAACTGCACAAAGTATTCCAGATGTGGCCTCGCCAAAGCTTTGTACAATTGTAGCAAGTCTTCCTTACTCTTGTACTTCAATACCCGTGCAATAAAGGCCAACATGCCATTTGCCTTCCTAATTGCTTGCTGTACCTGCATGTTAACTTTCAGCCTGTTCCTGCCCCACTGAGCTTATTTCTTCCTATCTTGACTATTTTTTCTCCTTTTCCCCAATCTCTTCCCACCTACATTCGTGATGCTTCGGGCATCTCAAATTTCCTGTTTCCTGGCCCTAACCACTTCCTCTTTACTATGATCATCCAATCTTTCTACATTTCCAACCCCCACCATGGCATTCTAAAGGCTCTCCACTTCTTCCTTGAACAGAGGCCTGAACAATCCCCATCCACCACCATCCTCTTCTGTCTGGCTGAACTTGTTCTCTCACTGAACAAGTTCTCCTGGAATTTGTCTCACTTCCTTCAAATAAAAGGTGTGGCTATGGATACCCACACGGGCCCCAGTTATGCTTGCCTTTTTGTGGGGTATATGGAACATTCCTTGTTCCAGTCCTACTCAGGCACCCTCCAACAATTCTTTCTTCGGTACATCGATGACTGTATTGGTGCTGCTTCATGGTCTAGTCTGGACCTGGAAAAATTAATTGATTTTGTTTCCAATTTCCACCCCTCTCTCACTTTCACATGGTCCATCTCCAACATTTCCTTTTCTTGACTTTCCTGTCTCCATTTCTGCAGATAGACTGTCCACCAATATTCATTTCAAGCCCACCGACTCCCACCGCTACTTCAACTACAGCTCCTCACACCCTGCTGCTTCCTATAAGGACTCCATCCCATTCTCTCAGTTTCTCCGCCTCCATTGCATCTGTTCCGATGATGCTACCTTCCACAATGGTGTTTCTGACATGTCTTCCTTTTCCCTCAGCCAAGGATTCCCCCCCACTGAAATCTTCAATATATTTCCTCCCCCCCACAACCGTGCCTGACCCATCTACCGCACCTCTGCCCTCACCCCTTCCCCTCCCTCCCAGAACCATGATCAGGATCCCCTTGTCCTCACTTCCCACTCCACCAGCCTCTGTATTCGAAGGATCATCCTCCACCATTTCCGCCAACTCCAGCATGATGCCACCACCAAAAACATCTTCCCCTCACCCCCACCCCCTCCCCATCCGTTGGGGCCGTACCCTTCTGGACAGCCTGGTCCATTCCTCTATCACCCCAATACCTCATCCCCTTCCCACTGCACCTCCCCATGCAATCACAGAAGGTGCAACACCTGCCCCTTTACCTCCTCCTTCCTCACTGTCCAAGGCCCCAAACAATTCCTTCCAGGTGAAACACCGATTTACTTGTACTTCTTTCAATTTAGCCTACTGTATTCGCTGCTCACAATGTGGTCTCCTCTACACAGGGGAGACTAAACACACACTGGGTGACCACTTTGTGGAACCCCTTCACTCAGTCCACAAGCATGACCCTGACCTTCCAGTCACTTGCCATTTCACTTCATCATCTTGATCTCATGCCCACATTTCCATCCTTGGCCTGCTGCAATGTTCCAGTGAAGCCCAATGCAAGCTGGAAGAGCAGCACCTCATCTTCCCATTAGGCACTTCACAGCTTTCTGGACTTAACATTGAGTTCAACAACTTCAAACCATGAACTGTGACCTCCATTTTGATCTTTTCCCCCCTAAGTGCCAGTCCGTATTTTGTTCCCATGTTTTTGCTTTCAGATAGTGCTGACGTTTATTCTGCTATTAACACTTACTCTGAACCTTTAGTATTTAATACTATCATTCCCATTCTCTTTGCCTGGTGTTCCATGACATCTTTTGTCATTTAATTCCCTCCGCCCTCTAACCTATCCCTGACCTTCAATTTTGCTGCCCCTGCCCCTCCCCCCTTTCCCAACAGCATAAAACTCATCACATTTCTACCTCTCTCCAGTTCCGAAGAAGAGTCATATTGGACTCGAAACATTAACTCTCGTTTCTCTCCCCACCACTGCTGCCAGACCTGCTGAGTTTTTCCGGCATTTCCTGTTTTTATTTCAGATTCCCAGCGTCCGCAGTATTTTGTTTTCATTTTACTGCTAACTTTCTAAGCTCCTTGTATGAGCACACCCAAGTCTCTCTGAGCAGCAACGTTTACAAGTTTCACACCTTTCAAAAAGTTAAAAGTTGGGGTGGACAACATCAGGACCAGCCACCCTATCAATTTCAAGATTTCTTTTTCGATCTAAAACATTAGCCCAGATCATCGCTGAAGTGACACACCCCACAATGTGCCTGTACAAATTTCCTGCACAAATGGTTTTTGTGCTGTAATTTGCTGCCAGTGTGAGCTGATAATGGCACAATGAGGGCAATGGGATATCTGGAACGTCAATGGGCGAAGAAACCAGCAGTCTTATTTCCTTAATTAGTGATTGAGAAATAAACAGGAGAGATGGGGTGAATTAGAGTCAACGCTGGTACAGAAATGCAAATAAACAGGGAGAAAGAAAGATTGGATCACGAGAGAGAAAAAGGAAAATTAAGAAAAAATTGTCAAATGTGACATTTTTTAAACCTGTGAGAAGAATTCATCACCAGCAGGAATCACTCTCGATGGTTTAACGAGTTCGCTTTCTGGGTCGGAGAGGTTAATTGGTGTTGCATTAAGAATTATTGTATCATTAACAGGGTAGTTATGCTGTTAATTAACTCAAGATTATTGAGCCCCAACTTTCTGTCGCAAGTTTTAATGTTAACTAATATGCAAATGCAGCAACTTCTTTTAAGTAGTGGAGAGTTTGTGGGTTGGATGTCGTTTTGTGCGAATTGGCAGAATGACGTAACTTGATCAGGAAGTTCTGGAGATTCACCACTCACTATGTATTTCTTATAATCCCCTGAGCTTGCTAGTTGATTTGCGTGTGTCATTAACACCAGTATTCTTCCAGCAAGGTTTTCGCCAATGTGTTCATCTATGTTAATATTAACAGTTTTATTATTAACAACCATGCTCACAACCACAGACTGCTCACAGACTAACATCATACGAGATCTATTAGTTTTAACCATCTGTGCTCTGTTCTGAGTGGGAGTGTGAATGATAAAATGCTGACACTGGGTGCTTCAAATGGTAAAGTGTTCTTATTGCCTCACAATAACATTCTCAATGAGCGCAAAAATATTAACAAGACTTTTAATCCCTTGGTGAGCTTAGCATAGAATCAGAGAATGACACAGCCCAAAAGAAGGCCCTTCAGCCCATCATGTCTGTGCCAGATCTTTGGTAAATTAATCCAATTAATCCCATTCCTCTGCTCTTTCCCCATCACTCTACAATTTTTTTCCCTACAAGTATCTATCTAATTCCCTTTTGAAACTCACTATTCGATCTTCTTCTACTGTCCTTTCGGGCAGCAAATTCCAGATCACAACTGGAATAAAAAAACTGTTTTCACTCATGTCGCCTTTTTGTCTTAAATCATCTTCAATCTATGCCCTCTAGTTACTGAACCTCCAGCCATTGGAAGCCATTTCTCTTTATCTACTCTTAGCAAAAGCATCTTTTTGCAGTTTGCAAAATAACATGGACCTATTTTTAAAAATATGTTTATTTATTAAACATAGTTCTCCAGGATGTCTCTGATTATTGTCAAATCCTATTTCCTTTCACAGGACATTGGATTATTTCAGTACATGGGTGGAGGGGGGGAAGTAAATACAGCACAGATTGTTAGGTCTCGTCACAAGTCTCAGATGTCATGTCCTTAGGCTGAATTGTTGAGGGACCTTTCTGTAGATTGGCGGATGCTTATAAATCCCTGGCTCCTGCCCTTGGAGAGAGTCCAGGCTAACGTGGTCAGAACATGGAATGACTAACTTTCCTTTTTTCTCCTTTTTTTAAAAGATCTTCAGTTGTGATTTGTTGCTGTTTGAATCTGTGACATTTTGTGTGCTTGATCCAAGATTCTTATAGACAAATGCTGAGTGATTTACTTCAGCCATCAGGTTTGTGAGGATTGTCCAGTGATCTGATAATCTGAGAAAGTGGGGGTATTAAACTGAGGAAGCAAGATTGGAAAAAAACTTGCACTTCTATAATACTCTTCACAGTTTCAGAACATCCCAAAAACAACTTACAACCAATGAAATATTTTTGCCCCAAACGCTCCTTCCAGGGGAAGCAATAATTTACTTGTACTTCATTCAATCTAGTCTACTGTATTTGCTGCTCACAACATGATCTCCTCTACGTTGGGAGGCCAAATGCAGATTGGGTGACTTGTGTTGCAGAACATTTTCGTTCAGTCCACACTCCCAGCTTCTGGTGGCCTGTCATTTTAATTCTCCATCTTGATCTCAGGCTGACATCTCTGTCCTCGGCCTGCTGCACTGTTTCAGTGAAGCTCAATGTGAGCTGGAGGAACAGCGTCTCATCTTTCAATTAAACACTTTCCAGCCTTCTGGACTCAACACTGAGTTCAACAATTTCAGACCGTAAACTCCGTTCCCCTATTCTGTCTTCTTTTCTTTGCATGTTTTGGTTTTTCTCATATTTTCGCTTTTAGTCAGTAGCATTCCTGCTCTAGGCACATCTTCTGTTTCATTTCTTTCCCATCACCATCCCCTTTGGCCCTGGACAACTAACTCTTCTGTCGTTCAACCACTTCTGTCTTCCATCCTATTGCAGACCTTCCTTTTACCCTTGTCCATAAGACCCTTGTTCAAAATCTATTTCATCTCTGACTTTTCCCAGTGCTGATGAAAAGTCATCAACCTGGAACATTAACTCTGTTTCTCTTTCCACAGATGCTGCCTGACCTGCTGAGCATTTCCAGCATTTTTGGTTTTTATTTGAGTATTTTTGAAGTGCAGTCACTAATGTAGGGAGCCAATCTGTGCAGAGCAAAATCCCATAAAAAACAATGTGTTAATGACCAGGCATTCTGTTTTTTAGTGATGTTTGTTGAGGATAAATATTGACATGGCTGAGAACTCCCCTACTGTAGAATACTGAGGGAGTGCTATACTGTCAGAGATACCACTTTTCAAATGAGATGTTAAACCAAAGTGGTTGTAAAAGGATTTCATGGCATTCTTTGAAGAAGAGCAGGGGAGTTCTCCCTGGTGTCTTGGTCATTACTTATCCCTAAATCAAAATCACCAAAGCAGCTTATCAGGTTCTTCACAACTTGGCTGCCGTGTTTCCTTCATTACAAAAGTGACTCCACTTGAAAAATCTTGGGGCATCCTGAGGTCGTGAAAGGTGCTATACAAATGCAAGTCAGTCTTGCATTCTTCCTTTCTTTGTCAGTTGCAGGAAGCTCGAGAAAAGCCAACAGGGAGAGTTCTAGGTGACCTCACCCTTAGGTTCCCTTGAATTTTTGACCCAATTTCCCTTTGACTTTCTCTCGTGCTTGTTCTGCAGGGGGAGCAGTGTGCTGCACCAATCAGTTAATGCGAATGCACTTTGCTTCTATTTAAGCTGAGGTGTGTCAAATTCTCTGTCCAATCCTCTTAGCAATAAATCAGCTTCACAACTTCTTGATCAAAGACAAAAGCCTCTCAGAATGACCATTACTTCTCTCTCTCTCTCCACTTTGACTATTGAATATTTAGCAGTGCTGGATGGATATTAATTTGCTTCATGTGCAAAATCAAGCAAATGGCTGTCAAAACACATAGTGTACATCTCCCTTGTCAGTATTATTCTCCTTTTTAATCACCTTTCTCATTTATCATGTTTTTGGTGAGTTATTGAGTCTGCCACTCTGCTTCCCCAAGTAAGCCGATCATTGACAGAGTTCTGGTGATTATTTTCACCATTTGTTGTTGTTCCTTCCCTGTCCCCCTAGTCACCCCTGTCCATGCCCCACTCCCCACCCTCATGTCTAAGGGGATAGATCATTGTCATTTTAAATTGCTGCTCCCTCACTCCCCCTTCGTTCCCCCGTGACATTCACCAGCAGCCACCCCCCTGCATCCACCCTCTGCTCATCACTTCAGCTCCCGCTGCTTTGTCCCCTTTCTTCCACTGCTGTCCCCTGAGCATCAGGAGGCTCCCCTGGCAACTCCAGGAATTAAAGATTGATCTCCTGGACACTCCCAGGAGAGAAAGCGGAGGGGCATTTCTAAAACTAAATTGCCTGCCTTCCCAGGGATGAGGGATTACAGTTACGTGGAGAGATTGGAGAAGCTGGGGTTGTTTTCCTTGGAGAAGAGAAGGCGAAGAGGGGATTTCATAGAAGGGTTTAAAATCATAAAGGGTTTTGATAGCATAAATAAAGGGAGGTTATTTCCAGTGTTTGAAGGAACAATTGGTAAGATGGCGGTGTAGTGATAATATCACTGGACTAGTAATCTAGAGACCCAGGCTAATGCACTAGGGACAAATACCACCAAGGCAGCTGATGGAATTTAAATTCAATTCACAAATTTGGAATTGAAAGCTCGTCTCAGTAATAGTGACCATTAAACAATCATTGATTGTTGCAAAATCCCACCTGGTTCACTAATGTCCTTTAGGGAAGGAAATCTGCCCTCCTTACCTGGTCTGGCCTACATGTGACTCCAGACCCACAGCAATGTGGTTGACTCTTAACTGCCCTCTGAAATGGCCGAGCAAGCCACTTGGTTCAAGGGCAATTAAGGATGGGCAACAAATGCTGGCCTTGCCAATGATGCTCACATCCCATGAAAGAATAAATAAAAGAAAACAAGAGAACAAAGGTTTAAGGTGATTGACAAAGAACCAGAGGCAATATGAGGAAAAACCTCTTTACGGACTGAGTGGTTATGATCTGGAATGCACTGCCTGAAAGGGCGGCGGATACAGATTTAATCGTAGTTTTCAAAAGGGAACTGGATAATTTGTTTTATTCTTTCATGGGATGTGATGTCACTGGCAAGGCCAGCATTTGTTGCCCATCCCTAATTAAGATGGTGATGGATTAAACTTGAAAGATCAAAAATTGCAGGATATGGAGAAAAAGCTACAGAGTGGGACTAGCTGTAGTGTACTGCTGAAGAGCCAGTGCAGACTCAATGGGCCGAATGGCCTCCTTACGTGCTGTACTGTTCTATGATTCTCATTTTCTTTGAAGATGGCGTGGGCAGAGATAAAAGGCTGTTTGATTGACAGTGAAGAACCACCCAATTGGGGAGCAAAGGGTGTGCTCACTCTCCAATTAGTGTGGAGAAAGCAGGGCATTGTGAAGATGACCAGTGGCGGAGGAGCAGAGGTTCTGAAGGTGGAAGGACAGCTCCTTCACTCCACAATTGGCAGCAGTGCCTTCAGCTGTCTAGGCCCAGGAATTGAAATCAATCTCCAGGACACTGCTGTGTGCAACCCTGGAGAAAAAACACAAGGACGTGAAAAATGATAGTTTTTAAAACATTTTCTTTGAGCAGTTCTCTTTACCAGATATAAAAATATTGAAGATGGGGGATAAAAAAGCTGTTTGGTTGACAGTTACGTATCATCCAATTGGGTAATGAGTCTTTTTGCTTTCCAATTGGTGTAGGAAGGCAGTGCGTCACAAGGATGGATGTGTTGGCCAACTAATGGCTGGAGCACAGGGGGCAAATCATGTGCTGAAACCTCCAGGAATACATTTAATCACAGTTGGCAACTCTACTCCCTTTCTCTCCTCTTCTAAGAGACTCCTAAAACCTACTCTATTATCCACATAGATTCATGTGTGGTGGTGTATTTCAGCAGGAAAAATAAGTAGGCCAGAAACCACTTGGAAAATAAGAGTCTATGATGCGGAGAAACAGAGGGATCTTAAGGGCGGGGGGGGTGGTTACAGGTACACAAAGTAGTAACACAGTTTAATAAGGCCATAAAAAGCAAACAAAACACTGCAGTTCATTTCTATAGTGATAGAATTGAAAAGCAGAGAAGTCATATTAAACTTGTATCGAACCTTAGTTAGATCACACTTGTAGTGACTGTGCACAGTTCTGGTCTCCATAGGATATTGAGGAGCTAGAGAAGGTGCAAAAATGATTTACAAAATCATTTACAATGATTTACAATTCATACCAGAACTGAGAGGTGATAAGCATGAGGAAAGCTTGAAAAGGCTGGGGCTCTATTCTATAGAAAAGGGAAAACTGAGAGGTGACCTGAAGGAGATCTCTAACATCATGAAGGGGTTCGACAGGGTAGAAATGGGAGTGTTGTTCCCTCTTGTTGCGGAGACCAGAGCTTAGAACCATAAATATAAGTTAGTCACTAAAAAAAAACAATTGGGAATTCATGAGCAATTGCTTTACTCAGAGAGTGGTGAGAATGTGGAACTCGCTACCAAAAGGGGTGATTGAGGTGAAGCCAAACCATTTGCTCACCATGCAAGCTTGATGCCGAAATAGAGCGCATGGAAGCCATCCTGTGGAATAATGGCTACCCCGATCAGATCACTGTTTGCTGTATATCGTGCAAGCTCACCGATAGGCCTAAGGCAGCCACTTTCAGACCTGAAAAGTGCCCAGATTACCTCAGATTACTCTGGAAGTTACGGTATCTCAAAAATTTGAGCAACAGGTGAAGCTAGCCATTTCACGCTGCTACTACACAGTAGCAACACGAGTGGTATTCGGCACTAACAGAAAGCTGGCATTAAGCCAAAAAGACGTTGTGCCTACCACACAAATGAGTAATGTGGTATATGAATTTCAGTTTTGGTGTTATGCCAGGAATGTAGCCCTAGGTCCCAACAATTGTCAGATCGTATCAAACAACACACCCTTTGGTTGTTCACATTAGGCAGAGTACTGGCAGTACTCAACCAGTCCTTGCTAGCAAAACTTAGAACATTATGCATTACATTAAATGTGATACTGCAATTGGACAGCATTTGCTGAACAATGCTGATTGTGTTAAGAATTGCACTAACAACCAATTTAAAATGATCAGTTGGGCTTGCAATGTGGTTCACTTACGTTTTCTTAGAGTTACATATATCCATAAACAGGGACCTGCCCTCTCCAGGCAAAAGGAACATGTCCAGGCATTGCGTCTTTTTTGAATTTAACTAAAGCGTGGGGAACAATAGTTCCCTGGTGCATTCTCCACAGCAACATCTCAATCAATCGGAGCTGACTTCCCGAACAGCAGCACCCTTTTCTCACGCAATATAAATTGTTCCTCCCTTTGAAATTTCACATCTGTCCTGATGAGTGTAAGAGGAAAAGGTTCAACAATTTTTTTCAGCAATGCTTAAGTATAGAGGATAAGGTAAGAGGATGGAGGTTGGGAACAGATTTGTGTGGAGCATGAATAGCAGCATTGGGCCAAATGGCCTGTTTCTGTGCTGTACATGCTGTATAACTCCCTGCAGTGGAGCAGTGCACCATGATGAATATGGATGCTCTCTTGCCTGGAGGCTATTGGTAAACCTCAACTGAAAGATTATTCCACTCATGCAGGCTTCTGGCTTCTGCACCTGTACAGATGCCTGAGGCTATTCTGAGAATGAATATTAGACCTCTTTTCATTGAAACGTCTGTTTCCTTGACTTTTGTGATGTGGTCAGCTCATTAGGGATAGAGTGGAAGCTTTTTAAACTCCACCCTCACTGATCACAAGGCCAGGTATAGTAACCCCCTCCGCCTCTTAACCAAACCCTAGTCATGTCCATGCATTGATGTTAATTAACAGGCATGTATCCCATTAAAGAAGCCAGGCAATGGCACACATCTCTAACAGCGAGACCCGGAGAGTATTTTTGACTTTAGCTGACGTGAGATCAGCCACACAATATGTCAGGTCAAGGGATATTTCTGGTGTTCTGACCAAGATTTATCTCTCACCCAACATCACATTATCTGGTTATTATCACGTTGTGGGATCTTGCTGTGCACATTTAATCTGATGCGTTTCCTATATTACAACAGCGGCAACACTTCAAACCATACTTCACTGACTGTAAAGCGCTTTGAGGCATCCTGAGGTCATGAGAGGTGCTACATAAATGTA
The DNA here is from genome assembly GCF_964194155.1 of Cetorhinus maximus. Classification (NCBI taxonomy): domain Eukaryota; kingdom Metazoa; phylum Chordata; class Chondrichthyes; order Lamniformes; family Cetorhinidae; genus Cetorhinus; species Cetorhinus maximus. Next base: position 22,736,963 of record NC_135888.1, read on the forward strand.
ATCCTTTCTCATCTGTGATTATAAAAGCAGCTTATGTTGGGCTTGTGCCTGTGAGAAACTGCTTCCTGCTCATTTCATTAGCATCATAATTAAGAGTGAAATAGCCATTATCCCAGTCAGATTGAAAGCCACGTTAATTTGGTCCTGGGAGGGAGATTGACCCTGAGACTGATCGACTCTGACACTGTATTTGGAGATAAACTGACTCAAGGGCTGGAACAGAAGGGATGTGAGAAGTCAGAAAGAGCGATTAAATGCTTGTTAAACATTAAGAATGTCAAACACATCCTGTTTTAAGGGGAAATAAACAATTCCTTTTTATTGGTGATTTGCAATCGGATTTAAATAGTAATTCCTGTGAATGTCTTTTCTCACCCAGTAATTCTGAGTGTTAACTCAGCATTAATATAATTCTGAGACAGAGGACATGGAAGAGCAGTGAGCCAGAGGCCTGCCCGAGGGACATGCGTGAGTGATTTTCCATCTCTAAGCTCTCAGTGGGACACCTCCCCGGGGGTATGGGATGTCTTTTTGATTTGATCATGGGATGCAGGCATCACTGGCTGGACCAGCATTTATTGCCCATCCCTAATTGCCCTTGAGAAGGTAGAGATGAGCCGCCTTCTTGAACTGCTGCAGTCCCTGTGGTGTAACAGCACCCACAGTGCTGTTAGGGAGGAAGTTCCAGGATTTTGATCCAGGATGGTGTGTGGCTTGGAGGGGAACGTGAAGGTGGCGGTGTTCCCGCGTACCTGCTGCCCTTGCCCTTCTTGGTGGTAGAGGCCTAATCCTGCAAATCAAAAACAAAATCTCGTTCGCTCAAATTTCTGACACGGGCTCCCAAAGGATGAGCTCCTCACTGGGAGCACGTTTGGAACATTACAGCTCTGATGCTGTTACTGATACAGGTTTGACACTGACTGGGAAATGGCTGTTGGTGATTTAGTGGGTGAACGCTCAGTGACATTCCTTCACCCACTTTTTAATTCACAATTGTTATTTTTAACGAGCTAATGTCTTGGCTAAACAGCTAGCAAAGGAATGTCATCTGGACACCTTTCACCAGCAGTAAGCAGTTAATCCAGGTCAATACAGTTTGCTTGATTCAAATACTATCCACCTTAAACCTTCACTCCCTCCACCGTCAACGCAGTGTGTGTACCATCCATAAGATGCACTGCAGCAACTCCCTAAGGTTCCTTCGACAGCACCTTCCAAACCCACAACCTCTACCATTGAGAAGGACAAGGACATCAGGCACATGGGAACACCACCACCTGCAAGTTCCCCTCCAAGTCACACACCATCCTGATTTGGAAATATATCGCCGTTCCTTCACTGTCACTGGGTCAAAATCCTGGAACTCCCTCCCGAACAGCACTGTGGGTGTACCTACATGACACAGACTGCAGCGGTTCAAGAAGGCAGTTCACCACCACCTACTCAAGGACAATTAGGAATGGGCAATAAATGCTGGTCTAGCCAGCAATGCCCACATCCCCTGAATGAATTAATTTTTAAAAAATATGAAATTTTCCAATTGAAAGGTTGCATTGCTTAGTTATTGCGCAATATGTTCTGAGAGTTTGAGGATGGTTGAACTGCTTTTATTTCAGAGCATCATAGGAACGAGGAAACACAGGAACAGGAGGAGGCCATTCAGCTCCTCAAGCCTATTCCACCATTCAATTCAAATGTGACTAATCTGTAACTCCATTCACCCACCTCGGTTTCGGAACTTTTAATACCCTTGCATAACAAAAATCTATCAATCTCAGTCTTGAAATTTTCCATTGGACCCCATTCTCAACATCTTTGTGAAGGAGAGAGTTCCAGATTTCCCCTCCCGTGTGTGTGAAGAAGTGCTTCCTGACATCACCCCTGAAAGGCCTGGCCCTCATTTTAAGGTTGTGCCCCCTTGCTCTGTATTCCACCCATAAGAGGAAATCTTTTTATCTGCCCTATCAAATCTTTTAATAATCTGAAGCGCCTAAATTAGATCACTCCTCAATCTTTCAGTACATAATAAAACACTAGGCAAGTCTGTGAGGGAACACATAAATACAAACAGCAGAGAAAGGGTTAACCTAAAGGAATGCATGTGTGTGCTCATGCTACCTTTGGGAAGGTAAGAGACGTCTGGATGGAAAGACTTGAATACGGACATGGTTCCTAAGGAGGGGTTACTTGGTCATAATAAATACTATTTCAGGAATGGTCAGTGAAGTAGGTAGGAGGTGAATTAATTTAATAGAATGGTACCAAGGGTGAGGGAGGTCTTGTGGCACAGTAGGTAGCTTTCCTGCCTCTAAGCCGGAAGCTCCAGGTTTCAGTCCCATGGCCAAACAGGTTGCTTATCATTAAAGCAAAATACTGCGGATGTGGACATCTGAAATAAAAACAGAAAGTGCTAGAAAAACTCAGCAGGTCCGGCAGCATCTGTGGAGAGAGAAACAGAGTTAAAATGTTTTGAGTCCAATTCTTCGGAACTCCAAACAGTTCCAAGGTTGAGTACCAGCCGGCAAATCCTTCCAACACACGTCAATGGCAGGCGGTAAGAGTGGGAGAGATTCCTGGTCAGCCATGTGACGGAAAGAACATTGCAGCCTCTACCATCACTATCCATTGCTCCAAACTACAACACAGCAATTCCGACCCCCTGAGTGAAGAGTGATGAGGAACTTCAATTATATGTAGAGACTGGAGAAGCTGGGATTGTTCTCCTCAAAGCAGAGAAGGTTAAGGGGAGATTTGATCAAGGTGTTCAAAATCACATGGGCCAGAGTTTTCTCGTCGGCATGCGACAGCTGGGGTGGGTCCCGCACGCCGATGCGTAAAATGACACACGGTGACATCGGGCAAGCATCCCAATGTCACCGCGCACCATTGCAATATTTAGGTGGGCAGGGACACGATGATCTCCGATGCGCGCCCGCCATTAATTAACGAGCCACTTAAGGCCCTTGTGGCAGCAATTGTCGGGGATTTTTCAGGGCCCGCGCGATCTTCAGGTCATCGCACGGGTGCAACGGGCAGGCGGGTAGGAGATAGTTGTATAAACCTCATCCATGGGCGGGATGAGAAGGGTGAGCGGGGTCACGAGTGTTATTTGACAGACATTTAATACTTAAAGTTATTGATACTTGCCTGTGTGAGCAGGAATACTTCAAAACTCTTCACAGCTGCTTGGTCAGGAGTAACAGACTTCAGGTCAGGACTCTGAGTAAACATAATTTCTGGGGCCTTGCTGGTTTCAGGAAGCCTCCCTGAGCCTGGGAATGGGAGGGAATCTCTCCACTGGAGGCACCTCCTCTGAGGAAAAAGGGAGGGCCAGAAGGGGGAGGAAGCCAGGATTCCACATTCAGCCTGCAGGGGAGCAACCTTTGGGAGGACAGGCACAGGCACAAGATGTGCAGGGCCAACAGGAGATCCAAGGCGGAAGGGGCGGCAGAAGATGCCACTATCCTGCTGCCAGGGTTTTACAGGTGGCGAAGCAGCTACCTCAAAATGTCTGAGGTGCAGTGCCGAAGGAAGCTCCGTCTCTCAAGGGAGACAATCACCTCCATCTGTCAGATGATAGGCCCTGAGATCTGTGCCAACTGTGTGGGTGGACACCCCATGCCAGTGGTGCTGAAGATCACGGCTGCCCTCAATTTCTCTGCCTCTGGCTCTTTCCATTGGTTGGTGGGTGATCTCTGCGGAGTCTCCCAATCAGCTGTCCACACTTGTGTCAAGCAGGTGACAGACGCTCTGTTCAGGCGTGCATTGACTTTCATCCACTACCGCTGGGACGAAGCCAGCCAGACAGAGTGAGCCAGAGGCTTCGCACCAATTGCTGGTTTCCCCCGCGTCCAGGGTGTAATCGACTGCACACATGTGGCCATCAAGGTGCCAGCAGGTGAGCCCGGTGCCTTTGTCAACAGGAAGGGCTTCCACTCCATGAACGTGCAGATAGTGTGTGATCACAAGCTGCAGATTCTGCAAGTCTGTGCAAGCTCCCATGACACTCACATCCTCAGACACTCCCAGGTGCCGAGGCTCTTCAGTGCTCCAGCCCGGCTTGATGGATGGCTGTTGGGTGACAGGGGCTATCCCCTCAGAAGGTGGCTCATGATGCCTCTCCACCATCCAGGAACAGAGGTTGAGCAGCACTACAAGAGGAGCCATGCCTCCACAAGGGCTGTGATAGAGAGAACCATCGGTCTTCTCAAGATGCGCTTCTGATGCCTGGACCATTCAGGGGGCACACTCCAGTACCCCCCAGATTGTGTGTCGCTGATAGAGGTTGCTTGCTCCACAAGCTGGCACTGGAAAGGGGCAACGCAGTGGATGAAGAAGATGTAGACGCTGTTGCTCCGGCTGCACACCATGAGTCCAGTAGTGAGTCCGAGGATGAGCACGCACAGCAGAATGCTGAGAGGGTAGACCCGGGCATACTCCAGGGAGGCAAGGACACCCGGGAGGCTTTAATCAAACAAACCTTCAGCTAGCCCACCACAGATGGACCACCAACACAAGCCAGGGCTGCAGGCTCCATACTCGATACCTGAGTGCAAAATCTGCCTGGGTAGGAAAATTAACTAAGGGCCTTGTCAATAAAGCTCAATGTCAAACAAGTCACTCATGACATCATGGGTTCCCATCCACCTGCAGAAGTAAGGAATCACCCTGGACCATGCTCACATATCAAAATTTAATGATTTAACAAAATGAAGGACAAAAACAAAATTACAAAGGTGTTACGCATCACACCAAGTGGTCATGAACTAATAGCGGGGCAACATGAAACCACCAGTGAGAAACCTGTGGTGTGCCTAAGGTGCCTTAAGTTTATGTTTGTGGGTACTACGTCTAGGTGCTCCCCCCTGAGACACTCCCTGTCTCCGCCCGCACCTCAAGCGAGTGTGAAGTGCCCTCACCGCTGTGCCCCGGGACACTAGCCAATGATCTAATTCCCACTGAGGTGCTAGTATCTGCGCTGGTGCCTGCCTGGAAGAGATGGTGTGACGCTGGTGAGTCAAATTGTTCAGGTCCCTCAGGTGTGAAAGATGGCCCCTCTGCCTCCTCCTCCAGGCCCTGGTCTGGTGATGCTGAAAGGAAGAGCAAGGACATTTGATTAGTTAAAGTGGAGACAATGTCAATTTGCATGCCTGTCCCTGGATCAGTATGCGCTCATCCTTCCATAATCAATGGTCAACCCATGTTGCAAGCTTCAGTCACGGAGCATTCAGCAGTGCCATGGTTGCTGGGACACACATGGTGACCTCAGTGCTCGGCAGTCTCAACTCCCCCGGTGGAACTGGGCGCATGGCGCCTCTCCAGATCAATCGCCTCCTGCTCGTATCTGGTGACGATGGCCAACTGGGCCTGGCCTCCGCCAGTCCGTATCCGCTCGGCGGCATTGTGTACAGTCTTCTCCTGAAAAGAAGAGCATTGATTAGTCCACCCTGTACCTGGAGTCCCATCGCATCCCTGCCACCCCAACCAGAGTGGGACATTGCAGGGCTCCAGCGATTCGTCACCCCACAGTTGCTGCACACTCACACCAAGAAGCCAGGGCTGATCACCCCCCCTTGCCCACATGCTGCCTCCATCACATTTGGCACCACACAGTCTAACCTTGCAAAGCAAGGAGGCACAAGCAAGTGGGACGCCAAGGGCAGCAGATTGGTGCCCCGCCACCTGGAAGCTCCCCTCCCAGCATGTCAGCACCTTGACTTTGACATGCTTCACAGGTCAGCACTGCGCCTAGGTGCAGATCCTTGAGGTTGCCCCCCAAACTGTACTCTGGTTGTCAGTGTCACACATGCTGTGGGTGCAGAACCCATCTCAACACTACCCTCTCAGGGTGAACTAGGCATGGGCAATATCTGCTGGCCTACCCAGCGAGGGAAACATGCTGTGAAGGATTCAATGCTGTAACTGCACTCAGAGTTGTGGGGTGGAGGGGGGGGTGGGGGGGCACACTTCGGGGGAAACCTACCTGCCGTGTTAAGTGACCTCTGCCAACATGGTACTCACCCTTCCTGAGCACAAGAGGTCATTGAATCACTTGCGGCACTGGACCCTCGTGTGTCGCACCACGTCATGGGAGCTGACTATCTCTGCCGCCTCCTCCCAGGCACATTTGGTCAAGTGGGGAACAAGGACCTCCCGGCATGCTGCCACCTCCTCCAGGAGGGCAGCTAGGCACTCATCAGAAAACCGAGGGGCACAGTGCCCCACTGTCCTACCCTCCTGCTTGGCCTGCTCTCCAGCAGCGCTCTGGGGAGCCCTTCTACCGGCCATGATGAACAGCCTTTGCAAGGCTGCCAGCGCTCTGTTTGAACAGGCCGTCGGGTCGCCATTGAACCCGGCGATCATTGCACCCCCGCTGCCGCCCGCCCGCCCACTCCCGAATCGCCTGCCCGACGGGGAGAAAATTCTCCCCATGGGGTTTTTGATTGAATAATTAAGGAGACACTGTTTTCAGTGGCAGGAGGGTCAGTAATCAGAGGGTAACCTCATTCTTGAATATGTTTAACAACTGAGGAGCAGCAGCTCTCTGGGGTAGAAAATTACAAAAATTCAAAAGAATTGTCGGGTGCAGGATCCACTTTGAGTGGAGCAGATGTGAATCCAGAATCGGGCTGGATTCAGCTGCTCAGAGAGGCAGCAGTTTGTTGAACTCGGAAAGTTAATGATCACAATCAGGAGCTTCTGGGGGATCAGTTGCAGTACAAACTGACTAACATCACACTAAATGTCCCATTGAGCCAGAGTAACAAGATCCTGCAGTCTCATCAATCTGCAGTCAAACAGCTTCTTGATTGCAACAAGGGAATTGTAATTGGCTGATCTCCTGCAGAAAAGCCAAAAAAATACAATTAACATCAGGTTCAAAGATTTATTGAAATTCTCCCTGCAGGTAACTTTTGTGAAATGATGGATTGCACAAAGGAACACAAAAATGACTGGTGAATCAGTGAGATTCAAAGGGACTTTCTGTGTATGTATACGTGTGTGTGTGCATGTGTGTGTATTCATGCGTGAACCCGCGTGTTTGTTTGCATGTCCAGTGCTGTGTGCCGTATGTCTGCCTGAGTGTTTGTTCATGTCTGTTTGTATGTTCATGTCATGTGTGTATATATATTTATATGTCCATGTTTGTGTGTGTGCATATGCATGGGCATGTGTGTGTATGCAAGTTTGTAGTATATATTTGTCTATCTGGTGTGTGTAACTGCTCTTCAAAGAGTACTTCCTTGGTTGGAAAGGTGGTGAAAGGTGCTATAGAAATGTTACTTTCATTGTGTCAGGGTTCAAAGGACACAACCTTGCTTGAGGGGAAAACTGGGCCAAGTGTTGCCCTGGGTTGTTCTTAAATTTTTCCCAGTGCCTGGTTACTGTGGAGCTTTTGGGGAGGTCTGGGTTGAAACCATCAGCTATATTTTTGTGAAGCATGAGGTGGTCTGGGAAAAGGGAAAACAGGAAAGGAAACAAAATCAGTCTCCAAACAAAAGGAGCCCAGGACATCAGAACTGCTCTCATTTCATCCTCAGTTGCAGCATTTGAGCTCAGGTTGCCAACTCCTCCAGGATTGCCCTGGAGTCTCCAGGAATTAATGATTAACCACCCCAGGTCGCTGGCTAACAACTCTGCAGATAAAATCATATTGAAAAAGTCTATTCATTTTCCAACGGGCCATAGGTGGGCGGGGCAATGTAATGATGGACACGTCAGGTTACCAATGGCAAGAAAGTTGGGGGCCAGTGTGGTTGGAGAAACCAGAAATTGGTTGGGGAGTCTAAAAATTCGAGACAGACCTTTCAGGAGTGAAATTAGGAAACAAAGGATTGTAGAAGTTTGGAAATCTCTTCCATAATGTCAATTGACGTTAGATCAATTGTTAAATTTAAAGCCGAGAATGATTAATTTTCATTATCCAAATGTATTAAGGGACATGGGGCAAAGGCAGGTTTATGGAGTTAGGTTCCAGATCAGCCTACTAGATGGAGGAACAGACTCGAGGGGTAGAATGGCCTCCTCCTTTTCCTAGGGAGGCAGGAGGATCACGTGACAATAGCTGCAGGATACATCCAACCAAAGTTGGCAACTGTAATTGTACATAAAGCCCATTAATGTAGCCATGGATTTTGTGAGGTCTATTGAGATAGACAAGGTGCTATGTCCTGTCAGAGGGAATAAATATAAAGATCCAGAATGGATAGGGTCTCTCAGAGTGAGGTAGAGGTGGATTGAGTGGGGGGGGGGGGGGGGGGGGGGGTGGAAGGTGGATGGGGAGGGGAAGGGGGAGACAGAGGCAGAAGTGGAGTGAATCGGGGGGGAAGACGGAGGTGGAAGTGGAGTGAGAGGGGGAGGGGGAAGTGGAGGGGAAGGTGGAGGTGGAGAAGGAGCAGGAGGGAGAGGTGGCGCAGGGGGGAAGAGGGAGGGGGAGGTGAAGCGGGAGGGGGAATGGAAAGGGGAAGGGGGTGGAGCGGGTGGGGCAGCAGGGAGGGGAAGGTGGAGGGGGGAGGGGAGGGGGAACAGTCTCTCCTAATGCTTGCCCATAATTGAAAGCCAGAGTGGCCACAGATTTCCAGTTCTAGGAGTTGTCAACTCAAATTGGACATATTCCCAGATTATTCATCATGGCAGCTCTTGCCAAAACGCTCCGCAAACATCCTTTATTACCCCTCCCTACCGGACCCCCTGCCATCGCCAATGTTTTTTTTAGAAGTAACAAGCAAAAGCAATCAAGCAAAATGAAACAAACACACTATTTTTTTAAACACACCGATGATTTTTCTCCCAGGGCATTTTTGCTGACAGCAGCCCCCTGGAGATTAATCTTCAATTCCTGGAGTCTCCAGGCGATTCTGGAGAGTTGGCAACCGCTGACCCGCCTGGGGTGTCCACCTTATGGGTTGGTGGGGGTTAAGAGGGTGGGTAGTGGGGGATGGGGCGGCTGCAGGAGATCATTTTCTGACATACCCAGATTGAAAGAGACCGAATAAACCTGGCAACACTGCAAATGGCACTATTTATGCAACATGAAGTATGCAGTGACAAAACTGCGGTAAATCCACTAGACAGCTAAAGCTGAGATTAGTTGGAGGTGTGTTTAAATAAATCTTGTGACCCTTTGCATTTAATGTGCTATCACTCTCTCTGTTTAACTGCAATGTGTGCTAATTGCTCTAATGCAGCATTAATACCAGCTCAGAGCTTGTGTTCAGGAAGAATTGAGGATTAAGTTTTTTGAAAAGAAAATACGTACAATTGTACAGCACCTTTCAAGACCTCAGGACGTTGCACAGCACTTTAGAGTCAATGAATTGCTTGTGAAGAGTAGTCACTGTTGTAACGTAGAAAATGCGGCAGCCAAATTGCAAAATCCCACAAATAGCAAAGTGGCAACGACTAGATAATCTGTCTTCTTTTTGTGATGTTGGTTGAGAAATATTAAATATTGGCCAGGACACTGGGGAGAATTCCCTTGCTCTTCTTTGAATAGCGTTCGGGGGGATCTATTGAGCAAATAGGCTCTCCATTTAATGTCTCATCCAAAAAACAGCATCACCAATAGTGCAGCATTCCCTCAGTGCCACACTGGGACTGTCTGCCTGAATTGCTCAGCTGAGGTCTCCAGTTTGGGATTTGAACCCACAACCTGTCAATGGCCATTGAGGCAATTATGTAATTAAAGGACCTGCCCGTTCAACCTTAAGGTTGGTGGGCAGGCCAGGAGCCCTGGCGCGAACTAGAAAAAGCATGAAGCCTCATCCACGGGCGGGATGAGGTTTCATGTAGCTTTTAAAAAAACTTTAATAAAGTTTTTTTGAAAATTATGGACATGTCCCAACTCATGAGACATTGTCACATGAGGGGACATGTTAGGGAAATTTTATTTTTCTATTTTAATGTTTTTGACATTTACAGCCGATCTCCCTGAGACTGCACTTAGCGCATGCGCAAAGGAGTGCACTCTCGATTTTGGGATTGCCCCACTGCCCGCACAGGGAGCGCATAGTGATTTCCTGCAGACGTCGCACTGGGCAGGCCTTAATTGGCCCGCCCACATAAATGGCGCCGCGCCTCCGATCGGGGGCGCCGATCGGAAGCGCGCCTGTGCGTGCCTGCCCTTCAACTTGCCCCCCCAACGGAGGGAAAATTCAGCCCTATGATATTAATGGGATAAAGTAAAAGAACACGCAAGTTATACAAGAGTCTTTATGAAAAACTGGTTAGGCCTCAGCTTGAACAATGTATCCAATTCTGGGAGGATGCCAAGGCTTTGGTGTGAGGGTGCAGAGGTGATTCACCAGAATGGTACCAGTTATGTGGAGAGACTGGAGGAGCTGGGATTGTTCTCCTTAGAGTGGAGAAGGTTAAAGGGAGATGTTCAAAATCATGAAGGGTTTTGTTACAGTAAATACGGAGAAATGGCTTCCATTGGTCGGAGGGTCAGTAACCGGATGACACAGATTTAAGATGATTGGCAAAGGAACCAGAGAGAAGATGAGGAAATTTGTTGTTATGCAATGAGTTGTTGTGATCTGGAACGCAATTCCTCAAAAGATGGGGGAGGAGGTTCAATAGTATCTTTATGAAGGGGAATTAGATAAATGCTTGACGGAGAAAACATTTTGCAAGGTTATGGGGAAAGAGCAAAGTTATTGGGATTAATTAGGTAGCTCTTTCAGAAAGCCAACATAGGCACAATAGGCTGAATGGCCTCCTCAAATGCTGTGTTATTCTATGATAATGGAGCAGCTCTGGGGTCACCTCATTCTCAGGCTGGTGAGGCTCTAGAGGAGATGGATTGATTCAAACAGTCAATGCCTTCAAATCAAAGTGTGGTGTGGAACTGTATGATTTCTTCATAACTGTTTGTAAACCTGGTCTCTATTACACTGCTTAATTGGCAATTGGATAAATTCCAGTTGTAGTTGGTTTTCATTGAGACTAGAAAGGTTCACTGACTATAAACAGGGTAACAACACAAACAGACCATTCAGCCTAGTGGTCCATGTTTACCCACTAAGCCAGTAAATTATTTTTAACTCAATTTGTCCACCCCGTTCCCACATCCCTTCAACCTTCCTCTCCAATCTCATCTCGAGAGTTGGCAATCGTCTGCTTCTGCCTATCCCCGTGCTCAAAACTAGAAATTCTACATGGACAACCCAGCTGCACAGGTCCTGAGGTCAATCACTCCATCACCAGTCTCAACAAAACTAAGGTAACATCAGGAGAATGTGAAATGAAACATTACAAATTCAATTGCTCTGAAAGAACCTTGGTGAAATTGTATGTATGCTATTTATTCTTTCATGAGATGTGGGCATTGCTGGCAGAGCCAGCATTTGATGCCCATCCCTAATCACCCTTGAATTGAGTGGCTTGCTAGGCCATTTCAGAGGGCAGTTAAGAGTCAACCACATTGTGTCAGTCTTTAGTCACATGTAGGCCAAACCAGGTAAGGATGACAGATTTCCTTCCCTAAAGGGCATTAGTTTTCGTAACAATGGTAGGAGACTAGCTTTTAATTTAAATTCTACCAGCTGCCATGGTGGGATGTGAACCCATGTCCCCAGAGCATTAGTCTCAGCCTCTGGGTTATGAGTCCAGTGACATTACCACTACACCATTGCCTCCTCATAAGGGAACACTGGCTGGAGAATATTTCCCTAATTGAGGTATTCAGTGTCCCTATCCGAGCAGACCAATTCCAGTGAATAATTCCATTTACTCAGCTCTCACCTCCAAGTAAAGGATCTTGACCAAGTGTGACATTCACACTTGATCTACACCTGCACACACACACACGGAGAGGGGGAAGGTGGGTTAGAAGATGTAGGGAGAAAGGAGGAAGGGGAAGAAAAGAGGGGCGAGGGTGTGTGGGATGGTTGCTGCAAGCCAGGAGACTTTGGCAGTGCGATACCTGCTCACGACCTTCATTGATTGACTGGCGATACTGCTTTACAATTCCCTGCAGTTCTCTGGGACAGAACCTTCTTTACCTAATGGACCCACAATTTCAGTTTCATTAAACATCCTTAAAACCCTTTTTATGTTGCTCTGAAAATCATTCATTTTTAACCATAAACTATTCATCAGTTCATCTGTTCATGTCTCAACGGAGAGTCTGTGCATTTCTGTCAGTGATTGAATACAAGAATAGGAGGAGGCCATTCAGCCCCTCAGAACTGTTATACCATTGAATTAGATCATGACAGACCTGTACTTTATGTGCAAATAACTCACGTTACAAAGTAATTACAATATGGAAAAAAGCCTTTCAACCCAGCTGGCCCATTCGTGCTCAACATGAGCCTCCTCACACTGTCTTCATCTCACCTTATCAGCATATCCTTCCTCAACTGCTCCTTGTGGTAGCAAGTTCCACATTCTTCCCACTCTCAGATAAACAAGTTTTCCCTGAATTCCTTATTGGATTTATTATTAAGTATCTTACATTTTTGTACCTTTAGTCCTGGTCTTGCACGCTAACAGTATCTGGTTCAGCAGAAAACAAACTCAATGTGGCAACAGTGCTAAAAACAGTCTTTCCCAAACCTACAGGCCCATGAAATACATCAGGTCAAATCAACAACAACAACAACTTGTATTTATATAGTGCCTTTAACTCTTCTTCTTAGGCAGTCCTTCGGGATCGAGGGTGACTTGTCTCCACTCGGCTCGATGGGTTCTGAGATGTCCAATGCGCGATCTGCAGACTCTGCCACATGCAAGGCAGGTGGTCTTTGAAGGGTTGGGTAGATGAGATGTTTGGAGGCTTGTGCATTCTTTCCAAAGCTCGACTTCGCCTCTGCGCGTTCCTGACAAAATCTCTTGATGTGTTCATTGTCTCCTTGAAAGAATCGTCTCCATTTTGGTTGATCACAAGCCAGGGACTCCCATGAGTAGGCCGGGATGTTTGACCTCTTCAGGGATGCTGTGAGAACATCCCTAAAGCGTTTCCACTGTCCTCCTGGGAGTCTCCTGCTGCATCTGAGTTCCGGGTCAAGCAGCTGCTTCAGAAGTCTGATGTCAGGCATATGAGTAACAAGTCCTGCCCAGCGGAGTTGGTTTAGAGTGACTAGCACCTCGTTGCTGGGTAAGTTGGCTTGGGAGAGGATGCTGCTGTTGGATCGCCTTTCTTGCCACCGGATTTGGCGGGGCTTGAGAAGGCACTGCTGGTGGTACTTCTCCAGTGCTTTGAGCTGTAGGCTGTTCAAGAGCGGAATTTTACAGCCCTTCCCGCCGGTGGGATTTTCCAGTCCCGCTGAAGTCAATGAACGGCTTACTGCTTTTTCCAACCCCACCCTTGACGTGATGGGGCCATAACATTCAGCCCCAAGTCTCTGAAGCATACAGGAGGGAGCACTCGCATCACAGATGCCTGGTAAACCATGACCTTTGTCTTGGGTTTGAGATCCTGGTCCTCAAATATTCTTTTCCTCAATCAGCTGAAGACCGACTTGGCACATTGGAGGTGATGATGAATTTTGTTGTTTATGTCCGCCTTCATCGTGAGGAGGCTCCCAAAATATGGAAAATGGCCACATTTTCCAGGATCTCGCCATCGACCTTAAATTGATAGAGGGACGTGTCGTACTTTGGGAGCTGGTTGGAAGAGGTCCTTAGTTTTATGGATGTTTAGTGAAAGATCCATTTTCTTATCAGCACCTTTAACACAGTGAAATGTCCAGAGGTACATAAATCAGACAAACTTTGACACCGAGTCACATAAGGAGACATTAGCACAGGATCTTGGTGAAAGAGGTAGGTTAAAAGCAGCATCTTGAAGACTGAAAGAGGGAGATGTATAAGGAGGGAATTCCAGAGCTTAGGGCCCAGGCAGCTAAAGACACAGTCACCAATGGTAGAACGATGAAAACTGGGGATTCATAAGAGGCCAGAATTAGAGGAGCACAGAGATCTCAGAGGGCTGTAGGATTGGGTGAGGTTACAGAGATAGGGAGGGATGAGGCCATAGAGGGATTTGAAAACAAGGATGAGAATTTTTAAATTGAGATGTTTCTGGAAATCTCACTGAAAATCGTCACAAGTATGGGTCATGATATTGGGCAGCCAAGATCTGGAAACTAGAGAGCATGTCTCTGACCTTTCTGTTTCTGAGGTCACCTTAACTTACATAAATTACTGAAAGTTCTCTCATTAACCACGTGATAGCAACTTTAGACTATGGCCACTGCAGCTAAACAAATACAGTCCTATCCTGCCCCACAGGAGGTGTCTTAATAAAATCTTGCTTACTGCTAATGGGTGAGTTTCAAAATGAGAGCTGAAGGCTGCTGTCTGGCATTAGTGACACAAAGCACAGCACTAACATCATTTAACAGCAGTGCAATGATAATAAAACTGAACTGTCCTGGGGAATTACTGCTGGAGTAAATATCCCACTGCCCTGAATTTTACACTGAGCAGAGCTGGCTGCATAACAGCACAGGACAGGAATAAAGGTAGAACTCAAAGCACATGCAAGGGAGTGGGTATTAAGATGAGTTGTCCTTTATTAGTCTAAGAAGCTCCAGAACCCATTGCACACCTGGCATTTAATTGAACTACAATTGAGAATTAAGGATTAGGCTTGTGACCAATTAATCTCCAAAAACCCCTGAAGCCTTCTCCATACAAAATTCATCAACTGTTAGTTCTTTGGAGAGTAGCTGCTGCCTTCAGAAGGTGTCAAATAATCTGATCTATTTACTGGTGGGTGTTTGTCTTAAGGCTGCAGTTGAATAGAGATAGTTACAGAAAAAGGACTTACATCTATATAGCACCTTTCACAACCTCAGGCCACAGCCCACCTCCCACTGTCACCCCCACACCCCGCAAAGCGCATTACAGCCAAAGATGTACTTTTTGAAGTGTGGTCGTTCTTGTAATGTAGGGACCAAGCCAGCCAATTTGCACACAGCAAGACCCCACAAACAGTACTGAAATAATGACCAGATAATCTATTCTTTTTTGTGATGTTGGTTGAGTAATAAATATTGGTCAGGCTACCAAGGAGAGTAAGGTTCTGGGTGTTTGGGTGTGATTTTTGGGTGTTTGGAGGTTCAGGGTGTGATGTTTGGGTGTTTGGGGTGTGCGGTTCATGGTGTGGGGTTCAGGCTGTATGGGGCGTTCGAAGTCTGACAAAGATTACGGAGAACAAAAACAGAATTACCTGGAAAACCTCAGCAGGTCTGGCAGCATCGGCAGAGAAGAAAAGAGTTGACGTTTCGAGTCCTCATGACCCTTCAGCAGAACTGAGTATAGTTAGGAGAGGGGTGAAATATAAGCTGGTTTAAGGTGGTGGGAGGGGGGGGGAGAGAAGTTGAGGGCGGGGGGTGGTGGTTGTAGGGACAAGCAAGCAGTGATAGGAGCAGATAATCAAAAGATGCCACAGACAAAAGGATCAAAGAGGTTTTGAAGATGGTGATATTATCTAAGAAAATGTGCATTGGCACATTTTCTTAGATAATATCACCACCTTCAACACCTCTTTGATCCTTTTGTAAAGCACATTTTCTTAGATAATATCACCACCTTCAACACCTCTTTGATCCTTTTGTCTGTGACATCTTTTGATTATCTGCTCCTATCACTGCTTGCTTGTCCCTACAACCACCCCCCCCCCCACCCCCCACCCAACTTCTCTCCCCCCCCCCACCTTAAACCAGCTTATATTTCACCCCTCTCCTAACTATACTCAGTTCTGCTGAAGGGTCATGAGGACTCAAAACATCAACTCTTTTCTTCTCCGCTGATGCTGCCAGACCTGCTGAGTTTTTCCAGGTAATTCTGTTTTTGTTTTGGATTTCCAGCATCCGCAGTAGTTTTTTGTTTTTATCAAAGATTGTGGAGAGGTAGGCGTCTAATTAACAATTGCCTCTGTGTGCTGTGCAAGTTCTTTACCTCCCAGTGGAACACTTATTTCAGAAATGAAACATTCAAACAGTTTCAATGGTTTTCTCCCACAGAGAGGTGAAACATCTCCATATAACAGAGCCTTATGTCAACAGCACCTGGTCCTTAAAGCACCAGTCACTGCATGAGCACTGGTGTGATCCTTTCACTAAGCAGTGTGAACCAACACGTTCATCTTTCTGAGATACTAGCATGACTCCAGGACACAGCCAGGTACAATATTGAATGATGGCAGATGTTAAATAAATATTTCATACATCGACTGTATTTAGCATTGTTTTTGCTTTGAGTAATGTTTAAATTGGCCTGGACAAGATTTATAACAAAATATATTGATTTGAATTATAATTAACCTCAAATTGATACAACTTGTCCCACATTCAGAACTGGAGGTTAACGAAATATACTCAATTAATAGGGTCAATTGATCAAAAAAGTAATCGCAGAGACCAACATCAAAAGTACATCAGATGTAAGAGCACTACTGGGTCATTTTATGGCATTGCTCATGCTATGGGCGAAATTTCACGCCGGTGGGATTTTACGGTCCCGCCGAAGTCAATGGACTTTAGAATGGCTTCAGCCCTGCCGCAACCGACTGTAAGATTCCACCCCAGGTCTGAGGATCCAGTGCTTTATACAGTGGGCCTGATGTGACTCACTCCCCTGAGGAGAAGGTTGCCGCTTCAATCTCCACCTCCTTGATTTAAACCTGTAATCCACACTGGCACTCCCAGTACAGTACTTAGGGAGTGCTGCACTGTCAGGTGATGTTAAACGGAAAGGCTATCTGCCTTCCCAGATGGAGGTAAAAAAAACTGCGTGCTCAAATCTTAGACAATTAAATAAAAGCTGTGTCATGGAAAAAGGCCATTCGGCCAATAAGTTAATACTGGTGCTTATTGTCCACACGTGCCTCCTCCTAATCTAATTACCTCTTCCCTCCATTCAGTACCAGTCAGTTGCACTTTCCCTCCTGGGTGTCTTTAACATAGAAAGCACCCAAAGGCATTTCACAGAAACATAATCAGAGCCAAAGAAAGTGATTTTAGGATGGGTGACCAAAAGCTTGATTAAAGAAGTGGGTTTTAAACCGGGGAGAGAAGGAGGTAGTGCAGAGACAGAAGGCAGCAGGATGCATTTAAATATATTCTACCATTGTACATACTGGAGCAGAATGACTAATAGACCAACAGCTGAGACAGCTCTCCTGAAAACATATTTACTGGTTCTTTCTCCAGTGAGAACCCACAATTCTGGTGTTCCATTTTAAGATTTTATACAGATTCCTACACTCTACACACCACCAGCCCTCCAGGTATAATAAATCTGACAGTAAACTGAACATTTGACTTTCATCTTTATATTTATGTGTATAATTTTGACATTAGTCAATACTTTCCTGTCCTCAGAATTAAATCTGTAAATATTCCCCGGGAGAATGCAGCCAGGACTCTGAAAGCATTATGAATATTTTTAAAGAACGTACACTGCACAGAACCCTCTGAATACTCACTCATAGTTCTTGCACATAAATAACAATCACATAATAGTATAGATGTACTTAAAGGGAAGTTAGATAAGCACATAAGGAAGGAAAGAATAGGAGGGTATATTGATAGCATGAGATGAAGAGGGATAGGAGGAGGCTTGGTGTGGAGCAATAACACCTGTATGGACCTATGGGCCAAATGGCCTCCTTGAATGTAGTAAAATTCGAGATCATTTGATGAATGCACCATTTATTTCAAAGTTTATTTGGTCCATCCTGTAAGCTTGTCCCAATATCCCCTTCACCCGCCCCCCTCCCCCCCGCAACCCCCCACAGTCACTAGGGTCATCCTGGGATTTACCCAGGTTCCCCAGAGGGGCAGAGCCCAGTGTTGGCAGGATAACGATGGCGGAAGGACTGAGAATGCCTCTCAGTTTTACCACGTAGGTAATGACAGATAACGTGGCAGATATTGTCAGTATGTCATGCCTTCCCCATGGCACCCACCAACACCACCCCCATCCCCACTCCTCCTGGGCCACCTCACCTATACTCCTTGTTTCGGTGTACATTTCTGGCAGAAGTGAGCCAGGAGATGGTTCTGGGCCAGCAGTTGGGCAGATTCCCTTGGGTTGAGTCACTGCCCATCTGAGGCCAGGGGAAGAATAACCTAACCCTACATTCTCTTGTCCTCCCAGCGGGAATTCGGAGCTGGGAGCACTCAGATTTTAAAATTCTTATTCCTGTGTTCAGGCCCCTCCATGATCTTTCCCCATCCTTTCTCTGTAACACCCTCCAGCCCAATTACTCTTTGAGATCTCTCTGCAACTCCGATTCTGGCCCCTTGCTCATCCCTGATTTATACTGCTCCACCATTGGTGGCCTTGCCATCAGCTGCCTGAGGCCTAAGCTATGGAACTCCCTCCATAAACCTCCCTGTCTCTATCTCTCTCCTCTTTTAAGACACTCCTTAAAACCTACATCTTTGAGCAAGCTTTTGGCCACCTGTCCTAATCTCTCCTTATGTGGCTCAGTGTTAAATTTCATTTAATAGCTCTCATGTGAAGTGCCTTGCGATCTTCTTTTTTTATTATTTGTTCATGGGATGTGGGCATCGCTGGTTGGGCCAGCATTTATTGCCCATCCCTAATTGCCTTTGAGATGGTGGTGGTAAGCTGCCTCCTTGAACCACGGCAGTCCCTGAGGTGTAGGTACATCCACAGTGCTGTTAGAGAGGGAGTTCCAGGATTTTGACCCAGCAACAGTGAAGGAATGGCCAATATATTTCCAAATCAGGATGGTAAGTGACTTGGAGGCGAATTTGCAAGTGGTGGTGTTCCCATGCATCTGTCGCCCTTGTTCTTCTAGATGGTAGAGGTCACAGGTTTGGAAGTTTCTCTTCCTTAACCGAGGTTTTCGAGGTGGTTGACAGGGCCCTCAACCGTGTCCGGCCCATCTCCCGCGCATCCGCCCTCACACCTTCCTCTCCCTCCCAGAAACATGATAGGGTCCCCCTTGTCCTCACTTATCACCCCACCAGCCTCCGCATTCAAAGGATCATCCTTCACCATTTCCGCCAACTCCAGCATGATGCCACCACCAAACACATCTTCCCTTCACCCCCCCAGCGGCATTCCACAGGGATCGTTCCCTCCGGGACACCCTGGTCCACTCCTCCATCACCCCCTACACCTCAACCCCCTCCCACGGCACCTTCTCATGCAACCGCAGAAGGTGCAATACCTGCCCCTTTACTTCCCTTCTCCTCACCGTCCAAGGGCCCAAACACTCCTTTCAAGTGAAGCAGCATTTCACTTGCACTTCGCTCAATTTAGTCTACTGCATTCATCGCTCCCAATGTGGTTTCCTCTACATTGGAGAGACCAAACGCAGACTGGGTGACCGCTTTGCAGAACACCTTCGGTCTGTCCGCAAGCATTACCCAGACCTCCCTGTCGCTTGCCATTTCAACACTCCACCCTGCTCTCATGCCCACATGTCCGTCCTTGGCCTGCTGCATTGTTCCAGTGAAGCTCAACGCAAACTGGAGGAACAGCACCTCATCTTCTGACTAGGCACGTTACGGCCTTCCGGACTGAATATTGAGTTCAACAATTTTAGATCATGAACTCTCTCCTCCATCCCCACCCCCTTTCCAATCCCCCCTTTTTTTCCCAATAATTTATATAGATTTTTCTTTTCCCACCTATTTCCATTATTTTTAAATGTATGTCCATCCATTGTTTTATCTCTACCTTTTAGCCTTTTTTGATTCCTTCACCCTACCCCACCCCCACTAGGGTTATCTGTACCTTGCTCGTCCTGCTTTCTACCCTTAATTAGCACATTCCTTAGATAATATCACCACCTTCAACACCTCTTTTTCCTTTTGTCTGTGACATCTTTTGGTTATCTCCACCTATCACTGGCCCTCTATCCAGCTCTACTTATCCCACCCCCCCTTAAACCAGCTTATATTTCACCTCGCTTCTATTTTTACTTAGTTCTGTTGAAGGGTCATTTGGACTCGAAATGTTAACTGTGTTCCTCTCCACCGATGCTGCCAGACCTGCTGAGTTTTTCCAGGTATTTTTGTTTTTGTACAGGTTTGGAAGGTGCTGCCGGAGGAGCCTTGTTGAGTTGTTGCAGTGCATCTTGTAGATGGTACACACTGCTGCCATTGTGCATCAGTGGTGGAAGGAATGAAAGTTTAAGGTGGTGAATGGGGTGCCAATCAAGGGGGCTGTTTTGTCCTCGATGGTGTAGAGCCTTTTGAGTGTTGTTGGAGTTGCACTCATCCAGACAAGTGGAGAGTATTCCATCACACTCTTAACATGTGCTTTGCAGATGGTTGACAGGCTTTGGGGAGTCAGGTGGTGAGTTACTCTCTGCAGAATTCCCAGCCTCTGTTCTCATAGCCACAGTATTTAAGTGGCCAGTTAAATTTCTGATCAAGCATGTTAAGTACCACTACATCAAAGGCACTATATGAATGCAAGTTGTTGTTGGGACATATTTCCAACAAAATCTATAAAACACCCCAAATCACAGTGGAAATGAAAAACTGGGAGCAGTACAAACGACCATGAATCAGTCATAAGCTCAACATGTTCACCGATGTCCTTTAGGGAGGGAAATCTGCTGTTTCTACCTGGTCTGGCCCACAGGTGATATCAGATCCACAACAATGTGACTGGTTCTTAACTGCTCCTCTGAAACATCTCAGCAAGCCATTCTGTGGTATCAAACCTGATACAGAAACAGCCCCACCAAGACCTTCTCTGGGCATCGCAGGCTGCACAATAAATACTGGCCTTGCCAGCAGTGCTCACGTCCGAGGATTGAATAATTTAAATAAAACAAAAGACAGACTGTGAATGAAATGATTCCAGACTAGGAGTGTGAAATAAGACAGCTTGATTCATCTATTAACCCAGCATCGTGATTGCTTAAATCTGTGCACACCATGGATCTTTGCTGAGTGGTGTGTGTGCGTGTGTGTCTGCGTACGTGTGCGTGTGTGTAGGTGTGTGTACGTGTGCGTGTGTGTACGTGTGTGTGTGTGTGTGTGTGTGTGTGTGTACGTGTGTGTCTGTGTGTGTATACAAGATGTGTCCTGTCTCTGTCACAGTGCCACATTGCTTCTGTCGAAGCAGGATTTGAAACCTTGAGGAGTTTACCCTGGTTAAATATTCCCAGCCAGCAGTATGTTAACAAGTAAATAAAGCTTTGCTCTTATGCACAGCCCTACTGCACCAGGGGAACTTGCTGTCTGCTTACATTAGGTTCAAACAGAAAGCTTGCCTGGTTGGTATTCGTTCAGCTTTTCCCTGCTCTTACATTATGCGATGACCTGTTTCGAACTGGGCTGTTGAGCTTTGGTGTTGGGAATAGCCGAAGCAGCAGTTTGATGCCTGCAGACGTAGAGCAAAAAGGGGCGGGTGAAAGGAGCTGAAGTGACTGAAGGCTGCTTTCCATTCCTCCCTCCCTCTCAGTGTCCGTCACTCCCAACAGGAGGTTGTATCTCTCTACAGGGAGTCTCTGCCGATCACATTGGGTCTCAGCTTTCTCCCACCACCACCCCCCCTCCCTCCCTCCCCCACCTCCATACATCCAACCTGTTTTAATACCTGCTGATCAGCTGGGCTGCTGAGAGGAGGACGAGGACTTTGTCTTGTGCAGAGCGTTGTGAGGTTGAGAACAGGACTCCAAAACCTTCCAACAGCTCAAACTGCTTCGAAAGGCAGTAAAGTGGGAATTTTAAATTGCTTCCTGACCTCTAGAACATGCCCTCACCAGCAAGAAAACCTCTTCAACTATGTATTTACCCTGAACGACAAGACACAGTTCAAGAAGGCTGCTCACTCTCAATGTTTTAAAACCATTCTCTCTCTATCTATGTCTCTCTCTCTCTGTCCCTCTATCTCTCTCATCTATCTCATATCTAACTCTCTATATCTGTCTTTCTCTCTCTCTCTCCCTCTATTTTTCTGGTCTATCTGTCTCTCAGTCCCGCTCTCTCTCCCTGTTCCTCTCTCACTCTTTCTCTCCCTGCCTCTCTCTCCTTTCCTTTCCAGCAGTAAAGCTGTGTTGAGCTCGGAATGAGGAAGGACAGGAGGCTGTTGAAGAATTAGGCGCAGCCCCTGTTGGCTCTGAATATGGTGAATGACAGGTGGAAAAGTATGGATGGGGCTCAGCCAGACAGCCCAAAGCAAAACGCCCAGGTAATGAGAGCCGTTCTTATCTTTTACAGGTCACAAGAAAGTAAGAAAGTGCAAACGTTAATTCTTCTACATTTGGCAAAGATTAAAATAATCATTCGAACCTATTGTAAGGTTTTAACATTTATTATTGCTTATTTTAAATCTGTGGGGAAATGTGGAAGCAAATTTTCAGCAGTGGAACCGCCAAAGTGTAATGCTGGTGCCAGAAGCGATTTTCTGGCATTTATTGAAAGGAGACAAAATGAGCATTGATCAGGTTGCATGAGAGAATGAAACTGTGGCTTGTTTGTTATGAGAAATTTCCCTCTGCTGGTAGATTCTCAGCTATTTAGCACATGACATTAGAGTGAATGGATAATGTTGGACTCTCGATGTACTGTACAGGACTGGGAAGAGTGAAGGGAAACGGTGTTCCTATTCTCCACTTGCACAAGGCTGATATTATCTCTGTTTTATTCAGACATTATAAAATAGAGTTTAAATACATAACCTGAATCTTTACAGCACCTTTCACAACGTCAGAATATCCCAAAGTGCTTTACAGCTAACGAAGTATTTTTTGAAATGTAGTCACTGTTGTAATGTAGAAAATGCAGCAGCCAATTTGTACACAGCAAGCTCCCAAAAACAGCAAAGTGATAATAATCGGATAATCTGCTTTAGTAATGTTGATTGAGAGACAAATACTGGCCGGGCCACTGGGGAGAAATCCCCTGCTCTCCAAAATAGTGCCATGGGATTTTTTTATGTCCACCTGACAGGGCAGGCGGGGTAATGTTTAATGTTTTAATGTTTAACAGTTTAATGTCTCATCTGAAAGACGGCACCTCCATCAGTGCAGCGCTCCCTTAGTACTGAGCTGGATGTGTCAGCTTTGATTTTATATTCAAGTCTCTGGAGTGGGACTTGAACGCAATGTTCTGACTCAGAGGCGAGAGTGCTACCCACTGAGTCACAGCTGACACTGCAACCTGGGAGTGGGGAGTGGGGAGTGGGCTGAATGGGCGATGTTCTTTGGCAGATTCTGCGAGACTTATTTTTTTTAAAGGTCTGAAAAAACTCACGGGTGAATAAAGGTGTTTATTGCACCAGAAGTAGATGGAAGATTTTTTTTAAAACCTGTAAAGGTTAGAAACGAAAATCAGAAAATGCTGGAAGCATTTCAAGGAAGGTTAGCCTAAGTGGGTGTAGACAAGCAAAGAATGAGTTTAATTATCACTTCAGGTACTCACCAATATCCTGTGTATTATACAATAACACTGCACAAAGGAGGCCATTCAGCCCATAGTGTCTGTGCTAGCTCTTTGAGAGAGCTGGTTGATTAGTCCAACTCCCTCTTCTCCTTTCCCAGTGTTCTGCAAATGTTTCCCTTTTAAGGCAATATTATATTATTTCATACATATTCAAGTATATATTCCCAGAATTTATTGAGGCATCACTGACTTTTACCTTGTTTACTTTTATCTGCATGATTACTTAATGTAGATTGTCTTTAAAACAGCATTTCACACGATTCAACACCAAAATTCACAGAATGTTAATGTGAGGCAGCCTTCAATCTTGTAGGACAACGGTTTGTACCATGGTGGTTAACTCCGTGTTAAGCATCATCTTGTGTGTCTCAGGAGCCCCACTCTAGCATGGCAGTCTCTGCCACATTTGTTGCAGAGGAAGGCAGTGGACTGAGAAGGTGCATGATTCACTGGCCTCTGTTTTCTCTGTGCCCTCTTCTAAGCCAGCTGAGTTTTCCATTTCTGTTTGCCTCTTCCAATGCGCTGCCAAACAGTCAGCCTCCAGAGGTCACAGCCCTCAGTGACTGTCTCCCAGTTGTCAGTGTCAATGTCCGCCATCTTCATATCTCACTTGCAGGCCTCCTTGTAGCGGAGGTATAGAAGTCATGACCCAGTGACCAATTTACCGTACAGAAGGTCTTTGGGTATATGGCCATCATCCATCCAGTGAACGTGGCCGAGCCTGTGCAGATGTTGCTGGCTTAGTAATGAGTGTATGATGATGGAACTAGCATGCTCCAGGTCCTCTAATTTGGTGACCTTGTTTTGCTGAGAGATATCAAGGATACATCTGAGACAGCGAAGGTGTCTAATATGCACTATTTCACACTATTATACTCTACTACTCCCTATTTCACACTATAAAACACTAACCATAGAATCATAGAATGGTTACAACACAGGAGGAGACCATTTGGCCTGTTGTTTCCATGCTGGTTCGCTACAAGAACAATTCAGTTAGTCCCACTCCGTCCCACCACTTCCCACCTTTCCCTGTAGCCCAGCAAATTTTTTGCTTATCACATAACAATCCAGCTCCCTTTTGAAAGCCATGATTGAATCTGCCTCCACCACACTCTCAGGCAATACATTCCAGATCCTAGCTACTTGATGGGTAAAAAATTTTTCCTCATGTTACCTCTGGTTCTTTTGCCAATTGCCTTAAATCAGTGTCTTCTAATTCTCGATTCATCCATCAATGGGAACAGTTTCTCTCTATCTACTCTGTCTAGACCCCTCAGGATTTTGAGCACCTCTATCAAATCTCCTCACTACCTCCCCTGCTCCAAGGAAAAAAGCCCCAGCTTCTCCAATGCATCCTCAGAACTGAAATTCCTCATCCATGGAACCATTGTCATGAATCTTTCCTGCACTCTCTCCAATCCTTCACATCCTTTCCAAAGTGGTGCCCACAATTGGGTAATTACTCCAGTTGAGGCCGAACCAGTGTTTATAAAGGCTCACCATAGCTTTGTCTTGTACTCAATCCTTCTGTTTATAAAGCTCAGCATCCCATGGGCAAAATTTTTAGCTTGGTAGGCAGATGCATGCCGGACCCGCTCGAGCGTAAAACGACGTGCATTGACATCGGGCAAGTGCCCCGACGTCAACGCTCAGTCACGCGATATTTCAATCGGCGGGCGTGCGCCAGAGTTGGCAGCACGCCCACCGACAATTAAAAGGCCTGTTAAGGCCATTACGGTATCAGTTAAGTTACATTTTTCACTGCCCATCCAACCTCACAGGCAGGCAAAAAGGACAAACGGCCTTTGCATTTTTTAGGAAACTTCGTCCACGGGCGGGATAAGGTTTCCTAAAGCAAATAAAAATAAAATAAAAATTTTAAAACTTAATTATTAACACGTCCCTGCTCATGTGACAGAGTCAGTGCTGCTTGTGTGGGCAGGGTTCATTAACGTAATGTTTCATTACGTTTTTAATTTCTTTATTTTTTTTTATAACTCTTCATCTCCCTGAGACAGCTCCATGCCTCAGGGAGATTATCAAGCGTGCACGCACGAAGTTCACACTCGCCCTGCTTGCACTCCTCCCCCACCTGCACAAGCAGCGCTGAGCGCTGCAGCTCGCGTTTCACACTAGGCGGGCCTTAATTGGCCCGCCAGCGTGAAATCGCCCTCCGGCCCCGATCGTGGGCAGCGGTCGGCTTCCCGACTGCCCCTGCCCACCCCTGCCTACCCCCACCGAGCCCGCCCGACAAGGGCAAGATTCCGCCCCATATGTCTTATTAACTGCTGTCTTGACCTGCCCTGCTACCTTCAACGATTTGTGCGCATATACGCCCAGGTCCCTGCGCCCCTTCAGTCTTGTACTCCTTACTCTTTATTGTCTTTCCTTGTTCTTCTTACCAAAATGTATCACTTCACAGTTTTCTGCAAATTTCAACTTCCACGTGTCCACCCATTCCATCAGCCTGTCTATGTCCTCTTGAAGTTTATCACTATCCTCCTCATAGTTCACAATTCTTCCAAGTTTTGTGTAATCTGCAACTTTCCACCCTTTCTACCTATGTCATTGGTACTGATGTGGACCACGGCCTCTGGTCGTTCACCCTCCCCCCATCAGAATGCTGCAGCCACTCAGTGACACTCTTGACCCTGGCACCAGGGAGGCAACATACCAAGGTGGATTCACGTCTCTGGCCAGAGAAATACCTGTCTTTTTTTGTCATTTATTCATCAGATTCAGCTGTTGCTGGCTAGGCTAATATTGACTGCCCATCCCTAATTACCCTTGAGAAGGTGGTGGTGAGCTGCCTTCTTGAACCGCTGCAGTCCATGTGTTGTAGGCCATCCACCGTGCTGTTAGGGAGGGAGTTCCAGGATTTTGACCCAGCGACAGTGAAGGAACAGCGATATATTTCCACGTCAGGATGGTGAGTGGCTTGGAGGGGAACTCCCAGGTGGCGGTGTTCCCATCAGTTTGCTGCCCTTGTCCTCCTAGGTGGTAGAGGTGGCAAGTTTGGAAGGTGCTGTCGAAGAAGCCTTGATGAGTTTCTGTTCCCCCAACCATAGAATCCCCTATTACTCTCTCGTTCCTAATCTTCCTCCTGCTCCTCGTATATCTGAGCCAGCCCTGGTGTCATGAACTTGGCTCAGGTTGCACCTCCCAGTGGAGCCAAGGGCCAGATTTTCAAAGCAGGTTGCTGAACCTGACACCTGGATGAATTCTGGGTCCCGAGTCCGTGCCTAAACTGAGTCTGTCTTTTTAAATGATAAAGGGCTGATCGGGCACGAGCAGAAAATTCTGCCCTTAATGTCCATATCTGACAAAAATCTATCAATCTCAGTCTTGAAATTATCAATTGATCCCCAGCCTCGACAGCTTTTTGGGGGAAGACAGTTCTAGATTTCTGCTAGCCTTTGTGTGAAGACGTCCTGATCTCCACAACAGGGGAAATAATTTCTCTTTATCTTATCGAACCTTCTAATCATCTTAAACACCATAATTAGATCACCCTTTAATTCTCTGTACTCAAGGGAATACATCCTCATCTGTGCAGCCTGCCGTGAGAATTTAACCCTTTTATTTCTCACAATTCCCCCTTTCTCGGTGTTCCCCTCGAAGTTTTCAGTCTAATCTGCTTGATATGGAAGCAGGACACGCATGATTGTTCCATGCCTGGCACTAGTTAACAAAAATTAACTTAATCAAACAGCCAAAAGTGTTCACCTTGCATGCAGTTTTTTAATCTTGCTTGCTTCCCTGCTTATGAAGTCAATCGATAATATTTTTCATCTTTGCAATTCCACAGGGATATCATCAGCGACAACAACAGTTAAATATTGATATGAAATTCCATCAGTCAAATCCCGAAATACACAAGCAGAACTTCAATGTCAGCCTGGAATTAATGTTGTCAGGGGAACTCCCAAACATTAATTGCCATACATTCAGCATAGGAGAGAAGGAAAAATAAAAGATTATTTCTGCGGTAGTGGATAGATTTTTGTCATTAGCTCTTTTTAAAGCCAAGTGATCGGCGTCAGGGCACTTGCAGCAACTTGAATTTGGCTGCCAGCTCTCCAGGATTGCCCTGGAGTCTCCGAGAATTGAAAATTCCATCCCTGTGCAATTCTGCAAACAACTCCTGAGAGTAAAGTCGCAGAGATATTGAAAACAAATTATGGGCAGAATTTTACGCCCCGTGGTCGGGCACGTCTCTGACCTGATATAGAGCTTTATATTATTATTTGCAGGTCTGCAGCTCCGAGGCAGCTGTCTGCCTTCAGGGAGCTCTCTCGCAGCGCTCACCCGCTCCCGCGGTGGCGTCATCACCCGCCCCCCCCGCGGTGACGTCATCACCCGCCCCCGCGGTGACGTCATCACCCGCCCCCCCACCCCCCCCGCGGTGACGTCATCACCCGCTCCCGCGGTGACGTCATCACCCGCCCTCTTCCCGTCCCCACCCTGGCAGCGCTGAGCTTTTCAGCGTGCATTTAACACTGGCTAGCCGTTAATTGCATAAAATGGCGGTCGGGGACCTGTTTCCTGGCCGCTCCCAGGCCCGCCAATTGCACATGTCCGACGAGGGAAAAGTTCAGGCCTGTGTTTTTTTCCATATTCCTGGGATGGTGGGATGGGTGGCATTCTCCTATGAGGAGTGATGGGTTAGAATGTGTTTGTAACTTTCTGGAGTTTTGAAGAATCTGGGGGTGATCTCACTGTGGTATGTGAAATCTTTAGGGATGTTCTGACAGGGTAGGTGCTGAGAAAATGTTTCCCTTTGACTGGAAAGTCTAGAACCAGGTATCATAGTCTCAGAATAAGGGGTCCATTTTTTAGGACTGAGACGAGGAGAGAGTTTTTCATTCAGAAAGTTCCGAATCTTTGGAATTTTCTATCCCGGAGGGTTGTAGATGCTCAGACATTGGGTATATTCAAGACAGAGGTCGATAGATTTTTGGGTACTAAGGGAATTAAGGGATATGGGGACAGTGCAGGAAGATGGAGTTGAGGTTGAAGGTTAGCCATGATCATGCCGAATGGCAGAGCCGGCTTGAGGGGGAAAATGGCCTCTTCCGGCTCCATTTTTCTTATGCTCTTTGAAATCTCCCGTTTATTAACTATAGAAATATTGGAAATGAGAGGAAAAAGGCTCTTTGATTGGATTAGAGATAGGATGCCATGTGAGAGAGCCTCCAGGAATATGTCCAACCAGAGCTGGCATGGCAACCTTGCAGCTCAAAGCGATATAGACCTAACGGTGTTGGGAGGAGTCATTTCAAGACATTACTATTTTCCATCAGGGCTCCAGTTCCCCAGTTCCCACCCACATCACACCCATACCTCCACCGCCCCTCACACCAAACACATACAAGATGGTCCTTCATTACATCAAATTTACAACATCAAAAGAGGCCACTCAGTCAAGGCGCTTAAACTTCACACGAGCTTCCTTCCACCCTTCTCCCTCTGACACTATGGGCAGAATTTTCCCCCTGTCGGAGGGGAAATTCAGGAGCGGGCGCACCTCCAATTGGTGCCCCCAATCGGGGGCATGCCGCCATTTTACGTGGGCAGGCCAATTAAGCACTGAGCGCTCCCTGTGCGGGCTGGGGGTTGGAGGGGGGGGTGGGATTCCCTGAGCTGAGAGTGTGCTTTTTCGCGCATGCGGGTGAAAGAGCGCATCATCTCCCTGTGGCTAAGTGCTGCCTCAGGGAGATCGGCTCCACATTAAAAAATGTTAAAAACAAGAAAAAAAAATTTCCCTGACATGTCCCCTCATGTGACACTGTCATATGAGCTGGGGCATGTCCATCACCTTTAGTTACACTTTTATTAAATTTTTAAAAACCTACATGAAACTTCATCCCGCCCATGGATGAGGTTTCACGCTTTTTCCAATGCCCACCAGGGCTCCCGGCCTGCCCGCCAACCTTAAGGTTGGACGGGCAGGTCCACTAATTACTTTAATTACTTTGTCAATGGCCTCAATTGGCCATTGACAGGTCGGCGGGCGGACAGCTGATTCGGCTATGCCCCTGCCGACCTGAAAATTGAAATGAGGCGGGGTGATGTCAGGAGTTCCGCCCAACGTCATCCCACGTCATTTTACATGTCGGCGAGCAGGCCCCGCCCCCCCGCTCGCCAACCGGAAAATCCTGGCCTATCAGAATATCCCTTTTTTCTTTTTCCCTCATCTGCTCATCTAGCTTCCATTTAAAGGAATCAGTATTATTTGTGTGTCCGCTTCAGTAGGTAAAAAGCTCATCTTTGAGTCAGAAGGTCATTAGTTTAAGTCCTCACACTAGAGACTGGAGCATAGAATCCAGGCTAACACTGCAGTGCAGTACTGAGAGTGCTGTCTTTGGATGAGATGCTAAACTGTCTGCCCTCTCGAGTGATCATAAAAGACCCCATAGTCAGTACTTTGGAGCACCTTGGGTGTACCCACACCACATGGACTGCAGCAGAACAAGGAGGCGGCTCACCACCACCTTCTCAAGAGCAATTAGGGATGGGCAATAAATGCTAGCCCAGCCAGCGAAGCTCACATCCTTTGAATGAATAAAAATTAGAAGAATTCTCCCGGGTGTCTATCCAGTATTTATCATTCAACCAAACATCACTGAAGCAGATTATCAAGTAATTGCCACATTATTATTTCTGGGACCCATTAGATGAAATCAAACTAACAAGATTCTGGACCCAATACAATTCCCACCCCCAGAAGCTCCCGGGTATTAATTAACACTTGACTGCCCCTCTGAAATGGGCCAGCATTCAAATTCATTACCTACAGTTCAAGAAAAAGATCACTACCACCTTCTCAAGGAGCAACTAGAGATGAGCAATAAGTGCCAACCTTGCCAGTGACGCCCACATCCTGCAACTAAATTAAACAAATTCAGAAACACCAGCTTTGGGAGTTTTTCTGCAAATTTGCAGTATTCAAGAAGTGAAATGCACTACACACATTTTGTGTGGAAACTCACAGGGATTGTCTCACTCATTAACCACCCGCCTTACGGAAAGTTAATCAGAGAAACCACGAGCCAGGAACACTAACACCTAGTGGAGACAAGAACCTCTTGCAGAGGGAAAATGAGAACAGAGTAGAACAAAGCTCACCAATTCACCAAGGTTCCTTAGACAGCACCTTCCAAATCCATGACCACTACCATCTAGAAGGACAAGGGGAGCAGATAGATGGGAACACCACCACCTGGAAGTTCTCCTCCAAGTCACTCACCATCCTGACTTGGAAATATATCGCCGTTCCTTCACTGCCGCTGGGTCAAAATCCTGGAAATCTCTCCCAAACAGCACGGTGTGTGTACCTACACCACATGGACTGCAGCAGTTCAAGAAGGCAGCTCATCACCACCTTCACAAGGGCAATTAGGGATGGGCAATAAATGCTGGCCCAACCAGCAAAACCCACATCCCATGAATGAATAAAAAAAGATATGTGGTGAAGAGAGATGGTTACACGGTGGGTTGCTGTCTCTCATCTCAGAGTCAGAACGTCGTAGGTTCAAGCCCCATTCTCGTATCTTGAGCACAAAATCCTGGCGCACAAGCTGAGTGCAGCACTGAGGGAGTCCTGCAGAATGTCAGAGGTGCCGTCTTTCAAATGAGAGCCTGAACTGAAACCCTGTCTGTCCTCTCAGGTGGACGTAAAAGATCCCCGGGTTCATTACCACATTCCTGTTTGTGGGATCTTGCTGTGCACTGTTTGGTTGCTGTATTTCTACATTCCAACTGTTTCTACGCTTCAAAACTACTCCATTGGTTTTAAAGCACGTTGGGACTTCTTGAGGGTGTGAAAGGTGCTATATAAATGCAGGTCCTTCTTTCACCATGGGTGGCTATTGTGAATTAAAAAAATACATTGGTTTAATTAGAACTGATGTTTGCAACAGACACTGGGACTTCAGAAATTTCTGTAAACCCTGACAAGGATCCTGTCTCATTAAATTCAGCTGTAAACCCGAGGTGCAAAACAGAACAAAATCCACAGCATAAAGTCCTCTCACTGTTTCACTTATAATATATTTGCATTTTGACTCCGTAAGTACTGTGTCAATTTTAATTTCCATTAAACACTTTCAAGAGCCTTCAGTCAACAACTAGGTTGTATAGTAAAATCAGATTCGTTCACTCAATCCCCTGGGGACTTTGGTTTCTAAGAACAAGCTCTTCATTTTTAAATTTGAATTTCAAATCCTTGCCCTTCCTGCTCCCCACCCAACTTACACACACGCCACAGAGTTTATTGCAACCCACACAAAATCCCACAGCCCTGTTACCTCCATCATCAGCCTGCCCTGCCAGCAGTTTATCTCTTAGAGTGGTGAATTTCAAATCTTCACCTTTGTCCTCATATCCTGCCCTCACCCAGCTTCCACATTCATCCTCATGTTTCTTGGTTCAGTGGGTAGCACTTTCATCACTAGTCAGGAGGTTGTAGTCAACTCTCCACTCCCAAGACTTGAGCCCATAATCTAGGTTGATGCTCCTACTGTGAGTGGTGTGTTTTTGATGAAATGTTAAAGCACGGCCCTGTATTCCCTGTCAGCTGTGTGTAAAAGATCCTAGACTATTTTGAAGGAGAGCAGGGGATTTCTCCGCCACCCATGTCCTGGCCAATATTTACCCCATAACCAACGTCACAAAAACCAATTAAAGATGATTAAAAGAGCTGATACAGTTGAACTAGAGACACTATTTTCTCTTATGGAGTTGGTTGTTGGGGCGGGGGGGGGGCACGCGAGGTGGGGGTGGAGTTCAGAACAAGGGGGCAGCACCTTAATATTAAAGCCAAGCCATTCACAGAGGACACAAGTAACAACCCTGAAACAGCTGTAATTCAGGAAATGCAAGGGTGTTATAGCAGGACACTTAGAAAAAATTAAGGTAATCAGACAGAGTCAACATGGTTTTATAAAAAGGAAATCATGTTTAACCAATTTATTGGAGTTATTTGAAGGAGTCACATGTGCTGTGGATAAAGGGGAACCAGTGGATGTACTGTACTTAGATTTCCAGAAGGCATTTGATAAAGTGTCATATCAAAGGTTATTGCAGAAGATAAAAGCTCATGGTGTAGGGGGTAACATATTGGCATGGAGAGAAGACTGGCTAGTGAACAGGAAGCAGAGTTGGCTTAAACGGGTCTTTTTCTGGTTGGCAGGATATGAAGAGTGGTGTGCCACAGGGATCAGTGCTGGGGCCTCAACTTTTTACAATTTAGATAAATAACTTGGATGAAGGGACGGAAGGAATGGTGGCTAAATTTGCTGACGACACAAAGATAGGTAGGAAAGTAAATTGTGAAGAGGACATAAGGAGGCTACAAAGTGACATGGATAGGTTAAGTGAGTGGGCAAAGATCTGGCAAATGGAGTATAATGTGGGCAAATGTGAAATTGTTCATTTTGGCAGGAAGAATAAAAAAGAAGTTTATTATCTAAATGGTGAGAAATTGCAGAGGGATCTGGGTGTCCAAGTGCATGAATCACAAAAGGTTAATTTACAGGTACAGCAGGTAATTAGGAAAGCTAATAGAATGTTATCATTTATTGTGAGGGGAATGGATTACAAAAGTAGGGAGGTTATACTTCAGTTGTTTAGGGCACTGGTGCGACCACATCTGGAGTATTGTGTACAGTATTGGTCTCCTTATTTAAGGAAAGATGTAAATGTGTTCGAAGCAGTTCAGAGAAGGTTGACTAGACTAATACCAGGAATGGGCGGGTTGTCCTATGAGGAAAGGCTGGACAGGTTAGGCTTGTATCCACTGGAATTTAGAAGATTAAGAGGTGAGTTGATGGAAACCTTTACTAGACTAATACCAGGAATGAAGAACAAAAGTAAAAATACCTGGAAAAACTCAGCAGGTCTGACAGCATCTGTGGAGAGGAATACAGTTAACGTTTCGAATCCGAATGACTCTTCATCAGAACTAAGAAAAAATAGAAAAGAGGTGAAATATAAGCTGGTTTAAGGGGGGTGGGACAGGTAGAGCTGGATAAAGGGCCAGTGATAGGTGGAGATTACCAAGAGATGTCATAGACAAAAGAACAAAGAGGTGTTGACGGTGGTGATATTAGCTAAGTTCCTATATTTTCTATTCTTCTCTTCACCTCTTTCCTATTTTTCCTTAGTTCTTATGAACAGTCATTCGGACTCGAAACGTTAACTGTATTCCTCTCCGCAGATGCTGTCAGACCTGCTGAGTTTTCCCAGGTATTTTTGTTTTTGTTCTAGATTTCCAGCATCCGCAGTATTTTGCTTTTAGCTAATACCAGGAATGGGCAGGTTGTCTTATGTGGAAAGGCTGCACAGGTTAGGCTTGTATCTGCTGGAATTTAGAAGAGTAAGAGGTGACTTGATTGAAACCTTTAAGATGCTGAGGGGTCTTGACAGGGTGGATATGGAGAAGATGTTTCCTCTTGTGGGGAAATCTAGAACTAGTGGTCGAAGTTTAAAAATAAGGGGTTGTGAGTCTTTGGAACTCTCTTCCTCAAAAGGCGGTGGAAGCAGAGTCTTTGAATATTTTTAAGGGAGAGCTAGATAGATTCTTGATTAACAAGGTGGTGAAAGGTTATCAGGGGTAGGCAGGAATGTGGGTTTGAGGTTACATTCTGATCAACCATGACTTTATTGAATGGCGGAGCAGGCTCAAGGGGCCAACTCCTTGTCTTAATTCGTATGTTCGTAAGCATGTCAGGAAGCATTTATTCACACAAAGGGGAGTAGAAATTTGTGGGACTCCCTCCCCCTCAAAAAACTGCTGAGGCTGGGGGTGGGGGGGGGGGGGGGTCAATTGAAAATTTCACAACTGAGATTTTTGCTGAGTAAGGAAGGATACTAAGGGTTATGAAAACAAGGCACTGAAATGGCCATGATCTTAATGAATGGTGGAGCAGGTTCGAGGGGCCGAATGGTATCCTCCTATTGTTATGTTCCACAGACCCAGCGGCCCTGTCTTCAGCAAGAATCCCACTGTCACGGCTTTCCAACACACTCCTGGTCAGCCTCCATCTTCCAGCCTCTGTAAATTTAAGCTTATCTAAAGCACTGCTGCCTGTATCCTGACTCACAGCATCCCATTCACCCACCATCCCTTGGCTCCAAGTTGAGCAGTGCTTGAATTTTAAAATTCTCATCCTTGTTTTCAAATCCCTCCATGGCACTCATGCCTTTGCAATCTCCTCCAGCTCTGGAACCCGCCGAGGTTTCTGCTGTCCTCTACCGTTGCCTTCTTGAGCATCCCCGATTTTCACCGCTCCATCATTGGCGGCCATTCCTTCAGCTGCAGGGTCCCTAAGCTCTGGAATCCCATCCCTAAACCTCTCCATCTCTCTACCTCTCTCCTCCTTTAAGACACCCCATTAAAAACGACTTCTTTGACCAAGCTTTAGGTCGCCTGTCCTAATATCACATTATGTGGCTTGGTGTCAAAATTTTGTTTGGTAATGCAATGGGACATTTTTATGACATTAAAGGTGTGATGTAAATGCAAGTTGTTGTTGAGTGCTGGAATCCTAAATTATCAGATTCTCTTCTTGTTGCAGAAGCTGAGCTGTGGTTACATGCTATGTTTGGTCCTGCTTTTCCTGGCAGTGTTACTAGCTGTGGCAGTGACGGGAGCCCTCCTCTTCCTCAACCAGTATCACCATGCCGCGGACACCACTCCTCTCATCAGCAGCAACCAGGACAAGACTCAGGCCCTGGTCACCATCGACCAGGCCGACAGCTCCAAGATCAACATCTTCATCGACCCCAACTGCCCAGATTACAAGGGCGACCTGGCCCGTCTGGAAGACCTCCAGTCATCTGTTCTCGCCGCCGTGTTCAGTCGCGGCGATGAGGTGAAGGCGTCTGAGGGACAGGACAAGGCGTTGCTGGTCACCGTGGCGGACCAGGTGTCCCGGCTCACAACCCGCACAGCTCAGCTGAGGCAGGATTGCGAGACCTTGAAACAGGGCCAGGGCGGCTTGAGCCAAGAGCTGAGTTTGCTTCAGTCTGAGCAAGGCAGGTTAATCGAGGTAAGGCAGTGGAATCCAGGGCAGTGAAAGGAAAACAAGGGTCTCAGATGCTGAGTTCACTTTAGAGTCTGTCAGGTCAGCAGATACACCTTCAAAACATAGACATCGTTACCCACTTTCCCAGCTCCAGGGCAGCTGTTCTCTGCTATATCACAGGAAGGGAATATCCCTTAATTGAATCCTGTAGGTCACAACAATCGTGGAGAGACTTGTAGAAGCTGGGATTGTTCTTAGGGCAGAGAAGGATAAAGGAAAGATTTGGCAGGACATTTCAAAATAATCAAGTGTTTTGATCGAGTAAATAAGGAGAAACTGTTTTGAGTGGCAGGAGGGTCAAGAATCAGAGGGACACAGATTGAAGATAATTGGCCAAAGAACCAGAGGGGGAGCTGAGGGGAAATTTTTTTTTTTTACACACACAGGGGCTGTTTTGATCCAGAATGCATTGCCTGAAGTGGCAGTGGAAGCAGGTTCAATGGTAACTTTCAAAAGGGAATTGGATAAATACTTGAGCAAAAAAATAATCACAGGGCTATGGGAAAACAGCAGGAGAGTGGGATTAATTGGCAAGATCTTTCAAAGAGCCAGCACGGGGATGATGGGCTGAATGGCCTCCTTTTGTGCTGTAAGATTCAATAGAAGATTCTTATCTATGGCTCCTTCGGTATTTACAAAATGTATTTTTATCACAGTTGAAACAAGAACCACAGGGTGGAATTTTCCGCTCTGGAACCAAGTGTGATGGCGGGCGGGAAAGTTGGCGTGATTCCCGCTGGGCAGTGGGGCAGATTTTCATAGCAGATCTTCCACTTTTCAACTCATTAACTACGTGTCAGCCAGGAGCTTGTCAAATTTCATGGCAGGATGGGCAGTGATTCATCCACCCTGCTGTTACATCATGGGGGGGCGAAGGTCCTGGCTGTATATTTAAACAGCACCCACACACACTTTCACCCACTGCAGGCCAGGTGTTGTGGTGGAAAGTGAAGCAATGGCCCCCGAGAAGAAACAAACCCTCTGCACCGCGGTTCTGCGAGGCCTCCCTGGGAATTCCCCTCCAGGCCGGGAGGTCCTCTTTCCAAGGAACGGGAGCAGGAGGTCCACACGCCTGACCACAATGGCCTGGGAGGAGGTCACATGGGTGGTCAGCACCCATGGCCTACAAAAGAGGACCGCCCTGCAGTGCCGGAAAAAGATGAATGATCTCATACACTGCACCAGGGTAAGTGAACTTGCTCCTCCCTCCAAACTCAGACTCTCATCAGGGCATCAGGCAGCCTAAGGGTTAGAGCCCATGGGGATGTCACACACTACCAGCACCGCATGTCTGCCGGCCACTTCAAGAACTCCAACTCATGTAAGATCTTGCACAAACGGTGTTTTCATTCCTGCCTGGGGAGGGCTCAGCATGCACAGCAGGCATGCATGCTCCTGAACTGCTTTTTCATCCTTAGTGCTCACAGTCAATCCATCTGTCTTTATGCAGGACAAGATTTCCCATAATCGGCATGAGAGAAGGCGAGATTGGCCTCCCCCAACAAGCCAGTAAGGGTCCATCCAGTTTACATCTCATACATGTGGCTAATGACTGTGAGTAACCTATAGTGTAGGTGTCTGCCTAGTCAATCACTAATTATCTCTTTTCTCTATTCCAGCTACCAGCAAGAAAAGATGGAGGGGACCTCCAGCAAGCACGACAGCCCCAGTCCCCAGGCAACCTCAGTTGAAGATGCTGAAGACCTATCTGATGAAGATCCATCACTGCATTCACCTGCACCCTCCACCAACGCAGATACACGCCTTCAAAGCAGGGAGAACAAAATTCCAAACTAATTTCCCACCAGCAGGAAACTGACTTATGCCATCATGCCAAACTTTGTGCCCCTGCCTGCCACACTTGCCACCGCTGGCGGAAGTGGAAATTTCCACCCCACTTTTCGGAGCAGTATGTGCTTAAAATTACCAAGCAATTGGGATGGAGCAGCAGCTGTAACTTAGGAATGTTGGCTGTTGGCTTGAAGGACCATGTTTGAATCAGGGGTTTCAGGATAGCAAATCAGTGGCCCTGTTTTGCATCCCATCTTATTTTCTACCCTGTCGAAGTCAGCTGTGGCTCAGTGGGTAGCACTCCCACCTCTCTGAGTCATCAGTTCGACTGCACACTCCAGGGACTTAAGCAAATATTCTAGGCTGACACTCCAGTGCAGCACTAAGTTTATAATACTAATACTATGTTATATTATATTATAATACAGTATAATTATTATAGTATAATCATTCTCGTACTCATTTTCTTTATAGTAGTATTATAGTATAATCATTCTTGTACTCATTTTCTTTAACACTTTAATGCCGCTGGGTTGCTCAAACCCTCTTACAATGGTTGTAAATACGCACAAATTTAAAGGAAAACAATTTGACATAAGGTCACTTCTGTCTGGTCCAGTATAGCAAAAGTTACTAATGATATCAGAGATTGGATGGGGAGAGGGAAGAACATGGAAGAGTCTATTTGCTTTCTGATTGTTGTGAGAATGTGGCCCCAGATGGGCAACCAATGGCAGGATGGGTGGCTAGAGGCTGGAGATCACATCATGACAGCTGGAATAGGTCCAATCTGAATTGGTAACTCTTACACGTTCCAATTGTCCCAATTCTTTTTCCCACAGCTGCTTTCGGAGAATCAGGTTAACTTGGTTAAGGTTGTGGGCTCAGTGAGCGATGCACTGGACTCTCTCCAGAGAGAACATCGGGGAGGAGCCATGAGGTTCCTTGGGAAGGCCGACCTGATGAAAGGACCTGCCAGAGCCCGTCCCAGGGGCTGCCCGAATGGTGAGTTCACTAGCACCTTTGCTTGTCCCATTACATCCTTCATCCCTTCTCACCCATCAGTCAGTCTTCCCAGCTTTGTTGCAGTTCCATGGGAGACTGAAGGATTGAGCCTCTTACTCATGCTTGACTGAAAAAGGGAGAGAGAGAGAGAGAAAGAGAGAGAGAGAGACAGGAATACATTAACTAATTAACTTTAAAACACCTTTCATGAACTCAGGATGTTCTAAAACACATTAAAGCCAATGAAGTACTTTTTGAAATGTAATCATTGTCCTAATATAGGATCTACAGCAGTCAGTTTGCAGACAGTAAGATCCCACAAACAGCAACATAGTGATGATCAGATAATTTTTTTTTAAGCGATGTTTATTGAGGGATAAATATTGGCCAGGATACGTGCTCTTCTTTAAGATAGTGACTGTGGGATCTTTTATGTCCACCTGAGAGCGCAGACAGTACCTCAATTTCTCATCTGAAAAATTGCACCTCCAACAGTGCAGCACTCCCTCAGTCCTGCACTGGGAGGGTCAGCCTACATTTTTTGCTCAAGTCATTGGAGTGGGACTTGAATTCACAACCTATTAACTCAGAGGCAAGAGCACTATCCACTGAACCACATCAAAGCTATAAGGCTTATCAAGTCAAATCTGAATCATGAAATGATGTGGGTTTCAGAAGAGCTGTACTTAAACAGAAGGGGGAAGTAAATGGGATTGGCATAGTGATGCAGGAAAACTGAGATAGTTGGTCAGTGTCTGTCAGTGCTGTGACTGGACATCATACTTACAGAATTACAAATGGGCCATTCCTATCAAACAGACATGCAATAACAACAACATGCATTTATATGGCACCTTTAACCTAGTAAAATGTCCCTAGGTGCTTCACAGGGGCATTATCAACAAATCTTCACAACAAGCCATATAAGGAGATATTAGGGTAGGTGAGCAAAAGGTCAAAGAGGTAAGTTATAAAGGACGATTTAAAAGAGGAGAGAGAAGCAGAGAGGTTTAGGGAGGGAATTCCAGAGCTTAGGGCCCAGGCAGCTGAAAGCACAGTCACCAATGCTGGAGCGATGGAAATGGGGGGATGCTCAAAAGGCCAGAAACGGTGGAGGCAGAGATCTCGGAGGTTTGTGGGGCTGGAGAAGGTGACAGAGATAGGGAGGGGAAAAGCCATGGAGGGATGAGAACTTTAAAGTCGAGGTGTTGTCGGTCAGCGAGCATGGTGAATGATGTGTGAACGAGACTCAGTGCGAGTTAGAATACTGGCAGCAGTTGAAGTTTACAGAGACTGGAAGATGGGAGACCGATCACAAGAGTATTGGAATAGTTAAGTCTGGATGTAAGAAAGGTGTGGATGAGTGTTGGGAATACTTTTATCAGTTCCTATGTGGTCTACAGAATGTTGAATCCACATGGAGTATCTCCCCTTATGCTTAAAGACACCATATTCATGCAGTGTAGTGTGGGTGTTAAGATTCATAAGTAACTGGATACTTCATACCTTGCATTCCCATCTAAAGGTGATAATTACACAAAATATTCCAAGTAGGAAATCTTTGCAGATGTGTTTAATGCTTAAATCTGGAGCCTGTCTTCCCATCTGTTCCCATTTATAATCAGTGCATAATGCTCACCATTTTCATTCCATGCAAAGTTCTTTAATGTACTTCAGTTGAGGCTAATTTAATAATGTTCTCACTTATGGGTCAAGAATTTCTGGGTTCAAGTCCCCATTCCAGAGACTGGAGCAGACCTTCCAGACTGACACTCCAGTGCAGTACTGAGGGAGAGCTGCACCAGAACATAGGTACATAGCAACATAGGACTAAGGAGCAGGAGTACGCTATTCAGTCCTTTGAGCCTGCTCCACCATTCAATAAGATCATGGCTGATCTGGTTGTGGTCTCAAGTCCACTTTCCTATCTGTTCCCTATAACACTTGACTCCCTTGTCCATCAAAAATATGTCTATCTCAGCCTTGAATAAATTCAATGACCCACCCTCCACAGCTCTCTGGGGAAGAGAATTCCATAGACTAATGACCCTTTGAGAAAAAAAATTCTCCTCATCTCCATCTTAAAAGGGAGATTGCTTATTCTTAAACAGTGTCCGCTAGTTCTAGTCTCCCCCACCTGAGGAAACCCTTCCGGTATTCCCATCAGGATCTTAGATGTTTCAATAAGGTCACCTTCCCTTCTTCTAAACTCCAATGGGTATAGTCCCAACCTGTTCAACCTTTCTTCATAAGATAAACCCCTCATCCCAGGAATGAGTCAAGGGAAATGTCTCTGAACTGTTTCTAAAGCAATTATATCCTTTTTCAAATGAGACCAAAACCATACACAGTAATCCAGATGTGGTCTCACCAAGCCCCTGTATCTGCCATCTTCCACAGTCGGAGGGTCAGTACAGAGGGAGCGCCGCACTGTCAGAGGGTCAGTACAGAGGAGCGCCGCACTGTTGGTGGGTCGGGTCAGTATAGAGGGAGTGCCGCACTGTTGGAGGGTAGGTACAGAGGGAGCGCGACACTGTCGGAAGGTCAGTACAAAAGGAGCGCCACACTGTTGATGGGTCAGTATAGGGGAGTGCCGCACTGTCAGAGGGTCAGTACAGAGGGAGTGCCTCACTGTTGGAGGGTTAATACTGATGGAGCATTGCACTGTTGGAGGATTAATACTGAGGGGAGCACTGCACTGTCAGAAAGTCAGTACTGAGGGAGCTCTGCACTGTTGGAGGGGCAGTACTGAGGGAACACTACACTGTCAGAGGGGCAATACTGAGAGATTACTGCACTGTCAGAGGTGCAGTACTGAGGGAGTGCTGCACTGTTGGAGGATCAGCACTGAGGGAGTGCTGCACTGTCGGAGGGTCAGTACTGAGGGAGCACTGCATTGTTGGAAGATCAGTACTGAGGGAATGCTGCACTGTCAGAAAGGCAATCTTTTGGATCAGACATTAAATTGAAGCCCTGTCTGTTCTCAGGTGAATGTAAAAGATCCCAGAGCCACTATTCTGAAGAAGAGCAGGGAGTTCTACCTGGTGTCCCGGCCAATATTTATCCCTCAATCAACACCACAGAGAAACAAATTATCTGGTTATTAGCACATTGCGCACAGCAAGCTCTCACAAACAGCAAATTGGCTGCTGCGTTTCCTACATTAAAATAGTGACTGTGCTTTAAAGATGCTTTGTTGGCTGTGAAGTACTTTGGGATGTCCTCAGGTCATGAAAGGCATAATATAAATGCAATTCTCTCCTCCAGCTCTTCATTTTCTAACCTTTAATAATCTTTGTCATTCTAAATGCTCGAATGAACATTAGAAATGAATTCACTAAAACCCTCTCTTTCTCCTTTGGAAATCCCTTGCAGGTCCTCGCCCTAGAGACTGCTATGATATCTACATGAGGGGACAGAGGGAGAATGGAATCTATTCAATTTTTCCAACCCACTATCCGGCAGGATTTCAAGTCTCCTGTGACATGACGTTGGCTGGGGGAGGTTGGACTGTGAGTATTCGATCCCAGCTTGCAAAATCAATGCTGAAAGTCGTATCTTTTTCTGAAATTCCATTTTCTCTTCCAAATCCCGTTCCATTCTCTCTCACACCAACATCCAAAATAGGAGCAGAAGTAGGCCATTCGGCCCCTCGAGCCTGCTCCGCTATTCAATAAGATCATGGCTGATCAGTTTGTGTTTTGAATTCCACAGCCCCAGCTACCTCTGATAACCTTTGATTCCCTTGCCTAACAAGAATCTATCTACCTCTGCCTTAAAAATATTCAATGACCCCGCCTCCACCACCTTCTGAGGCAGAGTTCCAAAGTCGCACAGCCCTTTGAGAGAAAAAAATTCTCCTCCTCTCTGTCCTAAAAGGACGACCCTTAATTTTAAAACAGTGCCTCCTAGTTCTGGACTCACCCACAAGAGGAAACATCCTTTTCACATCCACCTCGTCAATAGTGTTTAGGACCTTATTTACTTCAATCAAATCACCCCTCACTCTTCTAAACTCCAGTGGAAACAAGCCCAGTCTGTCTAACCTTTCCTCACAAGACAACCCACTCATTCCAGGTATCAATCTAGTAAACTTCCTCTGAACCGCCTCCAACACATTTACATCCTTCCTTAAATAAGGAGACCAAAACTGCACACAGTATTCGAGATGTGGTCTCATCAATGCCCTGTATAACTGAAGCATAGATTTCCAGCATCCGCAGTATTTTGCTTTTATCCTTACTTTATGTTCAATCCCTCTCGTAATAAAGGATAGCATTCCATTAGCCTTCTTAATTACTTGCTGTACCTGCATACTAACTTTTGGTGCTCATGTACTAGAACACCAAGATCTCTCTGCACCTCAGGATTCTGCAGCCATTCTCCATTTAAGTAATACTCTGCTTTTTCATTCCACCAGGATGTTGCCTGGGATGAAACATTTAAGTTATGAAGAGAGTTTGGATAAACTTGGTTTGTTTTTGTTGGAACAGAGAAGACTGAGGGGCGACCTGATCGAGGTGCACAAGATTATGAGGGGCATGGACAGGGTGGATAGGGAGCAGCTGTTCCCCTTAGTTGAAGGGTCAGTCACAAGGGGGCATAAATTCAAGGTGAGGGGCAGGAGGTTTAGGGGGGATGTGAGGAAAAACTTTTTTAACCAGAGGGTGGTGACGGTCTGGAATGCACTGCCTGGGATGGTGGTGGAGGCGGGTTGCCTCACATCCTTTAAAAAGTACATGGATGAGCACTTGGCACGTCATAACATTCAAGGCTATGGGCCAAGTGCTGGTAAATGGGATTAGGTAGGTAGGTCAGGTGTTTCTCACGTGTTGGTGCAGACTCGATGGGCCAAAGGGCCTCTTCTGCACTGTGATTCTGTGATACCTGCCGGTGAACAACTTCACATTTTCCTACATTGTACTCCATCTGCCAGATTTTTGCCCACTCACTCAATCTATCTATATCTCTGCAACCTCCTTCTGTCCTTTTCACAACATACTTCCCTACCTACCTTTGTGTCATCTGCAAATTTAGCTATCATGCCTTCACTCCCCTCATCTAAGTCATTGATATAAACTGTAAAAAGTTGAGGCCCCAGCACTGACTCTTGCGGGATTCCACTCATCACATCCTGCCAATCAGAAAAAGACCCATTTATGCACACTCTCTGGTTTCTGCCAGCCAGCCAATCTTCTATCCATACTGATATGTTACCCCTACACCATGAGCTTTCATTTTCCGTAATAACCTTTGATGTTGCACCTTATCAAATGCCTTCTGGAAATCCAAGAACAGTAAGTTCCCTATATCCACTGTACATGTTGCTCCTTCAAAGAATTCCAATAAATTAGTTAACCATGATTTCCCTTTCACAAAACCATGCTGACTCCTCCTGATTACCTTGAGTTTCTCTAAGTGCCCAGCTATAACCTCCTTAATGATCGACTCTAACACCTTCCTCACAACAGACATTAAGCTAACTGGCCTAGTTTCCCGTTTTCTGCCTCCCTCCCTTCTTGAATTGAGGGGTTATATTTACCAATCTGATGAAGTCCATCAGAACCCAGAGACTTGTCAGCCCGCAGCTCCATCAGTTTGCTCAGGACCACTTCCCTACTGACAATAATTTCACCAAGTTCCCCTGTCCCTTCCACCTCCTGATTTGCAGCTATTACTGGAAAGCTTTTTTATCCTTTAAAAGGAACACAGAATCAAAATATTTGTTCATTTCTTCTGCCATTTCCTTATTGTCTATTATTAACTCCCCACACTTCACTCTCCAGAGGACCAACACTCACTTTATTTTCTCTTTTCCTTTTTTAATAGAAACTCTTGCTATCCATTTTTACATTTCTAGCTAGCTTCCTCTCATCCTCTAATTTCTTTCTCCTGATTAACCTTTTAGTTGGCGGATCTCTGCGCTCCTCCAGCTCTGGCCTCCCACAATCTGGCAGTCGTGTCTTCAGCTGCCTGGGCCCTAAGCTCTGGAACTCCCTCTCTAACAGTGCTCCAATTGTACCTCCACCATATGGACTGCAGTGGTTCAGCAACACCTCCACAAGGGCAATTAGGGATGGGCAATAAATCCTGGCCATGTCAGTGACACTCATGTCCCACAAACAAATAAAAGGAAAAATCCCTCCAGAAATCTCTCTGTCTGTTGCTCCCTTCTTTAAGATATTCCTCTAAGACTACCTCTTTGATCAAGCTTTCAGCCGCCTGTTCCTGTATCTCTTTATGCTCCTCGGTGTCAGATTTTGCTTGATAATCACTCCTTTTAGTCGGCTTGGGATGTTTCGCTACTTTAAGGGTGCTATATGAATGGAAGTGGTGGTTGTTGTACGAGAGCATTCTCTTACATTGGTTGCCAACCCTCCAGGATTGCCCTGGAGTCTCCAGAAATTGAACATTAATCTCCCGGACACTGCAGCAAGCAAAACCTGGGAGACAAACTACTGGGGCCATTGACAAAAGTTGTGCTTAATGCCCAAAAATTGAACACCTTGTGAA
Organism: Cetorhinus maximus; assembly: GCF_964194155.1. Lineage (NCBI taxonomy): Eukaryota > Metazoa > Chordata > Chondrichthyes > Lamniformes > Cetorhinidae > Cetorhinus > Cetorhinus maximus. The sequence continues at coordinate 22,781,757 of NC_135888.1, forward strand.
TACGCACAATCAGAAAGCTGTTTTAGTGGAGGCAACTTTTCAGTTTTCATCTTGTGGCTTAGCCTCGTAGCTCTAACCTTTCATTGCCTCACAGCAGCATCAAACCTTGGCACTAATGAAGCTCTGAATTATGGTGATGACTAAGGAGGCCTCCACGCATCAACTCAGCAAATCCTGCACTTCCACAACTCTCCCTCCACTTCAAAGGGGATGTAGTATTAAGGCAGAGCAGTAGAATTAATATATCCAGGTTTTTTTGATGGGCTCTGGAAGTCTGTGGGGAGAGGATCTCTTCCTTTACACATTCCTTTCTGTAATATTGTCCTTGGCAGCACCAGGGCTACAAGTTCTTCACAGCAGCTCCCATCTTTATACCTACCTTGGTTACAGTCACAATAACAAACATCACATGTGAGGGAGGCCATTCAGCCCCTTTAGCTCATCCATCCTCAAAAACCGACAGACTCACCTACCCCATCCATGGTCACAGCATCTAATTGCTTCTTGAATCAATGGAGATATTTTTTCCTTCAGTGCTTTGATCACTCTGTGTTTCAAAGTTCTCTCTGACATCAGTCCTGAACTCACCTGTTACCAGTTTGTACCAGTTCCCTTGGGCTGCAATCAAGGTTTTGACTTGAAATAGTGGCTCATGATTTACCCTTTGCATTGCACCTTGTATCAAGATCCAACTGTGGCTCAGTGGGTAACACTCTGGTTTTTGATGTTGGAAAGTTAGGAGTTTGAGCCCCCATTCCAGGGAATTTAGCACCAAATCTAGGCCAACACTCCCAGTGCAGTACTGAAGGAACACCGCACTGTCGGAGGGTCAGTACTGAAGGAACGCTGCACTGTCGGAGGGTCAGTACTGAGGGAATGCTGCACTGTCGGAGGCTCAGTGCTGAGGAAATGCTGCACTGTCGGAGGCTCAGTACTGATGGAGTGCCGTACTGAGGGAGCACTACAATGTTGGAGGTGCCTCCTTTCGGGTGAGCTGTTAAGGCAGAGCCCCATCTGCCTTCTTCCCTCTGTGCCCATTCTCTCTGTGGGGCTGGAATTTTCCAACCTCCCGCACAGTGGGTTCCCCCACAGCGGATCCGGCGAACCATAGAAATCTCCGTTCACATCTGTGGGACTGGAAGGCTCCCCTGGCCTGAGGGGCTGGAAAATTCCAGCTTGTGTCTCCCACTTGATTAGCCAAGTTAGGGAGTGCGGAGAGGAGGTGACCACACCCTGTGGTGATTGTTTTGTTGAATTTTGAGTGCTCGTTGGCACTGTTTGATATTCACAGCTCTCCTCACATCTCACTGTGTTTTTTGCAGGTGTTTCAACGGCGGAAGGATGGATCAGTGAATTTTTTCCAAGGATGGGATGCCTACAAGAATGGATTCGGGAAGATTACAGGAGAGCACTGGTTGGGTAAGTGTACATGTTTTATTAGGAACAGGAGGAGGCCAGTAAGCCCTCTCAACCCTGTCCTACCATTCAAACTCTTTCGAGTTATCAACAGTCACAGATTGCAACTCTTTCGAGTACAATCACAGTTCTTGGTTTCCGGGAGTGGGACATGAACCCACAACCCTCTGGTTCAAAGGCGAGGGTGCTATGAACAATTAGATCACAGCTAATCTGTGCCTTAACCCCATTCACCTGCATTGGCTCCAGATCCCTTAGCACCCAATAAAAATCAATCAATCTCAGTCTTGAAAGATCCAAACTTTCCCCACAACATCCAGAGCTTTTTTTGAGGGTGGGGGGTGTTTCTCTGACAGGCTAGGCTTGTATCCGCTGGAGTTTAGAAGAGGAAGAGGTGACTTTTAAGATTTTGAGGAATCTGGATGGATGTGGAAAGGATGTTTCCTCTTGTGGGAGAATCTAGAACTAGGGATCACTGTTTAAGAACAAAGGGTCACCCATTTAAGACAGAGATGAAGAGAATTTTTTTTTCTCTCAGAGGGTCCTGAGTCTTTGGAACTCTCTTCCTCAAAAGGTGGTGGAAGCAGAGTTTTTGAATGTCTTTAAGGCAGAGGTGGATAGATTCTTGATAAGCAAGGGGGTGAAAGGTTATCGAGGGTAGGTGGGAATGTGGGGCTGAGGTTACAATCAGATCAGCCTCGAAGGGCTGAATGGCCGACTCGTGCTCCTGATTTGTATGTTCGTATCTTGTGTCAATGATTTACTCTGATGTGCTTGTGTCAGCTTGGTTCAGCCGGCAACACGTTTGTCACGAAGTTTGAAGGTGGTTTCTGTCTTCTGTGTGAGATGGTAAATCGAGGCCCCGTCTCCCTTCTCAGGTGGACATAAAAGATCGCGGGAGAGCAGGTGTGTTCTCCCTGGTGATGTCCTGGCCAATATTAATCCCTCAACCAAAGTCACAAAAAACAGACCTCAGGACAATGCTCAGCACTTTACAACCAATGAAGTACTTTTGAAGTGCAGTCACTGTTGTGATGTAGGAAACGCGGCAGCCAATTTGCGCACAGCAAGCTCCCACAACAACAATGGCATAAAATAACCAGATAATTATTTTTTAATGATAACGGTTAAAGGGATGAATATAGAATCAAAGAATGGTTACGACACAGAAGGAGGACATTCGGCCCATCGAACCCATGCCAGATCTCTCCAAGAGTAATTTAGTTAACCCCAAAGCCCTAGCCTTTCTCCACTGCCCTGCAGATATTTCCTCTTCAGGTGTTTTTCCAATTTATTTTTTAAAGCCACATTTGAATCTGCCCTCGCTACACTCTCAGGAAGTGCATTCCAGATCCGAATCATTCGCAACATAAGAAGGTTTTTCCTCATGTCACTGTTGGTTCTTTTGCCAATCACCTTAAATTGGTGTGCTCTGGTTCTCGATCTTTCCACCAATGGGAACAGTTTCTCTCTATCTACTCCATTCAGACCCCTCACCATTTTGAATATCTCTATCAAATCTCCGCTCAGCCTTCTCTTCTCCAAGGGGAATAGCCCCAGGCTTCTCTAATCTGTCCATGTATTTGGCCCAGGACACTGGGGTGAACATCTATTTCTTTGAAATATTGCCATTGGATTTTTTACATCTATTGGGCCTTTGTTTAACGTCTCATCCAAAAGACAGTACCTCCTACAGTGCAGCATTCCCTCAGTACTGCACCAAGAGGCTCAGCCTGGATTATTTATTTTTTCATGGGGTGTGGCCATCAGTGGCAAGTGGCTTGCTAGGCCCTTCAGAGGGCTGTTAAGAGTCAACCACATAGCTGTGGGCTATGGGTCTGGAGTCATACATAGACCAGGTAAGGAAAGCAGATTTCCTTCCCTAAAGAGCATTAGTGAACCAGATGAGTTTTTGCAACAATAGCTTCATGGTCACCATTACTGAGATCAGCTTTCAATTCCAGATTTTATTAATTGAATTTAAACTCCACCAGCTGCCATGGTGGGATTTAAGTCAATGTTCCCTGGAGCTTTAGCTTGGGCCTCTAGATTACTTGTCCAATGACATTACCACAATGCCACTGCCTCCCTCAGTATATGCTCAAGTCTCTGGGGTAGGATTTGAACCCATGACTATTGGGCTCAGAAGTGAGAGAGACGTTCACTGAGCCACAGTTAACACAGAGCAATGGTGTGAATGACTAGAACAGGCTGCTCTACATAAAAACAACAGTTACACTTGAACGGTAATTATGTACCATGGAAAAATGCTTTGAAATGCACCTAAATACTTCAGCCCCCGTCTTATTCTAATTGATTGGATTCCTATCGCACCAATCCCACAAGGTGAAGGAGCTAGGCTGGTAGTCTATTAATATATAAACATTGCATTGTTCCAGTCCACGGAGGCTACTGAACCTGTCAGACTGAGCATGGTTTGACTCTGCTGACTTTAGCTTCGCAAATTCTGAATGCAATACCCTGTTTGATCAGTCATTGACAAGTGATGCACATTGTCAGGAACAACAATCCCTGAATAACTTGAGGGGCTTATAAGTCAATCCACTTTCTCTAATTAAACATTACAGCCAGGTAAAAGATGCTGTTTTTTTTCAAATTAATGCAAAGCTGTTTGACTCCATCTGTCTCCCTCTCCCCACTGCTCAGTATGGAGACCTGAACAATTTTCATTTAAACTCCCAGGCAAAATCCAGCAGTTAACTCAGGAGACGATCTCAATTCTGCCACTGAAGGATTCCACTGAAGGTGAGACAGGTGGCATCACTAGAACCATAGAAAAGAAAGAGGCCATTCAGCCCATCGTGTCTGCACTGGCCGACCAAAATAAAAAACTAGCCCCCCCATTCTAATCCCGCTCATCCCCAGCTAATACTCAATACTATTCTCCCAATTGCACCATCCTCATTAGCTTTTACTCTGTGTGCTATTTGATCCAGGCAGGGAACCAATTTGTTTTATTTCTCAAGAGAAAAATGAAGAAACAGTTGCATTTCTATAGCACGTTTCATGACCACAAGACTTCCAAAAGCGTTATACTGCCAATTAAGTACTTTTGAAGTGTAGTCACTGTTGTAATGTAGGAAAAACAGCAGCCAATTTGTGCACTGCAAGCTCCCACAAACAGCAACGTGATAATGACCAGATAATGTGTTTTTATTTAAATGATGTTGATTGATAGATAAATATTGGCCAGGACATCAGGTAGAACTCCCCTGCTCTTCTTCAGATAGTGGCCATGGGATCTTTTACATACATTGAGAGGAGAGACAGGGACTCCTCTGAAAGACGGCACCCCTGACAGTGCAGCATTCCCTCACTACTGCACTGGGTATGCCAGTTGGCGACGTGGGCTTGAAGCTCTGGAGTGGGACTTAAACCCACAGCTCTCTGCCTCAGAGGCAAGAGTACTACCAACCGAGCTACAGCTGACAACCGATGGCTGTTGGTCGATAGTTGACAAGATGGTAGGAATAGCAATCAAGATTCGCCTGCTGCACCCACTATCTGCAATAACGCTTCGGGACCCAGTTCCTTCAACTGGATTTTGATTGCGATTCTTGAAGTAAAATCCCCCCCTCAAAGCCACGTCCCTCTGCTGAATCACACCGGACCCCCGTTGCAAATTCGGCAAATTCACACCAGCAATTGAGGAACGCATCAGAGGGATTCTCACTAGCGGGATTTTATGGTCCCGCTGAAGGCAACAGACTTTTGAATGGCTCGTCGCATTTGACTGCCCCGCACCTGCCGCGACGGGGCCATTAAATTCCGCCCCTCAATGTCTGGAATCTTCTTCTGCCCCGATAACCTCCTCCTTACACCAACACCCTCCTGTCCCCCATGATAACTTCTCTCTGACCCTGATAACATCTTTCAATCCTCTGCACTGCCAACCTCGTGATTTACCCTGTTTGCTGAAAATTAATCTTCATTCCCTCCTTAGGTTTGAAGAGGATTCACGCTCTCACCACTCAGTCACAATACGAGCTCCGTATCGAGATGGAAGACTTTGAAAACAGCACGGCCTATGCTCAGTACGGGATGTTTGGGATTGGACTGTTCTCTGTCGACCCAGAGAGGGACGGTTATCCATTGACTGTGGCAGAGTACTCCGGAACTGCAGGTCTTAACACCCTTTCTGACTCAAGGACTGAAACCCGGTGAGACCCTCCTGGGTCAGGGGAACACAAGGTGGGGTGATGAGCGGGCATGAGGAGATTATTGGGGGAGGATGAAAAGTTTATTGAGCAAGGAGGAGATTATCAGAGAGCGCAAGGAGGTTGTGGGTGTTGGGAGGGGGTGGCAGGAGGAGGTTATTAGGATAGACCAAAATGTTTTACAGCCAGGGAAGGGCGATACTTTTGAAATGTAGTCACGGTTGTAGGAAACACGGCAGCCAGTTTGAGCGCAGCAAGTCCCACAAACAGCATCAAGATAATGTTTTATTAGTTGAGGGATAAATATTGCCCAGGACACCAGGGAGAACACCCCTGCTCTTCTTAAAATAATGCCATGGGATCTTTTACATCCACCTGAGAGGGCAGATATGGTCTTGGTTTAAGGTCTCATCTGAAAGAAGGCACCTCCAACAGTGCAGCACTCCCTCAGTACTGCACTGGAAGTATCGGCCTAGATTTTTAAGTCTCTGGAGTGGGAGTTGAACCTCCAACCCTCTGACTCACAGGTGAGAGTACTACCAACAGAGCCTTGGCTGACAACAAATGGTTGCAGAGCAATAGGTTTCCAGATGGTAGGGACAGTGCAGACAAACAATGTCATTCAATCCGTTGCAGTAACCACTGGTTTCTTTCCTCAGGGGACTCCCTCCTGAAGCATAGCGGCATGAGATTCACTACCAAGGATCGGGACAACGATCACTCAGAGAATAACTGTGCCACCTTCTACCGTGGGGCCTGGTGGTACCACAATTGCCACACCTCCAACCTCAATGGCCAGTACCTGAAGGGCCATCACACCTCATATGCAGACGGCATTGAATGGTCCTCCTGGACTGGCTGGCAATATTCCCTCAAATTTATTGAAATGAAGATCAGGCCAAGGAACGGAGGCCAATGACGAGAGGTTTAGCCATGTGATCCTTTAATCCTTGATTGTTGCAAAGTTGTGAGCCCATGGAATACTTTAACACATAATTCGAACAAAATATTACATAGAAACACACACTTACAAACTCTCACTCACTCACACACACTCACAGCCACACATGGACTCTCACTCACACTCTTGTACTCTCTCATACAGACACACCTGCAAACATACACAAACTCACACACAGACACACTCTCTCATACACACACCCGCAAACATACACAAACTCACACACAGACACACTCTCTCATACACACACCCGCAAACATACACAAACTCACACACACTTTCTCTCATACAGACACACCCGCAAACATACACAAACACAGACACACTCTCTCATACAGACACACCCGCAAACATACACAAACTCACACACACATTCTCTCATACAGACACACCCGCAAACATACGCAAGCTCACACACAGACACACTCATACAGACACACCCGCAAACATACACAAACACACTCTCTCATACAGACACACCCGCAAACATACACATACACTGACACACACTCTCATACAGACACACCCACGAACATACACAAACTCAAACACACATTCTCTCATACAGACACACCTGCAAACATACACAAACTCACACATAGACACACTCTCTCATATACACACACACACAAACTCTCACACATGTACACACTCTCACACACAAACTTTCTCTCACACACATATTATACGCAAACATGTGCATATATACATTATGAGGAGAGATCACATAAAATATAGAAGGTCTGATGATCTGATTGAGGTTTTTAGGAATTTGAAAGAAATTGGTAGATAGAGAAAAACATTTTCTACTGATGAGGTGGGGAGGGGTGGATGATGTCGAAGACAGGGGAGACACAAGTTTAAAATCAGAGCCAAGCCAGAACCAAGGAAATACTTCTTCACAGGGTGATGGAAGTGTGGAACTCCCTCCCACAGAAAACAGTAGATGCTAGCTCAATTAATAACTTTAAGTCTGAGATGGATTGCTTTTTGCTAGACAAGAGTATTAAGGGATATAGAGCCAAGGCAGGTAAATGGAGTTAGGGCACAGTTCAGCCATGATCTCATTGAATGTTGGAACAGGCTTGAGGGGCCGAATGGCCATCTGTTCCCATGGTCCTATATAAATATATAGATGTCTTGTGACGTCCTTTTTATCTGTTGCTAGGTGCTGCTATGGTGATAACTCAAAGCATCCATATCCTTTAAAATGTTCTGGTTCCCTTTAATGTAATGGTTCCTACATTGTGCTATCGAGTAGTGCCTGGGTCCCATTGTTGGAGAAGTGGAAATCCAGTGGGAGAAAAAGAGCAGAAAGTGAACATGGACTTTGGGTGGAAGGGGGGAGACCCTGTGGGTTCCTGGGACAGTTCATGGGGTGGGTCCAACTGAACTATCAAAAAATTAAGGGGAACGGTTAGGGTAGATGGAGGGAAACTATTTCCGCTGGTTGGAGATTCTCGGACTAGGGGCCATAATCTAAAAATTAGAGACAGTCCTTTCAGGAGTAAAATTAGGAAACACTTCTAACCACAAAGGCTGGTAGAAATTTGGACCTCTCTTCCACAAATGGCAATGATACTGGATTAATTGTTAATTTTAACAGTCACTTGGTAGTACGGAACTTGAATATCGCTGAAAAGAGAGACATGTTGCTGAAGTTTTTCATCTTGCACTCATCAGGACAAATGCAAGAATGCCAAATTTCAAATGATCACAATTTATACTACAGGAGAAAAGGGTGCTAATTGGCTAGCAAATCAACTCTGATTAGCCGAGGCGTTAATTTTAAATCTGAGATTGATAGATTTTTGTTATGCAAAAGGTTTTATGGGATATGGGGCAAAAGTGAGTTTATGGAATTAGATCCCAGATTAGCCATGATCACATTGAATGGCAGGACAGGCTCGAAGAGCTGAATGGCCTCCTCCTGTTCCTAAGTCTCCCTCTGTGACCCTCCAGGGTTCTTTTGGTGAACATCTTTTGTTGGGACTATGGATTTACTACAAAATTTTCTCCATTATGAAAATGCTTACTGAGAATGAAGTAATTACTTTCAATTCATTTTTATTGATTTCATCTTTAGCTTGACTGAAAAGTCTAACCCCCACATCACAGCCCTTTCCGAATTATATTGAATCTATTCGAGGTCATGTTTATATTGACACTGTTGGGTCGGTGTGAAGTGTATTAGGATGTGCATCTGTTCAAGGGTTGACACTATTATTCAGGGTAATATTGGTTTTTAGGGGACTCAATTATGAGGATAGGTTGTATAGAGCTGTCCAGAGAGGAGAGATTGAGTAAACTGGACTGATATTCTCTGGAGTTAGAAGAATGAGAGGTGATCTCATTGAAATTTATAACATTTTTCAGAGGGTTTGACAGGACAGGTGCTGAGAGGCTGTTTCCCATCATTGAAGAGCCTAGAGCTAGGGGGTGGGGAGGGGTGCGGCAGTGAGGGGGTGGTTGCAGTCTCAGGATTAGGAGATGCAGGGAAATTTCTTGACTCAGAGGGTTGTGAAATTTTACAATTCTCTAACCCAGAGAGCCGTGAATGCTCAGCTGCTGAGCATATTCAAGACTGAGGCTGATTGATTTTTGGACATGAAGGGAATTAAGGGATCTGGGGATCAGGTGAGAAGGTGATGAGAAGGTAGAAGAGCAGCCCTGATTTCATTGAATGGTGGAGCAGGCTTGAAGGGCCTCCTACTGTATTCTCTTCATTATCAAAGATTATGATCGCAGTGCTTAAAATGTTAAAAGGAATTGATATACAGAGTAGATACAAAGAGACTATTTTGTCTGATGGGAGAAGTCAAGAATGAGGCAACATAATCTTTCAACAAGAGCCAGGCCATTTAAGAGGGAAATCAGGAAGGGTGTTTTCATACAAAGGTTGGTGCACATCTGGAACTCTCTCTCCCAAAGAGCTGTGAACGTGAGGGGTTAATTTGAGCTTTCTAGACGGAGATCGATAGATTTTTGTTCTGTAAGGGGATACAGAGATCTGGAGCAATGACTAAGATTGAGTTGAGGTCCTTGGTCCAACCATGTTCAGCTACTTCATCATGACCTTCCCTCCATCATAAGGTCAGAAGTGGGGATGTTTGCTGATGATTGCACAGTGTTCAGCACTCCTCAGATACTAAAGCAGTCTATGTCCATATGCAGCAAGACCTGGACAATATTCAGACTTAGGCTGTTAAGTGGCAAGTTACATTTGCATCAAACAAGTGCCAGGCAATGACTATCTCCAACAAGAGGAAATCTAAACATCTCCCCTAGACATTCAATGACATTACCATTGCTGAATCCCCCACTATCAACATCCTGGGAGTTATCATTGACCAGAAACTGAACTGGACTAGCCATATAAATACTGTGGCTACAAGAGTAGGTCAAAGGCTGGGAATCCCGTGTCAAGTAACTCACCTCCTGACTCCCCAAAGCCTGTCCACCATAGCAGTGTGTACCATCTACAAGATGCACTGCAGAAACTCTTCAAGGCTCCTTTGACAGTACCTGCCAAACCTGCGACTTCTACCACCTAGAAGGACAAGGGCAGCAGATAGACGGGAACACCACTGCCTGGAAGTTCCCCTCCAAGTCACTCACCATCCTGACTTGGAAATATATCGCCGTTCCTTCACTGTCGCAGAATCAAAATCCAGGAACTCCCTTCCTAACAGCACTGTGAGTGTACCTACACCACATGGACAGCAGCGGTTCAAGAAGGCAGCTCACCACCACCTTCTCAAGGGGCAATTACGGATGGGCAATAAAAGCTGGGGTTATCATTCATGTTCACATCCCTTGAATGGATAAGAAGAAAAGATCAGCCATGTTATAACAGAATGCGCATACGGGAGGGGTTGAGTGGTCTCATTCTGTTCTGAATATTCCTAAATGCAATCCGCAAAATTAGAGATAAATTACAGAAAGCTGTAATCAAGTGAGAGAGTGGAGTAATCAGCCCTGGAAACACAAGCAGTGATGTGACCTAAGCAGGGTGGGTGAAATCAGAGGGGCTCTAACCCCCTTAGATCCCAATTCCAGCTCCATTTCCAGTTGGCCGTCTCATAGATAATCTCATCGTTCAACCGTTCGATCTGTTGATGTAATAGATTGTCCAAAAATAAACTGTGCTTAAAGACATTGGGAAACGTTTCATATTGATTACCAACAAAGGATATTTACCAACCTTGCTTCCCCTGTGCTTTTTTTTCTTTATTCTGTCATGAGATGCGGGTGTCACTGGCAAGGCCAGCATTTGTTGCCCATCCCTAATTGCCCTTGAACTGAGTGGCTTACTCAGCCTTTTCAGAGGGCAGTGAAGTGTCAACCGCATTGCTGTGGGTCTGGAGTCACATGTAGGCCAGACCAGGTAAGGACGGAAGATTTCCTTCCCTAAAGGGCATTAGTGAGCCAGATGGGTTTTTCCAACAATCGATGATAGTTGTCATGGTCACCATTACTGAGACTAGCTTTATATTCCAGATTTATTAATTAAAATTAAATTTCACCAGCTGCCGTGGTGGGATTTGAACCCATGTCCCCAGAGAATTAGCCTGTGCCTCTGGATTACACTGTCTCCTTGTGTACAGCTGCATATCATTTTCAAATGAAACACTTGCATAGAGATTTTTCATTAAATATTCCATTAAATATTCACACGATTGTGAGAATTTTTATTCTGCAAGTTATTACTGGATTTGATTACTCTATATTGATTTTTTAAAAAACCTCCAAACTTCAACATCAATATTAAACTTCAATATAGCGTTAATAATGATTGAAATTATATTGTTTTCCACCTCCACTTGCCTGGATGAATGCAGGTCCAATAACATTCAAGAAGCTCGACACCATCCAGGACAAAACAGTCATCAGCACCTCAACCACCCACTTAAGCATTCACATTTGATTTTAAAATGAAAGGAAAACTTGCATTTTTATAGCACTTTTCATGATCTCAGGCATCCCAAAGTGCCTTACTGCCAATGAAATACAGTTGCTGTGTAACACAGGGAATGCAGCGGCCAATTTGTGCACAGCAAGCTCCCACAACCAGCAATGAGATCATTGTGTGTGATCAGATAATCTGTTTTTTCAATAATTTTGCTTGAGGGATAACTGAGAACTCCCCTGCTCTTTATTCCATGGGAAATTTTACATCCACCTGAGAGGGCAGCTGGGGACTCAGTTTAGTGCCTCATCTGAAAAACTCCCTCAGCCCTGCACTGGGAGTGTCAGCCTGGATTCTGTGCTCAAGTCTCTGGAGTGGGATTCAAACCCACAAACTTTTGACTCAGAGATGATAGTGCAACCCAGTGAGTGCCAGCTGACCCCCGATGGATTTTGCTGTGATTCTGTTACCAGAGAGTTCCGTGTCCCCTGAAGCTGCCAATGTTGTGAGCGAGTCCATTCATTCACACCCGGAGGAACTGGAGAGGCAGCACGTTCCCCCGACACAGATTCACTGTTCATCAGACACCAGGTCCTCATTGCAAATTGGCTGTTCCAATTGGTAGCTGGGACATTGAGGAGTTGGCAGCTACACACACATACACACACACACGCACTTTCTCTCAGGGCCACTAGGTAGTGATCAGGTATTGGCCAAGGTCTTGCTGGTTTTAGCCTCAGCTGAACATCAGCAGATTCCATGCTGATCCAGCCCATGGCCTGTAATATAACAAGTACCACATTAACCCACCATGACACTCACACCAACAACAAAGGTCCTTTCACCAATCCTGTCCAACATAGGTTACATTCACACCTGGCCTGCAAGGTCATAAGAAATAGGAGCAGGAGTAGACCATTCGGTCCACCAAACCTACTCTGCCATTCAATAAGATCAGAGTTCGAAGCAAAGGTTTCAGTAAGCCGAGATCACCAAACACCTCCTGTACAGACCTGAGTCAAATCAAAACTGTCTGCCTCTTAAATCCATTTAAAGCTCTTCATCTAACTTCAGACCTCTTTTGGGGGGAGCGGGCGGGAGTGCTGTTGTACAACTTTCAACTGTCCATGATTTTAAAGAGAACATAGACCAGGCAACACCTGTCCTGAATGTATCTGAATGTGGACGTGCCCTGTGAAAGCATTCAGTGTCCGGATGCCGGCATCCCAGGCCAATGACTCAAGGCTGATCCATCCTCCGTTTTAATAACCCATTAATGAGTGTTGGTTTAGCTGCGTTTATGAGGGTTGCTTGGAATGTTGGCAATCCCATCAATTTGCAATGTAGATGTTCTATTATTCAACTCCCAGCTGGCAGATTGCAGTATTGGAATGGGAGGAGAGAGGGGGTTAGAAAAACATCTCTCGTACATTGGAAAATCTTCAGTCTGCATGCACCTCCTGTTGACATCTACCATTCTAACTCCTTTTCTCCACCTTGATAAACAAAAGGAATTTTACAATGTCCCATAAACACTCTGCAGTCAATGATGCACCGACACTGTTGAAATTTGCAATGGCCAGATCATCTGAGCTATCTTTAAGTGACGTTGACTGAGGGATGATTATTGGCTCCTCTTCTTTGAAATATTCGACAGGGGACCACATACATCCACGCCTGAGCCTGTACTGTTGTTCAATTAGATCAGGTCTGATCTGTATCACAAACCCGTTCACCAGAAGTAGTAGCTTCTCCATAATCCCCAGTATGGAATCCTTTTACCATTTTTAACACCTCGATCAGATCACTCCTGAAACCTCTAAATCAGTGATCTTCACTATTTTTCAAGCAAAGGCTACATTAGCAAAAAACCTGCAGTGTGAGAACCACATCGACTACTTTAATAAATTATCATTTTTTACTGCTCCTTTGTGATGTAATGTTACAGAGCGAGGCATGTAACCAAAACAGAATCACATATTATACTTAAAAATAAATACACATGTACAATTAAAAAAATACAGCATTTATAAAACAATTACCAGGAAAATATAAGAAATTAAAAATGTACCCATGCAAGTAAACTTTTTAAAAGCTGAATAATGCAAAAATTACGTAAGTTGCAATATTCTACACAACTAAATTCCTACATTGGTAAATGAAATAACTTTTATTTTTTAAACTTATTTTGTTTTAAAAGAAAAATGTAACTTTCTACTTAAGTTACCTCCTGCCTGCCATCAATCCTGCTCCCTGCAGATCCTCCTCCTCCCCAACCCTCAGCATTGTGGTGTCTCCCCCTCTCTGACCTTTGAGTTGTGGCCTCTTCCCCCCTCTCTGACCCATCCACACAGAACGTCCCACTCCCTCACGCACCCTCCTTTTTTTAATTCAATGGATGTGGGCATCACTGGCTGGCCAGCATTTATTGCCCGTCCCTAATTGTACTTGTTCAGAGGGCATTTGGGTCTAGAGTCACATATAGGCCAGACCAAGTAAGGACAGCAGATTTCCTTCCCTAAAGGACATTAGTGAACCACATGGGTTTTTATGACAATCAGTCATTTTAATTGAATTCAAATTTCACCATCTGCTGTGGTGGAATTCAAACCCAGGACCCCAGAGTATTACCCTGGGTCACTGGAACACGAGTCCAGTGACAATACCACTGTGCCACCTCCTCCTCTTGCCACTTCCCTCACCTGGATTTGTGTTCCCGTTCAAGATCTGGCTGAAATTCAGAGGTCAGGGAGCAGCGAGAGGCTGCTCCAAAGTGGCATTAGGCCAGTCACATGGGAAACGATGTTAAAACAAATTTTGCGATGCTCAACATGATTACAGGAGAGGGAGAGTTAGGGAGCCGCAGTTAGTGAGGATGGGAGCCGCCACTTGCAGGCCTTGGAATGAAGAACATTGTTCTAAATTCAAGGGAATAGAAGCCAAGTTGCTGTAACCCGTCCTCATAATTTAACTCTTTCAGAACTTTATTCATTTACAAATGGGTCCACTGTGCTATAATCAAATGGGTAAAATCCTGGAATCTATTGGATGGGATTTCTGGATTTCCATTGGTGTTTTTTAGGGATCATATCCCACGATTCTGCAGTTATTCCATGAACAAGATATACAAATTACGATATGGCACCTGTGTCACAGTAATGACATGCTCGAGATTAAGACTACAGATGTCTGAGTCTCAGACCAGCCCGCCCACTGACTGCCTGAGAGGTTGCTTTGGCCTCTGTTGAATGCAGATGGGGGCCTAAGTTTAACGTTTCATCTTAAAAAGGCACCTCTGAGAGTGTAGCATTCCCTTAGTACTGACCTTCCAACAGTGCTACGCTCCCTCAGTACAATCCCTCTGGCAGTGCAGCACTCCTTCAGTACTACCCCTCTGGCAGTGCAGCGCTCTTTCCGTTCTGCCACTCCAATAGCGCGGCACTCCTTCAAAAGTACAGAACTCCTTCAGTATTGCTGCTCCAACTGCAAAGCTCCCTTAGTGCTGACCCTCCAATGGTGCAGCGCTCCCTCAGTTCTGCTCCTCCAACAGTGTGGTGCTCATTCTGTACTGACCCTCTATGAGTGCAGCACTCCTTCAGTACTCCACTGGGTGTATCAGCATGGATTTATGTGCTCAAGTCTCCCACAATCTTCTCACTCAAGGATGCAACCCAGTGAGCTCAGCAGACCCCTGACAAATCTTGCTCCGATTCGGTTGTCAGAGAATTCTGTGTTCCCTGAAGCTGCCAATGCTGTGAGTGAGTTCCATTCATTCACACCTGGAGGAGCTGGAGAGGAAGCACGTGCCCTGGACACAGATTCACATCCTGTTCATTGGTCATCCAAACCTCTTGGCAAATTGGCTGTTCCAAATGCAAGGCTGGACATTAAGGAGTTAGCAGCTATTAGACTGTGGGAGCATCGCACACTGGCCCCACCTGACATCCATGGACAGGCATACATACCTATAGCTGAACAGGCACACCCACACACACACATGTCAACACACAAACACGCAAGAGCAGCCATTGATAAGGATGCTGAGGAGTGGGTTTCACTCTCTGAATCATTACCTCAGTCGACAGAATCTGCCTGTTCCCTTCAAGCTGAGGATGGCTTACATGGAAGTGACCCAGGCTTATCCATATGTCCAGAGTAGAGTGATAGTTCAGTTCTGGGCGCTTCCTTCGGAAAGATATTTTGACCTTAGGAAGGGAGTGATGCCAGGGATTAAATGGTTAAATGATGAAGACAGTTTGTATAAACTAGGCTTGTATTTAATTGATTAAAGGTAAGGTAGGAGGAGAGAAACTATTTCCTCTTGTGGGAGAAGCCCAGAACACAAAAACAGCATAATTGACAGTGCAGCACTCCCTCAGTCCTCCACTGAAATGGCAGCCCAGATTATGTGCGCATATCTCTGGGGTGGGATTTGAATCTGCACAGAGGTTTCTGACACAGAGGCAAGAGTGTGCTACCCTCAGAGTCAAGGCTGACACCTGAGTTAGGAATCAACCACTTTGACATGAAGTCACATATAGGTCAGACTGTGTAAAGACAGGTTTCCTTCCCAAAAGGACATTAGTGAACCAGGTAGGTTTTTATGACAATGTGACAGCTTCAGGGTCACTTTGATTGGTAATAGTTTTTCAATTGAACTTCTTTAGACTATTTTAAATGGACCTGGTGGGATTTTAACTCACCTAGCAGAGAGGTCAATTACCAGGGGGCACAGGTTTAAGATGATTGGTAGAAGGATTAGAGGGAACATGAGGAAAAACTTCTTCACCCAGAGGGTGGTTGGTGTCTGGAATTCGCAGTCTGGTTTGGCGGTGGAGGCAGAAACCCTCAACTCATTTAAAAGGCACCTGGATCTGCACCTAAAGTGCTGTAACCTGCAAGGCTATGCTCCAGGTGTTGGAAGGTGGGATTTAAATGGCTAGTTTTTTAATTTTTTTATTTTTCAGCCAGTGCAGAAACAATGGACTGAATGGCCTCTTTCTATGCTGTAACTTTTCTATGGTCTGGAACATTAGTCCAATAACCATGAGCATTACATTATCATGCTCCATTGAAGCTGTCCCAGAGCCAATGCATCAACACAACCAGCAGGTGGCACTGCAGCCTTATTTATGTGGACCAATCACCACCAGTATCACTGATGGCCAATCAGGGGCTCCTATTGAGGCAGCCATGGTCCTGAGCCTCACTCGCCAGCAGAAACCACCCCCCACTGCCATCCTGCAAAAGAGTGTCTTTGCTCACTTTTTGTACATTATTTTCTATATCACTTTCCCGAATATCAAAACAGCCAGAATCCACTGAGCAGTGAAATCAGAGACATATGGGGCAGCAATTCTAACTGCGACCTGGCTGCAAAACCATATAAAATAATGTGGAAAGATGATTGAGCTAAAACCTAAAATTTACAATACTTTACAACTCCCCACTGATTGACTCGACTGAAGTTTATAGGTTATTATGTTGAAATAGGGCTAGGGTCATTCAACCTTAAGACGCCCAAAGCACTTTTTAGCCAATTGAGTACTTTTTGAAGTGTTGTAATGTGGAGAAGGTAACAGACAATTTGTGCACAGCAAGCTCCCACAAACAGCTATGTGATCGTGACCAGATGATACATTTTAGTTTAGCTGACAAATATTGGCCTGGAATCCATGGACAGGCATACACACATACTCACACCCACAAACACTCACGCAACACACACACACACACACAAATACCCAAGGGCAGTCATTGACAAGGATGCTGAGGCATGGGTTTTGCTCTCTGAATCACTACCTCTGCCAACAGAACCTGCTTGTTCTCTCAAGCTGAGAGTGACTGACATGGAAGTGACCCAGGCTTATCAACAAGTCCAGAGTGGAGTGACTGCATTCTGTGGGGAACACTTCCTGGCTGTTATTTAGCAATAGGATCTTTTACAGACACCTGAGAGGGGGCCTCAGTGTAACATCTCCTCTGAAAGATAGCAGCACTCCCTCAGTACTGCACTGGAGTGTCAGTCTGGATTTTACGCACAGATCTTTAAAGTGAGACTTAAAACCACAACCTTTATGGCTGTGAGGTGAGCGTGCTACCCACTCAGCCGAAGCTGAATGGAGTATTTAGGCTAGTTTGAGGCAGGTTGTTCCAGCTTCAGAACTGCAGATGGAGTTTGACTCACAGAGGTAGAATTGCTGCTGTGCGCAACTTTTTAAAATTCTTAATAAAGTTATCCCTTTTCATTCAATTTTGGATTTAAAAAAACAGTTCAGGAGAGTGGGGTAAATCCAATGTTTAAGGGGCCTGCATGAGTCAGAGAATTAGGGTTATAGTGCCATCGTCATGTTAATGTGAACAATTCCTGACACTCACAACCTCTTTCTCAGTGGGAGCACTGAATTTACTCTCAGGACCTTTTATCTCTAGAAAAGAAAAGGCTGTGGGGTGACTTATTGGAGCTCTTTAAAATTATGAAAGGTTCAATAGGGTAAACATAGAGAAGATGTTTCCAAATGTGGGAAAGTTCAAAACTAGGGGGCCATAAATATAAGATAGTCACTAATAAATCCAATTGGAAATTCAGTAGAAACTCCTTTAGCCAGAGAGTGGTGAGAATGTGGAACTCGCTGCCACAGGGAGTGGTTGAGGTGAATAATGTAGATGCATTTAAGGGGAAGTTGTATAAACACATGAGGGAGAAAGGAATAGAAGGATGTGTTGATGGGATGAGATGAAATAAATGGGATGAGGTTCGTGCGGAGTATAAACACCGATATAAGCTAATCGGATCTGTTTCTGCTCTGTACATTTTGTGTAATTCTATGACATTATTTAGTATAAGTAGATCTATGGTTGACGGAAAGCTCCAAATTCAGGCATTTGCTTTCAAACTGGTTAAGCTGTTGTTGGTAAGATGGCACTTACAGTGGCAAATACCCATGATATGCTTGTCCAGATGTGGGCAGATTGAGAATCACTCCTGACCCTCACCTGATTCAAGGCCTCTCTCTTTTCGACCTTCCCCTCCCCCCCTCCTCTGTGCTTGCTTAAATCCTGTTACATCTCTAACGCTTTTCAGTTCTATCAGAAGGTCATCACAAGTCATCACAGCTGGAGTACTGTGTGCAGTTCTGGTGACCACACAAAAGGAAAGATGTGGTTGCACTAAAAATGGTACAAAGGAGAATTTTAATTTTGAGAAAAGATTGAATAGGCTGGGGTTGTTTTCTTCGGAACAGAAGAGGCTGAGGGGAGATTTAATTGAAGTGTATAAAATTATGACACTTGTAAATGGATGTGAGTTCCAGATCACTACTCTCTTTCCAGATGGTAAATGAGGAAAGGAAAGCACAAGGCATAGTGGACAAGTCTAGTGGACAAGTTTAGCAACTTCAGTACTGTATATTCTTCATCCAAAAAAACAGCAAATGCTAGAAACACCCAGCAGCTCAGGCAATATCTGTCTTGTCAAGGACAAATATTTCCACCCAGAGGGTGGTGGGGATTTGGAACTCACTGCTTGCTAGAGTGGTAAAGGCAGAAACCCTCATAATCCTTAAAAAGTGCTTGGATCTGCACTTGAAGTGCCAGAACCTACAAAGCTACGGGCCAAGAACTGGAAAGTGGGATAAAGTTGGATGGTCCCTGTCGGCTGGCACAGATGCAATGGGCTGAATGGCCTCCTTCCATCCTGTAAATTTCTATGATATTATGACCTGAAACGTTAACTCTGTTTCTCTCTCCACAGATATTGCCTGACCTGCTGAGTGTTTCCAGCATTTTCAGTTTTTTGGATCAAGAATGTACAGTACTGAATTGGCTAAACTTGTCCCCTTGCTTTGCTTTCCTCATTTACTGTCTGAAGAGGCAGGAGCACCAGTGGACGTTTTAAGTGTTGCAGGAACCAAGTAGAGGAACAATAAACCATTCAAACTGGCCACCATAGGTTTTGTCTCCTATATTCCTTCACCACCTCTCGGTTTTCTGTTGCTTAAACTTTTATGAAACCACAATATTTTTGAGTTTAAATATGAAATCCTACTCACGTAAAGTCTAGAGCGCAGACATAGTGTTGCCAACTTTGACTGGACATAATCCTGGAGGTTTCACCACATGATGCCCTTCTACTAATCAGTCTGACCCCACACCCTCCCACCATTGGTCACTTGGCACATCCATCATCATGGCACACGTGCTCTTTCAATAGCCAATTGGAAAGCAAGCAAAATCTTCATCACCCAACTGGATATTCTTTGGACCTCAAATAACCTTATTTTCCCATTTCCAGCCTATATTTCTTGCATTTCAACGAAAATGAAAAAATGTCTGATTTTTTATAATGCCCCTAAATGATTTTCATCCCTAAATTCCTCATACTCGTGTCTGGGGGATTAATCTTTAATTCCTGGAGACTCCAGGTCAATCCTGGAGAGTTGGCAACCCTACATGATGGAAGCCATGTGAAGTTTTCAACTGCTATTTTCCCCTCTTCTCAATAGACTCACCCAATGCAGTAAGGTGGAAACAATTGCTTTGAAATTGGTTGCTTTTTTTAAAGGACCAAACTCAATGCAGAGGTGTGCAGAGTTCAGCATTGGTCCACATTCAATAAGCTGCAGCTGACAACAGTGGGAGGGATACATAGATTGGTGCCTCAGAGGAAGTTCCACAGAAGGTCACGTTTCGCCTTCAGCTAGACACTGAACCTTGGCGGGGATGGTGAACTGGGAGAGGGAAAACTTGAACTGAGGATATTTGTCCTGCCCATCCCTCCCCTGAAAGTGCACCTCACTTTGCCAAATTGTACTGTTGATGACTGAGGAGAAAGCCAAACAAATTCAACAATCCTTCCTGGAAAGGGATACTTGGAGATTAAAATCATAGAATCACACAGCACAAGAGGAGGCCATTCAGCCCATTGAGATGTGCTGGCTCTTTAAAAGAGCTATTTGCCCCACTCCCTTGCTTTTTCCCCATAGCCCTCCAAATTTTTCCTTTTCAAGTATATATCCAATTCGCTTTTGAAAGTTCCCATTGAATTTGCTTCCACTGCCCTTTCAGGCAGCACTCCAGATCTCAATAACTTGCTGTTTTAAAAAAAATTCTCCTCATCTCCCCCTCTGGTTCTTTTGCTGATTATTTTCAATCTGTGTCTCTCTGGTTATCAATCCTCCTGCCACTGGAATCAGTTTCTCCTTATTTACTCTAACGTACATTGGCTGCTGCGTTTCCTACATTACAACAGTGATTATACTTATAGAATCTTGCAGCACAGAGGAGGCCATTTGACCCATCGTGTCTTTGCTGACTCTTTGAAGGAGCAATCCAATTCTTCCCACTCTCTCGCTCTTACTCCAAAGCACTGCAACTGTTTTTCAAATATATATCCAATTCCTTTTTGAAAGTTACTACTGAATCCGTTTCCATCAATCTTTCAGGTATTGCATTCCAGGCATAACAACTCGCTGCCTAAAAAATTTTCTCCTCATGTCCCCTCTGGTTCTTTTGCCAATTTTCTTAAATCGGTGTCCTCTGGTTACTGGTCCACCTGCCAATGGAAACAGTTTCTCCTTATTTACTCTGCCAAAACTCGTCATCATTTTGAACATTTCAATAAAAGCTCCCCTTAACCTTCCCTGCTCTGAGGAGCACAACCCCAGCTTCTCCAGTCTGTCCACATAAGTGAAGTCTTACCCCTCAAACCATTCTGGTAAATCCCCTCTGCACCCACTCCAACGCCTCTTCACATGGTGTGTTCCCTATACTGAAACCCCAGCTTTACTTCTTGCATACTGACAAGCAGCACATTATTAAAAAGAAAAGCACATAGATAACTTCAATGAAATAAGTATATTAAGTTTAGTTCCAAGATCCTGACATGTAAAATATTGTTCCAGAATTTGCTGGAGCGGGAATTCGCACAGCATGCCCTGTCAGTTAGATTTTTCAAAAGTACCCCGTTGCAGTTTGAAGCCAAAAAAAATAATTAAAAAGAAATGATACCCTGAATCATCTTGACTCACTTCATCTGAAATGCTTGTCCCAGTTCTAGCCAGACACTGTAAGCCTCAGGTATGTTGATTTCGTATGCAAAAATAAGCTGACTAATGTAATGATGACATCTTCTCTCTTAAACTATGGAATAATTGATGGAAACAGAGGGTGTCAGAACCATGGAAACTATCAAGCAAATAGTGCAAAAGGAGGTCTTTCAATCCAATGTGTCGGTGTTGAACTCTGTGCTAGAGCAATTCAAAACTATCTCCCTTCATCCGCTCTCTCCCCAAAACTTCCTTCTCTACTTCAAGTTATTTTCCTTTTTCTGATTCAACTGCCCGTTGTGTTTGCAAATACAATCCACCCTGATGGTGAAACATTTGGATGTCACTGTTTTATTGTTGAAGGAAACCAAAGGAGGTCGAGAGAGGGAACGAGACAATTGAGTAGAATATAAGGGCATCTGTCCAAAGTAATTTCTCAAGTGACTCTATGGCATTGAGGTGGCTAACTCACTTTTTCAGCTGCTCAAAAATCAGGTCTACTGAGATAAAACAGCCAATGGGAATTCTTCATAATGAACATACCGCATCAGGACTGATACTGTCTGACCTGCTACTGGGTTGCAGAGGCCCAACGCTTTGTGAATTTCTGCCATGGCTCGCTGGGTACCACTTTCTGAATCAGAAAGTTGTGGTTTCATAGACCCACTCCAGGGAGTTGAACAGAAAAAGTTAGGTTCAGAGCAGTGCTGAAGGAGAGGGTGTGAGAGAAAGAAAGAAAAAGTCTGAGAGAGTGGTGGGGGATATGAAAGCGAGGGTAGGGAGGGGTTAGAAGAAAACAGGGAAGGAGGGATAAGAAAGAAAACTGGTTCACAAATTGTGTTTTCTATGTGACTGGGGCTTTTCATTGACTCATTAGTGAAGGATTAACCAATAATGGTGTAATTCCTTCCCCTTTCACCCTTTGTATCAGTGCTTTAGCTGTTAGGAAAGTAGCAAGAAAGAAGATTTATATTTCTGTCACTTCTTATTATAATTCTGAGAAACACTCTGAGATTCTCTGTGTACAACGAGCAACTTTGTTATGGTGGCAAATGCGGCAGCCATTTTGTGCACAGCAAGATGCCACAAATAGCAATGACGGCGAGGGGAGGAACATTGGTCAGAACAGAAGTGGACACTCTGCTCTTCTTCAAATATCATTAGTGTCTGCCTAATCCACCTAAACCAGGCAGACTGGACCCCCGATATAACAGTTCATTTTAAAAAGACACTACTGCTAACATACACAGGATTTTCTTGGTATCACAGTAGTGTGTCAGTTTAGATTGTGCGCTCATGCCTAAGCATGGAGTTTGAACCCACAACCTTTTAACTCAGAGGGAACTGAGCCAAGTTGAAATGAGAAAGAAAATGGTTGTTCTTTTTCTCGTGAAAAGAAGACTCCTTTCAAAGTTCAGATAATCCATTTCCTCCACACTTTTTTCTTTTTTCCCTAGTTGAACCATTTTGACAGTCACCACAGTACAAACATTGCTATAGGTTTGGGAAAACGAGAAGCACACAAAAGCACAAGAAATAGGAGCTGCAGTCGGCCATACGACTTTTCGTGCCTGTTTCACCATTCGATAAAATCATGGCTGATCTTCAACTTCAACTCCACTTATCCACCCCAACCACCTCTCCCTTCATTCCTTTAATGTTCAAAAATATAACTTCAGTCTTGAATATATTCAATTACTGTGTATTCATGGCTCTCTGAGGGAGAGAATTCCAAAGATTCACAATCCTCTGAGTCAAGAAATTTCTCCAAATCTCAGTCTGAAGTGGCCGACCTCATAATCTGAGATTGTGACCCCTAGTACTAGACTCTGCAACTAGGGGAAACTGCCTCACAGCATCTGCCCTGTCAAACCTCCTCAGAAAGGAAGGGAAATAGACAATGACTGAGTAAAACAGCAGAGGATTTCACCAAACTGGGTAAGAGTGCAAACCACAAAACCACACACCCATATATGTTGAATAAAAATAATTGCTGACCTGATTCAAATCCTGAGCTTGATATCGTGTAAATTAAAAAAGAATGCTGGGGATACACGGCAGGAAATATCCAATTCTGGGCACCACTTAGTCAGTGGGCAGGTTGCTCTGAGCCTCAGGCAGTCATCGTTCTTAACCCTGAGTGTGCTGTAACTGTGACAAGTATTCTGTTGCAAACAAGGCCTCCAATTCCACACTCTCAATGGAAAGACTGGACGTCCAGGACTTGGAGAGGGTGCGGAGCAGATTCATCAGAATGGTACAAGGGATGAGGAGCTTCAGTTATTTGGAGAGACTGGAGAAGATGGGATTGTTCTCCCCTAGAGAACGTAGAACAATGAACAAGGACACTACAATATGAAGGGTAAGGGTCCATAATGAACATCAAGATGGGCTCCCCAACATCCTAAGGCAGACACTGAGCATGATCTCCAAATACGACACAACATCACACCTCTGTGTACCACGAATAACCATGGTCACTGAGTTACAGCTTGCGTTAATGAAAATGCAAAAGCTTGTCCCCAAAATCAACAATCATAATCCTGGATTTCTCATAAAAAGAATGAAATTTGTCTTATTCAGTCCCTGTAAATCATTGGCTAATGACTTAGTTGCCAGCTCACCAAACTCAGTTGGATGACGTCGAATAGGAGACATCGATGGGAACCAACAACAGCATGGAATATTTATAATGAGGAAGGCCATTCTGCTCACCATCATTCATCCATCCAGAGGTACCTTCTAATTCCCCATTTCACCCCCTCTTAGTCCAGCATGCAAATGCTCCTTAAATGATTCCAGAGTTTGTGCCTCTAACTGGAAGTCCTGTATCCTCTTGTCATTGCACAGTTTATGTTGTTAACTATCTTTCGTTTCTCTATAGGATGATCTCCTTTCACAGCTGAAAAGACTTGCATTTAAATAGCTTTTTTCCCCTTATTTGCTCAGTCAAAACCCTTCATGATTTTGAACAACTCTATCTCCCTTTAACCTTCTCTGCTCTAAGGAGAACAATCCCAGCTTCTCCAGTCTCTACACATAACTGAAATCCCTATATTCAACGGTCCATTATATTTCTCAAGGAAACTAATATTGACGTAGGGACAGAGATTCACCATAATTAGTCTAAGCAAATTTTAGTATTAAGGAAAATAATGGCACTAAAGAGTGACAAATCCCCAGAACCAACCAGTTGGGTTTCATCCCAGGTTTTAAAGGAAGTGAATGAGAACATTGCAGGTGCTCAAACTATAATCTTCCAAAGTTCTTTCAATTCAGGGATAGTTTCTTTAGATTGGAAAATTGTATATGCCACTATTAAAGAAAGATGAGAGAGGGAAACTAGGAATTGTAGGTCAATTAGCCTAACATCTGTTGTGCAGAAATCACCAGAGTCTATCATTAAGGATAGAGCGACTGAACATTTTCAACTGATTAGAGTGAGCCAACTTGGGTTTGTAAAGCGTAGACCAAACCTAATAAACCTAATTGAGTTTTTAAAGAGGTGACTCTGGAATGTCTATGGTTTATGTTAAAATGGACTTGCAGAAGGTATTTGATAAACTGCCTCATAAGAGATTGTTAGCCAAAGTTTAAACTTATGGAATTGAAGGCAAATCATTGATCTGTTCAGAATGGCAGGAGGTAGGGAATTGGGGTAATGGATAGGGACTCTAATTGGCAGGTTGTGACTAGTGATATCCCACAAAAACCTGTGCTGGGACCTCAACTATTCATTGTATTTATTAACGACTTAGGCAATAGGATAGACAGTCAGATATAAGAACATAAGAAATAGGAGCAGGCAGAGGCCATTTGGTTCCTTGAGCCTGCTCTGCCATTCGATTCGATCATGGCTGATCTTCTTGTGTTTCGATTTCCACATTCCCATCTAACCCTGGTAACCTTTGATTCCCTTGCCTAACAAGAATCTATCTACCTCTGCCTTAAAAATATTCAATGACCCTGCCTCCACCACCTTCTGAGGCAGAGAATTCCAAAGTCGCACAACCCTCTGAGGGAAAAAAATTTCTCCTCATGTCTGTACAAAAAGGGCAACCCCTAATTTTAAAACAATGCCCCCTAGTTCTGGACTCACCCACAAGAGGAAACATCCTTTCGACGTCCACCTTGTCAAGGTCATTCAGGATCTTGTATACTTCAATCAAATCACCCCTCGCTCTTCTAAACTCCAGTGGAAACAAGCCCAGTCTGTCCAACCTTTCCTCACAAAAAGCCCACTCATTCCAGGTATCAATCCAGTAAACCTCCTTTGAACTGCCTCCAATGCATTTACATCCTTCCTTAAATAAGGAGACCAAAACTGCACACAGTATTCAAGGTGCAGTCTCACCAATGCCCTGTATAACTGAAGCATAACATCCTTACTTATATGTTCAATCCCTCTCGTAATAAAGGATTAGCCTTCTTAATTACTTGCCATACCTGCATACTAACATTTTGTGACTCATAGTAGAACACCTAGATCCCTCTGCACTTCAGAATTATGCAGCCATTCTCCATTTAAGTTGTACACTGCTTTTTTGTTCTTCCTGCCAAAGTGAATAACTTCACATTTTCCCACATTAAACTCCATTTGTCAGATCTTTGCTCACTCAACCTATCTATATCCATCTGCAACCTCCTCATTTCCTCTTCACAACATACTTTCCTACCTACCTTTGTGTCATCTGCGAATTTAGATACCAAATTTAGATATCCAAGTTTGGCAATGATATTAAGCAGTGTAGATGGAAGTGTAAAATTACAAAGAGATATTAATAGATTCAGTGAAAGGGAAAAACTGTGGCAAATGGATTTTAATATAGTCGTGTGAGGTCATCCATTTTGGATCTAAAAAGAATAGAACAAGGTACTTGCTAAATGGTGAAAAGCTATAAGCAGTGGAAGTCCAAAGAAACTCAGGGTTCCTTGTACATAGATCAAGGGAAGTAGTGGCATACTGGTATTGTCACTAGCCTAATATTCCAGGGGACCTGGGTTCATAAACCCACCAAGACAGATGGTGAAATTTGAATCAAATAAAAATCTGGAATTAAAAGTCTAATCATGACTATGATTGTCATTTAAAAAAAGACCCTCTAGCCTATATCTCTTAAAATACCCTCTGAACACAAGGGCAATAAATAATAGCATCCCATGAACAAATTTTTTTAAAAGTTGGTGAAAGTACAAAGAAAGTCAAAAAGGCCAATGGAATAATGACCCTTAAATACTAGGTGGTAGAAATCATCTATAGTTTATACAGAGCCCGAGGTACAGTCCACATCTGAACTGTGAGTAGTTCTGGGCACCACACCCTAGGAAGGATATACTGGCATTAGGGAGAGCGCAGAGTAGGTTGACCAGAATGGAACCTGGATATCAAGGTTTAAATTATCTGGATACTAAGGGTTAAATTATCAGGAGAATTTACACAAACTAGGGTTGTATCTCCTGGAACTCAGAAGATTAAGGTGTGATTTGATTGAAGTTTTCAAGATATTAAGAGGAACTGATAAGCAAGATTGGTGTCAGCTGTGGCATTGTCACCTCTGAGTCAGATGGTGAAGCACAAAAATCCAAGGCTGATTTTGCAGTACAGTACTAAGGGAGTGCTGCACTGTTGGAAGTACCATGATGTTACCTTGGGGCCTCATTTTCTCTCTAAGGTGGGCATAAAACAAATTCCATGGCACCATTTCAAAGAAGAGCAGGAGAGTTATCTCCTGGCCAATATTTATTCCTCAATCAGCATCACAAAAACAGATTATCTGGCCATTGTCACATGACCGTGGGATTTTGCAGTGTGCAAATTGTCAGCCACATTTCCTACAACAGTGGCTGGCTAAACTTCAAAAGTACTTCATTAGGTGTAAAGTGCTTTGGGACGTCCTGTGATCATGAAAGGTGCTATATAAATGCAAGTATTTATTTCTTTGGATGTAACCTATTTCTGCTGGTTGGGAATCTAGGACTAGGGGGCATAGTCTAAAAATCAGAGTCAGACCTTTCAGGAGTGAAATTAGGAAAGGGTGGTAGAAATTTGGAACTCTGCTGAAAATGGCAATTGATGCAAGATCAGTTGTTAATTTTAAATCTAAGATGAGTAGATTTTTGTTAAACAAAAGTTTTAAGAGATATGGGGCAAAGGTCCATATAGAGTTAGGTCGTAGATCAGCATGATCTTATTGAATGTCTATTTGACTATTTACTTTAAAGCCCTATATAGTGGGGGAGATGGATCAAGTTTGAGAAGATGTGATAAATTAAAGAAAGAAGACAAGGCAAGAGGACAAGGAAGCAATAAGGAGAATGATAATTAGAGTGTGGCAGGAAGGGACAGAGCATACAAACTTAACAGTGAGCCAGCAGATAAGGCTAGAGGCTGCGAAAATAGTAAAAGAATAGAACTAAATGCTCTATATTTAAATACATGTAACATTCATAACAAAACAGATGAATTGGCAGATCAGTTAGAAATAAATATGTATGATATGATAGCCATTACAGAGACATGACTCCAAGGTGACTAAGGCTGGGACCTGAATATTCAAGGGTACATGACATTTTGGAAGGTCAGGAAGCTAGGAAAAAGTGGAGGGGTAGCTCTATTAATTAAGGATGACATTAGTTCAAAAGAGAGGGATGACCTTAGTTCTAAAGATCAAGATGTAGAATTAGTTTGGTAGAGATAAGAAAAAGTAAAGGTAGGAACTCACTTGTGGGGGTAGTTTATAAGCTCCTCAACAGTAACCACACTGTAGGGTGGGGTATACAAGAATAAATAATGGAGGCTTGTGATAAAGATATGGCAATAGTCGTGGATGATTTTAATCTACATAGAGATTGGATGAGTCAGATTGGCAAAGGTAGCCTCAAAGAGTATTTTTGGGACAGTTTCTTAGGGCAGCATGTTCTACAGCCAATCAGGGAACAGGCTATTCTAAATCTGATAATGTGCAAAGAGAAGGAATGAATTAATGACCTCATAGTAAAGGTGCCCCTAGGTAGTAGTGGTCATAACAGGATTGACTTTCTAATTAAGTTTGAGGGAGTGAAGAGTGGGTCTAAGACTGGTATTTTAATTTTAAATAAGGACATTTATGAGGGTATGACGACAGAGCGAGCTAAAGTGAACTGGGAAATTAGATTAAGGGATAGATCAGTAGAGATCCAATGGCAGGCATTTAAGGAGATATTTCATAACACTCGGCAAAGGTATATTCCGGTGAGAAAGAAAGACTCTAGGGGAAGGAAGTACCATCCTTAGCTAACTAAGGAAGTTAAAGGTAGAATCAAATTGAAAGAAAAAGTGTACAATTCTGCAAAGATTAGTGGCAGGTCAAAAGATTGGGCAGAATATAAAAACAGCAAAAAATGACTAAAAGAAAAATAAGGAGGGAGAAATTAGAGTATAAGAGAAAGCTAACAAGAAATATAAAAACACATAGTCAGAGTTTCCACAGGTATTTAAAAAAAGCAAAGAGTAAGTAAAGTGAACGTTGATCATCTAGTGTGAATCTGGGGAATTAATCATTGAAAATAAGGAAATGGTGGATGAAATGAACAGATATTTCGCATCTGTCTTCACTGTAGAGGATACAAATAACATCCCAGAAATAATTGTGAATCAAGAGATGAAAGGGAGAGAGAAACTTTAAAACAATTACAATCATCAGGGGAAGGGCACTGAGAAAACTATTACAACTAAAAGCTGGCAGATCCCCAGGTCCTGATGGACTACATCCTATAGGGTCTTAAAGGAAATGGCTACTGAGATGGTAGATGCATTGGTTTTGATTTTCCAAAATTCATTAGATTTCAGAAAGGTCTATCAGGCTGGAAAATATCAAATGTAACTCCTTTATTCAAAAAAGGGAGACAGAAAGCAGGAAAATATAGGTCAGTTAGCTTAATATGTCATAGGGTAAATGCAGGAATCTATTATTAAGGAGGTTATAGCGGGGTACTTCGAAAATCTCAATGCAATCAAGCAGAGTTAACATGGTGTTGTGAAAGGGAAATTGTGTTTGATTTATTTATTAAAGTTCTTTGAGGAAGTAACAAGCAATGTAGATAAAAGGGGTAACCTGTGGATGTGGTGTACTTAGAGTTCCAGAAGGCATTTGACAAGATGCCACTTCAAAGGTTACTATACAAAATAAGAGCTCATAGTGTAGAGGGTAACATATTAGCATGGGTGGAGGATTGGATAGCTAGCAGGAAACAGAAAGTAGGCATAAATGACCATTTTCAGTTTGGTAAGTTGTAACAAGTGGAGTCCCTCAGGATCAGTTTAGCGGTCTCAATTATTTACAATTTATGGATGAAGGGATCAAATGTATAGTTGCTAAATTTGCTGTTACCATAAAGATAGGTTGGAAAGTAAGTTGTGAGCAGTCTGTAAAGGGATATAGATAGGTTAAGTGAGTTGACAAAAAATTTTGGCACATGGAGTATAATGTGGGAAAATGTGAAACTGTCCACTTTGGCAGGAAGAAGAACTGCAACATATTATCTTTTTATTTATTCATTCCTGGCAAGTGGATTTCGCTGGTCAGGTCGGCATCTATTGTCCTTGAGAAGATGGCAGTGAGCTACCTTTTTGAACCACTGCAGTCCATGTGGTGTGGGGACACCCATCCAGGATTTTTACCGGAGACAGTGAAGGAACGGCGATATATTTCCAAGTCAGGATGGTGAGTGGCTTGGACAAAAACTTCCAGATGGTGGTGTTCACACCTTTCTGTTGCCCTTGTTCTTCTAGACGTTAGTGGTCGTGAGTTTGGAAGGTGCTGTCAAAGGAGCCTTGGTGTGTTCCTGCCGTGCATCTTGTAGATGGTACACACTGCTGCCACCATGCGTCAGTGGTGGAGGGAGTGAATGTTCGTGAATGGGATCCCAATCAAGTGGGTTGCTTTGTTTCACAGTATCTTTACAGTGCAGAAGGCTATTCGGTCCATCGAGTCTGCTCTGGCTCTCTGAAAGAGCATTCCACCTAGTTCCACTCCCCTGCCTTATCCCCGTAACCTTGCACATTCTGTCTTTTCAGGTAGCAATCCAATTTCCTTTTGAATACCTTGATTGAACCTGCCTCCACCGTCCTTTCAGGAAGCTTGTTCCAGCCTCCAACCATCCTCTGGGTGAAAACATTTTTCCTCACATCACATTCACTCCTTTTGCCAATTATTTTGATTCTGTGCCCATAGTTCTTGAGGAACTCCTGCAGTAATGTCCCGGAACTGAGATGACTGACCTCCAACAACCGCAACCATCTTCCTTTGTGCTAGGTACGACTCCAATCAGTGGAGAGTTTTTCCCCTGATTCCCATTGACTTCAGTTTTGCCAGGGCACCCTCATGTCACACTTGGTCAAATGCTGCCTGGATATTAAGGGCAGTCACTCTCACCTCACCTCTGGGGTTCAGCTCTTTTGTCCTGGATGGTGTCAAGCTTCTTGAGCATTGTTGGAGCTGCACTCATCCAGACAAGTGGAGAGTATTCCATCACACTCCTGACTTGTGCCTTTTAGGTGGTGGACAGGCTTTGGGGAGTCAGGTGGTGAGTTACTTGCTGCAGGATTCCTAGCCGCTGATCTGCTCTTGTAGCCACAATATTTACATGGCTAGTCCAGTTCTGTTTCTGGTCAATAGTAACCCCCAGAATGTTGATAGTGGAAGATTCAGTGATGGTAATGCCATTGAATGTCAAGGGACAATGGTTAGATTCTCTCTTGTTGGAGATGGTCATTGCCTGACACTTGTGTGGCACAAATGTTACTTGCTACTTGTCAACACAAGCATGGATGTTGTTCAGGTCTTGCTGCATTTGGACATGGACTGCTTCAGTATCTGAGGAGTTGCGAATGGTGCTGAACATTGTGCAATCATCAGCGAACATGCTTACATCTGGCCTTATGATGGAAGGAAAGTCATTAATGAAGTAGCCGAAGATGGTTGGGCCTAGGACACTACCCTGAGGAACTCCTGCAGTGATGTCCTGGAACTGAGATGATTGACTTCCAACAACCACAACCATCTTTGTTTGTGTTAGGTACGACTCCAACCAGCAGAGAGTTTTCCTCTTGATTCCCATTGACTCCAGTTTTGCTAGGGTGCCTTGATGCCACACTCGGTCAAATACTGCCTTGATGTCAAGGGCAGTCACTCTCACCTCACCTTTGGATTTCAGCTCTTTTATCCATATTTAAACCAAGGCTGCAATGAGGTCAGGAGCTGAGTGGCCCTGGAGGAACCCAAACTGAGCGTCAGTGAGCAGGCTATTGCTAAGCAAGTGCCGCTTGATAGCACTGATGTAAATGGAGAGATTGCAGAACTTTTGAGGTGCAGAGGGATCTGGGTGGTAAATGAATCACAAAATGTTAGTATGCATGTACACAATTGCTCAGAAAGGCAAATGTTGTCCTTTATTGCAAGGGGAATGGAATATAAAGTATGGATGTTTTGCTACAATTGCATAGGGCATTAGTGAGATCACATCTTTAGTACTGTGTACAGTTTTGGTGGTCTTATTTAAGAAAGGACATAGTTGCATTAGTAGCAGTTCTGAGAAGGTTCACTCAACTGATTCCTGGGATGAGGGGGTTATATTATGAGGAAAGGTTGGAGAGGCTGGGCCTGTATCTGTTGGAGTTTAAAAGAATGAGAGGTGGTCTTATTGAAAGCTTTAAGATTCTGAGGGGACTTGATAGGGTAGACACAGGGAGGATGTGGAGGAGACCAGAACTAGGGGGACACAGTTTAACAATAATGGGTCTCCCATTTAAGATGGAGATGAGGAGAATTTCTTTCTCTCAGAGGGTCACGAGTCTGCGGAACTCACTTTCCCGGGGAGCGGTGGAGGCAGGATCATCGAATATTTTAAAATCAGAGGCAGACTAACAAGGGAGTCAAAGGATATTGCAGGTAGGCAGGAAAGTGGTGTCAAGGCCACAATCAGATCAGCCATGATCTTATTGAATGGAGAAGCAGGCTCAAGGGGCTGAGTGCCCTGCTCCTGCTCCTAATTTCATATGGTGAAACAGGTTTGAGGGGCTGGGTGGGCTCCTCCTGTTCCTATTTGCCATCTTACGGTTTCATTAAACTTGGGTTTTGTAGTTCAGTGGGTAGAGCCTTTTCTCTGAGCCAGAAGCTGTGGGTTCAAGTCCCGCTCGAGGACTTGCTGGCCACGGCATGAGTGTTCGTGACGCGGTTCAGACAGGTTGATAATCAGCTTGATAATCTTCCAAAATGTGAAGACTTGTCCCAGCACTTTCAAGCAGCACAAAACATTGAAAGAGAATAACGAAGTTAGTGTGGAGAAGAAGCCAACTCTGGACACCCCCAAGTTTTTGAGGCTCCTCCCCCCCGTACGTACGTACTGACGCCGGCTGGTGCTGCGCGATGACGTCATGCGCACGGTGCGTGGCCTCCATTCGGTTGCCCCGAACATGGCGGGCGCCTCCGGCTGAGGGAGCGGGACAGACGGAGCGGCGGCGGCTTCCAGCTCACGATCGTGTCCCCGCCTCACCCCCACCTCCACGGGGGGACACGAAGATAAATATGAGTGAAGGGGACCCGGTGGGAACCGACTCGGCCCGAAACAGCGCCCCGTGAGGGAATCTGGAGGCTTAACCACCCCCCACCAACCGGGCTGGGAACTTTGACCCCCAGCCTGTGACCCCTCTCTGACCTCAGGCTTTAACTCTCTGTCTGCCCAAGTCTGTGAGCCCTATTTTCTGATCCCTAACTTGACTATCAGTCCACCCCTGACCACTAGCTTGTGACCCCCTTTCCTGACCCCTAGCCTGTGACCCCCACTCCGCTGCCCCAGACTTTGACTCCTCTGTCTGTCCCAGTCTGTGACCCCTCTCTGCTCCCCAGCTTCTGAACGCCCCCTTCTCTGGTTTCTAGCTTGTGACCCCCCGTCACTCTGTCCCCAGCCGATGACTCCCCCATTCTCCAGAGCTTAGGACCCTCCTTGCGGCACTTGCTCCTCTTGTCCCCATCACTCTCAATTGTAAAAGAGTATATATTTTTGTATTTTTTTTATTGTTTGGACCTGGAGTGGGTTAATTTATGGGGCAACAACCAGGCAAAGTTCTTGCGGACCAAAGAAGGCCGACTCTGCCTGCGCTGCACTTTATCAAAGGAGGAAGGAGAGATGCAGCCAAACATGGAGCTCAGCATTTCAATGTATTTGTGGAGCACGGTAAGAAGATATCTGATAATTGGAGACATTAGATTGTTGCTGGCAACCATCCCCCTCCATCAAGCAAAACAAAAACATGGTTCCAAGCTAGTAAAGTCAATCGATCTAAATTCAGTTTTATTACAGGGAAGGGGTTTGGGTTTATGTCCCAGACTTGGAAATCATCAACATATAAAATAAATTCTAGAATTGTTACTAGAATTTTGAGATTTCTGTTGATGTTTTTGGTGATCACTACCTGCAATTCCAACCACTTTTTAAAAAAAATTGCAACTAGTCCCATTTGTCATACCAGAGCGGTGGCTGCTTGCTTCAAATTGTTCATGTGTACGTATTTCTAAGTCTGTTGCTGCTGCTGTTTGTTGGATGTATGGGAGAGCAAAGGTACTTCTGTTACCAGGTTTGAACTTGGTCCATTTGAGGCTACTTACACACTGTTGTTGGAGATTATTCTGATTGCACATAATTATATTAAAACTTTAAAAGAAGCAATGTGGTATTGTTTTATGATACAGGTGCGTCTGAAGGTGACATACTCAGGAAGCAGAGAAGCCAAACCTAGAGGGAGTACAAAGCACATCCTCTGAATAATTTGAAAACACGGAGAGGAACTCTTTAATTTAGTCACTCGTGTTTTTTTCTCCAATGGAGTTATACTGTGATTTTCACTCATGGTCATAGTTGCATAGAATTACTTAGAATCTACAGCACAGAAACAGACTATTCAAACTAATTAAATCAGTGCTGGCGTTTATGTTCCACACGAGCCTTCTCTCATCTTACTTCATCTCACCCTGTCAAGGTATTCTCCTATTCCTTTCTGTCTCATATGCTTACCTAGCTTCCCCTTAAATGCATCAATCCTTGTGGTAGTAAGTTGCACATTCTAACCACTCTCTGTGTAAAGAGGTATCTCCTGAATTTCCTATTGGATTTATGAGGACAAGCTTATATTTATGACCCAGAGTTTTGATTTCCCTCAAGTGGCAACATCTTCTTTCTGTCTACGTTGATCTCTCCCAGGTCATCCCTCACAATATGCTTCTGAGTTTTTTTTTCTTTCATGGGATGTCGGTGTTGCTGGCATTGCCCATCCCTAACTGCCCTTGAACTGAGTGGCTTGCTAGGCCATTTCAGAGGGCAGTTAAGAGTCAACCACATTACTGTGGCCTGGAGTCAAATGTAGGCCAGACTAGATAAGGATGGCAGATTTCTTTCCCTGAAGGACATTAGTGAACCAGATGGGTCTTTACGCCAACCAGTGATAGTTTCATGGTCACCATTACTGAAACTATCTTTATATTCCAGATTTATTAATTCAATTTAAATTCCACTGGCTGCCATGGTTTGACTTGAACCCATGTCCCCAGAGCATTAGTCTGGGCCACTGGATTATTAGTCCAGTGACATTACCACTACGCCACCATCTCCGCAATGTCTTTAGTGAGCTGAGCATTTTGGAGTGACTTCATTCAATGACACACACTGCAGCAGTTAGGACTGGCTTGCAGGCTGATTTGGTCTCCAGATGGATCTGAAGCATTGATTTCCATATGGGTGACTGGAAAATTCTGGGATGCATCTGTGGTGAACATGGATCAAATACGCTATGGATGCCAGTGAAAGAAAGCAAGACTTGCATTTATATTGCACCTTTTATGAACTCCGGGTATCCTTGAGTGTTTTAGCCAGTGAAGTACTTGTCAAGCGTGATTCCTGTTGTAATGTAGGAAATGTGGCAGCCAATTTGTGCACAGCAGAATCCCATAAATAGCAATGTGAAAATGGCCATATTCTCTCTTTATTTGATGAATTTTGGTTGAGGGCTTAATATTGACCAGAACATTAAGGAGAACTTCCCTGCCCTTCTTCGAAATAGTGACATGGGATCTCTTACACCCACCTGAGGGAGCAGACAGAACTTCGATTCAATGTCGTACCTGAAAAACAGCACTTCTAACAATGCAGCATTCCCTTAGTACTGTGTGTGTGCGTGCATATGCATGTTAGCCCAGATTTTTGTGCTCAAGTTTCTGTTTAACAGAGAGAGGGTAACCGTGATCCACCAGAATGTTGTAAAAACCCAGCTGGTTCATGAATGTCCTTTAGGGAAGGAAATCTGCCGTTCTTACCCAGTCTGGCCGAAATATGACCCCAGAGCCACAGCAATGTGGTTGTCTCTAAGCTGTCCTCTGAAATAATGTACAAAGCCACTCAGATGGGCAGTTAGGATGGACAATAAATACTGACTTTGGCAGCAACACCCCCATTCTATGAATGAATAAAAATACCAGTTTTTATGCCAAATTGCTGAAAGTTTCTCACTGTCAGGGTTTCTGTTACGTTAAGGCATGCGCACACTGTTAACATGGAGGGACGCAACCCCTGGTGCATGCAGGGGTTATTGCTGTAGTTTAACCAGTTTAAAAAGAAACATATTTTCCAGCACCAAGCACTGGTCCACTTTCTGCTGTCTGCCCCAATTTAGACAATCAGGATTGAGCAGCCAGCCGCTTGACCCACCACCTTAAACATTCACTCCTAACACCACCACCACCACCACACAGTAGTACAAGTGGTAGTATTATATAACACAGATAATTTGTGCTATGATTTGTGTTTGAAAAGCTTAAGTTACAAAAAAACTGCTTAACAGCAATGTAAAAGGGTAACCTTTTCTTAAAAAGGCTATTTAACTTCAAAAATGACCAGATCTATGATTCAAGCAGTTAAAACTCACCACTGAAAGGACTAAATGTACCCAGTTATCTGATCAGCCCAATTAGAGAGGTGTTCACAGACCACATGGTGGCTTCATCCTATTCTATTTGCATTACTTTCAATGGTTTTCAAAAAGCTGTTGAAACTGGGGGATAGAAGTGAAAATTTCAAAACCGTGATCGATAGATTTATGTCAGGCAAGGGTATTGGGAATTTAGAGCCAAGGCAGATAAAGATACAGATCAACCATGCTGTAATTGAATGGCAGAACAAGCTAGATGGGCTGAATGGTCATCTCCTGTTCCTGTGTCCCTAGAAGTTGATGGTTATGAAGAAGACTTGGAGTTTTTAAGTAGGGCTATTAGTTTTCTGCTGTTTGTGAATTTCTCACTGGATGCATCCTGAAGACAGGTGATTGTGGGCAGTGGTTTCTATGTACAAATTTAAATTAGCATAATCATACCACACTCCTCTTATTTAATGATGTTGTAATCTCCGTGAATTGTTTAAAAATCAGATACCAGGCATTAAAAAGAATGTTGCCTGTGCCCAATCGTTTATACCTTCTTTTGAAAAGAAATGAAGATGCGAGTGCAAGAATACTGGCCGATGTGGTGAGAGTGGGAGAGAAGGTGAATTGTAATAAAATGTTATTTTCGGTCAGCACTCTGGTTAATACTGAAATTGGGACATCTATCCAACACTGTCAAGGCTTCCTGAGGCAGCCAGCACTGAAAGTGATTAGTCATTATGGTTGTCCCTTGATTCACAACCACTGTTGGAGGGTTAGAAAATAAAAAATCACCAAGTAGGTTTTGAGATTTAGTTTTCAAAAAAAAAAGACTCGCATTTATATAGTGCGTTTCATGACCACCGGGCATCTCAAAACATTTACAGCCAATAAAGTATTTTTTTCAGTGTAGTCACAGTTCTAATGTGGAAAGTACAGCAGCCAATTTGTGCATAGCAAGCTCCCACGAACAGCAATGTGATAATGACCAGATAATCTGATTTTCTGTGGTGTTGATTGAGGGATAAATATGGCTCAGACACTGGGGGAGAACCCCTGCTCTTCTTTGAAATAGTGTCAGGGAATCTTTTGCATCTACCCGAGCAGGCTGATGGAGTCTCTGTTAAATGTCTCACCTGAAAGACGGCACCTCCAACAGCGTAGCACTCCCCACAGTACTGCACTGGAGTGCCAGCCTTGATTTTTGCACTCAAACCCTGGAGTAGGACTTGAACCCAGAACCTTGTGACTCAATGGCAAGAGTGCCAACTGAGCCACAGCTGATGCATTCTGTCAATTTTTTCCATTATAAAATCATCTGTTTGCTTTTATGCTACAAGCAGCCTATGTAAACTTGTCACAGTTTAAGTAGACTCACATTTCATCCATTAGATGGAATTTCACACATTGCAGGTACTGCAGGTAACCCCCATAATTCACATTACTTAAGGTTATGTGCAGAGACTGGAGAAGCTGGGATTGTTCTCCTTAGAGCAGAGAAGGCTAAGAGAAGATTTGACAGAGGTCATTGAGGGTTTAGAAGAGCAAATAAGGAGAAACTGTTTCCAGTGGCAGGAGGAACACAGATTTAAGGTGATTGACAGAAGAACCAGAGGCAACGTGAGGTAAAACCTTTTTACGCAATCAATGGTTAGGATTTGGAATTCACTGCCTGATGTGGTGAATACAGATTTGATGGTAACTTTCAAAAGGGAATTGTATTATTACTTGAAAGGTGGAAAAGTTGCAGGGATATGGGAAAAGAGTTGGAAAGTAGAAGTAACTGGATTGGTCTTTGAAAGAGCCAATGGTGGAGCAACAAAAATTGGGATGTACATGAGGCCAGAGTTGGAGGAATGCAGATATCTCTTTGGGAATTTTGCTATTTGAATGCTTCATACAGTGCAGGGTGTAATGAAGTTAGTTAAAATGATCCAGTGTTCAGGTGCATCTTGACTGTAGGGACCTCCCAGAAAATTCTGCATAATAAAACAAAATGTAACTCCAAAAAGGTGAAATAGCAAAGCAGCTGGTTCCTTTTGAGTTAGATTCCAAACTTGGTATTTGGCTCAATTTCTAGTATTCTGACAGATACAAATGAGTTTTTTTTTGGTATTCCTTTCACAGAATTATCAACAGAAGCAGGGTTAGTATACCATGTTCTATTCTGGTATGTCCTTAGTACAACAGTACCACAGAACTCTGGCCCTGAACATAGCACTTTTTGATAAGAACCAGTGAAACTACATTTAGAATGACGCTTCTGTTAGTAACTCCTGAAAGTAGAAAAGGAAGAAGAAAACCCTGTTCAGTTCATCCTGCCCACTCCTTCCACAGGCCATATGTAATCTATCATATTGTGGACTCTACATCAACCATTTACTCTCCTCAGGAAAAGTTTTATAAAAACTTAGCTGATGTGCAAAACTAATTCATCAAAACTCCATAATGTTCATCCCTTGTTACCATGGTTGAGCTTAAGTTTGTTGCCTTTTGCCCCCGTGGACCCCCCCCCCCCCCCCCCCGCCACACACACACACACACACACACACACCAAGGGAAACACCATTGACTTGTTCTTTTTGCCTCTCACTGCGCACCACTCAGTGGCAAAGAACCACTGTGTCTTGTGTAGTATTTAATCATTTCACTGTGTACCTGCCCTTGACGCTCATGGACCCTGACACCCTCATATTGCTGTGACATTATCACCTGAGATAGTTGTCCTCCTTTGGGATTCTCTTCCGCCTGAACTATATCCACTTCCCTAGAATTCACCAATTATTGTCTAACTTGGCATTGCAGCGACCTCGTGCGTGAGGAAATTTGCAGTAGTTAGCCCTCAGTATTTCCACAGACTGATGCTCCGCCAATGATAGAGGTGGAAGCAAATGTTCTGTAATGGTTAAGATATAGGGTTTAAAACTCAGCTTGGGCTCCAACAGGGTGTCAAGATTTTAGTGTCTGGCTTAGCTTAAAAGCATGAGCAGGGAATAGATAGGACACAATAGCAAGGCAGCAGAGTTTCTGGAGTGGGCTGCCATCAGTGGCTAATGTTTCCCTGATATTCAGCTGGAGCAATTCTAATTGGCTCAAGACTTGGTGTTGGGCAAACAGTCTGACACCATGAAGGCAAATGAGTGCAGTGATGGAGTTAGGTGCTGTCAACATACACATGAAAGATAATCCCAACTCTTGTATGTCGGCCGTGACTGTGAGTCACAAAATTCCGAGTTTAGGGCTTGAGCACAAAAATCAAAGCTGACGCTCCAGTGCAGTACTGAGGGAGTGCTGCACAGCTGGAGGTGCCGTCTTTCGGATGAGACATTAAACCAAAGCCCCCTCTGCCTTCTCAGGTGGAGGAAAGGATCCCATGGCACTGTTTTGAAGAGTTTTGGAGTTCTTCCTGGTGTCCTGCCCAATATTTGTTCCACAAACAATGTCATAAAAACAGATTATCTGGTCATTGTCACATTGCTGTTGGTGGGCTTGCTGCCGTGTTTTCTACACTACGATGGTGACTACACTTCAAAAATACTCAATTGTCAGTAAAGCACTTTGAGATGTCCAGTGGTCATGAAAAGCGTTATGTAAATGCAAGTCTTTCTTTCTTCCTGTAGATGATCTTGCCAAGGGGCAAATAGGGTAGTAGCGAGGAGGATATTAACAGACTTCAGGAAGACATAGACTGCTGAAAGACACATGGCAAATGAAATTTAACAGAGCAATGTGTGAAGTGATTCATTGGGTAGGAAAAATGAGGAGAGGCAATATAAATAAAATGGTACAATTTAGAGGTAGAGATTCAGGAATACGAACATACATACAAACAAAGAGCAGGAGTAGGCTATTTGGCCCCTCGAGCCTACTCTGCCATTTAATAAGATCATGGCTGATCTGATAGTAACCTCAAATCTGCATCCCGCCGACCCCCGATAACTTGTCACCCCCTTGGTTACCAAGAATCTATCCACCTCTGCCTTAAAACTGCTTCCAACGCGTTTACATCCTTCCTTAAATAGTTCTGTGTATAACTGAAGCATAACCTCCCTACTTTTGTATTCAATTCCCCTTGCAATAAATTAACATTCTATTAGCTTTCCTAATTACTTGCTGTATCTGCATACTAGCCTTTTGCGATTCATGCACTAAGACACCCAGATCCCTCTGCATTTCAAAGCTCTGCAATCTCTCACCATTTAGATAATATGCTTCTCTTATTCTTCCTGCCAAAATGGACAATTTCACAATTTCCCACATTATACTCCATTTACCAGATCTTTGCCCATTCACTTAACCTATCTACCTTTTTGTAGCCTTCTTTTGCCCTCTTCACAACTTACTTTCTTACCTATCTTTGTGTCATCAGCAAATTTGGCAACTATCCCATCCATTCCTTCATCCAAGCCAATTATATAAATTGTAAACAGTTGAGGTCCCAGCACTGATCCCTGTGGCACGCCACTCATTACATCTTGCCAACCTGAAAAAGGCCCATTTATGCTGCCACTCTGCTCCCTGTTAGCTAGCCAATCTGGAGAGATCTGGAAGCACATGTACACACATTTTTGACAGGGCAGGACAAATTGAGAAATCTGTTAAAAGGTATGTGGAATCCTTGACTTTATAAAATAGAGGCAGAGCATAGAAGCAAAAACATTATGTTAAACCTTTGTAAAATACAAGTTAGGCCCCAGCTTAAGTATTGTGGCTAATTCTGGGCATGTGTTAGGAAGGATGTCATGGCCTTGTAGAGGGTACAGAGACAATTACTAGAATAGTCCCAGGGATGAACGACTTCAGTTATGTAGAGAAACTCAGCTTCTCCTTAGAGCAGACATTAAGGGGAGATTTTATAGAGATGTCCAAAATCTTGAAGTGTTTTGATAGAGTAAATAAGGACAATTGGTTTCCAGTGGCAGGAAGGTTGATAATTAGATAAGTACTTGAGATAAGAAGATTTACTGGGCTCAGGGGAAACAGCTGGGGGAGTGGAACTAATTGTTTAGCTCTACCAAAGAGTCAGCATAGGATCAATGGGCCGAATGACCTCCTCTTGTGTCAAATGGTTCTCTAAATTGCTGGTGATCAATAGGCCTAATTCTTTATAGTCCAGTTCCTTAACTTTCAGAAATTGATGCACATATGAGAACACATCCATCTAGAAAGGGGCAGTTGGGTCCTAATATAGCAGATACTTTCTCCCAATGCCTGAATCAAAAGAACATGTTCAACATGATAAATTCCTCATTAAACGCCTAGGTGTGTGGCATGGACTCTTGATGCCGAATCAGAGTGGGTATGATCTGCCAGAGCTTACCTATTTAACGTTACTCAAGTGGCTGCTGCCTACCTAGTCACAAAGAACGTGGCGTGTCAGTTTGCCTTTGCAGCCACCAACTTGAAGTACGATGACCGGGTTTGCTGAGAAAACTGTACCCCACGGGACACAACTGAGTCACAACCTGATGCAAAAGTTAACTCCTGTCAGGCCCTGCACAGGAAATGCTAATGCTGGAGAAATGGCTCAGGTCCCTTGTGCCTTTTGTGGAATTAAATAAAAGCCATGTGTCAGACTGGCAATAAATCACTTTAGCCTGCAATGATGTGAACTAGCGCAGTGTAAATAACAAGCACGCTCCCTATTTCCCCCGCCCCAATTTGCCAAATACGTTTGAGTCGGAGGCCCGAATTGTGGCACACATGGCCCACCAGTATTGCACCCCTCCCCCCATTTCCTCTTGAAGCTGATTCCCGTTGGATTTTGTAGTTCTTTAACCAAATATGTTCCGCAGCTTTAAGGTTGTTAGGTTAGATTGCTGCAGCATGAGTAACTTTCAATTGAGTGAGTGGATTCTTAATAGGAATGGTTAATCAAAGCTGGAAGTCTTTACAATAACCATTGTCACACAATCAGCAGGAGAAAATTTCAGAAGTTAATTCTGCTTTATTTACAGACTTTAAAAAATCAATCTTGGTCATAGTTTGTAAGTCTTTGGCAAAAGTCTCCTCACAATTTTAATTTGATATTAAGAAGTCATCCGCGATCTCCATCATCTAGAAAGGCAAGGGCAAC
Source organism: Cetorhinus maximus (assembly GCF_964194155.1). NCBI lineage: Eukaryota > Metazoa > Chordata > Chondrichthyes > Lamniformes > Cetorhinidae > Cetorhinus > Cetorhinus maximus. The sequence continues at coordinate 22,824,287 of NC_135888.1, forward strand.
AGGGAACATTATCACTTCCAAGTTCCCCCTCTAAGCACTTGCACTGAAGTGCCAGACTAGGTTACGTGCCCAAGTTCTATAGCATAGAATCTACAGCACTGAAACAGGCCAGTCAGCCCAACATTCTGATGTTCATGCTGCACTCGAGTCTCCTCCCCCTTCTCTTCATCTAACACTAATCATACGTCTACTTACTCCTTTCTTCCTTGTGCTAATCTGGCTTTTTCTTAAATGCATCTATCCTATTTGCCTCGACCACTCCCTGTGGAAGTGAGCCTCACGTTCTAACTACTCTCTGGATAAAGAAATTTCTCCTGAACTCCCAATTGGATTTATTAGTGACTATCTTATATTTCTAATCTCTGGTTTATATCTCCCAACAAGTGGAAACATCATCTCTATGCCTACCTTATCAAATCTTTTCCTGATTTTAAAGACCGCCATCAGGCTTTCTCAGCCTTTTCTTTTCTGAAAAAATAACCCCTGTCTGGTCATTGTTTCCTGATAAACATATCCTCTTAGTTCTGGTATAATTTTTATGAATTTATTAGCATTTCTCTAATGCTACTGAGCACAGTGCTGCAAATGTGGTCGAACCAAGAACATGAAGTTCTGACTCTTGAGGTGCAAATGCAGATAATTAGTTCAAATATATGACAGTTCTCCAAAGGGCTAACAATGTCCACATATAACAGTTGCTTGAATACATAACCCACATTATTTTGATCTTGAATACATTGCCATCAAGCCTGAAAATCCTTTATTAGTCTCATTGAATGTACACATTGATTACACTGAGCAGATTTGCTGCATATGAATGGTTCCATTGCAAATAGCCATTAAAAATTATTTTACATTTGTGATTACTCTTTCACAACAATATGTTACAAATTTTAATTACTTGAGGATCCTGTAGACTTTTAACAGGCACTATTTAACCACACTCTTTCCCTCCCCCTCCCCACAATCACTCTTTTCCTTGTAAGTAATGAGCAGCAGATCAGTTCCAAAATATGTGGATGACATTTACCAGACCTCTGTGTACAGGGTACAATGCATTTCCTGGTCACGCTAACTGAACAACACATGATACTAAAGTTATTTTGGAAAACTGAATTGAGTTGATACTCATTATGAATTTAGTGAGGAGTAAATTAGATTTTGAGCCTTTTCGCTTCAGCCTCTGATTCATCCGTAGTTGTAGGTTTCACAACATTTCAGAAGTTTAAAAAATCTATTTTGTTAATATCCAAGGAGTGTTTATATTAGAGTAATTACTGTTTCAGGTTTATTGGTGTGCAGTAGTTTAAAAAAAAATGTCATGGTGCAAAAGAACAGAAAATGGGCACGAATCAACACCACCAGCCAAGTATTAGGACTGAGCATTTAAAATTTCATACAGATCATGTACTGAAGTCCTTTATATTTTTAATCTTGGGTCATAAATCTGCAGACTAAGATATGTGTTTTTAACAATCTTGGAACACTTAGATTAATACCATTCTTGTCCAAAGGAATATGAAAGGAAACTGTTGCAGTAGTAGGCGTCCATAGATCACATAATCACACAGCACTGCAAGGGGTCACTCAACCCATCATGTCTGTGCTGGCTCTTTGAAAGAGCGATCCAGTTAGCCCCACTCCGTTGAACTTTGCTGATCCCCTCTGTGAATTTTCTTCCCTACAGATCACTGCCCCTTACCCTTGAATACAAGGTGTTAATAATTGTTGTTGGAAAGATCATCAATTTACATACTGGTTCTTTCCTTATTAATCCTCATAGGTTGATCCAAAATAGAAAAGGATAGCTTTCAGTGTCCATTAGAAATCGATTGCACCATGTGCTCAGGTCATTGAATGTTATGTACTTGGACAACAGGATGGAGCTGTTTCCAGTCTTCAGCCTCATGCCCCACTTAAGTTGGTGCTGTGTTCTGTATAAATTGGAATTATAATTTTTCTTCACTGCTTCATGCATATCTGAAATGGAGGGTAGGTTTAATTGTGGACCTAAAAGATATTCTCTGTAACTTGACACATGATTTGTAAAATGACTGGAAATCCACTCAGTCAGTTGCATCCTTGAGCTTTGGTGATTTAAATGCCACCTTGGTGATTTGGGGCATTCCTGTTGCTGAAAAATCTACAGCTTTAAACTCCAGTTAGTAGAATATGTATTTCATCCACATCCTGTGAAAATGCTTTGGTTAATGATTAAACTTTCTGAGCTTTCTTTTACTGAGGACTGTATGGAGAACATGTTGCTTGAGAATTATGATGAGTATATTTTGCTCATTTTAAGGATTTTTATTTGGTTCTAAAAGAAGTTAACCACACAGGTAGCGTGGTAACTTTCTGTCATTGTCACTACAGTTGTGTAATCTCTGGTTTAATTAGTTAGTAAATATCTCATGAGTAACAGCAAATACTTGTACTTTGCTGCAGGTAGTAAAGAGCTTATTTACTAACAAAAATACTGTTTTGTTCAAGTTACTCTAGGCTACAACAGTGGCTTCCATACACAACAAAATGGAAACAAAATTGTAATATAAAGCTGAAACAGAAAATACTCAGTCGCTGTGTGAAGAGAATGGAAGTTAATATTTCTGGTGTAGATCCTTTGTCAGAACTGAAAGAAATTACAAATGAACGGCATTAACGAAAAGGGAAAACATTTGCATGCTCTCCCCTGTGTGTTTTCCCTCGTGCACATTCATACACATACGCTTGTCCCTTATATCAGTATTTGTTCTTGTGAATGCTGGCAATGCGATGAAAGGAAGGGTGGTGAAATGTCATGTTGGAGCTAAGTTGCCATTTAAGGTTTTGTGGTTACTGTGAGGACATGTAATGAGATTTATCTGCAGGATGTGCTTATGGTTTTATGGGTTTAACACAAAACCTTCCACAAGCACCTCAGCTTTATGAATTTATAATTGAAGGTCTGCCCAACAAAAGCTGAATAAGCAGCAGTGAATCTCCAAACAGTGCTTGTGTTGAGTTCAGCATTTGCTTGTGTGCAACAGTTAACTCTAGTGGTAGCAGTTGCACATCTGCCATAGAAGACATGATATTAATTGAAGGATCAGATAACAATCTTGTTGAAGGAATCTGGAGAAGTAATATTGGGGCTTGTTTCACTAAAACTGGTAGATTTTGCAAGGTGTTCTTGGGGTGAGTCAGAGTATATGCTGTTTAATAACTGTTGGATATCAGCAAAGTGTGGCACAGAAATATCTCCATGTCTTTTAATGATGCTTCAAGCAAGTCTGTTTTTCCACAGTTTTACTGAAACTCGAGCATTATATCTACTTTTACAAGTTATAACTTAGATTTTAAGGATAGGCTACTCACCAATTGTGGAATTGACACTGTTATAATCATTTTTCTGGCATCAATGCGTGCCCATCCTTCACATGTTAGCTTGGATGCTAAATGTTGGGTCGTTCTTTACAACTCAGCCTGATCCTAGCCAGGTTCAACATACCACTCTGGGCAGTAATGTCAGTTCCACATGCCCCGCCTTACTGGCCACTTATCATTTCAGTCCAACTTGATTTCAGCAGCACAGTTTCTTTTACCTTAACTCCCAACATAATGTGCTGCAGTGTCATAAAATGGGATTTTGCAAGGCATGAAGGAAAGAAAGATTTGCATTTCTATAGCACCGTTTACAACCTCAAGATGCCCCAAGGCACTTTGCAGCCAATGAAGAACTTTTTGAAGTGTAGTCATTGTTTTAATGTAGATGACACGTTTGCACACAGCAGGGCCCCACAAACAGCAATGTGGCAATGATAATGTGACTGACTGGATTGCTCTACAGAGAGCCAGCATGGACTTGATGGGCTGAATGGCCTCCTGCCATAATGACTCTGACTCTGTGACCAGATATTCTGATTTAATGATACTAGTTGAGGTATAAACCAGTGAGAATTTCTCTGCTGTCCTTTGAAATATTGCTGCGGGGTCTTTTACGTCCACCTGAGAGGGCAGATGAGGCCTCGGTTTAATGTCTCCTTTTAAAGGCAGCACCTCTGCAAGTGCAACACTCCCTTATTGCTGCACTTGGGTGGCCATCTTGTGTGGGGGAAATTTGTCAGCTGAATTTATAAGGCACAGTATCTACGTTTATGGCTAATTTTAGTGACTGAGATTTTGTTTATGGGTTTGTTGTAAGTTTAATTTTTAGGTGTTCACAGTCAGTGGCTCAAAAAGTAATTTGTGCTTTGAATGGAGTTGGAACAAAATGTCTGAGCAATTTGAACTGTAGTACTTGATTCATGACCTGCATTGTTAGTAAGGAACACTGACAGTTGAAAGATGTAGCTGTAGTTCAGTAGGTAGTACTCCTGCATCTGAGTCAGAACGTTGAGGGTTCATGTCACACTCCAGACTCTTGAGCACATAGTCCAGACTGACATACAAGTGCCAATATTGAAGGAGTCCTGCACTGTCTGAGGTGCTGTCTTTCAGTTGAGACATTAAACTGAGGCCCTGTCTGCCCCCTCAAGTGATTGTAAAAGATCCCATGGTGCTATTCCAAAGAACAGCAAGGGAGTTCTTGACGTCTTGGCAATATTTATCCCTGAATCAATATTACAAAACCAGATTATCTGGCTATTATCTAATTGCTGTTTGTGGAATCTTGTGTGCAAATTGTCTGTTGTGTTTCCTACAATACAACTGGGTTGTGTTAAATGGCTGTAGAGCCTTTGGAGATATCCTGAGGTTGTGAAAAGTGCTATAGAAATGCAAGTCTTTAGTTTATTTTCTTTCCTGCCTGTGTCGTGAATGGAATTGCTTTCTGACTGGTTCACCTCTACTCAGAAGCAATTTGAACAGATAACAACAGATGGTGGTTATTTGGACTAATCACAATTTCTTGCCTTATGACCACCTTAGAGGTATGTCACCAAACTTTTAACTGTAAATATTTTCTCTGAGAACAGTAAAACTGTACAAAAACCAAATTGCAGGAAATGGAAGTCATCTGTGGTCACTGGTTAGCTTAAGGAACCACACATCCCACAAGATACGATTGCAAGCATAGATTGTGAAGTGCCAATCACATTCAGAGGCACTGCATTAGTGGGCTGTTCAAAGTTGAAGCTCTTTCCTTTCTCTTGGTTAAACATACAGTCACCTTAGCAGCTGAACGTCACGATGATGTTTCAGGTTCCCAATGACCTGGGAGCAATGCCACATTGTTCCAGCTGCCATTTTGAAACTTTATGCGTTATTTACCGGCAAATTAAATGCAGATCATTGGTTCTTTCAGGCACAAAAATAGCTGGAAAAACTCAACAGGTCTGACAGCATCTGCAGTGAGGAACACAGTTGATGTTTCGAGTCCGTATGACTCTTCATCAGAACTAAGGAAATAGAGAAATGAGGTGAAATATAAGCTGGTAGAGGGGGTGGGCAGGTAGAGCTGGATAGAGGGCCAGTGACAGGTGGAGGCAAAGAAGAGATTGCCAAAGATGTCATAGACAAAAGGTGGTGATATTATCTAAGGAATGTGCTAATGGGGACATTAAGGGTAGCAAGCAGGACAAGCAAGTGGCAGATGGCCCTAGTGGGGGTTGGGGGTGTGGGGGGGGGGATAGAAATGGGCTAAAAGGTGGAGATAAAACAATAGATGGAAATAAATTTTAAAATAGGTGGGAAAAGAAAAATATATTTTTTTTTAATCATAAATTATTGGAAAAAGGGGGATTGGAAAGGGGGTGGGGATGGAGGAGAGAGTTCATGATCTGAAGTTGTTGAACTTAATATTAAGTCCGGAAGGCTGTAAAGTGCCTAGTCGGAAGATGAGGTGCTGTTCCTCCAGTTTGCGTTGAGCTTCACTGGAACATTGCAGCAGGCCAAGGACGGACATGTGGGCATGAGAGCAGGGTGGTGTGTTGAAATGGCAAGCGACAGGGAGGTCTGGGTCATGCTTGCGAACACCCAGTCTGCGTTTGGTCTCTCCAATGTAGAGGAGACCGCATTGGGAGCAGCGAATGCAGTATACTAAATTGAGGAAGTGCAAGTGAAGCGCTGCTTCACTTGAAAGGAGTGTTTGGGCCCTTGGACGGTGAGGAGGGGGGGAAGTAAAAGGGCAGGTGTTGCACCTTCTGCAGTTGCATGGGAAGATGCCATGGGAAGGGGTTGAGGTGTAGGGGGTGATGGAGGAATGGACCAGGATGTCCCGGAGGGAACGATCCCTGTGGAAAGCCGCCAGGGCGGGGGGGTGAAAGGAAGATGTGCTTGGCGGTGGCATCATGCTGGAGTTGGTAGAAATGGCGGAGGATGATCCTTTGAATGTGGAGGCTGGTGGGGTGATAAATGAGGACAACGGGGACCCTATCATGGTTCTGGGAGGAAGAGGAAGGTGTGAGGGCGGATGTGCGGGAGATGGGCCGGACACGGTTGAGGGCCCTGTCAACCACCGTGGGTGGAAAACCTCAGTTAAAGAAGAAGGAAGACATGTCAGAGGAACTGTTTTTGAAAGTGGCATCATCAGAACAGATGTGATGGAGGCGAAGGAACTGAGAGAATGGGATGGAGTCCTTACAGGAAGCGGGGTGTGAGGAGCTGTAGTCGAGGTAGCTGTGGGAGTCTGTAGGCTTGTAATGAATATTGGTGGACAGTCTATCACCGGAATTTGAGACAAAGAGGTCAAAGAAGGGAAGGGAAGTGTCAGTGATGGACCATGTGAAAATGATGGTGGGGTGGAAATTGGAAGCAAAATTAATAAATTTTTCCAGACCCAGATGAAAGCATGAAGTGGCACCGAAGCAGTCATCGATGTACCAGAGAAAGAGTTGTGGGAAGGGGCCTGAGTAGGACTGAGAGAACAAGTTCAGCCAGACGGAGGAGAGTAGTGGTGGATGGGGATTGTTCGGGCCTCTGTTCGAGGAAGAAATGGAGAGCCCTCAGACCATCCTGGTGGAGGATGGAGGTGTAGAGGGATTGGACATCCATGGTGAAGAGGAGGCGGTTGGGGTCAGGGAACTGGAAATTGTTGATATGATGTAGGGCGTGAGAGGATTCGCGGATGTAGGTGGGAAGAGACTGGACAAGGGGAGACAGAATGGAGTTGACAGATATCATCACCATCAACACCCCTTTGACCTTTTGTTTATGACATCTTTGGCAATCTCTCCTTTGCCTCCACCTATCACTGGCCCTCTGTCAAGCTTCACCTGTCCAACCCCCCTTAAACAACTTATATTTCACCACATTGCTATTTCTCTTTAGTTCTGCTGAAGAGTCATACGGACTCGAAACGTTAACTCTGTCTTTCTCTCCACAGACGCTGTCAGACCTGCTGAGTTTTTCCAGCAATTTTTGTTTTTGTTTCAGATTTCCAGCATCTGCAGTATTTTGCTTTTATCTTAGTGTGTCATCTACAAGATGCACTGAAGGAATTCACCAAGTCTCCTTAGACAGCACCTTTCAAATCCACGACTACTACCACCTAGAAGGACAAGGGCAGCAGATTGATGGGAACACCACCACCTGGGAGTTCCCTCCAATTCACTCACCATTCTGACTTAGAAATATATTACCATTCCTCCACTGTTGCTGGGTCAAAATCCTGGAGCTTCCTTCCTAACAGCCCTGTGGGTGTACCTACCCCACATGGACTGCAGCAGTTCAAGAAGGCAACTCACCATTCCCCTTCTCAAGGGCAACTCGGGTTGGGCAATAAGTGCTGGCCAGGCTAGCGAAGCCCACATCCCTTGAATGATTAAAAAACAGTGGAGCAGGCTTGATGGGCTGAATGGCCTACTCCTGCACCTTGATCGTATATATCTGTAAGCTATAAGACCATAAAACTTAGGAGCAGAATCGGCCATTCAGCCCATCGAGTCTGCTCTGCCATTCATTGAGACCATGGCTGACCTGATAATTCTCAACTCCACTTTCCTGCCTTTTCCCCATAACCCTTGATACCCTTACTGATTAAAAACCTGCCTCTCAGCCTTGAATGTACTTAATGACCCAGCCTCTACAGCCCTCTGCAGTAAAGAATTCCACAGATTCACTGCTGTCAAGAGAAGAAATTCCCCCTCATCTCTGTCTTAAATGGGCGACTCCTTATTCTGAGATTATGCCCTCTGGTCCTAGACTCTCCCACGAGGGGAAACACCCTCTCAATATCTACCCTATCAAGCCCGTTAAGAATCTTGTATGTTTCAATAAGGTTGCCTCATTCTTCTAAACTCTAATGAGTACAGGCCCAACCTACTCAACATCTCCTCGTAAGAAAATCCCTTCATACCTGGGATCAACCCAGTGAACTTTCTCTGGTATGATTCCGTGAGTATGACGATGTCAGGCTGTTGCTTGACTAGTCTGTGAGACAGCTCTCCCAATTTTGGAACAAGCCCCCAGATGTTAGTAAGGAGGACTTTGCAGGGTTGACAGGGCCGAGTTTGCCATGGTTGTTTCCGGTGCCTTGGTTGGTGCTGGGTGATCCATCTGATTTAATTCCTTTTAGATTTTTTACAACTGAGTGGCTTTCTAGGCCAATTCAGAAGGCATTTAAGAGTCAACCATCTTGCTATAGGTCTGGAGTCACATGTAGGCCAGTCCAGATAAGGACGACAAACTCCCTTCCCTGAAGGGGATTAGCGAACCAGATATGTTTTTACAACAACCGACAGTGGTTTCATGGTCTTCATTAGAATTTTAATTCCAGATGTTTATTGAATTCAAATTTCATCATCTGCCATGGTGAGATTCATACCTGGATCTCCAGAATATTACCCTAGGTCTCTGGACTACTAGCCTAGTGAAAATACCACGACACCACTGCCTCCCCTCTGAAGCTACAGCATTTCAGCCTTGAAAATGGGTAGCCCAGATGGGAGATAGAAGCACTGATATGCAGGGTAAGAGGACACAGGTTTGGGGCTGTGGAGGACAAATATAAGACTGACATCGAGAGTATTATACAGAATGATCACCAGCTGGAATGCTTTGCCTAGAATGGTTGACTGTTCTCATTTAAGAAAATGTGAGATGCAGTAATGGAAGACAATAGGTTTAGTATTGAAGGAGGAGATCATCAAATACCTTAATCTGATCCATTTTATGAGTCAGTTCTAACATAAGACATTCATCTGAGTGGTTGTTGCTCATTACAGACACAAACATTGTGGAAGCAAATGTTTATGAATGCACAGGGAACAAAGTTAATGATTGGAAGGGGGAGAGAGAAGTAACCCTGGCTAAGCCCCCTTCTTGTTGCTCAATATGTTTGAGGAATCTTGTAAAATTACCAATAGAAGCGTTTTAAAAACTCTTTTAGTCAACAGAAAGGACTGTTGGCCCATTTCTTTAGCATGATATATTTTAGTTCACCATCGACCAGGTGGCTGCACAACTCTCTTAACTCACTGAGCAAACCACATGTGAGTTCTACTGGGTGGACATGTGCATCAAAACCAAGGCATCACTAAACATTAGCAATGCTAGCTGTATGAATCATATTGAAAGGATAGATTTAAAATACTCAAGGCTGGAGAAAAAAATCACTGGAAATGATCCATTGTGATAAATTCAAGGCTGTCACATAGCTGGCACATGCGAGGATTGGGCTGAAAGACTTGTTCAGTTCTGTAAACAGAGCCATTATTTTGTTACTGAGGCAATAATCTATCTGAGCCTCCCTCCAACTTTGAAGATGGTTCATGTCTCCCTGAACTGACCACTTGAAGAATGTGGTGCGAGATAGATGCTGTTGGTTTCCCCTCGCTTGAGCATAGTGTTCTCCTTTGGTTGAGTATTTCACCCAGTCTTTCTGATAAGAGAATGGTGAGGAACTCGAAACTTATAACCACCAAGTTGTCAGGCTCTCCTCACGACATTTTGGATATCCAGAATCAAGATAAACCGGTTGGCTCCTGTCATGTTTGTAGACGTTTTGTTGCTGTAGATCTTGACTTTTTAAACTGGATCTTTTTGCTGCTTTTGTAATCATGGAATGGAAGGCACAAGTTCAACAGCCAACATTCACTGTCGAGAGAGAACGTTGTGTCTGTGCATTGTACACAGCACAGATCTCGTACAATATTTTGTATTAGGCAAAGGCGGTGTGGGCGCTATTGTCGCCTACTGCAACTTTCCCAGGATCTTCAAAACATTGTTTTTTATTTAGAAGCATTGTAATTTGAGAGAGAGAGGCGTACAGTGGCTGGCACACATTGACTTATAATAAAGAATGTGACCCTTGGCCGATTCATGTATAAAATGCTTCACATAACTTGTGCATTTTGGCCTATGTATGATGAGAACTTGCTGCACCGCTAACCCTGCATGGCTAGTCCATAGTACACTTCTTTAAAATAAGTGCTGCATTTGGAATGGCACATTCCTACACAATGTCTTTAAAATGCAAAATGCTACCTTTTTGTTCATTTCGTTTTCCAATGTAAGCTACATTTCTTGGCTTAGATTGGAAAGAGAGATCTAATCTAGGGCTACAGTTTAATGCTTTAAAACTATTAACCCACGTGTCAGCTTTACTCAGTTGGTAGCACTCTTGTGTTATGATCCCTTTAGAGACGGTTTGCTTTTAAAAAGAGATGAATTTCCCAGCAGAAATAAAAAGGACAAGATTTCATGTTTTAAGGCTTTTACTGTCACCAACAAACTAAAATCAACAAAGACCAAACATCACTTAACAGGTAACTAATACTTGAACTAAAGAAATGGTACTATTGCATTAACTAACCCAATCGAAGTATGCCTTCCAATCCCTTTTGCTGTGCACTATACTTCTGGCAGATATGTAGCATTATAGGAATAGTTCCAAAGTATCTCCCAGCTCTCCAGCAGGCTCACTTTTCCCACCACGGTAGGTTGAAACTTCCAGTGTCTTTCAGAAATCGTCCCTTTCAGCCCAAGTTTTCTGGTTTCATTTTTCACCAACAAGGCCCACCTCGGCAGCTCCCTGTTCCTTAAATCTCCAACAGCCCCATTTGTTCTGTTCCCTTCCTTTCAAACAGAAAATTAATGTTCCCAGCATCCTGGTTTGTTGTTAACACAAAATAGTCCACCTGTTTCCCCACAGCAGCAGCTTTTTTGTTTTGCTATTCCTCAAAAAGTAGCTGTCCTTTGTCTGAGAGATACTGTGTAAAGGTGTTAAGACTGTCACTTGATATTTCAATAGGTTTCTGTTTAAATTTCTCCCCCATAGCAACCAGATCATATGGGCATGTCTCCAAGCAGGCATTTATCATGACTTCACCACCCTCCTTTTCAGAACTTTCTGTTTCACCTTAAATTCAAGGGGACATTTTAAAACATAACCATCTTGTCAAGTCCAGCGTTCATGACAGTTTCCTCTGAGTCACAAGGTTATGAGTTCAAGCCAACTGCAGGTTTTGAACATATTATCTAAGCTGACATTTCAGTGCATTACTGAAAGAGTGTACACTATCAGAGATGGCCTGTTTCAGATGTGGCTGTTAAGTCAAGGCTCCACTGCCTGTTCAGATGGGCATAGAAAAACCTTAGTTTTTTTTTTGTAAAAAAAAAATCAGCAATTCCTCCCAGTCACCTGTCCATAAGTGAAGCCTGGACTGGTTGTGAATTAGTCTATTTCTCTCTGCCTCTCTTTGACAGACCAGCTGAGATTAAGAGCTCACTATGTGGAGTGTTAGGGACATTAATCTTCCTGTTTCCCTGGAGTGAAGGGATTTTGTCATAGCGTTACTTGAAACTCCTAACCCTGTGACTCAGTCGGGTTGTAGATATATTTTATATATGTGTGTGTATGTATATATAAATAAAATGTATATTGTGTGTAAATATTATTGTAGCTTTACCAGGAATAGATGATTAAGGGGTGTTTCTAGCTTTACTGGCATTTGTTAGCCTCAACTCACCTGCCGAGCACATAACTATTGCATTCCCCTGTTACTAATGCTTTCCAGAACGAGTTTTTTAAAATTTTTTTTCTAATTTAAGTGAGTTACGTTGCCTAAAATATAAATCCAGTTCTATAAAGCAAGCTTAAAAGATACCTTTGGAGTTGCTCCTTTTTTCTAACTTTTCTCCACTCAAGCAATTTCCAGTTTGATGGTTCTCCATTTGGATGGAAATGAAAGTCGTCTCCGTAGTTAAGTGGAATTGTGCATGAATGTGTCATATGAACTGATGTACATTGAAATCAAAATATAAAGCATATGATGGCATGTCCTACTCACAGACACTGCAGAATGAATCATTGATTAAGAAATTTATGCCACAGTTCTGTTTACCACCTCCAACACTCACATGGACATGTGGCCTCCTTGAATTGCTTGGTTTTCCCTACTTTCTGGAATAAGTTCTGTATTTAGCAAAGTTTCAATCTACTTATGCACAAAAAACCTTCTCTGGCAGACTTCTGAACCAAGGATATTTGGCTGCATGTTTGCAGCCTGTTTTAAAAAGTACTACAGGCTTGTAACGGAATGTGCTACAGTAAAACTCAATGAGTCAATGTGCTTCTTGGAATTTAGTCAAGTGTTAATGAAGGTCATTAAGTGGTATGAGCTTTTATTATGGAGGGTAACACTAACTGTTTGGGCATTGAGTTGGACTGAGCTCTGTTTTGGATTTTGCCTAAATGTTGATGTCCTGTGCTGCAATATTCCATTTTGTTTGCCATTTAGCATGGGCAATACAGAAACAGTGTTGAAATCTGGATTACCAAAATAGAGTACGTTGTTTTCTGTACTAAGTGGTCAGGTCTCTCCAGTCAGAACAATCTGACCAGATGATTTTTTTTTGCTTTGTTTTTGTACTTGTGAGGACAAGGCTTGAAAGGAAGGGTTGAGGATTAGAGAGTACTAAACCAGTCTCCACCCCCTCCACCTCCATTGTTGAGTTTTTTTTTGGTTTAACTCTTCTTGAGGTCACACTGGCAACCTGCTAAGTCCAGACTTGCAGCCAGACGTGCGATGTACTGCTGATCATGATGTGGGACATTTGTGTTGTCCTTGTCAGAGTGTGTTTAAGTATTTCCTATTGATCCCTGGTTTGGAGGCAAGTTCAGCCCCAATAATAATAAAAACAGAAATACTGAGCAGGTCTGGCAGCATCTGTGGGGAGAGAAACAGAGTTAACGTTTCAGGTCAGTGATCTATCATCAGAACTCAAGAATCTCAATAATTCTTTTTAACGACCAAAATTGTTCTGTGCCTTTTTTTTAAGGTTCTACTTATTTCATTTCAAAGAGAAAACTGTTTCCTGTTAGATTGGATCCTGAGAATTATGCAAGGAATGGGGCGTATCTCAATTTTTTTCACAATTTCAATTTTCCCAATGATTTTGTGTTTCTAGCTCAGCCTTATTGCAGAAGAAATTGGAATGTGAAAAATGCTACTACTGCCAATATTTATTCCCCCAATCATCTTCACTATAACAGATCATCATCACATTACTGTTTGTGGGATCCTGCTGGGCAGAAATTGGCTACATTTCAAAAGAACTTAATTGGCTGTAAAGTGCTTTGGAATATTTTGAGATCACGGAAGGTGTTACAGAACTGCAAGTTTTTTCACAGAAGCAGGAAGATTTTATGTTGCAGTGAATACTCAATACAAGAGAGTCTTTGGATGCATTTTACAATGGGATGTACACTGATGATGAACAAGTTGATGCGCACTCTTCAAAATCCCAGTAAAGGTATGCTAAATCAGATCTTTTATCTAGCGTGCATCCACCCTCTGCCCCAGAACCCGCTTTCATTATATGGAAGCAGGGTAGGAGTCCATTCAACCCCTCAAGCCTGCCTTGCCATTGTGGCTGCTCTGTCCCTCGACTCCATTTACCTGCCTTTCCTCCATGTTCCTTGATGTCCTGAATGGACAAAAGCCTAGCCATCTCAGTCTTGAAAATTTCATTTGACCCAGTATCCAGTATTTCAAACCGTGTGATGCAAAAACTTTTTTTAAAAGCAAAGAAATGGAGAAATTGGAGCTTTCCATGCTGGATTCTTCTGACCTGGAGCCAGAAATTTACAAGCAGCTCCAATTACTTGGAATGCCTATTTAGACCACTTCCTCAGAGAAAAACATTTGACCAATAAGCCTTAATCATAGTTCCAACTTTGTAGCAAATTTTGCATTTATGCTTCAGACTGCCAGTGAATAACACCATGGTTGATCACCTCATTTAATAAAAGGTTTTTTTATTGTATAGAGATTATAATACAGTTAGATACATGTTGCCAGAACCAATTAAAATAATTTTGAATTATAGGTGCATTTTCAAAAATACTACTTACAAGGTTTTGGTCCTGAAGTATTTTGTTATAACTTGTGCCTTCCCTGCAGCAATCAACATTTAAAATAACTGGATGAAGTTCCAATCAGCCAAATGGAGTGATTTACTTTTTTTCAGAGTCCTGAAGCTGGGAAACCACTTCTGTTGGGTCAGTTTGAAGTCTCCTTAGTTGCAGTTTTGTGATTTTAATTGCTCTGTGTGGAAGTTGGAGGGCAGGGTGGAAATAACAAGCTAGCCTCCACCCATATGGGCTCTGAGAATCATATCTGTATGCCTCTCCCTCAAAAGAAACAAATTAGCTGCATATCAGACCATATGGAGTGGTGGAGGAAATATAATTTATGGTATTGGGGCAGGGAAGGAGAGAGAATCTTGAGTTATTGCATTGTTTTGCTACGTTAAATAAGTAATGAAAATTGTAGCCATGTGCTACAAATGTTGGAAATGTTAAAATATAAAAGGGAGAAAATTCAATTTGTGTTTGGAAAAAGCTATTCGTTTTCTTAATGAAAACCAAGTCTGTCATAGCCTTGGAAGAGTGAGTGAGCCTCACTGGATTGTTGCTTCAGAGCACGTCAAACGTATGGTTCTTAACACTCGAGCCAGACTTTCGAAGCATGAGCAACAGTGAAGGAATAACAAATCATCAGTGTTGTTGAAGCTGTCCCAGGGTTTTGTCGACACGTGGGCCAATGCCCAAATTCCCCTGGTGTAGAGTGGGGACTGGGCCAGCAACACCCATCTGTTTTCATTTACACGAGTATGAGTTACTGTAAATGCATGTTTTTTGGAGACTTCACTGGTTTTGCCATCTACCTATCCCTCTCTCTGCTTCTCTATAAGATCGATAAGTTGCCCTTGCAGGTGGGAGGAGCTTCAAGGGTCTCATGGAAACTTCACCAGAGTTTGGGATAGTTCCCTTTTTTCCTTGGGCGGTCTTTTCTTGATCAGATTGTCTATGCCTTTTCAGGACACCTGTCTCTCATCTGAACAGTTTAGGCAAACTGTCTGTTAATAAGTGGAATAATTAAGATAATTGACCATTTATTCCAACATTTGTACCGTACTGCCTTGAATCATATTCAGCACAGAAATTTGATACGCAAACCACTTTACTGTACTAAATTCCAACTATAGAGAATTTACTGCAATAAGATTTAAATACCTTCACACAAATTCAAAAGAAGTTGTTCCTTCAGCAAGTTAGATTTCAACCTTCCAGAATGCCAGCCCTGCTGTCTTCTTGTTTTGCAACATCTAGACGTTTCTTAAATGAATCCAGTGTCCTGGTCTCAAAACTATTTTTGGCAATCTGTCCCAGCTGTTAATCCAGCTGTTGATCAGCCTTTGCATAAAGAAGTGCTTTCTGGTGTCTGTCCTAAACTAATTCCTCACAACCTAGAGCCCAAATGCTCTTGTCCTGCCACCTTGGTATATCTGGGAATACTGTTCTGGGTACAATTAGGTATCTTATGTCTACTGGGTTTCCTCTGTGATGTGTCTTGTTTACACAAAAGTAAGGACCTCCAGCTTGTCGCGTCATTTCTCACAGACTATCCATTTGGGACTGGGAATCAATTGTGTTGTTGCTTTCATCTGCACTGTCTCTAGGGCTTGAATGTGATGGCAACCATAGAGTCATAGAGGCCTACAGCACAGAAAAAGGCCCTTCGGCCCAACGAGTCTGCGCCGGTCAAACAAGTACCTAACTATTCTAATCCCATTTTCCAGCACTAGACCCATAGCCTTATATGCCATGGCATCGCAAGTGCACATCCAAATACTTCTTAAATGTTATGAGGGTTTCTGCCTCTACCATCCTTTCAGGCAGAGAGTTCCAGATTCCCCACCCTCTGGGTGAAAAAATTCTTCCTCATGTCCTCTCTAAACCTCCTGCCCTTTACCTTAAATCTATGCCCCCTCTACCAGAACTGTACACACTACTCCTAAGTGCAGCCTTACCAGAGCATGGAATAGCATGACTTTGAGAGATTTACAGTTCACTTCAGCAGCATTTCCTAGTTCATGGCTGCCTCGTGCTGTTTGGACGTGGCAGGCAGTCAGCCAACCTCCCCTTAGGACTGTTCTAATGAAGCCTGTAATCTTGAGGAACAGCACCTCATCTTTTGATAAGCTACTTTACAGCTTCCCCGACTCAACATTGAGTTCAACAATTTCAGATTTTTTTTGGATGGCAGTTGTTGGTAAAGATTCTGCTTTTCCCAATTACACCTCCTCTAGATCCTTTTGTCTTGCACCATCAACCCTTTTGTCATATAATCTGTTTTGCCCTTTACCTTGTCATAGACCTCCCCTTTTGTTCTTCCCTTCTCCCTTTCCCCACCTCTGTATTTGCTTAGACTTTCATACATTTCTGACCTTTTTCAGTTCTGATGAAAGGTTATTGACCTGAAACATTAACTCTGTTTCTCTCTCCACAGATGCTGCCCGACTTCGAGTATTTCCAGCATTTTATGTTTTCGTTCCCCTTAGGAAATATCTTGCATTTGTCCACAATGAGCTTTATTTGCTTATAATCACGCCAAATGGAAGTGCTACCCCGTGCACTTTGTAAGATAATGGTTGCATCATTTTGAATACTCGAAGCTTCTTCCTTCTCTTGTTTTCCCCTGCTGCCCCCACCTGAAATTGGTGTTATCTGTGAGCTTATCTTTCAGCACAATTTGTGTATTTTCAGAATGTAGTATCAGGACTGCTTGCAGAACACTTAAGATTGCAAGGTTTGAGAACAGATTGAGTGTTTGGAGACTGCTTTGCAAACACCATAACCACAATTTTCAGGTACTCCAATGCGTTTGCCTGATTAAATCAGTCTAAAATATATAAATATTAAAAAGTGCTGTTGTCTCCATGCACCAAACTATTTACTTGCAGCAGTGTTCGCAGAATCTCCCTCCAAAGAAACCAAATTGGCTGCATATCGGACTGTGTTTCCAACTGTCAAAGAGTGGTATTGAACACTCATGTTACTGATAGTCCTGGGTGCCATTTAACCCATGCCCTTTATCAATGTTGAGGATTGGGAATAATGAAATTATTTTCTGATCCAACAGCTGGTGTCTTGCATCATCATTAATTTTTATTTGCCTACATTTTTATGCAGCGAGTGGTTAGGATCTGGAATGTGCAGTCTAAGAGTGTGGTGGAGGCAGATTTAATCATTGCTTTCAAATGGGAATTGAATAAGCACCTGAAGAGAAGAAAATTGCTGGACTCTGGCGAAAGGGCCAGGGTGTGGGCTCAGTTAAATTTACATGTAGAGAGCCGGTTTAGGCTTGATGGGCCGAGTGATCTCCTTCTGTGCTGTAACTATTCTATGATTCTATACTTGACTGTTTCATTAGTAAAACTTGGCTCCTTTTATCAATGTTATTAGATTTAACTCCAATTGTGTTGGAAGCAGTTCAGTGAAGGTTCACTAGGCTGATTCCTGGGATGAGCGTTTTGTCTTATGAGGAAAGGTTTTGGGCCTATACTCATTAGAAGAATGAGAGGCGATTTTATTGAAACATACAAGATTCTGAGGGGGCTTGACAGGGTAGATGCTGAAGGATGTTTCCCCTCATGGGGGGGATCTAGAATTAGGGGGCAGTTTCAAAATAAAGGGTCTCCCATTTGAGATGGAGATGAAGAGAATTTTTTTCTCTGAGGATTGTTTGTGTTTGGAATTCTCTTCCCCAGTGAAGGCTGGGGCATTGAATATATTCAAAGTTGAGTTAGATAGATTTTCGATTGACAAGGGAGTCAAGGGTTATCGGGGGACAGACAGGAAAGTGGAGTTAAGGCTGCAACCAGATTAACCATGATTTTAGTGAATGGCGGAACATGCTTTTGAGGGGCTGAATGGCTTACTCCTGCTCTTATTTCTTATGTTCTTATTGCCATCAGATTGTGCACCTGGCAGAAGATCATTTTCTCAATGTTAGTCTTACCAGGTCCTAGTGTGCTAGAACCACAAGTATCATTTAGGCTGACTGCAAATGAAAACGTGCTCCAGTGTGGGATTTTTAAATTTTTTGTTTGCAGATTGATCATCCCAGCTGCTTTGAGCCAATGATTAGTTATCACATCTTCTTTATTTGCCATGAATCCTTTTATCATGGTCCCTCTGTCCAACTAGTGTGTGTGTGTGAGTGTGAGAGAGAGAGAGAAATCATGAGCCTGTCAACTGCCTGGTCTATTAAATTGGTAGTTGCAACTCCAATCTTGGCAGTTGTTTTGTATAATAAACTCCTTCAAGAACAACCTGCTTTATTGCAGTTTTAATTGAGTAAGTTCCTTTTCTATTTGTGGGCAATTCGTATAAAGTGCTGAGGTACTTGTATCTGCTGCAATTGCAATCGTTGCTGCTAAATGCAAAGATTTTTGATATGTTCTAAACACCAGATCCTGGCTCAGAAATGCTTGTTGCCCATGCATGTTGAGGATTATGGATGTTGGTTGAGGGATAATTATTAACCAGGACATTGAGGAGACCTCCTCTGCTCTTCTTTAAAATAGTGACCATAGGATCTTTTACATCCACCTGAGAAGGTAGACGAGACCTTGGTTTAACGTCTCATGCAAAAGATAGCATCTTTGACAGTGTAGCCCTCTCTCAGAAATGCAGTGGGAGTATCAGCCTGGATTATGGACTCGATTCTCTGAAATGGGGATTGAATCCATGACATCCTGAGTCACAGCATACAGTTCTGATGTTGAAACTGGAGGCTTAAGAATTGCAGTGGTGTGCCTTCCTTCGACCAGCAACAATTCCTTTCTGGTGGATTCAAAATTGTGACTGGATGTACTAGTTATTGGAAAAGCTGCCTTCTTAAGGCTGCCTGCAGTTTTATTGTTTGCCTGCACAGATAGGAAAGTTGTTCCACTTGCCTTGTGATTCAGTTGGCAGGGTTTCAGTGATCAGTGACCTCTGGCTACAAACATTGAAAACACTGCACTTGCGTAACATGGCCCGTTTTATCTCTGAAGGGATTGTACAACTCATGTTACAGTGAAAATATTTTTCTGCAGTCAGAAAAAGTTAATAGTACTGTGAATTTGTTTGGTAATAATCTAATATAGCTGCTCTCAAATCTGTAAACTACATATGCATTCTTAAGATTGGTGCTAGAACTCGTGTGGCGTATGCCAGTTTATTACATGGATATAATTATTTGCAAACAGAAACTGGGATTCCACCCTACTCTCCCATATATTGACTTTGTTATCCTGCACCACTTTGTATTTTCTCTCCCAAAATTAATCCTCTCATCTAAAGAAGGAACTTGTGTTTACATTCTATCTATGGGACATCCCATAGCACTTGATATCTAATAGATTACTTTTGAAGTGCATTCACTGTTGTCATGCCTCATAGGCAAACACTGCTCCCATGTATGCATTATAAGATCCCAGAAGCAACAAATGACCAGATATAAGCTGTTCTTGCTGATTTTGGTTGAGAGAAAAATGTTGGTCAGAGTATTGGGGGGAAAGCTCCCTGCCCCTCTTCAAATAGCACTGTCGAATCCACTTGAGCATGCAGGACAGGATTTGGTTTAATATCTCAGAAAAGCACTCCCTCAATACTGCACTGAAATGTGAGCCAGGTCATGTGCTATGCTGGAGTGGGATTTGAACCCACAACTATCGAACTACAAGTTGAAGTTGACACTAGGCTTGGTTGATGGCATTCGTATTTCAGTTGGAGTAGTTAGCCTGCACTGCCTTGTACCTTGTGCATTGAGCCCAGTGACCACTTTCGGAACTGAAACATACTTGATTGATTGACATCCTTCACATCTGTAGATGGGAATGCAACCTCAGAACTTTGATGTCAGATGGGATCATCTGCTGCACTACTTTTGATGGGTGAACAAGACGATTCTGGAAAGGCAAGGTCTGCCACTAGTGCTCCACATGAAGTTGCCCTCGCTGGTGGTCCAGGATGATCTCTGCTGGTGCCTTGTTTGCAGGGCTGGTTTCTGCTTTTGGAGCTTCTGACTGTCATCGTAGTGGTGAACTCCTGCCCACAGCTCGTGTTGCCATTTGCATCGATTGTCAGCTAGAGTTTTGCACTTGTCATGATTGATATTGAGGGCTTTCATGTCTCTTTTGGCATCACCCTTGAATCGGAGCTTTGGGCGTCCTGCTGGTGTCTTGACATGGGCTGCCTCTCCATATGGCGTAGCCTTGGGACTGTGACCATCTTTCATCCTGTGCACATGCCCAAGCCTTCTTTGCTTGATTAGCACTAATATTCTTGGCATATTTGCCTTAGAAAGGATTGCTTCGTTGGTGACTTTGTCATTGTGTCAGTGGTTTTGCCACAAGGTGATATTATGAGTCAAGTGCAGTTGCACGATCCAGTGCTGCTCGCTAGCTTACTGCGAAGCCAGAGTCGAGTGGGTAAGTCTCTTCTGCTAGTACGTAGCCTTTGCATCACCAAGACCCTCTGCAGTGCCACCTTATGGTGACACGGGGCAACTAGGCACTACGGCCCTAGACTGAACTGCAGGGGATCTCCAAGGAACCTGGAAACGTACTTAATAATTCCATATTCACATTATTCCCTTTTGTTGGGGAACAGGACAGTCCAACACAATGGATACAACACACTGTTTGAAAGGTGCATTTGAGTAATACAGAAAAAGTACTTTCTCATCCTCTCCCTTTCCCTGCATTGTCCACATCCACTCTCTTTCCCCCTCTAGAACCTAAGAATATTACAGCACAGAAGGAGGCCTTTCAGCCCATTGAATCTGCACCAACACTTTGAAAAAGCAATTTGATTATTCCCATTCCCATGCTCTCTTCCCCATATCCCTGCAATTTTTTCTCTGTCAAGTAATTATCTAATTATCATTTGAAAGCTACAATTGAATCTGTATGCACCGCCCTATCGATGCTAATCATGCATTGCGTAAAGACGTTTTTCTTTGTGTTGCCTCTGGTCCTTTTGCCTCAGTTCGGTTGCCTCAAATGGTCAGCCTTTCAGTTAAGTGCAACCGAGACTTGAACTTAGTCTTCTAATTGAGTCTGGTGCAATATTAAACAGTCCCATTTTATAGAAGCACTTTTTACTTGGAATGCTTGGCAAACATACATATGTACCTCCACTTAATGCCTTATTGAAAATTGCTTTCCTTAAAGTTTTTTTATAATCAGTGAATTTTATGTAAAAAATTGAAGACCTTCAAAATGTTGTGATATAAACTGAAGTGGCATAAAATCCAACACACTGCTGTGTTAGAATTTGAGTTGAATGGCTCCAAAGTTGATCAAAATGTGGTTGTTAACGTGCAATTTAACCGTAACAAATTCTTATCGAACTGTGGTAAACCAGGATAAAGGAAACAAAGCAGGCTGCTGCTTTTTTACTTTGACATGCTTCTTGTTGTCGTACAGCTGTCAGCTGGATTGCACACTGCAAAATTGACACGTGGTTGGATTATTAATGACCCTTAGGACACTGTGGGTGCACTCTACCTCTTGGGGCACTTCTCCAGTAAAAGCTGCTGCTTATAATTTTTTGTCAGTGATTTTTTTGGGTTTTGATGTATTAAAAATATGTGCCTTTGAAATTAACTACATTCTGTTGTGTGCCTCCCTAAGTCAATGTAAATAGTTTATAAATCAATACTTCTGCATTGTTATTTTACTACAGCGTATTTGAGATATCATGCTTGTGACTACAAAGTGAATGCATGAAAGAATCTGAAAAATCAGTGGTACGCTTCACAAAAGTCACCACATTGGGACTAAATTGGACAGTTCTTTCAAAGAACTGGCATAGACATGATGGACCAAATGTCCACCTCCTCTGCTGAAAGAGTCAATGATTTTATTCATTTTTCTCCCTCACAGTTGAGCCCTGACTTTGCTTATTGAAATCCATGCATTAATCAGCACACACGGCAAGTACAGTGCCACTCTCACATGTCAGAAAGTACATTACAAGGCAAAGAGAAGAACATTGTGCAGGTAGGAGGAGGAACCTGAAGGATGTAGTTTGAAGGCAAAATCGAAGAGATGAGCTGTTTGACTTTTGAAAGCAGCGATGGAGGTAACGAGGCAAGTGGCTTCGGGAGAGAAATGCAGATGGCGGAGGGTGGTGTAACTGCAACGTACTTGCCGGGACAATGGAATTGCATTGACCTTATCTTAAAGTTACCACCCCAAATCTGGAAAAAGCACATTTTAAAATGGTTCAGAATACTGGTTTAAATAAGTCGTTTATGGAGAGGACAGGCGATGGTTAGTGATACCTGCTAGGTCCGATTGCTGAAATGATCGTGAGTCAAATGTTACTTCAGACCTTACTCTTGCTGTGCCTCTGTCATTTCGCTAAATAAAATCAGTAGATGGGTGATGCTGAATGAATTGTGTCTTCTGATATGTGCTCCTATGCTGGCAGATTTAAGACTCGTCTTTTAGGATTTCAAGCCACATCTTGTGTGCTTGGCCAATTCTGCGTTGTTTCATTTATAAAGTGTTTAAATTTGATATGTATGTTGTAGGCTTCTTATTTTAGCATCACCATTCTGTGACATACCTGCAGCTCACACCTGTACTCCAGAAGCTGCAGACCTGTACCCCCATCATCACTAATATACTTTGAAGGAATTTTGCTTGTTGCTTACTTTCTATGGATGATGAAAGCAAATTGTGGTTATAGGGTAACCTGGCAGTATTCAGTTCAAAACCCCAAAGCTGATTCAATTTCAATGTCAAATGTTTGAAGAACCATTGTCTGTATTGAACTAAGTAACAGGAATATCAGATGTGGTGATGAACCTTATCAGCATTAAGTCAGGGTTGATCAGCTTCTGGAGAAAGAGTTGGGCTTTTGTGTATTGACTGTTCCAGCATATTGAAGAACCTTTTAAAAAGAGATATCTGGAGAAAGAAGATGGAAGAGTAATCAAATTGGACGGATGGATCAAAGGTGGACTTTTTGAAGATGAGAGAGGATGGTGCCTGTGGACTTCAGCTTGCATGTGGCTGTCGAATGAGTGCTGTGATCAGGAGGTGAATGGGGAGGGGAGTTCATTCATGAGATCAGTTTTGAGAATGCAGAGGTAGATAGATGAGAAGCTGAAGAGAGATGGAGGGGATTGGTCCTGAGCTGGAGATTATGGAATACTTTGGAATGAAGGGATGGTAGCAACAGGTCAGGAGGTGGTGTCAGAGGTAGCTGCAAATATGGTCCTAATCTTGGAGGCATAAAGTCCTTGAGCTTCTCACATTTAGTGTATGAGGTGGGTATGTGTGGTTGGAAGAGAAGGATTAAAGGTGGTCATGAAAAGAAGGCCAACATTTTCCTTGTCATTTGTTATGATGGTTTAATGGGGTGAGATGAAGAGTGGCAGGAGGTTGGTGTGGGCTGTAAAACACATGCGTCAACCTGTTGAGCCAAATTTTGTGTAATATGGTAACCTTAGGATTTCTTTCTTTAAAGGTCACAGTGCAGAAGCAGCTTTAAGCATTGCGTTGCAAAGCTGACTTTTGGCCTTTAATGGTGACTATAAGTAATTATGAGTAAAGTTGTCACAGTGTTAGTCACACCTAGCAGAAGTTAGAAACAGGAAAATGTAATGATGAGCAACATCGCATGCAGTTTATGGTTTTTCTGCTTTTAATTTAAATTCACCATTGTGCTTTGTTCAAAAGTAATTAGAGATTAATGCATTCAAGCTTAATTTTTGTGTAGGTGTTGGAAGATTGATGGAATAACAAGTTTAACCAACTGGTGGTAAACCCAATTGGTAGATGGGGACAAATAGTTGAACATTTGGAAAGTTATTTGGAAGCAGCATAAAAATCTGAGTGAAAAAGAGATTAATAAATTCTGACTTCCATTGGAACCCCAAATAAATGTCAGTGGGTAGCACTGTTGCCTCTGAATCAGAAGGTTTTGGGTTGAAGGCCAACACCAGAGACCTGAGCACATAATCCAGGTCAACACTGCTGTTGCAGTAGTGAGGCTGTGCAGCATTGTCTGAGATGCCGTTCTTTGGATGAGATTTCGTTAGCCCTGTCAAGGGCTCATCTTCAAGTGGATGTAAAAGATCCTATGGCTCCACTTGAAGATGAGCAAGGCAGTTCTGTGTGCAGTCCAGCATTTAACCCTCTTTCAGCATCACTAAAACAGATTATCCAGTCATTTACCTCATTTCTGTTTGTGGGAGTTTGTTATGAGTAAATTGGTTGCTGCAGTTGCCTGCATTACAGCCATGTCTATACTTCAACAGTACTTCATTGGCAATAAAGTGCCCTGGTCATGAAAGGTGCTATATTAATGCAAGCCTTTGTTTCTTTCTTTGGACAAATGTGCAAAATACCTGTGTTATGATTTTGGACCATCTCCTAACGTTTTTATTTGATAATTGCAGCAAAAGTGACTCTGTAAATAGCCTGATTCTCCCTTTAACTGAATTTTGCACTGTTCTGTGGCTGTGAATGGGATAATGTACCATAGGGCCACCAATTACTCTTTAATTAGTGGTTTAATGCACAGGAGACCACTTGGGATGTCCACTCTGCTCTGAAAGACAATAATACCACTCAGCCAGATTGTTGGATTCAGGCTGGCTGAAGCTAATAGTTTTATTTACAACTCGGATACTTAGAAAAACACAGCAGGAGAATGTCAGTGCAATACTTGACTTAGACAATATATAAAATGTTTCAAAACAATATAAAGCCCTCAATATTAGCATTTGGTAAAGACTCTGATGAATCATGAAGACCCTTTTAGTTACAACATATGGAATAGATATTGCAAAGCAAGCTAGGAATGAAAGGCCCCAGAGCTACTGCTTGATTCTAAGTTTGCCGAAGCTGAAGCAGGCTCATTTGAAGATCAAATAGATTCTTCTCAATGGTTGAGCAGTTAAGAAATTAACTACTTCTCGTACTTCAGTATGAAAGGGTGGAATAGTGGTCTTCAAGCTTCTTGTGGCTTGGTTATTTACGATTTCTGACCCATCTTCTCTAGTTCTTGAAAACTTGGGTTTATCAGAAACATACAACCTGATTGTTTAGTTTTAGTGATCATAAATTTAATCTACTTCCTGCAGCCTGGAAATACCTCAAAAGGGACCAACCAAGACATGAGTTATCTTCTGCTGTAATTAATTCCAGAAACATGCATGAACATCAATGAGGCAAACTATACAGGACAGAGATGTTCTATTCCAGAAAACCAGCTGAAGGATGATACTGGAGCCAGTCTTTACTCAGCCGTACATTTATTTACAAAGTGAAACATTACAAGCATTAACTTCCTAACTCAACTGCACCATAGTTTCAGTTAAGTGTATCTTTATAAGTGCTCAAGTGAAACCCCAAGTAATGCCTTCCACCTGCATATAATTAAACACAATTAAAATACAATTAAGAAGAAGTCTTTCATTAAAATGAGGCCGAATGTGGAGAATTTCATGTATTCACTCTCTAACAAAAAGACAAGAAAAAACACTTTGAAAGATGCAGCTAATTTGAAGGAAGTCCTTAATTACCATTGCTCTACCTAAGAACATAAAAAATAGGAGCAGGAGTAGATCATATAGCCCATCGTGGCTCTTCTGCCATTTGGTACAATTATGGCTGATCTTCACCTTCAACTCCACATTCCCGTCCACTCCCCGTATTCCTTGATTCTCTGCCAGACCAAAAATCTGTCTATCCCAGCCTTAAATATATTCAATAATGGGATAGAGAATTACAAAGATTCACAACCATTTGAGTGAAGAAATTTCTCCTCATCTCAGTCCTAAATGATAGACCCCTGATCCTGAGACTGTGACCCATGTTCTAGATTCCCTAGCCGGGAGAAACAATCTCTGAGTCTACCCTGTCGAGCCCCTTCAGAATCTTGTATGTTTTAATAAGATCACCTCTCATTCTTCTAAACTTCAGAGAGTATAGACCGAAGTTACTGAGCTGCTCACCTCTGTGATCAATCTAGTGAACCTTTGCTCTCCGCTTCTAATGCAAAGAGATAGGAGATGACACAAAACTGAAAGAAAAAGCATACAAAAATAGCACAGATCCGGGTGAATGGGGAGGACATGAAGGACAGAAAAGGATAAAAAAACAGATAGTAAGAGCTACAGAAAAGGAGTATAAAAAGAAACTTTCAAGGAGCATCAAAATCAACACATCAAACTTCAGGTAAAAGAGGATGATCAGAAAAATTCATTGTGTTTATGTCAGGCCTTTCACAATCACCAGACGTCCAAATGTGCTTTCAGTGCAGTCACTGTTGCCATGTAGGAATTGCGCAGCCAGTATGTGCACAACAAAACACCCACAAACAACAAGGTGATAATGACCAGATAATTTATTTATGTAAAGCCACTGCAGGCTAGCAATCATGGTATTGGACAAATGAACCAAAGATGTTGAGGTCAAATCCAACCATGGCAAGTAAAGTGGAATTCACAAGATCTGTAATCTGTGGGTTGACATCAGAAATAAATTACTATGTCACTGTTACAACAACCCAACTGTTACTGTTCTAGGGGAAGGAAACCAATTTGACTTTTATTTGTTCATGGTAGGGAAGCATTGCTAACAGGTCAGTACTTATTGCCCATTCCTAATTGCCCTTGAGAAGGTGATGGTGAGCCACTGCCTTAAAACGCTGCATTTATGTGATGTAGGTGCACTCACAGTGCTGTTAGGGAGGGAATTTTAGGATTTTGACCCAGCGACCTAATTAAGCCCAACCCCATTTTTGTGGGTGATTTGTTGGGGGCAAAAAATGTTTCCTTACCACCCCTAGAACAAATTAAAAAATATATGTAGAAATGTTCTCTGATGTGATGTAATTCTTTCTTCACAAACTTGTAGCTTGTAGAATCAATGAAGCCCAACCAAAACACACAAGCTGCCAATCTATTGCATGAAGCCACAGGTCTTTCGTCACTATAATATTTTTACTCCCTTCCAATTTTATTTTTTTCTGACTATTTCCTTGGCCTTTCCTGAAGACGTGATTCCTTGCTGGGGTTTTGTTCCATGAGCATTAGTTCCCCAATTGTTATTAGGTTTGAAATGTCAGCAGGGTGTTTGACTATCTGACTCTAATGAAGTATTTTTGATGTGTAATCACTGTTGTAATGTAGGAAACAGCAGCCAATTTGCACGCAGCAAGTTCCCACAAACAGCCATGTGATGATGACTTGATAATCTGTTTTATTGATGTTGGCTGAGGGATAGATATTGTTCAGAATGACAGGAAGAACTCCCCTGCTGTTTTGAGATAGTGTCATGGGATCTGTAACATCCATCCAAGAGAGAAGACGTGGCCTCAGTTTAATGTCTCATCTGAAAGGCAGCACCTCTCACAGTGCTGCACTCCGTCAGTACTACACTGGAATAAACTGGTTATCATCCAGAGATGAACACACCATTTGTGTATCAGTCATTGTAAGGGTGTGAGAGCCCCTTGCGGAGTCTCACTTGGGTTCGGAGCCATACTCTGGTTGTAACAGGAATGAGTGATAATGTCAGGTAATTGTGACATTGGGAGAGTGTTGTTCTCTCCATTCCACCAGCTACCACCTTCTGTGATAAAGAAAGACTAGACTTGTATTTAAATAGTGACTTGCACAATCTCAGTACGTTCCAAAGTGCTCCACAGCCAATGAAGTGTAATCACTAAGATAAAGGCGGATGCTGGAAATCAGAAACAAAAACAAAAATTGCTGGAAAAACTCAGCAGGTTTGGCAGCATCTGTGGAGAGCGAAACAGAGTTAACGTTTCAAGTCCGTATGACTCCTCTTTGCTACAATTTAATAATTTTCAACTCACATTCAGAATGTGTTGGATTAAATCTTTCAGCATGAGTTGAAAAGCATAAAAAGGGTAGCACTGTGTGAAATTATCTGCTTCATTGAATTCAGTGTGTAGGCTGCACCATCATTCAGCTAATCAAACCAACTGAATAGCTGAATGCTAAAAGTCTGAAATGCCCCAGGTTCGATCCCTGGTCTTTTGCTGCATTGGGTGATCCCAGCTGGGGCATTGGTTGGGACGTGACAGTTAGCACCTGTGTCACTTGAGGGAAAATATCACCCAGAACCCACTGATGTGTTTGTTTGAAATCGTGGAATGATGAGCACAGAGGGAGGCCACTTGGCCCATTGTTACTGTTCTAGCTCTTTGAAAGAACGATCCAATTATTCCCATTCCTCATGCTCTTTCTGCGTAGCCTTAATTTTTCTGATTCAAGAATATACCTAATTCCCTTTTGAAAATCATTGTTGAATCTACTTCCAGCATCCTTTCAAGCAGTGCATTCCAGATCATCATGACCAGCTTTTTTAAAAAGGGAGTTGGATAGGTACTTGAAGATAAGAAATTTACAGGGTTATGGATGAAAAAGCAAGGACTAAGAGTGACTACTTTTTTGAAGAATCAGCACAGGCATGATTGGCTGAATGGCCTCCTCGGCTGTAAGTTTGAATCTAGTTTCTACGTTTGCGTTTTACTGCTAAATAGTTTATGGTTCTTCCTTTTGTGACCTCGCCCACCCAAAGCTAACACATCCCTTGATCTGGCCTCCTTGGTAATTCACTCTAGTGTTGAATTTATTGCAAAAAAATGTCGAGTCTCTACTTGTTTCCTCCAATGAGGCCGTCACAGCCAGGAAAACTATTTTGGAGAATTACAGGATTGAACCAGTCTGCCAGTCCCTGGCACTGTATGCAGAAAACTTAATCAGTTTTTTAGGTTTTTTCAAAAAAAGTGTCTTCTGCCCAGAACCAATGAAAACAGGCAGATTAAAAACAGAGGTTAATTACCATTAATGACGTGCAACACCCAGTGTAACATTAAGGGGCTGGCCAAGAGCCAGTGGGCAGTGAAAGTGCAAGTACTTTTTCTTGCTAGTTTATAGATTAGTGCAATAGTTACTGTGTGTTCCTGCACCCCCACCCCCGTACCCTCTGCCATAATGAGTGCCACATTTTTCTGGTTCCTCCTCCTATTCAGTGTCACAGATATATTTTTGACTTACAGAGAATGTTGCAGCATAGAAACAGGGCATTTGGCTCAACTGGCCCTTGCCGGTGTTTGTGCCCTACATGAGCTTCCTCCCACCCTACTTTATCTAACGCTATCAGCACATACTTCTATTCATTTCTCCCTCATGTGCTTCTCTAGCTTCCGCTTAAGTTCTCCACAAAACAAGATTTTTTGCCTTGGAGCTGCTAAAATTGTAATGCAACTAGCTCCACTTGGATGTCCTTTGTGAACATGATATACTGACCCTTGGTTACACCCTTGGATATTAGTTATGATATAAAACTACAGCCAATAGCAAATGTGCAGTCTTTGTGGTACTTAGAAATCTAAGATCCAAATTGACAACAGGAGTCGTGACCTATTTTGCTTTGTATGGATTTTTTGAACTGCAGCTGGGTTTGTCAGCTCCACTCCTGGCCAGATTTAATAAAGAAAGAAAGAACTTACATACGAACACACAAATGTATGAATTGGGAGCAGGAGTAGGCCATTCGTCCCCTCAAGCATGCTCCCGGCATTTGATAAAATCATGGCTAATCTGATTGTGGCCTCAACTCTACTTTCCTGTCTACCCCTAACCACCATAGAGTCTTGATTAACAAGGGAGTCCGTCTAACTCAGCCTTAAATATATTAAATGATGCTGCCTCCACTGCTCCGCGGGGAAGAAAATTCCACATACTAACAACCCTCAGAAAAGATTTCTCCTCATCTCTGTCTTAAATAGGAGACCTCTTACTGTTAAACTGTATTCCCTAATTCTGGCCTCTCCTGCAAGGGGAAACATCTTCTCAGCAGCCACCCCATCGAGTCCCCCCAGGATCTTATATGTTTCAATAAGATCACCTCATTTTTCTAAACTCCTGTGGATACAGGCCAAACCATTCAACATTTCCTCATGAGATAACCCTTTCGTCCTTATTTATATAGCATCTTTCATGACCTCAGGATGTCTTAAAGTTCTTAACAAGCAATGAAATACAATTGGAGTGTAGTCACTATAATGTAGGAAACACAGTAGCCAATTTGTGTACAGCAAACTCTCTCAAACAGCAATGAGACAAATAACCAGATAATCGGTTTTAGATTGAGGGATAAATATTGGCCCTGGATGAACTTCCCTCTTCTTATTCCTACGTTGAATTGTGGGATCTCGGAGGATGGTGCCTCGGTTTAATATGTCATTCATCAGATTGCACCTTCAACAACACAACATATCCTTAATACTGACACTGGGAGTGTCAGCCTAGGTTACGTGCTCGAGTGGGACTTGAACCCTCAATCTTGTGTCTCGGACTGTTACCCATTGAGCAACAGTTGACAGTAATGGCAAACAATGCTGGATAAACAGTGGGGTAAGAGTGGACTTGGGAGGACAGTGTTGCAGCATTTGCTGAAACTGATGTGACAAGATAAAAGCACATTTAATGAAGCCATGGTGGCTGGTTTTAAATTTTGAATTTGCAGCAGGTGATCACTGGTCTGGCGCATTTATTAAAATATGGAGTGGACAGGTTGGTTGCTCTTCATCCCTAATCAGTGGCAGAAGTAACATTGCAAAAGCTACAAGGGAGGTGATAGAAACCATAATGCTGAAACTGTCTGGCCTTAATCTGCATTTGGCTCACAGTTCTGATCCACACAGCCTGACAGGCCTGCAGAACATGCTTGGAGATCAAATTTCAACCCAGCAAACCAAACAATTTTTAAAAAAAAGATTTTTCACTGCAGTGAGTACTCAAAAGTGATGGTTTAGGAAACCTAGCTTGCATCAGAACTAACAGTCTCTCTGTAGACTCACTGAGGATGTGTGGGAAGAAGTCAGTCACATTTTTTTCACACATGCCTTTCTAATTAAACTAAGCAATCACCTCCCCTTTCAAACGTTTTCTTTTGAAAGAATAGTATCTCTGAAGCAATGTGAATGTTGTCATTTCTTGAGTGCCGAACAACATGTTCCAGGTTTGGGGACTCTGCTTCTGG
The DNA here is from genome assembly GCF_964194155.1 of Cetorhinus maximus. NCBI lineage: Eukaryota > Metazoa > Chordata > Chondrichthyes > Lamniformes > Cetorhinidae > Cetorhinus > Cetorhinus maximus. The sequence continues at coordinate 22,855,580 of NC_135888.1, forward strand.
CATACTTAGCTGTAGAAGATCAGCTGCCATAAAATGGGAATTAATCTTTTCATTGCTAGTAATTGGGAATAAACTGCAACAAAATACCAATCCCTCAAGAAAGTTGAGCCAATCCCCCAAGGCATTGCTCACTGCACGTCAGAGGATTTGCTGTTTTTCAACCACTGAGGTGTTATCAACAAAGGTTTGGTGGGAAAAGAGAGAGACTTTACAGAGAGGATGTTTAATTGTAGGAAGTATGCTATACGTAAGACTTGTAATATACTAGTCAAACTGTGACATTGTACATGGTGAGTCAAGACCGTGAACAATTAACAATAACTTGCATTTATACATTGTCTTTAATTAATAAAAGGCTTCAAGGCTCTTCACAAGAGTGTAAGAAAATGAAACTTAGCCACTTGAGATATTTGGACAGGGGACCAAAACCTGCTTTAAGATAAAGGTGCTGCATAACTATGTAAATATACCTTGCAAGTTGTTCATTTTCAAATCTCTATATCAGTAACCAGAGGATGCAGACTTAAGATGATTGGCAAAAGAACCAGAGGTGACATGAAGTTAATTTTTTTTTTGATCTGGATTGCACTGCCTGAAAGGTTGAAGCTGATTCAATTGTAAGTTTCAAAAGGGAATTGGATAAAGACTTGAAAGGGAAACATTTGGACAGCTGTAGAGAAACAGCCAGTGGAGCATGACTCCACTGTTATTGCGGAACACCTTCGGTCTGTCCGCAAGCATGACCCAGACCTCCCTGTCGCTTGCCATTTCAACACTCCACCCTGCTCTCGTGCCCACATGTCCATCCTTGGTCTGCTGCATTATTCCAGTGAAGCTCAACACAAACTGGAGGAACAGCACCTCATCTTCTGACTAGGCACTTTACAGCCTTCCAGACTGAATATTGAGTTCAACAATTTTAGATCATGCGGACTCGAAACGTTAACTGTGCTCCTCTCCACAAATGCTGCCAGACCTGCTGAGTTTTTCCAGGTATTTTTGTTTTTGTTTTGGATTTCCAGCATCCGCAGTTTTTTGCTTTTAATTTTAGATCATGAACTCTCTCCTCCATCCCCACCCCCTTTCCAATCCCCCTTTTTGCCAATAATTTATATAGATTTTTCTTTTCCCACCTATTTCCATTATTTTTAAATGTATTTCCATCCATTGTTTTACCTCTACCTTTTAGCCTATTTCGATCCCTTCCCCCCACCCCACCCCCACTAGGGCTATCTGTACCTCTATTATCACATTCCTTAGATAATATCACCAGCTTCAACACCTCTTTGTCCTTTTGTCTATGACATCTTTTGGTTATCTCCGCCTATCACTGGCCCTCTATCCAGCTCTACCTGTCCCACCCCACCCCCTTAAACCAGCTTATATTTCACCTCTTTTCTGTTTTTCCTTAGTTCTGTTGAAGAGTCATACGGACTCAAAACATTAACTGTGTTCCTCTCCGCAGATGCTGTCAGACCTGCTGAGTTTTTCCAGGTATTTTTGTTTTGGTTTTGGATTTCCAGCATCCGCAGTTTTTTGCTTTTATCTTAGTGGAGCACGACTAATTGGATAACTTTTCCAAAGAGCTGGCACAGGCACGATGAACCGAATGGCTTCCTTCTGTGCTGCAGGATTCTGTTCGTCAACAAAAGCTTGGTTATTGAGGTAGGCTTTCAGGAATGTTTTAAAGGAGGAGAGTAAGACAAGACTAAGATTTAGGGAATTCCAGAGCTCATTAATTTTCATTGCAGTTGAAGTGTACAATGTATGAAGTGAACAGGAAATATGTAACCCGATTGATTACAGCTTTTCGGTTAGCTACAGGTAAAACCGAGTTAGAGGGTGGAAGTTAGTTGGATGTTTGTAAGGATGTACAAGACCAGAAAGAAGCACTAAAGTCCATCTGGCAGGCCCTAATGTTAGAGGAAAAATCATAAACTTAATTGTTGTACCCACAATCCCTTTTTTTGCCAAAAGTCTGCCAGCTCTAACAAAGAATTTGCCTGCAACGTCTGCTGAACTTTTACAAAGTAGTAATTGGAGCTTATAGCACATTATCTCCTGATCCCCTTCTCCAAGGCCCTTCCCACCAAATACAGAGAGAATTAGAACATTAGCAAGGTTTTCATGGGAAGGTTAATGGAATTGTAGAATTCTATTCTCAAAAAACCAGGAGACACCATATTTTTGATTTCTGTGAAAGAAAAACGGAACATGGTTTATTCCGTCACCTTAAAAGCAGTGACCCTGAATGCTTGTGATAATGGCAGCTGTTCCATTTCTTTCACAAATGTAGCTTTCTAATCAAGAATGTTGCATTCCCCCCCTCGATTGTGATTAGGCAAGGACAAGTATTCTGTGCGAATGCCGTGGAGCTCACACATTGTAACACGTCGCTAAACTGATTTTTGTGACATCCTTGTAACTTTTAATTCTGAAATGTGTGATAATTCCTGAGTCAGCTGACTGTTTCATACTTGGGATTTTATTCTACTCCACTGAAATGCATGCATTCAAGGGTTACAATATTGTGTATTTGCTTAGCAATTTGGAATGACCAATTATGGTATTGGATAATCTCTAATGTGATATGGGAAAACATGAGATTCCCAGAAGCGACTGATACTTTACACAGAATTCACAACATGTTAATTGTGCCATGGTGCAGTAGTGACAGAGAGGGGTTGTGGATCAAGGGAAACAAATTACATTCAAAAAGATTATTCTTTCATTTTCTAGCCATGCACAGCTGCAGCTGAGTGTGTGATCTGTTTCCAGATTTGTAACAATGCAGGTCAAGGGTCTGTTCGAAAAATACCGCCCCCACTGTGAATCTCCCAATTGATTTCTGGTTTTCCTTTCCCTCCCCGTGGAAATCATCTGACCTTTGCTTGGTGCCTCTTCACTGGGGCGCAGGCTGAAATGTCACAGATTAAACCCCGTGTGTTGACACTCTTACACTGCTGCTTCCACATCGCACTTGTTCCTCTCTTAAAGCAGCAACACAAGATTTTAAAAGCTTTACTGGAGGACACATTGAATTGCCAGGGATGGCATCTTAGTTAGATTTATCTGACTTGGAAACCTCTCCAACAATAAGGGGATGAATAGAACCACAAGACACATTGGCTCATTAGATCCAAGCATATGGAAATCTAGATTGTTTCTCCGCACCTACCCTGTTAAATCTCACCATTTTAAAACATCTCAATTAGATCACCCAGGCTTCTGAACTCAAAAGTGAATATAAGCCTAGTTTATGCATCCTATGCTCATGTTTTAACCCTTTTACCGCCGGTATAATTTTGCTGAATCTGCTGCATTCCCTCCTGCTAGCCATACTTCAGGCAAGTCCTTAACCTTTTCCTTTCCTGGTTATCTAAAGTGGGCTGGGAAAATAGACTAAGGGGAGGTCAGTGGATGAGCAGTGGCAGACATTTAAGCAGATATTTCATAACACTCAGCAAAAATGTATCCTGGTCAAAAAGAAGGACTCGATGAGGAGGATGAACCTCCTGTGGTTAACAAAGGTGTTCAAGGAGAGCATTCAATCAAAAACTAAGGCATACAAAGTGGCAAAAACTAGTGGTAGGCCAGAGGATTGGGAATTTTTTAGGAACCAACAGCGGATGACTGAAAAGATGATAAAGAGGGAGAAAATTGTTTATGAAAGTAAATTGGCAAGAAATATAAAAACAAACGGCAAGACCTTCTACGGGTATATAAAAAGAGAGAGAGTGGCTAAGGTGAGTGTGGAACCCTTGGAGGATGTGACTGGAGAATTGATAATGGGGAACAGGGAAATGGCAGATAATTTAAACCAATGTTTTGCATCGGTCTTCATGGTGGAGGACACTATAAGCATCCCAAAGGTATCAGATAAGCAAGGAGCTAATGGGAGGAAAGATCTTGTAACAGTCTCTATCATGAGGGACAAAGTATTTAACGAACTAATGGGACTAAATGCAGATAAGTCGGCAAGACCTGATGGCCTGTATCCAAGGGTTTTAAAGGAAGTGGCTGCAGAGATAGTGGAGGCATTGGTCGAAATATTCCAGAACTCTCTGGATTCCGGTAGGGTCCCAGCGGATTGGAATACCGCTAATGTGACACCCCTGTTCAAGAAGGGAGGGAGACAAAAAGCAGGAAACTATAGGCCAGTCAACCTAACATCTGTTGTTGGGAAAATGCTAGAGTCCATTATTAAGAAAGGAATAGCAGGACATTTAGAAAAGCTTAACGCAATCAAACAGAGTCAGCATGGTTTTGTGAAAGGGAAATCATGTTTGACAAATTTGCTAGAGTTCTTTGAGGATATAATGAGCAGAGTTGCTAACGGGGAACTGGTAGATCTAGTGTTTTTGGATTTCCAGAAGGCATTCGATAAGGTGCCACATAGAAGGTAATTGCACAAGATAGGAGCTCAAGGTATTGGGGGTAATGTATTAGTGTGGATTGAGGATTGGTTAACACACAGAAGGCAGAGAGTTGGGACTAATGATCTTTTTCAGGTTGGAAAAACATAACTAATGGAGTGCCACAAGGATCAGTCCTAGGGCCTCAATTATTTACTATCTGTATTAATAACTTGGAGGAGGGGGCAGAGTGTAATGTATCCAAATTTACTGACGATATAAAAATAGGTGGGAAAGCATGATGTGATGGGGACATAAGGAATCTGCAAGGGGATATAGATAGGTTGAGTGAGTGGGCAAAAACTTGGCAGATGGAGTTTAACGTAGGAAAGTGTGAGGTCATGCACTTTGCTAGGAAGAATCAAATGGCAGACTATTATTTAAATGGAGAGAGACTCCAAAAAAGTGCAGCAGAGAGGGATCTGGGTGTTCTTGTGCATGAAACACAAAAAATTAGCATGCAGATGCAGCAAGTAATTAAGAAGACAAATGGAATTTGGCCTATATTCCTAGGGGGCTGGAGTTTAAAAGTAGGAAAGTCTTGTTACAACTACTGTACAGGATGTTGGTGGCACCTGGAATACTGTGTACAGTTTTGGTCCCCATATTTAAGAAAGGATATACTGACATGAGAGGCAGTTCAAAAGAGAGCACCTTAAGTGCTGTAAGCTGCAGGGCTATGGTCCGGGTGCAGGAAGGTGGGTTTAGAACAAAGAACAAAGAAAAGTACAGCACAGGAACAGGCCCTTCAGCCCTCCAAGACTGCGCCGATCATATCACCCGTCAGCTAAAACATTTTGTATTTCCTGGGTCCGTATCCCTCTATTCCCATCCTATTCATGTATTTGTCAAGCTGCCTCTTAAACACCACTATCGTACCTGCTTCCACCACCTCCTCTGGCAGCGAATTCCAGACACTCACTACCCTCTGCGTAAAAAACTTACCCTGCACATCTCCTCTATAGTTTTCTCCTCTCACCTTAAATCTATGTCCCCTAGTAATTGACTCTTCCACCCTGGGAAAAAGCTTCTGACTATCTACTCTGTCCATGCCACTCATAATTTTGTAAACTTCTGTCAATTCGCCCCTCAATCTCCGTCGCTCTAGTGAGAACAATCCGAGTTTCTCCAACCTCTCCTCATAGCTAATAACCTCCAGACCAGGCAGCATCCTGGTAAACCTCCTCTGCACCCTCTCCAACGCCTCCATATCCTTCTGGTAATGTGGCGACCAGAATTGCACGTAATATTCCAAGTGTGGCCTAACCAAGGTTCTATACAGCTGCAGCATGACTTCCCAGCTTTTATACTCAAAACCCCTGCCAATGAAGGCAAGCATGCCATATGCCTTCCTGACTACCTTATCCACCTGCATTGCCACTTTTAGTGACCTGTGGACCTGTACACCCAGATCCCTCTGCCCGTCAATGTACTTAAGGGTTCTGCCATTTACTGTATAATTCCTGCCTGTATTAGACCTTCCAAAATGCATTACCTCGCATTTGTCCGGATTAAACTCCATCTGCCATTTCTCCGCCCAAGTCTCCAACCGATCTATATCCCGATCTGTATCCTTTGACAATCCTCTTCACTATTTGCAACTCCTCCAACCTTAGTGTCGTCTGCAAACTTACTAATTAGCCCAGTTACATTTTCCTCCAAATCATTTATGTATACTACAAACAGCAAAGGTCCCAGCACTGATCCCTGCGGAACACCACTAGTCGCAGCTCTCCATTCAGAAAAGCACCCTTCCACTGCTACCCTCTGTCTTCTATGACCAAGCCAATTCTGTATCCATCTTGCCAGCTCACCTCTGATCCCCTGCAACTTTACCTTCTGTACCAGTCTGCCATGAGGGACCTTGTCAAAGGCCTTACTGAGATCCATGTATATAACATCCACTGCCCTTCCATCGTCGATCATCTTTGTCACTTCCTCGAAAAACTCGATCAAGTTAGTGAGACACGACCTCCCCTTCACAAAACCATGCTGCCTCTCACTAATACGCCCATTTGCTTCCAAATGGTAGTAAATCCTGTCACGAAGAATCTTCTCCAATAATTAATTTCCCTACTACTGACGTAAGGCTCACCGGCCTGTAATTTCCTGGATTATCCCTGCTACCCTTCTTAAACAATGGAACAACATTGGCCATTCTCCAGTCCTCTGGGACCTCAGTGAGGATACAAATATTTCTGTCAAGGCCCCAGAAATCTCCTCCCTTGCCTCCCTCAGTACTCTGGGGTAGATCCCATCTGGCCCTGGGGACTTATCAAGAAACGACACCTGGGTGTCCTCAGGCTGGCATGGACAAGATGGGCCGAATGGCCTCCTTCTGTGCTGTAACTTTTCTATGGTTCTATGGCTGTTTCCTGGGATGAAGGGGTTGACTTATCAAGAACAGCTAAACAGGTTAGGACTTTATTCATTGGAGTTTAGAAGAATGAGGGGTGATCTTATTGAAACGTACAAGATTCTGAGTGGGCTTGACAGGGTAGATGTTGAGAAGGTGTTTCCACAAGTGGGGGAATCTTGAAATAGGGATAGTTTCAGAATAAGGGGACACTCATTTAAAACTGAGATGCGAAGGAATTTCTTCCCTGAGGGTAGTGAATGCCTGGAATTCTCTACCCCAGAGAGTTTTGGAGCCCAAATCGCTGAAAGTATTTAAAGAGGAGGTAGATATAGATTTTTGAAATATTGGGGAGCTGAGGGCATGAGGAGCTGGCATGAAAGATGAGTTGAGGCCAGGGGCAGATCAGCCATGATCTTATTGAATGGCGGGGCAGGCTTGAGGGGCAGAATGGCCTACTCCTGCTCCTATTTCTTATGTTCTTATGAGCGTTCCAGAATTGCTAGCGATATACCTCCGAGCCTAACATATAGGCGCTTAGGATGGCAGCCTTGGTCTGCTCATAATTCATGGACACAAATGGGGTCAGCATGGAGTAGACCTCTTGGGCTTTCCCTGACAGCTGCCCTTGAATTAAAAATGTCCAGATCTGAATTGGCCATTTTAGCTGTCCCGCTACTTTCTCAAAATGACTCCACATCACTCCCTTCGAATTTGGGAATGAATCTAGTGTACTTGAGGGCCTCAGAGAGTGGCTTGGGGATAGAAAGATAGGGGGTGCTATCTGATAGAGAGAGATTTTCCCTCGCAGCTTCCAGCTGTCTGGTCTCTATATCCCTTTGAACTGCAAGCTCCATTTCCAATTTTTGGAGCTGAAATTCTTCGTTCCCTTTCTCTCTCTCTCTCTCTCTCTCTTTCCCTCTCCTGTTCCCTTGCTCTCTCTCTTTTCCTTTCTCTTTTCTTTCCCTTTCCTGCACCTCTCTTTCTGTCTCCTGAAATTCTAGCTGCAATCAGACCTTTTCCAGCTTGATTTTGGCTAGGGACGGGGATTTGGAGTCATGATTGAGCTCTATATCTAACTGATCTGCCAGTATCCAAATGTTCTACCAACAACTGGATCAGTTAATTTTGTTTCATTTTACTGGGCAATTTTAACTGTACCTCCCTAGCTATAGCTTTCAGTTGTTCTGTGCTAAGGGCCGCCAAAGTTTCACTGTTCAAATTTCCTTGCTTGATCTGCATCTAGGCATCAAAAGTTGCCAATTTCTTAATGTTAGGAAAAAGAAATTTGCTGTGGTATGTTACCTGAGTTTTAAAATTTGTTGCAGCCACTGAGTTTTCCCTTTTGGTTTCCAATTGACACTTTTAGTTTCCAATTGACACTTTTATAGCAGATTTGGCTCATCACTTAACTTGGACTTTGGTCAAATGCAAATGGGTTATCTTGGACTTGAGCCCCCAATTTCCGTTACGGACAGGAGGAGGATTAATTTAAACAGCCCTGATTTTCTCCTCTCACCACCCATCCATGAACAGAAAGGTGTTTTGATATTGATTTCCCCCTTTATAAGCGGTGGTGTATTTCCCAATCCCTCAGTTTTGGTGTGTGTGTCTCGAGTCCAGAATCAAAATCCAATGGCGTATCCTTCATCGAGGTCAGCAGGCTGAACTGATGTTGGATAATTCACTTATCGTGGAAGTCAACTCTACTGGATGAGATAGGCATATGGAGATTTAATCAGTCTTGTAGGCGATTGTACAGAAGTTCCAGCAGAAACAGTATAGATGGGGCCAGGCATTCAAGCCTGGACAAAGCCTCTTTTCTGTGCTGCTGCTAGGTAGATGCAAAGATGGCAGACTGAATTTTGCAGCTCCACAAGGGAACATTACTGGTTCCACCAGCTTGGGGGTTGGGGTGGGGGGAGCTCCACAAAGCAACATTACTGGTTCCACCAGTTTGGGTGGGGTGGGGGGGAGGTGGTAGCGGGGGTCATGACATATGATTCCCACCACTCCACTTTGGCTTTGATAGGAAGGGGTGTATCCATTTGTTTGGGTCCCTGAGATTGTTAGTGTTCCAACCATTAAGTCATAAAGGAAGGTTGCAGGTTCCTTTGTCTTAACAGATGAATCAGCCAGGTCTGGCTTATGAAATGTAGATGGCCTTTGTATAGTTCCCTTTGAAATTAGTCTTTGGAGCCCAGAGGGGGCTGTTAGGGTCTCTTCCGAGATAATAAGGTGCAGATTTCTTCAATACTGCCAGTTAGCCCTGATTGTTCGAGGCCCACAGACAGACATAGCTTCTGCCATTTTAAAAGTCTTTGTCCAGTTTTTTAAAATTTAAAAAATTAGCCATTTTTGTATACATAAGTGAGTTCTTAGCCCCCTGACAATGACATGGTGTCCTGTACAAATGTGACTCCTTTTTTTAATTGTTTCACGGGATGTGGGCATCGCTGGTTAGGCCAAGCTCACGATCACTACCATCTAGATGGAAAAGGGCAGCAGACACATGGGAAGACCGCCATGTGGAAGTTCCCCTCCAAATCACTCACCATCCTGACTTGGTACTAAAGCGCCGTTCACTGTCGCTATAGTATCCTGGAACTCCCTCCTGCACAGCACCGTGGGTGTATCTACACCACATGGACTGCAACGATTCAAAAAGGCAGCTCACCACCACCAATTTCTCAAGGGCAATTAGGGATGGGCAATAAATGCTGACCTAGCCAGCGACGCCCACATCCCATGAAGGAATGATTTAAGAAAAATAAATTATGGGTGACTAAACTTTATAAAGTGCTTGATTGGCTATAAAATGTTTTGGAACATCCTGAAGTTTTTTATTTTCTTTATTCTTTCATGGGAAGTGAGAATCGCCAGCATTTATTGCCCATCCCTAATGAACTTTGAGAAGGTGCCGGTGAGCCACTACCTTGAACCACTGCAGTCCATGTGGTGGAGGGACAGGGAGTTCTAGGATTTTGACTGGACAAATTGTGTTTGTAGTGGGAGAGCTGGCCAAAATCCTCGAAGGGATGGAAAATGATGGTGACTGGGTGTCACACAATTATATTTATTGCTTGTTGCAAACTTTTGTGTTTTCCCCATGTCTTCTCCCTCCCCCATCCCCAGGCTTGCCTGACATTCATACATAAATGTAGATGAGTTCCGCCTGTTTCACTGTTGACCATTGCTGTGTGATCAGGGCAATGATGTGACGAGGGAGCATTTAGGAGTTGTGGTGCAGAACAAGCATTGAATATTGGATGTGAGAATTGGTACAGCTCCTTAAATTCGTGTTCAGAGACTAATCTCGAACACAGGGAATAGGATGTCTCAATCCGCCCAATTGAATGCCTTGCTTGCATGACTAATAAGGTGGTGTTTCAGTGTCCCAGCAGTGCTGGACTGTGAACAATAGCTGTGTGGTGTTGTCTGCTGAATGGTCGTTTTTCCCCCTTGTATGAACCTCATTTATACATTCACAGCCACCTGAAATATCTGTTACACTTTGTTTGACGCACCATACACAGAATGCTGGGTGGTAAGTACTAATCTTTGTAACGTTGAACAGATTTGTTTGTGTGCTTTAGAGTTGGACTCTTGGACGGCTGTAAAGCTGTAGACTGATGAACTAGGCAATGCCGGGGTAGAGAATTGCCGCGTGCACCAAAGATATACTGATGCTAATATTTTATTTCGCAATCAGTGTTCCTGAGAATTCGCGTGATTTTGGGCCACCTGGCTTCAAACCCAGTGCTTTAGTGTCTGCATTTAATATGTGTTTTAGAAGAATACTTAGGATCCTTTGACGGAGACATGGATCATTTCTGAAATTCTTCTAATGAACTGTATAACATCAAACCAGGAAATGTTTGTTTAGCATGCATCACAGAACACTGAATAGATTGCCTTTTGAATGGCTTTGGTTTTGTTTGGGCCCATGTTGCAGCTGTCGCTGTTCCCAATGAGCCTCTGCAAGAAGATTCCTTTGTGCCTCATCCCAGTTTTCCAGGTTAGTGAAAGGAGCTTCCAAATAAAGCTGTACTCTCGCCAGTGCCTGGCAGCACCCCCCCCATACCCCTCTTAGTTCCCTTCAGCCCTTAGGCACATCCCTCGATGACCCCTCAATACCCCTCAGGCCCCTGTGCCCCTGGGTGCCCCCCAGCTCCTGGGCACCCCCCCTCAGTCCCCCTCACAAGCCCCGTTGCTTTCCCCCAACCTCCACAAATCCCAGCTACAGTGCGTCTCCCTATGTCCCACGCGCCCCCAGCCCATGCAGGTCTTTCCCCCTCCCCACCCTATCTGAAAACACCTAGTTTGTGCAGAAGCCCGAAGTGAGCAAAAGGTCCTTTAGCATCTGCCACACCAGTCACTGTAAACTTCTGAAGCTTGAAATAACTATAGACAACACCAAAAATGAGTAGGATCATAACAGCCAGAAGAAATCAACCAGCAAGCAACCTTGTAAAGTACTTGATGATCCCCTTAAATAGTACTGGTAGGGGTTCCCCGCTTCGGTTCCCTTCCCCTCTCCCAGTGTCCTTTTCCTCCCATCCATCTGAATTTGGCACTTGAACTGGTGTCTGTCTCCTTGGTTGACTGCACTTTTTGGTTTTGTTTTTTGTCAAGGCGGTCAGTGAATGCCAGGCACGGGTAGTCGAGCAGTTCTATTTATCTTGGCAACAGGATATTCCTCAGGACTCATCAAAAATTCATCTCTTAAGCGGTTGCAGAATTCTGCCTAAAGCAGGAGTTCATTATTTTTCATTTTACCCTCCCTAATGTAAGCCTGAATGAGCTTTACCCTTTTACATTGTTGGCCCTTTTATGTTGTCAAGATATCCCCTATGCACTGTTCCTCCTGTCTCCAGTCTTAATCAAGAGCCATTTGTACTTAATGTCCACTGGAAGTATGCAGAACTGATAGATTATAATTTCAGTCAGCATACAATATTGACACTTGCATCAAAATGCTGCCATTTTGGAGCTTCATGCTCCAGCTGAGCCCCTTTTAACCTCACACAGCTGATCATGCGTTAGGCAGCATGAAGGACCACCCCCCTCCCAAAAACCCCTACCAGTACTATTTAAGGGGATCATCAAGTACTTTACAAGGTTGCTTGCTGGTTGATTTCTTCTGGCTGTTATGATCCTACTCATTTTTGGTGTTGTCTATAGTTATTTCAAGCTTCAGAAGTTTACAGTGACTGGTGTGGCAGATGCCGAAGGACCTTTTGCTCACTTCAGGGCTTCTGCACAAACTAGGTGTTTTCAGATATGGGTGCTCTAGTAGACATTCCTCTTTTTGGATCATGACTGGGCGAATAAGCAGAGGTCACACAGAGCAGGACCAGCTACTGGAAGAGGAAGGAGGAGATAGAGAAGGGTTTTCAGCATGAAGCATATCCATCTAGGGTGTTTAGGGAACAAGTTTCTTATCTGAATTTCAGCAACAACCAATTTTTTAAAGAATTCGGCACTTAATTAAGGAGGTCGTCACTAAAATCTGCTAACCGTTGCAGCCACACCTCCAACCTCAGAGCCGGTCAAGGACTGCATTGCCATTGGCTGCAAATGAGATTGTGGTCATGAGCTTTTGTGCATATTGCCCCTTTCAGACTGGTGCTTGGAGATATTAGTAATTTCTCAAAATTTGCAGTTGCAAATGGGAAGATCTGTATTTAAAGAGAGAGAACTTCATTTCATTCCATTCCACCTTGCAAGAAAGAAGCAAGTGGAGCAATACGAGGGTTTGCAAGGTTTGCACGTTTCCCCGTGGTGTAGTGTACCATTGATGTGCCAACAATGCTTTGCGACACGTCACCTCTGCAATGTAGTAGGACCAAAAGGATTTCCACTCTGTGTGTGTGTGTAGCTGTATTGTGACCATACGCAGGCCAACATTTGGACATGCAGGCCAACATTTGGCACCCTGGCAGTCATTATGCCCTCATTCTGCGGCAGTCCGCTGTGCCTTCTGTATTTCAGTTGCCATAACAAACCAAAAGGTGCTACTAGACAAAGAGGGCTTTCTGTTGATTACATGGCTCGTGACTCGGATTTGCAAACCATGCACATGTGAATCATGCATATGATGCTGCCACAAGAAATGTGATAGAACAGACCATTGGCGCACTGCGACCATGGTTCCCCTGCCTGGACCACTCTAGAGAAGCCCTGCAATACTCGGCTGAGTGGGTCTTAAGATTTGTGGCTGTACGCAGTACAAATTTGCAATCATGAGGGGACAGTCCTTGCCAACAGCCTTCAGGACTCAAGCTGAGGAGCAAAACATGAGGAGGAGGGAAAGGAAGGGAGACGGCAACCTCGACACCAGTTTTTGCTTGGATTGTAAATTAAGAACTCGTTTGAATATGACACCAGTAAGCACAATTCCTCTTTCTCATTTACCAACTGTCCCACACTCCTTTCTCACTGCCACAGAACATCACACTGTCCTCTTGGTCACAATGCAATAATAAAAGCCAACACAAAATTTAAATTTTATAATAAAATCATGTCACATTGCCAACAAAAGTCAACTAATCACCCTTGTGCATTCCCTTAATGCCTTCTTGTGCCTTTGCCTGTCCTTTGCTCCACTGCAGTGCTACACCAGTGGCTGCAGCTTGACTGGTTGAAGGTTATTGACCTCCAGTCGAGTAGACTGCAGATGGCCTTAAAGGATGGTCTTAGGCAGCTCTGGGTCTGGAAAGCCCATCCTTGGATTGCACCATCTAAGTATAGGTAGCAGCAGTCTGGGCTGATGGGTAACAGCAAGGGTACATGGTCGTCCTAAGAGATGACAGCAGGTTTGTGCTCAATGGAATAACTGCTACTCCCACCGGGCGATGCCTCAACAAACCATGATGGCTGCAGTATGAATGTGCATGGCTGCAAGCTGACAGTTCATGATTTCAATCTGAGCTTCCAGTGCAGCTCTCAGATTTTTGGTGGAAGCTGCAACACGGCCGTCTGAAGTTGCAACATAGTTAGGTTCACAAGCTTGTTGGTGGAGTTGACCAATACTTCAATGTTGGAAGGAATGATCTCCGAGCTCTGCACAAATCCCTCTGCCAAGCTGGTGCCTGATGCCCCCAAACTCCTTAACATTGAGCATGAACTTTATAGCAGGCATCTCAATGCATCAAGCATTTCCGTGTGTACACCCGACAACCTATTCATGTCGCTTGGTCCATTGAGTTCCTCTTCAGGGTCCTCTGCAGTGGAACTTGGGTGTGACTTTGCCCTGTGTCGAGTTGCTACCTGTGTTATTCTACCCCTGCCCTGGCTACAGTGCATTTGTGCCCTGTGTCTCACCACATGCAGAACCCATCTTGATCCTATCTTCTAAGATATGTGTGGTGTCAGTATCTGAGCTGGTGGCTGAGTGTGTGAAATCAAATGACAGTGTGTCTCCATCATTGTCATCTTGGTCTTCCTCCACTGGCCACGTCACACCTCTTGAAGATCTGAAAGGAAAAAGGGACATGTGTAAAGTTGTGTAGTGGGGAAAGTAGGAAGTACATCCTTACACCATTTGCAGCTTGTAAGCCAGAAGAGATTGTGGGATGAGGAGGAAGTGGGATGTGAGCAAGAGCATTAGACATGAGGATTCTGTCACCCTCAGTGGATTAAACCCTGCCACTGGCCACGGTCTCAGCAATGGCCCTTCCCTTCTGATAATGGCCAGCACTGTCGTCTCCAAGGAGCTTAGAACATGCAGATGTGCCTCTCTCCCTCCAGTAAGTTTCTGCTGCCTCCGGTTAAGCACCATCTTATCCTACAAGAGAGATAGAAATGTGTCAGTGAGTGTCATGCAATACATTTGGGCGTTGTGGCTGTCATAATTGAATAGGTGGCAGTGTGTGCAACCTATGACATTGAATATGAGGCTTGCAGTAGTGCTAAGTGTGCAAGGGTGAGATGAAGCAAATGAATGTTAGAGAGGAGTCCTGATTGACGGGTTGTTGGTAAGTAGGGCTGGGTGAACTGAGCAATGGTTGAGACTAGTGAGGCAGTTGCTGGGATATGGCATTTGAAGATGCATTTACTGACCTTAATCACTCCTGTCAGGTTGTTAAACATCTAGTGACACTACATTCAGGTCCTTGGGGCTGTGCTACTGCCTCTGTGGCTGTCTGCTCCCATGATGCCTCCTTGGTGTGTGTCTGGTGCGCCTCCTGCACCCATAAAGATACAACACATCTCCTCCTTTCCACCACCTCCACCAAGACTCCAGTGCAGTGTTGGAAAACCTTGGTGTGTGCTTTCTCTGATGATCAATCATTGTTCTTTGTTGCATAGCTCTATTCCAAATATCAGTAACCACAATGCACCTCTTTAAGAGGTGCAGACTAGCTTTAAGGAGTGTGAACAAGTAATATTAAGCTCCCCGTTGATGTATGTGGCCAATCAACAGCACTGTTTGCGCTGGCTGCACCCAACAATCAAGATAATGAGCGGGCAACATGAAGATGACGTGTCACCAGCATTACATTGAATGGTTGTGGGGCAGTCGCTATGCAATTTAGCCCCCATGGAGTCTACTCTGCACTCTTAACAGGTGACTTGATGGCAGTTTGCAAGTTCTGCAAAAATGTAGGTATCTATGCTAAATGTAGGTCCTTTATTTTACAAATTCCCAATGAATACATATGAATACACCATGATTGACATCAATAGCATTCCTTGAGTTTGTAAAGGCCACCAGTTGCTTGTGCTCTATGGATCTTTTGTATCCACACAATTTGGAAGCTGGCAGGTGTCCCAAGTTCTGCTAAGGGATCTTCTATTAAGCCTTCATTAGCCTTGTTAATCCTATGAACAAATGCAAAAAAAATCAATTGAGTGTTTAATTGCATTCAAGTGGTTAATTGGGGATTCACCTGTGCTCCTAAATATCTGAGCAACAACTGACTTGAGTTGGTCAAAGTCGAGTGGAATGCCTGAGGTGGTGGCTGCAGCAAAGGGAGGTGCGTCGAAACAGTCACTGACTAAAGTCACCAAGAAGCTGCCTAAGAAGCAGAGAAAACCTCGCAAGCAGAGCTATTCCATTTATGTGTACAGCGTGCTGACCCAAGTCCACCCTTCCACCAGGATCTCATCCAAAGCCATGAGTGTTATGAATTCCTTCGTTGTTGACCTTTTCGAGCGCATCGCCTCCGAGGCTTCGCACCTCATTCACTACAACAAGCGCCGCACCATCTCGGCCCGGGAGATACAGAGCGCCATCCGCCTCATGCTGCCAAGGGAACAGGACAAACACACCATCTCCAAAGGCACCAAAGCGGTTGCCAAATACACCAACTCCGTTTAGGTAGATCATTCTAAAGACTATAAGTCTTTATACGATATGTTCCCACTTGGTATCTTGTCCAAGCCAAGATGGCTACTGTAGGATGTGGAGGCTATTGAGTGACCCAGTCCCTCTACGCACCAAGTTCCCAGTTAGCACCACTATCAGTCTTTGGGGGATACTTGAGTTTTTTTTATTAAACCTGGTAGAGCAGCGCAGGAGATGTTTCAATATAAACTTCCTAATTTGACAGCATCTCACTAAATCTACTGATGGGGCATTGTCCCTGTTAAACTGATACAGTTGTCACCTTGACTCAGTGGTAGTCTGAATACAAAAGCAAAATAATGTGGATGCTGGAAATTTGGAACAAAAACAGAAAATGCTAGAAATACTCAGCAGGTTTGGCAGCATCTGTGGGGAGAGAACCCGAGTTAACATTTCAGGTCGATGACCTTTCATCAGAACTCAGAATCACAGAATTGTTACAGCACAGAAAAAGGCATTGTGTGTGCACTGGCTCTCCAAATAAGCATTTCACCTAGTGCCATTCACCTGCCAGTGGTAGCCTATTTGCTTGTGAATCAAGATAATAAATTCAAGCCCCACTCCAGCAATGGGATAGATAATCTAGTCTGATACTGCAGTTCAGGACATACTGGGCCGTAACTTTCGACCTCCAGGGCAATGTATCTGTGGGTACCCCAAAGTTGCATTGGGGAACGCCCCCCTCCTCCCGGAAGATCCCAGGTAAGGATTGCACGGCAATTGCCCGGGAAGTTCAAACTTCCTTTGGGCAATTGCCCTGCACTGGGAACCACCCAAAAATGCAATTTAAATCATAAACTTCAGATGGTTCCAACTATCATGCAGCAATAGTTACCCAGAAAACGTTAGAAGAATTAAAACCACTTTTAGCTTCTGGGTAACTATTGTACTGACCTCCCCCGACTCCTCCATGGGACTTCCGCTAACGCCCCCCCCCCGACCCCATGCAACTCCCCCACCCCACTAGGGGACTCCCTTTCCCTCACTGCCCCCCCCCCCGCCCCCACCAACCGCGGGACCACCCCTCCTGACTACCCTCCTTTCCCCACCAAATCATACCCACTTACCTTCTCCCTGGCTTGTCAAAATGACTGGACCTCTAAACTTATCTGCTTTACGTCAGCTAGTGCCGTAAAAATGGGGGCATGGCTTACTTACCTTCGACTGAGCTGTCCCCAACTGTAGCCTTCAGGAACCTGCTGCACTACACAGATCTCGCCTGGCCTGGAGCAGAAGGCCGAACAGGATAGGAGCTGTTGGATTTCAAGGTAAGTAATTATGAGCAGAATGGCAATCCGACTCAATTGTTACTCGACTGGAAATTAATTAAATTGGCTGCACTCTTGCCTCTCAATCACAAGGTTCCAGATTCAAGTTACACTCCAAGGGTTTAGTACAAAAATCAAGGCAGACATGCCAGACTGGTAATGAGGGAATACTGCACTGTTGGAACGGCTATCTTTCAAATGATACTTTAAACCGAGGCACCTCCTGCCTGCTCGCGTAGATGTAAAAGATCCATTACACTTTCAGAGAGGAGCAGGAGAGTTCTCCCCAGTGTCCAAGCCTATATTTATCCCTCAATCAACATCACAAAATAAAACACATCATTATCACATTGTTGGTTGTGAGAGCTTGCTGTGTGGACATTGGCCGCTGTGTTTTCTACATTACAACAGTGACTGTGCTTCAAAAGGATTTTATTGGCTGTAAAGCACTTTGAGACATCCAGTGGTGGTGAGGTGAAAAGCACAACATAAGTGCAAGTCTTTCTTTATTGAGGGCCCTGCATGTTTGTGGGACCTTGCTGTGTGCAGATTGACAGCAATGTTTGCCTACACAATAACTCTGTAGCCTCTGCTAATGTTCAGCAGAAGTAAGGAGACAGAGGAACGGCCGTAGTGCTACTTTGTAACAGCATTGCACTTGCCCTTCAAGCATTAGGTAGTATGTTTGAGTGTATGGCTTCCTGTTACTTGGATCATGGTTTCCTTATTTGGAGGAATATGGTCTGTTCCTAGTTGGGATGATTGGATGAAGTGAGGTGTTCTGCATTGTTATTGGCCACTTCAAGTTGTTTGAGTCATACTTCCTGCTGGTGATCATGAAATGCATTGACAGCTGTTGTCAAAGACTCAGCTTGTACCTCAGCTCCTCGGCCAAAGCATGAAGCACGGTGGTGAGTGGCTTGTAATGGGAAGGAAAAAGGAAAATCGTTCTAAGTAAAAGTTCCTTAAAATGTATTTAAAATATTTAAGCAAACTGCAGGGTAGAACTGATCAGTGAGACACAGCCAGAATGAGTGTGGATATTGGCAATTTGGTGCACAGTGGGAACCCGGTGCAGAGGGGAAGAGGTGCTCTTTGGATTTTTTCTTTGCGATCCAACTTCTTAAATCTTCAGAGAGTGGTCTTGCCCTGCTGCAGCAGTAGAGGCTACAAGGGAGAGAAATGACTGGTAAGTAGTGGGTAAGGTTGGGTAAGTATTTACTACTCTTATCGCTTATAGTTTAAGATCTTTTTTGTGGTTTATAGTTTGTATATTATGTAGTAACGAGGATCAGGAAAGAAGGGCCCTAGAGTAATTGATTTAAAAGGTTTAATTTAAAGGGATAAGTCATGGCAGGAGAGCTCAAAGCCATGGTGTGCTCCTTGTACTCCATGTGGGAAGCCGGGAACATTTCCAGTGCCCGGGACCAGCATGTGTGCAGGAAGTGTATCCAGCTGCAGCTCCTGGAAGCTCGGGCTTCAGAGCTGGAACGGCGGCTGGGGACACTGTGGAGCATCCGCAAGTCTGAGAGCATCGTGGATAGCACGTTTAGAGAGGTGGTCACACTGCAGCTGAAGGGACTTGAGGAAGGAAGGGAATGAGTGACCACCAGGCATCCAAGAGAAACAGACAGGTAGTTCAGGAGTCCCCTGGGGTCCCGCTCACAAATCGGTATTCCATTTTGGAGGCTGGTTCCTCCAGGGAGTGCAGACAGAGCTAAGCTTCTGGCACCACAAGCAGCCTGTCTGTACAGGAGGGGAGGAAGAGAGGAAGAGCAATAGTATAAAAGCAAAAAACTGCGGTTGCTGGAAATCCAAAACAAAAATAAAAATACCTGGAAAAACTCAGCAGGTCTGACAGCATCTGCGGAGAGGAACACAGTTAACGTTTGGAGTCTGTATGACTCTGCAACAGAACTAAGGAAAAATAGAAGAGAGGTGAAATATAAGCTGGTTTAAGGGGACAAGTAGAGCTGGATAGAGGGCCAGTGATAGGTGGAGATAACCAAAAGATGTCATAGACAAAAGCACAAAGAGGTGTTGAAGGTGGTGATATTATCTAAGGAATGTGCTAATTAAGGGTAGAAAGCAGGACAAGCAAGGTACAGATAGCCCTAGTGGGGGTGGGATGGGGGGAAGGGATCGAAATAGGCTAAAAGGTAGAGGTGAAACAATGCATGGAAATACATTTAAAAATTATGGAAATAGGTGGGAAAAGAAAAATCTATAAATTATTGGAAAAAAAGGGGGATCGGAAAGGGGGTGGGGATGGAGGAGAGAGTTCATGATCTAAAATTGTTGAACTCAATATTCAGTCAGGAAGGCTGTAAAGTGCCTATTCGGAAAATGAGGCGCTGTTCACCCAGTTTGCGTTGAGCTTCACTGGAACATTGCAGCACGCCAAGGATGGACATGTGGGCATGAGAGCAGGGTGGTGTGTTGAAATGGCAAGCGACAGGGAGGTCTGGGTCATGCTTGCAGACAGACCGAAGGTGTTCTGCAAAGCGATCACCCAGTCTGCGTTTGGTCTCTCCAATGTAGAGGAAACCGCATTGGGAGTAGCGAATGCAGTAGACTAAATTGAGGGAAGTGCAAGTGAAATGCTGCCCTTGGACGGTGAGGAGAGGGGAAGTAAAGAGGCAGGTGTTGCACCTTCTGCGGTTGCATGGGAAGGTGCCGTGGGAGGGGGTTGAGGTGTAGGGGGTGATGGAGGAGTGGACCAGGGTGACCCGGAGGGAACGATCCCTGCGGAATGCTGCCGGGGGGGCGAAGGGAAGATGTGTTTGGTGGTGGCATCATGCTGGAGTTGGCGGAAATGGCGGAGGATGAACCTTTGAATGCGGAGGCTGGTGGGGTGATAAATGAGGACAAGGGGGACCCTATCATGTTTCTGGGAGGGAGAGGAAGGTGTGAGGGCGGATGCGCGGGAGATGGGCCGGACACGGTTGAGGGCCCTGTCAACCACTGTGGGTGGAAAACCTCTGTTAAGGAAGAAGGAAGACATGTCAGAGGAACTGTTTTTGAAAGTGGCATCATCAGAACAGATGCGACGGAGGCAAAGGAACTGAGAGAATGGGATGAAGTCCTTACAGGTAGTGGGGTGTGAGGAGCTGTAATCGAGGTAGCTGTGGGAGTCTGTAGGCTTGTAATGAATATTGGTGGACAGTCTATCACCAGAAATTGAGACAGAGAGGTCAAGGAAGGGAAGGGAAGTGTCAGAGATGGACCATGTGAAAATGATGGAGGAGTGGAAATTGGAAGCAAAATTAATAAATTTTTCCAGGTCCAGACAAGAGCATGAAGCAGCACCGAAGCAATCATTGATATACCGGAGAAAGAGTTGTGGGAGGGGGCCGGAGTAGGACTGGAACAAGGAATGTTCCACATACCCCATAAAGAGACAGGCATAACTGGGGCCCATGTGGGTACCCATAGCCACACCTTTTATTTGAAGGAAATGAGAGGAGTTTAAGGAGAAATTGTTCAGTGAGAGAACAAGTTCAGCCAGACGGAGGAGAGTAGTGGTGGATGGGGATTGTTCGGGCCTCTGTTCGAGGAAGGAGCGGAGAGCCCTCAGACCATCCTGGTGGGGGATGGAGGTGTAGAGGGATTGGACGTCCATTGTGAAGAGGAGGCGGTTGGGGCCAGGGAACTGGAAATTGTTGATATGATGTAGGGTGTCAGAGGAATCATGGATGTAGATGGGAAGGGACTAGACAAGGGGAGAGAGAATGGAGTCAAGATAGCAAGAAATGAGTTCCGTGGCGCAGGAACAGGCTGACACGATCAATCTGCCGGGACAGTCCTGCTTGTGGATTTTGGGTAGGAGGTAGAAGCGGGCCGTCCGAGGTTGGGAGTCTATGAGGTTGGAAGCTGTGGAAGGAAGATCTCCAGAGGAGATGAGGTCTTTAACAGTCCTGGAAACAATGGCTTGATGTTCAGTGGTGGGGTCATGGTCCAGGGGGAGGTAGGAGGAAGTATCTGCGAGTTGACGCTCAGCCTCTGCGACGTAGAGGTCAGTGCGCCAGACAACAATGGCACCATCCTTGTCAGCAGGTTTGATGACAATGTCAGGGTTGGACCTGAGAGAACGGAGTGCAGCAAGTTCAGAGAGAGACAGGTTGGAGTGGGTGAGAGGAGCAGAGAAATTGAGATGACTGATGTCACGCCGACAGTTCTCAATGAAAAGATCAAGAGAAGGTAAGAATCCAGAGGGAGGGGTCCAGGTGGAGGGAGAATATCGGAGGCGGGTAAAAGGATCCATTGAGTGGGGAGAGGACTCCTACCCAAAGAAGTGAGCACGGAGACGAAGGCGGCGGAAGAAGAGTTCAGCATCATGCCGAGCCCGGAATTCATTGAGCTGAGGGCGTAAGGGTATGAAACGGAGTCCTTTGCTGAGCACTGAACGTTCAGAATCAGAGAGGGGAAGGTCAGGGGGTATGGTGAATACACAGCCGGGGCTGGGATTGGAAGACGGGATGGGGACAGAGGGACGGGCAGGGGCGGAGGGTCCTGGATGAGTGTTGGTGTCAATGAGAGCTTGGAGCTTGCGTTCCTTTGCACCTGAAAGAAAGAGACAAAGTTTCTTGTTGAGGCGTCGGATGAGACGAAGAATAAAATGAAACTGGGGGCACGGGCAGCTTAGAAATAGGGTGCGTCGGTGCTGCTGCAGGGAGAGGTCGAGTGTGTTCATATGACGGCGCATGGCACTGAGTGTGGATCTCAGGATGCGACAAGAATAGCAGTCTGAGGAACATTGTATGTCCCGGAGATACCTGTAATCCTGGGTGGGTTCGAAACATGAGGGATGGAACTTCAGTTGAAATCCACGTGGGGTAAGTCGGAGACGGAGACAGTCATTGAGAAAGGAAATATGGCTGTGAAAGCGAGTTTTAGTAAACACCTTGTCAAACACCAGGAGAGAAATGGAAAGCAATGAAGGTGAACAAGGCAAAAGAGAGAGATGGAAATCCTGTCGGAGAGAAGAGCAATACTTCTTCAAGGTAGGCATTCCTTGAAGAGAAGTGGCAGTCAATTAAACACTAAGATAAAAGCAAAATACTGCGGATGCTGGAAATCCAAAACAAAAATAAAAATACCTGGAAAAACTCAGCAGGTCTGACAGCATCTGCGGAGAGGAATACAGTTACCGTTTTGAGGCCGTATGACTCTTCAACAGAACTAAGGAAAAATAGAAGAGAGGTGAAATATAAGCTGGTTTAAGGGGACAAGTAGAGCTGGATAGAGGGCCAGTGATAGGTGGAGATAACCAAAAGATGTCATAGACAAAAGCACAAAGAGGTGTTGAAGGTGGTGATATTATCTAAGGAATGTGCTAATAGGTAACATTAAGGGTAGAAAGCAGGACGAGCAAGGTACAGATAGCCCTAGTGGGGGTGGGGTGGGGGGAAGGGATCGAAATAGGCTAAAAGGTAAAAGATAAAACAATGCATGGAAATACATTTAAAAATAATGGAAATAGGTGGGAAAAGAAAAATCTATATAAATTATTGGAAAAAAGGGGGATCGGAAAGGGGGTGGAGATGGAGGAGAGAGTTCATGATCTAAAATTGTTGAACTCAATATTCAGTCCGGAAGGCTGTCAAGTGCTTAGTCGGAAGATGAGGTGCTGTTCCTCCAGTTTGCGTTGAGCTTCACTGGAACATTGCAGCAGGCCAAGGATGGATATGTGGGCATGAGAGCAGGGTGGTGTGTTGAAATGGCAAGCGACAGGGAGGTCTGGGTCATGCTTGCCGACAGACCAAAGGTGTTCCGCAAAGCGGTCACCCAGTCTGCGTTTGGTCTCTCCAATGTAGAGGAAACCGCATTGGGAGCAGCGAATGGAGTAGACTAAATTGAGGGAAGTGCAAGTGAAATGCTGCTTCACTTGAAAGTGGATGGTGAGGAGAGGGGAAGTAAAGGGGCAGGTGTTGCACCTTCTGCGGTTGCATGATAAGGTGCCGTGGGAGTGGCAAAAGTAATAGGGGATTCTATAGTCAGGGGAACAGATAGGAGCTACTGTGGCCGTCAACATGCCTCCAGGATGGTGTGTTGCCTCCCTGGTGCCAAGGTCTGGGATGTCACTAAATGGCTGCAGGGCATCCTGAAGGGGGAGGGTGATAAGGCAGAGGTCATAGTACATGTTGGTACCAATGACATAGGTAGGATGAGGTCTTGCATCAAGAATTCAGGGAGGTAAGCAGTAGACTGAAAAGCAGGACCTCTCGAGTTGTAACCTCTGGATTACTCCCAGTGTCACATGCTAGTGAGCACAGAAATAGGAGATTAGCGCAGATGAATATGTGGCTTAAGAATTGGTGCAGGAGGGAGGGTCTTAGATTGCACGATTACCGGGACCGTTTCTGGGGAAGATGGGACCTGTACAAGCGGGACAGTATACATCTGAACCAGAGCGGGACTAACATCCTTGCGGGCAGGTTTGCTAGTGCCGTTGGGAGAAGTTTAAACTAATTCAGCAGGGGGAGAGGACACAGAATGTTAATAGAATAGGGACACATCATAATACAGTAAAACAATTAAGTCAGAGAGAGTACAGCTGCATTAAGTTTCACGGGAGTAAGGCAAGGCTGGATGGCATCTACTTTAATGCCAGGAGTATTACAGATAAAACAGATGAGTTAAGGGTGAGGATTGACATGTGGAATTGTGATATAGTTGCCATCACAGAGACGTGGTTGAGGGAGGGGCAGGATTGGCAGCTCAACATTCTGGGACATAGAATCTTCAGACGAGACAGGGGAGGGAGTAAAAGAGGAGGAGGCATTGCATTCTTAGTTAAGGAGTCATTTACCGCAGTAAGGAGAGATGATATCTTGGAGGGGGCATCAAATGAAGCTTTGTGGGTAGAGTTTAGGAATAAAAAAGGGGCAGCCACATTGTTACGTGTTTATCATAGACTCCCAGATAGTCAACGGGAAATTCAGGAGCAAATATGTGCACAATTCATGGAGGTGTGTAAAAACAATAACAATAGGGTAATTATATTAGGTGATTTCAACTTTCCCAACATTAATTGGGGTAGACATAGTGTTGAGGGCTTGGATGGAGTGGATTTCTTGAAATGTGTACAGGAGAACTTTTTAGGTCAATATCTAGAGGGTCTAACAAGGGACGGCGCAGTGCTGGACCTAATTCTGGGGAATGAAACCGGACAGGCGGCTGAGGTGGTGGTAGGGGAGCATTTTAGTGATAGCGACCACAACATGGTACAATTTAAGCTTGTTATGGACAAAGAAATAGACAATTTGCAAAAAAATGTTTTGGATTGGGGGAGAGTGGATTTTAGTAAAATAAGGCAGAATCTGGCCAAGGTAGTAGCTACTTGTGGAGAAATCTACAGAAGAGCAGTGGTGGGGGGGGGGGGGGGGCGGGGGGTTCAAAAAGGAAATGGGGAGAGTTCAGGCTCAACATGTTCCCTCTAGGGTGATAGGAAGGAGTAACAAGCCCAGAGAACCATGGATGACCAGAGATATTCAGGATACGATGAGAAGGAAAAGAGAGGCTTTTAGCAGGTACAAGGAAAGCAGAGGCATTAGTGGAGTACAGACAGTGCAGGGTGGAGCTTAAGACAGCAATTCAGAGAGCAAAGAGGGGATATGAGAAAGCTCTGGCTGGTAAAAGTAGGGAAAATCCCAAAATATCTGTAAGTATAGCAATGGGAAGAGGATAACCAGGGAAAGAGTAGGGCCCATTAGGGACCAAGGGGGCAATCTATGGGTGGAGCCAGAGGACAGTGCTAGAGTGTTGAACGAATACTTCACATCCGTCTTCACCCAGGAGAAGAGGATGAAGGCATCGAACTCGGGGAGAGAGACTGCGAGGTTCTTAAGCAAATTGATATAGGGAGTGACAAGGTATTGGAGGTGTTGGCAGGCTTAAAAGTGGACAAATCTCCAGGTCCAGATGATTTGTGTCCCAGACTACTGAGGGAGGCAAGAGAGGCTATCGCAGGAGCTCTGACCCAAATTTTTAATTCCTCTCTAGCCATGGGGGAGGTGCCAGAGGACTGGAGAACAGCTAATGTGGTTCTGCTATTTAAGAAGGGTTGTAGAGATAAGCCATGGAACTACAGACTAGTGAGTCTCACGTTAGTGGTAGGGGAACTATTGGAGAAAATTCTGAAGGAGAGAATCTATCTCCACTTGGAGAGGCAAGGTTTGATCAGGGATAGTCAGCATGGCTTTGTCAGAGGGAGGTCATGCCTAACAAATTTGATTGAATTTTTTGAGGAGGTAACCAGATGTGTAGATGAGGGTAATGCAGTTGATGTAGTTTATATGGATTTCAGCAAAGCCTTTGACAAAGTCCCACATGGGAGACTTATGAAGAAAGCAAATGCACATGGGATAGAGGGTAATTTGATAAGGTGGATTCTAAATTGGCTTAATTGTAGGTGACAGAGGGTGATGACAGAAAGCTGCATTAGTGACTGGAAGTCAGAGTCCAGTGGCGTACCACAGGGATCTGTGCTGGGTCCCCTATTATTTGTCATTTATATAAACGACATAGACAACTATGTTGGGGGTAGGATTAGTAAGTTTGCGGACGACACAAAGATTGGCCGGGTGGTTAACAGTGAGGTTGTGTGTCTTGGGCTACAGGAAGATATAGACGGGATGGTCAAATGGGAAGATAAGTGGCAGATGGAATTTAACCCTGAAAAGTGTGAGGTGATAGACTTTGGAAGGAGTAATTTGACAAGGAAGTATTCAATGAATGGCATGACACTAGGAAGTTCTGAGGAACAAAGGGACCTTGGCATGTGTGTCCATAGGTCTCTGGAGGCGGAGGGGCACGTTAGTGGGGTAGTGAAAAAGGCACCTGGGACACTTGCCTTTATCAATCGAGGCATAGATTACAAAAGTAGGGAGGTCATGTTGGAATTGTATTGAAGCTTGGTGAGGCCACAGCTGGAGTACTGTGTGCAGTTCTGTTCGCCACATTATGGGAAGAATGTGATTGCACTGGAGGGGGTGAAGAGGAGATTCACCAGGATGTTGTCTGGGATGAAACATTTTAGTTATGAAGAGAGGTTGGATAGACTTGGGTTGTTTTCGTTGGAGCAGAGAACAAAGAACAAGAACAAAAAAAAGTACAGCACAGGAATAGGCCCTTCGGCCCTCCAAGCCTGCGCCGATCATATTGCCCGTCAACTAAAACACTTTGCACTTCCGGGGTGACTGAGGGGCGACCTGATTGGCGTGTACAAGATTATGTGGGTGGATAGGGAGCAGCTGTTCCCCTTAGTTGAATGATCAGTCACGAGGGAACATAAGTTCAAGGTGAGGAGCAGGAGGTTTAGCGGGGGTGTGAGGAAAAACTTTTTTACCCAGAGGGTGGTGACAGTCTGGAATGCGCTGCCTGGGAGGGTGGTGGAGGCGGGTTGCCTCACATCCTTTAAAAAGTACCTGGATAAGCACTTGGCACATCATAACATTGAAGATTTGGGCCAAATGTTGGTAAATGGGATTAGGTAGGTAGGTCAGCCTTTTCTCACGTGTCGGTGCAGACTCGATGGGCCGAAGGGCCTCTTCTGCACTGTGTGATTCTGTGACTCTGCCATATTATTGTACAAATGCCCTAAAACACTTGCACCAAATCCTTAAAAGAGATTTTGGGCCATTTTTTTCCAGTAAACCCTGCCATTAAACTAGTAGAGGAATGTGGTGCAACATGTTAAACATTTATTAACAGTAATTTATATTCAATAGGTTACAGTTCCACGACTAATCTCGAAACTTCAGTGACTGTCAAATCCCAAGAGGTATGAGGGATAATAATGTCCACAGACACATACATTACATTTAAGACAGCTGCCTTGATGGCCAAGTTTAATGATAGTCACTGACCCACACAGATCGATAATGTTTCTCGTTCAATTATCAGTCTCTTTCGAGTTAGTTAACCGTTAGCAGTGGTGGAAGGTAGTACAATGGCCCCAGGATTCATGGAAAGTGAGAAATCAGTTAGATCTTGATTGAAATCCGGTTACCTCTCCTGGAATGCATGGTGGGCTTTAGGTTAAGGCAAAATCAAGTTTGGTTATGATGCCATAAATGGTACAATGCCTAGAAACACAGGCATGAATCAGATAATGCACTGGAGAGCACTGTTGGCTGAAGACTTAAACACCATTAAGGAGTTTGTGTCTTCAGGAAAGTTTAGAATTAGTTAGGGAGCAGGAAGAGAATGTGGGCAGGAATAATCAAAAATGAATTATATGGGGGCTGAAATGCGCATCAGTAAACTGTTCAATTGTGGAAGCATCACAGCCGGCTGATCCTGTCTTATCCTTGCGTACACTTTCCAGCCAGAGTCACTGAACAGCAGTTGAAAACTCCCCACTCAAATCCAGACACACTAGTCAGCTGTAGCATCTCAGAGCTACATCAGTAAAGAGCAGATAACTCAAACAAGACCTATGATCGAACTAGGAGCTTCCTGCTCCTTAAGGCTCAGTGCAAGATGTCACTACACAAAATGTTGGGAGAAAAAGCTGCTTGGAATTTACTACTGTACACAATTGTACAGCTGTTGCAACTTGTTTTCAGTCTTTGTGTGGTTGGAGAAATTGCCCTGAAGGCTACAGGTAATTCAAAGTAATTTTTACACTAAAACATTGTGAATAATTTTAACTAAGCAGTGTAAATAACACAAACGAATAGGAATCTATGACTAAAGGTGCATAATTTAAATTAAGCACCTTGTGAACTAAGGGTAGACCATGTCAAGCCACCTATTTTATTTGAAAATATTATCATTCCCATCTGGTTATTGCCATTCACCGAGCTCAAAACTGGCTGTATGAAGTGTTGTCTGCCATTTTTAAATATCATATACCAGCCAATTTCCCAGGCCTCTGGACATGGGAGGGAAGATCAAATATAGTCTTCAGATGAAGTAGGGGTTTAATTGAGTAAAATGAGCTATATTCCTTGGAATTTAGAAGATTGAGAGGTGATCACATTGAAATGTATAAAATTCTTAGGAAGCTTAACAAGGTAGATGCTGAGAGACTGTTGCCCCTGGCTGGAGAGTCTAAATGCTCTAGAACTAGGGGGGGTCACAGTTTCAGAATCTTCTTATCGTGTCCATGGACAGATAATACATGGCCCAGCCAGAACTGGACACATTTTTGCGCCTTGTTGTTGAATTCGGCAAGATCTGGAAGAGTGGAGGGTTCCTCTAGCGATAGGCATTGCAGGAGATGTTGCATAGTCTGTGGCTCAGTTCCACATTCACAAGTTGTCAGGCTGGTTGTATATCCCCATTTGCTTAGTGATTTGCTTTGAACGACCTACACCAGTCCTAAGTCTGTTAAGGCAATTCCAGTTTGCCCAGTTGCAATTAGCTCCTGGGGGAAGGCTTTCATCCGGTAGAATTTCCATCGCTGGGGGTTGTTCGAGACTGGCAAGCCGGTCTTTCCACAAGGTGATGCGGGCTTCAGATGGGGTTGGTTGTAATGGAACAACACTGTTCATGAAGCTCTTCCTTGACTTTAGGCAGCTGGGTGTAGGTGTATGACCATGTAGAGGGTGCCTCTCACCTGATATTTGACGGAGTCGCTCTTTCTTGCTGGCTACCGTTCTTCTTATATCAGGGGGAGCGATACCCACCAGGATATATAGGCTGTTGGTGTTTGTTGGTTTTAAACAACCTGTGAAAGTCGGCAGCTTGCATTCAGAACGGCATCCATCTTCTTAGCATGAGTAGATCTTTCCCATGCGGGGCAGGCGTATTCGACGGTGGAATAGCAAAGAGCAAGTGCACTGGTTCGCAATGTTTTTGAGCTTGCTCCCCATTTTGTGTTAGTGAGCTTATTCAGGATGTTGTTTCGTGTGCTCACTTTTGCCTTTGTCTTTTCGATGTGGTTCTTGAAGGTGAGGCATCTGTCAAGGGTGACTCCTAAGTAGATAGGGTGCTCGCAATGCGTCAGTGTTGCACCTCACCAGGTTACTTTAAGCTGGCGTTTGGCTTCACAGTTTCTGAGGTGGAATGCACAAACTTGCGTCTTTGATGGGTTTGCGCGAAGGTGGTTTTCTTCATAGTAGGATGTTAGTCCCTCCAAGGCCTCAGAAAGCGTTTTCTCCACGGTGTTAAAATCAGTGCTTTGGGCAGTGACACATACGTCATCAGCATATATAAAACGGTGTGTTACACCGTCTATAGGTTGGTCATTCGTGTAGATGTTGTACAGCAGCGGTGCAAGCATGCTTCCCTGAGGAAGACCATTCTTCTGAATACGCCATCTGCTGTGCTTCTCACCTAGTTCAACATAGAACCGGCTATCCTGAAGCATGCTTTCTAACAGTTCTGTTAAGTGAATATCTTTTGTCATCTCTAGGATCTTGCAGAGGAGACATCTATGGTTCACTGTATCGTATGCTGCTGACAGGTCTACAAAAACAGCACCTGTTACCATCCCTTGCTCAAAACCATCTTTGATATGCTGTGTGAGGTTGAGCAGTTGGCTTGTTGTTGATTTGCCGGGGCGGAAACCTGCTTGCTCTGGAATGATGATCTCATCTACAGTTGGTGCTATCCTATTGAGTATCAGGCGCTCAAACAGCTTATTGGTGTGGCAAAGCAGTGAAACTGGCCAAAAGCTCTTCGGATCTGAGGGATCTTTTCCAGGCTTTAATAGCGCTATTACATGTGCCTTCTGCCAAATATCAGGTAGCTTGTGTGTTGCCAGACAGTGGTTGAACAATTGTAGGAGCCATTTCTTTGCTTGCTGTCCAAAATGCTTGATCTGCTCCGTTGCTATGTTGTCAAGACCAATTGCTTTCTCGTGTTTTAGACTAGATATACCAGTTTCCAGCTCTTCCATGGTGAATGGTCCAGTGAAGCCAGGGTCATCGCTGTACTTCTTCCTATCTAGTTGTGCTCTTGGTTGTTTCTTGTTGATTTTTCCATTTAGGAGCAACTGGTGTGCAACTTGGTTTGCAGACACATTTGGATGTTGGGCAGCTTTCTTGGGATCGCCTCCAAGTTTGTGTATGAGAGACCATTCCTTCTTGCTGTTTTTTGTAAGATCTTTTGTCTCTATCGAGGTGTCCCAGGTGTTTTGACGCACTTGAGAGATACTTAACATCACCCTCTCATCAGTAGATATTGTTTCCTCTGAGAAGAGGTCAGATTCAAACATTGAGACATACTTCCAGTAGAGTTCAGCATTCTCCTTGGTGAGACCAGAGATGTAGCATGCTCTACAACCTCGGGGGATCTTCCTTCTGGCTGTTTTCTGGACAGCTTTTGCAAACAGGTTGTAGTGCTCAGGTAATGGTTTAATGTGTTTAACCTTGCAGTCAAGTGCTCGTATGAACCCGTTCCAATCAGCCTTCTTGAAGTTGAAGCGCCTTTTGAATGGTACGACGGTTGGTAACACTGCTGCATTTACCTGGATACCAATAGGACGGTGTTGTGTATGTGGTATTGGGTCTGTGACAAGCTTCTTGCAGAGGCCAGCGATGTCGTTGCTGACAATGGCAAGATCTGGGTTATAACTACACTTCCAGCGGGCACTGTGGAAGGAGGCTGGCACTTTAGGGTCGTGGATGAGACTAAGCTGGTTAGCAACCATCCATTCTTCGACTGCTTCTCCATCGTTGTTAGACTCCTTGTACCCCCCATTGGGTACTGTGGCTATTAAAGTCTCCAATGATGATCTGTGGTTTACTGTGCACATTGGGTATAGGGTTAGAGAAGCTGAAATCTGTGCCAGGTGGCTTGTACACTGAGGTCACTACTACTTTGCTCAGCTCTACAGTTAGAATTTCGATGTTGTCCTCCTCTGTTTTAGAAGTGGCTTCTACAACTGAACCAGCTCTAACAAATACAGCACTGCCATATTGTCGATGAGGTCTTTCAATAACCAGGAACATTCCTGGTATTTTTGGGCAGTTCTCACTTCCTCTATGTGTCTCCTGCAGGCAGAGGACAGCACACTGCAACTCATTGCATAATGTAGCGAGGATGTTTTGTTTAGCTACAGAGAACCCTTCAACGTTAGCAAATATAACAGTCAATGCCGGTCTTGAAAAAGACCCGTTTCTGACATCGACGACTTCCGTCTTCAGGCATGATGTTGGTACTTGATCAAATCAGCGGTATGAAAATGTTGTATACATTACTTGCTGTGTGTGGTGGTGGTAGAATTGGTTGAAACAGGGCTGCGATGTGAACGCTTCTACCTTGGCCCCAGTTTCAGGATAAAGGGTCAGTTATTTAGAACTGAGATGAAGAGAAATTTCTTCAGTCAGAGGGTTGTAAGTCTTTGGAATGCTGTATTCCAGAGAACTTGGGGATGCTCAATCATTGAGTATATTCAAGGCTGAAATCAAATAGATTTTTGGATACTACAGGAATCAAGGGACATGAGAATAGGGCAGGAATGTGAAATTGAGGTAGAAGATCAGCCATGATCTTGCTAAATGGCAGAGCAGGTTCCAGGGGTCCATGCGTACTCTTGATCCTGTTTCTTATATTCTTGTGTAATTGAACTGGGATGAGCAGATGTAAATCAATCCTCATTTTAAGATTACATACTCTCCTTTTTGTATTTTACTATGAATTCCTGTGTGTGCATTTGCAATGAAAATCTCTGTAAATTGGTCACACTGTAATTACAGCTTTCCACCAGTGGTGGTGCTATAGGGCTCCCATGCAGAGGAATGTGTGACTCCGTCCTGATCAGTTTTACACAATTTATGTAACAAATGTGCAAATAAACAACTTATCATAGAAAACAAGGACAGAAAATGTGTGCAGATGAAAGCTTTTTGATTTCAACATTACAAAGTCAGCCTCAAAAATGAGAAAATAATTCCTGAAATTGGAAATGTGGAATGATAGAGCATAGAAGGAGGCCATTCATCATGTTGTTTGAAAGAGCTATGCAATTAATCCCACCCCCTACTCTTTCTGCATAGCCCTGTAAGTTTTTCTTCAAATATATATCCAAATCATTTTTGATAGTTCCTATTGAATCTTCTTTCCCCCATCCTTCCAGACAGTGCATTCCAGATCATAACTCTCTGCACAAAAAGAAAATGTTTCCTTATGTTGCCTCTGATTCCTTTGCCAATCACATTAAATCTGTGTCCTCTGGATTGCAGCTCAGGAGGCCACTCAGTCCGCCTAGTCTATTCCAGTGCTTTCAAACTAGTAATTCAAACTTGCAATTAGTTAGACCCATTCCTTGGCTCTTTTCCCATATTCCTGAAATTTTCCTCCTTCAAGTATTTCTCTAATTTCTTTTTTGAAGGCTTCTATTAAATCCTCATCTACATCAGGCAGTGTATCCCAAATCCTAACCACTCCTTGTGTTTAAAAAAAAGTTTATCCCCATGTCGACCCTTTTGCCATTCTACTGAAATTGAAGATTTTTTGGGGGGCCTTTTTTTTTCTTTTGTAAAACTGAAGTCGGAAATGTGTGGTTTGTTGCAAGTTCCATGTTTTTCCTGTTCTATGATTCCACCCTCCCTCCCGAGCCCCATTTGCCAGAATATCTGCGGATGAGAAACACAAGAATGATCAGGCTGAGCTTTGACTGGCTTTTATTAAATCCTGTGTGGGTGGCTCCAGCCTGCTGATGTCACCCATGGAAGCTAGGCAAGAGCTTCAAAGAGCTTCATTGTTGGATGTGTAACGTAAGCAACTCTCCCAGTGCTGGGGGGAGTATGTGTGTGTGTTAGAGAGCTCAGGAAAAGCAGGCTCATATGTCTCGCACAGCCTCTCCACTGCTTCGAACAGCTAATTCACCCAAAAAGTTGTTGGGTTTGAATTACTGATAACGAGAAAATGGGTGCGGTGCATGTTCGCTAAGCTTCAGATCCGACTGCAAACCAAAAAAGTTTTTCTCTTAAATCAAGCATTGAATGCCTCTTCCCCCCGCCCCTTTCTGCTTTTGGATGTGAAGCAGACAACCCTGAGGGGGGTTTGAAGTTGGAATTCTTTTAACTAAACGTGGGAGACTACTACTAAGCAAGAAAGAAAAGACGAAAGGGGGAAAATCAAAAAAAAGGAATCACTTCGAATTGAAGTTTAACAAATGAAAATGCTGGAGATTTGCCGTAAGCTGGTGGGGTGTAAATCAAGGAAGACTCTCTCTGCTTCATCCAGCTGCTACCTGGAAGGTAAGGCTTTTAAGTGCCTTAGGAAAGGAGGCGAATTGAGAAAGGCCCTGAAATGAATTCCTGAGCCCTGGTAAAAAAACCTTTGCAGAGGCCTCTTCTTCTCTCATGTGATTGAGACAGAGTGGGGGAGATAGCAGCTTGCGTCGGCACAGACGTAAACAGCTGAATTTTGGAAGACATTTTGCTCTTTGCCAGAGCAGCAAACTTTTATACTTGTGTTTCCACCCCCTCCCCACGTGTAAGATTTAATCCTAATTGGAATGGGTACATTTTAGCCCCGAGTGCTTCCTTGTAGATTGCTCATCAGATTATAAAATGGGAGTTCTCTTAATATCAGAGGCAAAGCTATGTAAAAAATGTTAACCAGAGAGAGAAAATTCGGCATTTTGGTGGGGGAAATGTGTAGCTTTGAAGCATGGTGTGCAGCAGTTACTCCCTGTTGATTTTTTTGCATTGCTTTAACCTATCAAACTTCCCTAAAGCTTCATAATTAGGGCTGTCGCATTTATAGTACAATTGAAATATCCTTTAATATTTGATTTCCAATTGTACAACAAATTCACATGAACAAATGTTGTAATCACCAAAACATCATAACAGTTAATCTTGACAGGATGGACATAGATCCTTGATTAATAATAAAAATGCAACATGCCTTTTATATAATATGCCCCTTCCTAAACACACTTTTTGCATCACTTCCAAAGGAACATCATAAGGAAGGAAGAAAATGGTTTATTAGTAATGATTATATAGATTTACTTTTTCTTCCAGTAGATACTCCAAATAAAAGTTAACACACCTTAAACCCACCATACAAATTATTCGTAAAGTTTTACATAAGAACATAAGAAATAGGAACAGGAGTATACCATTCAGCCCCTTGAGCCAGCTCCGCCATTCAGTGAGATCATGGCTGATCTTCTACTTCAACACCATTTTCCTGCACTATCCCTTGATGTTTTTAATATGTAGGTATCTATCGATCTCAGTCTTGAACATACTCAACAACTGAGCCTCCACAGCCTTCTGAGACAGAAAATTCCAAAGACTCACCAAAGAGAATTCCAAAGATTTTTGGTTTTGACTAACCTGCTGATTTAAGTCAGACAGAGTTAGGCTCCTGGCATCCATTGTTTCCTTTGTAGAACAGTACCTGAACGTGTAGGTTTGACCAGAACTTGCAAAGCAGCCTTGGCCATACTTTGTTGTAATTCAGATGGTGCATTGTTTTTATAAGGTCAGGAGTATTATGCTATAAATAATGCTAAAGTTGGAGTTGTATGTAATCTGCCCTGCGCCTTTAAGAGCTGTAAGTGGCTTACCCTAAGGTCCTGGTACAGGTTTATCCATCTTGGACATATTCTCTGTAGATTGTCAACTAATTGTAAATCCTTGGCTCCACCTTAAGGTCAGGAAAACTAGCAGAACATGGCCAGCAGAGTCTCTTTAATGTTTTCAACACTTTAAAGTGTCCATTTTTGAAATAAAAATTACACCTCTGTGAAGTGCCTTGGTGCATTTCCAGGTTAAAAGTTCTATGTAAATGCAAGTTGTTGTAACTTTGTATAGGTGAAGAGTTAACTGCAAAGCTTCAGGATCTATAAATACATTTGCCCAGTTTTACTGATTATTATAATAAACAGAGAATCTATTGTGAATGGAGCAAAGGTGATGAATGAAATTCATGGGGTTTGTGAGTGTGTTTTGGATGACCGCAACGCCAATAAAGTCAAGGCCTACTGATACTTCCCAGACCCTTGGAAATAACATACCTGTCAAGGTAACAGGTGAATGTTACTCATTCACTTGAGACATTTGACTGCCTTGTGACTATCTGAGAGTAAATATAATTTGCCTCTCAGCATAGACAGAGGGAACCTTGCTGACGCCTACTCTGATCAGAATTTATATTTGTAGTGGACAGGATGGGTTATTTGGTTTGACAAGGTTGGAAATGCTGGGAATCCGACAGATGATGTAGCAGATAGATAGTTGATCTCTCACTGAATAAATAGCAAGAAAAGCACATTTACAACCTGACTGCTTCTTAATTTGGAGGCTTCAAATTTTTACTCTTAACATGCAGGAACATGTGACAGTCCAGTGAGCAAAAGGCTTCGTTCTGCAACATTTATCGATTGAATCTGGTGTCTTAGTTGTGAAATAGTGGTTTTCAAACATTTCCCCACTCCTTCCAAAATTTGCCAGTCTCAAGGTACTCAGTCCCAGTTTCTCAAAGTGCCAGTTGTCTAAAGGAAAATGGTTTTGTGATTGCAGAAAGCATGTTTTATGAGCAGGCAGCAGCAGAAGCCATATCAAGTTGAGAAAAATGCAGAAATTTGCGATCTTTGGGAACTTGTCAACCCTGGTTTGAAAAACTATGTTGTAAACTATGTTATAATTTTTTTTTGTTAGCACATAATGCAAATGATTTCGAGTGAAGTAAGTCTGAAACCCAGATGCACATCACATGAGTATGCTTTAAGTGAATATTGTTCTAAAAGTAGATTTAGACGCTGTTTTTGTGTATAGCCGTCAGTCCCTCTTCCCAGATCAGAAGGTTATGCATTCACTTCAGACACGAGCACAAATCCTAGGCTGGCACTCGCTGTCTTTCGGATGAGTTGTTCAACCAAGACCCTGTCTGCTCCCTCAAGTGGACATAGAAAATCCCATGACAGTATTTTGAAGAAGAGCTGAGGATTCCTCCCTGATTTCCTGATCAGTATTTGTTCCTCAAGCAGCATCACTAGAAATAAACTATCTGGTCATGATCTCATTGCTGTTTGTGTGAGCTTGCTGTGCATACTAGCTGACACATTTCCTACATTACAGCAATGACCACATTTCAAATGTACTTAATGCTTTGGGACATTGAGGTCATGAAAGGTGTTATATAAATGCAACTATTTCTTTTTCCTTCCCTATAACACACCATTATGAGGGAATATCCAGTTCCTTAGTGCAGTGGAGAGAATGTAGATCCTGATGAGTGTGTTGGAAATGCTTTGCTGTAGAACAAATTCAACCTGAACTGGTCCAGAGTGTGAAGGATTAAATCTCAAAACTTCCTTCCTCAGGTTTAGTGTGGTTGAGGGAGAAAGTGGCCTGGATTAAAAAAAACCATGCTGGGTTAAGCATGACAAGTCAACATCGGCAGAAGTTGACCCTTCTTACTGAGAGGAACTTTGCATATTTCAAGGATGTCCAGTGTAAGCAGTAAAATTTATGGGGTGTCTGTATGTTCTCTAGAATATAAATGAAAATATTTATTTAGCATCTTATCATGTTGTGTAAAATATCTGTCTGACTTTTCATGCACAGATTGAAGTTTTCAAGCACTTCACAGGGGGCAAAAGCCAATTTCTACCAAGTGGTACAAAAGGAAAACAAGAAAGATGGAGGGAGTGGAACAAAAATGTAGTCACAAAAAGAGACTCTTAGAAGGACATGGTGATCAGAAGTTCCCAAGTGTAATTGGGAGGCATTTAAAGATGTTCCAGGGAGCGAGTTAGAGGAATTTAGACCTCATCTCAAGTGCACATTGGAGGGAATTCTGAGAGAAAGAGATTCTGAGGGAAAGTTGGAGGAATTTAAAGGGATCCAAGGACAAGATGGAGGGATTAAAGGAGCAGCCAAGACTGATAGAATATGTTGAAGCACATCACATAGTGAGGTATTTTGGAGTGCATTAATTGCTATGTGGACAAGTGTGGTAGCCACTCCGCATTGACAGTGTTCCACAAATAAATTTGTTTTTGGCGGTATATGTTGATGATAGAATGTTGGCTGAGACCCAAGGAGAGCTCCCAACTCTTCCTCCAGTGGCACCATGGAATCTTTTAATATCAGTCTGAACAAACATATGAAGAATGGCACTTTATGCAGCAGTCCCTCAGCACTACACCCAAATGTCAATCAAGGTT
This sequence comes from Cetorhinus maximus, assembly GCF_964194155.1. Classification (NCBI taxonomy): domain Eukaryota; kingdom Metazoa; phylum Chordata; class Chondrichthyes; order Lamniformes; family Cetorhinidae; genus Cetorhinus; species Cetorhinus maximus. The sequence continues at coordinate 22,893,057 of NC_135888.1, forward strand.
CTGTGCTTAAGTTTGGCAAAGAGGTTGGAATGCTCAACTTTCTAAGCTAGATGTGCAACTGCAACTGAGCTGGTACCGCAAAATAGTGGGCTAGGCAATGCCATCTGACCAAGAGAGAATGGTCAGCCTTTCAACAAAAAGAACTTGCATTTTAGCTTAAGATAAAAGCAAAATACTGCAGATGCTGGAAATCTGAAACAAAAACAGAAAATGCTAGAAAAACTCAGCAGGTCCAACAGCATCTGTGGAGAAAGAAACAGAGTTAACATTTTGAGTCCGTATGACCTTTCTTGTCATATGAGGAGTGAATTCCATGGATTAGGGCAGCTGAAGGAACAGCCACCAGTGGTGGAGTGATTAAAGTCAGTGATGTACCAAGAGGCCAGAATTAGACAAGTCAAGGTTGCACCAAGAGGCCAGAATTAGAAGAGTGTAGAGATCAGAGGTTTGTAGGAGATTACAGAGATAGGTTTCAAACCATCTCCCTGCATGTTTAACTCTATACACCCACAATATGTTGTAGCTGTCCAATGTTGAACCTGATGACCTAGCCATCTAACCAGTTATTTTAGCCACTGAATTTGATAGTCAACTGCATGATCAAAGTTATTGTTGGGTAATTGTTCATAATGACGTGTAGATCTTTACTGCAGATAGCAGAATGAACTAGTCAGTGATGGCCAACTATGTGCCAGTGGTGATTGCACAGGTGTGTGTCAATTTGCTAACACATTTAGACTGCTTAGCTCTGCTTTGGTGCACTTTCTTAGCGTTGCACAGGGTTTAGTGAAAGCAGTTTTATGGGACACATTTAACCCGACTTGAATGAAATAGCACTGACTTGAGCAGCCTATGTTTCTGTTTCTTGGTGCTTTCTAGACCATCCACCAGCAGTAGCAGAGAAGGTGACTGGGCAACATGCTCCTGGCAGCAGCCATTGTCAGTCAACTCCAACGAGTAAAAAGTATGTAGCATGATTCAATTATGACTCTGGTTTACTTTTCCTTCCCTGGGGAAGATGCCTAATATCCCCTCGGCAGATTTTCACAGCGACTAATGTCAAGGATTGCATGGTGGGTGTCAATCTTGAATTTTTTCACTACTGTGGTATTTTGTGGAGCTGTGCCACCATGTCATCCTATTTGGTTTAATTTCTCTTTGCTTGATGGTATGCTTCATTTTGCAGAGAATGTCTGTGAGGAACATTTGATATGCTGTATGTTCTGAAGGTGCCTGTCAGCCTTGGCTCAGTGGGTCGCATTCTCTGAGTCAGTAGATTATGGTTTCAAGTCCTACTGCAGGTTGAAACTTCCATTAGAGTACTGAGGGAGTACTATACTGTTGGAGGTACAGCCTTTTGAATGAAATGTTAAATCAAGGCCCGTCTGCCTCAAGGTGAACCTACAGGTCTCATGGCACTATTTTGGAGAAGAGCAAGAGTGTTCTCCCCAGTGTCCTCACCAATATTTATCCCTCAATCAACATCGCTTTAAACAGCTTAACAGATCATTATCACATTGCTGTTGTGGGAGCTTGCTGTACGCAAATGGGTTCCTACACTCAAACAGTGACGACACTTCAGAAGTACTTCATTGGCTGTAAAGGATGATGGGATGTACTGAGGTCATGAAAGCTGCTATATAAATGCAAGTTGTTTTCTTTACAAATGCCTTCACAATTTTTCTTATGCTTTTTACCTTGAAATGAGCGGCCTGGAGACTATCTTATAGAAATGTGCAAGATGGTTAAAGGGATGGAAAAGCTAAATCTGTTCAAAAAATAATAATTTTAATCAGAAGAGTAGCCCATAATTTCCAACCAGAAAATTTAAATATAGGACTGAAAGAGTTGGCTGCTGCAATGGAGGTGGTGGGGGAAGAGGTGGGGGTAGGGGTGGGGGTGGGGCAGGAGGGTTTTTGGGTCATTCTGTATGGATGTGCTAAGATGTTTGCATGGCCTACTTCATCAGTAATTATCCTGTGATTCTCTTGCCCACTGTTTGCAGGCAGCAACATGAACTTCACTGAAATGTGATTGTTCAATTGTGAGGGCAGCACGGCTGGTGGACATTTACAGAATTTGGAAAGAGCAGCTGTAAAATCAGAGCAGAAAGAGCTAGTGACTTCTGTGAAAAGCAATGACCTACCTCTGTGATGAGGCCTTTACGCGTGGTTGATGGATATGAAACTAAATACTTAATCGATTTAATTCTTTGTTGAAATTGTTCTCTTGAATTTTGTGTTCTTTTCCCCATTCTATTTCTCCCAAGTTTATCTCCAAAATTCATACTGGGCTTTTCTATTTGGATGTGGACGGGAGATAGATGGATCTGTAATAACATGGTCCATATGGTGACACCACCCCACTGGCAGGGGAGGATGCCTTTCTTTCAAGCTCTTGTTTTCTCAGATGATACAACAAAAGCCCATGGGATGTCCTCATACAAAGATGTCAGATGACCCTGATTAAAACTTAGCTCTCTCTCAGTTGAATCCTGCAGTCCAGTACTGTAGCTATTAATCTACCAGCTCTCTGCCATCACCATATCTTAAGCTCTCTTATCTTAATGCGTTTTAATTCTTCTACTTTTCTCAGTCAGCATTGTTCATTGTGCAGCGTGTTTGACATTTATAAAGCAACTGTAATCCATGAGATATAGGCTAGGATTTTTAGGATGGTGGGGTCTCCCTTCCCGCCATCCAAGGAGTTAGCTGTGAACTGATAACAGCTGCCTCACAGCCGTTCAGTGCTCTGAGTGTTAATTCACTGGAGATGGGACTTTTGCCACTCAGCCAAGAGGAAGTTCCACCTCAGAGCTGCCAGCCAATCAGATCGAATAGCAGCTGTCCAGTCCCAGCAGCGCCAGAAGTTACAGTGGGCAGGACTGGACTGCGAGTAGACCCCAGAGCCAAAGACCCAGAAGTCCAGGAAAGTTTGGGGGTCTTGGGGTGGGATGGGGAAGTGAGGGCCTGGGGTGGAGGATGGGGAGGGGGATGCGGTGTTGCTGGAAAGGCCGGTGGGGGTTGCTGGTGGAGGGAGCACCTGCAGGGGCCAGACCTGTTGGTGCGGGGAGGGGAGGGGCGCCCGAGTTCAAAGGGGGCTGTTGATGGAGGCCCCCCCCACCTTCTGAGACCTGTGCTTGGTCACTTTTTGGGTTTCCCCCACTGCCCCTGAACTCCTGCCGGCCTGAAAATTGAGGCTGGGTAGGAAACGGTTCTTAAGTGGTCTTTAATTGGCTGCTTAAGGGACTCAATTGGGGAAACGGCAGGAAGGCTGGATTAGGCCTTGCCCATCCCACTGTAAAATTGCAGAGAGGTCAGGGGGTGCAGAAGCCTGGTTGGAGTACCATCCAAAGAATTTTATGGTCACCCTCTGCCTACAAACCTGCCGGTGGGGGAATGTAAAATTCTGCTCATAGAATTCATTACATGTACAATAAAACACACCTTTTCCATGCTAGAACAATTGATCCACGAATTCCATTTGTCAAATGCTGTTCAAGAGCCTGCCTTGAAGCAACTCCCAAATACAAGAGAGAATGACAAGCATTGACTTAGATTTTTTTGATGTGCGGTTAGGAATTTATTGGGGAATTGCAGGAATATGTAACAGTTGCTGAGTAATCAAATTAGGAAACTATCTTTAATGTAGTCCTAGGAAATGAGTTTGACATTCCTGAACTGCTCCAGTAACACTCAACTAGTTAAATAGAAGTTAGTCATGGGCTGTAAGATTGAACCGTGCAGTTCAAAGTAATGTGCTGGAGTTTACGTTTATATACAGGAGGAAGAATTATAAAGCAGTGACTTGATTCAACAATGCAGATGTCAAATGTTTGAGTGGTTCATAATGCTATCCTGAGTCACAAGGTTGTAGTTTCAAGTCCCACATCAGACTTTAGTGTACTATCCAGGCTGACACTCCCAGCGTGGTGCTGAGTGAGTGCTGCACTGTTGGAGGGGCCATCTTTCGGATGAGACATTAAACTGAAACCCCAACTGTCCTCTCAGGTGGAAGTAAAAGATTACATGTCACTATTTCAAAAAGCAGGGAAATATATATCCTGGCCAATATTTCTCAATTGCCAGATTGTCTAGACATTTATCATGTTGTTTCTGGGACCTGTTTGTGATGTATTTGCCTAGACGACAACAGTTCCTTCACTTCAAAGTAATGCATTGTATGTCAAGCACTCAGATTTTTTTGAGAGGAGTGGTATGGTGCAGTATAAATGTAAGCCTTTCTTTCCAAAGCCAAGTTAAATAACCCGATGCATTCCCCTTATCAACAACAAAGTCAATTCAAATGTTGCTGCTTTCAAATCAAATAATTTGATTCTCCGCACATGCTGTTTGCCATGATACTCATTGCTAGAACATGGTAATTGATGCTTGACTGATGCCCTTTATTTCATTTGTCGACATTCTTGGCCTCAGTGGAGACACTGAACACAAATGGGATTCCCACATTTCCTTCATTGCTAAAACTGCTTCCAAAAAGCTCAATTTCCATTTTTGTTCCAAATGCTGTTTCTCTACCCACTTTCTTACTGTCCCACCCCTCACTGAAGCTGTTGACTTCTTTATATACTATTTGTCAGTGCATGATGGTCAGTCTTGCAGTAACCTGCAGAAGTGGACTTTAGATTGTGAGCTACTGGAGAGGATTGGGGAGGGAGGGAGAAAGTTGGATATTACCGCAGCCAAGACTGATCCTGTCATTAACTAACATGCACAGCTGCATACTTCCAGCAAGTGTCCCTGGATAGCAATAAGGAATGGAATCCCTGGCTAACATTCCCTTTACTCATCCAGGGTTGCTAAGGCAAATTGTAGCTATCCTAACACTCCAGGCTGATATTGACTAACTCAGCCATTCTGATGGAATGTGGTGCCTTCTTGGTTTGTGTAGTTTTGCTCTTCACTGCTGTAACCAGTAGAATCATTGGAAAAACCGTGCCAAATGCTTCTCTTCCTCTCAGCCCTATGAAGCTTAACAATGTCCAAGACTTGGATACTGTTTTCACATCTGTGGAAGCTCTTCTAACACCTCTTTCATCTTCAATCCCTTTCTTGTCTTTATTCTCCCAAGTTCACCCTCCATCCCACGGCTTTATTTTAAATCTATTGTACTTTTGCTTCCCCTGAGTCTTTCTAGGTGCTTTGTTGCAACCATGCCCTGCATTATATAACTGGAAATAGTTTATTCCTACACTTACCCAACTTAGTGAACAGTGGCCAGGCACTTACCCTGAATGAAGGTAAAATACATTGAGTTCTCCTGGAGCATTTGCACTGACAACTTCAGTGAGTGCTTCACTGAGAACTTTTGTGGGGAGCATGTTCCTACTATTGCACCGTCTTTGTATAGTTTGAAAGTTGAACTTTATATTTGTTACAAAATGCTGGCTGAAAACTCTTAAGAAATGTTAATCACTAGCATCTCTGCCCTGGTTTAGTAACAACATAGAACGTTACAACACAGTAGGAAGCCATCTGACCCATTGTCTGTGCCGACTCTTTAGTTTGCTGCTCTTTCTCCATAACTTCAAATATTTATCTGATTCTCTTTTGACTCTTACTATTGAATTTACTTCCATCACGCTTTCAGGCAAAGCTTTCCAGATCACCACAACAAGTTGTATAAAAATGTTTTAAAAAGTTTCCTCTGGTCCTTTGGCCAATCACCTTAAATCAGTATCCTCTGGTTACTGACCTTTCTGCCACCAGAAACAGTTTCTCTTTATTTACTCAAACTTTATCAAACAGTGAAATGGTATGTTACATTGAGTGATAGCTACGGATGGATAGCTACACATAGCCACAGATAGATGCAATAATAGACCATGCCTGCAGCAAGTATTGTTGCATACTTCAGAATAGTACCAACAGTGACCAAATTTTGATGTATAGTATTTTGTGGTGCACTTGTGCTTATTCAAGAGTGTGTTGAAAATTTTTGGTGGATCTTGTTACTGTTCTTCTCTTCCTCCACTTTTTTGCAAAATCAACCATGGAAACAATTATTTTCACAAGAAACAGAATGTGTTTGTGGGGTTCCAGCCAGGGTCATTAGGTGTCACTAGCATAACTATGGAAGAAAGAAATACTTGCCGTTTAAATTGTGTTTTATTCTGTCTCAAAACATTTTTTATTATTTTTTCAGTAAGTGAGTTAAAAAACTAACAGCTGTACGTTTGCTTTTTTCAATTTGAGACACTCCTGTCGGCATTCTGATACTCAATACAATTTGTTTTCTCCCACAACCCCCACATTTCTGAGTAATATTTTGTGTCCTGACATGAAGCCAAAATTTCTGAATATTAAGCAAAGACCTTGGAGGCAGGAACCAGGGAGTGGGTGATGCAGGAGATAGCCCGGTCTAGATACTTCCCAAAACAACACTAGCAGTTACTGTCAGTCTCCGATCCCTTAAGTTAACAAGAAGAAAATAGTCTTTTTTTTGTTGCCCCGAACACATTTCACAAGTTTTAGATAAGCTCAGAGTATGGATGGAAGATTAGCATGTTTCATTTTGTCTTGTCTGATTTGTGCAAGTACAGCCAGTCAACTGATGGAAATATCAATCCCCTAAACAAGTCCCCCACACAAGCACAAGCTTAAATTAATTCAACCTGTGCTCATATAGCTGATTAGAAGTTGCAATTTTGCAGTTCTATTGCTTTTCTCTCTGGCACAAATGACAAGTCATCGTATTTACAATGTAGAAACAGACCATTTGGCCCAACTGCTCTAGGTCAATGTTGTGCTCCACATGAGCTTCCTCTACCCTTACTTTCTCTAACTCTGTCTCAACCATTGTTAATGTCCAATGCTAGCTAGGTAATTGGCGACAGTAGTGTGCAAGGCTTGGCCTGATTTCTTCTCTCAAACTCAATGGATCAACCATTCCAAGCCCTCTACCTCACAATAGTATTAAGTCTCTCGTTCAATTCTTGTGCATGACTGGAGGCTCAGAGAAATAAAATTGCCTTTTGGTAACCTTGTTCGCTTGGTTTCAAAAAGTAGCCATGGTGTTTAGATGCTGGCAGATTCCTGTGATCTTGCAATAACCGTTGAGTTTATCCACCATCAACAATGAAAAAGAAACCTTGCACATGTATAAAATGCCTTCAATGCAAAAAAAGGCTCAGGATACTTCACAGATCCATGAGGGAAAAACATTGAAGAGATCCAAATCAAAGCCTGGAAGCTCGCTATACGGCCATGTAACTGAGATTTGAGGTTAAAGAGAGTAGGATAGAAAGAAACTTCAAGGCATAATGGGTGTTTATTCATTTTCCCGAAACATTCTGTGCACCTGAAATGGAGAGTTCATTCTGTGTGAGCCAGCAGACTTTCATCGCAATATTCAAGGAGTCTTCCTTCATGTGTAACTTTAGATATTTGAGTGTCCACAGCTTATTGGACTATGGACCATATTTTTGCTGTGAACCTGATCTTGCCCTAACCCGACAGCCCACGCAATGCATGTCAATCAGGCACCACTGGTACTGATGAGGGCACTGACCCATTTTCCCTTCCCTAACCCTGGAAGGCTAATGTCATTTTTAGCCATTTCTACGCTAGGCTGGCACTTCCCATCATGTGCTCTGGATTTAGGAGCAAGAACTGTTAGTCCTGAAAAGGTAATGCATACTAAGTATTGGCTTCAAGATCCCCAGTCTGATGTGAGGATTTTTTAAATGTATTTTTTCACAGGATGTGGGTATCACAGGCTAGGCCAGCATTCATTGCCCACCCCTAATTGTCCTTGAAAAGGTGATGGTGAGCCACCTTCTTGAACCGCTGCAGTCCATGTGTTGTAGGAACACCCACAATGCTGATATGATGGGAGTTCTAGGATTTTGATCCAGTGACAGTGAAGGAACAACAATATAGTTCCAAGTCAGGGTGGTGTGTGGCTCGGAGGGGAACTTACAGGTGGTGGTGTTTCCATGTATTTGCTGCCCTTGTCCTTCTAGGTGGTAGAGGTCAAAGGTTTGAAAGGTGTTGTCGAAGGATCCTTGCATTACCTGACTGTAGTGGCCACCTGGTACTGGGGTGTCAAATGCATTCAATATTTGACCTTCAAATCTATAAAGTAAAATTGGTTTAAAATCTGTTATATTTATAAAGAATCCTCCATTTTACGACACAGGTGAGTTGTTAATGTTGAGACAGGTACTGGGTGTAACTTCACTGCATCACAGCCTCTCTCTTCCCCCACCTGAAAATCACCTTCAGATGGGGTTGCTCAACCATTCACAAGTTAATACAGGTAACAGAGCCTCAAGCTTTTAGCTGTTATCCCTTTAGATCATCCAGACAACACCTACTAGGGGTTGGCTGCCATAAAATTTAAAATTAAATAGAATTAAAGAGTTGTAGCAGAGAGTTGAGGGCAGGAACCCATAGTTGATAAATGTTCCTTTGTTAAATATAAACAAAATGTTGGAAACACGCAGCAGGTCAGGCAGCATGTGTAGAGAGCAAAATAGAATCAACATTTACAGGTCTGTGAGCTTTTCACCCAAGGTTAACTGTTTCTGTCTCAAGATGTTCTGAGTATTTCCAACATTTTCTGTTCATATTTCAGATTTCCATCACTTGTCTTCTGTGTTAGTATTCCTTTATTGAAGTTTGTGTGTAAGTATCTGTTCGCCATTTGGTGAACATGGGGCGATTTACACCCTTGTCTAGAGTCTTGTAGCAGTTTGAATAGGTAATGGTATGGTGACCTTGATATACACTATGCTGGAATGAGAGGTGTGCTACAACAACAATTTGCAGTTACATAGCACACTTAACGAAGTAAAATGTCCCTAGTTTCTTCATGGAAGTGTAATCAAACAAAGTTTGATACTGAGACACTTAAGGTGATTTCAGGACAGAGTCTTTAAGATGTAAAAAAAAGACATGCATTTGTAGAACACTTTCATGACTATTGGACGTCTCAAAGCGCCTTCTAGCCAGTGAGGAACTAATTAAGGAGTGTCTATAAAGAAGGAGAGAGGGGTAGAAAGGTGGATAGATTTAGGAAGGAAATTCCAAAGTTTGGGGCCTGGACAGCAGAAGGCAGGGCCAGCGATAATGGAGTGAAGAAACCTGGGGTTTAGTAGGAGACCAGAATTGATGTGACACTACCTGTGTTTTTCTTGTCAAAATGTTGAAAACTTTGAAGAATTTTGTCCTATGCTGCCATTCTTTTCTGTGGTTCTCTTTTCACTTGCAGCTGGCAGGGAGTTCAGTCGGCATTCCCATCAATTAGCTGCTGAGGAATTCTTGGAATGTCATTTTGACCAGCTGTAGTGAGGAGGAAGAGAATTAACAGGGTCCCTCATGGGAGGTTTGCACAGGAAGGCTGATCTTTGCTCTCTCAAGTGATTTTTTTTTTAGCTTTTTCAATTTTCATGCTAGTTGTGTAGGCACACATTTAACCTGCAGGAGTACGTACAAAAGACCTAATTGGAAGAATGATCCTCAAGTAATTCCCCACAGTGTCATTGTAACATGTCTGTGGCCTCACTACTCAAGTGGCCTGCAATCAGTCACGCCACTGGCCAGAGTGTCTTATGAGAAATCTTTTTTGCACCAACACTTCTTCGGTTGGATTCTGGGTAACCTATCCAAGAGCTGTTTCTCTTGTATCGCCAAGTGAGCTGCCTTATTCCACTGGCAGAATCATAGAGCCAACTTTTTGTTTCCAAATTCTGTTGCCAAGATAAGGGAGGAGATTTAGTGGTGTAAAAACTAGGAACCAGTTTGCAAACTCCAGACTTCTGGACTCTGATCTGAACAAGGGCCAATGCAAAAATAAGTAATGATAAGCCCACTTGGATAAGCTGTTGTATCTGGAACTGCGCCCCAACATAGAATTCAGCAGGGACTGGGAAGAGGAGAGCAGAAAATGCTGGAAATACTCAGTAGGTTAGGCAGTATCTGTGGAGAGAGACTTAAAATTTGAAGTTTTCTGACCTTTCCCCGGAACTGGAAAATGTTAAAGATGTAATAGGTTTTAAATGGGAGCAGAGGCAGGGAAAGTGGGAGGGAAGCAAAAAGCAATGAAGGTCAATAAGGTAAGAGAAAGGAGATGGAAATCCTGTCAGAGAGAAGAACAGATCTTCTGCAAGGTGGGCATTCCTGGGAGAGAAGTGACAAGGAGTTAAACACTAACACAAAAGCAACATACTGCAATTGTTGTAAATCCGAAATAAAAACAGAAAATTCTGAAAGAGGAGAGGATTGGAACAGAAAAGAATAAAAATATATTGGATTTACTTTGTTAATTATTAGTTGGGCCAATGGCAATATGTTAGTCAAAAAATGCAATAACATTTCAAGGATGTAATTTTTTCTTGTGTTTTTTAAATGTGCCATTTTGCAAGCTTTAAAACTTGAGATGTACCCAAAATAACACACACAATGAGGGATGATCAGCTGATTATTTGATTGCTGTTGTTAGCAAAAAAAAAAATTCTTTATCGTGTGAAGTAGAACGCTTTTATTAAGTATTTGCAGGTTTGATGTAACCTGTATTTCTTTTCCCAGACCTTTCTCTTGAGACTGCTAATTGAATCCCAAATTACAAATCATGATCCCTGTTTTAATTACAGGTGGCAGTCGCCAGTCCCATCAGTTTGGCCTGAATTCCTTATGCAGGTCCCCAGAGGAGGCACGACAGTGTTCTAACCTCTGACACCACCCAGTCCTCCTGGATAGGGCTGGCTGAACTAATGCTGTGATCTCTTTATCACCTTGGAGACATGACAGCCTCCTCCTCAAATAAGGCTTCCATGCTATTTGTGCTTTTGCGTTTTGTTGCTTTGTCCTGTTTTGAATTTTGGACATGCAGGATCAGGAATAATTTCACAACAGATGTCTGTTTTTTCTTTCAAAATGGCCAGAAAAATCTATTTTAAAGATGGTAGGGCATTGACACTCGAATTGATTTCTTGTGTCAAACTCTGAAAGATTTGTCTTTCAAAAAGTACCAAGGCCTTCTGTTGTATATTTCTGACTATATTATTGTAGTGCCTTTTTTCTAATGAGGTCTTTTAAAAATATGAAGGGATTCGATTGAGTATATGTGAAGATGTTTCCACTTGTGCTGGAGTCCAAAACTAGGGGTCATCAATATATGATAGTCACCAATAAAACCAGTAGGGAAATCAAAAGAAACTTCTTTACCCAGAGAGTGGTTAGAATATGGAACTCATTGCCACAGGGAATAGTTGAAGCAAACAGCATAGATGCATTTGGGGGGAAGCTAGATGAACATGAGAGAGAAAGGAATTGGAAGGATATGTGGATAGGATGAGATGAAGAGGAGTGGTAGGAATCTTGTTTAAGGCATAAACGCTAATAGGGGCCAGATGAGCTGAATGGCTTCTTTCTGTGATGTGCAATTCTATATATTCTTGTGACTTGCACATTAGAACTTAAGAGTTCCATAAGGGTTTTTCACATTGTTCCATAAGGGTTTTTCACAATGTATCACCATATCCTTATATTCCTTTCTCCCTATTTGCATCCTAATTTTCAAATTGCGCAGCAAACCTGAAGAGTTATATAAATCTTTCACGTGTCTGATTGTCCTTGTATAATTCACAAGTCAGAATAGGACCTGATGGTTTTGGGAAAGACCAGGTGTGTTTTTGCATATCTTGCTGTTGGAATGAAGTGGGCATAAATTCAGCAAACGCAATGCAATGAACTGCTAAATTGAACAATCTGAGCTTGCTTTCTGTTTTGTTTTAAAATCCTCCTTTAAGTTTGGCTTCATTCATTATGCACTGAGGACTGATCCTATGTAAACACAAGATAGAAAGAACTTCTATTTATATCATGCCATTCACAACCTCAGTATGTCTGAAATGCTTCATAACAGTGAAGTACTGTTACTGACACTGTTGTAATGTATGGAAACATGGCAGCCATTTTGCACAAATCAAAATTCCACGAGCAGCAATGAGAGATAAGGCTAGATAATCTGTTTTATTGATGTTGGGTGAAGGATAAATATTGGCAGGGGTCCCAGGAAGAGCTTCCTTGCTCTTTGACATAGTGACCATTGGATTTTTTATGCCCACCTGAATGGACAAATGCAACTTTGGTTAAATGCCTTATCTGAAATACGTCACTTCTAGCTGTGCCACACTGCCTCAGTACACTGCTGGAACATGAGCCTAGATTGCTTGCTCAAGTCCTGGAGTGGGGATTCAATCCATAATTTTCTGATTCAGAGCTGCATATTGCTACTCACTGAGCCAAGGCTAACTCCTGGCACTTGGATTGAAATCTGATATTTAGCCCCAGTGCATCATGCTTTGGGAATTGCCTCAGCCATTAACTTACTTGCACACATCCCAAACACTATCTGCACAGGGAGCAGTAGACCTAGTCCCCATTGTGTCTGCATCCTAAACGGAGTAACTCCACTGAAGCTGGAGCCCAGCCTGTGAGACTAAATGCTTGCCCCGTCATATTCTGAGTCTTTCAGAAATATATTCCAAAGTATTTGGGATTACCTCATGTAACTGGTGGTGGTTTGTAACTGAAAGCAGAAATGTGAAATGTAACCTGCCGTTTTCTCCATGTGTGGTGGAAGCTCCCAGAGGGTGGATATTTTGGAAAAATTAAGTGGCAAGCTGAAGTGGAAAACACATTTCCTGAGCATTAGTGATTCAAACAGTGTGGAAAGTACCTGCAACTGTGATCTTGAGTGTGGGACGTTCAGAGACTAACCAGTTTCCGATATAGAAAAAGAGCCTTTGCGGTTTCCCATGAGCAGATTTGTATCAGTTTCCTTCCAGTATGCTCTCAAGCTTCATTGAGAAGTTTTGGGTGGGCTGGCACCCTTTTCTGGCTAAAGCAGGCATGAGTTCAGCCTGGTAACTGGAGCTGAAAACCTTTGGACTCAGAGCAGCTGAGTTCAAATACTTTCCTTTTGTTGACCAAAATGATAATCATCCAGTTTTGGCTGAGGCAAGGGAGGACAAGGCAAAATAGAGCATTAATAGAACTGTGGAGACTCATCTTCGATTGGCAGCACACAAAAGAGTGATTACAAGATGGCTTCAGGTCCAGACATTATACCTTCCCTGCTTGAGGAACCATGACAGTGGGAAACGGCATTAGGTAACTTGATAGGGTAAGGACAAATTCAGAATCTCGAGCACGGACACCGACTTGTGTTTTCATCGAACAATGGACAGAATCCAATTCCCTAAAATCACCCTACTTAAAATTTTTAAAAAGACCTTGTAGTAAAAATGGAACTTGACTTAATTCAGTCACTATAAGACTAAAAACAATATCCTGATCATGAGCAAAATATGTTGAGCTGCTTAAATTGGAGAAAACACTTTAGGAAGTAGAAGTAAGAAGTGTTAAGAAGATATGGATATGGCTTGACTAAAAGGGTTAGGGTAACCTTCTCTAACCCTACAACCTTCTGAGATCTCTGTGTTGCTCCAATTTGGCTTCTTTTGCATCTGCATGTTTTTCTTTTTGTTGCACCGTTGGCAGCCATGCCAGCAGCTGACTAAGGCCTAAGCTCTTGGATTCTCTCTCTAGACCTCTCCACATTGCTTCCTTGCTCTCTTAAGGTCTGTTTAAAACGTTGATCAAGCTTTTGGTCACGTATCCTAATAGCTGCTTACGTGGCTCGATTTCAAACTTTGTTTGATAATTCCTCCTGTGAAGCACTTTAGGGCATTTTACTACTTCAGAGGTGCTATGTAAGTGCAGGTTGTTCTTGTATGGCACACAAGGGAAGATGGGGTGTTTGTGCAACAATGCAAGTGTTGGAAAGAGAGGCGTAAGTGTAGATTCCATTACAGGTAACAAGTCCAGAATTGAAAGGAATATAGGACGCCTGGTTATATATGAACATACGAACAAGGAGCAGGAATAGGTCAGTCAGCCCCTCAAGTCTGCTCTGCCATTTAATAAGATCATGGCTGACCTGATAGTAATCTGAAATCTGTATCCTACCTACCCCCGATAACCTATCGCCCCCTTGCTTACCAAGAATCTATCCACCTCTGCCTTAAAAATATTCACTCTGCTTCACCACCTTTTCAGGAAGAGAGTTCCAAAGACTCATGACCTTCTGAATGAAAAAATTTCAGCTCATCTCTGTTTTAAATGGGCGACCCCTTATTTTTAAACAGTGGCCTCTAGTTCTAGATTCTTCCACAAGAGGAAACATCCTCTCCACTTCCACCCTGTCAAGACCCCTTAGCATCTTATATGTTTCAATCAAGTCGCCTCTTATTCTTCTAAACTCCCATGGATACAATCCTAGTCTGTCCAACCTTTTCTCATAAGAAAACCCACCAATTCCAGGTATTAGTGTGGTAAACCTTCTCTGAACTGCTCCCAATGCATTTACATCCTTCCTTAAAGAAGGTGACCAATACTGTACACAGTACTCCAAATGTGGTCTCACTAGTGTCCTGTGCAACTGAAACATAACTTCCCTACTTTTGCATTCAATTCCCCTCGCAGTAAACGATAACATTCTATTAGCTTTCCTAATTACTTGCATACTAGCCTTTTGTGATTCATGCACTAGGACACTCAGATCCCTCTGCACCTCAGAGCTCTGCAATCCCTCACCATTTAGATAATATGCTTCTCTTTTATTCTTCCTGCCAAAATGGACAATTTCACATTTTCCCACATACTTCATTTGCCAGATCTTTGCCCACTTACTTAACCTATCTATAAATTTTTGAGCAGTATCATGAGAGCTATGGCATACAGTTTTAATTCTCAGTTCAGTTTTGTGCCATGAGATTCTTTGTTGTGTAGAGGTTTATTACACTGTTGGCTGGCTGTCCAATCAGCCGCGATCTTTTTATTTATTCGGTCATGGGATGTGGGTGTCACTGGGAAAGCCAGCGTTTGTAGCCCATGCCTAATTGCCCTTGAAGAGGTGGGATGAGTTGCCTTCTTGAACCACTGCAGTCCATGTGGTGTAGGTACACCCACAGTGCTATGAGGGGGGGAGTTCCAGGATTCTGACCCAGTGACAGTGAAGGAACGGCGAGGTAGTTCCAAGTCAGGATGGTGTGTGGCTTGGAGGGGAACTTCCAGGTAATGGTATTCCCATGTGCCTGCTGCCCTTGTCCTTCTAGGTGGTAGAGATCGTGGGTTTGGAAGGTGCTGTTGAAGGAGCCCTGGTGTATTGCTACAGTGCATTTTGTAGATGGTAGATGTGTGCTGGTGGTGGAGAGAGTGAATATTGAAGGTGGTGGATTGGATGCTAATCAAGCGGGCTGCTTTGTTCTAGATGGTGTCAAGCTTCTTGAGTGTTGTTGGAGCTGCACTCATCCAGGCAAGTGGAGAGTATTTCATCACAATTGAATGGTGGGACAGGCTCAAGGGGCTAAATGGCCTATTCCCTGCTCCTCTGACTTTTTTGTTTCATATCCTGGTAATTTATTGCAGTTTCATGGAAATGGGTAAGATTTTACATTTTAAATCCTCAGTACAAATGTGGGACTCTCGTTTGAGGCTTGTCATTATAGGAACAATGGAAAAGAGACAATAGAGTCAACAGCAACAGCTTGCATTCGTACAGTGCCTTTAACCTAGTAAAATGTCCTAAGGTGTTATCAAACAAAATCTGACACTGTGCCCTGAAGGAGATATTAGGACAAAAATAAAAATACCTGGAAAAACTCAGCAGATCTGGCAGCATCTGCGGAGAGGAACACAGTTAACGTTTCGAGTCCGTATGACTCTTCAACAGAGCTAAGTAAAAATAGAAAAGAGGTGAAATATACTTAGTTCTGTTGAAGAGTCATACAGATTTGAAACGTTCCTCTCTGCAGATGCTGCCAGACCTGCTGAGTTTTTCCAGGTATTTTTATTTTTGTTTTCGATTTCCAGCATCTGCAGTTTTTTGCCTTTATCTGAGATATTAGGACAGATGACCCAAAAATTAATCAAAGAGGCAGGTTTTATGAGCTTTTTAAGGGACGAAAGAGAGGCAGAGATGTTTAGGGAGGGAATCCCAGAGCTTAGGATCCAGGCAACAGAAGGCACACCGGTGGAGCGATTAACATTGGGGATGTACAAGAAGCCAGAATTGAAGGAGTGCAGAGTTCTTGGAGGTTGGTTGAGGTGGAGGAGATTAGAGATACGGAGGGATGAGGACATGGAGGAATTTGAAAAGAAAGATGAGAATTTTAAAATTGAAGCGCTGCCTAACTTGGAGCTAATGTAGGTCAGTGATCACAGGGGTGATGGTAATTGGGACTTAGTGAAAGCTAGGACATGGGCAGCTGAGTTTTGGATGATCTAAAGTTTATGAAGAATAGAAAATGGGAGGCTGGCCAGGAGAGTGCTAAAACAGTCAAGTGCAGAGGTAACATTCAAATATGACCAGGGGTGAGGATGCCATTTGTGAAGAAATATTTTAAAGTCTTGGGTTTTTATCAATCAGTGCAGTTGGGAATATTACTAGGTAATTTGATAGAGGTCTTCAGGGATACAAAGGTTGGTAAATATGGACAGCTCATTTCCACTGATCAGTACGATAGTAACAGAAAATCAAAAACGTAAGATGATTGCAGAAATAGTTAAAGGGGAGGTCATTCTGTCTGCAGAGTAGTTAAACTGTGGAATTCTCTGCCGCAAAACATATAATCGTTTGAAAAGGAAAAAGACAGTTGCTTGAGGATGAATATTGTAGGGGGTGGGATTTGTAGGGGTGGCTGCTGTGGAGGAAAAATGCCAGTGTAGGTTTGATAGTCCAAATTATGTCCGTCTCTTTCTAAGCTGGGACATAGTTTAATTCTGTAAGGAAAATCTGATTTAGCATTGTAAAGTGTACGTTATTTCATTTAGCACCTTTCTCACTTTCTTGTGGCCAAAATTGATTTCTACCTCCAACTGTTGTATTTGTAATCCTGTTTCATGTGTTGCTGTATGTGCTTGTACCTGCACTTTAAACATCCACTCCCTCCACCACTGGCGCAATTTGTCAGCTGCAGCATGTACTATTTCAAGGGTCTGCTGCAGCAACTCACCGAGGTTTCTTCAAAGCACCTCTCAAGCGCATGACCACCATCACCTAGAAAATCAAGGGCAGCAGGCACATGGGTCAACACTGCCTCCAAATTCCCCTCCAAGTCACACACTGACCTGACTTGGACAAATATCACTGTTGCTCCATCATCATTTGTCAAAATCTTGGACCTCCCTTTCTAACAGTTTGTGGGAGTACCTTCACCACACAGACTGCAGCAGTTCAAGAAAAAAGCCCATCACCACCACCTCAAGTTATGGGCAATAACTGCTGGTCTTGCTAGTGATGCCCACATCCCACGAATTAATTTTTAAAAATCCTTTATATGCCTGGCCCTTGTCTTTGTCTCTTGAGCTATATGCACACATGAGAGATGCTGAATGCTGGATTTTTAGCCTTCAGGGCTTTGCTGACATAGGTGTTTGCAGTCAGAGGAAGCATGAGTAAACCAAGGCAAGGATGTGCAGTGTAACAATGCAATGAGACTTTGTTAAACCTCCAGTAACCAACCCATAACAGTTAACAATTTGTTCTTTGTAGAATAGTTCAGGAAAAGAAAAATCAATGGTTATGCTTCAGAATCAAATGAAATCTGCCAAGTTAAAATTAATCAGACCGGGCTCCAAGGGAATAAGTACAGAATGTTTAGGGGACGGCAGGAAAGAAGGAAGGGAACATTTGTTGGATAGGAAACATTAGTGATGCACCTTCATGTGCAGAGTGAAGGTATTTGAATTCCTCTTCCACAGCATGCTGCCTTCTGAGTTTACATCCTGTGGACTGAACTCGACAATGTTATATTGAAGGACTGCAGCCGACGGAAACAGCTGAGCATCCCTCAGATTCCATAGCTTTGGGAAGTGACCCACAGTGCAGGATTAGTGAGAGCTGCTTCCAAGTTTTGCGAGAGGGAAGAACTAGCCCCTAGGGTTTCCGCTGATTCAGCAATTGGGTTTCCACATGTCGCTGGAACCTGGCTGTAAAAGTGAAAGGGTGATGAGTGTCATACATAAGGCAGTGACATGTAGTGGTTACTCACTCTGAATGGGTGGGCGACGGACAACTGGGCAGCATGATAGGAACTTAGGAATTGGAGGAGTTTATTTTGCCCCACAAGCCTGTTCCGCCATTCAAGGAGAGCATGGCCGATTTGCAGCCTAACTCCATATACCAACCTTTGTACCATATCCCTCAATACCTTTAATCCATCAATCTCAAATTTAAAATTAACAATTGACTTTGCATAAATTGCTGTTTGTGGAAGAGTTACAAATTTCTACTACCCTTTTCATGTAGAAATGTTTCTTAACTGAATCCACTAAAGCACCTATTACTTGTTTTGGAGGCACTGTAATGAAGTTTAAAAAATTTCCATCACACTATATTGATTTTATATGACATGGCATTTTCCTTTTTCAGAGCTTAAATATCTTGCATTTTTGAATGTTTTAACTTCTTAAACGCTCAATTACAAAGCATTGCAACAGAATCTAATGTCATTCCAGAGTGAGCTCCATTCCAGCATCAAAACAGTTTAAAGGCCATTTCAGTGTAAACTGTGCATAAGCTTGTACTCAAACAAAGAAAGTGCCCTGTTTATTTTGGCAAGTTGGACGTTAGCTCAACCCGCAGTCTTACCAGAATCCAATATTTAATTGCCAGCATGAACTCTTGAATCTATCCTGGCTTCATATACACCCACCTCTGGAGTGTGTTTCATGCTGGGTTCAAATCCTGAGACATTGCAGTGTAAACAGTGATTGCAACATTGGCCACATCTGTTTGTTTTAAAACTATATCCAATAGATGGAAGTGTTCCACATTGCTTACACCCATAATGTTAAAACACAAAAAGATAGATGTATCAGACACTGAAGATGGCCCCGTTAGAACCCAGTGTAAAAATGGCAGCAACTTCAATCCAACCCCTATAAGTATTAAAAGCAGAAAGTGCTGGAAATACTCAACAGATCTGGCAGCATCTGTGGCGAGAGAAACAAAGTTAACATTTCGAGTCGAATGTGATTCTTTTTCACAACTGGGTATTAGTGTATGAACTGGCCACGTTTATGGCTTTTTGATTGTCTTATCTATGTAAACGATCAGGTTGTGGGAAGGAACTGGTAACCCATCAGTTGTGGTTTCAGTGGTAACCTAAGATACCAGTGAGTTGTTTCAGTATGCATAACCAAATCAGATTGCTTTTTCTTATAGTCATTTGGTTATTTCGTATAAATATTCTGGTTTGTGACTTGTTGGACAATCTTGTCCCCTCTAGTTGTGAAAAAGAAAGTACGACTTGCATTTTACAAGCGTCTTTCACAACCTCAGGCAGGATACCCCCAAGTGCTGTATTTTTGAAGCGTAGTTACTGTTGTTATATGGGTGACAAAGGCAGCCAATTTCACACAGCATAAACTCATTGACAGCAATGTGATAATCTTGTGTCAGTGATGTGGGGATAAATTTTGTCCATGACATCAGAGAAAACTCCCTTGTTCCTTCAGTAGTTCCTTGGGATTTTTTTACATGCACCGGACGGATCACCCAACATCGACCTAGGCATCAGAAACAACAATGGCAATTGCAGCCCTGTCAACCCTGCAAAGTCCTCCTTACTAACATCATGGGGTTAGTGCCAAACTTGGGAGAGCTGTCTCACAGACTAGTCAAACAACAGCCTGACATAGTCATCCTCACGGAATCATATCTTACAGATAATGTCCCAGACACCACCATCACCATCCCTGGGTATGTCCTGTCCCACCGGCAGGACAGACCCAGCAGAGGTGACAGCACAGTGGTATACTGTCGGGAGGGAGTTGCCCTGGAAGTCCTCAACATCGACTCCGGACCCCATGAAGTCTCGTGGCATCAGGTCAAACATGAGCGAGGAAACCTCCTGCTGATTACCACGTACCGCCCTCCCTCAGCTGATGCATCAGTGCTCCTCCATGTTGAACATCACTTGGAGGATGCACTTAGGGTGGCAAGGGCACAGAATGTACTCTGGTTGGGGGACTTCAATGTCCATCACCAAGTGTGGCTCGGTAGCACCACTACTGACCGAGCTGGCCAAGTCTTAAATGACATAGCTGCTAGACTGGGTCTGCGGCAGGCGGTGAGAGAACCAACATGAGGGAAAAACATACTTAACCTCATCCTCACCAACCTGCCTGCCGCGGATGCATCTGTCCATGGCAGTACCAGTAGGAGTGACCACCCCACCCACCTTCACATTGAGGATACCCTCCATTGTGTTGTGTGGCACTACCACCGTGCTAAATGGGATAGATTTTGATCAGATCTAGCAACTCAAGACAGGGCATCCATGAGGCACTGTGGGCCATTGGCAGCAGCAGAATTGTACTCGAACACAATCTGTAACCTCATGGCCCGGCATATTCCCCCACTCTACCATTACCATCAAGCCAGGGGATCAACCCTGGTTCAATAAAGAGTGCAGGAGGGAATGCCAGGAGCAGCACTAGGCATACCTAAAAATGAGGTGTCAACCTGATGAAGCTATAAAACAGGACTACTTGCATGCCAAATAGCATAAGCAGCAAGTGATAGACAGAGCTAAGTGATCCCACAACTAATGTATCAGATCTAAGCTTTGCAGTCCTGCCACATCTATTCATGAATGGTGGTGGACAATTAAACAACTCACTGGAGGAGGTGGCTCCACAAATATCCCCACCCTCAATGATGGCGGAGCCCAGCACAGCAGTGCAAAAGATAAGGCTGAAGCATTCGCAACAATCTTCAGCCAGAAGTGCCGATTGGATGATCCATCTCGGCCTCCTCCGGAGGCCCCAAGGGTCACAGATGCCAGTCTTCAGCCAATTCGATTCACTCCATGTGATATCAAGAAACGGCTGAAGGCACTGGATAGTGCAAAGGCTATGGGCCCTGACAACATTCCGGCAATAATACTGAAGACTTGTGCCCAGAACTTGCCGTTCCAGTACAACTACAACTACAACACTGGCACCTACCTGGCTATGTGGAAAATTGCCCAGGTATGACCTGTGCACAAAAAGCAGGACAAATCCAACCCAGCCAATTACCGCCCCATCAGTCTACCCTCGATTATCAGTAAAGTAATAGAAGGGGTCATCAACAGTGCTATCAAGTGACACTTGCTTAGCAATAACCAGCTCACTGATGCCCATTTTGGGTTCCACCAGGGCCACTCAGCTCCTGACCTCGTTACAGTCTTGGTTCAAACATGGACAAAAGAGCTGAACTCCCGAGGTGAGATGAGAGTGACTGCCCTTGACATCAAGGCAGCATTTGACTGAGTGTGGCATCAAGGAGCCCTAGCAAAACTGGAGTCAATGAGAATCGGGGAAACTCTCGGCTGGTTGGAGTCATACCTATTACAAAGGAAGATGGTTGTGGTTGTTGGAGGTCAGTCATCTCAGCTCCAGGACATCACTGCAGGAGTTCCTCAGCATAGTATCCTAGGCCCAACCATCTTCAGCTGCTTCATCAATGACCTTCCTTCCATCATAAGGTCAGAAGTGTGGATGTTTGCTGATGACTGCACATTGTTCAGCACCATTCATGACTCCTCAGATACTGAAGCAGTCCATGTCCAAATGCAGCAAGACCTGGACAATATCCAGGCTTGGGCTGCCAAGTGGCAAGTAACATTCGTACCACACAAGTCATCAGGCAATGACCATCTCCAGCAAGAGAGAATCCAACCATCACCCTTTGATGTTCAATGGCATTACAATCACTGAATCTCCCACTATCAACATCCTGGGGATTACCATTGATCAGAAAGTGAACTGGACTAGCCATATAAATACTGTGGCTACAAGAGCAGGTCAGAGGCTAGGAATCGTGCAACAAGTAACTCGCCTCCTGACTCCCCAAAGCCTGTCCACCATCTACAAGGCACAAGTCAGGAATGTGATGGAATACTCCCCACTTGCCTGGATGAGTGCAGCTCCCACAACACTCAAGAAGCTTGACACCATCCAGGACAAAGCAGCCCACTTGATTGGCACCACATCCACAAACATTCATTCCGTCCACTACCGGCGCACAGTAGCAGCAGTTGTACCATCTACAAGATGCACTGCAGGAATTCACCAAGGCTCCTTAGACAGCACCTTCCAAACCCACGACCACTACCACCTAGAAGGACAAGGGCAGCAGATAGATGGGAACACCACCACCTGGAAGTTCCCCTCTAAGTCGCTCAATAAATGCTGGCCCAGCCAGCGAAGCCCACATCCCGTGAATGAATATTTTTTAAAAAACCTGAGAGAGCAGATGGGAACCGCGGTTTCATGTCTCATCCAAAAGGCAACAGCTTTGACAGTGCAGCACTCAACATGATGCTGACAGTGTCAGCCCCTGGAGTGGAATCTGAACCCACAATCTTCTGACTCAGAGGCAATGCTGCTCTGACTGAGTCATGGCTGACATCTGAACCAAGAGTGAAAGGCAGGATGACAATGAATAAGGAATATTGGAGGAAGGCCATTTCAGGTCACTTTATAATGGCTGTTTATTGCTTTATATTGTTAAAGAGGAACTGACAGCGAAGGTGCCTTTGTGTGGTTGCACTTGGAAATATAATAGGGTCAATTTTCTACTTTCCAGCTCCAGCAGCAGTCTGCCTTTTCTGGTTACCTGCTGCTAGATCCTGGTAATAAACTGGATCCTCTGAAAAATGAATGAGGAGGTGATAGAGGGAGGCTATCCTGCTGTCCCAAAGTCAGTTCAGAAATACTAAAAGTGCCTGTAGAATAATAATGATGGAAGCCCCAGGAGCAATAGTCACTTCCCTTGGGAGAGTTGCACTCTCAGATTAATGGGGTTTAAATAACACTGAAGGGTGACCCGATAGAGACGTTTAATATCATGACGCGTTTCAGTAGGGTAAACGTAGGGAAGATGTTTCCATTTGTGGGAGAGACCAAAACTAGGGCCATAAATATAACAAAGGTAAAACACTGCAGGTGCTGGAAATTTGAAATATAAACAGAAAATGCTGGAAATACCCAAGTCAGGCAGATCTATGGAGAGAGAAACAGTTAACAAGACCTTTTGTTAGAAGTGGAAAATACCAAAAGGAATAGTTGAGACGAATAGCAGATTCACTTAGAGGAAGCTAGCTAAGCACATGGGGGAGAAAGGAATAGAAGGATATGTTGATGGGGTTAACTGAAGGGAGGATGGGAGGATACTTGTGAAGAGCATAAACACTTGTTGGGGTGAATGGTCACTTGTAAATTTTATGCAATACAAATTATCATTCATAAATTGCATCTTTGTTTTGTGCTCATCTAAGTGGGATTTCACTCCTTTTCCAATAGTAACACGTTTTATTCATACGTAATAGACAGATCTGGCAATACCTAATGCAACTGGATTTCAGCATTCTGCATCAATCCAAAAAAACAGGTAGAATGCCAGTGAAAACATTTCACACAGCTCCTCCTGACTGATCAGTACAGTGAGATTTTTGAGATCATAGTGCCTCTGGGATCTCTGGAAATTAATAGAATACTCCCTTTGGTCTCATGAAACCTTATGTCATTTAATTTCTCCTGCCCTCCACCTTATCAAAGCCATTCCCTTTTGTTCCTCTTCCTACCCTCCTCCCTTTCACTTGCACAAAACCCATTACGATTCTGACTTTTCTCAGTTCTGATTAAAAAGTCACAGACTTGGAACGTTAACTCTGTTTCTCCCTCCACAGATGCTGTCAGTCCTGCTGAGTATTTCTAGCATTTTCTGTTTTTAGTTCAGATTTCCAGAATCTGTAGGGTTTTGCTTTTCCCTCGAGTTAATGTTCTGTCAAGTTTTTTGAGTGGGGAAGGAGGGAGACTTTTTGATTTGGAAGAAAGTCGAGGGTTATGGGGGACAGGCAGAAAAGAAGAGTTAAGGAGGCGATGGCATAGTGGTATTGTCGGGCTAGTAATCCAGAGACCCAGGGGACTCGGGTTCACGGCAGACGGTGGAATTTGATTTCAATAGAAGTTATTAGACTTTTAATTCCAAAGTCTAATGATAACCATGGAACCATTGTCAAATGTTGTAAAAACCCATCTGGTTCACTAATGTCCTTTCTTTAGGGAAGGAAATCTGTCGTCCTTACCTGTGGTCTGGCCTACATGTGACTCCAGACCCACAGCAATGTGGTTGACTCTTAAATGCCATCTGAAATGGCCTAGCAAGCCACTCAATTGTAACAACCCGCTACAAAGTCACAAAAAGGAATGAAACCCGACGGACCACTGGCATCGACCTAGGCACTGGAAACGACAACAGCAGTCTCAGCCCCGTCGACCCTGCAAAGTCCTCCTTACTAACATCATGGGGGCTAGTGCCAAAATTGGGAGAGCTCTCACAGACTAGTCAAGCAACAGCCTGACATAGTCATCCTCACGAAATCATACCTTACAGATAATGTCCCAGACACCACCATCACCATCCCTGGGTATGTCCTATCCCACTGGCAGGACAAGCCCAGCAAAGGTGGTGGCGCAGTGGTATACAGTCGGGAGGGAGTTGCCCTGGGAGTCCTCAAAATTGGCTCCAGACCCCATGAAGTCTCATGGCATCATGTCAGACTTGGGCAAGGAAACTACCTGCTGATTACCATGTACCGCCCTCCCTCAGCTGATGAATCAGTGCTCCTCCATATTGAACACCACTTGGAGGAAGCACTGAGGGTGGCAAAGACACAATGTATTCTGGGTGGGGGACTTCAATGTCCATCACCAAGTGTGGCTCGGTAGCACCACTACTGGCCGAGTCCTACACGACATAGCTGCTAGACTGGATCTGCAGCAGGTGGTGAGAGAACCAACATGAGGGAAAAACATACTTGACCTCATCCTCACCAACCTGCCTGTCGCAGATGCATTGTCCATGACAGTGTTGGTAGGAGTGACCACCGCACAGTCGTTGTGGAGACAAAGTCCTGCCTTCACATTGAGGATACCCTCTATTGTGTTGTGTGGCACTACCACCGTGCTAAATGGGATAGATTTCGAACAGATCTAGCAGCTCAAGACTGGGCATCCATGAGGCGCTGTGGGCCATCAGCAGCAGCAGAGTTGTACTCAAACCCAATCTGTAACCTCATGGCTGTCATATCCCCCACTCTACCATTACCATCAAGCCAGGGGATCAACCCTGGTTCAATGAAGAGTGCAGGAGGGCATGCCAGGAGTAACACTAGGCATACCTAAAAATGAGGCGTCAACCTGGTGAAGCTAAAACCCAGGACTACTTGCTGCTTATGCTATTTGGCACGCAAGTGATAGACAGGGCTAAGCGAACCCACAACCAATGGATCAGATCTAAGCTCTGCAGTCCTGCCACATCCAGTCGTGAATGGTGGTGGACAATTAAACAGCTCACTGGGGGAGGAGGCTCCACAAATATCCCCATCCTCAATGATGGCGGAGCCCAGCACATCAGTACAAAAGATAAGGCTGAAGCAGTTGCTACAATCTTCAGCCAAAAGTGGCAAGTGGGTGATCCATCTCGGCCTCCTCCAGAGGTCTCCAGCATCATAGATGCCAGTCTTCAGCCAACTCGATTCACTCTGCGTGAAATCAAGAGACAGCTGAAGGCACTGGATACTGCAAAGGCTATGGGCCCAGACAACATTCTGGCAATAGTACTGAAGACTTGTGCTCCAGAACTTGCCGCACCCCTAGCTAAACTGTTCCAGTACAGCTACAACACTGGCATCTATCCGGCAATGTGGAAAATTGCCCAGGTATGACCTGTGCACAAAAAGCAGGACAAATCCAACCCAGCCAATTACCACCCCATCAGTCTACCCTCGATTATCAGTAAAGTAATAGAAGGGGTCATCAACAGTGCTATCAAGTGACACTTGCTTAGCAATAACCAGCTCACTGGTGCCCATTTTGGGTTCCACCAGGGCCACTCAGCTCCTGACCTCGTTACAGCCTTGGTTCAAACATGGACAAAAGAGCTGAACTCCCGAGGTGAGATGAGAGTGACTGCCCTTGACATCAAGGCAGCATTTGACTGAGTGTGGCATCAAGGAGCCCTAGCAAAACTAGAGTCAATGGGAATCAGGGGGAAAACCTTCGGCTGGTTGGAGTCATACCTATTACAAAGGAAGATGGTTGTGGTTGTTGGAGGTCAGTCATCTCAACTCCAGGGCGTCCCTGCAGAAATTCCTCAGGGTGGTGTCCTCGGCCCAACCACCTTCAGCTGCTTCATCAGTGACCTTCCTTCCATCATAAGGTCAGAAGTGGGGACGGTCGCTGATGATTGCACAGTGTTTAGCACCGTTCACGACTCCTCAGATACTGAAGCAATCTATGTCCAAGTGCAACAAGACCAGGACAACATCCAGGCTTGGGCTGATAAGTGGCAAGTAACATTCGTGCCACACAAGTATCAGGCAATGACCATCTCCAACAAGAGAGAATCCAACCATTGCCCCTTGATGTTCAATGGCATGAGCATAACTGAATCCCCCACTATCAACATTCTAGGGGTTACCATTGACCAGAAAGTGAACTGGACTAGCCATATAAATACTGTGGCTACAAGAGCAGGTCAGAGGCTAGGAACCCTGTGACGAATAACTCACCTTCTGACTCCCCAAAGCCTGTCCACCATCTACAAGGCCCAAGTCAGGAGTGTGATGGAATACTCCCCACTTGCCTGGATGAGTGCAGCTCCCACAACACTCAAGAAGCTTGACACCATCCAGGACAAAGCAGCCTGCGTGATTGGCACCACATCCACAAACATTCGCTCCCTCCACCACCAATGCACAGTAGCAGCAGTGTGTACCATCTACAAGATGCATTGCAGGAATTCACCAAGGTTCCTTCGACAGCACCACGTCCGTTACCATCTAGAAGGACAAGGGCAGCATACACATGGGAACACCACCACCTGGGAGTTCCCCTTCAAGTCACTCACCATCCTGACTTGGAAATATGTCGCTGTTCCTTCACTGTCGCTGGGTCAAAATCCTGGAACTCTTTTCCTAACAGCACTGTGGGTATACCTACACCACATGGACTGCAGCAGTTCAAGAAGGCAGATCACAACCAACTTCTCAAGGGCAACTAGGGATGGGCAATAAATGCTGGCCCAGCCAGCGAGGCCCACATCCCGTGGTTGAATCAAAAAAAACAATCAGTTCAGCCGCAATCAGCTCAGCCATGATCTTATTGAATGTCAGAGCAGGCTCGAGAGTCCGAATGGCCTATTCCTATTCCTGCTTCTTATGATCTTATGAGATTATTTGAATCTTTGGGCATAACTTAAGCAAAACTTATATTTTTGGGTCCTTTAATGGGTGAGCAAAAGTAGGATCCAAGCCAAGAGAAAATAAATCAGGCTTGGTAACAAAGCTTTAAATCTGAAGTAAGCGCTTCAAAACAATCTTAAACAAGCTCTGAGGAACTTGGTACCTTGCAACAAGCATAATGGGGCTTCAAAACAAATCTCTTCAAATTTTACATTCCATTGATCTGGGAGAGTTTACAGTTACTATGCTGAAGGTGCCTTGACAGGTTCTAATGCCAAAACGTTAAATGAATGTACTTGTTGGAATAGATGTCAGAACTGTAGCACAGCTCTTTGTAATATTTATACAGTACAGCTACATCAAAGCATAAAATCTGCAAAAAAGCATTGGCCCCGTCTGCCCTAATGTAATTTCTTACCACTGTTGCTAAGTGACAACAAATGTTACCATACGTAGTGCAGTAAATTATTTTGTGTGAAACGTGTTCATTTTTTCCAGTGAGTCACAGCTGAAAGGCAATCGATGCCTACTTCTGAGAGGCATCAACAGGCCTTTGTATATCACGTGTTTGACCAGTATAACTTTTAGCTTTCTCTTAAAATGGTGAGATCAGTAACAGGGATTAATCTTTGAAACAGCAACAACAACTTGTATTCATATGGTGCTTTTAACGTGGTAAAACTTCTCAAGACGCTTCATAGGAGCATTATCAAACAAAATTTGACACTGAACTACCAAAGACAACATTAGGATAGATGATTTCAAGCTCGATCAAAGAGGTAATGTTTTAAGGAGCGTCCTTATGGAGGCGAAAGAGGCTTAGGGAGGGGATTCTAGAGCTTAGAGCCTCGGCACCTGAATGCATAACGTTCAATGGTGGAGCGATTAAAATCAGGGATGCGTAGGATCCCAGAATTGGAGGAGTGTTGTTAGCCTGGAGCAGGTTAGAGTTGGGAGAGGAGAAACCATGGAGGGATTTAGAAATCAGGCTGAGAATTTTAAAATTGCGGCATTACTGGACTGGGAGACAATTTAAGTTGGCGAGCAGGGGTAATGAATGAACGTGACTTCACAGAATCACAGTGCAGAAGAGGCCCTTCGGCCCATTGAGTCTGCATCGACACGTGAGAAACACCTGGCCTACCTACCTAATCCCATTTACCACCACTTGGCCCATAGCCTTGAATGTTATGACGTGCCAAGTGCTCATCCAGGTACTTTTTAAAGGATGTGAGGCAACCCGCCTCCACCACCCTCCCAGGCAGTGCATTCCAGACCATCACCAACCTCTGGGTAAAAAAGTTTTTCCTCACATCCCCCCTAAACCTCCTGCCCCTCACCTTGAATTTATGCCCCCTTGTGACTGACCCTTCAACTAAGGGGAACAGCTGCTCCCTATCCACCCTGTCCATGCCCCTCATAATCTTGTACACCTCGATCAGGTCGCCCCTCAGTCTTCTCTGCTCCAACGAAAATAACCCAAGTCTATCCAACCTCTCTTCATAACTTAAATGTTTCATCCCAGGCAACATCCTGGTGAATCTTCTCTGAGACTTGGTGAAAATTGGGACATGGGGAGCAGATCTTTGGATGAGCTTTAGTTTATGTAGGGTGGATGATAAGGCTAGCCAGGAGAGCATTGGAATAGTCATGTCTAGAGGTAATCAAGGCATTAATTCTTTGCCAAGCTGGGACCATTTGAAAACTGACTGCAAAATTATAGATATGAGATCCTTCCGGACTCTAATGCCTGAAAAAAAAGTCTTGCCATATCTTTCATTTCCTTGAATCCCTCCTCATGCCTGGATGGTCCTAGAGAAACCTTGGTTCATGGTGTCGAGAAGCAGATGGTTCAATATTTTCGTTCACCCAACTGGAGGAGGCTGATTGACAGCGATCCAGAGGGGGAACAAATTGTGTTGTGGGCTTGATAATGCGAATTTCCAGTCTCAGCCGAGGAGATCAAACAGACTTGCTGCTTCTCTGCAGGGATGGTAGTTAGAGTACACATGTCACAACCCTTGTATGCCAGCAGTTAACTTGCACTATGTGTTGCACTTTACATTCTGCTGTATTTAAGGGGATCTGTTTCTTTAAGGCATAAAGCCTAATTGCTGAAATCCCAGGATTCATTCAAGATACAGTGTTGATGAGGGAAGTAAGCTGATTGGGATCAGTTCAGGAGGAATCAGTGCTTTTTTTTTTACATTACTTTGGTGTGAAACATGCAAGATGCAAAAGTTTTTTATATTGATAGATGTAGAGAAATGCACAAGGGATAATTGCACTGAGTGTAGAACATTTGTCAGTAATAAATGTTGAATAAAGATGTTATTAGGTGATGGTGTGGATTGGAACACTGTCCCATTAACCTTGGGTCCTGGGTTTTGAGCACAGGATGAACATCACCTTCTTTGCTAACTGCAAGGTGTAAACTTAAATTCTTCTGGCCAACAGAGCATAGAAAATTTTGGATGGGGGGTTTATGGGTTTGCCAGTACCCCTTGATTAAATTGCAGCCTTTTAAATTCTTCTCCAGGCACCCATTGTTCTCAAAAAAATGGCAAGTGAATTTACACAAACTGAAATTAAATCAGTCACAACTTGCATGGAGTTTCATTCTTGTTTGTAGCAAATTGACAAGAAAACACTTAAAATTGTTACTGGGAACATCAGAGCAGTGTATCTGTGTATTAACCCAGTGTATCAGGAGACTTGAAAACCATGATTAAAGCAAAATACTGCGGATGCTGGAAATCTGAAACAAAAACAGAAAATGGTGGAAAAACTCAGCAGGTCTAGCAGCATCTGTGGAGAGAGAAACAGAGTTAAAGTTTCGAGTCTGTATGACCCGCTGTGAAGAAGAGTCATTCGGACTCAAAACATTAACTCTGTTTCTCTCTCCACAGCAGTGGGTCATACGGACTCGAAACATTAACTCTGATCCTCTCTCCACAGATGCTGCTAGACCTGCTGAGTTTTTCCAGCATTTTCTGTTTTTAACTTAAAAACCATATTAGCTGCATTTCTGATTTTTGCACTGATAGTATTGTATGGAACAATTGGATTTAATAGTAGAAATATTTCTTAAGGTTGAAGGCAGGCGAAGTGTTTACATTTCACATCAAATCATAGTGAGTTATTTTTATAGCCCCGGACAAAAATATCCAGCATTAGACAGATTTTCTTCAATGTTTTTTGCTTTGAAACTGATGACTCAATAAGCACATAAATTGAAAGAAATAAAAGCTTGCATTTGTATAGCTTCTTTCATGATCACAGGACGTCCCATATCACTTTAGTTTACAGCCTGTGAAGTACTTCTTGAACTGTAATCACACTTGTTATGTGCCCTGTTACCAGTTGCTATATTTATGCTTATTGGGACACGTTGATCTTATTTTCCCTGCTGGGATAGCTGTTTTTAGAGAGGATGGGATTCAATTGCAAAACTAAAATATACGTTCCAAGTCAAGTTAGAATGTTCAGAACAAAGAGATTTCTCAGCTCTGTTTTGAATGTACTGTGGATGTTGCATTTATTTTACCCTCTTCTTTCAGCTGGTTTCAGTTTCGTTTCACCATAGATTGATCCTTATAGGGTCATTAAGCTAATTGGTCCATTGAGCCCATGCTGGCTCTCCCTAGAGCAATCCAGTTAGTCCCATTCCTACGCTCTATCCCCATTGCTCTGCAAGTTTATTTCCCTCAAGTGGCCAACCAGTTTCCTGTTGAAATCATCCGTTGTCTCCACTGTATAAAAAAGTTCTTCCTCACATCCCCCCCATCGCTTACCCAAAATCTTGAATCTGTGCCCCCAGTCCATGTACCATCATAAGACATAGGAGCAGAAGTAGGCCATATGGCCCATCGAAAATGCTCCGCCATTCAATGAGATCGTGGCTGTTCTGATAATCCTCAACTTCACTTTCCTGCCGTTTCCCCATAACCCTTGATTCCCTCACTGATTAAAAATCTGTCTATCTCAGCCTTGAATATACTTAACAACCCAACCTCTACAGCCCTCTGCAGTAAAGAATTCCACAGATTTGACTACTCTCTGAGAGAAGAAAATCCTCCTCCATCACTCTTTTAAATGGGCACTCCCTTACTCTTGGATTATGCCCTCTGGTGCTAGACTCTCCTACAAGGAGAAACAACCTCTCAGCATCTACTCTGTCAAGCCCCCTAAGAATCTTATAAGTTTTAAATAAGGTTGCCTCTCATTCTTCAAAACTCCAATGAGCATGGGCCCAACCTACTCATCCTCTCCTCATAAGAAAATCCCTCCACCCCCGGGATCGAACTAGTGAACCTTCTCTGAACTGCCTCCAATGCCAGTATATCTTTCCTTAGATAAGGGGACCAAAACTGTTCACGGTATTCTAGGTGTAGTCTAACTGGTGCCTTGTATAGTTTTAGTAAGACTTCCCTATTTTTATACTCCATTCCCTTTGAAATAAAGGCCAACATTCCATTTGCCTTTCCTATTACCTGCTGAACTTGTATGCTAGATTTTTGTGATTCATATACGAGGACCCCCAAATCCCTCTGTGCTGCAGTTTTCTTCAGTCTTTCTCCATTTAAGTAATATTCAGCTCCTCTGTTCTTCCTGCCAAAATGCAAAACCTCACATTTTCCCACATTATATTCCATTTGCTACGTTTTTGCCCACTCACTTAACCTGTCTATATCCCTCTGTAGACTCTTTGTCACCCTCACCACTTGCCTTCCTACCTATTTTTGTGCCATCGCAAACTTGGCGATAGTACATTCACTTCCTTCATCCAAGTCATTAATATACATTGTAAATAATTGTGGCCCCAGCACTGACCACTGTGGCACTCCACTAGTTACAGGTTGCCATCCAGAAAATGCCCCCCAACTCTGTCTTCTGTTAGTTAGCCAGTCCTCTATCCATCCCAAACACCATGGGCTCTTATCTTATTAAGTAGCCTTATGTCTGGCACCTTATCGAACGCCTTTTGGAAACCCAAATATATTACATCTACTGGTTCCCCTTTATCTATCCTGCTTGTTACCACCTCAAAGAATTCTAATAAATTTGTCAGACATGATTTCCCCTTCATGAAGCCATGCTGTCATCATTACTCATCAGCTAATGGGAACTGCTTTTCTTTGTCCAGTTTATCTTCTGTATTTAATTAAATTCTGCATTTAATCTAACACCTGAAGCATTTGTATACCAGTGCGTGATATTACAATGGATTCAAACTTTTTGTTTTCATGGTTTTCTTGATGTGTGGCATGAAGTCAGGAGATAGGGCTCAGAAAATGTTTGATAATCCATGTTTCTATTAGTCAGTCTGCCACAGATAGTGGCACATTTGGCCACTCCTTTCTTGTATTGTTCTCTGTCCAGAATAAGATATTACACTCCGATCAGAGTCTCAACCAGCCTCACCCAGCAGATGGTAGTTATTTGTAGTTGAGAATTATATTTACCAGTATGTAATAGAGTTATTGTGTCTCTGAGTTGTTCAACAACATGTATTTATATAGCACTTTTAATATATTAAAAAATCCCAAGGCACTTCACAGGAGTGCCAGCAAGCAATATTTGCATCCAGTCACATTTGGACAAATGACCCAAAGCTCTGTCATTTTAATGGAGGAGAGAGAGAGATGAAGGGGAAAGTATTTTCAGAGCTTAGCGCTCAGGCAGCAGTGGAGTGACTGAAATCGGGCATGTAAATGAGGCCAGAATTGGAGGGTACAGATATCTTGGGAGGTTGTCGGGCTAGAGGAAGTTACAGATATATGGAATGGTAAGACCACAGAGAGATTTGAAAACAAGGTTGAGGTTTTTCAGATCAAGGCATTGCCAGACCAGGTGCCAGTGTAGGTTAGTGAACACGGGTAATGTACCTGTAACAAAAGGCATTTTTTTACTTGTATAGGTCGTTAACCTGACTGTGAACAAACTACCAGGAGAATTAGATTACTGCCCTTAATCTGGGCCTGTATGGGCCAGGGAAGAGCCTATTGATTTGTGTCTGTCTCTGACAGCGTAGACTCTAAATGCCATTGCTGTTCTGATTTCGAATCAGTGGCGTGGGAATAACCTGTTCCAAACCTCCAGGCGTACAAAAGGGACAAAACTGCACAGGAGAACTTTAAACTCAAATTAAACAAGTTCTCTGGGTTTCATGAGCCAGCATGCCAGGGTCACACGTCACTCACAGGCCACAGTTTGGGCATCCTGGTTTTCTAGACCATGTTGTCCTTGCAGCATCAGACAAGGAATGTTATGGGGAGAATTTCTAGAAGGCAGTAGTCAGATGTCATACAAATTCTTAGACTCCCGGAGATTTATTTCCCATCAACTCCTCCAAGTATTTTTAAAAATTCATATAAATGTAATCATCAGTGAGAACTTGAAAGCCCCTATTGATTTTGCCAGCTGTCGGAAGTATTTTGTGGAATGAGGTAAGTATAATATTACAAAGCTTGATAATTAAAGTGAATGGCCACCGTCTGACTGGCGTAACAGGATTTAACTAGGTGCTGTATGGAATCATGTGTGCAAGTATTTCAATTTTAGTTTTGTTTTCGTTCTAGAAGCCCTGCACCGTCCAGACTTTGAGTCACAGGGCCTGAATGAGGCTGCCCGGTGGAACTCCAAAGAGAACTTGCTTGCTTGCCCTAGTGAAAATGACCCCAACCTCTTCGTTGCACTGTACGACTTTGTTGCCAGCGGGGACAATACGCTCAGCATAACCAAAGGTGAGCAGCATGCTTTCAAAAGAGATTGCTAAATCTATTCATGGTCATCAAACTTGATGCAGAGCTAGAAAATACTTCAGAGACAAAGTGGGCTAGGGTTGGGTTGGAGGTGGGGCAATAAGGAAAGTCACAAAGAGAAGGCATTTGATGAACCCAAAGGAATGCTATATGTTCACCTAGGCTATTGCCCTGAGTCACTAAGTCCCTGCTGATAGACATTCTGCTTGTACAAGCTGACTTTGTGTTGAAGGAGAAGAAAATATATAACTTATGAAGATATAAATGGGATTAGGTTTGCCTCCATTTTGGCACCAATGTGACAGAGTTTCCCTTTGGCATCTAAAATTACCTTTGGACCCCTGCCACCCGATGACCTAGTTGCAATATTTTTTTTAAGCATGGCTCCTAAAATATGTGCAATTCTGTGCCATTGTTTGTAAGTTAACTTCTTCAAATTTGAGAGTTGGTCAATATTCCAAAACTGAAAATTGTTTTCTTCTGAGTGATTTTTACATCCACCATTAGATGGTGGAGATATTGTAGTTTTTAATTACAAAGTACAAAAAGAATCAGTAATTCAGAATTTACAATTTTTCTGACTAAGTGTAACCACTGCATTTTAGTCTTCCTAAATATTTAGTTATTGGCCTCTTCTGATTATGGTTCATAGTTACGGTGAGGCAGAAGCACAACTGCTAGTTTGGTTTGACATACCTTGAATAATGGCTTGTCTTACATCTGGTTTGTAGCTTACAATAGAAAACTGTATTCCTGAATCAGAAAGTTAGACTGCAGTTATACTGTCACTTTTGTTTTGATGCAAAGGGGTTTGGATGTACATCAATGCAAAAGCAGATGTTACCAGGCACACTGAAACCCTAAAGTATGAACCCACCCCTCCTGGCCTTTGGAGACCATTTAGCATCCGTTTTGAGTTCTGATCTGGACCAACGTGTGCAGTTGGTGTTTATATTTTGTCTGTCTTGTCCAGATCAGGGAAATGGTGGGGGGTGGCAACTGAATGGGAAGCAAACTTGTTCCCCCATAATTCAAATATGCCTCCTGGTGGGTCAATCATAGAGTGAGATTAATCGGTGCCAGTATTTTGTGACTCTACTGACTGAGGGAGGCAGTTGGATATTTTAGGAAAGGGGTGTAAAGAGTTGTGTATTGTAAAGTTGAAAGGATCTTCAAAGCTAGATCCAGAAATACAGTGGACTGTAACAATGAAGATTTAAAAAATACAATGTCCAATGGCACCTAAACTGAAAAAAAGACAGGATGCTTTTATACTGTTCAGAAAATGGCTTCACCTTGTTGAGTGTGTGATGCAGCAATTTGTGCATTGAGACCTCCAGTAACAGATTCTCTTTCTGGCAGGTGAAAAGCTTCGTGTTTTGGGCTACAACCACAACGGAGAATGGTGCGAGGCTCAGACAAAAAATGGTCAGGGCTGGGTTCCCAGCAACTATATTACACCCGTTAACAGTCTAGAGAAACACTCCTGGTACCATGGGCCAGTGTCGCGCAATGCTGCAGAGTACCTCCTCAGCAGTGGCATCAATGGGAGTTTTCTGGTGCGAGAGAGTGAAAGTAGCCCCGGACAAAGATCCATATCACTTCGTTATGAAGGAAGGGTATACCACTACAGGATAAACACTGCGTCTGATGGAAAGGTATGTCTCCACTCCAGGCTATTGACTTCCATTGACTTTGGCATGCTAAGAAATGTTACAATTTGATTCAGGACTAACAACCAAGATTCCTCTGAAGTACACATTACCTTCATTGATCAAGGCTTTCTGGTGCTTCAGTAACTTGGTCATTGGATGTGTATAAATAGAATTACAGCATAGAAACAGGCCATTCAGCTTAATGGTTCATGGTTATGTTTATCCTTAAAGTGAACCTCCTCCTGTCTTACTGGTAGTGAGTTAAACATTCTCACCACTTTTTGCATAAATCTCCCTACCTAACCGCACAGTGGGAGTCCCTGCACCATATGGATTTCAGTGGTTCATGAAGGTGGTTCACCACAACTCTCTCAGAGGCAATTAAGGAAGGCCAATAAACACTGGCTTGCCAGTGATGATCACATCCCATTAATAAATTTTTTAAAGTTTTATCTTGAATTCAAATTACGTAAGCACATGGAATAATCCGCACATCATTTACTTGGACGCTATTGTCAAACATCTGGTATTAAAGACAAACAAGTGCCTATAAGGTGGTTTACCGCGTCCCTCAGAAACATCTTGAATGCTTTTGCTCATGATATTCTGCAATGCCTTAGTAAATATATCGCCAAAAAAGAAGCTATTTTGTACAGATTTAGATTCCACAAACAGCAATGAGATGAATGACCAATTAACCTGTTCTTGACGAGGCTGGTAGAGAAAAGAATATTAGCACCTCTGACTCTGCAGCACTTGCTAAATATAAACTTAGAGTAATGTTTGTAATTACATTTCAGAATATTATCAGAATAGAAATGCAGTTTGCAGAGTTTGGTTATTCCCAGATAGGTAGATCCAACCTTTCCTTAAAATGTGCTTCCTGAGAGTGAACTCCAGCAGTTAGACATAATGGTGAGTAGAACACATTGAGATATGAATGAGGAAGATTGCTCACACGTAGTTAGTGTATTTACTCTTTGAATGAAGATACCCCTTTCATCCCTTCAACCCATCATCTAGTAAGAATGTAATTCAATGTCTGGATTCTGTGTATTGTGTGCCAGTGTTGAAAACAAAAGCGTTATTTGAAATCTTGATTTACTTTTTAAATGGAAGGTGAGAAGCTAGCTGGAAAACTTAAAGTCTTGGATAGCAATGTTAAAAAAAAGAATTGGGGAAGAGGTGTGATTGAATTCTGTGGAAATAAAAATAGGAAAATGCAAATGCTGGAAATCTGATCCAGCACAGCAGTTGGTCAGCATTGGAAGGAGAGGTCAATATTTCAGTCTAGGTCTCTCATTAGAACGTTGAATTTTCTGTCCAGAGATGTACACTGCAAATGTTAGTCTGCCTGCTCTTCACACATGCTGGCTGACCTGCTCAGTATTTCCAGCACAGTCTGTTTTTATATAAGGGTGTTATAGGATATCAGAAGGGGGGAATATCATCTTCTGCAAGGAAGAAAATCCTTTGAGAGATTGTTATTCATTCTGAGGGAGTTCGGTAGATTTTTTTGGCAGTGTATAAGGAGAATTTGGAACACAGTACTTTTAAGAAAAAGCGATCCACCTTTTTCACTTGTTTACAATTCTATGTATTTTTTATTTTTATTTTTGCACTGAGTCCATTATGGATAAAATATTGAGAGTTGCGCTCCAGTGATTTCCTGGCCTGCCCTGCCTACGAAGCGATGGCATAAATAGTATTTTTTCAGGGGGAGTGCAGCAAAGAGAAAGTTAAACCATAGTGTAGAAACAAACCATCCGGCCCATCTGGTTCATTGTTCAGTGTTAATGCTCTACATGAGCCACCTCCCACCCCTCTTCATCACACCCCATCAGTACAACCTTCTAGTCCTTTCTCCCTGATGTGTTTATCTAGCTTCCCCTTAAATGCATCTGTATTATTTGCCTTGACTACCTTTTGTGATAGCGAGTTCCACAGTGTTGCTACACTCTGGGTAAAGAAATTCCTTCTGAAGTCCTATTGGACTTATTATCCATTTAGACTTATTATCCAAGCAATATGTGGCATCTTTATTCTTCCTACCAAAATGCACCACCTCTACATATCCATAGTGAAATTCATTTGCCATTCTGTGCCCATTCCGCTAGTTTATTGATGTTTTGTATAATATTCCATTTGACTACATCCCAATTTGGTGTCTATTGGTTTGCCAGACCTGAACAATTCTACTTCAAAAGATCTGTTTCACACAAAGAAATTTCAAATACATTTCTTCCACCATAACCTTTATAGAGGTCATCAAACAGTATATGTAGAAAAATTCGGTTTTCCATTGGGAGCACATGCAAGATTCTGCATGTGGTTGTCTTTTTAATAAAATTACTTTGACATATAGCTTTACAACACAATGTTCAGAAAATCATAAACTTTTACACAGAGCAAAAGGTAATACCTTAGGCCACAAGTCACACTCAAATTGACACATTATTGTTTCCATTAAACTAACAATTGGAACTCTCTTTCCCCAAAAACCTGTTGGTGCTCGGGGACAATGGAGCTTTTAAGACTGAGGTGAATAGCTTTTTGATAAGCAAGTGTATCATGGGATATCAAGTAAAGGAGTTGAGGCACAGATCAACCATGAATTTATTTGAGGTGGACCAGGTTTGAGGGGCTGAATGGCCTCCTGTTTTTAATATTCCTGTATTACTAATTCAGATAAAGCAAATTAAAATAATTGTTGGAGAAATTCTCCAATGCAGCCGGTTGTGTGTTAGTCTTTCGATAATTCCGTGACTAATTGCTGTGATATCTCAGTGAGCGTTGAGAGTCACAATCCCAAATAATTGCTTTTCACTGGTCAGATTGCGGAATTTTCTAGCTGTGGAGGAACACCCATTCTTTCCAGATTCTGTCATACAATCTAAGGCACATTCTTTCTGAAGAAGTAGTGTTCCAATTTTCTTTTAAAAATCATTGGTATTTTGGGGGGTGTTTGAACATCCTGCATATCATATTCACCTCACCTAGGCTCCTGCAGGGAGGGTCTTATTACTGTCTTAATGAAAGTGCCCATCCGCATACATGTTGACAATGACTAGTTGCCTAAGGTTTTCCCTTTTGCTCTGGGTAGAATTTTATAATTTTTTGAACAATGCTTGACACGTGGCTTTACAACGCTGAAAGCACATGCAGAATCTTGTATAGCTTCCCATTTAACTCTGATTTTTCTACAAGCCCATTTTGATGACCTCTTGTTCTGTGCAATGAGGCAGGGTTAATTAATAATGGGATAGTAAAAGATCCAATCGGAAATAGTGATCATAAAACAATCGAGTTGCACATTAAGTTTAAAAGCAACATGCCCCAAACACAGACAAGAATGAGGAAATGGCAGAGATGTTAAACAAATATTTTGTGACGGTCTTCGCAGTAGAAGACACTAATAACATTTCAGAAGCAGAGTGTACCCTAGGGGCTAATAAGAGTAAGATAACCAATATCAGCAGAGAAAAAGAACTAGAGAAACTGAAACTAAAATCTGACAAATCCCCAGGACCTGATGGCTTACATCATTGGTTCTAAAAGAGATAGCTGCAGAGATAGTGGATGCACAAGCAATTAGGAAGACAAATGGCATGTTAGCCTTTATTGCAAGGGGATTGGAGTACAGGAATAAAGAAAAGGTCTTGCTACAGTTGTACAGGGCTTTGATGTGACCATACCTGGAATACTGTGTGCAATTTGTGATGTAGGCCTGTATGCAACTGTAGCTCTGCAGTTTTATTTCCTGTAACTCTGACTTTCCTGAACTCACAGTTTAACTCTGACATAGAGCAATGGTTCTGATGTTACCATAGATTTATAACGTTCAGGCAATCAGAGCCTTGTATTTTATTTACCTGTGATTCGATCAGCACAGTGCCATTTGAAGCCATAAGAAAAAATATTAGAAAATATCAAATTTAACACAGCAAAATGCTGCAGAGGCTGATGGATGGGAGAGACACTTGTATTTATCTCTCAGCAGCGGCTCCAAGCAGCTCACAAACAGTGAGTTATTTTAAAATGTGGCAACTGTTATGTGGGCCAATGTACAACAGGCATGGGAAGATCCCACACAAAAATGAATGCACAATCAATTAAACCCCTGTTTGAAAGAAGAATGTTAGTCAGGTCATTGGAAGAAATCCCAGCTCTTCTTCTGGCTATGCCATGGGAACTTTTACATGCCCTTTTACAATGTTACACTTGGACAGAAGCAGACTTGTATCTCATTTAAACAAGGCAACAAAATAAGCCTTTGCTCAGTTCTGCACCAGAGTCAGCCTAAACCAAGTAGTGTCCAAATTATTCAGGTCTTGAAACACAGACAACTCGGTTCACCATGTGTTGGTTTGACTTGCTTAAATTTCTTCTTGTGTGCAACACAGCTGCCTCATGGATGCATAAATCTTAAATCAAAGCACCCAATACCTATTTGTATCAGTAGCATGGGATGCACAATTTAACTGGAACTTATATGTAAACTTTCTGCCCTGTAATCTCTAAGATACACAGCAAAAGTTTCCCATAAGTCCAAAATGCTGGAATTCTTGGTTGATTTATTGGGGCAAGATCTGAAGCCATGACTTGCCTGAGAAACAGTACAAGTCAGACTGACATTACCAGAGCAGACTAGGTTCACTTTCCCTAATGATGACACGAGCAAACCACGTATTCTTTCTGCACTTGATGATCAATTACAGCACCAAACAATCTAATGATGCTGGGCAAATACTTGCTTGCTGAACCTGAGTTTTGCTTTATTTTAATCAGAGCTGATATAGGATATAAAGTGTTTAATTTATTAGCCAAAGTGCCTAGACAGGAAGAAAATCTGATTCATGCTTGGAAAACTCTTTCTTGCAAGTAAGCTTTGTTATGGTCAGATACAGGAAGCAATATTGCATAATTCTAAAGAAATTTGATCTTTTCTTTGACGTATCTAGTCATTTCTATCCAGAGCTTTAGAATAAATAGTTGAGTTTCTAGAAGAATCTATGGCATCATTCCACTCTTGGTGATTTAACACAACAGATGTGTAGAATTGAAGAAGGCGGGAAGGACATAAAATGAGCAGCAAATACAGTTAATCTGAGACAAATCAGATTCAGATGTTGCTTTGCTGAAATTGCCCTTTTGTGAATGATTTACTTCTCAACGTGAAATATTTTGGAATGGAAATTCATTTTGGAGATTTGCTTCCAGCATTTGGTGCAGTTCGGTTTTTAATAACATTTCTCAGCAGCATCCTGATCTAGAATTGGCCATTCGCTTGTTGAAACTTTATGAAAGGGAGCTGTTTTCCAATATGAGTTTTCTACTCTCTCCCACCACCCCCAGTTGAAGGGAGATTGTCACTTTGGATGGAGATTACTCACCGTTTCTTCATTGTTGCTGGGTCAAAACCTTGGAACTGCCTACCTAACAGCACTTGTGGTGTACCATCACTACACAGATTTCAGCGACTCAAGAAGTTGCCTCATTACCTTCTCAAGGACAATTGGGTACAGGTAATAAAGGCTGGCCTTGCTATAAACGCCCATACCCCATGAACTGCTGAAAAAAGGATAGTTGAAGGAGAAACTACATTTTGTGCAAAACTCTATGCTTTGCCTCTATATGTCTGGAAGGCGTGTCGCTTTATACCTCTTTGAAGCTGAGAGGGGATATTGAGGTCTGGCTCAAGACCAAAGGCAGTCTCAAGGGACAGTGACATGTCGGAACCCCTGACTCGAGAAGACCATGAGAATGATGCATTTCAGCCAACTGCCAGTCATTGGAGCTAACATCAAAATCAAGAAACTTTAAAGAGAAAAAAACTAAATTGGAAAAGGAGGAGATGGGAAAGAGTTTCTGAGAATGATATTTTCTCACATCTCCCTCCTTAATGAATACTCCAGCTTTTAGTTTTGTAAATATTTTTTAAAATTGAGAAGTTTATTGCTGAAACCATCCACAACGATCATTGAGCTGTGCTCTCAACAATTTAATCCTCCACCTCCTTTTAGCAAAACATGTTATACGGACTGCTAGTTACTGGACTGGGAGAAAACCCAAATCTAATCTAGCATTTGCTCTTCTTCTGTATCTGCATGTTGTAAATTATCAAGTGGAAGGAGAGAATCTGGATCTGGAAATTTTAGACATTGAATGTGAGGGGATGAGCTTTTAATGTCTAAAATTCAAAGCTTTGTATGACATTCAAACCAATTACCCTACAGCGCAGTTCATTATTTCATTTGTATTTTTCTGTCTAAATATCTATGTGCAAGTAAAGAAATGAAATGTGATTGTGGAGAAGATGAAGTGTTCAGTTAGAGCAGTGACAAAAGGTCCCCATGGACTCTTCCAGCTGGAGGGGAATCTGTGCAATAGAGAACGTAGCTGGTTAAAAAGTGGTGATAATCGAAAGAGCTTGAGCAGTGTTGTTCTCCTTCCTTCTGCAAAAGCTGGTTCAAAGTATGCATGTTATTCTCTGCTATCTGAATGATGGAATAATGCTGCTTGATTCACCCACTGAGCTGGATAACTGAACATGCAAATGCACAAAATGTCGACACTACTTTTCCCCTTTAGCCTGGGCAAGTGGCAGTGTAGAGAACACCAGCAGAGCTGGTAATATTACGTCAGCACTGTTACATTCAAGTATGTTCCATCCCCCCTGCTCTCAAGGCGGTGGTGGGTGCAGGAGTAGGACACCACTCATAACCATTCTTCATTTCAGAGCCAAAGAAGTGAGTTATGTGACTTTTGGAGGGTGTCAGAGCCAAACCAAATTTTTTGTCTTCCCTCTAACGCCCATCAGAAATAGTGAACGATGATTTGAATAAGATCTTTGGGCTGAGCTTACCTTCCCTTAGTTCAGGGGACACAGACGCCGATTATAGTGCCAATCATGGC
Organism: Cetorhinus maximus; assembly: GCF_964194155.1. NCBI lineage: Eukaryota > Metazoa > Chordata > Chondrichthyes > Lamniformes > Cetorhinidae > Cetorhinus > Cetorhinus maximus. The sequence continues at coordinate 22,935,719 of NC_135888.1, forward strand.
TCAATTGGTAGCACTGTCACCTCTGGGTCAGAAGCTGTGAGATCAAGCTCCACTCCAGAGACTTGAGCAGCAAAGTTCAGGTTGACACTCCCAGTGCAGTACTGAGGGAGTGCTGCACTGTCAGTGGCGCCGTCTTTCGGATGAGGCATTAAACCAAGTCCCCCCCTTGTGGGTAGGTGTAAAAGGTCCTACAGCCACTATTTTGCAGAAGAGCAGGGGAGCTCTAGCCGGTGTCCTGGACCAATATTCATTCCTCAATCAACATCACTAAAACAGATTATCTGCCCATTATCATGTTGCTGTTTGTGGGAGCCTGACACTATGTCAGCATCATCAAATTACACCACGTTAGCAAGGATGCTGCCTTTTCAACATTACAGCAGTGACCACACTTTAAAAGTACCTCATTGGCTGTAAAGCACCTTGGAATGTCTTCAGATCATGAAAAGAGTTTTGTAAATGCAAGTCCTTATTTCGTTTTCACTTCCTGATTGAAATCAGTTAACTCAGCACAGACCTGTGATTGAACCTCGTTGACAGTCTGTATGGCTCAGAATACTATTTGGAATGCTGAGTCAGCAGGAGGGAGTCTCAGCCTCTATTTTGGTATGCTAGTAAACAGGAAACCCCAGATTTCAATCTTTGCATGCAATAAATGATCTATGTATAGTGCATTAAATGTCTTTATATTGCCTTTCCCCTCCAATAAAGAAACCAGTCATTAGCCATAATGTCAACTGATAGGATCCAAAAGCCTGACACTATGTCAGCTTCATCAAATTACACCACGTTAGCAAAAATCACAATGTTACCATTATAAAATAAATTGCATAGATCATGAGGTGTAACATTTGACAGGGAGGCCAAGGTATTTCAGTCTTGGTTCTTTTGTGCTTCAGGAACCACCATCACGGATGTGAGATCTCAATTGGAATTCAAATGCAAATTGAATAGAGAATTCCCACCAGCAAGAAAGAATGTTGAAATTCTCTCTTGAATAGTTTTTTTCTTGAGTTGTTCTGTAAAAGTTTGGACAGACCATCACTGGAGAAAGTACTGACTCAAAATAAACTGCACTCATTTAACCAAATCTGAATATTGGCTTGCACTTCTCTTGTTTCCTTTTTAGTCTGTTGGTGAAAGTGTTGAATGGTTTTTTTGGCTTTGTTGCTCCCAAGCTGAACTGTGTGGCTCATGACATGTGCGTTGAAGAGACTTTCTGCTTCTTGGCGTATCTTTTTGGGAAAAAAAAAGACTTGCATTTCTGTAGCGCCTGTCATGACCTCAAGTTGACCCAAAGTGCTTTACAGCCAATAAAGCGTAGTTCCTATTGTAGGAATTTTGAGAAAACATTGGATTATTTTAACATTTGTGCAGTTAAATTCCAGATGTCCGTTGCCTAACCGTGAAATGATGATGTATGTGACTAACAGCACGTGCAGATCTAAATTATCGTTTTGTAATTGCTCAGAGGAAATGCTTCAGGAAATCCCAATATTGAAATAAAACTGAATTCATTGTTGCTTTGTGACCGTGCAGGCATTGCCAAAATCCTTCGTTAACTATTACAATTGCATCCTGAAAGTTTATTCTTCTTTTTAAGCAAAAACTGAGACACTGTATTTTGGGTTTGAAAACTCAAGTCAGAAATCTCAGACTTTAAAGTTTAGTGGTTGCACAGTACCTATAACTTTTTCTTAAAAGTAAACATTGGTTTGCATCTAAGTCAAATCCAAAACAAAAACAGAATTACCTGGAAAAACTCAGCAGGTCTGGCAGCATCGGCGGAGAAGAAATCAGTTAACATTTCGAGCCTTCATGGCCCTTCGGCAGAACTGGAGCATAGTTAGAAGAAGGGAGAAATATAAATTGGTTTAAGGTGGGGGGGGGGGGTTGGAGAGACACATTGAGGGTGTGGTGTGGTGATTGTGGAGATGAGCAGATAATCAAAAGATGTCACAGACAAAAGGGTCAAAGAGGTGTTGAAGGTGGTGGTATTTGTCTGAGAAAAGTGCTAATTAAGAATGGAAGACAGGATATTCAAAGTACAGCTCTAGTGGGGGTGGGGTGGAAAGACTAAAGGTTTTAGTTTTAGATTTAAAAATAATGGAAATAGGTGGGGAAAGAAGAATCTATATAAATTATTGAAAAAAAAGCGGGGGGGGGGGGGGGGAAGAAACGGGGTGGAGATGGGGGGAGGGGGAGTTTAAGATCTAAAGTTGTTGAATTCAATATTCAGCCCGGAGGGCTGTAAAGTGCCTAGTCGGAAGATGAGGTGCTGTTCCTCCAGTTTGCGTTGGGCTTCACTGGAACAATGCAGCAAGCCAAGGACAGACATGTTGGCAAGAGAACAGGGTGGAGTGTTAAAATGGCAAGTGACAGGGAGGTTTGGGTCTTTCTTGCGGACAGACCGCAGGTGTTCCGCAAAACGGTCGCGCAGTTTGCGTTTGGTCTCTCCAATGTAGAGGAGACTGATTTATTCACCAATAGAGCAACCATGTTATGCAAAGCCCTTTCCAAACCTCCAGACCCAGTAAATCCAAACAAGATGAGAAGTATAAGTTGAAATAGGACTTTGTTGCCTGGGCTTCATGGACCCGATCGCAAGGCTCAACTGCAATACTTTGCATAACTGAATGATTGTTTGGATTTATAAGAATTAGCAAAAATTTCCATGAAATTAAAATCTATCAAAATATAACATTTTGATTTAACACAAACATTTTTGTGTCTTCTGTATCCCTTTCTCATAGTAAAAATATTACATAGTGCCTTTTGCAGGGCAATTTATGACCAGTGTAGTACTTTTGAAGTGTAATCACTTATGTAGGAAGCACAGCAGCCAATTTGTGCATAGCATGGTCCCACAAACAGCAATGTGATAATGACCAGATCATCTGCTTTAGTGATATTGGTTGAGAGATAAATATTGACCAGGACACCTGGGCTCTTCCAGTGCTGCCAGGGGTTCATTTAGGTCCACCTGTGAGCTCAGACGGGATCTCAGTTTAACATCTCCACTGAAAGATGGCACCTGCGATAGTACAGCAAACCCTCTGTACTGCAGTGGAGTCTCAGCCTACATTTTGTGCTCGCGTGTCTCTGGAGTGGGACTTGAATCCACAACCTCTTGAACCAGAGAGGCGAGAGTGTTACCTGCTGAGCCACAGCTGACACCCTAATCAGTGGAATTGTTGCTGTGTAAAAAATTATACATTAGGGCATGTGCACATTTCTCACATTCCGTCACTTCATTCTTTTGTGCCACAAAGTCAGTAAATTAACAAAGGCAAAATATTGTAGATGCTGGAAATCTCTAACAATAGAAAATGCTGGAAACGCTCAGCAGGTCAGTTATCCCCTGCAAGTTTCATCAGAACAGGTTGATAAATGAAGCCTTTATCACGTTGTTTATTAAAGCAGCTTAGACAAGCTAGAAGCTCCCCAATACCAGCAAGCAAAATTTGTCCCACAGCCATGATGTGGATCAAACCAGGCTGGGAATCGTTCCATTTGAAACATGTGACGCTGGGCTCAGGATGCACCAGCGTCAATGGCCTGGAGCCCACAGCACACAAACTTCAGCTACGAACACCCAAACCACATCGCAGGAAGATAAAGTTTGCAAACAACAGCAACTTGGCACCTTTAATGTAATGAAGTCCCAAGGTGCTTCACAGGAATATAAAACAAAGTATGATACTGCATCACATAAGGAAATATTAAGTCAAATGACCAAAAGCTTGGTCAAAGAGGTAGATTTCAAGGTGTGGTAAAGAAGGAAAGCGGAGTAGAGAGGTGGAAAAGTTTAGGGAGGGAATTCCAAGGCTTCAGGCTTGGGCAACTTAACGGTGGAGTAACTAAAATCAGGAATGCACAAGAGGCCAGAATTAGAGGAGCACAGATATCTTGAAGAGTTATAGGATTGGAGGGGATTACTGAGATGGTGAGGAGTGAGGTCAGTGAGGGATTTGAAACCAGATCTAATTTTAAAATCAAGATTTTGCTTGGTTGGGATCCAGTGTAGGTCAGCAAGCACAGGACTGATAGTGGAATGGGACTTGGTGCAAGTTAAGACATGAGCAGCAGAGTTTTGAATGACCTCAAGTTTACAGAGGCTTGAATGTGGGAGAACAGCCAAAGTGCATTGGAATATTGAAGACTAGAGGTAATAAAGAAATAAAGAGGGTTTCAGCATCAGATGAGCTGAGACAGGGAAAGTCAGGCGATGTTGTCGGGCCATGTGAAAGAAGGAAATGAGTCAATACCAGCATCCTGCCCAAAGGCAATGACCTAATCCAGCCACACCACCAATCCATGTAAGCACAATCTCTGCTTCCCCACACAACTGTACCTCAAGGGGTGGAGTGAAACGGCCTCAAATCATAAATGTATGATGACCTCCTGTATAAGCACATCCAAAGCAGGCAGCATCTGTGGCGAGAGAAACAAAATTAATGTTTCAGGTCAATAAACTTTCATCACAACCTTATTTTAGTGATTTAAGACACTTTATTGGGAAAAAAAGTTAGTTTAGGATCTTGATCTTCGGCATCTCAGGGGTTTTCAGTTTCATCAAATACATGGGAAGAGAAGAAAAATCTTAATTTAAATTCAGTCACTGTATTTGCTATGTGATGGTAGTTGTAAGAGCATAACTTTACTTCATCCGTAGCATTGGTTTTCATGGTGGAGGTCATATGAGCCTAGTGGTTACGTAAGGGTATTATACACATTCCACAAGATCATCAGATTTTTGGCCCATATGTTGCAGGGAATCCCATGTATGAAATCTTGGGAATCCTGCATTCTGTATATTTATGTATTTGTTGAATTGCACAAAGATATTTCCGTTGCTGTATCACAGAATCTTGACGGCACAAAAGGAGGCCATTCGGCCCATCATGTCTGCATCGGCTCTCCAAATGAGCATTATGACCTAGTGCCATTGCCCTGCCTTTTCCCCATACCCCTGCACATTGTTTCTATTAAAATAATCATCTAATGTCCTCTTGAATGCCTCAGTTGAACCCGCCTCCACCACACTTCCAGACCCGAACCACTTGTTGTGTGAAAAAGTTTTTTTCTCATGTCCCACTTGCTTCTTTTGCAAGCCACTTTAAATCTGTGCCCTCTCGTTCTTGATCCTTTTACGAGTGGGAACAGCTTCTCCCTATCTACTCTAACCAGCCCCCTCATGATTTTGAACACCTCTATCAAATCTCCTCTCAGCCGCCTTCTCTGCAAAGAGAACAGTCCCAACCTCTCCAATTTATCCTGAGAGCTGAAATTTCTCATCCCTGGAACCATTCTTGTAAACCTCTTCTGCACTCTCTCTAATGTATTATGGTGCCCAGAGCTGTACACAATATTACAGCTGAGGTGTAACGAGTGTCTTATATACATTTAGCATAACCTCCCTACTCTTGTACTCTATGCCCCTAATAATAAAGCCCAGGTTTCTATATGCTTTATTAACTGCTCTGTCCACCTGTCCTGCCACCTTCAATGATCTATGCACATATGCACCCAAGTCTTTCTACATCTGCAACCACTTTAAAATTTCACCCCTTATTTTATATTGTCTGTCCATGTTCTCCCTGCTAAAATGCATATTTGGGAGAAAAGCAAGATCTGTCGCAAATAGCCTTTTTTCTTTCTGGGTAGCTGCCACTGTGTTTTTGACATTGGAAGAGCCTCCTCGAGAAGTCTATATTTGCAGAAGAGTTGAGAAAGTATTGAGATGTGATAGAAAAAAAGGACTTGCATTATACAGCACTTTTCACCACTTCAGGATGCCCCAAAGTTGAAGAAGTCCATCATTGTACCATTGATACCAAAAGGAAAATCTTGCGGCATGAAGGCCTTTGTTATATTGGCTGACCATGTTTCCCCAAGAAAGAAAGACTTAATTTATATATCACCTTTCTACCAGATGCTCAAAACACTTTGTAGCCATTGTAGTACTTTTGAAGTGTAGTCAATGTTGCAATGTAAGAAACATGGCAGCCAATTGCAGACAACAAGCTCCCACAAACAGTAATGTGATAATGACCAAATGACCAATTTTTAGAATGTTGATTGAGGGATAAATATTCACCCCAAACCACCGGGGAGAATTCCCCTGCTCTTCTTCAAAATAGTTCCATGGGATCTTTTGCATCCACCCGAGCAGGCAGATGGGCCTCAGTTTAATGCCTCGTTTGAAACATCGCCTAAACGGTGCAGTGCCCCCTCATTGCTGCATTGGAGTGTCTGCCTTGATTTTTTTTTTTGTTCCCAAGCCCTGGAGTGGGATTTGAACCCCAAACCTCATAACTCCGAGGCCATAGTGCCAACAACTGACCCACAGCTGACTTCCAAAGTCTCAATTAGATTGATTTCTTTTAGCCTTCAGCTTGAAAATGAAAATTGGCACTGTCAGGGTTTACTTGCAATTCAAAATTGCCTTAAAATGTTTCTGTAATATTATCAAAAGTTCACATTTGGTTTTGTTTGTTGAATATTACATTGGAGAAGCTGGATTGGAGTAGCTGCTGAGCTGTGTGAAAAAACTTAATTTACTGTTAAAATGATGCAATCCTTCCCTCATCCTAAGCAGATGACTCAGTGATCATTCCCTTCCTCCCACCTTGGAACTCAGTAACAGTTTCAGTCTGTTGTCTGATATCATGAACTGTCATTTTGACACAAGGAAAGCAGCGCAAAAGAGATCCATGAGACAGATTCCAAGAGTTAAAAGACCAAGTTTTGAGGAAAGACTATTGACCCCTCTGCCCCTTAAACCCCAAGCTTTTGACCTCTTTTCCCTTCACAATTGCTCCTCTTTTGTTCATTTTCTCTCCATAAGTCTCTGTGATGCGCCTTGGGACATTTTTCTGGTTTAAAAACATTACATAAGTGAAAGTTTTTTAATAATTGTTTTCGAGGTGCAAATGACACTAGCAAGGTTACATTTATTTTTCATTCCTTGTCTTGAGAAGATGGTGGTCCTTTTCCTTGAATCACTGCAGTTCCTTTGATGCTCCCGTAATATTTGATTGGGCATTCCAGGATTCTGGCCCCAGCAACAGTGTGCAGGGCATGTCCGAATCTGGATGGTGTATGACTTGAAAGTAATATTGCTGCTTTTGTCCTGAGTGTTAGAGGGTGGAAGTGGGGTGGGGGGAAGGTGCTCTAAAGGTATTGCGTGTTGCTGCAGTGCACCCTCTAGGTTGTACATACTGCAACCACAATGGATATGTGGTGGAGGGAGTCTGTATCGATTTCAGTAGCAGGGAGTGGATATCAATTCTAATCGCAGGGCCAGGGGTTAAGGGGACTGCTTTGTTACAGATGATATTGAGTTTCTTGAGCAGTGATGGGCAACTTAGGGTAGTGAGTGGGCCGCATGAGTAGCCCTCCTTCACCTCAGTGGGCCACAAGATTGAAATCGGTCATGTGCACTAACCAAGACCCCATGAATAAGATTAAATATATTTAATACATGCCAAATATTTCATAATGAGTTATAGAAAAGGCTTAATCATTCATATATTAAAATTGTCATCAACTTCAAATAGTAAAAACAAAAAAAATATTTTCGCTTCCCCTACATCACACTCAGTGCAACCCCTGGTTGGATCTGTTCTCCACAAGCTTTCTTAGATTAGGACTCGGGGATGTGCAGATGCTTCGCAATTCAGCACTGAGGTTTCCATCCGTTAGTCTGTTGCGCTTCTTGCATTTGACGTGTCCCATAGCAGAAAAAGTCTGCATGTGTATGTTGATCCAAAGATTGAAGATAGCACTTTGATTGGATGCAGAGGGAATGCACAGATTTCACAGTCAGTGTTCTGTGCAGTCAGCACGCACCTCACTTCATGTGCCCTTGCTTTGCGTGTATATCACTTTAGTAATACCGGTAGGAAAAAAACTAAGTGGACAGAAAGCCGCAGAACCTGGCAATCCTGCGCATGGGCAACGGTCAGCAAAATGTCTCACGGGCCACACTCAGAACCCTGATGGGCAGTTCTTAAGTGTAATTGTAACTGCATCCATTCGGGCAAGTGGCAAGTATTGCATCACCCTCTGACTGGAGTTTTGCAGATGGCTAGGTGTCAGGAACTGAGTCACTTGTTGCTGTTACACTTCCCCTCCCCTAAGTAATTTGAGCTGCATTTATATGGTTGTAGCTCATTTTGACTTGCTTTTAGGTCAGAAGGTCATGCATTCAAGCCCCCATCACAAACTTGGAACACACAACCCATGCATTGTTGGAGATTATAGAATGAGATGTAAAACTTTGTCCCTGTCTGCCACCTCAGATGGATGTAAAAGAACTTATGGCACTATTGAGAGAAGAGCAGGGAGTTCCCCTGATGTTCTGGCCAACACTCATTCCTCAACCAGCACATCCCAAACAAGTATTATCTGGCTATTTATGCAAGTACTGTTTATGGCACCTTGTGTCGTGTTTAACTATGATCGCATCTTAACATTGTCAGTTGATTGTTGAGTGCTTTGGAGCATTCTGAGGATAGGGGTCAGACACTCTGTAAATGTAAGTTTGCTCACTCTGTCGTTCATTGTTATCTAGTAAATTATTTGAACATATATAGTAGAGACTGCATTAGCCTTTGTAACTGATTTCTAAAAACCATTACTGAAGATGTGCTACAAACATTAAAACTACATTTTTAACAGTCCACCTTCGGATAAGTTTGAGATAACTGAAAAAGATCTTAATTTGTCTGGGGCTGTCGCTATTTATTTTTGTTTGCACGTCTACAGTTGCTGAAGGGTCATGAGGACTCGAGGCGTTGGCTCTTTTCTTCTCCGCCGATGCTGCCAGACCTGCTGAGTTTTTCCAGCTAGTTCTGTTTTTGTTTAGGAACAGGAGGGACACTGATTCTCACAAGCGCCCAGTCAGAAGAGTGAAGGCAGAAACTGAGGCATGAGGCTGGCAGAAGTCACAGAGAGAGCATGACACAGGGCCATGGAAGGGTTTTTAAACCAGGAATTCCGGATTCAGAGGCTGTGTCTTCAAGTAGTTGCAGGAAAAATAACCGTTTGGTGGCACTTGAGGCTGGCTGTAAAAATGTTCCATTGCTTCGTCTTGTCCCTTTGTCCGGAGCATGCAGATTATTAGCAGGAGAGCTGGCAATTACAATTACTACTCCAACGCATTTTTAGTGGTTCTGAAGAAAACTGTGATGACAAACTTTATGTATCTAATTTGAGTCCATAGTCAGACATCTGAACTTGGGTGGAAGCTTGAAAGCTGAGTATGTCCAGTAGTTGCCCCCTAGTTCAGTGAGGTCTATTATTCATTAGATTCAAATGGGGGTACTGTTAAAATTAAGAGTCACTGTGGTGTAGCTGAACAAGTTGAAAGAATTTTTAAAGTAAAACATATTAAGTATGTGGGGGTGGTCTTAGGCAATGGCACCGGTCCCCAGGGGTGGGGGGAGGGTTGGTATTTGAAGAGAATGTTGGGAGGTACAGGAGGATTTGGTTGCAGCCATGCAGTCTCACATTCAATTTTTATTCTGGTGACACAGCAAACCACATAGGAGAACAAAAGCACTCCCTTCAGCCGTCTGCACTTGCAGAGACCCCTGAGATTAGCTGATTACTGGTTATGCAATTGCTTGATCCCAATTGTTTAGGGAGAGGAATGCCTTATAAAATTCTTTGCAGGGGTTTTGTCAGGGGACTGGAAACTGGTTTGCACTGGAATAGTCATTCTAAGACTGCATGTGTAGATCCTGACTCTACAACATACCATTCATAGCAAAAAGGTTTTTTCACACCACTCCCCCTTCACCGAAAAAAAACAATATTTACATTTTTACCATTTCTTTCCCCTCCTTAAAACCTCCTACAGGAATGTCAGGCTGACGATGCATTGTTTTATTGGTTTTTGATTTCAGTGTTTTGGATAGCAACCTTGTGGCAAAATCCATTGGCATCACTAATGTGGAATTTCATTTACTGTGTTTTTTTTTCTTTTTCCCTCTCTTCTCAAAGAAAGGACAAAGAATATCATGTTCATTGCCTATTTGAGAAAATGCATAGATTTTACAATACCTACATGGGCCATTCTTACCTACTGGTTTGTGCCAGTGTTGGTGCTCCACATGAGCCTCCTCTCATCTCCCCCTCACCCCCTATCATCCCACCCTATCCAACCTATCCTTCTATTCCTTTTTCCCCCTGAAGAGCTATTCAGCCAGCTCCAATACCCTGCTGCATCTCCATATCCTGCAAGTTTATTTCCTTCAAGTGCTCAACCAATTTCCCTTTGAAATTATTTGTCGTCTCCGCTTCTACCAGTCTTGTCGGCAGCAAGTTCCAGGTCATTACCATTCACTGTGTAAAAACATTCTTTTCACATTCCCCCCTGTGTAAGGCATTTAAAACGGAAACACATTCCCTATTGTAGGTTCTTAAACATGTATGCCTAATGTACATGAATGATAGTTGAATGAGTTTAAACTTCAGTTGTCATACTTAGAAGAATATAGGGTGTGGGATCAGCATTTTCCTGGGTTCAGTTGTTTAGTAACTTGCCCCATTCTTACATTTGCGCTTAGCTTAATGAGTTCAGTAGGAAATTTGAGTGTAATTCGATATTGGCAGAACAGGCATAGGAGTGAATGCATTTTAGCATCAAATTTCTGGGTTGCAATCACGGAGAAAATTCATGAATCTATTCCTATTATTCATTATCTACTACCTAGCTGTCCCTTAAATGCTATCTTTACTAGTATAAGGGAACATGTTGGGTTCAAGCTTGTTACCTTTTGCTCCTGTTCCATTGTGCTCCTCGATTGTCAGTGAGAGACAGGCTACAGTGATGCATCTTGATCTGGGTTAAGCATTTGTGTTTCCATCTAATTCAAAATAATTTCTAGCACTGCTTTTGAATTGGTTGATCCTGCTTTCAGGACTGATTTGAATTAACTTTACTACAAGCAGCTTTGTTACAAAGTGTCTGAGCCACTAGGAACAGCTAATGTAGTTTACAACCGTGGCCACATTAAGAGCAAGGCTGTCTAATACATTCTTTCAAATCTTTCGTCTGGGAAACCATTTGTAACTTATTGGCTGTGAAATGCTTTGGGACATCCTGGGGACATGAAAGGTGCTCTATAGAAGCAGGAGGAGGCCATTCAGTCCTTCAAACACGCTCTGCCATTCAATTAGATTATGGCTGATTCTGTATTAAATGGAAGTGCATTAATTCTTTATTTTAAATTTCATTTTCCTTTCAAGGTCTTGTGAGCGCATGCATTTGTTGTTTCTGGAACTGTACACTTCTGCTCCTTTAAGAGAATCATAACAGTCTGCCACTTCTGTGTGTCTTAAGTACAGGTTAAAAGCAACAACAGAACCAATTATTTGTATTTTGAGTCCCAACCCAGGACAATGCATTATGTTTAGACACATTTAGAAATGTATTTACCATTCAATATTTTCACTCATTAAACTTTTAACAGGTTTATTAAATGTGGTCTTGAACTAATTACAAAAATTGAAATGGGTGTTTTTTTCATGGTTATTATGAATGGATTTGTTGCAATGAGACAGTTCTTCAGAATATCTTTGCTGTGAAAGCCACTTAATGGGGTCTGTATCCTGCTCCCCTTTGCCTCGGTGTTGTCCAATCTGCACTGCAGTGCACCTTTAATCAGGTAAAAAGGGATAAAATGAATTACATAGAGCATGAGTTTTAAAAGAATGTATGGCTAGAGGTAGTGATTGCCAACTTGGCAAAGCCAGCAATGGCTTGTTTATCAACTAAAGCCAACATTTACCTGGGCGATTACAAAAGGCCCTCAGATGAGATGATCCAGTTTCAAAATGCAACACAGCCAGGAGCTCCTTCAAAAGAACTCTAAAATCTAACATTCAAATTCTAAATGTTCTCCTGAACTCTGCAATCTGTATTACTGGCTCTTGAAAGAATGTACTACGCTATTTCAACAGCATCATGGTTATTGTGACAGTTGCTGTAGTTTCACTTCCCAAAGCTACACACATACTGACTGCTATGAGTAATTCATCATGAGTCAGAGCCCTCAACATTGCAACATTGGCTACACTTCAAAAGTCCTCCATCGTCTGTAAAGTGCTTTAGGATGTACTGAGATTGTGAAAGACACTATATGAATGCAAGTTCTTTTGCTTGTTTTTATTTCAGCTTCTTCAGTTATTTCCCCCATCTCCTGTCCTCATATGCAGTTAGTTCAAACAATTTGCTCACCTTTTTGCAATTACTGTCTGAATTTCTTTTCATTTTTGAAATTCGGCTAGGTATAAGCTGAAAATATAACCTGACTGGTTATTGGAGTATGTCAGCTGTGTGTCTGCAAGTTGGTTTAAGATGGGCATCAGCTCAAAGATCACAGCGCAACTGCTGAGTGAGGTCTCAGCCTGGAATGCAACCTGAGGCTTCCTCACATAACCCCAATGCAGTGTTGAAGTAGACTTGGCTCAGCTGTTCAACAAAGCTGCTCACTGGGACCTCGAGCAGCTCTGCTTACAGTTCCATTTTGTGAATAAAACAAAGAAAATTAAGGTTAGAGAGTTACACCATTTTTTAAGGGAGAGGCTAAGAAGAGAGGCAGAACAGTTGCTACAAGTACCTCATAGCAGTAAAAAAAATGGGAGATTGCACTGATCGGTCTTGAATACTAACCAATGGGTTACTGGCCAAGTGGATCTTAATAACCAGAATCTGCTGTATCGGTACACGTTTGTTTTAAGTGTTCAATTCACATTCAAGTTCACCCCTTGGGCATTTTTTTTATTTGCAGCAAAGCTTCAGTATTTTTCTCTTTAAGTAAAAAATACTGGTTGATCTGATAGAAATAGTCCATCTCAAATTGCCCCAGGTGTCTGTGATTTTAAACAGCAGCTGTTCTAGAGGGTACAGTAGACTAGTGGCTACGCTACTGGACTGGTAATCCAGAGGCTTGAGCTAATGATCCAGAGTCATGAGCTCAAAGCCCAACTTATTTAGTGCTCAGTTCTGCTGTGTTGCTGGGGAAAGGAAGAGACCACAAAAACTGCCCTGCTTCCATCTCTGTAGCAAAAGTCGCTTGTCCCCCTACCTCATTCCATCTACTAAATCCCCTCCTGATTGATTACTTCAATGATAATCAGAGCTGGAGTAAACCATTTGGCCCCCGCGAGTCTGCTCTGCCATTCAGTACAATCATGGCTGATCTTCAGCCTCAGCTGCACTTTCCCACCTGATCCCTATGTCTCATGATTCCCCGGGACACCAAAAATCTCAGCCCTCTGGGATAGACAGTTCCAAAGATTCACAATCCTGTGAGTGAAAACATTTCTTCGCATCTCAGTCCTAAGTGATACAGACCTAACCTCCCATTCTCATCCTCCATAAACCTCACCTTACTCAAAATTCTGCTGCTGGTATCCTACACAAAGCTGATTTATATCTTTTCACGGTTCATTTACACTGTTTAAGTTATCCTCCTTGTTTTCAAATCCCCCCGTGGCCTCGCCCCTGCCTATCTCTGTAATCTCCTCTAGTCCTACAACCCTCCAAGATGTGTGCTCCACTAATTCTGGGTCTGGCATGGAAGGCATGACTTCAGGTACCTGGGCCCTAAGTTCTGGAATTCCCTCTAGATCTCTGTACCCTACTCTCCTCTGTAAAGACAATCCATAAAATCTTCCTCTTTGACCAACTGTCCTGACATCCTCTTTTGTGGCTTGGCTCCAAATCTTGTTTGATAATGCTGCTGTGAAGCGCCTCAAGATATTTTACTATGTTAAAGGTGCTATTATGAATGCAAGTTGTTGTCCATCACTAACCTGCATTGGCTTCTGGTCTTCAAATACCTGAATTTTAATATTCTTAGCCTTGTGTGTAATCGATTTATAGCCTCACCCTATCTGTAACCTTCTCTAGCAACACAATCCTGCCCTCTTCTCTGGGCAAGCTCTGTACTTCCACAGCCTTGGCATTAAATGCCTCTGTCCCAACCTCAGTCCATTTCCTTCTAAAACCCTGGTCATGCCTTTATCTCTCAGCCCAAAGTCTTCTGCAGCCACACCCACAACTGTACCTTCAGTCGTGAAATTGCTAGAATCTATTCAGCATAGTTTTATGAAAGGGAAATTGCATTTGACATATTTATTAGAGTTTTTTTGAGGATACAACCAGTAAGGTAGATAAAGGTGAACCAGTAGATGTGATATACCTGGATTTCCAAAGACATTTGATTGGGCACTACACAAGAAGTTGAGGGCTCATGTAGTTGGAGGTAATATATTAGCATGAATAAAGGATTGGTTAATGTGCAGGGAGCAATGCTCAGGCATATATGAGGTATTTTCAAGTTGGCAGGCTGTGACCAGTGCAGTGTCGTAAGAATCTGTGCTGGGCCCTCAGCTACTTACAATCTATATTGATGACTTAAACAAAGATACAGAGAGTAATGTATTGAATGCTGACGATACAAAGCTAGGTGGAAATGTAAGTTGTGAGGAGGACATAGAGGCTGCAGAGATCTAGAGAGGATAAGTGAATGGACAACAATATGGCAGTATAATGTGGGGAAGTGTGAGATTATTCACATTGGTTATAAGAATAGAAAAGCAATTTATTTTTTAAAAGGTATGAATCTTGTAAATGATTTTCAGAGAGATTTGGGTGTGCTCATCCAAGGAACTCAAAGTTAGTATGCAGGTACAGCAAGCAATTAGGAAGGCAAATGGCATTTTGACCTTTATTGCAAGGGGATTGGAGTATAGAAATAAAGAAGTCTTGCTACAATTGTACAGGGCTTTAGTGACACCACACCTGGAGTACTGTGTTCAGTTTTGGAAGAATATACTTGCATTTGGAGGCTGTACAACAAAGGTTCATTCGATTCAACCCTGGGATGAGAAGGTTGTCCTATGAGAGAGGCTGAATAAATTGGGCTTATATTCTCTGGAGTTTAGAAGAATGAGCGGTGATCTTGTTAAAACATACAAGATTCTGAAGGGGCTTACGTGGTATACTGAGAAATTGTTTGCGCTAGCTGGAGAATCTAGACTATGGAGGCACAGTCTCAGGATAAAGGGTCAATCATATAGTACTGAGATAAGGAGAAATTTCTTTACTCAAAGGGTCTTGAATCTTTGGAATTCTCTAACCTGGAGAGTGTGGATGCTCCATCATTGAGTACATTTAAGGCTGGGGTAGACAAATATTTGGAGTCTCAGGGAATCAAGGGATATGGGGAGCAGGCAGGAAAGTGGAGTTTAAGGCTGAAGATCAGCCATGATCGTATTGAGCAGGCTCAACGGGTTGCCTGGCCTACTCCTGCTCTTATCTCTTGTGTGTTGGCTGCATTCTATTTTCTGGAATTCCTTTCGCAAACCTCTTTGTTTTTCTATCTCCCTCCGCTCCTTTAAGACCCTCCTAAACAATCCACGTCTTTGAGCTTTTAGTCAACCCTACAACGCTTTCCTTTGACTTGCGATGTGTTTATTCCACAAGTCTCAAAGTGGCTTGAACGTTTCTTCAGTTATAAAACTGCCTTTATAAATATAAGTTGTTTGAGGCCAATAAAAAGGTGAGGTAACGAGGTCGCACTCAAGTCCATGGCCTCAAAAAACATTTAATGTAAAAACTTCTTCCAGTACAGAGTGCTGTTTGACCTGAACTCGACACTGGTTTGGAAGAAAAACAATTACACTGAGTCACGCAGTAAGTTTAGTATTTAAATAGTTGTGGTTCCAGGCAGGAGCATTCGACTGTCAGTATAGTTGATAGGACTCCTTCCTGCTGATTATGTTATTATCATTATAGGAGATTGCACTGTTTGTAGGAGGTGAGATTACATTTTACCAATGTTGTGTGGGCGAGAGTGAAAATTGTTTGTGGCTCATGGTTCACCCTGTCAGAATTTGGATCTTTTCTTTTAGAAACTTTGCTCTTATTTCCAGTATTTCAACAGAATTCCAGTAAAATTTAACCTAGAGCGACATGGTGTTAGCTTGGCTCAGTTAGTCACACTTCCACCTGATTCAGTGTTGTGGTTTCAAGCCCCCTCTATCCAGGACTTGAGCATGTAATCAAGGTTGATATTTTAGTGCACAACTCAGGGAGTGCTGCACTGTCAGAAGTGCCATTCTTTGGATGAGGCAACAAACTGAGGCCTCATCTCTCCCATCTGCTGTTTCAGGCAGATGTTAGAAATACCGTGGCACTATTTGAAGCAGAGCAGCAAGTTCTTGTGCTGTCTTGGCCAGTGTTTCTTGTAATTTGTCTTGGTGCAGTTTGTGATATCTTGCTATATATAAAATAGCTGTCACATATGACTACATGCACTTCAAAGTAATTCATTGTATTCAAAACACTTGTCTGGAAGACTAGACGCTATATAAATGCCGCACTTGCTGAGTATTAACATCACAACAGCATTATGAAGATTACAGGGAAGCTTGTGTCTAACAATGGGCCGAATCTCCCAAGGAGTGGCAATCACTTTTGGATTGCCAATCTGCTCCTATTTACTTACCTTGCGCTAGAGTTCCACCTTTCTCGCCCAGACTTCCAAACTGGGCCTCCTGAGAACTGGAGTCCTTTCTTTATAGTGTAGGAGCATGAGGAGGAATCCAAACCATGCCCCCTTTTTATGGCACCACCTACCGTATTCCAGTAAGTATAAATGTCCCAAAGGCACTTAGAAAGCTATGGAGAGAAGGTAAGTGGGTGAGGGGGTTGGGGGGGATTTAGTCGGGAGGTGGGGGTGAGGGGTTAGTTGGGGATGGGGAGGTTAGGTAGAGGGTAGGAGGTTAGTCGAGGAGTTGTCCAGTGGAGAGCCGGGGGTGGTCACTGTACACTTACCCAGGAGGTAGAACTAGTTTTAATCCGTCTAACTTTTCCTGGGTAACGCACAGCTAAGTGAGTCAGAACCAACGGAAGTCTCCCAAGTTTCTAACTCTAACTCAGAGTTTCCTGGGTTCCAGACACAGGGTAATTGCCCAAAGGAAGTTGAAACTTTGTGGGCAATTCCCATGTATCAGTGCATGGAGACTTCCGAGGGGTCCCCAAGTGTATCTTCCAGGATACCTGCAGGGTATGACCATCCGGAGGCCGGAAGATCTGGGCCATCACCTTTGGCCTATTTACCAGGTCTGATAGGATCTGCCACTTAAAAAAATAACCAACTAGGGTTATACTGGTGTGACTGCTGGGTGAAGGAGTCGTGAGCTGTTGGGGCCAGTGGCTGAAGAGCAGCATTATCTTCTGAAAGCTATTTTTTCTTGTACCACTCAGTACCAAAAACCCAATTAATCTACCAACTGCTCAACAGCTATGGTGAGACAAGCTATTTCCAGCTTTTATGAGCTGACAAACAAATCTCCATCATAAGTGCTATCAGTGTATTTATCCCTTTCTCTCTCTCCCTTTTGGAGGAAAAAAAATCTGGGAATTATACAGAGCTTTTCATAACCTTGGGGCATCTCAAAAGCACATTACAGCCAATTAAATATTTAGAAGCTTTGACATTGTTGTAATATAGAAAACACGGCAGCCAATTTGCACATAGCAAGCCCCCACAAACAGCAGTGAAATAAATGACTTAAAATCCTGTTTTAGATATTTTGGGACACTACATCCTCTGTTAACATTTGACCACTTACAGCCATCGTTATTCCTCCACTGCACCAGCTCCTCTATCAAATCAAAGGTGACCCATCCTTGTCAATACCTCGTGCTTGTAAACACAATTATTTAAATTCTGTCACCACTGCACCAGTCATTTCTGTGGGTGAAACTAAAAACATTTATTCTTTCATGGGATGTGGGCATCACTGGCATGGCCAGCATTTGTTGCCCATCTATAATTGTCTTTGAACTGAGTGGCTTGCTAGGCCATTTCAGAGGGCAGTTAAGAATCAACCACATTACTGTGGGAGTCATATGTTGCAGGCCAGATATTGTAAAGATGGTAGATTTCCTTCCCTAAAGGATATTAGTGAACCAGATGGGTTTTTACGACAATTGATGATAGTTTCATGGTCAACATTACTAAGATTAGCTTTCAGTTCAAAATTGAGTTTAAATTCCACCAGCTGCTGTGGTGGGATTTGAACCCATGTCCCCAGAGCATTAGCCTGGGCCTCTAGATTACTATCCAGTGATATTACCTCTATGCTATTGTCTGCCCCAAACTGGGTACCATAAATATAAGATAGTCACCCTAAACCCAACAGGCAATTCAGGAGAAACTTCTTTACCCAGAGGATGGTCAGAATTTGGAACTTGTTACCAGATGGAGCAGTTGAGGTGATTAGCATAGATACATTTAAGGGGAAGCTAGAACAACACATGAAGGAAAAAGGAATAGAAGGATATGTTGATGGATTAGAAGAATTAGGGAGGGAGGAGACTCTTGTGGCAGTGTAACCGCCAGCATGGATCCATTCAGTTGAATGCCCTGTTTCTGTGATGTAAAAACTTTAATACTTCATTAAAGTTTATATAACAACCCTTGATAAATGAAGAGCCACATATTTTTCTTCTTGAAAATTCTTTTCTGGCCAACTAAAGACTTTATCAACATGACTCTGATCTAAAGCTGTTGGAATAGACTCTGAAATATGGTGCTGCGATCTCGAAAACTATCTATAATTGCTCTTTCTGATCTGAGGGTTTCACTGTTTTAATTCTTGGTGAAAACATCTACATATCATGCATCCAGTATCCCAGTAGCTTGCTGGCAGCTTTCAGTACTGACGATCTGGCCATTTCTGTACTCCTCATGCACAGCACAGCTCTATTTGTGGGGAGGCCTGCAGCATAGCAGCCTGTAATTATAAAGCACTCCTTACATTAAAGAACATCTCGGAGCACTTAAGGGGAGAGTAGAAATAAAGGAATTTTGCAGGGAGCATCTCTGAAGTTATAGAATGCTTCTGAGGGCTTGGTGGAAGCTGGCAAAGTTGAGTGGTTTTAGAAGAGGGAAGGGCTGAAATGGACTTTTGGTGAATTGTGGGAGCTGGGGAATGTGGAGAAATATGGAGTCAGGTTAACTATGACCTTTTCCAAACTGAATCAAATTTCCCTGTGTTGTTTTGAATGCTGGTAACATTTGCTTGCATTGTTTTTGCAGCTATACGTATCTTCAGAGAGCCGTTTCAACACCTTGGCAGAGCTTGTTCACCACCACTCGACAGTGGCCGATGGACTTATCACCACCCTACACTACCCAGCTCCCAAACGTAACAAACCCACGATTTACGGAGTCTCTCCTAATTACGACAAATGGGAGATTGAGCGAACAGACATTACAATGAAACACAAGCTGGGTGGAGGACAGTATGGTGAGGTGTACGAGGGAGTGTGGAAGAAATACAATCTCACTGTGGCAGTGAAGACACTGAAGGTATGGTAGATTTTCTTCACAGCTCTTGCACACAGAAGAGTAGAATCCCAAGTGGATGCTGGTTTGGTTCCAACAGAATGTTGGGAAGTAAATGCAGTTTACACGTTTATAATTTACATGAATTATTGGACAATCAAAATATTTGGGTGTTGGCCATATATAGCTCACTATCATTTCTGAGTCAGAAGATTGTAGTTTCAAATTGCACTCTAGAGATGTGGGCGCATAATCCAGGCTGGCACTCTGGTGTGTTATGATCCTTGGCCAGATCCTGGGATGTTGGGCAAGGTCTGGATAGAGACCAGTAATGTCTTGTTTAAAGTAGTTATATTAAAGACACCTGCTTTTGGAATAAAGCCACAATATTCCATGGGATTTCAACAAACACAATACATTTTGCCAAACAGTTAGTAAAGTAAAACAATCTACTAAATATATACATACCTTATGCTCTAACATTCAGAATTAACTTGAGGTACATATGATTTAACAGACAAACTGAGTCAGACACACCACACTACAGAGTAAATGACAAATGCAGCCAAGACGGAGTCCTTTGATTTCTCGAGAACCCACCTAGATGTTAGTCAACCAACCTCACTGAAACTTTGTCTTTCTCACGAGGGTTTCCAATCTCCATCTTTGAAGATCCTGTCTTGGAATTCTCTCCAAAAGTCACTACCGCCCCCAAAGGGGTACACCTTCCTTTGCCCCAATGGCCCACAGTACCGAGATAGTCTGGTAATTGCAGCTCTTTCTTTAATTTAACTGAACTGTGTCCCTGTCTAGTCTTTGATACTTCTTGGCTGGCTCTCCTTAAGCTGATTGCCTGACCAACTAAAATTGACTGACCCATAAACTGCTCTTCACTGACTCTTGGACTGATCTGAGTGGCCAATCAACACACTCCCATGGGGTCCCACCCTTGTTACTAGGCAGGAACTAATGTAACAGCATTGGAAAATCCTGTCCCTCAAATGTTGCAAAGACTGCGAACTTACACAGCACAACATAGACAAAATGAATTGGATTCATAACAGGTTCAATATCAAAGGAGGTGCTGCACTGTCAGAGCTGCATTCTTTCAGATGAACCATTAAACCTACATTAAATAATAAGTCTTATGGTTCTGTTGCACAACCTCAGGACATCCTGAAGCACCTTTGTTAGTGTAGTCGTTGTTGTAATGTAGAAAATGCAGCAGCCAAATTGTGCACAGCAAACTCCCACAAACAGCAGTGTGAAAATTACTATCTGTTTTTGATGGTGGTGTTTGAGGGAAAAATATTCATCAGGAAACTCCTCTGCCCTTCTACGGAATAGTGCTGTGGGATCTTTTACATCCACCAGGGAGGGCAGGCAGCACTTCAGTTTAACGTCTCAACCGAAAGACGACACCTCCAAGCTCCAACACTACCACAGTACCGCTCTGGGAGTGTCAGCCTAGACTTTGTGGTCAAATCTCTGAAGTGGGGTTTTTCTGACTCAGCTGAGAGTGCTACCCACAGAGTCATGGTTGACTACAGTCCGTATTACTTCACCGGCTGCATAATGTTAGGACATCCTGAGGTCGTGAAAGATGCCAAATAAAATGGAAGTCACTTTTCTTTTTATTTAAGTAGATATGAAGTGTATTATCTTGACTTTAATGTGCTATACAAAAACTGTTGCATGTACATGAACAAGTTAAGAATTAATTATTAGCTATATCTAGTTTAATGTAAATGTTTGAAGTTATTGATGAATTACTATGAAGAGATGGAAAGTTACTGGCTGAGTATTGTACATCCAACAAATAGTGACACTGACACACAATGTGAATAAATGCAGATAGGAAGGACATTCTTGCCACAGAGGGAATGCAACAAAGGTTCACGAGACTGATTCCTGAGATGAGGGAATTCCCTTGTGAGGACAGATTGAGTAGCATAATTCCCCAGAATTTAAAAGAATGTGAGGTGATCTAATTGAAACATATAGAATTATTGAGGATGTTGACAGGATAGGTGCTGGGTAGATGGTTCCCTTTTGCTGGGGAGTCTGGAACTAAGGTATCATTCTCAGAGTAAGGCATCAGGCATTTAGAACTGAGATGAGGCAAAGTTTTCATTTAAAAGGCTGTGAATCTTCAGAATTCTGTATCACAGAGGGCTGTTAATGTTCAGTTGTTGAGCATATTCAAGACAGAGGTTGACAGATTTTTGGATTGTAATGGAATTAAGGGATATGGGATAGTACGGGAAGATGGAGTTTAGATGGAAGATCAACCATAATCTATTGAATAGTGGATCAGGCTTGAGGGGTTGAAAGGCTGCCACCACCACCACCACCATCGCCTCCTCCTCTTTCCTGCATTCTTATTATGGAACAATTTCACTGCTGGAATGTGACTGTTCATTTATTACCATTTGTCTTGAGCCATGGAGGAATGCAACAGAAAGTGCTGGAAATACTCAGCAGGTCTAGCAGCATCTCTGGAGAGAGAAACAGAGTTAACATTTCGAGTTGAGACTTCTTTGGAACATGTAGGAATGCAGAACTGACTACTTCTGAGTCATTTTAAAGGTTGCTTTTGTCCCGCTTGACAATATGAAAATGTCCCATTGCTTTGTCTAAATGGTCGCATTTCTGTGGCCCCCCCGATAATTAAATAAAAGAGGTACACGGCAAAGATTTCCCACATCCTGGCAGCTCACCAAATTCATCTTCATTGTTTGCATGTATATTTCCAGGAGTGATAAGAGGGGACAGGAAGGGCATCTGTGAAGGGAAGAGGAGAAAGTGTTTTGAAATAGCCCTTCAAGGAAACAATGGCTCATGGTGGCAAGGTCAAGGGGAGAAGAAAAAGAGTAGGAAAATCAGACACAGGTCATGCTGAGTTCAGGTGGTTAGAGTTACCAAGAATCAGGAATCAATCAGTGCAAGACTGAGGGCAGAAGGGAAGAGAGGTTGGTTTAATTGTAATAAATATTTTTATAAATGTAGACAGATTATTGGAGAATATTATGAAGGAAATTAAAAATAAGTTGTTTAATCAACAGTGGGGAAATTCCACGCACGTTATGACCTCCACAGTCCCAGTGCATAGATGTTGAGCCAGAACACCTGAGTGTACAATGACAATATACATTGCATGATAATAAGGGATTACAAAAGCTGTAGTTTTTTTATACACATCTGTATCCAGATGATAACACTTGCACTGGGAGATGCTGCATTGCTTTGGGAATTTTGGTTACTTCGGGCTAGAGTCCCACTACCTGGAATAATTCAGATCTGTCAGCTCTCACAGGGTGGTAGTTGTTCTTCTACAAAACATTGGAATTTCCTGCTGCCCCCTGAGGATTGCAATTTCCTGCCTGCACCGCTGGTAAATCCTGGCTTTGTAGTGTTCTTCCCTTACGTCCAGGCTCAATTATTCCAGTGTTCTCCTGCTTGGCCTTTTGTCCTCCACCACCCCCCATGAACTTGAGTTCATCCAAAACTCTGCCACCTGTCTCCTAACTCGTACTGAGTTCCATTCATTCATCAACCCCTATGCTCGCTGACTTGCATGGCTCCCAGTCCAGCAATGCCCCAATTTTAAAAATTCCCATCCTAGTCTTCAAATCGTTCCATAGTTTCATCCCTGCCATCCCTGTATCCTCCTCCAGCTGTACAACCCTTTGAGAACTCTGCATTCTTCCAACTCTGGCCTCTTGTGCACCCCTACTCCTTTCATCCCACCATTCGGTATTTTGCCTTCAGCTACCAAGGCCCGAGCTCTAGAATTCCCTCCTTAAATCTCACTGCCTCTCTGCTTCTCTTTCCTCCTTTAAGAGTCGCCTTAAAACCTACCTCTTCAATCAAACTTTTAGTCACCCATCCAAACATTCCCTTCTTTGTCAAGCTTTGTCTAAATGCTTCTGCCATCTTGAGATATTTTACATTTTTTAAAATTCTATCATGGGATGTGAGTGTCACTGTCAAGGCCAACATTTGTTGCCCATCCCTTATTACTCTTGAGCAAGTTGTGGTGAGCAGCCTTCTTGAATGGCTGTAATTCATCTGGTACAGGTACACCCACAGTGCTGTTAGGGAGGGAGTTCTAGGACTTTGAGCTAGTGACAGTGAAGGAACATTGATATAGTTCCAAGTCAGATGTTGTGTGGCTTGGAGGCAAACTTGCAGGTGGTGGTATTCCCATGCATCTGCTGCCATTGTCCTTCTAAATGGCAGAGATTGCAGGTTTGGAAGGTGCTGTCGAAGGAGCCTTGGTGAGTTGCTGCAGTGCATCTTGGAGATGGTGCACATTGCTGCCTCTGTGCAGTGTCAGCAGTGGACGGGGTGCCAATCAAGGGGACTGCTTTGTGCTGGATGGTGATGAGCTTGTGTTGGAGCTCCACTCATTTAGGCAAGTGGAGAGTATTCCACCACATTCCTGACTTGTGCCTTGGAGATGGTGGACAGGCTTTGGGGAGTCAGGAAGTGAGTTATTCACCTCAGAATTCAAAGTCTCTGACCTGCTCTTTTAGCCACAGTATTTATATGGCTAGTCCAGTTCAGTTTCTGGTCAATGATAACCCCCAGGTTGTTGATAGTGAGGGATTCAGCAATGGTGATGCCATCGAATGTCATGGGGAGATGGTTTGATTCTCTCTAGTTGGAGATGGTCATTACCTGGTACTTGTGTGATGCAAGTGTTACTTGTCAATTATCAGCCCAAGTCTGTATATTGTCCAGGTCTTGCAATATATGGGCAAGGACGGTTTCAGTGTCTGAGGAGTTGCAAATGGTGCTGAGCATTGTGCAATCATCAGTGAACATCCCTACTTCTGACCTTATGATGGAGGGAAGGTGATGAAGCAGCTGAAGATGGTTGGGCCTAGGACATTATCTTGAGGAACTGCTGCAGGGATGTCCTGGGACTGAGATGATTGACCTTCAACAGTCACAATCGTTACCCTTTGTGCTAGGTATGACTCTAACCAGTGGAGAGTTTTCCCCTGATTCCCATTAACTCTAGTTTTGCTAGGGCTCCTTGATGCCACACTCCATCAAATGCTGCCTTGATGTCAAGGGCCGTCACTGTCACTTCTCCTCTCTAACTAGGTTAAAGATACTATAGAAATGCAAGTTGTTTTGATTTATTTTCCTAGACTGTGAGAGAAAGAACAACTGCAGGAAGTGGCACTTTCTCAGACCCATAGAAGCAGTAAATGTGTTGTGGATTCTATCCAGTAAAGGAGAAAACAAGTGAATCAATAATAGTATCACATATAACTACGGCCAGATTGACTTTGAAGACAAAATTAGAGACTAAGTGGAAGATCAGGAAGTGACAAGAGATGGGGTGAAGGGGAGGAGTGATTTTCTTTTTAAAAAAAGGACAAAGGAAGGGAGAATGAAATGGTGAGTCAGTCATTGAAGTATATATACAGTGCTGAGTTGATTTTCAGTGTTGGAGGCAGCCTTGCATTGCTGTCAGGCTGAGGAAGGCAGAAGTACTCATGCATACGCAAACAGCCCATTGACCTTCCTCACAATCCGATGACAGGTAGCTGCTGGAATAGTCTGTTCTTTTCAAACACTCCCTGAACCTGTTTAACTTGTGAAAAACAAAAACAGACGCTTGAACAATCACCATCCACCACCACTCCTCCGCCTATCGCTAGCCTTCTATTCAGCTCCATTTGCCCCACCCCGCTTAAACAGTATAAATTTAATCACATTTCCACTTCTCTTCAGCCCTGAAGAGTCATATGGACTCGAAACGTTAACTCTGTTTTTTCCTCCACAGAAGCTACTAGATCTGCTGAGTTTTTCCAGCATTTTCTGTTTTTGTTTCAGATTTCCAGCATCCGCAGTATTTTGCTTTTAACTTGTAAAAAAGGTCATCTACGTAATAGTCACTACACCTCAAAGTAGCTCATTATCTGTGTAGTGCTTTTAAGATGCTTGACAAATCAAGACATGGAATTGTGCTTTCTAAATGCACGCCTTCCTTTTAGTGTTTGTGGTAAGGCTTGATACCTTTTGCCATTATACCACAGATTGTGCCTGTCCTTGGTGTGAGACCACCTCTATCCAGTGATTTTTGGTGGGTGATTGACTGGGACCAGTCTTTTTGTAGTTATCAGCAGATATGACTCAAGTTGCTGAAGAATATTGGTGATTGACAGCTGGGATTAAAATATAGAAAAGCACTCTGTACGGTGGATGCATGTTTGCCATGTTTAACAAGGCTAAAAGCAAAACACTGCGGATGCTGGAAATCTGAAATAAAAACAGAAAATGCTGGAAAAACTCAACGGGTATGACAGCGTCTGTGGAGAGGGGAACAGAGTTAACGTTTCAAGTCCATATAGCTCTGAAGAAGAGTCATGCGAACTCGAAACGTTAACTCTGTTTCTCTCTCCACAGATGCTGTCAGACCTACTGAGTTTTTCCAGCAATTTCTGTTTTTAGTTATGTTTAACAAGGCTCTTGGCTTGAGTATGTGGCTATCTTGTGACTGAAAAATCTCCCCATTCAGTTTTGCCCAGTGTTGATGGCCCTGGCTTCTGCCTCTCCCCCAGTCTTTGATGTGATTGACCTACCTGAGAGTTCGTGGCACCAGTCATCCAACAATTCATCGCTTGATGTACTGGCCCTCAAGATAAAGTCAGGATAACACCCCCAAACCTCACACCCCCCCACCCCTCACCCCCAGCATGGGAGAACAATGTTCGTCAGCAATCTTCGATAACAAATAACCTCTATCCAATTTGAAAGACTGCCATGGAGTGCCTGATTATATTACATGTTGTTACTGTGTGCCATGAGCCCCACCTAGTGTTCTACCTGAACATAATCTTGCAGAATCTGGTTGAATTGTCTGTCCTTCAATGTGTTTAAATACTGTATAGTAATTAGAAATCTTAGTATTGTATATGCACATAGATAATCTGGTACAGTGAACTGACATTCTGATCAATCAGATTTTTACTTATTTTTCATAATGCTGCAGTGCTGTTTCACCCACTGCATTCTGGGTAACAATTGCACTGTCCCACTTGAACTGTGAATGTTACACTAAATAGGCTTAGAGCTTTCATGCTTCTAAACTTCCATACTGCCTTGAGAGTGTTTTTTGAGCATTCTGGTTATGGCAACAATTTGAGGTGATGGCTTAAGTGATAAACAAGAAATGTTGATGCAACATTACAGGAGGTTGGGCTTGGTGAAAAATCTTTCCTGTACACTGGAACCTCAATTATCTGGCATAATGGAGGGTCCCCAGTTTTTAAGTGGACAAATGAGAGCATTCATATTGAACTTTTCCACTTAAAACTGTGGTTTAGCTCTTCCTGAACCAACACAACAACAACTTGCATTTATGTAGTGTCTTTAATGTTATATCACATCCCAAGGACCTTTTTTTTTAATTCATTCAGGGGTTGTGGACTTCACTGGCTAGGCCAGCATTTATTGCCCATCCCTAGTTGCCCTTGTGAAGGTGGTGGTGAGCTGCCTTCTTGAACCGCTGCAGTCCATGTGGTGTAGGTACACCCACAGTGCTGTTAGGGTGGGAGTTCCAGGATTTTGACCCAGCCACATTGAAGGAACGGTATATTTCCAAGTCAGGATGGTGAATGACTTGGAGGGGAATTTCCAGGTGGTGGTGTTCCCATCTATCTGCTGCCCTTGCCTTTCCAAATGGTAGTGGCTGTGGGGTTGGAAGGTGCTGCTGAAGGACCCTTGGTGAATTCCTGCAGTGAGTCTTGTAGATGGTGCACACTACTGCATCGATGGCGGAGGGAGCGAATGTTTGTGGATGTGGTGCCAATCAAGTGGGCTGCATTGTCCTGGACAGTGTCAAGCTTCTTGAGTGTTGTGGGAGCTGCATTCATCCAAGTGGGAAGTATTCCATCACACAAGTGGGGGCAAGTGGGGAGTATTCCATCACACTCCTGACTTATGCCTTATAGTTAATGGACAGGCTTTGGGGAGTTAGGAGGTGAGTTACTCGTCACACGATTCCTAGCCTCTGACTTGCTCTTGTAGCCACAGTATTTATATAGCTAGTCGAGTTCAGTTTCTGGTCAATGGTAACCCCCCCCCCCACCCCAGGATGTTGATAATGGAGAATTCAGTGATGATAATGTCATTGAACATCAAGGGGTGATGGTTGGATCCTCTCTTGTTGGAGATGGCCATTGCCTGACACTTGTGTGGCGCGAATGTTACTTGCCACTTGGCAGCCCTAGCCTGGATATTGTCATGGTGTTGCTGCATTTAGACATGGACTGCTTCAGTATCTGAGGAGTCGCGAATGGTGCTGAACATTGCGCAATCGTCAGCGAACATCCCCAGTTCTGACATTATGATGGAAGGAAGGTCATTGATGAAACAGCTGAAGATAGTTGGGCTGAGGACACGACCCTGAGGAACTCCTGCAACGGTGTCTTGGAGCTGAGATGACTGACCTCCAACAACCACAACCATCTTCCTTTGTGCTAGGTATAACTCCAACCAGTGGAGAGTTGTCCTCCTGATTTCCATTGACTCCAGTTTTGCTAGGGCTCCTTGATGCCACACTCGGCAAATGCAACCTTTTTGTCAAGGGCAGTCACTCTCACCTCACCTCGGGAGTTCATCTCTTTTGTCCATGTTTGAATCTAGGCTGTAATGAGGTCAGGAGCTGAGTGGCCCGAGCAGAACCCAAACTGGGTGTCATTGAGCAGGTTATTGTTAAGCAAGTGCCACTTGATTAGCACTTGTTGATGACCGCTTCCATTACTTTACTGATGATAGAGAGTAAACTGATTGGGTGGTAATAGGCTGGGTTGGATTTGTCCTGCTTTTTGTGTACAGGACATACCTGGGCAATTTTCCACATTGCAAGGTAGATGCCAATGTTGTAGCTGTACTGGAACAGCTTGGCTGGGGTCACAGCATGATCTGGAACACAAGTCTTCAGTACTATTGCCAGAATATTGTCAGGGCCCATAGCTTTTGCGGTATCCAGTGCCTTCAGTCGTTTCTTGATATCACGTGGAGTGAATCGAATTGGCTGAAGACTGGCATCTGTGATGCTGGGGACCTCCGGAGGGGGCCGAGATGGATCATCTACTCGGCACTTCTGGCTGAAGATTGTAGCAACTGCTTCAGCCTTATATTTTGCACTGATGTGCTGGCCTGCTCCATCATTGAGGTTTCACAGCCCTAAGTTGCGAATAAGGAACAAGCTGGCGATTATTTTGAGCAAATGATTCTCACGTGTTAACTACCAATGTGTTGTTCACTTTTAAGGCCCATTCTGGAGAGATGTATAAGGTATGTTTGAACTTTGACTTAATCAAACTCAAGTCCTATTGATCCACTGATCAGTCAGTTTCAGCTCAGTTCCCTTTAACATACTACTGCAATGAAATTTAACATACAAGAGACTTCCCAACAACTTCCATTGTCCTCATTGTCCTCACTTGCAGGCAAGGTCAACAGCGGCATTGGAGAATTGTTTCAGCATTACCATAGATAAGCTCAATTCCCACCGGTTACCTGTTCTACTTTGCAGAAAGTGGGTAATAAATTAAGTAACCCAGTTCACAACACTGGTGCAACTATTGGAGTGGAGCTATGGTTGGGTAGCTGAGAAGTATGCAGAAGTGCCCATGCCTGGATAGCAAGGTCACTGCTGCACATTATATAGGTCAGTTATGTTAAGCTTGGGCTCGGTGACCACAAGTTAATCTCACAGTCAAAAAGTTATTGATTCAAACTCCACTCCACAGCTTGTATGTGTATTCTAGGCTGATATTTCAGTGATATTGCCTTTTGGAAAGGAAAGGGAATAATTTGCATATTATGAGGAAAGGAGCAGGGGTGTGGGACTATCTGGATAGCTCTACCAAAATGTTAGCACAGGTACAATGGGCTGAAGGGCCTCCTTCTTTGCTGCATCAGTCCATAATTCTGTACTGAACATTGGCCCTATCTGCCAATTGAGTTGAACAGAAGGGGTGCCCTGGCTCTATTCAACAAAGAGCAGGGGAGTTCACCCAGTACCCCAGCCAATATTCCTCCCTTAATGCCATCTGCAATAGTTAGTAGAATCATAAAATGATTACAACACAAAAGGAGGTCATTTGGCCTGTCGAGTCAATGCTCTCACTCTAAAGAAGCAATTCACTTTGTGCCACTCCCCTGCCTTTTTCCCGGATGTGGCCATTTATCTAATTGCTGATAATGAGACCTTACCTTGTACAAATTAGCTGCACATCTGCTGGCAAAACAATAGTGACTCATTGTCACTATTTCATTGTCTGTGCATTGCTTTGGGAAATCCTGACGATGTGAAAGACGCTATATAAAAACAAGTTTATGTTTTCCATTTCGCTAACCTTATATATGTGTCATAATTGCTTTGAAGATGAGAAGAAAGCATTTGTAATGCTGTTTTCCTGGAAATGAGAATCATGGAAAAATAGTCGAGCAGTGTATAATAGTCTCTTTCGTAGCCTTTTTACAAAAATTTTCCATTATTCATTTAGGGTGTATTTACAAATTTAGCATTGGCATCAAGGAGTACCAGTTGAGCCTTTGCAGCGTGAATCAGGCCTTAAGGCCTGAACCAATTGCAAAGTGAAGTTGGGACACTCCATGCTCTAAAGAGTTTTGCTTTTCTTCATTCATGACAGTTCAGGCCCTAATCAGGCAGCATTGCATGATAACTGGGTCAGTGCAAAGTGAATATTAGGGGGTCTCCCCTTGAAGGAAGCTCATTGCATTTGAGTTTGAAATTAGACACAACGTATCCGCTATTTTAACAGAAGGACTTTTGCTATATCCTGCATGAGCAGGTAGAATGCTGGTAATATCTTCTAATTAAAATTGTTACAACTTCCCTGTCTTGCACTGTGCATCTCAACATCAAAATCAATTAGCCTTTA
This sequence comes from Cetorhinus maximus, assembly GCF_964194155.1. Lineage (NCBI taxonomy): Eukaryota > Metazoa > Chordata > Chondrichthyes > Lamniformes > Cetorhinidae > Cetorhinus > Cetorhinus maximus. Next base: position 22,966,035 of record NC_135888.1, read on the forward strand.
AGAGACCATTGTATCCTTTAAGGGCAAAATATCTAAACATTTGAAACAGAGGATGCACAGGAGAGAGTGTGGTAGTGGGATTAGTTTTGCATTGCTGTAGCAAAGAGCCCACACAGATATGATAGGCTGAATGACAGAATCTATTGTAAGTGTCTCTGGTTCTAAATGAACTAGATCCTTCTGAGAAGCTTTTTGAGTTGCACCCATCAGATTTATTCTTCACTGGTCAATTATTCCGAACTGTAAATGTAACCCAGCTGTGAACTAGGTACTCTAGTTGCTACACTTTAAAGAAATGTACAGTATTTAGTTGATTCAGAGTAGAGGGAATTAGACAAAGGGCTGGCCTGGATAGTGGGTGAGAGTGGAACCAGTCCTACCACAAAGTTGTTTTCTGTTGGGCTCCTGCATTACAGGTGCTTGACTTCAGTGGTTCCTGCTGTCTTTTCCTTGAATTATGTCAGATATGCATGTGTAGCTTATGTGCATTTGTCCCCAAGGCCAATATATATCAGTGGCATTGTCAATCGAAGTTCCAGTGTATTGACTGCACAGTATCACAGGCAACAGAATCTTGTGGACAGTGATTTTAACGGACATTGCATAACCATAGTATTGATAGAACATTGTCATGTACTTTAGCCTAGTAGTCATTGCACTGGACTGATAATTCATAACTTCAAACCCACAGAGCAAGTTGTGAAGTCGAACTCAAAATAAATATAGTAGTTTGTGGGCTGGCACCAAGAAATGACCATCGAAAATCATCCAATTGTCAAATGCACTGCCGCCTCTACCTGGTGTGTGGTACCAGTTCGCACTATGTGGTCAATTCTTAATGTTTTCTGAGCTACTAGGGATGCACAATAAATGCAGCCTTGCCAGTGTCACCCACATCCCAAGAACAAGTAAACATTACCACATGGCAATACCATCCACCCACAACTTGTCTTACTAACCACACAAAGTTTCCACTTTGCTCAGCAATTTCAGGGCTTCTTTCAGCTCACAGTGCACAAATAAGGAGTGTTTACAAAATGATTGCAGTAGAGACGTGTCAAATTGTTTGTTTGAAAGAGTGCACAGAAAAGGTGCTGTACTTAGGGAAGCAATGGAAATGTAATCTTAGTTTGGAAGAAGTGCCTAGATAGTCAACAGAAGTGGAGAGAACTCAAGTAATAATGAGGCAAGTTTAACTGGTCACTCACTGTGTTCCTGTACATAAAAGCTGCCTCTTCAGTGTAACTCATTTCAGGTGACGTACTTTGAGATATCTTGATACGGGATGAGTGCCATATAAATTTGACTCTCTTTATAGAATTGTAGAGTGACACAGCACAGGAGGCCATTGAGCCCATTATGCCTTTGCCAGTTCTTTAAAAGAATTATCTGATTGGCCCCGCTCCTCTCACTTTGCCTTGTAAATTTTTCCTATCAAGTATTTATCCAGTTCTCTTTTGAAAATGACTATTGAAGCTGCTCAATGCATTCTAGATCACAACAACTTGCTGCATGAAAACATTTCTCATCTCCTCCCTGGTTCTTTTGCCATAGGGAATATTAAGCAGAATTTGCATCTCAGCCATGTACCATAGGTACTGTGTTAAAATATATGTTGCGCTTAGTTGTGAAATTATGATCTTATTGTCTCCATCCATGTATTCCAGATTTGACTGTAACTTTCTGTGTGTGCATTTGATAGATATGACATCTTGGTACATGAGTCCTGTGAACAATGTCTGCAGAAAAATCTAGAATATGTTCTTTACCAGGAAAAGGCACTGACATCTCAGTTGCAGAGCTGAGTGAATCACAAGCAATGCATTTGAGATTGACACCACTCCTGCCGTAGTCTCTTGCTACAGCACAACAATGAACGTTGGCAGCGGATGCATCAAGCTCTCTATTTCTTTTGTGTGCGGTACCAGCATCCCTGCACCCCTTGCTCCTCCACGCTTAATGCAGAGCTGTTCTCTTTCTGCAGGAAGATACAATGGAAGTGGAAGAATTCTTGAAAGAGGCAGCAGTTATGAAGGAAATTAAGCATCCCAATCTGGTACAGCTGCTAGGTAAGTCTTTACAGGTGAGGTGACTTTTTACACTGATGCCAGTGTTTGAGTACGCCGCTCTTTAGAAAGAGAAATTGTCTCCATTGATTCCACGTCCTCTCCCCAAACAATTAAATTCAAAAACACAGATGTACAAAGTAAGGGTTATAAATAAAGGCACAAAGACAGGGAATTTGGAGCAACTTATTTTTAACACAGATTGTTACTGGATTTTGGATTGCCTCACCAAAAGAGGCTAAGGGATCTCAGTCAATTGTGGCATTAAAGAAGAAGCTGTTAATACTTGAAGGAATATATTAAAGGATATAAGAAAGAAAAGGGGCATGAGAATAGAGTGATTAACTCCAATGTGGAATCAAACACCAGCAGAGGCCTTCTCCAAACCTATAACAGAATAACTGTGGCTGCAAGTTGAATGATATTAGATTTAAGTGCACCCTGAGTACTGAACTATCATTGAGAAGAGAATCTGGAAGATCGTAAACTACATGTACTGACAGCAGTCCTGAAATTGAATTTGCCTGCATTGGATTTGCAGTTTCAATTGAATTTACTGGACATGGGTGTTGTTGTGAAGCCTTGCATCTTATGCATGGTCTTAATCTCAATAAATTTCAAACTACAGTAAATGCGTCCTGAGAATAAATTCCTGGGCATTCTGTGGTTTTTACATCTTTAGTTACTTCTAAGGCAATGTTTACACTCCCTGATGGAACAGTTCACCATATAGCAGAACTGTACAGAGTTAAAACAGAATGTACAGCACAGGAGCAGGCCCAACTGGTCTATGCAATATTTGTTCTCCACACGAGCCTTCTCTCACCACTCTTCTTCTAACCCAATGAGTAGAACCATTTATTCCTTTTTCGCTCAAGTGTTTATTTTGCTCCCCTTAAATGCATCTATGCTATTAGCCTCAACTACTAGCTGCATTAGCAAGTTTCACATTCTAAGCATTCTGAGTAAAGACGTTCCTCCTGAATTCCCTGTTGAATTTATTAGTGGCTATTTATGTGCCCAAGTTTTGGACCCTGCCACAAGTGGAAACGGCTTCGCTACATCTACCCTATTAAACCTCCTTGTAATTTTGAACAACTCTATAAGGTCACTCCTCAGTCTTCTCTTTTCTAGAGAAAATTGCTCCAGCCTGTTCAATCCTCCTTGATAGGTATAACCTCTCAGTTCTGGTGTCATCCTTGTAAATCATTTTTGTACCTTCTCCAGTGTCTCTGTACGCTTTCTGAAATATAAACTGTTCACAGTACTCTAAGTGAGGTCTAACCAAGGTTATATACAAGTTTAACACTTTTAATGTGATCCCTCTAGAAAAGACCTTGATGCTTTGTTTGTTTTTTTTTAGCCTTTTTAACTTGTGGCACCACTTTTAGTGATTTGCATATCTGTACCCCTCAGACCCCTCTGTCCATCTACCCCATTTAGACTCTTATCTTTACTGCAGTCAACTGCTGGGTACAATTAGGAGCGTAAGATAACTCTTAGAGGAGAAAAACATTTAGCCTGTCAAAGTTCTTGCAGAATATTAACAGCAAAGAGACAGGCCATGCAGCCCGACAGGTCTAAGGCCTTGGTTTGCAAGAAATACCCATCAAACCATTTTTGTGAATAACCCTTAATTTTGGGCTCTTATTATATAAAGGGATATAGAGTTATCACAGGGAGTTCAAGGCAAGGCTGCAGAACTAGTGCTTGAAGTTAGAGGGTTGAGTTATGAGTCTTGAGAAAAGCAGTTTGAGAGGGGCCTTTTGTGACTCGATGTCAAATTTTGTTTGATAACAATAACTTGCATTATATAGTGCCTTTAACATTGTAAAATGCCCCAAGGCACTTCACAGGAGCATTATCAAAAAAAATTTGACACTGTGCGGCATAAGAAAATGTTAGGGCAGGTGACCTAAAGCTTGGTCAAAGATGCAGGTTTTAAGGAATGTCTTAAAAGGAGGAAAGTGAGGGATAAAGAGGGGTTTGCGAACACTCCTATGAAGCAAACTGAGATGTTTTACTATGCTAAAAGTGCTATGTAATTGCAAGTTCTTGTTGGGACTTGATAGAAGCCTCTGAAATTCTCAGTGGTGTGGAGAAATTAAATTCAGGAAGGTCTTGCTGGTGGGTACTTGGATTTGAGGGTCTTGGGGGATTTGTTTTAAAGTTAAGGGCATCAAGTCAATTTATTTTTAGTAAGAATGTGATAGATTTGGGGGACAGATTACCAACAACTTGATGGATCATCTAATCTTTTCCTGCCTATCATTTTTGTATGTTCGTAACAAAGGGGTAACAGAAACCCATGGCAGGGAAAAGGGGATACAGAATTGTTTGTTCTAAAATCAAAGCCAGCAACCCAGTGGGTGATTTGGAAGAATAGGCTAAGTGGAACACTAGTCTTCAGCTCAAAACTTTGCAATGTTATGATTCGAAAGTTGCCTTTCAAACACTGGAAACAAAGTTGGGGAACAAAGATTCCATTGGACAACAAAACAACATTAAAATGTTTAGTTTAAAATGTACTTTTTTAGATCTCGTTTCTGTGCACAAGTTGGTGCTGAGCAATAAGTCATCCACCTAGCTAGGAACACCTGCTGCATTTGAATACCATGTTAGAATGTTAATAACATATTTACGAAGGGTCCCTGTGTCATTTCTTCCCAAAGGTGTATGTACCCGAGAACCTCCATTTTACATCATCACAGAGTTTATGACTCACGGTAACCTCCTGGATTACCTGCGTGATTGCAACAAGGAGGAGGTAAATGCTGTTGTGCTGCTATACATGGCAACTCAGATCTCCTCTGCAATGGAATATTTGGAGAAGAAAAATTTCATTCACAGGTATGTTGTTCTAGTACTCTAAAATCCTATTAGGGTGTGATTAATTTCACCAAGTAGGATTGAGATTCACTACAGAAAGTTGTCACACTTTAAATTTATTCCACAAGGAGTTGGTGTTTAAAAATCGAGCACAGCATTAGAATTATCCTATCGTCTCCATTCTAGCCAGGACTTGTGTTGCTATCTGAAGTCTTTAAAATAACAGTGACTTGGAAAAATGTAAGCTCTTCACTCATGACAGAAACAACCTGATCCCTGTCACAGTTCACTGCCCACAGGCTGCAATAGCATGTTCGCGTATAAGTGAGAGTTGATTATTTTCAAGGCACCGAAAGATCTATTCATAGAATGATTTCTGAAAGTGAGGTAATTAATTGGACAATCGCTATATGTGCTTGATTTATTTTCTACAGCAACACCTGGTGTCTGAGGAGAGGGAATTGTCATTTTAAAATTAATAGCTGTGTGTTAAAAATGCTGAGTCTGCCCTTTAGTCTGAACGATGTAGTCATTAGCAAACAGCCTGCAAACTCTTCACAGGCAAATCTAACTTCCTAGCAATCTAATTCTCCCTTGTTCCTTTTCTAGCATCTAATTGTAATTTTCCGCAGGGTCTCATTGTTTCTTGTAACTTTCTCTCAGAATCTGATTGTTCCTTTTACCTTTCCTTAGGGATCTTGCCGCTAGGAACTGCCTTGTAGGAGAGAACCACTTGGTGAAAGTGGCTGATTTTGGGTTAAGTAGGTTGATGACGGGGGACACATACACAGCACATGCTGGGGCAAAATTTCCCATTAAATGGACTGCTCCAGAGAGTTTGGCCTACAACAAATTTTCAATCAAATCCGATGTGTGGGGTAAGTACATAGTTGCTGCTGCTGAATATTTATAATATGCATTGTTAAAGTTTATGCATTGAGTGTAAGTCTTTGGGGGGAGCCCAAATTAATTAACCCTGGTTAAAGAAGTATCACTCTATTAAAACAAAAACTCTTACAATCAGCATGAGCCAGCTGCGGATTTCCCTTTCTCCCCTCTTTCCCCACCATCCCCCCTCCTCCCTCCCATGCACCTTATTTATGTTGCGTTTTGCAGTTCTGGTGTTGAGTTCTGAATACTTATTTATGGTTGCTGCCTGCGAGAGTGTTAGTTGATGCCAGCAATATCAGGAAGTTTAATTACCAACCATTGCTTCCACTGGAGTCATTCAATTTTGTGTGTTTATCCAACTAATTCTTCAAACCCTTCCCTCTCCATCACCCAAGACTGTGTTGTCAGTGCTTATTGCTGACTGGATAGAAAGAATGGGGAAGGCACTAAAGAATATCCATATTGACCTACCTTTCTCTAACTCATTTGTGTGCTCCTAAAGGCAACTGTTCCTCTGCAAAAATGAAACTACATCATCCTGCCATTGTTTATCTTGAATAGCTTCAGTAATTTGACCATTTCTTACTCTCATTGCTAAATGAAAGAGACCAGAGTGTCTCATGATGGAATTAATGGTACATCAATTCACTGCAACAGCTTGTGTTATGAAACTGCTGCAAAGAAAATGATCCCTTTCAATATTATGCATCTGAATTAATATAACATGTTATTTTCCCCCTAGCCTTTGGCGTTCTCCTGTGGGAGATTGCGACCTACGGCATGTCCCCTTACCCTGGAATTGACCTTTCACAAGTTTATGACCTGTTGGAAAAGGATTACAGGATGGAGCGGCCTGAGGGTTGTCCGGAGAAAGTCTATGAGTTGATGCGAGCATGTAAGTACACAAGGAGTTAATTCAGTGGCAACTTTAGATCGTGTATCATATGTTGAAAGTACTACAACTGCCACAATTTCCTGGGCAACTTTTTCCCATTATGAATTCCTGTGTTCATATTTATAATGGTAACTGCCTATGTAAACCTGTCGCGCTGCAGTTCCATTCTCGAGCCACTGGACACGCTGTAATGATGCTGTCCTCTCTGCAGCCAGCGGCCCAATCAATACTGAGTCCACATAAAGTTATTATATGGAAGCATTCTTTCTTCAGCTTTTCCATCAGAAGTAGACCCAAGTTTTCCATTTTCTTTAATGCTTACAGTTCGTACAGGAAGTATACAAATTTAGAAAGCTACATGTTCACATTTTCCAGTGTAATTTTCTAGAATTTAACTTTTCCTTAAAAACGAAAACTTCTAAATATATCCCAGACTCAAAAGTGAATCACAGTTTTTAGTGCTTACACAGCACCTTCCAAACCCACGACCACTAACATCTAGAAGGACAAGGGCAGCAGATAGATGGGAACACCACCACCTGGAAGTTCCCCTCCAAGCCACTCATCATCCTGACTTGGAAATATATTGCCGTTCCTTCTGTGGCTGGGACAAAATTCTGGAATTCCCTTCCTCACAGCACTGTGGGTGTACCTACGCCACAGGGAGTGCAGTGGTTCAAGAAGGCAGCTCATCACCACCACCTCAAGAGCAATTAGGGATGGGCAATAAATACTGGCCTACCCAGTGACGCCCACATCCCACAAATGAATTTTTTAAAAATGCACAAGTTCTAAACTTAATGTTTATAAGAGTCATCTCATTTGCTGTGCTTTTACTGATACTCTTAGTTAAATGTAATTCACCAATTAAAGACTAAATATAACTTAAAACTTTCATAATTACCGCAATTCCAGAACACACTCCCATAACAGCAAGAACAGCAAGCATTTATATTGCGCCTTTAATGTAGTAAAACTTCTCGCGGTACTTCACAGGATGAAACAAAATATGGCGACAGTATCAAAATGTGAAGAACTGCAGTGTGTTTTAAGTAAACCACCTTACATAGAATTTACAGGCCATTCAACCCTACAGGTCTGTGCCAGTGTTTTTTCTACCCTACTTCATCGCACCCTGTCAGCATGCCCTTCTATTTTCTCCCTCTGGTTCTGAACTAGCTTCCCCTTAAAATGCTTCCATGCTATTTGCCTCAGTCACTCCATGTGGTGGTGAGTGCCACATTTTCACCGTTCTCTAAATAAAGAAGGTCGATTAAACAGCTGAGAGCTGGGTTGGGCTGAAAAATATTGGTGCTCTTGCACTTGGAGCTTTGCTTTCAGCTGGCTGCTCAGTGGGCAGATGGTGCTGAAACTGCGCTTTGCATTCTTGGCTTCACCTGCGGTAGGAATGGAGGAAACCTGCTTGTTTTCTTCATGAAATCAGTGGATGGGGTTAGTGTTAAGAAACAGTCGCAGTGTCACAGTTGGATGGGGCCGAGGAAATTTCACCTTACCGAGGAAATTTCTAACCACGATGCTCGTCTGTAGGTTGGAAGTGGAACCCAGGGGACCGGCCATCATTTGCAGACATCCATCAAGCTTTTGATACAATGTTCCAAGAATCCAGCATTTCAGAAGGTGAGTGTTAGTGGCGGAGGACAGACCAGGTTATATGAAGGGTATGCAGAGTTTTCTGGGTTCAGCCTCTCCAAGGCAGCATGTGCCTCAAACAAAAATTCCAAATTCTTTTATTTTTCTCTGTTTACAAATTCCCTTGCACTTTATTTCAATGCTCTTTACGAGTAAATCACCTTTATCTACAATGATAGTATCATTTTACATTTGTCCAGCAGAATTTCAAAAATTAGGACAAGGAGTCCATTAGAATTATGCCAGTTTTTACAGTGTTCATGGCAGTGTGTCAGTCTTATGCAGGGTCCTCAGTGGATATTTATTATATATAAATAGTTATATATAAATATTTGTTAAAATTTGCGGAGGATCACAGGAGTATGCCAAAATTGTCTGAGTGATTGGATGTTCAGCATTTGGCTGTCCACCATCTACAAGGCACAAATCAGGAGTGTGATGGAAGGCGCTCCACTTGCCTGGATGAGTGCAGCTCCCACAACCCCCAAGAAGCTCAACACCATCCAGGACAAAGCAGCTCACTTGATTGGCACCCCATTCACAAACATTCACTCCCTCCACCACCGTCAGTGGCAGCAGTGTGTACCATCTACAAGATGCACTGCAGGAACTCATCAAGCCTCCTTAGACAGCACCTTCCAAACCCACGACTACCATCTAGAAGAACAAGGGCAGCAGATAGATGGGAACACCACCACTTGGAAATTCTCCTCCAAGCCACCCACCATCCTGACTTGCAAGTATATCACCGTTCCTTCACTGTTGCTGGGTCAAAATCCTGGATCTCCCTCCCTAACAGCACTGTGTGTGTACCTAGAGCACATGGACTGCAGCGGTTCAAGAAGGCAGCTCACCAGCACCTTCTCATGGACAATTAGGGATGGGCAATAAATGCTGGCCTAGCCAGCTATGCCCACATCCCATGAATGAATTTTTTAAAAGTTAGTCTGCGTTAACTTTCTAGACTTCAGCTGGCTGAAAAACTGAGCAGGCTTTTTGAACATCTCTATCTACATTTATTTTTGAAAGCCCTATCACAATTTAAGCAGAAGTTCAAAACTGTTGTTTTAACAGTCCAGGGATGTCGTGCTGATCTTTGTCATGTGCTTACAGAGGTCGAGAAAGAACTGGGAAAGAAAGGAGGGAAATGCTGTGGCAGCAACAAGCCCCAGGCACCAGAACTGCCAACCAAAACACGCACTCCTCGCAGAACGACCGAGAGCAAAGAGCCAACTGAAGTCCAGGAGGCATCACATTCAAAATTGAAAGTCCTGAGCCAACATGGTACGTCTCACACTAGATGTGAAACTGCACAGGAGGTATAAGTAACGAAAGCAGGGTTATGCAATGAACATGAAAGTCATTCTTGACGTTACGTTTTACGGAAACAGGTCATTCAGCTCAACTGGCCTATGCTGGCATTTATGCAGCACATGAACCTCTTCCCATCCTATACATCATCTAACTCTCTTTTTGTATTAAATTGTGTTGAAAGCAAAATTATCTTTATTTGCATGTTAGTTGAACTGCACAGATCTCTGGAAACCAGCATAAAAATGCTGCGACCTTGTTTAATTTTATTACCCCGTCTTAAACTGTGAGTTGCATTATATTGTGTAATTAATAAGGTGTCCAGGGGCTGAATACTGAACGGTATATCTACTATGTAATAGTTGAAAATAACATTTATAGTTTTATTTTTCTCCTCTTTTGCTCTGATCAAATGAGGGGGATGTTAGTCTTGAGGAACGGGACACCTTCCATTTTAGACACAGCTCAGTAAAGCTCCCATAACTGTGCCGCAAACAATTTGCCTTAATTCCAAATCCCAGAAAAGTTTCCCCTGCTTCTCCAACATCTATAGCAGACGTACTCTGGCCTCTCTTAGTGAATTATGCTGCACAAGGGGTGATCCAGTTTTGCAGGTCCATGCCCACTCAGAACTGCATTGGGAGCATCCAAACTCATCTCATGGATAAACCTTCATCCTATTAGTCTGACCTGGATTTAAATGCAGGTCCCTCTCTCCATCACCCACCTCAATCATGCAAAAATACCCACCCCCACTCCCCACACAAACACAACCACCTCCACCCACACAAACAGTGCAGTGCAGACCCACCTCTCCCCTGCCCACAGTCTCCCCATCCACACAAATAACCGCATGCTGACTCACTTTTTCTCCTTCCCTCCACACCCATGACCAGACAGAGGTCAACATTTGTATAGCAACTGTTGCTAAAGTCAATATGATCACTTGTTTGGACATGCAGAGTAATGTTTGTTATAAAAACTGGAAATAGCAGGTTGGGCAGTATCTGTGTAGAGAAACAGAGTTAAAATTTCAGTTTGTTAGTCTTTTATCTGAACTGAGAAAAATGTTTGATAGTCCAGAGTATAATCCTGTGCAGAACAGCAAGAGTGGGTGTTTATGTTTGTCTCTCTGTGTGCAGATTCCGGGGACCATGAGATGGCCATTTCTCCGATGCTGCCACGCAAGGACAGAGATCCGGACAGCAACTTGGACGATGACCGCTTGCAGTCTTTCACCAAGGAGAAAGGCAAATCCAGTTCCATCTTCAGCTCCTTCATCAAAAAAAAGAAGAAAACTGCACCTGCCCCTCCCAAACGCAGCAGCTCTTTCCGTGACATGGATGGGCAGTCGGAGAGAAAGGGAGAAGTGGCAGAGGACACCAGCACAACTGGTAAAGATGCAAACAACGGAGCCTTTGTCAATAGCGTGGCACCTCTTGATACGGTCGACCCAAGCAAATTGCAGCACTCATTTAGCACTGGGGCACAAAATGCCAACAATGGAGGTGGTGGAGTCGCCAATGGAAGCTTCTTAGGAACAACTGGGTTTTTCTCTCCGCACTTAAAGAAGTCCAGCACGTTAGCCTCGGCCAAAGCTGTGGGGAATGAGGAGGAACCCATCTCCAACTCCAAGCGCTTCATGAGATCTTGTTCTGCATCCTCAATGCCCCCGGGCAGCAAAGAGATGGAGAGGAAAGCCCTAACGCTGCCCCGGGACCTCCAGTCTGTTGGGAAGCAGAATGAGTCTGCTCTGGCCTCGGGTTGCGACAGGAATGAGAAGCCAGCATTGCCTCGGAAGAGGACGAATGAGACTAAAGGGGACATGGTTCCTCGGGGAAGCCTGACTGCTCCTCCTCGGCTGCCGAAAAAGACGGACGAGTTAAATGACGACGTTTTTGGTAACCTGGAGTCTAGTCCGAGCTCGAGCCCACCGGCATCGACTCCAAAGCTTGTCCGTAAGCAGGCAACTGCCATTGTGTCCAGCAGTCCCGGCCTCAAGGACAAAGATGAGGGTGGGAAGATTTGTGCCTTAAATTCTCCTTCCCCACAGGAGCACATTTCCTCTGGCCTGGCTCCTCCTGCACTGAAGCAGAGCTCCACCTCATTTCTTGGGGGGGTGAACCTGCTTACTGAGGACTCGAGGGCCCGAAGGTTCAAGCAGGCTTCTGAGCAGCTGCTGTCTGCTCCTGTCAGGGACCGTGGCAAGATGCAGAAATCCAAACCAGCTCCCCCTCCTCCGCCGGCTACAAAATCCACTAGGCCGCCTCGGAGTCCGACCCACGAGACTGCAGGTGAGAGTGCTGTGGGCATCAAGCCCAAGCTGGTCATGGACATTTCGAGTGGTGAGACCGTGAAGACCTCCCTGCCGGGGGACGCAGTTAAAAGGCCCGCCCTCCACTCTGCACCAAAGCCCCAGTCCTCAACAAGGCCATCAGCCACCTCCTCATCCTCTGCTCAGCCTGCCTTGCCAAACCCAAGTGCCGAACAGCAAACCTCCAGTGCTACGGCCTTCATCCCCCTCATCTCCACTAGAGTCTCCCTGCGCAAAACGCGGCTGCAGCCGGAGAGGATGGCCAGTGCCAACATCACCAAGGACACCGTCTTGGAAAGCACCGAGGCACTGCGTGTGGCTATCGACAAGAACTCAGAGCAGATGGCCAGCCACAGCGCGGTGCTGGAGGCAGCCAAGAACCTCTACACCTTCTGCACCAGCTACGTGGACTCCATCCAGCAGATGCGCAATAAGTTTGCCTTCAGGGAGGCCATCAACAAGCTGGAGAGCAACCTCCGTCAACTCCAGATCTGCTCGGCTAGCCAGGACTTTACCAAACTGCTCTTGTCTGTGAAAGAAATCAGTGACATCGTCCAGAGGTAGCAAAGGCTCAGGGGGGGGTGGGTAGTGGGTAAGTGGTGGGGGGGATGGGGGATATATCGACACAGAAAGCTGCTCCCAGACTCCGTAACAGTATGATAGAATCAGGAGAAGGACTTGAATTCGGCTGCTTGCTGCCAGAGGTGTGCACAGAAACATGGCATTTGTTGCTGAGTGGCCCTATAAATTCCTCATGTCTGCTTCAGTTACCTCTTGTGAGGGCTTTGCTGTAAAATTCTTTGTATGTGATAACGCAGAAACAGGCTTTCAATTTAATGGATCCCCTCCAACCTTACATAATCTGATTTCATCGACATATTCCAATCTTTTCTCCCTCATGTCCTTAACAGCTTCAAGGCGACAAGTGGTTAATCCCACTCTAAAATATGAGAGGATCACCAGTTCCTATTTGATAAGTAGCCCTGATGCTTTGTTATATTTTCAGGAACCAGCACAGACATTTGTGTTGTCACATTCAGTGGTAGGTAAACTGATGATTAGGCTGGTTTACGTCACTTTGGTGTAGTTTTCTGTCCAGTAAACTGCACTGACCTTACGTCGAAGTCGTGATTTATTATGGGAGCAGTCGTAAAAAGGTTGAAATGGTGACTTGTGTCAACCCCCTTCTGAAAAAAACCAGCGTTTGTTAATTAAAATCCAGAAACTTACTGAAACCCTTTAAGGAGAGGGCGATGTTGGGCGAGGTGGTGGAGAAGGAAACTCACTTTATTCCACATGAACTGATTAATTCACTGCAAGTGGCACCAGATACTTTTGGCATGTCGGTGGCACCTCATCCCTCACTGCGGTTCATCATCACAATTTCCCCTTGATGGTTTTTTTTGGGTGTACAGGAGGCTGTACAGTTTTGCCCTTGCAGTGTTAAACAATATGCAGGAGCTGCTTACAGTTATCGCAATAAATGCTGTTCACACTTTTTAACAGATCTCCTTCGATATGAGACTTTGGATTTTAATGCCATGGCTGCACATTTAACACTCGATGTCATGGCATGGCCTCTCACAACTAAAGAGGTTGCTTAATTAGCAAGAATCAAATGCTTCTGTGAGTGCAGTGAATACCATAGCTGACAGCATCAAGTAACAGTTTGCCACTTCTACAATTCCTACCTCATTACCACTGACATTTGTTCAAAAGCTAAGTCAAACAGAGGAGGCAGTCTAATCAGCCGGAGCCCCATTGCCTAAAGATAGCAAATGCCATCCTGGCTGGGGCTGGTTTTTATTTTCAGGGTGACTGACAGGGATGGTGGGGTGAGGGAGATCATCTTTTAATTTAGTTTTTAAATTAACGACCCTGAACTGGGCACCAGCCGCTCTTTTTCCCACCCACCCTTGCTCCAATTAACAGAATTGTACCCTTCTACTAGAACAGTAGTCCACGTCTACACCTGCCAACACATTTTCCCACTAGGAGCGGAAGTGGGGTTGCCTGCAACTCTGGTTTGGGCTCATCCATGAAGGTTTTAGCACGTGAGCTGTCACTCCTATCACCCCCGTCAAGTAAAACAACTACTTCCTCCCCCTCCAATATTTTTGTAACTGAAATTTGAACCCTCCGTTTTCCTTTTAATGCAGTGGAGATTTTTCTCTTGATGTTGCTCACTGGAGTGCCTAGGAGATTAATCTTTAATTCCTGGAGGGTTGGTAACCCCGAAGCAGAGGGTGCATTTGACAGTGTAAATGCTGAAAGCTAACACCCAGCTATTGTTCTGTCTATAATCGAAGCTAAACAGACTAATCTCTATTGGTGCTTCATGTTTAAAGCACATGGGGTTGCTTGGCAAAATCTCATTCAGTTTGACAGTACTTGATGCACTGGAGTGGTCTGTGGAGGAAAAGAAATATTTTAGCAGTTTAATAAAAAATTACTGAACACAATATGTTTCTGTTTCTCCCCACACATGTCAATGATGGGTCTGGCACTTCCATCCTGCAGTTATAACAGGGGATACCATCAGTGTGAAAGGTGCCCTCTGTTCAGAGGGTATCCCAGCTTTCTGTTCCCCTGGGTCACATAGGTGGGTAAGCATGGAGCCTTGGTGAGGCCACATTCCCTCGTTTAAATTCATGTACCCCATTAAGACTTAATATTGCTGATACTTATCTATTAATCTGAAAGTAACTGCTCTAGGTGATCTTGTTTAGAGTATATCCACCTACAGCTTGAAAACACTGTCCAGGTCTACAAAATTAGAACGGCTAAACCTGGAAATAAGAAATACAAAGGCAAATGGAACCATGTTGCCACGGCTTTTGAGGGCCAGAGTGCCAGTACTCAGGTGCAGCATTGTCAGCGTGGGTAGCACTTTTACCTCGGAGCCAAAAGGTTGTGGGTGCAAACTCCACTCTGGAGGCTGAGATTCCAGTGGCGTACTGAGGGAGTGCTGCACCATAAGTCTTTTGAATGAGACGTTAAACCAAGGCTTTGTTTGCCCTTTCGAGTGGACATAAAAGATTCTGTGGCATTATTTCAAAGAGCTGGGGAGTTCTCCCAGGTCTCCTTGCCAATATTTATTCCTCAACCAACATCACTTAAAACATATGATTCAGTCGTCATTATATGGCTGTTTTTTTACATTACAACAGTGACTACACTTTGAAAGTACTGCACTGGCTGTAAAGTGCTTTGGGACCTCCTGAGATTGTGAAAGACTGCAGAAATGCAAGTCTTTCTCAATGAGAGCACCTACTCTTTCGACTGCTTTTACCCTTCTGGTGAGATAAGCATGATCCTGCCACGTCAACTTAAAATCAGTTTTAAAAAGAAAGACCTGCTTAAAAGCGAGTGTGTTTCACAATCACAGCCAATGAAGTACTTTTGAAGTGTAGTCACTGTTGTAATAGGAAAGGCAGCAACCATTATGCACATAGCAAACCCCCACAATCAGCAATGTGATAATGACCAGAAGCAAAGCCTTAATCTCAGATGATTATATATTTCTGGCCAAATGAACATTACTGATATTCAGCAAGATTGTGAGTTGGCAGTATTGATATTTTAATCAGCATCAAAATAATTGTTTCTGAGAACTATATGTAACATGCAAGTATGTGTATGGCATAGCAATATATAACATGGTAACTGAAGCAGACTTGAGGACTTGTCCCATCATTCAATATTTATATTCTTGTGTCTTAGCCTCACCTAATATGAGATCTACTCACAGGGCTTGAATGCAATAATTTCTCATTAGTGGTAAGACTTTTTTCTCCCTCTCTCTCTCCAACCAAGATTGCCACCAGCAAATGTTAAAAGTTACTTGCCAATTGCAAAATTCTCTTGAATAGAGTATGCCGGGTCATTTGAACCAAATGGAACACTTTAACTTAGCTTGTGACTTTCACCAGCCAGAATGTTGCTAATGACTGCAAAACCTTGCCTGCAGAACTGAACAATTCACGAGCATTTTAGTAATCATTAGGCTACATCCAAGACCTTACATCAAGGCCACCCATGGATATTCTCATTCCTGATGTCACCATGAACTAGCAGTTTAAGGAGTGTATTTTAAAGCGGTGGTGGGGGGGTTTTGGGGGGGCCGGGGGGAGAGTGTGTTGGGATGGGAGAGAAATAACTGACTTTTGATTTGATGGAATCACACAGATGCAGCCCATAAGAAAGCTGTTAAGACGTACATTATGCACTGCTTATGTGGCAGTCAGGTCTTTTGTAATGGCTGACACTTAAATACACCACTAATGTGTATGATTAGCTTGGACACTACTCACTCTGATTCAGGGAGGCTTGGAAAACAGACCCATTGAAACACAATGTGAAATATCGAGATTGTTTCGGCGTGAAGCTTATCTTTACACTTTAGTTTTATTAAGCAATGCCTTAACTTCCTTCCCACAGCAGTCAAGAGTTTGATTCAGCCTGACAGAGATATTTTTCAAGTTTGTTAATCAATTGTGAAATTATTTTAGCATCCACCAAACTCAACAATTGTAAAGTAAAGCCATTTCTTTTGTTGGTTATTAGAACGAGATGTTTTTATATTGTGATGATAGAACTGCACTGCATTGAAATCTGGAGCAGGAAGGCTAAATGTGGCCACATCAGTGTCAGACTGTATGCAAATTTGAGAGCTTGCTATTTTATTTTAATTCCACTTAATGATCTGAAAAGACTTGAAAGAAATCAAATACTTCTATATTTTCTACGTTGAGGTCTAGCTTTATTGCTAAAGCTCATGTATAAATAGTTAAGAAGTGATCTTAGTGTTTTTTTTGTGATCCCTCCTTGCAGGGATCATCACTGAAGATGTAGCCTCTGTAATGGCTAGACTGGGTCAACTTCCATTCCACTAATACGAATCAGACTTCATGGTTGCACTGTTTCCATTCTGTATATTGCAGCAACATTTCATTTTTGTGAAGGGATTTCCAGTTTCCAAATAGTATACAACAGGCATGGAGGCACAAGAATCTGTTATATGTTTTTTCACCTCTGTAAACAGTATTATAAATGCTCTTCAAAGGGCGTTTGGCCAAGTTATTCCCAACTGTGTTCATTTGCGCAGAAGCTGCACTCTGGCATCAATATTGGGAGACTTGACCACAAGTTTTTGCCATAAGCTGATTTTAAGTTGATTGAATTGCCACCAGCTTCCTTGTGCATGGGTCTCGCTCAGCAACTGATAACACCATACTGAAATTGATGGATTTACAAAGACAAGTGCAAAGCCAGGCTAGGTCAATGTGAAAGCGGCTTTTTACGTAGAAAATCATAAATAAGTTACATCACGGAAACAGACCATTTGGCCCAACCAGTCCATGTCAGCATTTACTCACAATGAGAGCTTGTGTGGATTAGGAACATAGGAACAGAAGTTGACCATTCAACCCCTCAAACCTGTTCCACCTTTCGTTTAGATCATGGTTGATCTGTATTGGCTCCATTTACCCTCTTTTGCTTATCCCTTAACAGAAATCTACCAACCTCAATCTTGAAAATTGCCCCACAGTGTTTTGGGGGAGATTTCCATTACCCTTTTAGGGAAAAAATACTTCCTGATTTCACTCCCAGCTTACCTATCTCTGATTTTAAGATTTTCTGCCCTTGTTCTTAGTTTCCCCGCCAAAGGAAATAGTGTCTCTGTATCTGCCTTCTTGAATCCCTTCATCAGTTTAAACTTCTCAGTCAGATCACCCCTCAACCTTCTAAACTCAAGGGAATAATTCAGCAGGTGCTGAATTATTGAGTTTGTGCAGACAGTGAAGTCTGAGTCTACTAGGACCCTCTATAGCTGGTGTAATCAACTTAAATTAGAGATGCCTGAACTCATAGTGATAACATCCAGTATTAATGGATATGGGATGCAATCACAATCATGGATTAATTGCGCATACCACTCCAACAGATGTTAGCAGCACAAAGATGGGCCTGGACAATAAAACTAGCCCATTAAATTACTGTGCATGATAAAGATGACAATTTTGCTTGATTGCAAAACTGTAATCAAGTTTTATAACCTCAGCTCCCACATCATATTAAAGCCTCTTCAATTGTTGTTTCATCATGATTCTTAATTTCATGTAATTTTATTTCTCAAGCAATTGAATCAGTAAATAACCTCATACAATTAGTGCATTATTGATTTGGAATTACATAGAATTTATAGCACAGAAACAAGCCATTTGTCCCAGCTGGTCCATTCCAGTGTTTACTCTCCACATCAGCCTCCTCCTGTCTTGCCTCTTTTAACACTAACAGCATAACCTTGAATTTCTCTCTCCCTCATTCTTATCTAGCTTCCCCTTAAATGCATCTATGCTATTTGCCTTAACTATTCATTGCGGTAGTGAGTTCCACATTCTCACCTTTCTTTGGGTAAAAAAGGTTTTTCCTGAATTTTCTTATAAAATCATCTTCACTTGTGTCTACCCTCTTCAAGCAACACCTCTTTAGGTCACCCTCAGCCTTCTCTTTTCTAGAGAAAAGAGCCCCAGCTTGTTCAGTCTTCCCTGATAGTTATTAGCTTCCATTTCTGGTATCATCCTTGTGAACCTTTTTTGCACCTCTTCCAGTGCTTCTGTGTCCAGTTTGCAATATGGAGACCAGAACTGTGCACAGTACTCCCAACTGCCTTTATCTAACATTCTCCCATTCCCATTTTTCTATCATCTTCCTGTCCCCAAATCCATGTCATCTTTTACATAGATTTACATAAAGTATACAGCACAGCTATTTTACCCAGTGGATTTGTGACTGTGTTCCACGCAATCTTCCTCTCACGGCTCCTCTTCTACCCTATTGATGTTACCCAATAATTTCTCCCTAATGTCTCTCATTTATTCAAACTCCCAAAGAGGGGCATTTGAGCAGTGCTCTTTAATAGCCTGCAGTCAGTGGCATTGCCCTGCAAGTGGGGAAGAAGGTTTCTAAAAATCTTCTGCCTAAGAAGTTGGATAATCCAATACTTTCTCTCCTCTCATGTTAAAGGTCTGACCCTAAGCACAGTGCCCCCTTTTGACTGAGTGGCTGAATTCTGGAGCTCACTATGTTGGAGGCCAAGAGTGCAATCTTGCAGCTCTGGTAACGCAAATATTAAAAATGATAGCAATTGATTGGTTATTGAGAGTTAGCACAAAAGAAATGCCGTGTTATTTTTAAAAAATATTTATGAATTGCGAAGCAAATTAGAAAAACATCAAGTCTTCTGCTGAAAAGATATCATTGTTGGAGGGTATAAATTACAGGTCTCCCATGGCATTGCTCAGGGTTAGTAAGATGACATTTTGTCAGAATAGGTGGGTTAATACCATGTGGTATGCTCTATTCTATTCTGTAATAAAGGTGGAGCTGTCTGCCCATTCAAGTCCACATGGTTTAATTGTTGCCAAAATGTCAGTTAGAGGCTATTTGCTGTTAGGGACATCCTGAGGTCAAACAGAAGGAGTTTTCTGTTTCCGCAGGTCCGAAAGATACTTTACTTTTTAAAAGAAATGCTTCATTTTTTAACTTTGACAGGTGTGATCCCAGAAATGTGACAAACTTGGCTTGAACCATTTCCCCTACTATTCTGCTGTAAATGAGCTTAGCGGTGAAAATTGTACGGCTGAGGTGACTTCAGTCCCAGTTTCTGATGGAATCGAAGAACCGGACTTTCGGGTCCATTCTGTTACTGCTGATAAAAGCCCCTCTCGTTCTGTCCATATTAAGGTCATAGAACATATAGTCTTTGTTTACTCTGAATACAACCAGAGGGAGCCAGCCTTATAGAATAACATTTCCTTCAGAGCCAGTAGCTAATTCTGGGGCAAATTCAATGATCCTGCAATAACATTAGCCTTCCACCTTTGTCCAGGTTACCAGTTAACGACAGAATGAATTTGACATTTGGTTTAGGTACACCTTTATCTACAGTCGCTTGCATTAGAATCCAGTTTCAAAACTTAGTTACTGACTGACCCACGCAGAAGATATGGCTGGCACATTCTGACCAGGTCAGAATTGGCAAATCACCAGTTGTACAGATCACTGTTTTCCTTAAACGTTGATGGGGGATTCAGCTGGCAGAATTAAACTGCATATAGAATAACATTACAAAACCACTGCCCCTAATTTGTGTGTGACCTTAATAAACCAGGTTCAGCTCATTTGTCATTTATTTTGCAGACCTTTACTGCCATCCATTTTATTGTATCAGATTTGAAAGTGGCCTTGGCCTATAATAGTCAATATTTTTCCCTCCAAATCTGTGGCTGTGGTTTGTTTTGTAATAGCATTGGTCGAAAATGTGGAGCACCACAGTTTTTCTTTAAAAAGGGCACATAACGTTTTCAATTTGTACTTTCTAAAAAATACATGTAAAGCATTTGAGATGAATTTAAATGTCCATGGAGGTGTCATTGATCCAGAATAACTTCCAGTAGTGCGTCCAACAAAAAGATATCCGTGACACAATTAGAAGCACGCTTTTACAGAGAGATATTTCATCCTGCAGCTGCAGAATATGACTGGAGCCTTGTGAATTTGTAGCCTGACAGTGACTGAGCTGGATGCTAATTGATTCAAAACTGGTTATTTAAAACACTCAAAAGTCTCAACATTTAATGTCACCCTGTGATTTTAAAAAAAGTAAAATAAGCGACCAACTAGCACTAGCCATGAATTATAATCTATGCTTCATCTGATGCTGTATATTTGGGGCACTTATTTTCCCATATTTGGTCAACTCTGTGAGCTAATCAATGTATACAGAGTGGCGGGTGTGTAATGTGAGTGCGATAGGGTTGCCCTTTATTTATTTATTTATTTGACTCAGGTTTTTACATTTCAGTTTTTTCTCTGTTCCCACTCTTCCCAATTGTCGCTCACATATACACATCCTTTATTGGGCTGCAGGCTGCTCTCAAACCTTCACTGTAATGTACCTGGTGACTTTCACTTTTTTTTACAGAGGTAGTTTCCACACAGTGGCAGATATTCCCTGAGAATAACATGCCGTACCTACAAATCCAGTTGAAAGTTAAAACCAGTTGACCCAGGTAGGCAGGTCTGAGTGTCAGCCAGCACAGTCTTGATCTCTTAAAACATGAAGCCAGTGTTTTAAGCACTCAGGTCCCAGACTGCTGTACCAGAGTATTCCTTTGTGAATGGCATCCACCCTTAGAGTTTTGTCTTCACATTTTTTAATGAGTAGTTTTGGATAGGATCGTAGGTAGGATGCGTTTGCGAATGTTCAGTGTGACTGTTACAGACTACCACATGAATGGAGAGGCGTTTGGCAGTCTCACTCTCAACATAGCCTTTTCAAAGAGTGTGTGGCTACAGATTCCTCTTTGTAAAGTAATAAACCTGGAATTGCTCACCCCCTCCTGAGCCATCGGGTGCTATTTCAAATGTGTGAAGAATATGTTATTTTTATCTTTCACACAGCATAGAGGCAGCAAAATTACCATTCAGACTCGTAATAACTAAGTTGTTGACTTTTTTTGGTAATATGTTGAGCACAATTTTGATCTTTAAATACAAGCAGGTGTAGTCACCTGGATGAACTGTTGCTGATTTTCAAACAGCCCCTTTATACAGAATTGAATTTGGAATAGTTGGCAATTGTCCACTGAAGCCAGTTTCAGTGCACACCTCTGGCTCCTTTCAAAGTAACGCGCATTGTAAATGAACCCAGTAGCAACTTGATAGCCATCGCAAGTGTTTACACCAATCAGAAAGATAAACCCAGAAGGATATAGTAGCCATCGCCAATGTTTACAGGAGTTATAAAAGAAGGAGGTTTGATAAGCCAGACACCATTCCTGGGACTACAAACACAATGAATGACCTTTCGACATTTTGGCACCTATAATCAAAGACAGGTCACCTGTTGGGAACAGTATCGATAGTGCAATTAACCACCCCCCTTCAAAAAACAAAGTTCCTTTGGATCACCTTTTGCAATTTGATTGTATTATACGGTATCATTGTTAATCACCTTGGTTCCATTTATAGTTTTTTTATAAAATAAATCATTTCAGTATTAGTGTTAAGTTATGACTTTCCACCACTTTCGCCCTCACTGACTGCTGTGAGTTGGAATTGAAGAACCGCGTGTAAGTTGCCTTTTGTTAATAACAGGATCAATTCTTTTTGCCAAGGTACTGTTTGGTTTTGTTGGTTTTTATTTGAACAGCATTTTGTGCCACTATTATCTGATCTTTCTCTTGATATTACCAGCATTTTGAAGGGTGATTCATGTATTCCTCTTTATGTGTAAATGTCATTTTTTGTTTCTGTAACATTTATGGTGCAATTTTAATTTCCTTGGTCAAATACAATTTGTGTTTATGTATGTGATGGTTGCCTTTGTTTTTCTTTTAAATTTTATTCAGAATTGAGCAGGTCGGAGGCTGGGAATTCTGCAGCAAGTAACTTGCTTCCTGACTCCCCAAAGCCTGTCTGCCATCTACAAGGTACAAGTCAGGAGCATGATGAAAAACTCTCCACTTGTCTGGATGAATGCAGCTGCAACAACACTAAAGAAGCTTGAAACCATCCAGGCAAAGCAGCCTGTTTTGATGGGCACCCCATCCACTAACTTCAACATTCACTCCCTCCACCACCACTGCACAGTAACAGCAGTTTGTACCATCTACAAGATGCACTGCAGCAACTCATTGAGGCTCTTTCGCAACCTCTACCGCCTGGAAGGACAAGGGCAGCAGATGCATGGGAACACCAGCGCCTGCAAGTTCCCCCCCAAGCCACACATCACCCTCACTTGGAAAAATATCGTCATTCCTTCACTGTTGCTGGGTCAAGATCCTGGAACTCCCTAGCAGCACTATGGATATACCTACACCACACGGACTGCAGCGGTTCAAGAAAGTGGCGCACCAGTACCTTCTCAAGGGCAATTAGGGATGGGCAGTAAATGCTGGCCTACCCAGCGATGCCCATATCCATATAAGTTTTTGTTTTTAATTATGCATTACAACAGTGACTTACACTTTTTCAAAAATACTTCATTGGCTGTAAGGCTTTTTGAGATGTACTGAGGCCATGAAAGGTGCTTTGAAAATCCAAGTCTACCATTAGCAACAAGCCACATGTGAAGGCCGGAAAAATCCAGGTGGTCCTCCACTCTTGCTTTATGTCCTTGTATCATGAGCATTTTGATGTCAACCATCACTCAGGTGGGTAGCATTCTATACTCTTGAGTCAGCTGGTCATGGATTTAAGTGTCACTCCAAAGACTTGAGCACATAATCTAGGCTGACCCATTGCCAGGACTGAGGGATTGCTGAACTGTCAGAAGCGCTGACTTTTGGGTGAGTTATTGAACCAAAGCTCCACCTGCTGTCTTGGGTGGATATAAATAATCCCACAGCCACTATTTCAAAGAGGAGCAGGACAGTTATCTTCCGTGTCCTGGCTAATATTTATCCACTAACCAACATCACAAAATAACAAATGATTTAGCCTTTCATCACTCTGCTGTTTGTGGGAGCTTGTTTTGTGAAAATTGGCTGCCATGTTTCCTGCAATACAACATTAACTACACTTCAAAAAGTAGTCATTTGGTAGTACAGAATGGGAGTACTGCTGAAAAAAGACATTTTGTTGAAGCTTTTCATCTTGCACCCTCAACAGGACAATCGCAAGAATACCTATATCAGTCACCATTAACTGGTACATTCGCCATGACAACACCTCTACCAATCAGAGTCCACTTGCCAACCAATCAGCACTCTCTTCTCATACAGTATAAAATTGTTGCTTCCCCTGACATTGGTATTCTTGCGATTGCCCTGATGATTGCAAGACAAAAAGCTTCGACAAAATATTTTTTCAACGATACTTCAAAAAGTACATATTTAGTTGTGAAGTGCTTTGGGACATGTTCAGGTTGTGATAGGGACTATAGAAACGCAAGTCCTTTTTTTTTCTGTTCCCATTCATTTGCAGATAGCTCAAGTTCCTGAAAACTGGTATTCTGAGTTAAGACTGATCCACCGATAACAAGAAGGAGAACAGCTCCAGACACACAGCACTCAATCAGTAAACCAGAGCCAGAAAATAAAACTGTATTTAGGACTGAGTTGCTTGAGTTTGTAGGGCTGGATTACAAAGCCAGTGAGTGGAAATGGGGCATCGAGGGTTAAATTCTGAGGACAGGTTACATAAATTTATCTTATAATCTCCTGAGTTTAGAAGATTGAGATTGATCTAATCAAGATGTTTAATGTATTTAAGGGATTCAGTAGGTACTGAGAAACTACTTTCTCCGGTGGGGGAATCGAGAACAAGGGGAGGTCATCTTAAAATTAGAGCTAGGGCATTCAGTTGTTCAAATCAGGAAACATGGTAAAAGGGTAAACAAACCCCCCCCCCCCCCCCCCCCCCCCACCCGGCCAGGTTATTGATTCTGGGTGTCATTTAGAGCTATCAAGACAGATCACTAGCTTTTGTTGGGTAACAGGGATATGGAGCAAAGGCAACTGAAGTTGATACAGATCAACCATGACCTAAGTGAAGGGTAGAACAGGCTCATGGGACTGAACGGCCTCCTGTTTCTATGTTCCTGATCTAAGCTGATATCCCTGAGGTACTGAGAGAGTGCCGTATTAACAGATGTGCCATTTATTCAGATGGGCTGTTCCATCTGCCTGCTCAGAAGGTTCTGTGCCATGGTTCAAATGGGGAAAGAAGTCCTCCCTCAATCCAGACTCCAGACCAGCAATCCTTCCTTCAGTACCAGCAGCAATACTGCCAAATATTGATTCATCTCATCGCTGAGTGTGAGATATGTTACTGTCCATTTAAAAAAAAATACCTGCTCCATTATCGACAGAATGATATTCACTACACCTCAAGAGTAGTTCATTGTGCAGGGAGCACTTTGAGACATCTCAGAGAGATGGTAAGGTGCTACATAAATATCTTTCCTTTAGAAATATACTGCATTCGGTCAATAGAAATAGCCGTCAACTTGTCACTTGCCTGTGGGGGAGAGGCAACCTCTTCTCAACACGTCACAACACACTGCAATCTTTCTTTACAGCACACAAACAGGTATTTGGCTCAAGCAGTCCATGTTGGTGTTTATGCTCCATTCAAGCCTTCTCCCACTCTTTTGCTCATCTAACTCTTTATCAGCAAAGCCTTCTATTCCCTTCTCCCTCATATGATGAAGATTCATTAAAGATTTAACATCTCTACTTTACAATTCTATCCCTCTAGAAATAAACCCATGTATTTGGGTTTTTTATGGCCTTGTTATCCTGCATCACAACTTTTTGAATCGTTTATTTGCCCTTGCAGATCCCTTTGCTCCTTTACCTCTTAAATTTTTATTTTCCGGTGATGTGCGACCTTATTCTTCTTGCCAAAATGTAATACCTCACAATTATCTATGTTGAAATTATTTTGCCAATTATATGGATTTCTCTACATGTTGATATTTAGTACTAGTAGAAGCATTCGATTTGTTATTTGAATTACTGACATACTGTAGTTATTTACACAAACTAAATTTAAAATTGAACAAATTGTTTTATAAATAAATTTTAAAATAAATAACAGGAAGCTGTTGATCTGGGGAATACTTCCACCTGGAAGAGGAAAGCTGACACCTGCCAACTCTCAGCTCCAGAGCAAGGTAATCTTTCAGTAAGGGGCCCAAAATAATAAACACCACCCTTTACTATTACTATTTTTTAAGATACTGAAATTATCCTATGCCACTGTGGGATCGCTCCCATCTTCAATAAGTGGAAGAGCATCACAGCTTCAGAAATTGTTTCACTTTGGACTATTGAGTGAATGTATTCAACTCGGTATGAATAGATATCTGAAATAAAAACAAAGTGCTGGGAAAACTCAGTAGGTCTGGCAGCATCAGTGGAGAGAGAAAGTTGACTTTTTGAGTCCATATGGCTTCATTCGAGTCTATACATGTATTTGCATAGGAACCCTATCCATCTTCTTGAGAGGAAAAGAAGTAAATGATCACGATCTAACGATAAACTACTCTTTGTAATTAGACACAATGTTCATGGTATTTCTCATCACTGTAAGAGCCGTGCTAGTCGGAACTGATTTCTGATAGGTTCCTTCCACACTGACTATTAGGCTTCAAACTGACCATTAGGCTGAGAAAAGATCCAGTTCTTTAAATCTCCAAAAATCAGCTACTGAGACTTCCTGGATTTGCATTCCTCTCAATCACATTTGAAAACAGCCTACTGCCAAAGATGTAAATGAACAAATCTCACTGTTGGCTAGTAGCTTGGTTCCAACTCCCTCCAGTTTTACAGAGAGTTCTGAAAGTTGCAACATCCTTACTGAGTTAAACTGGGACAAGAGTCAACTGTAGTTGGATATATTTTTTAAACTTTGACATCCTAGGATATCAAGATCTTGGAGACGATGCAGGAAGATTTACCAGAATCATATTATAAATTGGAGACTTTGGTTTTGTGGAGAGATTGGAGAAGCTGGGATTGTTCTCCTTGGAGCAGGGAAGGTTATGGGGAGATTTAATAATGATGTTCAAAATACGAAGGGTTCTGCTAAGAGTAAATAGGAAGAAACTGTTCCTACTAACAGGAGAACCAATAACCAGAGAACAGCTTTTAAGATAATTCATGAAAGAACCAGAGGGAAGAAGAGGATTTTTTGATGTGTTTATGATTTGGAGTGCACTACCAGAGAGGGTGGTGGAAGCAAATTCTAAAGGAGAATTGGATAAATAATTGAAAACAATTTTTTTTCATCGGAGTAAGTGCATAGGAAGTGGAACTAATTGGATGCTCTTTCAAAATAACTATTGCAAACCTGATGGGCTTAATGGACTCTATGTGGAAGATTCTATGATTAGTGACCAAGTTGGAGGAACCTCTTAAAGCTTCAGTTTTGTCACCCTTCACTTTAGTTCCCATTACAGGAAATTGTCTTCAGGAATGCAGTCTAAGTCCATGAAGTGTTTATCTGGTCAGCCATGCAATGTTTAGCTTATATCAGATTCTTTGCATTACTGAATCTGGATTGTTGTCAAGTATGGAATAATTCCAAATTAAGCTGTTGACTGTAATGGACCTTGCAGCATTCTTTGTGTGACTGTTTAATCAGCCAGGCATAACTTTCCTAAAGGGCAAGAAATACCAACTGGCTTAAATTGTACTGCCCATAGGATATCTTTATCTTCAGGCTCATGCTGTAGGCAAGGTTCCCTGTAATTTTTTTTTGAGTGGGCATGTGGTTTCTTTAAGCGCATGGCCCCTTTAAAGTTTTTTGTGTGGTCACAAATGATTGATAATTTAAAGGGGACTCCTCCTGCACGGCCTGGGCAGCGACTTCGGGCTGCTGTGCAGCTTAGAGGGAACATTAACTGAAGGACATAATCCAAACTCCTTGACCAGCAGATAATGTTCAATGTAAAAAGTTCAACCAACCAAAGCTCAAAAGGGTGTTATGTAATGCAAAGATTTGAGCACATAATTTGGGTTGATACTCCTGGTGCAGTCCTGAGGGAGTGCTGCACTGTTGAAGGTACTGCCTTTCAGATCAAATATTAAACCAAGGTCCTATCTGCCCGCTCCTGTGGACATAGACAATCTGCTCGCAACTATTGGAAGAGGAGTATAATCTGTTTAATAGTACAATGATTATTAAAATACACATTAAAGGAAATTTAATCTGACAATTTAACACTTCACAGGTTTGAGAATTGATGAGCCCACAGGAGCTGTGCGAGTGGTTCCTTGAGCAAAATTCATCATCAAAATGTATTTAACTAAATGGATTTATAAAAACTATGCATACACTGTCTGCCTTACGCTTTAATGTTGCACACTGGGCTAATAAAAATGTTGTATCTGTGAAGAAATGAAACCGTGCTTTACAGCCAATGAAGTATACACTATTGTAACATAGGAAATGTGGCACCCAATTGTGCATAGCAAGCTTCCACAAACAGAAATAATGATGACCAGATAACCTGTTTTAGTGATGTTGGTTGACGGATAAATATTGACCATGACACCAGCAAGAACTCCGCTGGTCATCTTCAAAATAGTGGCTGTGGAGTCTTTTCCATCTACCCCAGGGGGCAGATGGGGCTTCGGTTTAACATTTCAAATGACAGACAACACCTCTGACAGTGTAGCACTCCCTCAGTACTGACATTGGTGTCAACCTCGATTTTGTACTCAGGTGGAATGGATCTTGAACCAACAATCTTCTAATGTGGAGAGGGTGCTGCACACTGAGCAACAGCTGACACTAATCAATCTTACTCTCTTTCTTACTCAAGCATACCTGTAGTTTGTTCCTGGAAAACCTTTCTTCATAAGGCCTAACTTTCAATTTACCAGTCCCCAGTCCACCAACCAGCCTCTCAAATTACTAACACCCTAGCAGCCACTGGAGGCCAATATAAAATTGTCATAAATTTATCATATAATTAACTTATTTTTATAATTAGCCCAATTACTATCTGAACTTTAAAGTTCACTTATTTAAATATCAAATATATGAATTTAATATTCAGTAATTAAATACTGACAAAGCTAACCACTTTCAAAAGCTTAAACATTTCTACCTACAATACAACAGCGACTACATTAAAAAAGTTGACATCCTGAGGTAGTGAAAGGTATGATAGAAATGCAAGTTATTTCCAATGGACTCAACACATTTTATAATCAGTGAGGTCCTTTCTATTAACGCATAGGCCAATGAGGACATGCTCATTGCAAGGGAGAGAATGCACCATTTTAGAAGGAGAACATATATAAAAAAACATTTGTTTTGTTAAAGAGTGCTCATTTGGACCTTGAATGTGATAAAGTCTAAATGATAAGTAAATACTGGTTTAATTGCACTCAGGCTGAAGAACCCTGGGTTTCTTTGTGAAAAGTGTGCAGATATTGTGGCTCTGGGATGTTTTTGTTGCTGGAGTAGTTGCAGTATTACACCAATTAATTTACAATGTTACTATTCTGTTGCTGAGGTAGATCTGCATTTAAGCTGACCTAAGACCAGAAAATCTGCTTGCTAAAGGTAAATGTAGCCTGAGGTAACTCAGAATGTAATTGTTGCTTGCTCAAGAAACATTGCAGATTGGGATATGCTGGTAGATTTTAGGATTCCTTTGCATTATTTAACAAAGTGTTGTGAGTGACATCTGACATGCACTGGACTTGGTAGATTTAATATACATTACTAGTGAATCTCCTGTGGTATTGCTGATGGTTAGTAAGATGCTGTGCTGTTTTTTAAGGAGTATCCTTAAAGGAACAGGCCAGGTTAGTATATCACAGATCACAGACTTGCCTATAAGTAACACTACAGAAGCTTAGCAATATTTCCATATACCCTGTGCAAGATACCCAATGGGTTTCTGTCCACAGCTGTGTACAGTGATAATCTACTCAAACTCTGCAGCTCCTGAGGATTCTGATCAGTCACAATCTAACTGAATGGCAGAAGAGGCGCAAGAAGTTGCATTGCCTACTCCAGTTCTTAATGTGATGTACAGTAGCCTACTGCAGAGATTTCTTACAAAAAGTAAGCTAGCAAATGTCTGACATGCATCTCATTTACTAGAAAGTTAATCCACTCTCGTATAATACAGCTTTCAGGCAATACAATACACAGGTATAAAAGGGTGCAGCAACAGAACATTAATCCTGTGATTTGGAGAGTACTGAAAACAAAGGGGGTAAAGCTGATCATTTGGCGATAAAAGCAAAGTACTGCGTGTGCTGGAAATCTGAAATAAAAACAGAAAATGCTGGAAAAAAATCAGGTCTGGCAGCATCTGTGGAGAGAGAAACAGAGTTAACGTTTCGAGTCTGTATGACTCTTTAGCTCTGAAAAAGAGTCATACGGACTCGAATCATTAACAAAAACAGAATTACCTGGAAAAACTCAGAAGTTCTGCCGAAGGGCCGTGAAGGCTCGAAACGTTAACTGATTTCTTCTCCACCGATGCTGCCAGACCTGCTGAGTTTTTCCAGGTAATTCTGTTTTTGTTTTGGATTTCCAGCATCCGCAGTAGCTTTTAGCTTTTTGTTTTTATCGAATCATTAACTCTGTTTCTCTCCCCACAAATGCTGCCAGACCTGCTGAGTCTTTCCAGCATTTTCTGTGATCATTTGACGATCTGGTAGCCACCAAAGTATATGATGTCTATCAAGATCAATGCAAATTAAAATAGGAAATGTGCATAAATTAATAGAGGAAATTAAGTACATTTAAGGAAAGAAACAAACTGCTAATAGTTTTCAATATAAGCAAAATAGTTTAATTGGAACCAGTACAAATGATAATGACTGCAATGCAGTCCTATGAGTAATTACATGATTCATCAAACCAGTTTAAATCGGGGCTATTTCAATTTTCTTTCACTCGATGGTCATTTATGAGTTTTATTTAATTTTTTGCCAATTTTCATACTGATTCATCTTTCTCTTTATTTTAAGTATTTATTTCTTACATCAATGATCCTGATTGACCCTCGCTCCTCCCTGAGGCACGATGTTCAACAGAGGCTCTTCCATTGCTTCAGCAAACTCTAGCCTGGGCGGAGCCTGGCTCTCCCCTCTCCCAAACCTGAACCTGAAACCAGCTCGTTCTTGTTCCAGTTCCTGCAATTCTTTGACTGTGCTCCGCAGGTCATTCAGAAATTCCGGGGATTTCTTCTTGAGGTGGAAACTTAAGGCAAAACTGAGCCTGTGGCTTTGAATTTCCTTTGCCTGATTTTTCACCTGGCTTTCGTGGAAGTCCTCTTTGTCTAACTGAAAAGGATCAGGTGGGAGGCTATTTGTAAGGGAGGACATCAGCAAGATAAAGCCCACCACCTTCATCTATAACTCAAAAAGAAAGAAGAACAATTATCAATGAACTACAGAAAGGAAGAAGCTGCATTTCACAACCTCAGGACATCCTAACATTCATCATAGCTAATGAAATACTTTTGAAATGTAGTTACTGTTGTAATGCAGCAACCTATTTGCACACAGAATGCTCCCAAAAACAGCAATATGATAATGGCCAGATAATCTTTCAGTGATGTTGGCTAAGAGATAAATATTGGTCAGGAGGCAGGGGAGAACTCCCCTGCTCCTCAAATAGTGCCCACGGAATCTTTTACGTTCACCTGAGAAGATTGGGTCTCGGTGTAACGTCGCTTACAAAAGACAGCACCTTCAATAGCGTTGCGTTTCCTCAGCAGTCAGCCTAGAGTTTGCGCTTAACTGTTTGGAGTGGAACTTGAACTCAGGTGAGAGTGATACTAGCTCAGGGCAAGAACTTAATGCACTTAATCATAATATATACCACGGCCACGATTTCACGCTGGCTGGCCAATTAACAGCCAGCCAGTATGAAGCGTGCACTTAGAAACTCAGCGCTGCCGGGGTGGGGGCGGGAGGAGGGTGGGTGATGACGTCAACGCTGGCAAGCACTGGGATAAAGCTCTCTTAAGGCAGAGAGCTGCACAAGGGAGCTGCAGACCTGAACATGGTCCAGTAAAGTTTTAAAAAGCAGAAAAAAATATGTCCTAACGTCACAATCAGGCACCTAATAAAAATGCCCACAGATTTTTATTTTATTTCATAAGGAAAACCTCATCATTCCCTTGGATGAGGTTTCATGACAAATGTAAAGGCCACCTGGCCAACTCGCCCAACCACGCCAACTGTAAGGTTGGATGGGCAACGAAAAATAGCAGACAATTGCGCCGTTAATGGGCTTAATTACCCTCTTAATTGTCAGCGGGCGCTTCCGACTTTTGTGTGCACCCGCCAAGCGAAATATCGCGTGAGTGTGTGATGACGTCAGGATGCTCGCCCGACATCTCTCACGACTTCATGCACGATCAGGCCAGGCGCACGCCCCACCCACCCAGTTTTTCCAGCAACTTTTGTTTTTGTTTCAGATTTCCAGCATCCGCAGTATTTTGCTTTTATCTTAGTAAAATTCAGCCCATTGTTTCTGCTGGTTGGGCACAGTCTCAGGATAAGGGGTCAATCATTTAGAACTGGAATGAGGAAAAATTTCTTCAGTGAAAGGGTTGTGAATCTTTGGAATTCTCTGCCCCAGAGCGTTGTGGATGCTCCATTGTTGATTATATTTAAAGCTAGGATAGACAGATTTTTGGTGTCTCAAGGAATTGGGGGATATGGGGAGTGGGCAGGAAAGTGGAGTTGAAGCCCAAAATCAGCCATAATTGTAATTGAATGGTGGGCAGTCTCAATGGGCTTGGTGGGCTACTCCTGCTCACATTTCGTGTCCTTGTGATTTTGCTGAGTTCAGGCAAAGTACAGGCTAGGGTCACCAACCCTGGTTGAGCATATTCCTGGAGGATTCATCACATGATCTTATGCCCCCACATGGTTGCCCAATATATCCAGGTAAGATTCTTAAGAGAAGTTTAGGGATACAGGCACATGGATCTTTCAAAAGTGGAAAAGCCCATAAAATGTCAACTCTGGTTCTGGAATTAACCTGGTGGCCATTCCACCAACAGCTTTCAGGGTTTGCATCCTCTTTCCCAAGGTTTGGCCTAATCAGAAGTGCCATACTATTTCCGAATCACTTCTCTGGGTCCCCACCCTGTCATTGTTGTTTCCATATAATTCAGCATTCCATTTCTTTTGTTATACACAAAATTATTGAATCTTACAGCACGGACAAGAGGTCATTCGGCCCATTGTGCCTGTACCAGCTCTTTGAAAGAACTATCCAGTTAACCCCACTACCCCTGCTCTTTCCCCAAAGACCTGTAAAGTGTATATCCAATTTCTCCTTAATATTACAATTAAATTTGCTATCACCACCCTTTCAGGCAGTGCATTCCAGATCATAACTCTGCATAAAACACTTCTTTACCTCCCCGCGGTTCCTTTTTGCCAGTTATCTTAAACGTTTACCCCTGGTTACTGACACATCCACTAGTGGAAAGTTTCTGAAACAAAAACAGAGTCAGAGAACAAGAGTCAGACGGACTCAAAACGTTAACTCTGTTTCTCTCTCCACAGATGCTGCCAGACCTGCTGAGTTTTTCCAGCATTTTCTGTTGTTGTTTCAGATTTTCAGAATCTGCAGTATTTTGCTTTTATCTTAGTGGAAAGTTTCTCCTTATTTACTCTATGAAAACCCCTCATTATTTTGAACCTTTCCTTCTGTAAGTAGAACAATCCCAGCTTTCTCCAGTCTCTCCACATAATTGAAGTCCCTCATTCCTGGTACCATTGTGGTAAATCTCTACAGTCTTGCTAAGGTCTTGACATCGTTCCTAAAACATTGGTGCTCACAATTGGACACAATATTCCAGCTGAGACCTCACCAATGATTTATAAAGGTTTAGTGTAATTTTGTTTTTGTACTCTATGCCTCTATAAAGTCAAGGATCCGGTATGCTTTTTTTAAGGTTTAAAAAATGTTTAAATTAGCTAACCAGGCCCTCAGCCTGAAATAAATGGAATTAAGAGATACAGTGGGTACATTATCTTTTATCCTCTCACACACTACAAATTGATTCTCAGGACAGTTGGCATTTTCAATTAAAGTTAATAATTTTTCTGTTATTTCCTGTCTGTATCTCAGACAATAACAACTTTCATTTATATAGCATTTTAATATAGTAAATTGTCTCAAGGGAGCAATTATCAAACAAGATTTGACACTGAGCCAGTAAAGACAAATTAGGGCAGGTGACTAAAATCCTTTGTCAAAGATGTAGGTTGTAGGGAGTACCTTGAAGGAGGGGAAGAGAGAGAGAGGGAGGTAAACAGAAAGCTTCAGGGAGGCAATTTCAGAGCTTAGGGCCTACAGAGCTAAAGGCATGGCTGCCAATGGTGAGGCAAAGAAAATCAGTGATGGGCAAGAGGCCGTAATTGGAGGAGTGCAGCTTTCTCAGAGGGTTGTAGGAGACTAGTGAGATAAGGAGGGGCTAGACCAAGATGGGATTTGAACATGAAGATGAGATTTTAAAATTAAAACCAGACCAGAGTTGAATGAAGTTCAGAAAGCACAGGAGTTATGAAGGAACAGGACTTTGTGTAAATTAGACCTCTAAATTATGGTTAGCATTTTTTGTCCTTTATCATAGATGCAATTATATTCACACCCTGCTCATGTTCCCTGTCCTTATTTAACCAGGAACAAAGATCCACTTCTGATTTTAAGTCATTTTATGAGGTGGTTCTCACATCTTGTTTTCTACAAATCAACATTCTTAAATGTGAAAACTTGCAAATGTGACAATTTCCTTGATCAATCCCTGCTCTTGTATAAATGGCAATTCTAAGTAAATGTCATAAATGAAACTTTCTGGACGAGCTGAAGTCATCTGATATAAGGTTTGCAACTTTGGCAAGTAATTTGTCAAATCCTTTACTGTGCATTGTTTGAAAATCCTATTAGTAACTGTAAATAATCAACTTTCTTTCAGAATCCCAGCCTGAAGATTGCAACATTCATAGTTTCCGATTATGCTTTCAAAAACTGAAAATCCTCCTTAAACGAAAGCATCAAGTTAACATCTTACAAACTGCAACCAAGTACAGATCCTAGCTATAACGTAATTTCGATTTGACACTTGAAAGTTTGATTCTCAGTTGGAGACTAGGTTAGTTTTAATATTTAAATATTGACACAGAGAACTGCACATCACATCAAGGTAATTTCACATTTCTGTTAAATTGATATCTTGTAAGTAAATTTGTTTACAAACATGAAATAATTAAGGCCTAATCTTATTTCACACGAATGGTATTATATATCAAATAATCAAACAGTGCTTACATTTTGAAGTCCTTGGGATGAAGCAGATTAGGTTTCCTCAGATTGATCACTGAGCCATTGCTGCATCCCTTGCTTGCTGCATTTATATACTGAATGATTAAACAGGTCTGTGTTATCATTGCAGACCCTTTAACAAGCTATAGAAAGTGGGTTACAGGAAGCTGAATATTGAGGGAACAATTAGAGTACCTTCAGGGCCAGTGAACCCCTGTCATTCAATTGCAAAGAGCGTTTCTCCAGTGCTTTGTGAATCATTCATAGAAAACAGAATTTTCACTCAATCTTTCTTAATGCGGAATGAGTAATAGAGTCTCTTACATTTATTAAATACTATTAGTAACTCGAATGTCATCGGAAGTAATGGTAGTTTTGAATATTTCATTCAGAGCAATTAGGTTGAATGAATGTTGTCACACATTCACAGTGGCCATAAAAACACTATCTGCCTTTTAAGAAATGGACTGACTAAGTATGTATTTAGTACAATACTAAATTTTCCCATATAGGGGAGGCAGTGAGATAATAGTTTTGTTACTGGACTAGTATTCCAGAGACCCAGGGTAATATTCTGGGGACATGGGTTCAAATCCCACCGCAGCAGATGGTGAAATCTGCATCCAATAAAAATCTGGAGTTTATGATGACCATGCTGATCATCATAAAAACCCATCTGGCCTGGCCTTGTGACCCACGGTAATGTGGTTGACTCTTAAATGCCCCTCTGAACAAGGGGTTTAGGGATGGGCAATAAATACTGGCCCAGCCAGTGATGTCCACATCCCATGAATAAATTATTTTTAAAAAAATTCCCCTCTCATTGTTGGTATGATAACAGTTTAACCTGGTTTTACTGCAGTCAATTTATTTCTCAGTTTGAAGTTTGTCTAACTTAAATTTTAAACTTTAGTTTGTGGCTCTCTCAAAGCTAACATCAAATTCAGTCAGATTATGATCACCATTTGCTATGTGTTCCCTTACCGTCAGATTGCTGGCTGTTAGCAGATTTGCTCCATAGTTATTGTTGCATCAAAATGTCTGGTTTATTGTTGCATCAAAAGGTTGTTAGTCTGGTTACAGTAATTCCTCTTAAGATTCAAGCATGAGGTTTTTAATCATGTGTTTTATCACATTGACTGATTAACTGCTTTCCATATATTAAATGACAAGATGACATGTAAATAATACAAACTGCTTCTGACTACCTCGAGAGAGCATGTTTCGACCAAAGGGAATAAAACATTCCATTGCCAAGCCCTGGTGCCACCAGCTCCAGCCCTCCAGGCCCTCTGCATGGCTGCTGACCCTTCCAAAAAGGTTCCGTCTTAAAGGGGAAACAGATTCTATTCTTATATTATAATACAACATTAACTTGTGCCTAAGTAATAAGTAGTTTAGACGTTTTTAAATATTTATCCTGCTTAAAATCGGTTTGACCTTAGCCTCTGTTCTACGAGCTTTGTTTATAATAGTGTAGGTGTATGATCCCTGTGGGGAAACAGTAAACCCAAAATAACCAAATTTACTGAATAACCCCCAAATGAAGATATTGCCAACAAGATTCTACTTTTTGTAGCTTTTACTTTAATATAGATCAGAACCAACGCAAATTACTCATGAATTAATGGGCAAATGATAATTCAAATAAAAAGGTAAATTTCACTTTAAATAGTACCTAGTCTTAGGCAATCACAAGAATTTGCATCACTCCCTGCACAAAGTGGCACCACTTCGCCACGCAGTTTCACAATATGCTGTTCTTTATTCACGCAAAGTAAGCCAGGAGTCCGACGGCAGATTTCGTCTTCAAGTTTCACGGGTACAATTATCATCAACAAGGCACACTTCTACGAACCTTCTCTCCTTTTGAGTCACAACAGTCCTGGTGGTGTAGCTTTCCAGAATTCCTTACATCAAGATTTGAGTCTTTTTCTTGACTGGGGTTTTTATTAATTTGTGTTCCTGCATGTCCAAACAGTCTGTTTTTTATATATGGAGACATGTTAAGATTTTCCCTTAACTCCACTATTGCTATGACACTAAGAAACTAAGCAAAAGGCAACTGGGATAGATTATTTAAATCATCTTAAAACATTCTAATGTTGGCTAATTCTGTTCCTTAGTAACTTGCAAAATGCACTCTTTCTCTTAATGTAGACATACACGTGTGTATTTTTTATTTTGAACTTGATGGGCAGTAGATAAACTGGGATAGATTCTGATGGTGAGCCAGCCAATATATTAACAGAAAAACACAGTCCTTTCAATTTAGAAAGAGAAGTGTAAAATGAAATTGAGTCTTACTATTCTGGCAAGGCTTGTGTTGATATTCCTCTGATTTCCTGTTCTCAGTCCTATCTAACCAGAAGTACTGCTCCAAGACCAAAGCCGGCACTTTCTTATACAACTTCTGAACAGCCAATGGTGGCACCTACCAGACATGCCCGGCCCATAAGCACGAGTTGAGTCTTGAAATATCCGTCATTGGAGGGAAGCATTCACTAAATAAAGTTACACGTGTTTGTCTACATTAAGAGAAAGAGTGCATTTTGCAAGTTACTAAGGAACAGAATTAGCCAACATTAGAATGTCTTAAGATGATTTAAATAATCTATCCCAGTTGCCTTTTGCTTAGTTTCTTAGTGTCATAGCAATAGTGGAGTTAAAGGAAAATCTTAACATGTCTACATATATAAACAACAGACTGTTTGGACATGCAGGAACACAGATTAATACACTGTAGTATGCTAGTAAAATCTGTGTACTCCATGGGTGGGATGGAATTTACTGTGGGGAAAGTTGAAAGAAACCTTGGTGTGTTGGTGTTCTATCACGGCCCAATTAGTAGTATTCTTGCCTCTGAGTGAAAGGTTGTGTCTTCAAGTCCCCACTCCAGAAACCTGAGCACAGAAATCTAGGCTGATATCCCAGTGCAGTGCAGAGGGATTGCTGACAGAGGTGCAGTCTTTCAGATGTGACATTAAACCAAGACTCCATCTGCCTTCTCTGGTGAATGTATAGATCCCACGCCACTATTTGAAGAAGAGCTGGGAAATTATCCCCAGTGTCGTGGCCAACATTTTCGCTCAATCTAAATACTGAAACAGATTATCTGGTTATGATCACTTTACTGTTTGTGACAGTTTGCAGTGTACAAATTGGCTGCCGAGTTTCCTGCATTGCAACAGTGACTACACTTTAAAAATGCTTTGGGATATCCTGAGGTTATGAGGTTGAGGTTGTGAAGCTCTTTTTTATAGGGAAATATAAGAAATGGTAAATACAGACTACTTCCAAATAGTAGCAGAAGTAAGTGATATAGGTTCAGGGTTGGTAAAGGCAATTCTTTTTTTAAATGTAGAAAATGACTGTGCTGCTACCTAGGGTGCTTGAAGCCAAGACATTAATTGTAAAGGAAACAGTTGGTGTTGCACTGGGAAAACTATGCAATTAATCTTCTGGAAGGATGAGTTCAGAATTGGCTTTCTTTACCTGAAACCAATAAATTGTGATCTTACCTGGTGCATTAATGGCTCTTCATATTACAAGGGTATTCACAATGATGAAGGGTCTTTACAGTAAGTGGACGAAAAACTGATTTCACTGGCAGGAGGGTCGGTAACCATGGCACGGATTTAAGATAATTGCCAAATGAACTGGGGAAATGGAATTTTCTTTACTCAGCAAGTTGGATCTGGAATAAACTGACTGAAAGGGCGATGGAAGCAGATTCAATAATAGCTTGCAAGGGAGTGGGACTAATTGGATCGTTCTTTCAAGGAGCTGGCATAGGAACAAAGGGTCTAATGATTTCCTGCTGTGCTGTATGATTCTACCTTTATTTTGTTTGTGGCACTTTTGGAATCATATAGGATGAGGTTTTCTTTTAAAACATAAACCAGGCATGACTTTCAGCCTTTAGGAGGTTAAACAGATGACGAAAGTTGTAGTGAAGTTTTCTTATTTGTGAGCAGAAGCCATTGAGTGAAATGGTTTGCGCTGATATGTCTAGATGACATCTGTGTAAGCAATTGAATGATGAAGCAATAATCAAAATTGAAGACCTGAAGGAACAGTTTGTAACCCATTGTCTGGGGTGCAGCAATGAGAGTGGTGTAGAGACAGCCAACGTCAGCCCATACGTAAATATCTCATCTTGATGCTTGTTCCACAGCATTATGTGGGATATATCCTTTTAATGTGCCTCATAGGTGACTTGACTGAGGTGTACAAAATTATGAGGGGAATAGATAGAGTGGACAGGATAAAATTGTTTCCCTTGATGGAGAATTCTAGAACCAGGGGACATAGATTCAAGATAAGTGGCAGAAGGTGTAGGGGGGACATGAGGAAGAACTTTTTTACGCAGAGGGTAGTGGGTCTGTGGAATTCGCTGCCCAAGTTGGTGGTAGAGGCAGAAACTTTAAACTCTTTTAAAAAGTACCTGGATCCGCACCTAAAGTGCTGTAAGCTGCAGGGCTATGGGCCGGGTGCAGGAAGGTGGGATTAGAAAGGGCACCTGGGTGTCCTCGGGCTGGCATGGACAAGATGGGCCGAATGGCCTCCTGTGCTGTAACTTTTCTATGGTTCTATTAGCTCAATTAGTTGCTCATTGCTGCAAACTACCAGGTAAAGGGTAGGGGGTTGTGGTGGTGCTTTATTTGCAACACACCACAGCACAAGGGGAAACCTTTTTAGGTTTGGGTTTAAATTGCCTCAGTGCAGTCCCCATTATCCCCAATTGTATGAAAACTGTATATTTTCTGCATATGACCCATGCAGAATTGCATATATGAGGGTTTAACAATGGCTCCTTTGGCATACTGTTGAGCTTCACTGCCAAACTCTGAAATAGCAAGTGAGGTCCACTTTAACCAGCCATCAGCTGTGGCCTCCAGCACCAAGCAAAGCCATTTCCTTTTATCCCTCACTGCCCATAGGCCCAAGTTCTGCCTCGGGAATAACTCTTCCCCAAGCACACAATTGCACTTTCAGATTCCTGATGGTCCGGTCCTCCATTGCCATGATACTTATGCAGTTTTTGATCTTTCAACCACTCCCTCATTTACATCTTTATATTCTTGACTCCAGTAAAACCCTCACTCTCTCAGACCCCTGGTACAGCCTCCATCTTCACTCCCTCAAATCCAAGGGTTGCAGAGCTGGTTTAGCAGTTTATCCCTGTCTGGTTGGGCCATCTTAAACACCATTGGGCCTTGCTCTCCTCAGCAAAACCAGCCACTACTCAAGGATCATCTAGAAGGCAAAAATAACCCCTGGCCTCTTTTCACTACTGCCTCCTTATACCCTTCACTCCTGTCTCCCCAAATGCATGGAACTGACTTCTGTCACAAAGACTGAGACTGAACATCCATTCAGCTGCCTCTACTACATCCCCTGTTCCCCTTTCCTTACACTCACCCACCCTACTTCATCCTCTCTGGGCTCATCTTGTCCATGAGACCAACTTGCTGCTTCCATGGCCCCACTTCCACTAAGCTACAGACCACTGATTGTCCCATTCTTGCTCCGACACTGAAATACATTGTAAACAGTTCCCTCTCCCTTTTCAAAAGTTCCATCATCACTGCAACCCACCCCCCTACACAAAAAGACCTATTCTGTAGCCCTTATACTTGCAAACTATCCCATCTCCAACCTCCCCTTACCTCTCCAAGATGTTGAAAGTGTATTGTCACCTCCTAGGTCCATGCACATCTTTCTTACAATTCCATGTTTAAACCTCACCAATCAGCTTCCCAACACTGCCACAGCCCCAACCAATCCTTCGTAACTGAGGCCACAGTGCAAAATCCCTCTGACTTCTCTACAGCCTTTGGGATAGTCAACCACACTGTTCTCCTTCATGACCTCTCTGCATTATTGGAACTGCTGTCCTTCGGGTTAAAGTAAAGGATTCCTCGGTACAATTAAAAGAACAGAGAAGTTACCCAATGTCCCATTCAACATTTTACCACTTAAGTAATATCACCAAAAACAGATTGCCTGGTCTTTTATCTCATTGCTGGTTGTGGGACATAGCTGGGAGTAAACTGGTAGCTGAGTTTACCTTCAAAATAACAGTAACAGCATTTCAAAGAGTCATTCTTTGATTATGAAACATATTGGGCTTTGCCATCCGTAGACTGCGAAAGGCACTATATCAATGTCAATTTTTCTATGCTAAGAGAGTGAGAGATGTCAGCATGTTTAAAATCTAATTCCTGTATTATTGTGAGGTTATTCAAGAGGCAGATGCTGTGATTTCCAGCAACAGTACTGAAGACAAGTGCTCCAGAACTTGCCGCGCCCCTAGCCAAGCTGTTCCAGTACAGCTACAACCCTGGCACCTACCCGTCAATGTGGAAAATTGCCCAGGTATGTCCTGTACACAAAAAGCAGGAAAAATCCAACCTGGCCAATTGCTGCCCCATCAGTCCATCAGTTGATCGTTAGTAAAGTGATGGAAAGGGTCATCAACAGTGCCATCAAGCGGCACTTGCTTAGCAATAACCTACTCACTGATGCTCAGTTTGGATTCTGCCAGGGCCACTCAGCTCCTGACCTTAATACAACCTTGGTTCCAGCATGGACAGAAGTGCTGAACTCCAGAGGTGAGGTGAGGGTGACTGCCCTTGACATCAAGGCAGCATTTGACCAAATGTGGCAACAAAGTCGTGAGCAAAACTTGAGTCAATGGGAATCAGGTAGAAAGCTCTCCGCCGGCTGGAGTCATAACTAGCAGAAAGGAAGATGGTTGTGGTTGTTGGAGGTCAATCATCTCAGGTCCAAGACATCGCTGCAGGGATTCCTTGGGATAGTGTCTTTGGCCCAACCATCTTCAGCTGCTTCATCGATGACCTTCCTTTCATCATAAGATCAGAAGTGGGGGTGTTCGCTGATGATTACATAATGTTCAGCACCATTCGTGACTCCTCAGATACTGAAGCAATCCATGTCCAAATGCAGCAAGACCTGGACAGTATCCAGGCTTGGGCTGACAAGTAACATTCACGCTACACAAGTGCCAAGCAATGACCATCTCCAACAAGAGAGAATCTAACCATCACCCCTTGACATTCAATGGCATTACCATCGCTGAATCCCCCACTATCAACATCCTGGGGGTTGCCATTGACCAGAAACGGAACTGGACTAGCCATATAAATACTGTGGCTACAAGAACAGGTCAGAGACTAGGAATCCTGCAGTGACTCCGCAAAGCCTTTCCACCATCTACAAAGCACAAGTCAGGAGTGTGATGGAATACTCCCCGCTTGCCTGGATGAGTGCTGCTCCAACAACACTCAAGAAGCTTGATACCATCCAGGACAAAGCAACCCACTTGATTCACACCCCAACCCCAAGCATTCACTCCCTCCACAACCGGCGCACAATGGCAGCAGTGTACCATCTACAAGATGCACTGCAGCAACTCACCAAGGCTCCTTAGGCAGCACCTTCCAAACCCACGACCACTACCATCTAGAAGGACAAGGGCAGCAGGCACATGGGAATGCCACCACCTGGAAGTTCCCCTCCAAGCCACTCACCATCCTGACTTGGAATTATATCACCGTTTCTTCACTGTCACTGGGTCAAAATCCTGGAAATCCCTCCCTAACAGCACTGTGGGTGTATCTGCTCTGCATGGCCTGCAGCAGTTCAGGATGGGTTGGGATCTGCTCCTTCCATCCTGATCCATTGGGCGGACCTGCCTGCCACTGGGATCTTCCGGTCCTGCTGCAAGTCAATGGACTTCCAGCTGGGACGCCACCTCGCCTGCAATGGGTCCTGCCCACGATGGGGACCAGAAAATCCCGGTCATTATTACAGGCCAGGGCTGGAGAGTTTTATGTAGGCCACAATATCCTTATCTGTAACAGAAGAGGAGAACCAGCAGTCTGAGGGGGACAGAAGACACTTCCCGCCCACCCCACCAATTAAGGCTCCCGTGTCTTCCAACACAAAATTTAAAGTTACATAGAAAATGTAGTAGGTCCTTCGAACCTGCTGTTATTCAATATGATCATGGCTGATCCTCTATCTCAATGCCATGCTCCAGTGCTCTCCCCATGTCCCTTGAAGCCTTTAGAGTCCAGAAATCTATTTCCTTCTTAAATATATTCAGTGACTTGGCCTCCACAGCCTTCTGTGGTAGAGAATTCTATAGGTACACCACTGTCTCAAGAGTGAAGAAGTTTCTCTTCATCTCAGTCCTAAATGGCCTACCCCGTATCCTGAGACTGTGACACCTTGTTCTAGAACCTCCCCCCCACCCCGGTCAGAGGAAACATCATCCCAGCATCCAGTCTGTCCATCCCCGTCAGAATTTTATATGTTTCAAAGAGATTCCCTCTCATTCTTCTAAACTCCAGTGAATAGCCTAGTCAGCCCAATCATACGACAATCCTGCCATCCCAGGAATCAGTCTTCGCTGCGCCCCTCTATGGCAAGTTTATCCTTCCTTAGGTAAGACCAAAACTGCACACAATACTCCAGGTGTGGTCTCATCAAGGCCCTGTATAGCTGCAGTAAGACATCCTTGCTCCTTACATAAGTCCTCTAATAATGAAGGCCAACATATCGTTTGCCTTCTTAATTGCTTGCTGCACCTGCATGCTTGCTTTCAGTGATGGTGTACAAGGGCACCCAGGTCCCTTTGTACATCACCATTTAAATACTCTGCCATTCCGTTCTTCCTACCAAAGTGGATAACTTCATACTTATCCACATTATACTGCATTTGCCATGTATTTGCCCGCTCACTTAACCTGTCTGAATCAGCTTGAAGCCTCTTAACACCCTCCTCATCACTCACATTCCCACCAAGTTCGTTTCATCAGCAAATTTGGAAATATTACATTTGGTTCCCTCATCCAAATCATTGATATACATTATGAATAGCTGGGGCCCAAGCATTGGTCACTGTGGTACCCCACTAGTCACCGTCTGCCACTCTGGAAAAAGACCCATTTATTCCTACTCTGTTTCCTGTCTGCTAACCAATTCTCAATCCATGCCAATATATTACACCCAATCCAAATGCTTTAATTTTACACACTAACCTCTAAAGTGGGACTTTATCAAAAGCTTTCTGAAAATCTAAATACACTACATCCACTGGTTCTCTCTTATCTATTCTGCTAGTTATGCCCTCAAAAAACTCCAGGTTCGTCAAACATGATTTCCCTTTCATAAATCCATGTTCACTTTGTCTAATTCTGTTGATATTTTCTGAGTCCTGTTATCATGTATTTTATAATAGACCCTAGCATTTCCCTACTACTGATGTTAGCTAGCCGGTCTGTAATTCACTGTTTTCTCCCTCCTTTTTTAAATAGTAGGGTTACATTTGCCACTCTCCCATCTGCAAGGACTGTTCCAGAATCTACAGAATTTTGGAAGTTCTCATCCTTGTTTTTAAAACCTTCTGTGGCTTCATCCCTTCTCTAGCTCTGTGACCTCCTCTAGCCCTACCACCCTTTGAGATATCTGCACTCCTCCATTTCTGGCCTCTTGCATATTCCTCATTTTCATCATTCCACCAATTTAGTTGTGCTCGAAGCTCTAGAATTCCCTTCGCAAGCCTCTCTTCCTCTTGTCTTCTCATTTAAGACGATCTTCAAAATCATGTCTTTGAATAAGGTTTTGGTCACCTGTCCTATGTCTCCTAATGTGGCTTGGTGTTAATATTTTGTTTGTTAATGCTCTTGTGAAGCATCTTAGGACATTTAGCTACGTTAAAGGCGACATATAAATGCAGTTGTTGGTTCATTAGTTGAGAGTTACTTGTGTGTTCTGTGATGTAGAGAAAAGCCAGTTTATTTTAAAGTTTAATTTGAAATATATTACAGGGAAAATTAAAAAAAAGTCCATGCTTCACATTATCCTTCCTGATCGATTAGACGTTGTCTTGTCTCAATCACTATTTCTTCCATTATTTCTGGCTTCAGAATATCT
Organism: Cetorhinus maximus; assembly: GCF_964194155.1. Classification (NCBI taxonomy): domain Eukaryota; kingdom Metazoa; phylum Chordata; class Chondrichthyes; order Lamniformes; family Cetorhinidae; genus Cetorhinus; species Cetorhinus maximus. The sequence continues at coordinate 23,010,793 of NC_135888.1, forward strand.
TTAATCTGCAATAAGATCAGAAACAACATGGATAAGTGTAATGTACATGTACTGGATAAATCTTTACTTGATTTTAGGAGTTCTCCCCTGAAATGAACATTCGATCTCTACGCATGGGAGGAAAACAAGAGGGCTGCGAGCAAAGCAAAGCAAGATAGGACTGCTCAGTCTCTAGAGAACTGACTACAACAGGGTTAATTATTCACTTCTACAAGTGCTTAAATGATTCACCGAGAGAGCCTACAAAAAGGTGTGTTACTGACATGTAATCAAGCAGCTAAAACACAGGAACCATTAAAGTGTATTTTCTCTTAACAACTGCTGACAGACCTGCTGTATAATTGCAACACACAGGAGTAGAAAGGCAGACAGTGACTGATCTATCAGGGATTACATTCCTAAGTAATATCAGTCTATAAATTACAGTGACCAGTGTGATCATGTAAGATCATGTGTGTATCCTCATCTGCTACTTTAACAAAAGCATTTACAGCAAACAGGTCAAAACCTCGCTTAATATACTCGTTTCAAATTTCCTTCTCCATAACATTGCTGAGAGTAATTTCTGAGCTTTAAAAGGATGAAAATTGTTAATTGGAGCAAAATGTTACAGGGTGAGCCAGACCTTAACTTTTTCCAAATTCAAAACTAAATGAATGAAAAAACTGAAGACACATCAGAGTTTCAAATCCTTCACAGCTAGTCTGTATCAGAAACATTACCTGTTGATGCAGTGAAGCCTCATAACAATACAGAACACTGGTATCATACAGCAGCATCTTGTGAACATTCAGAGCAATGATGCAGTTGCGGAGTCGCGAGATCACCTCTCTGTCTGATAAAGGAACTGGCTGTAATCAGAAGCAATAGGAGAAGCACTGACATTTTAAGACTGAGTTGTGTTTACGAACCCTGTACAATTAAAGCGATGTTGCAGTAAATCAGCTCAATGCCCAGGTTATGAAAGAATTGCTTTAAACAGTTAAATCCTACTTAAAACAAGTCCATGCAGGAGATGAAGCTCTATAATAAGTAACATTGCTAGAGTGAATTGAAATGCAAATCCCAGAGTTAACAAAACACAGGAGACTGAAGACTTTATCTCAGAGCCATGGCTCAGTAAAAAGCACTATTGCCTCTACATCAGAAAATTCAAGTCTCACTCCAGGTACCTGAGCATAAAGTTTAGACTGACACTCCTAATGCACTACTGAGGGAATACTGATTATCGAAGGTGCTGTCTTTTGAACAAGACATTAAACCAAGTGTCCATCTACTCTCTCAGGTGGATGTGCAGTATTATTTTAAAGGGGAGGGGGGGGTCTGGTGTTCAGGCCAATATCTATCCCTCAAACAACATCACTAAAAATATTATCTGGTCATTATGATATTGCTATTTGCGGAACCTTTCAGAATGCAAACTCACCGCCACGCTTAACGTCTCATCTGAAAGATGGCACTTCTGAAAGTACTGTGATCCCTTGGTGCTGCACTGGAGTGGCACTCGAACCCACAGTCTTTAACTCAGAGGTGATAGTACGCTACCCACTGAACACACCTGGCACACTAAGTAAGGAGCATGATTGATCAAAAGTTGTACTACTAGAAGTTTTATCTTTGTTTATTTTGAAGGAGGCACGCAGAACTCAAAAACTACTTTGAACTCTCACAACTGCTCTGGAGAGTACGTGCAACTCTCATCGACCACCCCCTCGCACCCTCTGCTGTCCCTTAACTTCCAAGCATATGTCTGGTATCTCACCTCCAAATTAGTCACAAATCCTCCCGCCTCATCGTCCTTCTGTTCAGAGATTGGATAAATCCAGATGTAACCGTTATTTCCAAGGATGATGGCAGCTCCACATGGCAGGTTGTGAAAGTGAGTCTTTCGACGTTTTACAAGTGAAGGGGAGACCTGGACTAGCGTCCCCTGGCCCAGCTGACCACAGGAAAGATAGGTTGCAAAAGAAAAATGGATATAGGAATACCCTTTGCACATGGGAAAAGTTCTGAGTATAAATGTGCCAGAAAGGAGCAGTAGAACTTATCAACACAGAAGCGTTATAAGCAATTTACAGCAGTAATCTAGCATCATAGAATAGAACAACATGGAGACCATTTACCCATAAAGTCTACAATGGCTCTTTCGAAGAGCTATCCAATTAGTCCCACTCTCCTGCTCTTTCCCCATATACAGGTACCTGCAAATTTTTCTCCTCCAAGTATTTATCCAATTCCATTTTGAAGGTTACTATTGAATCTGTATCCAGCACCCCCTCAGTCAGTGCATTGCAAATCCTAATTACTTGTTGCATAATGTTTTTCCATATGTCGCCTCTGGTTCTTTTCAATCACTTTATATCCAATCTGTTCCAATGACTGGCCATACACATGCCCAATAGATTTAGACAGGCCGGAGGTTTAGGAAATCCATCAGTCATTGAAATACACATTTTATAAAACAGAAGCATAACAGACAATCCAAAATCATTGTACTGCATCCAATACTCCTGTGCCTGCTGACCTATACTAGTTCAGTACAGCATTGTCTCGACTTAAAATTTTACTCATGTTCAAACCCTCCATGACCTTGTCCCTTCCTATCTCTAAGCTATTCTAGCCCTATAACCCTGAGGTCTCTGCACTCCTCCAATCCTAGCTTCCAGATTTCCATCATCCTGCCACTGGTGGCCATGCCTTCAGCTAGGCCCCAAACTCTGGAATTTCCGCCCCAAATCTCTCCACCTCTCTTCCTTAAAGACGCTGTTTAAAAGCTATATTTTTGACCAATCTCAGTTACAAATTTTGCACATGAAGCTATGTGAATGCAAGTTCAAACTTGCATACAACATAAGTTTTTCTTTAAACTTTTTGTGAATAACTACATCACTAGAAGTTACAATACCTTGCCATACTTCAGACTCCTGGTGTGCAAGGACAGAGCACCATCTGCAAACACAGCCTGGACCTCTGCCTGAGTGTGCGATAAGGAAAATCAACAATAAGCAAAGGGTATTAAAGGATGTGGAGCCAAAGACAGGTTAAAAAAAAGGTGAAGTACAGATCAAGCTGAACAGACTTGAGAGGATGAATGGCCTCCTCCTGTTATTATAGATGCTACGCACAGTATTAAAGGATTCAAAGGACACTGCATGATTGTTCAGTTGTAGTGGTCACTGATGGAAGTCACTTTCTCTGGTCTTGAAATGTGAATTCAAGTGTTTCAGTGTTTTCCCCGCTCTCTGACAGTGGGCTTCACATGAGCACCACGAATGCCAAAAATCAAATCATGATGTTCCAAAGTGGCTAATTCATGGCTGGACAACTAGATGGAGAAGCTCATATGGGGAGAGAGAGATAAATTAGCAATGGAGAGCTCTCCTCACTTTCAAGCTGTGTGCATTAATTTTTTTTATTCTTTGTTGCCCATCTCTAACTGCCCTTGAACTGAGTGGCTTACTAGGCCATTTAAGCACGAACCATGTGGGTCTGGAGTCATGTGTAGGCCGGACAGGGTAAGGACAGCAGGTTTTCCTTCCCTAGAGGACATTAGTGAACCAGATGACAATCAATGATAGTTTCATGGTCACCATTACTGAGGCTAGGCAGTGAATTCCAGATTTTTAATTAACTGAATTTAAATTCCACTATCTACCATGGTGGGATTTGAACCCATTTCCCCAGGGCTTTAGCCTGGGCCTCTGGATGATATCAGGTGGGGTCGCCCTTTTAGGACAGAGATGAAGAGAATTTTTTTTTCAGAGGGTTGAGCAACTTTGGAACTCTTTGCCTCAGGAGGTGGTGAAGGCGGGATCATTGAATATTTTTGAGGTGATATTACCACTACACCACTATGCTTCACTCCACAACCTAAGTAACTAAAGGGAGATCTCAGCTGGGATTGACAGGATGAATTAAAGTCAGTTTAAAAAAAACACCAACTGTTCTCTCTTTAAAGTGAACTGACTTCATAAGTGTTCAATGAAAGTGGATTTCTTAAATCAGCATGTTTTTCAAAACTCTCTTCCCATTGATCAAAAGCTCCTTACACTGCAAAAGTGAATTAAGTCTTATTCAGTGTGTATAAAATTTCAAAATTTCTCTCCAGAACTGATCAGGCATTCCTGGTGAGGAACAACACTAGGGAAATTACAGGCTGTAGTCTTGATGTGCTGCTCATTTAAATCAGTGGGTAGATAAATGAAGCACCCAGGCCCAGGGTTTAGTGAGCAATCTCATATCACATCAGGAGGGGTCGCCCTTTTAGGACAGAGATGAGGAGAATTTTTTTCTCCGAGGGTTGAGCAACTTTGGAACTCTTTACCTCAGGAGGTGGTGAAGGCAGGGTCATTGAATATTGCAAACAAGAATCTAATGTTATTGGGGGGATAAATGGGAATGTGGAATTTGAAACACAAACAGATCAGCCATGATCTTATTGAATGGCGGAGTAGGCTCGAGGGGCCGAATAGCCTACTCCTGGTTTCTATTTCGTATGAGTGTTCAATGAAGGAATCAGCCCCAAGAACTCCACATTGGTCAGTGAAAAGGATACACTGATCAGGTCTCCCTCTTGCAGGTAGTCTCTCATCATCAGTTCGTCCTCAGCAGATCTTCTTCTCTGTAAGGAGACAAAGCTTATATAAGAGGAAGAGAGAGCAAGTTCACCCCAGAGAAAGGCATGGACAAACAGCCAGCTTCAGTAAAAATAAAATGCAGATGCTGGAAATCCGAAATAATAGAAATTGCTGGAAAAATTCAGCAGGTTTGGCAGCATCAAACCTGAGTTTTTCCAGCATTTTCTGTTTTTATATTAGCCAGTGACAGTACTGTGATAACCGCACACAGCATTAGAGACAGCCTTGGGTCAAGAAACAAGACTGAGACATCCTCCTGGCCAAGGCACAGATAGAATGGAAACAGGAAGCAGAGTTCCCAACAGATATCTGGGATAAAATGCTCTTCGTTGCATTGTACTGTATGGCATCCACAATACACAACATACTCCACTCCAGAAATTTGAGCATAAAAATCCAGACTGGCAGACTCAGTGCAGTATTCAGAGAGCGCTGAACTGTCAAAGGTGCTGTCTTTGTGTGAGATGTTAAACCAAAGCCCTGTCTGCTCTCTCAGGTGGACATAAATGATCCTACATCCACTATTTGGGAGTAGGGGTGTTCTGGCCAACAGTTATCCCTCAACAAACATCACTAAGACAGTTTATTCAGTCAATATCACACTGCCATTAATGGGAGCTTACTGTGCTTAAATTGGCTGCCACGTATCCTGATTTACAACAGTGACTACATTTCAAAAAGTACTTCATTGGCTGTAAAGTGCTTTGGGACATCCTGAGGTTCTGAAAGGTGCTGTAGAAATGCATGTCTTTCTTTTACTCACCAGTTCACCACCAGGAAGGTTAACAGATGAGAGAAGCAGTACAGAGTCCAGTCTGGCGTTGGTCTCCACTTTCCATCGCTTCTGCTGTACCTACAATTATTCAGGAAGATTCAGTTACAATCTTGTCGGACTTGAGCTCAGACATGCCCATTCTCCAGGCCAGAGGGTTCCTGATCCTGTGCCCAACAAATAGATGGGTATACCCTAAAATGTGGGCAGGAAATGAACATCATGCAGCTCTGTAGCAGCAAGAAATCTTGCATGCAGGCATGTAGAGAGAGATAGCTGAGCACTTTATAGAGCGGTGTGACAATACAAGGGACACCAATTGGTGGGAATGCAAAGCAAAAAAAAATTTCAAATGAGGATTTTGAAGGGATAAAGGGGGCAACAACATAGTGGTGCTGGATGAGAGTGTTCTGGAAGTGGCAACGTACTTAAGCAGCAGCTAGCAATGGTGAATCAAAGGTATAAAGGAAAAAGGATTAAGGCACAAAGGGATAGAGAATATATGTAGGAACGTAGAGGAGACGAGGTAGTTTGGGATGTACAGAGTAATTAACAAATGGTTAATAATGTATAGGACAGGGGGAGAAGTGGTCTGGTTTTTCACTAACTGGAGCAGATTGCATCATAGAGAAGGTGAATGTCTTTATAAATGGCACTCTTTCCTGTAGCAAATGGACATGTTAAGGTAGAGAAACTGGATTTAGCCACACAAGATGTACTCAAACATGAGAAACTCTAACTGGAAAAAGCCTCTCATTAGCCCAACAAAGTCCATTTTCAAAGATCAACCCACCACGCCTTTCAATAATTTCTCTCTGCTCTGGTTTTGCTTCAGTGGCCTTCCCTTGTAGCTTAATTCCCATACATATTGAAAGTAAAAGCCTTCCATCATTTTTAAATCTGTGCTGTGTGTTTGAACTCTTCATTATACAGTATAATTTTGGTTGGTCAGGTTATGCCAGGTCATCATGTTAAATACTCAGCACGCCATAATTCTGCTGAAAACAAAACACCCATTTCACCTCCAAGTGTTTATATAAAATTTCAAATTAGTATCTTGATGCTCATCTGAGATATCAAATTGGCACACAGACAAGTTCAAACAACATGTTACAGTTTTACCAAAACACTTTCTTTGCCCTGTTCCAAGTACATTTTCTTCCCAGCAGCTAGAACAGTTTTGCAATCCGCTTTATTTGTCTTCCTAAAGTATATTTAGGCTCTCCAAACTGATGCGTGCTTGAAATGCTCTGCAACCCGAAACAAAACTGAGCAGTTTTAATTTACCTCTGTGATTCTGCCCACAACGACATCCCCAACTTCTCCATTGTACCTATTGAAATAAAAATTCAGATTAACAGTATTAATCAACTGCGTTCAAAGACATAGATTGTGTCCCGCTGCAGCAACATCTTAATTTTAATTTTCACATTCTCATGTTTAAATCCCTCAAATCCCTCCCTATCTCTGTAACCTCCTCCAGCCCTACAAGAACTCCACATTCCTCCAGATCTAGGCTGTTACACAGTCCTCACTCCAGTGCTATCTTTAGCTGTCTAGGCCTTAAACTCCAGACTTACCTCCCTAAACCTCTCCACCACTCCCCCTCCTTTAAGTTGTTGCTTAAAACCTACTTCTTTGATTGAGCACTTAGTCATCTGTCTTAATGTCTCCTTCTTTAGTTCAGTGTCAGATTGTGTCTGATTATGCTCCTGTGAAGCACCTTAGGATGTTTTACTAAGCTGTTGTTGAGCACAGTTGTCTTATTTTTCCACTTCAAATGCAAGTTCTTCCTTTAAATCATCAACATAGCCACAGGTTTATGGTTATCATGATAAATTGGATGGAAATAGCATTGCACAATTTCAAAGGTGTCAAGGGGTATGGGGAGAGAGTGGGAGTATGGCGTTGAGATAGAGGATCAGCCATGATCAAATTGAATGGTGGAGCAGGCTCAAGGGGCCGAATGTTCCTATTTGTTATGTTCTTATGACCTACTCCTGCTCCTAATTTCTATGTTTCTAAATAAAAGAAGTTTGCTAGATTGATACCTGGAATGAGTGGGCTGTCTTATGAGGAAAGGTTAGACAGACTGGGCTTGTTTCCACTGGAGTTTAGAAGAGTGAGGGATGATTTGATTGAAGTATACAAGATCCTGAACGGCCTTGACAAGGTGGACATCGAAAGGATGTTTCCTCTTGTGGGCGAGTCCAGAACTAGGTGGCACTGTTTTAAAATTGGGGGTCACCCTTTTAGGACAGAGATGAGGAGAAATTTTTTTCTCTCAGAGGGTTGTGTGACTTTGGAATTCTCTGCCTCAGAAGGTGGTGGAGGCGGTGTCATTGAATATTTTTAAGGCAGAGGTAGATAGATTCTTGTTAGGCAAGGGAATCAAAGGTTATTGGGGTTAGATGGGAATGTGGAAATCGAAACACAAGATCAACCATGATCTTATTGAATGGCGGAGCAGGCTCAAGGGGCTGAATGGTCTACTCCAGTTCCTATTTATGACCTATTCCTGCTCCTACTTTCTATGCTTCTAAACCACCAGAAAAGTCTTGGTACCCAACTACTGAAAACTGAATTTGACATATGCAGTCACAGCCACATATGATTAACGGCCATATATTGACCAGAGTCCCTAAACAGTCTTTATACTGTTAACTGGCCTTGTGATAGCAGTGTCACTTCTGAGTGAGAAGGTTGTGGATTCAAGACCCACTCCTGAAGTTTAATGGGTAATCTATGCTGACAATCCAGAGATGGTGACGCATCACTGGAGCTGCTATTTTATGGTTTTGATGTTTAAACATGTCTCTCTCTCTCCCCCCCCCCCCCAATCCTGTCTGCCTGTTTAAGTGGACAAAAATACTTAATGCTTTGAAGGAGTGGGGGGGAGAGGGCTGGCAAAGGGAGTGCAAAATCAACGATGCTCTTTCCATGGAGTTAAGTCACGTTGAAAAGGGGACTTACAACACGAATGTAAAAAGACCTCAATATGACCTATGGGAAAGGAGCAGGCGAATGGGACTAAATGCATAACTCTTTCAAAAGAACCAGCAGAGACACAATGGGCCAAATGGCCTCCTCCTTTCAGATGCTAATACAGCCACAAGTTGTGAAATTGAAACAAAAACATTTTCTTCTTAATTATAAGGTTTGCCCTTTACTCGATGATAACATGTACACACCAGTGACAATAAGTGTTAAAGACTTGCCTTGTTTGAAGCGGCTTGACACATATCAATTTATTCACTCTTTCTACAGCCCCGGCAACTGACGCAATGAGTTTCTCATCTTCCATGTATGTACCATGACCTCTGGAAAAAGACAAGATTCACACAGGATTAGGAGTCTGCAAAAAAAAAAAAATCCAGAACAGTTATGCACTAAAGAAAGAGTCCTTTTCAGATTTGTCCTCTCCCAGTCAGGGTTACTGGCTCTCTAGGAGTTACTGGTTAATGTCCTGGACATTGCTGCAAAAGCCCAGGGGGGAAAAAAAATCACAAGGAGGCTGGAAAAGAAAATTGTGATTATTTTTCATTTTCTTTGAATCTTTTTGTTTTAGTTATAAAAATATTAGAATTTGAGAGAAAAAAAAAACTATTGATTAAAAAGTCAGGAAGCATCCAATTGCATAACGAAGATTCTGTTCCATAGAACCATAGAAAGGTTACGGTGCAGAAAGAGGCCTTCAGCCCATCATGTCTGCACTGGCCAAAAGAGAAAAAGAAAGAGATTAACCGCTCATTTTAATCGCACTTTCCAGCACCTGGTCCATGGCCTTGCAGGTTACAGCACTTCAGATGCAGATCCAGGTACCTTTTAAATGACTTGAGTGTTTCAGCCTCAACCACCAAACCAGGCAGTGAATTCCAGATGCCCACCACCCTTTGGATGAAAACGTTTTTCCTCCTGTCCCCTCTAATCAGCTTAAATCTATGCCCCCTAGTAATTGACCCCTCAGCTAGGGGAAACAAGTCTTTCCTGTCTAGCCTGTCTAGGCCCCTCATAATTTTGTACACCTCAATTAGGTCATCGCTTAGCCTCCTATGTTTTAAGGAAAACAACCCTAGTCTATCCAATCTCTCCTCATAGCTGCAAGTTTCAAGCCTTGGCAACATTCTTGTAAATCTTCTCTGCACTCTCTCAAGAGCAATTATGTCCTTCCTGTAATGTGGTGACCAGAACTGTACACAAATGAAATCCCAAGGCATTTTACAGGCAAAGTGTACTTACTTGTTAATTTTAAATCGAAAATTGATAGATTTTTGTTAACCAACAGGCTTAAGGGATATGGGGAAAAAAGCGGGTTTATGAAGTTATGTTGCCGATCAGCCAAGATCTCACTAAAATGATTAATAGGTTCGATGGGATAAACGGCCTCCTCCTGTTGCTATGCCCCAAATTTTAACACCCAGAGTTGGTCTGAACTTCACTACAAAATCTGTTGTTGGCCTTTATAACCATTTCAGTAAGTTTGAAGTTATCAATGAGGGTTAATCTGTGATTTCTCCCTCCTCATCCCCACAAAAACCACCATAGCAACACTGCAGTTCTGGCAATAATAAAGTTAAAAGGGTTAAATTATGAGGACAGGTTGCATAGATTAGGCCTATAGCCTCTCAAGTATAGAAGGTTAAGGGGTGATTAAATTGGGGTGTTTAAGATAATTAATGGATTTGATGGGGTAAATAGAGTGAAAATATTTCCTCTTGTGGCAGAAATGGGGGGATGGGGGAATGGGAGATGGTGGCAGGTCAGGGAAGTCCAGAACATGGGAGCATAACCTTAAAATTAGAGCCAGCCATTCAGTGGTGATGTCCAGATGCACCTCCACCCCCAAAGGATAGTGGAAATCTGAACACACTCCCTCGAAAAAGATGTTGGGGCTAGGGTGCCAATTTATATTTCACAACTAAGATCGGTAGATTTTTGTTAGGAATAGAGCCCCTCAAGCCTGCTCTGCCAATCTGTTAAGGTCATGGCTGATCCGAATCTAAATTTTGTCCACCCACTTTAGCTCCATATCCTTTGGTGAACATAAGTCTAATAATCTCAAATTTAAACTTATTAATTGGGCAACCATCTATTGCATTTAGTGTTTCCTAATTTTTGAATGGCTTAGTTCTGATTTTAAGGTGATGTTCCCTTATCCTAGATTCTCTCACCACTGGAAAAGGGTTAAAAATTATAGAACCAAGGCAGGTAGATAGAGTTAAGATGCAGATTGATAAAGACTCTACTGAACCCACAAACAGTTTGGGACATCAAGGAACAGAGGGAATGTGAACTCTGGTTCCCAAAGCCCCATGAGTGGAAATATTCTGTCTGCGTTTATCCTATCCCTTTCTTAATTTTCCTAGCTCAGTGTTGGTCCAATATGCCGCCACATGTGGTGGGTTGATACTCTTCATTTTTAGAGTGACACAATACTGAGTTCTGGTGACACACAGAATAATAACTGAAGAATTTGGTTTTGTTTAATTGGTGATTTTCACAAAACAGTTGAGGTATGTGAGTGACAGACAGCACTGCATTGCTGCCAATGAGGGATGAAATGTGGAATTTTGGCAAGCTAAGTTGTGCAGCAACATCCAAATATGCTCAGCTTTTACCTTAATAGATATATCGAAACGAGTGATATTGGCTTAGAAAAGGAGATTTCAGGAGGTTGGCCATGAGCCAGAGGTCTTATAAATGTCTGGAGACCGTGTTCAGAAATGGCAGGCAACCGTGCGTAAGCAAGGCATGAGTCAGAGTGCAAAAGCCAATACGTTGAGACTTGTCGATTCTTTTCCCTTCCTGAGTCTCCTAATATATCAATTCTGATAAAATAGAGACAATTTACTCTTGAAGAAATTTGTTCTTTTGATATAAACTGCAGCACACTGTCAGAGCTCAGTTAACAGATTGTCACCACCCTTTGAGCGTGTAAACAGCAGCTTGCTTGCTTTGCGGAACAGTTGGATTGTGAAAACATTTTGAAGCTGTTCCCTGGCTGTGGCAATGAGTTGATCAGTCTTGATCACCGATGGTTCAAAATACTAAAGCTTGTGCATTTTTTTTATTAAAATGGCAGATATTTTAGATCATGTGGCCAGTATGGTGACCTGATCGCCACAAGTTTGACGAACATCGAAAGCCAACTGGACAACACTGGTCTAAGTCACCCTTAAGCCTCTTTCTAAAGAGTTCACATCTGTTCAGTCTTTCCTGATATTTATAACCTCTCACTTCAGGTACCAAGCATCCCTGTGATTTTTTTGCACCTTCTTCCTGCAGTGGAGACCAGATCTGTCCACAGTTACTACAGGTATGTTAAATATCACCTGTATGTCAAATGCTGAGTATGTCCAGCGTTACCCATCCATTTATATTTATGAAAATCGAGTTTGAACGATCCCCAGCTATGGACGGTTGATAAAATAATTCAAAGCCGCAGGCCGAGTACGCGCCGTCTACACACGTTGGATGGATGTCCTCATCTCTCAGTTCACCATCAGCTTTTAAACCACACTGTACCTCATTTTTTTAATATAGTTTTACCTCATGAAGCCGGTGTCGGTGGTGATCGTGTCTCCCGGTGACACCAGATGTTTACCGACCTCCGCGGGTAAAGAGACGCGCTTTCGCGCAACTGCCAACCGAATGTCCACCGCCATGTTTTACACTGGGACAGCCCCTTTAGTCACCACTTATAAACAGCACGCCATCTTTACTGCTGGCAAACCCGCTTCAGCGGATGACCATAGCACCGCCCGTCTGCCATCTTTTATACTGGCAGTAACCTTCAATGATTTTATGGCTACATTTGCCATATTTAATGCTGGCAAGCCGGTCCTCAGCCGATGCCCGTAAATAAATCAAAAGTAAAATACTGCCAATGCTGGAATGTGGGAATAAACACAAACATTCTGGAAATATTCAGCGGGTCTGACAGCATTTGTGGATAAAAACAGAATTAACGTATCAGGTCGTTACCTGTTTTCGCCAGATTTAAAATACTTGACAAACCATAGAATCCCATAATTCTTAGCACTATTCTCGCCATGTTTAATGCTGGCAATTTGCACCAGCCTGTTACTTTGATCGCCATATTTCTTCTGGGCAAATCGCCTTAACGTTTTCGTCGCCATGTTTGTTTCTGGCAGATAATTGATTCCTTCTCACTGCCGCCATCTTTTAAACTGGCAAAACGGTTTTTCTCGGCATCTTTCTGTAACTAATCGTTGCCAACTTTTGGACGATATCCCGACTTATATAGAGACATAGTGTTGGTTAAACGGTATTTCAACACGTATTGCTCTTGTTTCCTCACAATGAAGTCTGAGGTGATTCGGCGCCGGCTTCATCGGCGTCTGGAAATGGTGGGCGCCGCCATTTTGAGTCACATTTACATCCACAACAAAACTTTGACACGCTCTTCTATTAATTATTCTTTAATTTGACAAATATGGCAGGAGGTTGTACACTTATTAGTTTCCAGATCCATTGGTCGAGGTTTGACCCAACCCAAACAAGTTCTCGAGCTATTTATAATATCCTCAAAATGTTAAAAATCACACATTACCTACTTACGGTAATTACCGTGACTAAATTGCTGCGTTTTATTCCCATTTCCACACACTTCATAAGTTTTAACATAAGCATGCCTCTACTTTTACAAAAGCGAGAACCAAAAGCGCTTGTGGTTAGGATCCGGAATGCACTACCTGAGAGGGTGATGGAGGAAAATGCAATTGTGGCTTTCAATAGGGAATTGAATGAACTCCTGAAGGCAAAAAAAAACACTCCAGGGAAAGGGCAGGAGAGTGGGACTAGTTAAACTGCTTTTGCAGAGAGCCATAGTTTCGACAGCTTGATTGAATGGCCAACCTTTTGTGTTCCATTCATGATTTTAAAACTTCCAAAATGGCTCAAGGCTGTTATAGAAGGATGAATAAACATAAATGGACCATATTGTCTGTGCTAACAAGGGATTTAAATCCCAGTTCCATGCCTTCTCCTGTACATTTATATAAAAAGAGTTGCATTTATACAGCTCATTTCACATTCTCAGGATACCCCAAATCACTTCATAGTGTTGAATAACTTTTTGAGGTGGAGTCACTGTTGTAATTAGGATGCACAGCAGCCCATTTGCACACAACAACATCCCACAAATAGCGATATGATAGTGACAAGATAACATTTTTAGTGATGCTAGTTGAGGGCCAGGACACCAGGCTTTCATTGCCTTTGTTTGAAATAGTACCATAGGATTTTATGGAGACGGATAGGATCTTGGTTTATGATCCTTTTCTCATAGCTCAGGTTTAGCCCAGTGGCTCACTTCTTATATTACAGTGACTATATTTAATAAGAAACACTTGTTTTAATGTAAAGTGCTTTGAGACATTCTGAGATTGTGAAAGACACAATAGAAGTGCAGGTCTTCTGTTCTTGGCTTGAAACCAAACTTCAATCTTAACATCAGACGAAACAAAAAATGCTGGAAATACTCAGCAGGTCTAGCGGCATATATATATATATATATATAGAGAGAGAGAGAGAGAAACAGAATTAACGTTTCAGATCAATAATCTTCATCAGAACATTCCTCTGATGCTGCCATAAACCTATTGATTATTTCTGTTTTTATTTCAGATTTCCAACAACCACAGGATGTTGATCTTGATAAAAGCAAAATACTGTTGATCTTGATTCGCTAAAGCCACTTACCGCCCTCCCCTGCACACTGAACCACGAAATACATACCATGAGCACATTAAAGGCTAGACTTTTACAACAGATCCATACACAGCACAAAAGCAAAATGCTGCCACTGATTATGGAAATCTGAAGTAATTCAGAAATTGCTGGAAAAGCTCAGCAGGGCTGACAGCACCTGTAGAGAACAGAAACATTTCAGGTTTGTGACCAAGAACAGAACAGATCCCAGGTACAGAAGCAGCATGAACCAACGGCGCCGCCATCTTTCTTCCTGGCGATGAATAGCGTGGAGAGCGCCAGGTTTCATACTGTCATGAATTCTAACCCTCCCCACCACTGGCGGCGCTGTGGCGGAAGTTCCCCTCCTTTTGGCCGCGAGGGGGGTTTTTTCCTTCTCCCGCGAACAAAACGGTCGCAGGTCGGCGAGGCGCGAGCTTGTCCCTCCCCGACAACAATAGAAATTATCAGTTTTTAAATAAAACAAAGGCGAGATGTTCCCTCAGCAACAACAACAGCAGCATTTTCAGCAGCAGCTACTCCAGCTCCAGCAGCTCATTCACCAGCAACGGCAGCAGCACCGCCACCCGCACCCACAACAGGCAGGCCCTGGCCGGTAAGACCTTCAGGCAGGCCCTGGCCGGTAAGACCTTCAAATACAGGCCGGGGATGAGACTAGGCCCATCGCCTCTCAACATGAACAAGGGGGAGGTGGAGGGGAGAATTAATGACCATGGGGGTGTGGTGTGGATGGGGGATGAATGACCATGGGGAGGGGGGGGGAAATGAATGACCATGGGGAGGGGGGGGGAAATGAATGACCATGGGGAGGGGGGGGGAAATGAATGACCATGGGGAGGGGGGGGAAATGACCATGGGGATGTGGTGTGGAGGGGGGATGAATGACCATGGGGAGGGGGTGGAGGGAGGATGAATGACCATGGGGGTGTGGTGTGGAGGGGGGAATTAATGACCATGGGGGTGTGGTGTGGAGGGAGGATGAATGACCATGGGGGTGTGGTGTGGAGGGAGGATGAATGACCATGGGGGTGTGGTGTGGAGGGAGGATGAATGACCATGGGGCTGTGGTGTGGAGGGAGGTTGAATGACCATGGGGGTGTGGTGTGGAGGGGGGAATTAATTACCATGGGGGTGTGGTGTGGTGTGTGGAGGGGGGATGAATGACCATGGGGAGGGGGGGGGATGAATGACCATGGGGAGGGGGGGGGGATGAATGACCATGGGGAGGGGGGGGGGGATGAATGACCATGGGGAGGGGGGGGGGATGAATGACCATGGGGAGGGGGGGGGGAATGAATGACCATGGGGAGGGGGGGGGGGATGAATGACCATGGGGAGGGGGGGGGGATGAATGACCATGGGGAGGGGGGGGGGATGAATGACCATGGGGAGGGGGGGGGGATGAATGACCATGGGGAGGGGGGGGGGGATGAATGACCATGGGGAGGGGGGGGGGGGATGAATGACCATGGGGAGGGGGGGGGGATGAATGACCATGGGGAGGGGGGGGGGATGAATGACCATGGGGAGGGGGGGGGGATGAATGACCATGGGGAGGGGGGGGGGGATGAATGACCATGGGGAGGGGGGGGGGATGAATGACCATGGGGAGGGGGGGGGGATGAATGACCATGGGGAGGGGAGGGGGGGGGGATGAATGACCATGGGGAGGGGGCGGAGGGGGGATGAATGACCATGCGGGTGTGGGGTGGAGGGGGGATGAATGACCATGGGGAGGGGGTGGAGGGAGGATGAATGAACACGGGGGTGTGGGGTGGAGGGGGGATGAATAACCACCGGGGTGTGGTGTGGAGGGGGGATGAATGGCCATGGTGGGTGTGGTGTGGAGGGGGATGAATGGCCATGGGGGCGGGGGAGGAGGGATGAATGGCGTGGAGATGAATGGAGGAGGGGCATGGGGGGACGGAAGGAGGGCCGATCAGGGATAAAAATGTGGAGATTTAAAAGAATATGGTAAATAACTTTAAATGTTAACATTGTTTGTTAAATTCCTTCATAGAGCAGCTTTCACAGTGTGAAATAAAAGCATAAAGTTCTGGGAAAACTCAGATCTGACAGAATCTATGGAGAGAGAGGCTGTTCTGTTTTTATTTTATCTTTCGCAATGTGTTCAGTTTTAGTTTGTTTTTGGCTGGCCCTGGGGTGGAAAGCTGTTGGCCCATTTCAATCTGGAACTAAATATGAAATAAACGCCTGGGATGTCTGTGGCCTGAATGGGTATTTGCATGTACAGCGTTCAGGGAGTTGAGTCCATAATCCAAACTGACTCTCCCAACTGTTGTTGGTATGGTCTTTCAGATGAGACGTTAAACAAAGATCCCATGGATGGCACTATTTAAAGAAGGGCAAGGGAGTTCTCCCCAGTTTCCTGAGCCAATATTTATCTCTTAGCCCACGTCACCTGACACAGATTATTCAGTCATTTATCACCTTGCTGTTTGTGGGATTTTGCTGTTTGCAGGTTGGCCGTCATGTTTGCTACATTACAACAGTGACTACATTTCAAAATTACTTCATTAGTTGTAAAATGTTTGGGTTGTCCTTAGGTGCTATAGAAATGCAAGTGAAAACAGAAAATGCTGGAAATACTCAGCAACTCTAACAGCATCTGTGGAAAGAAAAATAGTAATGGAACTGGTTCTATACACAGCAAGTCAGTCAGCATTTGCAAAAGGATAAGAGAAGATAATACTTCAGATGCAAGAAGCTTCACAATTGAAAGATCACTCCATCTTTTCATTTCTGATTGAAGTGTTGGTTTTGGGTCTCAAGTTTAATACAATAAGCCATCACTACATCTGCCCTCTCTTTGCAAACCTCACTGTGAATCTAAAGTTGATGTGCTTATGCAATTTAAGGTTATGTGCTATTGTTCTTCATTGAGGCTTGAAAACAGCTTCCTGGTTTGGAGGGAACAGTGCCACCATCAGTCAAGCTGATACTAAGTAGCTTTCAAGTCACAGAATTTTAATGGCACAGAAGGAGGCCATTCGGCCCATCGTGTCTGCACTAGCTCCCCAAATAAGCATTTGGCATTGCACTGCCTTTTCCCCAAAACCCTGCACGATTATTTCGATTCAAATAATCATCTAATGCCCTGTTGAATGCCTCGATTGAACCTGCCTCCACCACACTCCCAGGCCGAACATTCCAGACCCGAACCACTTGTGTGAAAATGTTTTTCCTCATGTCACATTTGCTTCTTTTGCAAATCACTTTAACCCTGTGCCCTCTCATTCTTGTTCCTTTTACAAGCAGGAACAGCTTTTCCTATCTACTCTGTCCAGTCCTCTCATGGTTTTGAACATCTCTATCAAATCTCCTCTTGGCTGCCTTCTCTCCAAGGAGAACAGTCCCAACCCCTCTAATCTATCCCCATAGCTGACGTTTCTCATCCCTGGAACCATTCTTGTAAACCTCTTCTGCACCCTCTCCAGTGTGTTTACATCTTTCCTATAATGTGGCGTCCAGAACTGTACACAATACTCCAATATAAATTCAGCATAACCTCCTTGCTCTTGTACTCTATGTCCCTATTAATAAAATCCAGGACACTATATGCTTTATTAACTGCCCTCTTCACCTGTCCTGCCATCTTCAATGATCTATGCACTTATACACCCAGGTCTTTCTGCTCCTGCACCCCCTTCAAAATTTCACCCCTTATTTTATATTGTCTGTCAATGTCCTTCCTACCAAATACATCACCTCACACTTCTCTGCATTGAACTTCATCTGCCACCTATCTATCCACTCCACTAACTTGTCTATGTCCTTTTGAAGTTCTATACTGTCCTCCTCGCAGTTTACAACACTCGCATGCTTCGTATCATCTGCAAACTTTGAAATTGTCCCCTGTACACCCAGGTCTAGATCGTTAATATATATCAGGGAAAGCAAGGGTCCCAATACCAACCTACACTACAAAGCTTCCTCCAGCCTGAAAAATATCCATTGACCATTACCCTCTGTTTCCTATTACTCAGCCAATTTTGTATCCACGTTGCTGCTACTCCCATTTAGTCCATGAGCAATGACTTTTCTCACAAGTCTGTTGTCTGTCACTGTATCAAATACCTTTTGAAAGTCCGTGTACACCACATCAACAGCATTACCCTCATCAACCTTTTCTGTTACCTCTTCAAAAAATCTCCAGCAAGTTAGTTAAACACGATTTCCCCTTTAGAAATCCATGCTGGCTCTTCCTCATCAATCCATATTTTTCCATGTGGCTACTAATTCTATCCTGAATAATTGTTTCTAGAGCCTTGCCCACCACTAAAATTAAACTGACTGGTCTGTAATTGCTGAGCTTATCCTTACAACCCTTTTTGAACAAGGGCGTAATGTTTGCAATTCTCCAGTCCTCTGACACCTCCCCTGAGTCTAAGGAGGACTGAAAAATTAAGGCCAATGCCCCTGCAATTTCTACTCTCACTTCCTTCAATATCCTTGGATGCACCTCATCAGGTCCTAGTGCCTTGTCAACTTTAAGCACTGACAGTCTATTCAAAGTCATATCCAGTTAAAAACATAAAGCAGGGATAAAAGGCCATTCAGCCCATCAACCCCATTTTCTCAGGAAACTACAATACCAACTTGAAATGCAGCCTAAGATGCTGCACAGCAGTGTAACCAAAGATAGTCACCAATCCAAAGAAAGATTTTGGGATGGATATCTAAAAGCTTAGTTAAAGAGGTTGATTTTAAGAATGTTTATAGGAGAGAGAGGTGGAGAGCTTTAGGGAGGGAATTCCAGACCTTACAGCCTAGATAGCTGAAGGCACAGCTACCAGTGGTGGAGCGAAGGGAGTGTTGGAGATAAGAAAGAGGCTACATTTGGAGGAATGCAGCTCTTGGAGGTTTAGGACTGGGGAAAGCATATAGAGAGGGGCGAAGCTTTGGAAAGATTTGAACACGGGTGAGAATTTTAAAATTGAGGCATTTGAGGACTGGGATCCAATGTAAGACAAGTGAGAATGGGTGAACAGGACTATATACAACCTGCTGCAGAATTGGTTCTATGCAGTATTACTGTTGAAACTGGTATTGTTCTATGTAAGCTGGCATGTTAACAGCTCCTCTGCTGCTTGTCCTGGCTGAACCTGTGTATGTGTTTAAATCACATGCAGCATGTGTTAGTGAAGAAAGCATTGGGAATGCTGCATTTGAGAACTTGTGGTGGCCAACACTGCAGGAGGTGGGGCAGCAGAACTCAGTCTATTTCAGGTGCATTGCAGTCAGAACACAACAGTCTGTTGGATTAATAGTCTGATCTTGTGTCTAGAGGGACAGCACTGAAACAGAGCAGTAATCTTAAAAATGAGCCACAGGCAGGCTGCAAACATGCATTCAGGGTGAATTACTGTTAATGTGCTCCAGAGTGTTCAGTATGAAGTTAGTTAACCTACAGAAAGGGGTTAAAAATTGCCTTGCTTATGGTGAATTCTTTGAGATTTTTATCTTGCAGTGTGAATCAATGACTGAATATGAGCTTGAGCTTTTATTGCCCCTTGGCATATTAAATGATTTAGGGACAGCCAAATGCACAAGTCCCTGTGGATTGTCATAAAGTGACTTGTCTGGTAGTTTTGAGAAAACAATACCCAGCAGAGCGTGCAGGATAAATTAGATACTGCAACAATGCTGCAGAGTGATGTGAGAAGTATTCTATAAATTAATAATAAACCATTCCAATGCTTTCTGGGCTGGCCTCCCATCCCCCGTAAACTGGAGTTTATCCAAAACTCTGACTTCTATTGGCTTCTGGTTCCTGGACACCTGAATTTTTAAAAGTTTGCCCCGTGCTTAAATGATTCTGATTCTGTGATGATGCCCCTCCCTATCTCTTTAACCTCCTACAACCCTCCGGGATCTCCACATCCCTCTCATTCTGGCCTTTTGCACAAACGCAGTTTACTTTGTCACACCATTGGCAGCTGTGTCTTCAGTCCTCTATGCAGGAGGTGGTGGCATAATGGTATTGTCACTGTATTCCAGAAGACCCCGTGTAATTCTTTGGGGACCCAGGTTTGAATCCCACCATGGCAGATGGTGAAATTTGAATTCAATAAAAATCTGGAATTAAAAGTAAAGGTTAGGATTAAGAAAAAAAGAGAAGCTTATGGCAGATACCGAGGGCTCAATAGGACAGAGTCCTTAGAGGAGTATAAAAAGTGCAGAGGGAAACTTAAAAAGGAAATTAGGAAAGCTAAGAGAGTGCATGAGAAAGCATTGGTGGGCAGAATAAAGGAAAACCCAAAGGGGTTTTTTAAATATATAAAGAGCAAGAGAATAACTAGGGAAAGAGGCAATTAGGGACCATAGAGGTAATCTGTATGTGGACCTGGAAGACGTGGGTGCAGTCCTCAATGAAAACTTTGCATAGGTCTTCAATATGGAAAAAGGCGACACAGATATAGACATCAGGGTGGAGGACTGAAATATTAGAGGAAATTAACATAGAGAGGAGGTATTAGCGGGTTTAGCGACCTTAAAAGTGGATAGATCCGTAGGCCTGGATGAGATGTATCCCAGGCTGTTGACGGAGGCAAGGGAAGAGATATCAGGGGCCCTGGCAGTAATTTTCAAATCCTCTCTGGCCACAGGTCAGGTGCCAGAGGACTGGAGGACTGCTAATGTTGTCCCATTATTAAAAAAGGGAGAAAGGGATAGACCAGGAAATTACAGGCCAGTTAGTCTAACCTCAGTGGTGGGGAAGTTACTAGAAAGTATTCTGAGGGACAGAACATATCTGCACTTGGGAGAGACACAGATTTGTATCAGGGATAGTCAGCATGGATTTGTTAAGGGAAGGTTGTGTTTGACAAATTTGATTGAATTTTTTGAGGAGGTAACCAGGGGTGTCGATGAGGGTAATGCATTTGATGTGGTCTACATGGACTTTAGCAAGGCTTTTGATAAGGTCCCTCATGGTAAACTGGTCAAGAAAATAAGAGCCCATGGGATCCAAGGCAAAGTGGCATGTTGGATCCAAAATTGGCTTAAAAGCAGGAAGCAGAGGGTGATGGTAGTGGGATGTTTCTGTGACTGGAAGTCTGTTTCCAGTGGGGCTCTGCAGGGCTTGGTGCTGGGGCCCTTGCTGTCTGTGGTGTACATAAATGATTTGGACTTAAATTTAGTGGATATGATCAAGAAGTTTGTGGATGACACGAAAATTGATAGGGTGGGAAATAGTGAGGAGGATAGCCATAAATTTCAGGAGGATATCAATGTACTGGTCAGGTAGGCAGAGCAGTGACAAATGGAATTCAACCTGGAAAAGTGTGAGATAATGCACTTGGGGAAGGCTAACCAGGCAAGGGATTACACTATGAATGGTAGGACCCTGGAAAGTACTGAAGATCAGAGGGACCTTGGTGTGCATATCCATATATCCCTGAAGATAGCAGGGCAGATAGATAAGGTGGTTAAGAAGGCATATGGGATACTTGCCTTTATTAGCTGAGGCATAGAATACAAGAGCAGGAAGGTTATGCTGGAACTGTATAAAATGCTGGTTAGGCCACAACTGGAGTACTGCGTGCAGTTCTGGTTACCTCATTATAGGAAGGATGTGATTGTGCTGGAGAGGGTACAGAGGAGATTTACCAGGATGCTGCCTGGGCTGGAGGGTCTGAGCTATGAGGAAAGATTGGATAGGTTGGGGTTGTCTTCCTTGGAGCAGTGAAGGTTGAGAGGGGACCTGATAGATGTGTATGAGATTATGAGGGGCATAGCTAGGGTGGATAGGAAGGCACTTTTCCCATTAGTAGAGGAGTCAATAACCAGGGGGGCATAGATTTAAGGTAAAAGGTAGAAGGCAAAGAGGGGAATTGAGAATTCTTTTCAGCCAGAGGGTGGTGGGAGTCTGGAACTCACTTCGTAACATTTAAGAAGTGTTTAGATATTCACATGCGTTGCCATATCCTCCGGGGCTATGGGCCAAGCGCTGGAAAATGGGATGTGTAGTCAGATCTTTGTTGACTTAGGTGGACATGATGTGCCTCCTTCTGTGCTGTAGACGTCTGAGTCTATAAGTCTGATGACCATGAAACCATTGCCAATTGTCGTAAAAACCCATCTGGTTCACTAATGTCCTATAGGGAAGGAAATCTGCTGCCCTTACCTGGTCTGGCCTACATGTGACTCCAGACCCACAGCAGTGTGATTAGCTCTTAAATGCCCTTTGAACAGAGCAGTTAGGGATGGGCAATAAATGCTGGCCTAGCCAGCGACGCCCAAATCCCATGAATGAATATGAAAACAAAAGTTGGCTTGGTCCTAAGCTCTACAATTCCCTATCTGTAGCTCTCTTCACTTCCTTCAATGCATGCTTTAAAATCTATCTCTTTGACCAAGCACCTGTCCTAATGTCTCCTCCTATGGCTCAGTGCCAATTATTTTGTCTGATTGTACCATTATAAAACTTGTAACTTTTACAACCTTAAAGGTGCTATAAGTTGTTGAAAGGTAGAAAACTTGCCCACATATGATAATTGCACCCTTGCACTCAGTGTTGAGGTTTTGATTTCTTAGCGTAAGCTGATTGCTATTTGCCCTGTGTCGCATTGATGAGCCACAGACAGTGATCCCATTGCAACTTGTCTGGATTGAGATGTTCTGGAAGACCAGACAGAAAGTTTCTACAAAACACTTTACTGGAACAGAGCTTTCCATTTATCGGCAGTGTTTAACCTGCAACATAGTGTAGGCCTTTGGGACCCATCTCTTCATCTCCGAACATTTATGATTGGCAAAATCCTGCCTTCTGACCAGTTCCACAATATAACCGGCGAGTGAAGAAATTCTTCTCCTCTCAGTCCTAAATGATGACTCCCCTTATGCTTTGACAATGACTCCTAGTTTTAGACACTCTAGCCAGAGGAAAAAGTGTCTCAGCATCTATGCTGTCAAGTTCTTTAAGAATTTTATATGTTTCAATGCGATGACCTATCATCATCTAAATTCTAGGGAATATAGAACTACTCAACTTAATATATAGACCAGGTCTATTCATTCATCCTATTGTAGTATAGTTTGTTTAAATCCCGTTGAATAGTTTTCTTGATGTATTTTATATAGGAACATGGAAAAAACCTCTGACTTCACTTCTGTGTTGCCAATGGATGATTTTGTTTTAAGTAGTTAAGCACGCTGCCCCCTGGTCTATGTGAACTTTCAAGACTAAGTTCAACTGACAAGAGGGGAGTTTGATGCATTGCTGTTTGAGTTCTGCTGAAGGATATCCAATTGCTGCAAGCAAGTAGCTGTGACTGATGTTTCCTTCATTTTCCTTTCCTTTACAGAAGTGCTAAGCTCTTGTTGCTATTTTTTTTTTAAAACAAGTTTTACAGGAGCGGTTTTGAAAGTTTCCATGCATGGAACAACCACTGCAGGTATTTACGCCTGCTGCAAAAACTGGCACCCTTCCGGGGACTTGATGAGATATTAAAGAAAAAGAACTTGCATTTTTATATCTCTTCATGATCTCAGGACGTCCCATAGCACTTTACAGCTGACAAAGTACTTGTTGAAGTGGAATCACTCTGGTAATGGAGAAAATGTGGCAACTAAATTGCGCACAGCAAAATCCCACAAACAATAATATGATAACAATCTGATGATCTGCTTGTGATTGGTTGAGCAATTAATATTGGCCCAGAACACTGAGAACTCCCCTGCTCCTTCGAAATAATGCCATGGGATTTTTCATGTCTACCTAACAGCATAAGAAATAATAGCAGGAGTATACCATATGGCCCCTCAAGCCTGCTCTGCTATTCACCATGATCATGGCTGATATTTCGTCATTCAGTACGATCATGGTTGACCTTCATTGTCAACTTCACTTTCTGCCCGCTCTCCATATCCCTTGATTCTCATAGATCAATGGATTTTATGATACTAACTTGAATGACCTCAGTTTACTGTCTCATCCAAGGGACTTCATTTCTGACAGTGCAGCAGTCTGAATCTGTGACAGTGCAATTCTGCACTTGAGCATCAGCAAGCCCCTCGAGTCTGAATTGAACCCGCAGAGAGCGCGCTACCCATTGAACTATGGCCGACACCGTAACCCGTTGATGGACTCCTGGCTTTCGTAATAAAACAAAACAAAATGTGTTATTGTATCAGTAACTTGTTTTTCGCATACAGCAACACAAATAACACACTATTAAGGCAAAATAAAATAATGTCGAATGCTGAACTGCTGCATTTGTGGCCCACGGTACGGGCAGGAATCTGATGTTATGGGCATCAGTTTTGCAAGCCTGTGCTTTAAACCCCTTGATTATTCATGACGGGGCCTGGCATCTTAATTCAGGATTGTCAGATTCAGCTCTTGGAGGGACTGGTTGGGATATTAGTAATGTGGCTTTGCTGTGGTGTTTTGGTGGATGGTGTGAAGATGGTTATACCCTGGAAAGCACAATTACATTATGAAATGTCCTTTGCGTACAAGGCACTGAAAATGTCCTGAAGCACCAACTACATCTTCTCTCTCAAAGTTACCTGATTTTGTTTACATCCGAGCCCTGCTGTCAAATTACAATAGGAACCTCAAAAGGATTCATGCCATTTCAATGCTTGTATTAGAATGGGTAAGGCCACAAGGAACTGTGAGCAAAATAAGTCCCATCAGAGAATTGGAACTCTAGAGCAATTATTAGCACATAGGCAGATGGTTGGGTAACACAATACTGCAATGAATTGTTACTATACTCATTAAAGATTAAAATTGTTGGTTTCACTTATTGTGCATCGGAAAATCTATATCATATTTTTTACTCAATCCCATGTTGGGGAAATATTTTTGTTTTTAATATGATTGATTCTCTTTGTAGGGCTGTGCAGCAGCAACAGCATCAGCATCACCACCACCCTCAACAACAGCAGCAACGTCAGCCGCCACAACAACAGCAGCAGCAACAACAGCAGCAGCTAAACCTACGCCCAACCAGTCAGCCTTCACTCCTTAATCCAAATCCCATGCTGCATCGTGCTCTGATAATGCAGCAGATGCAAGGTAGGCTAACATTGTCTCTATGTTGGTAGAAAGTACACAAGGCAGTGTTATGATAGGGTAAATTCCTTCCTTAATACCGTCGTAAACTTTCAAGCATTCTTACATTGGTAATCTTTTAATATTTTGAAGTTTACTATTGGTGATGTTATTTCATCATGTTCAAAACCAGGAAAGGAAGGGAGTTATAGGTGTCTTTTTAATGAGCCTGTCTGCAATTACCCAAAGTTGTGCATGTTTACTGTATGTCTGTGTTTATACTTGTTTTTTTTTGGTTCATTGCGTATGTTAATTAAATTAATTGAACACATACTGTTCAAAAGCACTCCTGAACAATTGTTCTACGTAAATGAAGAGGGTGTTCTGGTATCTATGGTGATTTAGTGTTACTCGCCCAGTGCACGTGATTTTAAATCCCAGCCTCAGTCAATATTGTAACAGATCCCAGTGATTTGCTGGGCTTTTGCCAATTCTCAGCTGTTTGAAGCAGAAGTGAAGTTCAGTGCTACTTACAATTAAGGTTGGTGATCTGTAATGACACAATATCCTGTGACACATCTTGTGAATTTCATATACTAACAAAAGCAAGATTTTGCCTCGAGTAGCTCAAATCAGTAAGGGAATCAAGGGCTAAGGGGAAAAGGCAGGGAAGTGGAGTTGAGGATTATCAGATCAATCATGATCTCATTGAATGGCAGAGCAGACTCGATGGGCTGAATGGCCTACTTCTGCTCCTACGTCTTATGTTCTAATTCCCCCCCACCTCCCCTTAAAACTGACTTCTATGAGATTTATATTTTTAAATCTATCACTGAATATCATTACATTGCACCCTTTTAAAATAAAAAAATATGAACTTGAGCATCTGTGAACTATATACCAGTTGTAGTGGTGCAACACAGTACTACCTGTATACTGTGTTTAATATTCCAGTTGATTCTGACTCAAGTTTGAGTGTACTGTTTTAAAATACACAGCTGAGCAAATCTGTTGATGGAAAACATAGGAATTGCTAGACTGAAAAAAGACCAAGATCCACTGTTCTGTTGAAGAGTCATACGGACTCGAAATGTTAACTGTGTTCCTCTCCGCAGATGCTGTCAGACCTGCTGAGTTTTTCCAGGTATTTTTATTTTTGTTTTGGATTTCCAGCATCCGCAGTTTTTTGCTTTTAACCAAGATCCACCTTGTTTACCTTCCACCATCCATATTAGGGATGGACAACAAATGCTGGCCTAGCCAGCACCGCCCCCCCCCCACCAGCCCCCACATCCCATGAAAGATTTTTTAAAATCCTAATAGTCTAACCCCATGATACCATGATAATGGAGTTTCATCTAATCACAGCAATCACTCTCTATCAATGAACAGATCCAGACATGGCGAGGAAAGGCCCCCCACAGTGGTGAAGAACTTTGGGAATCATAGGTACAAAGCTGCCTGTTCATCTCCAGCATGCGGAGCCTGCCACGTCTTGTCTCAATTACTTGCATTCTGTATCCCAAAATGAGATTCTGAAAGATATCTTATCTAATTTGCATTTTGAATGCATCAGTGCTAACTGCTCCCACTGTCTCTATAAGAACATAAGAAATAGGAGCCGTTTGGCCCCTCAAGCCTGCCCCGCCATTCAATAAGACTGTGGCTGATCTGCCCCAGGCCTCAACGCCTCTTTGTGTCAGCTCCTCAGAACCCTCAACTCCCTGATATTTCAAAAATCTGTCTACCACCTCTTTAAATACTTTTAGCGATCTAACCTCCACAATTCTCTGGGGTAGGGAATTCCAGGCATTCAGTATCCTCAGAGAGAAGAAATTCCTTTGCATCTCAGTTTTAAATAAGCGTCCCCTTATTCTGTAACTATATCCCCTAGTTTGAGATTCCCCTACTAGTGGAAACATCTTAACATCTAGCCTGTCAAGCCCCCTCAGAATCTTGTACATTTCAATAAGGTCACCCCTCATTCTTCTAAACTCTAGTGAATAAAGGACTAACCTGTTTAGCCGTTCTTGATAAGTCAACCCTTAATCCCAGGAATCCACCTAGTGAATCTCTTTTGAACTGCCTCCAATGCCAGTGTATCCTTTCTTAAATATGGGGACCAAAACTATACACAGTACTCCAGGTGCGGCCTCACCAACACCCTGTACAGTTGTAACAAGACTTCCCTATTTTTAAACTCCCAACCCCCTAGCAATACAGGCCAAAATTCCATTTGCCTTCTTAATTACTTGCTGCACCTGCATACTAATTTTTTGTGTTTCATGCACAAGAACACCCAGGTCCCTCTGTGCTGCACTTCTTTGGAGTCTCTCTTCTTTTCCCCTTATAGATTCCTTATGTCCTTACCACAACATGCCCATCCACCTATGTTTGTATCATCAGCAAATTTGGATACATTACACTCTGCCCCCTCTTCCAAGTCATTAATATAGATAGTAAATAATTGAGGCCCTAAGACTGATCCTTGTGGCATTCCACTAGTTACATTTTTCCAACCTGAAAAAGACCCATTAATCCCAACTCTGACTTCTGTGTGTTAACCAATCCTCAATCCACGTTAGTATATTACCCCCAGTACCGTGAGCTCCTATCTTGTGCAATAACCTTATAGAGTGCCTTCAGGAAATCCAAATACATTACATCTACTGGTTCCCATTTATCAACTCTGCTTGTTATATCCTCAAAGAATTTTAGCAAATTTGTCAAACATGATTCCCCTTTATCAAAACCATGTTGACTCTGTTTGATTGCATTAAGCTTTTCTAAATGTCCCATTTCTTCCTTAATAATGGACTCTAGCATTTTCCCAACGGCAAATGTTAGGCTGACTGGCCTATAGCTTCCTGCTTTTTGTCTCCCTCCCTCCTTGAACAGGGGCGTCACATTAGCAGTTTTCCAATCCGCTGGGACCCTCCCGGAATCCAATGAGTTCTGGAATATTTCGACCAATACCACCACTATCTCTGCAGCAACTTCCTTTAAAACCGTTGGATGCAGGCCATCAGGTCCTGACGACTTGTCTGCGTTTAGCCCCATTAGTTTGTCAAATGCTTTGCCCCTCGTGATAGGGACTGTTACAAAGTCTTTCCTCCCATTAGCTCCTTATCGGATATCTTTGGAATATTTATAGTGTCCTCCACCATGAAGACCAATGCAAAATATTGGTTTAAATTATCTGCCATTTTCCTGTTCCCTGTTATCAATTCTCGAGCTGTATCCTCCAAGGGTCCCACGCTCACTTTAGCTATTCTTTCTTTTTATATAACCGTAGAAGGCCTTGCTGTTTGTTTTTATATTTCTTGCCGATTTACTTTCATAATCAATTTTTTCCCTCTTTATTAGCTGTTTAGTCATCTGCTGCTGGTTCCTAAAAATTCCCAATCCTCTGGCTACCACTGGTTTTAGCCGCTTTGTATGCCTTAGTTTTTGATTGAATGCTCTCCTTGACTGCCTTTGTTAACTACAGCTGGTTCATCCTTCTCATCAAGTCCTTTTCGACTGGGATAAATTTTTGCTGAGCGTTATGAATTATCTGCTTAAATGTCTGCCACTGCTGGTCCACTGACCTTCCCCTTCGTCTATTTTTCCAGCCGGTTTTAGACAATTCTTTCTTCATACCTCTGTAATTGTCCTTATTTAAGTTGAGGACACTGGTTTGAGACCCGAGTTGCTCACCCTCAAACAATTTGAAATTCTACCATGTTGTGATCGCTACCTCCCAGAGGATCCTTAATTAAGAGATCCCTTAATAATCCTACCTCATTACACATTACTAGGCCTAAAATAGCCTGTTCCTGGGTAGGTTCTGCAACCTGCTCTAAGAAACAATCCCTGGTACACTCTATAAATTCGCCTTCCATGTTACCTATGCCAACCTGATTTGTCCAGTCAATATGCAGATAAAAATCACCCATGACAATTGTAGCGCCCTTCTTTAATTCCCAATTTATACTTTGCCCTACAGTGAGGTAACTCTTCGGGGGCCTATAGACGACTCCCACCCGTGACTTCTTCCCCTTGCTATTCCTTATTTCCACCCAAATAGATTCCACATCACGATCTGTCGCACCTATATCACTACTCACCACCGCACTGATACCTTCCTTTATTAACAAAGCTACTCCACCTCTTTTTCCTTTTTGCTTATTTTTCAGGAATGTCAAATACCCTTGAATATTGAGTTCCCAGTCTTGGTCAACCTGCAGCCACGTTTCTGTAATAGCTATCAAGTCATATCCATTTATTTCTATTTGTGTCGTCAACTCATCTATCTTGTTAACAAATGCTGCGTACAAAGAGCCTTATGCTTTGACTTTTTTACCATTGTTACTCATTCTGCTTCTAATTTCTGCTGCACTCTTCTGTTTATATTTTCTGCCCCTTCCTGTCACACTTTGATTATCGTTTTCCCTTTTCACTACCTTGCACCCCTGCTCTTTCATTTACTTCTGATTTTTTTAAACTTCCCTTCAATTGAGCCCTCTTCCCCCACCCCCCGGGCCCCCTACTCATTAATTTAAAGTCCTATCTACAACCCTAGTTATACGATTCACCAGGATACTGGTCCCAGCATGGTTCAAATGAAGCCTGTCCCAACGGAACAGCGCTCTCCTTCCCCAGTACTGATGCAAGTGCCCCATTAATCAAAACCCATTTCTCCCACACCAATCTTTGAGCCACGCGTTTACCTCTCTAATCTTATTTAACCTATGCCAATTCGCACATGGCTCAGGTAGTAATCCGAAGATTATTACCTTTGTGGTTCTGCTTTTTAATTTAGCTCCGAGCTGCTCGTAGTCCCTCAGCAGAACCTCTTTCCTATTCCTACCTATGTCTTTGGTACCTACGTGGACCATGACAACTGGATCCTTCCCCTCCTACTCCAAGTTCCTCTCCAGCCCAGAAGAATGTCCTTAACCTTGGCACCAGGTAGGCAACACAGCCTTCAGGGCTCCCTGTCTTTGCTGCAGAGAACAGTATCTATTCCCCTAACTGTGTTATTCCCTATTACTGCTACACTTTTCTGTTCTCCCTCCAACTTGAATGGTGCTCTGTACCATGGTGCTGTGGTCAGTTTGCGCATCCTCCCTGCAGTCAGTGCCCTCATCCACACCTGGAGCGAGAACCTCGTACCTATTGGACAAGGGCACTGGCTGAGGCTCCTCCAAAGCTGTTCCTGCCTCACTCACAGTCACACCCTCCTGTCCCTGACCACAGACCAAAATTGATGTAGTTAATCTAAGGGGTGTGACTGCCTCCTGAAACAGTGTCCAGGTAACTCTCCCCCTCCCTGATGTGTTGCAGTGTCTGCAGCTCGGACTCCAGCTCATCAGCTCTGAGCCAAAGTTCCTCGAACAGCCAACGGTTGCTGCAGATGTGGTCGCCGTGGATCACACTGGCGTCCACCAGTTCCCACATACTGCAGCTGCAACGCA
Organism: Cetorhinus maximus; assembly: GCF_964194155.1. Classification (NCBI taxonomy): domain Eukaryota; kingdom Metazoa; phylum Chordata; class Chondrichthyes; order Lamniformes; family Cetorhinidae; genus Cetorhinus; species Cetorhinus maximus. Next base: position 23,041,420 of record NC_135888.1, read on the forward strand.
TTGCCTGCCCAGCCATCTCTATTCTATTTAATTAATTAATTTGGATGTTAAATATTTTAAAAGTGAATTTCTTAACTGTACTCTTCAGCTGTAATAACATCTCCTGATTTAAACCACTTGGTTAATCAAAAGAGACACAGAAGAGATACCCACCAATCACCTACCTGTTTTCCTGTGATGTCACACTTTGGCCCTGACAGGTAGAAACAGGTTGCTGGTTTTTTAATCTCCCGCCCCTGCTGCCCTTCTCACATAGGTCCACTCTCCATGTGCTCCTGGCTGTCCTCTCGCTGTTTTAAACTGTAGAAATCCCAGCTGTCCTCTCGCTGTTCTAAATTGTAAAACTCCCAGCTCTCCTCTCTCTGTTTTAAACTGTGAAAATCCCGGCTCTCCTCTCACTGTTTTTAACTGTGAAAAGCCCAGCTCTCCTCTCCCTGTTTAGGTTAACCGCTTTCTCAAGGCTCACTGAAATAATATTGCCTCAATTAGTTTTGAATTTACCTCCCTTCAAGTGCAGGTCTTGCCCTCTAGTTCAACTGTTCTGGACATGGCGAACTAGCTTAATATTGTAGAATGATACAACCCAGAAGGAGGAGATTTGGTCCATCATGCTTGTGCAGGCTATTTAATAGACCTGTCCAACTCATCTGCAGCTACTACATACTTTTGTCTTCAAGTATTTATCCAATTCTCTTTTGAATGTTGCTATTAAATCTTGCTCCCACCACCCTTTCTGGCAGTGCATTCCAAATCATAACTCGCTGTAGACAGAAAGTTTCCTCATATTACCTTTGGTCCTTTTGCTAGTCATTACAAATTATATCTCCTGTTTACTGATCCTCCTGCAACTGGAAACAATTTCTTCCACATGTCGGTGCAGACTCGATGAGCCGAAGGGCCTCTTCTGAAGATTCTGGGATAATAACTCTAATGGGTATTTTTTAAAATTAAATCAAATTTGTTAAAGATACCAAAACTTATCTTGAGAACCAGCATCAGACAGTATTGGCTGTTGTGCATTGGCTGTATTGAAAGAGGGAATTTGCATGCAGTATTTGTGCATTAATCATCATATCTTTCAAGACATTTCAAAGTACTTGACAGCCAATGATCACTTTTGAAGAGTAGTTACCACTGTTATGTAGGCAGATGCAGCAGCCACTTTGCATACATCAAGGCCCCACAAACAGTGCTGAGATAAATGATAACATTACATGCTTTATCAATCGTTGGATTTCCCAGAGTATCATTCTGTAATTGCTAGTTCTGATCTGTTGTGACGTTACTCATTAGGCGAGTGTTGTAATGTTTAGCTGCCAATCCGACATTCCTTTAATGCCACTACTCAGGCACCTCTACAGGGAATTGATCTGATTAGGGTGGGAACTATACTGGAAGCTGTTATTGTTTGATAGTTCTCTATATTCGCAGCTACTTTCTCCTTCGTGATTTCTCCAGGTTATCTCAGTCAGAAAAACATATTTTAGGATGGTTTAGTTTGGATCTTTTGGTGTTTTATGTATGACGGGACAAATTGCTGTCTGGTTTACTCAAAACTTTTATAGAGGTGCTGATGATTTGCCTCATGTACATAAGTTTAGATCTCAATTTTTTTGTTTTGTACAGTGTTGTAGCACAGGTCATTTCACCAAAATGCATCCTCTGCATTAGGAGATGTATTGGAATGTATTTTATTAAAGGTTTTTGTTCTTGATGAAACTGACAGGTTCTTGCTAATAGTGAATGTAAAATGTGCCTACAACTGATGTCATGCAGTACTGGTTACAGATTTGGTTTCCTAAATCTCTGATTCTTACAAGAACTACATCTTACAGGTGGCCTTCATGGATACAGCATGACTACTCCAGGCCTTCAGCCTTTCTTCCCACCAGGATCCAGAGCATCAATTCTGGGCACCCCTCCACTTGGCATCCAGCTGCAGACACCCCGCATCAGATTTGGGAACCAACTCTTCCAGCAGCATAACCGGAGATTTAACAAAGTAAGAAGAAAGCTCATTTCAGTGAGGTGATTCGATCTTCCAAATGGGAATTATGTAGTGTAAAAATAAATTAGCCAGTGTGACAAAAATGGAGAATACCCAAGCAAAAAAATCATACAAGTAAATGTGTGAATAGCTGGCTTTTACATTGTAAGGTTTAGATTTGTACCCAGCCAAAATATCAACTTCCTGGATATTTTTAATCAGGAGAGAAGGTTCTCCAAGGAAGAGAGAAAAAGAGGGAATTTGCATTAATATTTGTGCATTAATCATCACATCATTCAGGACCAGGTTAGTGCTACTTAAATTAATTCAGTTAAAATTAGCAGAAATTATAAATTACCTCGAGACAGTCAATGTGAGAAATTAGCTCAACTGGAGAAATAAAAGCTGTAGTTCTATTGCAAAGGTTGGTTACTAAGTGTTTGAAGAGGTATTATAATGCATTTCTGTGTAAGATAACCATCTGGATGAAAGACAGTTGAGTTGACAGATGCTGGATTCTGTAAAATATGTTGGAAGATACTTTCTGCAGCAGTCCCCCCAAAAAGCAAAACATGCTCCATTGTCTAGAAGAGCAAGGGCAGTAGATTCATGGGAACACATCACCTCCAAGTTCCCCTGGGAATCACATCAACATCCTGACTTGGACATATATCTCCATTCCTTCATCATCACTGGGTCAAGTTCCTGGTGCTCTACCTGACAGCACCATGGGAGCACCTTCACCACAAAGATTGCAGTGGTTCAGGAAGAAGGGTATGTAGGGATAGGCAGTTTATAATGAGCCAGTGGATTATTATGGATTCTCAGACACACATGATTAATGTGATTGATGCAGTATTATTTCTCTTCTGGGGAACTTCGTTCAAACACTTAGCATGGAGCGTGCTTTCAAAAGTTCTGTCAAGCTTGGCCTTGTGTAACTTCCTCAAAACCAGTTAAATTATAGTATTTTTATAATTGACATTGTGCTTCTGATATTATAACTTGTTGCTAAAATGAATGCATTAGGTGAGAATGAAAAGTAGATTATTGAACAAAGAAAGTTTGTAAGGACATCTGTCAACTTCATATTGACCTTTAAGATCCCACTTGAGCAGCTGCAGTTGTAGAAGTTTTTAATTATCAATATCTTACTCTTGACCCTTGTAAGCCTTCCTTTCAGCTCCGGTTACATCCTCCCTTGCTCATGTTTTATTTGCTCTAATTTAAAAATGGGTGGAATTGTCTGTCTGGCCGTGTAAACCAAGGAGGATGATGACAATCACTTCATGCAGTCTTGTTTATGATGATGGATTTCGGATTGAATGTGAACAAAGTCTTTGCAAAGCTTTGCACTGGGGCAGGTGCAATGTCCTGCAGTGTGAATGCTCACTTGTAGCATTTGATGATATGTTTATATAGCAATTTATGTTTCCATTGCATTTTTTGTCGTAAGAAAAAAGACATTTCCAGGAGTAGTGCATAACGAATGGACTCTGAATGGGGTTGGGAAGGAAGATGGGACAGGGAGTGTTCAGAGAGGATTTCGAGTAAACTCCTCAAAAGAGGCTGTCCTCTTCCCATGTGCTGATCTTGGACAAAGACATGAGTAGGGGCAGGCAGTAAAGAGGTGCATTAGCCTCTCAGAAGTATAGATGGGAGAAATTTGAGTCATGGCTAACTTTATGGTTTAGATGTCTTAAAGCACCATTTCCTCCTCCAGTGCTAATGGTACTTCTCACAAATGGGGCTTGACCTGTATTATCTGGAAGTTGTTGTTCACTCTGCACTTGCAGGTAGTGAATGACATGCCAACAATAATACCAATATCAACAGTCAAGTAGGCAATGCAGTATAACAAGAGATGAAAACTTTTAATGTATTTCCACTTTAAAGAGTACAAAGAGGTATCAGAGAGAATCTAAAATCTTGAGCTTCATTTTTAAGTAAAACGTTTAGGTGATCAGAGACAAAAAATTATATTATGCCCAGTTATGATTTTGTGCATAACAGAACAATGTGCCATTGGCTCTTTAGTGATAGTGTTCACTGGTTTTACCCTTTTGGATCTGCTGATGAAAAAGCTAAGGTGTCATATTTGATCCCATTATGAGCTTCCTACTGCACATTCATGCCATCACCAAGACTGCATATTTCCAACGCCGTAACTGCCAGACTTCACTTGTGTCTCAGCTCCCCTGATATTGAAACCTTTGTTCATACCTTTGTTACCTCTAAACTTCACTAATTCAATGCACACTTAGCTGGTCTCCAACACTCTGTCTGAAGTCATTCAAAACTCTGCTGCCTGTATCTTACATCAAGTCCTTTTACCTATCACCTCTTGTGCTCACTGAACATTGGCTCCCGGTCAAGCAAAGTCTTGATTTTAGAATTCTCATCTTTGTTTTCAAATCCCTCCATATCTGCCCTTCCCTAGCTCTAATCTCCTTGAACCCCACAACCCTCCGAGATACTTGTGCATCTAATTCTTGCCTCTTGAGCATCCCCACCATTTTTGCTCCACCATTGGTGGCCTTTAGTCGTCTCGGACCCAAGCTCTGGAATTCTCTCCGTACCTCTACCTCACTTTTTCCTCCTTTAAAACACTCCTTAAAACCTACCTCTTTGACCAAGCTTTAGGTCATCTGACCTGATTCTCCTTGGCGTCATACATTATTTTTACAACGTGAAGCGCCATGGGACATTTTATGTCAAAGGTGCTGTATAAAAGTTGTTGTTGGAAAATGTTTTGCTAGGCCAAGTAGCTGCTGCAAATAAAACCTTCATTTTTGCATTTCTGCAGAATACTTTGCAACCAGCTCCTTCCCAGTAGAATTTCTTTGTTTTTGACTTGCAGTGGAGCTTTGACAGTATCACTGTTTGCACACACTGTTGACATTAAGCAATTGAGGAGTGGATAGTGTTGGTAACAGAAATGGTACAAGTTTGCATCCAGACAACAATTAACAATGCTTGACGAATATCCTATTAGCAGGAATTCTTTACAAGCATTGTACCAATTCTAGACATTCTGAACACAGATGTGTTACCACTGTGATGTCATATACAGTTGCTGTCATCTGGATATGGTTGTTAAAAGCAACATCCAAGTTCCCAAAGACCTTGGGAGCTGGCAGACATTTTGACTTAAAGGCTCATGGTGGAAAATATTCACTGCTAAACAGCTTAGTACCAGCACTGCAATTGCTGTGTAAATGCACAATTAGGCTAGCACCTTTGCATTTAAAGAGCTACTCAACTCCATTTAAAACTCTCTTTTTCTCAGTCTGATATTCAGAACCATGTATGTGTTATGGATAAATATAGCCAGTGACATTGTAACAGGGTGCACCTTTACTACAGCTTTATTTTGCATGTTGAATATTCCTGAATGATGCCTGAGCCCATGATTTAGTTTTTTGTGCATGACTTTCCACTGAACACACAATGTTCTGATGTGCAGGATTTCAAAAGAATGCAGGATATGAGAAGGGACCGCTATCCTCCACGGGAGCCATTCCGGGCAAAAATGGATGACAAATGTGATGCTAATAAAACTAACGCAGAGTCTGTAGCAAAGGAATCAACAGGTATGAAGTACTCACAAAAAGGGTATGTTAGTACCATTTATAACTCAAAAGTCTTGTAATCTACTGCAAAGTAATGAAATAGAAAGGCAAACCAAATCTTTTTTTGGTACTGACTTCCTGATATTTGCCCCTTCTAAGCTTTCTGTGTATATTTGCTGATGCTCAAATAAAATAGCTCTAAGAATCATACTCTTTTTCTGTAAGAGCTACAACTACAAAGTTTACAGTAGATTTTGGGCACTTGTAGATGTGATGGCTCATTTCAGGCAGGCCTCTTTTAATATAGATATATATATAACATCACACACTTGGATAGGGCATTGCCAGCATGTATATACCATGCAGGGGATTGTTTGGCTGGTGAATGGGGCTGATGATGCGCAGAAATTACATCTTTTGAATTCACTGCACCTTTAGTAATAAGGTTTTGGGAATCCTTGGAATTCTGAAAATTTCCACCTATAACCCTTTCCATTTTTATTCTACAGTAGGAGGGAGAGCTTTTAGCCATCATATCCCTGCACTCTGGGAATGTTATTCTCAAAGATGCTGCCTGCCACTTTCTCAAAAACCTGCCTTTTAGACCACACCTTTAACACCTCCCATAACTTACCGCACACTTATTGACCTCCAGTGCTCTAGGATGTTGTGTAAATATTTGTAGGTGCAAGTCAGTCTCCCCGTCACCCCTAACCCTTCCAGGTGCATGCACCATTGTGAAGCCCATAGTTTGTCAGCAATGGAAGGGTTGTCAGGGAGTAGTCCAGAGTGACCCTTTTCCTTGTTTCTCTTTCCCACCCCTCACAACCCCTCCTTTTATTAAATTGTTCCTCTGTATTGAATGTAGTGTAATGGCAGGCTTAAATAACAAGCAAACTTTGAAATTACATAGGTTGTTCACCTTTGCCTTGCTGCTTTACCCTTACATCTGTTTGCCATCATATTTATATGTTGAAATTGTAATACTAATTGCTGCAGTCTGAAACCATTTTACTCTAGTTACATGAATGTGATCTGGCAACTTTCTTAACCCAGTCCGTTAGTAACAAAAGTAGATGAGCCACAGAGATTAGTATGGTTGGCAGCTTTGAGATAAAATTAAAACATTGAGAGGGTAAACAAGTTTCAATTGTGAAATCTTAAGTGGAATTAATTGTTTTTCATCAGATAACAAGCTTGCCGACACTCAAAAGGCAGCTGATTTTATATCTCTGAAAACTGAAGACTCTTCACAAACTGACGAACCGGAAGTAAAAAGGAGAAGACTTGGGAGGTATTGTCTCTGCTTTTCCCACCTATCCCTGAGGCAATGACCTAATGCTGGAGCATCATGTCAAAGACATCACCTGTTACCCAGTGCTTTGTTGAAATGTTCACTCTACACATATAAGCCCAGGCAGTGGGCATCATAGGAACAGGAATCAGCTATTTAGCCCCTTGAGCTTGTTCTGTCATTCAGTGTGACCTGTGACCTAACTCCATTTACCCACCTTTACCCCCCTATCGCTTGGATTTCTATTAACCAAAAGTTTATCAGTGTAAGATTATAAATCAACAATTGATCCAGCATTAATTGCTGTATGCAGAAAAGAGTTCCAAATCTCTACCATCCCTTGCCTTTGGAACTATTTCCTAACTTCACTCCTGAAAGTCCTGGTTCTAATTTTTAGGCTATATTCCCTAGTCATAGATTCCCCAAACAGCATCAATAGTTTCTAACTACCTTATCAGTTTCTCTTAATACCTTGAAGATCTCATATCAGAAACTGCCCTTAATTTTTTTAATTCCAGTTCTAGTTCATAGCAAATCTAGTTTGTGTAATATCTTTTCATAATTTACCCCTTGGAGTCCAGGTATACTTCTAGCCCTGTACTCCCTCCAAGGCCAAATTATCCTTCCTAAGGCGTGATACCCATCAGCACACTTTTATATTCATCCACGGGATGTGGGCTTCACTGGCTGGGCCAGCATTTATTGCCCATCCCTAGTTCTCCTTCAGAAGGTGGTGGCATGCTGCCGCCTTGAACCGCTGCAGTCCATGTGGGTGTATCTACACCACAGTGCTTGTCAGGAAGGGAATTCCAAGATTTTGACCCAGCGACAGTGAAGAAACAGCGATATATTTCCAGGTCAGGATGGTGAGTGACTTGAGGGGAACTTCCAAGTGGTGGTGTTCCCATGTATCTGCTGCCCTTGCCCTTCTAGTTGGTAGTGGTCATGGGTTTGGAAGGTGCTGTCTAAGGAGACTTGGTGAATTCTTGGTGTATCTTGTAGATGGTACACACTGCTGCTACGTCGGTGGCGGAGGGAGTGAATGTTTGTAGATGGGGTGCCAATTAAGCAGGCTGCGTTGTCCTGGATGGTGTCAAGTTTCTTGAGTGTTGTGGGAGCTGCACTCATCCAGGCAAGTGGGAAGTATTCCATCACACTCGTGACTTGTGCCTTGTAGATGGACAGGCTGTGGGGAGTCAGGAGGTGAGTTGCTCTTTGCAGGATTCCTAGCCTCTGACCTGCTCTTGTAGCCACAGTATTTAAGTGGCTAGTCCAGTTTAGTTTCTGGTCACTGGTAACCCCCAGGATGTTGATAGTGGGGGATTCAGTGATGGTAATGGCATTGAATGTCAACGAGAGATGGCTGGATTCTCTCTTGTATGAGATGGTGATTGCCTGACACTTGTGTGGTGCGAATGTTACTTGCCACTTGTCAGCCCACGCCTGGACGTTGTCCAGGTTTTGCTGCATTTGGACGTGGACTGCTTCAATATCTGAAGAGTCGCAAATGGTGCTCAACATTGCGCAATCATCAGCGAACATCTCCACTTCTGACCTTATGATGGAAGGAAGATCATTGATGAAGCAGCTGAAGATGGTTGAGCCTAGGACACTACCCTGAGGAACTCCTGCAGTGATGTGCTGGAGCTGAGGTGTCTGACCTCCAACAACCACAATCATCTTCCTTTGTGCTAGGCATGACTCCAACTAGTGGAGAGTTTTCCCCCGATTCCCATTGACTCCAGTTTTGCTAGGGCTGCTTGATGCCACACTCGGTCAAATGCGTCCTTGATGTCAAGGGCAGTTACTCACCTTGCCTTACCTCAGGAGTTCAGCTCTTTTGTCCATGTTTGAACCAAGACTGTAATGAGGCCAGGGGCTGCATGGCCCTGGCAGAACCGAAACCAGGCGTCAGCAGCTTATTGCTAAGCAAGTACCGCTTGTAACACTGCTGATGACCCCTTCCATTGCTTTACTGATGATCGAGAGTAGACTAATGGGACGGTAATTGACTGGGTTGGATTTGTCCTGCTCTTTGTGAGTACAGGACATCATACCTGGGCAATTTTCCAATTGCCGGGTATATGCCAGTGTTGTAACTGTACTGGACAGCTTGGCTAGGGGCACGGCAAGTTCTGGAGCACGTCTTCAATACTAATGCCCGAATATTGTCTGGGCCCATAGCTTGTGCACTATCCAGTGCCTTCAGCCGTTTTTTGACATCACATGGAGTGAATCGAATTGGCTGAAGACTGGCATCTGTGATGCTGGGGAGGAGGCCAAGATGGATCGTCCACTCAGCACTTAAGGCTGAAGATTGTAGCAAATGCTTCAGCCTTAACTTTTGCACTGATCTGCTGCCCCCAACCCCCCCCCAAACATTGAGGATGGGCTATATTTGTGGAGTCTCCTCCTCCACCAGTGAGTTGTTTAATTGTCCACCACCATTCACAACTGGATGTGGCAGGACTGCAGAGCTTAAATCTGATCCATTAGTTGTGGGATTGCTTAGTTTTGTCAATCACTTGCTGCTTATGCTGTTTGGCAAGCAAGTAGTCCTGTGTTATAGCTTCATCAGGTTGACACCTCATTTTTTCGGTATGCCTGGTGCTGCTTCTGGCATGTCCCCCTGCACTCTTCATTGTTGTCGATCCCCTAGCTTGACGGTAATGGTAGAGTGGGGGATATGCCGTACCATGAGGTTACAGATTGCATTCGAGTACAACTCTGCTACTGCTAGTGGCCCACAGTGCCTCATGGATGCCCGGTCTTGAGTTGCTAGATCTGTTCAAAATCTCTTCCATTTAGCCCGGTGGTAGTGCCACACAACACAATGGAGGGTATCCTCAATGTGAAGGTGGGACTTTGCCTCCACAACGAGTGTGCAGTGATCACTCCTACTGATACTGTCGTGGGCAAATGCATCTGCGGCAGACAGGTTGGTGAGGATGAGTTTAGGTAGGTTTCTCCTTTTGTTGCTCCCTCACCACCTGCCGCTGACCCAGTCTGGCAGCTATGTCCTTTAGGACTCGGCCAGCTTGGTCAGTGGTGGTGCTACCGAGTCACCCTTGGTGATGGACATTGAAATCACCCACCCAGAGTACATTCTGCGCCCTTGCCACCTTAAGTGCTTCCTCCAAGTGGCGTTCAACATGGAGGAGCACTGATGAAGGAGCGGACTTTGCAGGGTCGACAGGGCTGAGTTTGCGGTGTCTTGGCCAGTGTCGGGTGGTCTGTCCGGTTTCATTCCTTTTTTGAGACTTTGTAGCAGTTTTGATAGAACTAAATGGCTTGCTAGGCCATTTCAGAGGGTATTTAAGAGTCAACCACATTGCTGTGGGTCTGGAGTCATGGAGGCCAGATCAAGTAGGATGGCAGATTTCCTTCCCTAAAGGGTTCACATTAGTAAACCAGATGTGTTTTTACAACAGTCAACAATGGTTTCATGGTCATCATTAGACTTTTAATTCCACATTTTTATTGAGAGCAGGCCAAGGCCCTCCAGGTCTCGGCCCTCCAGTGGACGCCCGCCAAGGTCATCACAGGCAGGGCATAGCAGTCACCAGGCTGCCTCCACCTCTGCCGTGGGTGGCTGGGGAGCATCAAAGCGCAGCAACAGAGTTAGGAAAATTGAGATGTAGTTGCATAGCCTGGGCACGGGTGTTAATCACTTGTACATACTGTTCATTATTGTCAAAAAACTCCTAAGAATGTCTCCCTGCCTATGGCGCTTTTTTCTGATGAGCACTGTTCATGTCACTCTGATGTGAAACCTTTCTGCACAAGATAAAGGCAGGTGTCTCAGTCTAGGGCCTCTTCCCTGTGCTTTGTGCAGCTTTCAGACAAAGTGATGGTCCAGCCTCTCTCAGCTTGGACGCATTACTGATGCCTGCACCTCGACGGTGCTTGTCATTGCTGCCAGAATGTTGTGGGCAGGCGTCACAGAATACCATCATTCTCTCTGTGTGCTCTCAGCACCTTTAAGGTGGGGCTGATCCCCATCTCAGCATCTGTGACCAATGACACTGTGCTCCTGAAGGGGTCAGGTGCTGAAAGTGGAAAAAGGATCAGATGCTTTTAAAGTTTCATGGCGACATCTCTATGATATGACTCAGATCACATAGCGCAGGCAAGCTGCCCTTGACCAGACAGGAATCAAACATTCACAGAGGCTATGTGAAGATTTATGGAGTGTCCTCACTGCATGTCATCACCATCCTCCTGCAATTGAGCAACTATTAGGGCCTCCACTGCGTCTCCATGACAGGAGCATTCGCACAGAGGGTAATCGTGCTGTCATAAGCCAGACTTAAGTTAAACGTTCACAGATGCAATGTGAGGATCTATGGCGTCTCCTCACTCCATGTCGTCGTCGTCATCCTCCACAAATCTAGCAGCTATGAGGGTCTCCTGAGTGCACCTGCCTCGCCTGGCCAGTGCGAGGGCCTCATCCCATCATCATCGCCTTCGAGGACCTCCTCACAGTCATCCCTGTCGGTGGCATCCTCATCAGAGGAGACCTCCAGCTCCTCCTCAGCCAGCTCCTCTCCCTGTTGCAGTGCCAGGTTGTAAAGGGCACTGTAGGCAACAACGATGCATGACACCCTCTGTGGACTATATTGCAGGGCTCCACCAGACCAGTCCGCACCGGAACCTCATCTTCAGCATTCTGATGATCTGCTGCACCAAGTTGCAGCATGAGCCTCGTTGTACCTTCACTCGGCTGCAGTCTGTGGCTGCTGCATAGGCGTCATCAGCCACATCCTCTGTGGGTAGCCCTTATCCCCGAGGAACCATCCCTTCAGCTTCTGTGGACCTAGAAGACTTAAGGGATCTGTGACCGACACAGAATGTAGGAGTTGTGCACACTCCCTGCAAAGCTGTGTGCAGATCTGCAGGATGCATTTGTGGTGGTCGCACACTAGCTGCGCATTCAGTGAATGGAATGCCTTGGGGTTCACATAGTTGATCACATGCTGTGACAGAGATCTGAGCGCCACATGAGTGCAGTCGATGATACCCTACACCTGTGGGAAACCAAAGATCTGGGCAAATCCAATCGCTTTTGCATTTTGGCTGTCCTGGTCCCAGGTGAAATGCGCAAAGTTGTGTGCCCTTGCGAAGATGGCATCCGTGACCTCATGGATACGTTTGTGGGTGGAAGCTTGTGATATCCCACAGAGGTCACCTGTGGAGCCCTGAAAGGAGCCACTGACGTAGAAATTGAGTGTCATGGTCACTTTCACAGCCACTGGCAGTGGATGTCCTCCATGTCCCCGCGGTGCCAAATCCTGCAGTAGCTGGCAGATGTGACCGACCAGTTCCCCAGACATGTACAGTTTTCAGTGACACTGGTTCTTGGTCATCTGCAGGAAGGAAAGGCGACAGCTCGCTGTGTCTCTTCGGTGGCGTGTGCGGGAGCCCCGGCCGCCCCTTCTTCGAGGGGGTGTTATTCCTCCCTTTGCACAGCCAGGCACCTCAGTCGCTGCCTTCTCTGCCGTCTTCGCTCTCTAAGTCATGAGGCATTCAGCTGGGTCACCATGCTCCGTGATCTTGCTGTTGTACTTCTGCGGGATGAAAGAGAGAGAGAGACGTGTGGGTTATGGGTGTACTAAGAACCTGTCTTGGTTAAGTCTGAAGGCCCCTTAATGCACCCAGGAGAGTGCTGGCCACCACTTGGTTGGCCAGAGATTAGTGCGCTGCATGGCTGCCTGAAATTGCCACCCACCTCTGCCCCACTCCACCCGACCAATTGGTGGCAGCTCTGCCTATTGGACTGCATGCTGTGTTCTCAGCTCAGGCACAGACGTTCTCCTAACCCACGCTGCAAGGCTGCACTGTTAGCTGGATGGGGGAGACTGGTCCAAACTGGAATGATGACATTGCAAGGTGCCATGAGCACCTCCACCAGTGACTGCTCCATGGCCAGCTTTAGTGAGGAGATTGTACAACGTGCCCAGTCGTCCAACTGTTCTGCAGTCCACTAAAATGCTCATTTCTTTGCAGTTTGTGCCTGAGGGGTGAAAAGCCCTGGAGCACTTGGTGGCACTTTGATGCCTCTGCATCATTTGAGTGGGCAGAGAAGCTAGAGGCCTGACTCCAATCATATCAAATAACTATGCCTGAACTGCCTCAGCTGCAAAAGATGATCACTTTATACAAGGTTTCCCTAATGCATGGCCGCTTTCCTTGCCCACCCCAGCCCACACCGTGCTTGTGTGCTACCTTCAACCACAGGGCAGCCCTTGCCCCCACCCAACGCAACTCAACTTTGAAGTCCAGCAGGCGACCCGGGAGAGCGCTCTGCAACATTACTGTGTACTCGCCTGTGAGTTCACCTCAAAGCGTAGCCCGCAAGTGCACACATTGCATATGCTATTGTGAAACATGTCAGTGGATGATCCGATGGGGGGGGGGCGAGTCCGAGGGGCTGGGCTTATAATGATATACAGATGTATTATAATAAGGTTCCCGATGTCTGATGGCAGGAAACACGGACTGCCATTGGCGGGCACAGTAGATGATCACAAACGATGTCATGAAACCGATTTTTGGCTGTTTCGCCATATTGTTCACTCACGCCACCGAACACGTCTGACACCAGCTGGCACAGGCGATTCTGTTCTCAATCCTTGGGAAAGGGGTGAATTTAAGCTTTACTCCAGAGAATTGTTTGTATTTCACTGAGCTGTGATTTTTCTTTTCCAAAAAACAAAAACGAGAAAGTGACATTTATCTCATCAATCCGGCCTTAATACAAAACTATTTCCTCGGAATAATTTTGTTCCAATCTATTGTACCACTCAGATTCAAGACCTGTCAAGCAGATTATCTGCTCTTTAGAAGTTTTCCCCAGAACCTTGCAATCATCTGGGAGTGAGTCTCCTTGGGGAAAATGATTTGAAATAATTACTATTTGCTTCAGCTGCTAAATGTAAGCATTAGCATATTGGAAACAAGGAGCTAAATGTGTGACCCTGTGAAACAAGACTGCAGGCCTCTGATAATGCTTTGTTTACTAATAGTTCAATTCATGAGTTTCTAGAATTCTAAGGCTTAAAAAGACATCTTTGTGCTTCACAGTTTAAGCTTTGTAGTAGTGAGCATGTTCTCAGGATTTGTAATCCAAGCAGAATAAAATAATTAAGATGCATACTTTTTTTAAAAAATGGATGTTATCACCAGACCTGTTTTTAATTTATTTATAAATGTTATAAATTATATTTTAAATGCTACTCAAGTGGAATGTTTGTTGAAACAAAAATAATCATATTATTGTTTCTAGTCATCTTTCATTATATTTGAAAAAAGCTACTGCATATGCTTGCAGATAATACACCCACACCCCCAACGCCCCAGAACATGTCATCCAACCAGTGGAACCACAACTTGTATTAAATGGCACCTTTAAAGTAGTAAAACATTGCAAGGCATTTCAAGGAGCATAATTACACAAAAATTGTCACAAACATTAGGACAGGAAAGGTGTAGGTTTAAACACTATCCTAAATGAGAAGAAAGAAATAGAGAAACAGAAGTTTGGGGAGGGAATTTGAGAGCTTAGGGCCTTGACAGCTGATGGCATGGTGGGGTGAAGGGAGTGCCTTTTTGTCTACCATTGCTGCCCACTTCAGAACATTGATGTTTAAATGGCTTTTACTAATTTGAAATCTCCTTTCCCTTTGTCTACCAAGTTGGGTAGTCTCTGGTTTTAAAGCAGCAGAGCAGACACTGGGGCTGGAGTCCAGAGGGAAGTTTGTTAATTATTGTATCACAGAAGTAATGGAGCAGAGCAGCATCTGAGAGATATTTACTACTATGAAGAAAAGGAAGAAGAAAGGCTTGCATTTATATAACACTTTTCATAACCACTGGATGCTCAAACCACTTTACAGCTAATTAAGTACTTATGAAGTGGAGTCAATGTTGTAAAATAGGAAACATGGCAGCCAATTTGTGGCAGCAATGTGACCAGATAATCTGTTTCTGTGATATTTGTTGATGGATAAAGATTGGCCAGGGCACCAGGGATAACTCCCCTGCTCCTCTTCAAAATAAGGATCTTTTACAATCATCCACCTGAGAAGACAGATGATGCCTTGGTTTGAATTCTCATCCAAAAGGCTGCACTTCAAACATTGCAACACTCCCTCAGTGCTGCACTGGACATGATTTTTGTGCTCAAGTCCAGGAGTGGAAAATGAACCCAGAACCCAGAGACAAGAGTGCTGCCAACTGAGCCACAACATACAGTGGTTTGCTGATACAATTTGGTCTGTCATTAATGTAATTGCTTCTGGGAGGAAAAAGTGAGGGAGCATGTGACTTTTTCTGTCTATTATTTTCTTTACCCCCCTCACCCTTTTTTTTTGCCCCAAACAGGGATAAATATTTGAAGCTTTATGCAGTAACATGTTATTGGAGTGTTCTATTTGAATCTTGTAAAACTGTATTTTCCACTGCCACCTTTAAAAAAAGTACACATCGACTCTTTGCATCTGATTTGTGTTGGGTCACATTATGGAATGGGTTTGTAATTATGTGGCCTCCTTTGCTATGAGCATACGAATTAGGAGCAGGAGTAGGCCACTTGGCCCCACTGAGCCTGCTTCGCCATTCAATAAGATCATGGCTGATCTGAATGTAACCTCACCCCCACATTCCTGCCTACCCCTGATAACCTTTCACCCCCTTGTTAGTTAGTGTTATATGGAAACAAAATATGGGGAGTTACCATTTTAGCCTATTGCTATCTATAATACACTATTGGGTTAAGTTTAAAATAAGTTAATTTCTTCTGCCAACAGTGAAAATGATGATCTCATGACACAGTCTGGTGCTGGGGACCCGACCGGATCCAAGAGCCAACTGGGAGGAGAAGACATGGGAAAAGGTACTGCAGAGATCTGGAGTAGATGTGAGGAGGAAGATTCATATTAATTGCCAGAGGCCAATTGGCCAACACATCATCTACATTTGACTACCAAATGTAACATTCAGTGTTGTATTGCAGATACAGTGGTTCAGATGATGCCCCCCCCCCCCCCCAAAACACCACTGCCCCTAATTTCAAAATGAATAATGCAGGTGCACAAAGCAATGCTATTATTCCTCACCTGAAGAGTGGGTTTTGTTAGCATCTGCAAGATGGTCAGTGCCATGGCTCAGATGCGGTAGAAATGCTGAGACTGGAAATGGAGCCTGCCCATCGAGGCTGGCTGAGCAACCACTTGGAAAATTCCAAACCTGCTATTGAGCAAATGAATGCCTGGCCAGTTAGAGAATCTGTTGCGTTTGGTGACAATGGTTGAGGGAGAATTTTGGGCCAGGTTGCTGGGAGAATTCCCTGTTCTTCTTTGAATAGCACTAGGAAACCCAAAACACCCAATAAGAGCTGAGTATAATGCCTTAACTGAAGGCATTCAGTTGCAGTGAAATATTGGTCTAGATTATACACACAGGTTTCCAATCACATAGCAAAGCTCACAAAGAAGCATTCAAATGGTCAGTAGAAGAGCTACAGCTGACTATTAGAGTATCAATAGAATTATATTATTCAATATACTGCCTTTGGATTTGCCAATAATACTTGAGATACAGTAACATCATGGTAATGTAGAGAGCTGTGGAGCAGATACAGCAGCATTGGTGTTTAATTTCCTGCAATGGTTTTCTTTAATAGTTAATTAGATGGGCTAAACAATGCAGCCCAGATACAGCAAGCACTTTGAATGGCAAATGGCATGTTGGGTTTTATTGCAAGGGGATTGGAGTGCAAGAATAAAGAAGTATTTCTACAGTTGTACAGGACTTTGGTGAGACCACACCTGGTATGCTGTGTGCAGTTTTGGTCTCCATAACTAAGGAAGGGTATGCTTGCCTTGAAGGCAGTATAGTGAAGGTTTACTAGATTGGTTCCTGGAATGAGAGGGTTATCCTAAGATGAGAGGCTGAGTAAATTGGGCCTGTACTCTCTGGATCTAGAAGATTGAGAGGCTGTTTTCTCTGTCAGGGGCATCTTGAACACGGGCACAGTTTCAGATGAGGAGGAATATTTTTACTAAGAGTGTTGTGAGACTTTGAAATTGTCTACCCCTGAGGATTGTGGATGCTCCATTGTTGAATATATTTAAGGCTGGGATAGACAGATTTTTAATCTCAAGGAATCGAAGGATATGGGGAGCGGGTTGGGAAAGTGGAGTTGAAACAGAAGATCAACCATGATTCCATTGAATGGTGGTGCAGACTCAAGGGGCCATGTGGTCTATTTCTATTTTTTTAATGTTCTTGTTGTCTTACATTTAAGAGGTGGGGGTAGAGAGAGACAGCTCTTATCTATGGAGCATCTCCAAGGGCTTCCAGTGAATTACTTTCAAAGATCAGTCACTTATGTGAACAAATGTAAGAGCTAGCCTGCACACAAGATCACAGAAGCAGCAAATGAGATGAATGACCAGTTAATGTGTTGGATACTATGTTTATCTAAGATTGTATGGTTCTAAATATTGGATTTTAATCTGGCACGCTTTATTTTATCATTTTTGTTATGTTAGTAATTCACTTACCGGACTTGCTGCTTTTTGTAGCACAGCCTGGTTTTAGCTCTCTGTGACAGTGAATCCTAGAGTTACCGTAATGGAAAAAAATCAGGATATTGTTGAAATCACCCCAGGCAATTCATCATTCCTGGTTTAGAGATACCTTAAGTTTGTTTTCAGTGCTCTTGTCTTGATGGGTGGCTGCTGTTCTCTGCATTGCCTGTTTCACTTAAAAGAACACAGGGTTTGCAAATCTTTCCTAACAGTTTCAGAACTTGTTTCATAATTAGAAATAGACATTTTTATTGGAAAGTTTTGTCATGTTATGACCAGTCCTAGACCAATCTGGTAATGGCTGGTGCATTCAAATAAGACAAGCAGTCATAGAACCCCAAGATGAAAGCAAAATACTGCAAATGCTAGAAATCTGAAATGAAAACAAAAAATGTTGGAAAAGCTCAGCAAGTCTGGCAGCATTGGTGGAGAGGGAAACTGGGTTGACGTTTCGAGTCCGTATGACACTTCAGAGCTCTGAAGAAGAATCATACGGACTCAAAACGTTAACCCTGTTTCTCTCTCCACAGGTGCTGCCAGACCTGCTGAGTTTTTCCAGCATGTTCTGTTTTTTAAATCATAGAACCCTGTCGCTTGGAAGACAGGTTCATTTTTTTAAAATTACCTATTCACAGAAACCAGCGAATGTGAAGAGAGTGGAGCTCAGCAGAATTTGGAGCACAATGCAGCTAACACGGAGGTAAGAATAAATGCATTTCTCCCTTCAGCCCTTAACCTAATGCCTGAATGAAGTGCAACAGGCCATAATGTTTTACTGGAAGCCAAAGCTGCCCATGAAGGTGTGCACCTTTAATTGTTCTGTGTTAGAAACGACCTTGGCTGATCCTGCTCAATAAAGAATGACCAAGACCTAACTTGACTAACTCCCCATGGAGCCTGGTTAGAAGACCATGAATTCAAGTGCAAAGGTTGCTGGTCATGTCTGGTATCATTCCTGAGTTTGTTCTTTTTGTTTTTGCAGACTGCAATGAAATGTTATATGGAAAATGCAGCCTTTTCTATTGAGCAAACAAAGCCAACAACTAAGGCTATACATCGTGCAGGAAACCACTTGATTTAAGAGGTAGTAGTGATGACAAGCTTGGATTTCAAAAGCCTGTAGATTGTAAAAAGAAGGGAAGGCTGAGAGTGGTAATGATTTCCAGCTTTGAGGTCCTTAGAAGAAATGATACTTGGGGAAAACAAAGCCAAAAGACAAACATCACCACTATTACCTACTGAAAAAGCATTGATGGAAGTTGTTGCAAAATCTTCATCCAAGCAGATCCCACCCTGGTGCTATAAAGAGGGCACAGAGCAGGATCAGCAGCAAGGAAAATGTTCCTGGGACTTTCACTCAGTAATGTAATTTACTAGTGAATCTTCCTTGTGTTGCTTGTAGAAAACTGACACTGGAATTAAACATGGATCACCAAGGTAATGACACCCATGAGCATTGGGTGTCATTGATTCTGCGCATGTGCAAAACTTGGAAATATCACAAAAGGTTTCCTTTGTGAATTATTTTGGCTTCTCTGTGTTTTTGTATATTTTGGTCAGCTGGCGCAGGAAACTACATGGCTCCTGAAAGAAATGGTAATTTGCTTTGTGCTACTTGCTGGTTGGTGAGTGGTAGCTTTGGGGTCGTGGGACTTCACTGCTTGTTTTTCTGATGGTTGTTTATTTGGTTTTTTTTTGTTACTTTTGATTTGTTCATATTTAATTAGTTGTGTACTCAGTAACTTAACATCTAAGTGACTATTTGAGCTCAGCATGTGGCCCTGTGCACTTTGGAGGTGTGACACCTTGGAGACCATACCCTTCAGGTGTGAAGGACCTGAGGCTACAGGCAGGTGCTGAGTGCTTAATTATACTGATGTATATGGAGCTATCATCATTCATGATCAGACAAAATGAGCAATATGCTCTTTTAAGCTCATCCCCTCCCTTCTCTTCGCTGCAATAATTCTCTTTCTCCCCACCCCAACACAAATGGTGGCAATTCCTCTCTGAATGAATGGTTTGCTTGATGTTCCGAGAAAGTGAGTGAAAATATATATCTTACAGATGCTGAGCACCGTGAGTACACTGAAAGTGACAATCCAACAGAGCAATGAGAGTCGGGCAATCAGTACGTCGGCACCAGACTCTGGGGCCAAGGGCAGTGAGGATTCTACTGAGGAGATGGATTCCATGCCTACCAAGTTCATCTGTTACATCTGCAATGCTAACTGCTGCAATCAAAAGGTAAAGAGAGCATTGATGCCGCATTAACTGAGTGAATATAGGTGAAGGGAGTCTATGATCTGTGGCCCAGTGCACGCCTTAAGATAGCTATATAACTGGCTACAATAGACAGACAGATTTACTGTAATTTTGATGCAATTGACCAATGAAACATTTTTGTCTGTGGAATATTGAGTTAACAAAAGGAGAAAAACCCTTTCCAGTTTTCATAAAAGAGGAATTTCCTGGATGTAGTAAATGATTTTAATAATCAATGTTTGTAATGGGAGCAGAGTTCTTTCAAATAGGAATCCTTCAAATAAGAGAGTTCCTGTATTCTGGATAAATGGCCAGTAGAATTGAGAATATGTGGTTCTGGTACGAATACAATCACATCTGATGCAGGACTATGTTTCTAAGGGCAAGAGCGTCAATATTGAGTCAAAAGGTGTAAGTGTAGATTGAGTGTCTGATCTGGACAAGTGGAAAACCATTAAATAGAACAGAATATAAAACTGATTACAACACGAAAGGAACTATTTAGCTATCGCTCCTGTGCTGGTTTTTAGAAGGTGCTATCCACTTAATTGTATTCACATTGCCTTTTTACTGTGCCCTTTAAATTTTCATTTCATTTTCAAATGTTCATTTCCCTTTTACAAGTTATGCTTCCACGGCTGTTTCTTATAGACTGTTCCATGGCTATGTTTCTTCAAAAAAAACTTTCCTTTCGTTTGTTAGATCATCTGAATATATGCCCTCTTTTTACCAATTCACTATTGGAAATAATCTTCCTAAAACCTTGCATTCCTCATATTCCACTACACCCTCTCTATAACCTCTTCATGCCCTTGGCATCTTTTCGAATATAAGGGAACTTAAAACTGGGCAAATTTAGGAGTTTCAATATCCTGCTGTAAGGTGCATTTCCTGGAAATGTTTAAAATAATGAGGACCTGTGTTGTAACTAGGAATAGATTATGTCTGGAAAATGGACAGGGCTGTGTAGTTGGTCACGCTCGCAATACTATGCAGCAGTAATGGCTGCACCAACCTGAATAAGGTCAAGGTGAAGAGCTGAACATGTTTGCGTTAATACTGCCAGTCAGCCACCGAGTTTCACTCGGTTTTTGATAGTCTGGGGAGTGAGCTGAACAGAAAAGGTGAGATACTGACACTTCTTGAGAGGCAGCTTATAGACTGTGAGCACTGATCTGGCAGCACATTCTGAGCTCATGTTTGTTTATTCTGAAAGGCATCTGTTCAGGGTCGCCTGACGTGATGTGATAATGGGTCAGCAACACACACATTAAAGTAGCCAGGTTGCATAATGGGTCAGCAACACACACATTAAAGTAGCCAGGTTGCCTGCTCAATAGAGATACGTGGAGAACAGAATTGTAATATTGGCGCATTAGCTGAGAGCAGAATCATTTCATGCGGAAGGAGGCAGGGCGAGTTGCTGTAAACAGACGGCACTTTGAATTCTTTTAGTCAGTCTTATTGGGTAATTCCGAGCATGCCTATGGTTTATGGGATAAACATGTACAGCCCAACAGTAGAATTGTTCCATGCATTATATTGCACAGCACCATGACAGCTGTAAAGTGGACTAGAAATGTAACATTCAGCAAGGATTCCATACATTCTGTGGAATTATCTGTCTGCAAAGACATCTGCCTCGTTCTGAGCAATTGATTAAGATGCTGGTTCTCACAATATACTCTACTCATCAAAATAATGAGTATAAATTTTGTTTGAAGAAAGCCTATAATCATTTTTTAAAAGTCCAATATAACCAGAGATTGAATTCTTGCATCTGAGTTTGACTGAAATGTTGTTGGTGTCTAAGTTTCTCTTTCGTAATTCTATATTTTTTCATTTTGTTTAAAGAACTTTCAAAAACACATGAATGGGACTCGTCATCACCAGCGACTTCTGGAGATTCAACAAATGAGTAATGCTTGTCTGGCCACAATGATTCCTAAATCAGATGCAATGGGAAGAGGCAGGGAGAGGTGCGTGCATATATCAGAGCTTGTATGTTCAGAGCACTTTAAAATGCATGGATTTAAAACCCCCCACTAGTTTGTGGTTCATAAGCATAGGATTAAATAGAATTTATAGCACAAAAACAGGTCATTCGACCCAAATGGTCATTGCTGATTTCATGCTCCATATAAGCTTCCTCACATCTTTCATCATTGAACTCTGTCAGTTACTCCTTTTCCTTTCTCCTTATGGGGTTTATCTAGATTTCCCTTGAGTGCATCTATGCTATTCACCTCAACTACTTGTGGTACTGAGCTTCGCATTCTAACCACTCTGGGTAAAGAAGTTCCTCCTGAATTCCCTATTAAATTAATGACTGTCTTATATTTATAGCCCCTAGTTTTGGTCTCCCCCACAAATCGAAAGATCTCTACATCTACAGTGTCAAACCTTTTTAGAAACTTAAAGACCTCTATCAGATCACCTCTCAGCCTTCTTTCTAGAGAAAAGAGTCCCAGCCTGCTTAATCTTTCCTGAGAGGTATGACCCCCAGTTCTGGTATTATTTTTGTATATTTTTTTTGCACTCCCTGCAGTTCCTTTATATCCTTTTTATAATATGGAAGCCAGAACTATGCAGAGTACTCAGTGTGCTCTAACCAAGTTTCTCCACGTAAGTTTAACTTGCGTAGTATAATTATTATAGCATGCACTTCCAGCTGGACAAGTCCTTATCGATACTGACAAATTTGTACACTTAAATACAGTGCAACCTATATTGAATCCTTTGCATATTCTCTTAAATCAGGGCTTTATAAATTGTAATCCCTGTAACCCTTGTAAGCAAAAACCCAGGCAGCTCCCTCTACTTGTGCTTTTATGTTTTTTCATATCTACTGGTTTGCCTTGTTTGGACTTTATGGACCTTGGTGCTTTGAAAAGAACTGTTGTTGGTGCTGTTGCTCATTAGGATCAAATCTAAGTCGGAGTGCTAAGATCTATTGGCAGCAGCAACTTGATGTGTCGGTGAATTAAAGAGAGTATAGATTTTAATTTATCTGTTTTTCCTCCAAACTTTTAAGCTGTCCAAGTTTGCTGCTTTGAAAGACTTCAGTGTTCTAGATTACAACCTATTACTTGTCAAATCACGTTTCATACAGTCATAGGTATGGGTGATGCTTTTCCTATATTCCTAAAGGAGATTGGTAGCAAGTGTCAGTAAGCTGTTAGCTGTGATGAGCATCACTAATCAACTGAGGGAATGGGGTGCGAGAGGACCTGCTTCTGCACTCACCTGCCTAGGGCAGAGAGCCAGTACAGACTCAGTGGCTGCCTTCTGCACTGAAAAGATTTTGTGACACTGAGGCCAAATGTACTATCATGTCTTGGGCTGAGCATGGCTAACTTTGCACAAGTTGGGGATAGAACCAGGGAATCTTTCTGATCTGTCCGGAACACCCATTAACTGAATAAACTTACTGAGCTACTGGGAGAGTCCCTGTGGTCGTTAGCGGGGCTTTTTATCTTATATGCCACTCTTGCTTGAAATGAAACCCATGTAAAAATGGGAGGCATCCTAATTTTTTTCATTGTTTATATCTGATAAAAAGTTGAAGAATGCAGTGCAGGAGAACATTAGAAACCATTGAATGGTTTAGAATACCTGAGTAGCATTTTAAAATTAGAGAATGATACCAGGACATGGAGGGTTCAATTAAGAGGGCACATTGCACAAACTTGGATCAAGTATAGAAGATTGAGGAATGATCTGATTATGGCGTTTAAAATGTTAAATGAATTTGATAAGAATAGAGAGGAACTATTACCTCTAATGGGGGAAACCCAGAATGAGGGGACGTTTAAAGTGGTTAAGCCATTTAGAAGGGAAATCTAGAACCAGCTTTTCACGAAAAGAGTTTTAGAAATGTGGAATTCTCTCTCTCAAAGTCTAGCTGGGATCAGTTGAAATTTTCAAAACTGAGACTAATAGATTTTGTTGGGTAAGGGTATTAATGGATATGGAGCATAGGCAGGCAAATAGTGTTGAGACCTGATCAGAATTCTGATTGAATTGCAGAACAGAGGAGAGGGAGAGGTATCCTAAATGTTTCCAAAGATATATGATCTGGATTGTGCAGCTCAATTCTTTACCTAATCTGTGTGATGGAGAGGTGAAGGCCAAACAAGTCCCTCTGACCCCACCCCATCTTCTAATCCCAGCCCTTGCCGTGTATTCACTGTACCCTCTGACCTTTCTCTCTGATACTGAACATTTTGTACTCCACAAAGGATACAGTTTCATCCCCTTATGCCCTGGCCTCAATGAATTTTTGTCTTGGCACGATGCTGAACTCTCTTCCGTTGCCTTTGTCTCCATGCTCACTTCTTTAGGCAGGAGTCCTCTTCCCCCATTAAACGAATCCTTTCACCCGCCTCCAGTATCCTCCCTCTACCTGGATCCCTCCCTCTGACCTGCTCTTGATCTTTTCATTGAGAACTGTTGGCGTGACATCAGCTGTCTTAATTCCTCTGCTGCTCTCACCCATTCCAACCTGTCTCCTCCTAAGCTTGCTGCACTACATTCTCTCAGGTCTAACCCTGACTTTGTTATCAAACCTGCTGACGAGGGTGGTGCTGCTGTTGTCTGGCGTACTGATCTCTAACTTGCAGGGTCTGAGCACCATCTCTCAGACATTTCTTCCTACCTACCCCTTGACCATGACCCCACCACTGGATATCAAGCCATTGCTCCCAGGACTGTCACTGACCTCATCTCCTCTGGAGATCGTCCATCCACAGCTTCCAACCTCATACTCTCCCAACCACGTACAGCCCACTTCTACCTCATTCCCAAAATCCACAAACAGGATTGTCCTGATAGACCCATCGTGTCAGCCTGTTCCTGCCCCACAGAACTCATTTCTTCCTATCTTGACTCCATTCTCTCTCTCCCCTTGTCCAGTCTCTTCCCACCAACATTCGCGATTCCTCTGATGCCCTATGCCATATCAACAATTTTCAGTTTTCTAGCCCTAAAGGCCTCCTCTTCACTGTAGACACCCAATCCCTCTACACCTTAATTCCCTACCAGGACGGCCTGAGGGTGCCCCGCTTCTTCTTGAACAAAGGCCCAAACAATCCCCATCCACCATGACTCTCCTCCATCTGGCTGAACTTGTTCACTCATTCAACAATTTCCCATTTCACTTGTCTCACTTCCCCCAAATAAAAAGTGTGGCTATAGGTAGCCACATGAGCCCCAGTTATGCCTGTCCTTTTGTAGGGTATGTGAAACATTTCTTGTTTCAGGCCCCCACGCACAACTCTTTTTTTTCGGTATGTCGATCACTGTATTGGTGCAGCTTCAAGCTCTAGTCTGGACCTGAAAAAATTTATCGTTTTTAATTTGCTTCCAATTTCCACACCTCTCACAGCTTCACATTGCCCATCTCAGACACTTCCCTTCCCTTCCTTGACCTCCCTGTCTACATTTCTGGTGATAGACTGTCCACCAATATTCATTGCAAGCCTGCTGACTTCTACAGCTACCTTGACTACAACTCCTCACACCCTGCTTCCTGTAAGGACTCCATCCCGTTCTTCCAGTTCCTCTGCCCCCAGCGCATATCTGTTCTGATGATGCTACCTTCCAAAATGGTGCTTATAGAGTGTCTTCCTTTTTCCTTAACCGGAGATGCCCCCGGCCCCCCCACCCTGCTGTATTTGGCAGGGCCCTCAACTGTGTCTGACCCATCTCCCTCACCCCTTCCCCTCCCTCCCAGAACTATGATAGTGTCCCCCTTGCCCTTACTTTTCACTTCACCAGCCTCCACATTCAAAGGATCATCCTCAGCCATTTCCGCCAACTCCAGCATGATGCAACCACCAAACACATCTTTCCCTCACCCCCCCGCCAATCAGCATTCTGTAGGGACCATTCCCTCCGTGACACCCTGGTCCACTCCTCCCATCACCCCCAACTCCTCATCCCCTTCCCACAGCATCTTCCCACGTAATTGCAGAGGGGGCAGCACCTACCCCTTTACCTCCTCCCTCACCATCCAAGGCCCCAAACACTCCTTTCAGATTCAGCAGTGCTTCACTTGCACCTCCTTCATTTTGGTCCACTGTATTCACTGCTCCCAATGCGGTCTCCTCTACATTAGGGAGACTAAACTCAAACTGAGTAACTGCTTTGCGGAGCTCCTTCGCTCAGTCTGCACACATGACCTAGACTTTCCTGTCACATGCCATTTCAACACACCATCTTGCCCTCATGCCCACATGTCTGTCCTTGGCCTGCTGCAATATTCTAGTGAAGTCCAGCGCAAACTGGAGGAACAGCACCTTGTCTTCCGGTTTGGCACTTTGCAGCCTTCTGGACTTAACATTAAGTTCAACAACTTCACACCATGAACTCTTGCCTCCATCTTTACCCCTTTTTTAATTCAATTGCTTTTTTTCACCTTTTTCAATTTTAATTATTTTATTTATTTATTGCTCCCTTTTCCTTGACCACCCCCGCCCCCAAACAGGGCCACCTGCCACTGGCTTCTACAGTGTGCTTTCACAGAACACCGACCCTTGTTTTGCTATTAATAATCCTGCTGTCTTTCTTTTACACCACTATCAGCGCCTTCTTTAGCCTTTACCACTACCATTAACAACCCCTTGTCCTGTGTCCATGACATCTTTGTCAAAAAATCTCCTTAGCTCCCACCTATCCCTGACCTTCTATTTTGCTCCACCTGCTCCATCCCCTCTTAACCAGTATGAAATCCATCACATTTTTATTCTCTAACTCTGAAGAAGAGTCATACAGACTCAAAACATTAACTCTATTTTTCTCTCCACAGTTGCTGCCAGACCTGCTGAGTTTTTTCAGCACTTTCTATTTTTATTTCAGATTTCCAGCATCTGCAGTATTTTGCTTTTACACTTTAATGGTAAGTGGGAGGAGAAGCAGAAGTGCGATAAAATCTGAGGTCAGTTCTAAATAACCAATAATTGTCTTACAGTGACAAGAAACGGCCCAGATGGTGCAGCACCTGTCAGGCCCACTTCAGAGGAAATATCATTGAGCATCGCAGGACACAGAGACACAAGGTAGACAAAAAACCTTTCTGCAGAAATTGCTAGAGTCACATATTGTCTCAAAGAGAAAGATAGTTTGCCTTTTGATTAAAGACACCTCAACCAAACCATCGAACTACCTTCCAGAGGCTACCTAACCTGCTGTGCATTTATAGCATTTGCTGTTTTCCTTTGTGCAACTATACATTTCTATATCCATAACTTGCAAATTATTGCTAGTAGGTGTAACTGTTACCAGCTTTTTAATAACTTTTTTTGCTGCAAAATTTATGCAATTTAAATAGGTGGGCATATGTTGTTGTTGGTCTGCAAATAAGTTGGGATGGATAGCATTTCTTGTAAACACACATGATGTTTAGACATTCGCTCCTCATGCTAAATGTAAAACATTTAGCCAAAATGCAGAATATCCTGATTGAAAAACTGGTGTCATCTGCTTCTATAACTATCCGTTTGCATCAGAAGCTTGCACCTTTAAATTTTAGTTTGGTTTCAGTAATTCAGAACACATGAGTTCTTAACTTAAACCTCCCCGTTTCCCTTTTCGGTGCTTACTGTGTCTCTTCTGTTCCTTTCTCCTTTGTGTTTCAGTCATGCCTTTCATTTCTTGGGCGTTCTGCAGTTGTTACTTAGTTGTCTTAATGCTTATTCTGTTCTTTAAGCTTGCTGTAACTTCTGCAGCTTGAGTCAAAAATCAATGAGTGAGTGCGGAAATTTAGCCATTCAGCCTCCACAAGCAGTTGAACAAGTCTTGCTGACATTAATAGTGAATGTCTCCTGTGTTTGATGAGATTTGCTTACAATTCAGTCTTAACAGTAACGGCTGGGGATGATTGGTGCACAGGTGTACAAGGCCTTTGCCTAGGAGACCCCAAGCAAATATAGCGCCCTACTTCACACACACAAAACACCGTCCTGATAAAAGGCACCATAATGCAGAAAAAAGGCATGCAACCAATGGATCGGTATCATTTAAGTATAAAGATCCTTAAAACATCTACATTTAAAACAGGCAATTGTTTATATGAGCCAAAAAATCACAACCATTATTGATTTACATCATCATTATCAAAGTTGTTGGTTACAGGGGAGATAGTGGCATAGTGGTAATGTCACTGGACTAGTAATCCAGAGACCCAGGCTAATGTTATGGAGTCATGGGTTCAAATCCCACCACGGCAGCTGGTGAAATTTAAATTCAATTAATAAAAATCTGGAATTGAAGGCTTGTCTCAGTATCATTGATTGTTGTAAAAACCTATCTAATTCACTAATGTCCTTTAGGGAAGGACATCAGCTATCCTTATTTGTCTGGCCTACATGTGACTCCAGACCTATAGCAATGTGGTTGACTCTTAATTGACCCTACAAGGCCACTCAGTTCAAGGGGCAACAAATGCTGACCTTGCCACATCCCATCAAAGAAAAATATATAAAAAAGCATCTTTAAGCTCCATTTATTCCAGAAGGAAACAGTGCTTAACTCTAGTTCATGTCTCATTAAGCTGCACTGAATACAAGAACAAACTACAAACAGAGTTAAAGGAGGCATCTGTCATGTTCAGTTACCTATTGTATACTTAAGACCTTCTTATTCTCTCTCTCTCTCTCTCTCTCTCTCTCCCCCCCTCCCCCCAACCACCCCCACCCTGGCCACCACCACCCTCACCTCCCCCGCAATGTGATCTGGGATTACAATTTGTACTAAACACTTACTGCAGTTTAAATATAGCTAGTTGCATTACATTTTTTCATTGTTCCAGTGTTGATCTACAACATTCTTGTTGATTACTGTAATACCACTGCCATGTTACACTACCCTTTATGTAGTAATGTCACACGAACATGCATTGTGAGCGGTGGTGAATGTGGTATGTTCTGATGCGATAAGCTCTGTTATGAATGTAGTGTATAAATATTCCATGGGCAAATTTCTTCATGCATTTTATTGCACATTTGTGTTTTAAATGGAGTGAGGAAGTGGTTATGCAGAGGGGCAGGTTGGCCCAAATGTTCTTGGTGCCCAGAGGCCCAAGAATTCTTAATCTGGCTGTGCCTACATGGAAGAAAAAGTGGCTATTAAGTGAGAATTTGACAACAGCTGGCATTATGATAGGTATGTGTAAGTTCTAGGTGCACTATATTAGTGGGAACATGCTCATTGTTAAATGATCATGCGATGGGGAGTGATCGAGTTCATGCCTGCAGTTTATGTGGCTTGTAGCTGCTTACAGATCCTGTTCAGCTGCTTTGATGTGTACATTATAAGGGAAAACCCAAATGACATACTCTGAGTTGAAAACTGTGTTCAAGTGGCAGTTAGAACAGAGGGCCTTGAAGGGCACTCCTAAGGTTTCCTGTGCTTAAGCTTATCCCTCCATTTGGGGAACATGTCTGTCTGCTGTTCCTGTGAGATATTTAACGAAATATATAAACATTTTAAAGAAGAATCATTTCTTCAATGTGGTAAAACATCCTAAGGTGCTTCGCAAGTGTGTCATTAAATAAATTTTGACACCCAAACCACATGAGGGGATATCAGAAGAGATAACCTAAAGATTTGTCAAATAGTTAGGTTTTAAGAAGCATTTTAAAAGAGGAACATGGTTAGAGAGGTGGAGAAGTTTAGGGAAGGAATTCCAGAGCTTAGTTCCTCTGCAGCTAAAGGCACAGCCATCAATGGTGGTGCGATGAAAATCATGAATGCGCAAGAGGTCAGAATTGGAGGAGCTTCAAGATCTCAGACTTTGGGGGCTGGAGGGGATAACAGAGATGAGGACGAGTGAGGCCATGGAAGGATTTGAAAGCAAAAGTGCGAGTTTTAGAATTGAGACATTATTCAAACAGGAACCAATGTAGAGCGACAAGCACAGGAGTGATGGGTGAACGGGACCTGGTACAAACCACGGTATGGTTAGCAGAGTTTTGCATCAGTTTAAGTTTTTGGAGGGTGGAAGATAGCAGAAACTCTGTTACCCTCTCCACAGATACTGCCAGACCTGCTGAGTATTTCCAGCTCTTTGTGTTTTTATGTCAGATTTCCAGTATCCGCAGTGTTTTGCTTTTATTTCGCCTTGAAATCTCTCTCTTCAACGTCACTTTTGGCCACCCCTCCAGATTCCCCTTTACATGGTTCCCAACTCTGTCGGTGGGGGCATTTTGTTAGTTTAAAGGCAATATATACATAGTGTAAAATTATTCTAAGCAAAATATTGCAGATGCTGGAAATCTGAAACAAAAACAAAAATTGCTGGAAAAACTCAGCAGGTCTGACAGCATCTGTGGAGAGGAAGACAGAGTTAACGTTTCGAGTCCGTGAGACTCTTCATCAGAGTCATACGGACTCGAAACGTTAACTCTGTCTTCCTCTCCACAGATGCTGTCAGACCTGCTGAGTTTTTCCAGCAATTTTTGTTTTTGTTGTAAAATTGTTTTGGTGGTTGCCCTCACAAGTTGTGTCTGAGGACTCCCAAGTAGCAAGTGGACTTAAGGGATTATGTGCATCAGTGTTTGTTTTTTTTTAAATTAAATGTGCTCCTTAGAATATGAGATGAATATTCAATTTATTTAAATACAGCTCCCTTTTTAAAAAAAGCATTTTGATCTTTTCAGGAGATCTGTAGCGTTGCCTGAAAGCGGATTCAGTGGTAACTTTCAAAAGGGAATTGGATAAATGTTGAAAAATAAAAATTTGCAGCGCAGTGGGAAAAGTGGGATGTGGGGAACTATTTGGATAACTCTTACAAAGAGCCAGCACCCGCACAATGGGCTGAATGGCCATTTTCTGTACTGTATCATTCTATGTAGAGATCGAAAATTGTCATTGTCGAGAAAAACAAGAAAAGCGCTTGATAGAAAGTTTATTTCTTTTGAAAGCCAGACCAAAAATAATAAGGCTGTTAAATCATATTTAATACTGGTGCTGTTCCTTTTGTTGCTGGCACTCGTACCCCAACCAGGTAGCTCAATTATTATCTCAGGGCAGTACAGATTTATTGCCTTGAATGGTGGTGGGCCTTTTGGAACAATTGGCTTTTACAACTGAGCAGCTTACTAAACAACTTCAGACAGGGGTGAACCACGCAATGTGGGCAAGTGAACCATGTCATGTAGCACTGGAGTCATGTATAGGCCTCACCAGGTAGGGTTAGTGGGCTCCCTTCCTTGAGTGATTCCAATGAACCATGCCAAAGTTGTCATTGGGTTCTCAATATCACAAAACCCAACTGATGCCAGAAGAATCGGCTGCTATTGTGGGTCAACATCAGAAAAATAACCTCACTTTCAATTTTGCAATTTGTCGTGGAGAGATTTAAGCTCAGTATCTCTGTGCTCCTTGCCCAGTACCATCAGCATTACATTGAGGAAGCCTGTCATCTTTGCTCTTCCTAGCAGATGAGGTGAGTGCAGCCTTGGCCTGAAAGGCTGTGCATGAGTCACACAGGACCTGGGAAAGATGCAGCCGTTTCAAAGCCCCACACTGTACTACGGACTAGGTTCAACTGGTCCTTTTTTTGAGGGAGGTTGCTGGCCCAATCCCACCCCTTGCTGTAGCTGTGTCATTTATGTTCTCTGTTTCTCACCAGCTTGCTAAGTACTCGCTGCGGCCTTTCTGCACTGTCTGCAGCCGACACTTCAAAACCCCCCGCAAGTTTGTGGAGCACATGAAGTCGCCAGAGCACAAGCAGAAAGTGGAAGAGGTACACTAAGCTTTTACTAGGCTTTTCACTTGTTTCCATAGTGGAATACAGGGGAAATTAAAAATATTTTTAAAAAATGCTTACACCTTGTTTTTGAATGGCTATTCTGATGCTTGAGAGATCAGGTAGATTACAGTCCACAACAACATCTTGCATTTACATGCTTTGAATAGATTAAAACATTCAAGGCGCTGCACAGGAGCATTATCAAATGAAATTTGACAATGAGCTACATAAGGAAATAATAGGATAAACCAAAAGCATGTTAAAGGAGTAGAGAAGGACTGAGGGGCTTAGGGAGGGAACTCCAGATCTTAGACCCTTGGCACAAGCATCAAAGGTGGAGCAATGGAAATCAGGACATGTCTGAGGCCAGAACTTGAGGTGCGCAAAGATCTTGAAGGGTTGCAGGCCTGGAGGAGGTTACAGGGATTGTGAGGGGTGAGGCTATGGAGGGTTTTGAACACAAGTATGAGAATTTTAAAATTGAGATGTTGCTTGATCAGAAGCCAATGGAACTGCCCTATTTTGTGATGACTAGACTGCTACACATGATGTATCTGAGCAGAGATGAGTTGGACAGTGAGTGCATTTCCTTTAATGTTTTGGGATGCATTCTACATGTGCCCTTTTAACTCAGCCAAACAGTATTGACACTTAAACAGTTTGAAACGTCAATTCAAATACAACACATGTCATTATGATTTGTTTTCTCTCTCTAATTGGACATGTTATTTAGGGCTGCAACTTGACCCTCCAATCCCACTTTAGCCTTAATTTCAGAAGGTTGTGGGTTTGAGCTCCACATCAGTTGGCTGACATTCTAGTGTGATATTGAAGGAGTATATCCTTTGAATATGGCATTAACTGAAGCCCTTTCAACTGATACTTAGGCTGTAATAGGAAGATGGTAGGGCTGAATTCTAAAAGAGGTTGAATGGCCTGGAAACCTTCTTCATCCAAACTAATGTGAGCTTTCTGTACTCCACTCTTCCTTCCGCCTGGGTCACACTTATTTCTGGTTGTAAATGTCCAGATTGCTCGATGTGTTTGGAGTGAGCAGAATTAATTATCTGCACTGTTTCATCTCGGGGATGCAATCTCCAGTAGTGTGTACTTCACCCGGTGACTTAAGTTGGCAATAATTTGGTTACTGAGTGATGAGGGATTGAGCCTGCCCACTACCTGTTTCAGGGGCAGGCATACTACTTCCTGAGCCCTGGAGCACCTATGCTCACCTTGCTGGAAAACCTGCAAGTGTATTATTTCTCAAATTCTCAAATAATTTTTACCACACCGCAAAGGTTGTAAGCACTCTCCTTGTTCTTTGTATCTAATCAGAGGAATTATGGCCCTAATTTAATTTGTTCAGTAGCTGTAGGGGCTCTGTTAAAACTTGTTACATGTATTTTGATATGCAGATTAAAATGCCAGCTTCCATGGATACTGAAATGTGTGTCCTGAAAAATACTAATGAAACATTATATTAAGTCATTCAAGCCTTTTTGAGCAGGAGCACATGAAGCTGAATCTGCCCTTTGTCCACATACTATCTAAATTACAAATGCTTTAGTTTACTGGGGGTGCACAGTATTTTTATCTGAAACGTTACAGAGCCATTTTCAAACTGGGTTCTGCAAGGTTTGTGCGGTCACTGCACAAATACTTCTTGCCATCTAACACATGCTTTGTGCACCAATTTTTTACGCATTGCCTCTTCTCCCATTATCTTTATCCATCTCTCCCACTTGACTAAATGCAAACTCCTTATAATTTTTAATACCAAAATTATATATCCTCTAAGCCTGTGCTTTTCTGAAGTGGATGACCCCAACTCGTAGAGTCCTGAGGCTAGGTATTATTTAGTTGTTATCTTCTGCAAGTCCTCAAGTGGCAATATTCTTTATCATGTGCAAAGATAAAATTGGATTCAATATTATGAGAGTATCTCCAACAGTGTCTTCTCTTCCTGTTCCGCTCCTTTACTTATTGATTTTCCCAAGAATTTGTACTTTGTCATCTCCTCTTCCTCATTTACATGCTGCTTCTTGGCGACATCATCCAAAAATGTGGGATCAGGTTCCACAAGTATTATGATACTCCCCCCTCGATCACTGTCTCGTATTTAACCAGACTGTTTAGAACTGTGGCAGCCTATTTAATCCAGTTTACAATCCCATATCCTCTCGATCACAAATGCTGCCTCCTTAACATTGTCCACCTGCCCCACCTCACCCTGTCTGCTGTCAAAGCCCTCACCTGCACCTTTGTCACCTTCAGTTTGACTATTCAATGGGGCGCTGAAGAATCTCCATTACAAACGTGTCCATAGAAGTCACTGATTAGCAATTTGGAGTGCTGAACAGAATTGCCAATCAGGGCAGTGAAAAGCTGTCCTATTGATGGACTATTTGGAAAAAGAAATTTGTGCCCTGGCTGCGCTCCCATTTTGTACTCTGTAAATTTCAGTTCATTTAAAACTCTCTGCCTGTATCCTACCTTGCACCAAGTCCCACTCACTCATTGCTCCTGCGCTCACTGTATCTGTATTGGCTCCTGATCTCCCAACTCCTATTAAAAAATTCTTATCCTTGTGTCTAAATCTCTGGTAATCTGAAATTAAATGAGAAAATACAAGAATGCACAGCCATTCGGGCAGCATCTGTGGAGAGAGGAAGTTTAAGGTTACTGGGTCAATGACTTTTCTTTCGACAGTGTATTCCACTCTTGAATTCTTGGACAGCCAAATTTTCCATAATCTTTTGCAGGCCTGTTTCCATGAATCTATCTGTTCTCAGTTGATTTTACTGACAGCTCCATGTTTTGTATCAGTTACACTTCTGACACATATGAACACTTTTTCAGATTTGTTGGGTTTACGATTTTTTTTATCCCCTGTTCTTAACTTGTTCACTCCTTGCAATAATGCTCTCTCCAGTTAGGGTACACTGTATGGGCTTGGATGGCCACCTGTGCCACTCGATCATTTGTACCAAATGACCCAATTAAATTAGATTGGCTAAACAACGTCCGATTTTCTATGAATCAGAGATGAGTAATTCACTATTCAGTCTCAAACCAGACCAGCATATTGGATTTGATTCAACATCCACCCTCCACCACCAGAGCACTGAGGCTGCAGGATGTATGTTCTACAGGGTTCACTGCAGCAACTTGCCAGCCAAGGTTGCTTTGACAGCACATACCTCCCCTGACCTCTGCCACCAAGAAGAATAAAAACAGCAATGTTGGAAGATCATCATTCCTTCATTGCCACTGGATCAGAATCCTGGAATTCTCTACCTGGTACCATCGTGGGCAAAATCATCACAAAGGCTGCAACAGTTCAAGAAGAATCCCTAGTACCACTTTCCCAGCAACTAGAGATGGGCATAAATGCAATCTTACCTGCAATATCCACCTTACCTCCTGCATTGGAGGAATACAATTCAAACAATAAAATCAGATGAGCTCAGATGGTACTGCTGCACTTGTGGAAGGGTGTAATATCAGTATGACAAGTACTTTACTGTGGCAGTTTCTATCACAACCGTAGACCGAGAAATTTATAATGGGAGAAAAGTGTTGGATGGAAATGGATGCAGATGCAAGATATTTATGTCAAGTGTCTGTGGATAATATTTGACACAAAATCCAAATATTTATGCAGCATGAACTTGCTACCATCACTAACCTGTGTAATAATTACACATCAGTGAATTTAATTTTGTTTTCAGGTTAAGCTGCAGCGTAGCTCCCAGGACAAAGACCAGGCTGGACAAGATGATCCAGAGGATCTGATCACTGTTGATGCAGTTGGTTGCTTTGATGAAGATGATGAAGAAGGGATGACTGAGGAGGATGATGACAGCGTTTCTGATTGTTTAAGTGATAGGGATTCTCAGCAGGTTTGTCAATATACTGTTAGAATGGTTTGTATTTCCCTGTATTCACACACATCTAATCTAAATAACCTCATTTGCTATATGATTTTATTAGAGGTGACAAATAATATTCAGCTTTATTTTTAACCACTATGATAACTATTGCGGGATTTGGCAGTGTATACTCCCTTGATGTAGTTGGTTCTTCATACTGTTTTAACTGTGATGTTGCAAAAGTGCAATTTCAATTACTCCTTTTATTTTTGAAGATTAAGCACCTCTACTACAACAATATGCATTTATATAGTGCTTTTAATTTGGTAAACATCCCAAGACGCTTCAAGAGTGTTATCAAACAGAATTTGACACCAAGTCACGTAAAGAGATACTAGGATAGGTCACAAAATGCTTGATCAAGAACTAGGTTTTAAGAACTGTCTTAGATGAGAGAGAGGCGGGGAGAATTGAGGAGGGAATTCCAGAGCTGAGGGCCTAGGCAGCTGAAGGCACAGCTGCTAGCGGTGGAGTGAAGGAAATTGGGGGTGCGCAAGAGGCCAGAATTGGAAGAACACAGAGATCTCATAGAGTTGGAGGAGGTTAGAGATTGGAATGGGTGGGAAGAATTTGAAAATAATGAGAATCCTAAAATCTTTGCTAGACTAGAAGCCAAAATGGATCAGTAAGCTCACAGGTGGGAAATGTCTGATAATCCAATTTAAAGCTTATTCTGGGGGAAAGAAGGGAAGAGCAGATATATCATTCAAGCCTTTAAAATAATGAAAGATATAAGGTTGAAATTAATAAACCATTCAATTTTGGTAGTGATTGTGGGACAAAGAGCTCAAGCACAAAATTTACAACCCTTGCGCAAGGTTAGAAATTAGAAAAAACATATCCAAAGGATGGTGGACATGTAGAATAGGCACTCTGGAGAAGGTAGTTTATTTGGGGCCAACTGATGCATTGTAAACTGGTAATGGATTGATAGGAGAAGGTGGATATTAGAGGGATCACTAACTTTTTTAGGAGGGGTAAGAGAAAGAGCTCACTGGCCCTTAAATTAGAGGATCAACAGATTGAAGGAGAAGAGGGACATATCCATAATGGAACATCCTTAAATGGACTCTGGATGGAATGAGCTTGACAGAAAGAATAGCTGTTTTTGACTGCGGATTTCGTTAATTTGCTTGGCTTCCCTGAAATGTCATGGAATTTTACAACCTCTTGAATAAAATGTGCATCTTAGAAAGGGGAGGAAAAAGTAAACATACGCTTTGTACATTTAGGCTTTGCTGTCAGAGTTTGAGAAGGAGCCATATGACGCAGAAGCTGTGTATGGTGAGTACTAAATAAGTATGCTAATGTATTTCACTCGATGCTTTTCTCCATTAAAATCTACTAAGTTTCCCTAAATAACACATTATTGAATTTAATGGATACTTTAGTCTGTCAGCCTGTGATTTCATGTGATGTTTAATTAGATCAGGATTGACTTCGTAACAACCAGTTGCGTTTACATAGTGCCTCTAATGTCCCAATGCACTTCACAGAAACGTAAGCAGACAAAGATCGACACCAAGCCAAAGGAGATATTAGGACAGTTGTTTAAGAAACTTGGTTAGAGATGTAGATTTTAAGGAGGGTCTTGAAAGAGGACAGAAAGCCAAAACGGTCTAGGGACGGAATTCCAGAGCTCAGGGCCAAGACAGCTGAAAGCATGGCCTCTTGTGGGGGCTTCATAAGAGGCCAGAGTTTGAGGAGTGCAAAATTCTCAAAGGGTTGTAGGGCTGAAGAAGGTTATAGAGATATGGAGGAATGAGGCCATGGAGGGATTTGAATACAGTGACAAAAATTTTAAATTCAAGGCATTGGTGAATTTAGAGCCAACGTAGATCAGAAAGCCCAGGGGTAAGGTTTTATGGCATGGTTCAGGCTGAGTCCATGTTTATGGAGCGAGCAAGGTGGGAGGCTGGTCAGGAGAGCATTAGAACAGGCAAGCTTGGAGGTAACAGATGTACGAGTGAGAGTTTCAGCAGGAGATGGGCTGAGAAGTAGGGTGGAGACAGGCAATGTTACAGATGTGGAAGTGAGTGGTCTTAGCAATGGAGACAATATAGAATCCAAAGCTCAGCTCAGAGTCAAATAGGGCACCAAGGCCTGCAATTGGGGGTGGGGGTGTGGGAGGAGCGGTTCCAGTATCAATTGCATGGAGGCCAGGAAGGGAAATTGGGTTTTCAGCAGTTTAGTAGGAATAGGGTTGAGGGAGCAGCTGGATCTTTTGATTAAGGAGAGGACCTGAACGGAGATTGGAGGGAAACTAAATGCAGGCCTGAGGTAGCATAAGGGGTTCTGTTACTAGACGAGTAATCTGGAGGCCTGGGTTAATGAGTCAGAGAAATGAGCTTCAATCCTGCCATGGCAGCTGGGGAATTTAAATTGAATTAATTTTTAAAAATACCTGGAATAAAATGTTAGTTTCTGTAATGATGACCCAGTAACAAAATGGCCTTGCAGGCCTATCAGTATACCAAACCATGACAAGCATACCACTGCAGGAATACCTTCACCAGAAGGACTGCAACAGTTCAAGAAGATTGCTCACCACTACTTTCTAAAGGTCAGTTGAGGATGGCCAGTAAATGCTGGCCTTGTCAGTGGTGCCCACACCCCATGAATTAATGTAAAAAAAAAACAGAGAAAGAACAAGGATTGGGGAAGGTTACCTTGGTGTGGGAGGGAAGGATGTGGCGGAGACCACTGGTTGGTCTTGACCTTTGGTGGCCATGGTGACAAAGAAGCCCATGAGCTCTTCATCTATTGGAGGAGGCAGGGAGAGGGTTTAAGGAGAATTGTTGGTAGTACAGAAAAGAAGCCAGGGATTATCTTGTCTGGGAGTTTCCCTTAAACTTCTCCCATTGTTTGTTGCCAAGGGAATTGGGATATTGATGCTTTTTTTTAATGTTTCTCACTTTGCTAAGATGCTTGTT
The DNA here is from genome assembly GCF_964194155.1 of Cetorhinus maximus. NCBI lineage: Eukaryota > Metazoa > Chordata > Chondrichthyes > Lamniformes > Cetorhinidae > Cetorhinus > Cetorhinus maximus. The sequence continues at coordinate 23,079,747 of NC_135888.1, forward strand.
CCTAGGGAGACTGTTGTGCGCTGTGGTTAACATCGGTGGTTTAAAATGATCAGTGTTCATTCTAATTCTGGCACCCTCAATTTTTTCTTTTAAAACAACAAACTTGATGACAAATCTGCTAAGCAAAATGGGTTGGACTTAGTCCATAATACAAGTGCCCTCAGATTTGTTCATTGCAGTTAGCAATTCATTAGTTTCCTCCGAGCAGAATGATGGACTGGTGATATACAGAACACTAATGTTGTGGAGGAAGGGGAGAATTGTCAGGTTAATATAAACAGAAAGAAACTCTGTGTCTAGTTTGATAATTGATCTGTGATTACCTCATGCTATCTGTGCAGAGTGGGAATAGTCTGATTCCTTAAAAGGGGAAGGAAAATATAGCAGCATGCTGCTTAAGCTACGTATTCACTCCCCTTGTCTACAATCTTGTTTTTAAAAAATTTAAAATCCCCTTTTTAAAAAGCTTTTAATTTTAAGTTTCCCAGCCTAGACTTGTGTGACATTCCTGGGTGGAGATGCCTGCATTCTGCAACACCTGTATTCATCACAATAGGATTACAGCTTTGCTCTGATCCGACGTAGATCCAGGACTAGCCAGCCCTTAATGCCTGCACAAGTGTCCGGTTGTACAGCATCATAAAGTGCACACTGCCATTGCGTCGCCCATTTCAGTCTTTACCATCCTCCAGTACGTTGCAGTTGGTGAGATTTTCCTGGAAACATCAACCCTTAGGAACACGCCCGTTGAACCTGTTCCACCACCATTTAATTACATAATTACAGATCTGAATCTCAGCTCTATTCTCCAGCTTTGATCCATATCCCTTGATTCCCCATATCTAACAAAAACCTATCATACTTGCCTTGAAAATTCAAATTGACCCTCAGCATACACAGCCTTCAGGGGGATGCATGTTTCAGATTTCCACTACCCTTTGTGTGAAAAAGTGTTTCCTAATTTCACTCCTAAATGACCTAGTTCTAATTATAAGACTGAGACTACCTGTTCTGGATTCCTCCTCCAGAGTAAATAGTCTCGCTGCAACTAACCTGTCAAATTCTTTAAATGTTTTAAACACGTGGATTGGATCATCCTTCAATCTTATAAACTCAAGCAAACACAGCAAGTTAATACAACCTAGCCTTAACCCTTTTAGCCATGATATCAAAGCTTCATTTTCTTTTGCTTTTGCACGTCCTTCATTGTGCTGGAAAATGGGATTAGAATAGTTAGGTACTTGTTTGACCGGCGCAGACTCGATGGGCTGAAGGGCTTTTTTCTGGGCTGTAGACCTCTATGACTCATAAGCTAATCATCTTCAGGTCCCCAAATTTATTTGAGTAGTAGTTCAAAGAAAAGACTAATTGTTTTGTATTGGAGAGTTGATCACTGAAAATAATGGTTTTAGTTTAGCCATCACTGCTGGACCCGTAGCTGTTGAGTTCACAGACTGCACAACAGGACCTTTGGAAGCAAGCTTGAGTGAGGCTTTTCTCTTAAAGTTCAATTTGCCTTTTCCAAAATTGGAGTATCTATCTTACCTAGAACCATTTCGTACACAACATTAGATCTCAAATTTGAAAACTGTTAAGTACTTAGTTTGTATCTGCTTAGTGCAGATAAACTGGCCCTGTAAACTGTGTAAAACTATCCTGTAGCATAGCTATTTGTATCCAGATTCATTGCTGTGGCTTTCCATTATGGTATCATCGCGAAGCTTTCCTCTCACTAATGCACCTCCATATCTCTGAATCCTGAAAGGTGATTTCTGCTTTTGGCACATAGCCATCAATCTTAAAAAGCTAATCAGGACGACTGAGGCCGAGAGCCAAGTTTCTGTTAACTCTTATACAGCTGACTTTTTTGTTTAAAACAAAATTCTTGTATGCATTTCCTTTTTTTTACTTCTGATTTGTTTTGTGTGTTTTAATGACAAGGGCACATTCAATGTAACATAGTGATCGTCTTGGTTCCCCTCCCCTCCACAGGCCAGGAATTTGTGGTTCCTGTGACCGGTTTCCTCTGCAAGCTGTGTCACAAATTCTACCATTCTGAGTCCACTGCCAGATTTACCCACTGCAAGTCACTGATGCATTTTCAGAACCTTCAGGTTAGATGGTTGTTCCATGATGTGGCCTGTGTTTCATTCTCTCCATTTCTCCTCAGTACCTTTTTTTTTCTCTTTCTCTTCTCACCTTGCCCCTCTTCATCAATCTTTAACCTTCATTTATACCTGCCTTTCCTTCTCTACCTACTTATCTCTCTCTTATCACTCCTCGCTACCCCTCTCTGCACCCCACCTTCTCCATTGCTCCCACAACTCCCCTCCTGTTCCACCACTCTCTATTTCTCTGCATCTTTCTCATTCACTCTGGTTTTTCTCTTCTACTTCTGGTGTTTGGTGTTGTCCCAGACTTGCTTTAAAGTCCCTTCTTCTACTGAATGCAGTTTGATTATTGTGGGAGCAACTAGAATTTTCCAATTTAAACAAAAATGCCCTGATCTTTTTGTCTTTTGCTGCTGTTTGATGTCAAGTTAGTCACATATTCGTTGCTGGAAACTTGTACCATGCTGTTTCAAGTTTTCCCCTATTCAGTGTACCTCTACTCATTAACAGGTCAATATGACCATAAACTTGTTTAGATTTAATCTTTCTACACTCCCTCCCTCAATTAACTTGGTAATCCTGGAAATGAGCAGTATTGGGTATCTTTAGGTACCAAACAAGCTAGAAAGGGATGGCATTAACTTATTTCCAGCAATCTCAGTTCAGCTTATTTATGGACTTGAATCAACAGGGGACAGCTATCAGATTTGGGACTGAAATGGTGTTGCTCAGAGAGGCTGTGGGAGCAAAGTGTTTTTTTTAAAGTTGCATCAAAGTAGATTTTGAGTTTGGGTTTGAGGTACATTGTTTAGGCAAACAAGATTAGTTCTGCTTTACACCTGTCCTTAGCAAGCCCTTAGATGTGTTTACTGTGAAGAGATTCCCCCCGCCAAAAATGATGAGATATTGATACCTTTTTGATGGGAAAATTGGAGCAAGTCTGTGACCCGTTATGCATTCACCTTTTATTGAACTGTTTGTGTTGATGTTGTTTTACATTGTGAGTTTCGTGTGATTTGTTCTATGTTTGAGATATTTGTGGAGTATTGTTGCAGCCTAATAGTCACCTGTCTCACGTTGATTCATCTTTCATTTCAATATTCTCGTCTAGTTTGTACTTTCAAAGTCTGTGTGCCTAGAACGTATATCCACTTTCTTTACTTGCAATCCATGTGGTTTCACATTTCTCCTCCTTTCAACTTGACATTACAGCATTATCTCTCTTGACATGTTAATTGTTCTACAGAAAGTAATTAAACAAAAAGTTATGTTGTCAATTTTACATTTCAGTTCAGGGCTGATTTGCTGCATCCACCCCTAAGCATGCTGCCCTGAGCACAAAACTAAGGAAAGGCTCCACAAAATGCAAGTGGAGCAGACTCAGGATTTGGAAACAGTCAGATTTTTGTTTGTGTCCCTGTCGTGCAAGTGCACCCATCACTTTCAAGCCAAGCAGCGATAGATGATTTGTAATGATGCGTTTGATCCATCCCCAGCGTTTATAGGTCAAACAAATGTGGCTTGTTCATAGAATCTTTCAAGTAAATATGTTACCAGACTCAATTAAGGTTGATTACCAACCTTAAAGCCTCATATTTCACTTTTTCTAGTCCATTTCATTAAAATTCAAGTGTACTTGTGTTTTGGTGGTATAGTTCTACAGCATGCCATATGTTTTTAAATTTCATATGTCATTGAGGTCAATGGGAACAATGTTTTTTTTTTATATGTATTTTTTCATTTCATTATTGGCTTGCTTTCATAGGATTTGATCTAAATTTTTGAGTCTCAGAGAGAAAAGGTCTTTAGTCTTTTCTGACCTCTTGATCTTGCTGGGTCAAAGGTACTTAAATAGCATCACTGTGACCATTGTTCAGATGATGTTTAGATAATTTGCACTTTCACACCTGCTGATGGTCCATTGTATTCACCTGGGGCTGGGATCACTGGCGGTGCCTTTTTTCATAGATGGGATTGAGACATGTGCCAGATGCAAGTAGACTTCTTAAGAGTCAGTTATGAAACAAGCTAAGAGGACAGGAACAAAAATAGAAAATATTGGAAATACTCAGCAGGTCAGGCAGCATCAATGGAGAGAGAAACCAAGTTACATTTCAGGCCTGTGATCTTTTACCAGAAGTTTCTCTCTCCACAGATGCTGCCAGACTTCCTGAGTATTTCCAGCATTTTCTGTTTTTATTTTAGATTTCCAGCAATTGCAATATTTTGCTTTTGTAGAAAGACAAGTTGCATTGCTGCAAGTCTTAAGTAGTTTCAATGTGTACCTGTTCCTGTACAAATAGCTAATGCTTGGTATCTGGGCACAGATTCCACATAGATCCACATGCATTTTGTTTTTCTCAGCTTGCAACTGCTTTTTTTGTGTGAGGTCCTAGAATGGGCGATAGCGACATCGTAGAAGAATCAACCAACACACACTTTTTGGTTCCCAGTTGGTGAAATTTTTGCTTCAACATATTCAGTATGAATCACTCTGCTTTTACAATACCACCTACTCCAGCTGAATTAGATTTCAGGGCTGTTCCAATGGAGTTCCTTATAAAATAAAATCAACACCCTGTCATATTTGAATGCTCATCACATCTGCCACATGGTTAAAACACTAAGTAGCAGGAGGCAGACTTTTGATAGGCACAAATTAGAATGGAGGGATATGATCATGTAGCCTTGGCCAGTAGTTGACATCTGGAGCAAAGCTGGAAAATAGTGGATAGAGTAGTTAAAAATCATAAGGGGTTTAAGATAAATTGAATACAGAAAAAACTGTTTCCAGTTGTTGAAGGGTCACTAACAAGGGAGCACATTTTAAGGTGATAGGCAAAAGAACCAGAGGCAACATGAAGAAAAACCTTGTTTAGAATTCAGAATGCACTGCCAGATGTGGTGGTGGCTACAGATTCAATAAGTAATAGCTTTCTAAAGGCAATTATAGAAATACATACTTGAAGGAGAAAAAAATCGCAGGGATATGGGATAAAAGAGGAAGGAGTGGGACTGACTGGATTGCTCTTCAAAAGAGCCAGCACAGATTCGATGGACTAAATGGCTACCTCCTGTGATGTGCTGTACTATGATTCTAGATATTCTTGGCTGTAAGATTTTCAGAATGATTAACGAACTAGGTGGTTTGGTCTTGTTAATGGAATACATAATTGTAGTCAGGGAAAAATTTTTCATTGGCAGTGGTTTTCAGATGGACTTGTTGGGGTTGAGTGCAAGAGATCTGTTACCACATTGGGAGCATGTTAAGACAGGGGTGTTATCAAACAAAAGTTGATTGTGAGCTATGTGAGATTACAACATGTGACCTTAAGCTTGATCAAAGAAGTATGTTTTAAGGTGCATCTTGAGAGAGAGCTGGAGAAGGATAGGAGGGAAGTTCCACAGTTTAGGACCAAGGCAGCTGAAAGCATGGCTGTCAATGCCAGAGTAATTAAACCAGGGGGATGTGCAAGATGCCAGAATTAGAGGAACGCAGAGATCTCTGAGGGTTATATGTTGGAAGGAGGTTACAGAGATAGGATAAGGCGAACCCCTGGGGCACTTTGAAATCCTTCGAAATAATGTATAAATGAAGCTAAGTATTGGTAAGGTGAGTGAGTGGGCTGCTTTTTTGATGGGCAGGTGTCAACTGATAATTGAAGTTCATCATGTAACAAGTTGTACTACTGAGCTTGTAGTATTTGGGCTCTTTCTCAGGCAATGGATTGTGATGTTGGGTTGGGTGCTAAGCAGAAACTGGATAGTTCCCATAAAGTGGAATGGGAAGTTGGCAAGTAACATTCTCACTAACTTTGTAACATCAGTTACAAGGCAGCACATGACTAAGGAGCAGATCACTTCCTCGTATACTCAACCAAGGAAGGGCAAAGAACTGGAACTTGGAAGGGAAAGCAGTGCTTTTTATAAATTAGTGACATGCTCCAATCAGTATCAAAAACTAATATTGGTTTGACTGAAAGTATATATTTTGTCATGATGACTCCCAATGTTTTGGTGCCTTTGCCCATTTTTTTTGTGTTTTCTTTGTTCAAACAGCGTTACAAAGCACAAAGAGCCCAAGATTATTTATCTGCCTCTGCTCAGGAACCAGCTCCTTCCGCAGGGAGCAGCCTTGGTTCAACAGATGATCACAAGCAGGTGGAGACTGATGAAAAATCTACTGAAGCCACTGCTAGCAAGCCCAAAATGGAGGAGGTGAATTCCATATCTGAGGCCCAGGCTCCTGCACTGTTGGGTGATGGTACCGTTCCCCATGTGGACGAAGATGGTGCTTCCCATTCGCAAAGTGTTCAGCTCGAGAACCCAAGTGGTGGAACTGGAGTGATCTCTGGCAGTGCACCCACCACGGAATTTGATTGCAAACTAATTGTCATCCCTCTCTCAAATGATGAGGCACCGAGCAGCCCCAAGGAAGCGGCGGAGCAGACAGCCGGTCCTGATAAGTGTGAGGCGAGTTCTATTGCTGGCAGTGAGGTAGTAGATGACCAAGATGGGAATGAAGAGTGCGACCTGAGCTTGACCAAAGCTGAGGAGCCTAGTGAAGCAGAGGATGGTGAGGAGGAGCCCCTGGCTGATGGCTGCCTGGCAGAGAAGGAATGCGAGGAGGTGAATGTCAAAGGGGAAGATAATGAGGCTGAGGCTGAGCTTGAGGATGATTGTAGCCACCTGGAACGCAACACCCCAAAAACAAGATCCGGGAGGGCAGCCAGAGGCCGTCGTTTCTCCTCGAGACGGAAGAAGTAAATTAAAAATCCAAATCCTTTTTTCTGGAGTAATTTATACCATGGTTGGGATAAATCTGGGTTTGCCACGATGTTAGGTTCACAGTGGACTGTCTATCAGTGGTTGTGTGTTTTTCTTTCATCAGTGAGAGAAGAATCATGTGCAAGTCCACTGCTGATTATAAACTAGTGTCCCAATGCAGTACCTGTTCAAAAATATTTTACCACCCTCTTATGGATTATAAAGTAGAGGTGACTGCGGTGCTCCAAAGATTTTAGTATTGTAACTTAGAGCATTCGCTTTCAGTGTTTTCTTTTGGAAGTAACATCACTGCAGTCTTTACTTTGTGTACTGCTGCTGTTTGAACACTGTCCCTTCACTGCTGACACCTGAACCTTGGGTATTGTAAAACAAAGTAATTCCTTGTAGGCTTGAAACCCTATCTTATATCTCCTTTCAAATCAGCAGTTAGTTATGGAAGATATTGAGATGTCACAAAACAGTGGAGTTGCTCCTACTTTGAACCCTTTGCTGTGTGACCATTGCACAGAAATGCATTGCAACCTTGTCACTTGGTGTGAAGTAGAAAATGGAAGCATTTCACAGGATCTTGATAAGTGTATATCACTTCTAAAAAAATATATCATGCGCACCTCACTTGGTGTAAGATAGACAACAGTAATTTTCACACTGAGCAATTGCAGTTCATTTTTGCACGAGTTGCACACTTGCATTGACAGACGATAGAAACATAACTTAGCATACACTGAAATACACTAACCTGTTTGCTATCCAATTCCCTGCATTGATTTCAAAAATTCTCATGGCTATCTGCCCTCTCTTGAAGCACCAGCTGGGGGATGAGAGAGAATGGGTGCAAGTTTTGGGGTAGGGTGGTATCTTGACTGAATTATCATGGTGGAAAGTAAGGCTTATAAAAGAGAGCATCCCAGTTTCTATGCTTGATGGGTGGGTGGATCAGCTCAATGGGTGTTTCTTTTGCATGGCTTGGATCAGCTGTGATGGATTAAAATGAAACAGTTTATGGGGAATAGTTTTTTTCTTTCATGGGATGTAGGCATTGCTGGCAAGGCCAGCGTTTGTTTCCCACCCCTAATTGCCCTTGCGCCGAGTGGCTTGCCAGGCCATTTCAGAGGGCAGTTAAGAGTCAACCACATTGCTGTGGACCTAAAATCACATGTAGACCAGACCATAACTAAATGACATTAATGAACCAGCTGGGTTTTTACAACAATCGGTGATAGTTTCACGGTCATCATTATAGTTCTAACTTTTAATTCCAGATTTATTCATTGAATTTAAGTTCCACCAGCTTCTGTGGTGGGATTTGAACCCTCGTCCCCAAAGCATCAGCCCTTGGCCTCTGGATTACTAAACCAGTGATATTACCACTACACTACCATCTTGTCGTTTGTCCCCCACACCCCCCCAAACAATGACTTACCAAGTCTTCCATCCAAGCATCAACCTGGTACTGCAAGATGCAACTAAATCACACAGTTCTTACACTGAGCTGAGATGCACAGTATTGTACTGTTCTCCATTTTAGTGGCCATTCAACCAAAATAACACACTTTAAAATTAAAGGGATTTAGGATCTGTGTGATGCTAGCCCATCCCTCAGTATTTTGAGAAGACGTTGGTGGGCTGCCCTCAGTTCCCCTTGACCTGTTCCCACAGTGGGAGAATTCCAGGATATTGAGCCAGTGTTGGCGAAGGAATGACAGTACATGTCCAAGTTAGAATGGTGTTCTCTTGGCATTGCTGCTCTTGTCCGTCTGTGTGGTCATGTTTGCAGGGGAGGGGAGATGCTGTTCAATTATGTTAATTAAGTTGCTGCAGTGTAGGTGTAGCATTGCCTGGTTGGATGTATTCCTGATGGTGTAATCACATGACCTCCAACCATGCCGTTCCTCTCCCCCTTCCAACCTTTGGCTGCCCAACGCGTTCAACCTCACAATTCACAGCCTTCCCAAGCAAGCAGGCTCTTCTTTCAATTGGATGATTCTTGACTATTAGTCAAGGGCCCTATTTTTTTCCACCTCCAATTTTTAAGTAGCTAACAAGTGCAAGTATTTTAAGAAATTTCTTTTTAAAAACACACTTTTTTAATGTATCTTTGATTTTTCTCAAAAGGACCGAGCATGAGTAAATGGATTGCTCTGTGGTTAGCTGGCATGGACTTGATGAGCCAAGTAGCTGCCTCCTGTGCCATAAATAACTCTATGATTCTATTGTTATGATAACCCTGTGTAGTCGGTAACCCTATGTAGATGGTGCATGCTGCAACTACAGTGCGATGGTGTTGGAAGGAATGGATATTAAGTGCAGTGGCAGGGTGTTGATCAAACTTCTACCCTAACAAATTCATAAGTGGCTGCCTAGATATGTTGAAATTAGACACGCACAACAGATGAGGGAGGGAATCCTTCCTCTTGGGAATAAGATCTAGTTGTAATTTTCTGCATGCTTTACTTTTTTAAAAAAACTTGATTTAATTTGTTTTATTAAATAGGGTAATCAGAACATTTTAATTTGTGCTTAAAAATAGTAAGCAGTTTGTCAACATTTGAAGGAAAGAAGAGTGAGTCCCAGGTGTGGACCCCGCATCAGAACAGTCTAAACTCAAAATGTTATCTTTTCTCATACAAGCCCTGTACATTTCCAGAATTTCCGGTTACTTTAGTTCAAACCTCTTTAGCCAAAGAAGACATTTAGAAAAACACAATTTTTATTTGGGCGGCCTAATGTAATGCTCACAGGGCTGCTGGTGTTGAGATATGAAATTACAGCACCATCTAACAGTGCTGGCTGCAGGAAAGTGCTCTTGTAATCCATTGTGGTCTTTGGCTGGATCTGCTTTCCAGACCTGGAAGTATGTGCCCCCGGTAAGGAGGGTGGTGTGGTGGTTGGTACAGCGCTTAGGAAGGACTCTTGTGTCTTCTCCATTGATTCCTCATTAGCCACTGTGGTAATGCAAACACTAACGTTAATTATGCCAACATCTTTTCCAAATAGCGCAGCCAGTGATGTTGGAGTCTTTTTTTAGTTTTTCTTTAATACTTGCTGTTCTGGTAAACCTGTTTTAAGTCCCTTCTGCCTTTATTCAGCTTTCTTTGAGAGGTTCATTTCATGGTCCGTAAAATAACCAGCGGCCTTTGAGATAATGGAGCCATAAAGTGCGGTGGAATTACTGCTTTCCTTGACTTGTTTGAGGTTACCTGGCTGCCCTACTACCCCGCCTCCCCACCCCCTCCAGTGGATATCTTAGGCCAGTCACTGGATGAGGTTTGCAAGTTTTCTCTTGTTTTCCCCTGCTTGTTGCTTCTTGCCAAGGGCAACTCTAGAAGCTGCCAACACATAGGCATTGCCCCAGATGTGGCTACTTAGTGGTGCTGCATGTTGGAACTCCAACCCGCTGGCATCACTATAGTTTCCTTCAAACATAACAGTTGTTTTTTTTGCTCTTTTTAAAATCCTTGTGAACAGATAACTGCAGTAACGTTTATTTAAATACGGTTAACAGTCGCATACTGGACTAGCAACACAGAAGTCACTGGTTCTAATTCCACTATTGTAAAGTTGAATCCAATAAATCTGTGGGCTTTATACCAGAAAAACATATGGTAGTAAAAATATTCAACCAGTGGCTGTCACCTATCCCTAATCTGCTCTAAGCTGTGTAGTGGCTGGTAAGCTTTCTCCAGGAGTCAAGCTGCCAGCCGCTATTCAGAAAGAAGGCCCACTACCAACACCTGATATCGAGTTACAGATGGACAATATACAGTCTCAACCGGTGTTGCCCATATCCCAACAACAATGACATTTTGGCCAATGTAAAACTTGCCCAACAAGTTTCTGTATTCTTGGTTCAATGAACCAGTCTGCTCATTTTAAATCAGATTCTTTGGACGCACCTTGCTATTCAAATGTCAAGTCTGCTGCCATGGCTGCAAAGCCAGGGTTTTCTCTCAGTGCCAGGTTAAGCTGCCTTTGGTTGAGCAAGCGTGAACATTCCTGGCAGTGCAGCCTTTAACAACAGAAAATAAACGGTTAATGAATGTCAACAGTCAACTGAGTAAAGCCCATGAACCTTAGTTTTGTAATTATGTAAATATTCTGTGAGCAGCAATGAAACTTCATTTTCACCAAGGATAGTGGTTGGAGTGAGGAAGTGGCACAGCAAAATGAGGTGCCATTTGTGTCTTCCCCGTGCCTCTCCCTTGAAGGGCAGGACTGCCTGGGTTACACAGTTCCATATATGATTACACATCAGCACTCAATAGGCATAGAGTGGACATACTTCATTTTGTATAGAAGGTGTTAAACATAAGTAGGAGCAGGAGCAGACCATCTGGCCTGTTCCATCATTCAGTTAGGTTATGGCTGATCTCCTATCTCAATTCCACTTTCCTGCCATATCCTTTCATTCCCTTAGTATCCAAAAATCTGTCAATCTCTATCTGCAGTGTGCTCCAACGACTGAGAATTCAGAGCCCTATGAGGTGGAAAGTCAGGGCAGAGCTGGAATCTGAAACATTAGATTCTGCTACTCTAGGTGTTCTCAGGTCAGAGTTTGTACAGGAGTCTCCAGTATAATAGAATGATATAACAGTGTGAAGAATGCAATAGCTGCCTGAAAGTTTGGAGATAAATAGCCTCATGTTATTTAATTTGTATAAGTTAACACAAGTAGTGCCAAATAAAGGATAGCTTTGTTGTGTGCTGCCTGAATTGATAGCAGCGAAGTATAGGGCCTTTTTCACATTTGACAAACTTCCTGTATCCCAAAACCCAAGTCTCTTCAGTGAAAGGACTGTTTTCCCCATCAGACAGCAGATCTTCATTCCAACTGTCTGGTAGGGATTAAAGCTGGCGAAAGGAATAGTGTCCTTGCCTCGTGACCGTAAGTAGTGCCCTGCATTCCACATAAATCCTCCAAATAGCAGTCTGTAAAGCCAGAATAGATATGAGCATCTGCTATTTTTGATTTTCACATCACTGTCTCATATTAGTTATTTGAGAATCTATTGTCACTCACACTTTGAATAGATGTGTACCTAATCTCACAGTGCTGTCACTGAGTTGGTCCTGATTTAGAAGAAAAAAAGCAAGAATCCTTTATACTGCTGTCAGCCAAAATCCAGAGTGACCAAATGTTAATAACCTGTGGGCCTTTTTTGTTATTCTTCCCACAATGTCCATTTAATTCAAACCCAGGTGTCAAGCAGAGGAGATGTGTTCAAGTGAGCCACCAGGTTCCCCGTCAGACCCTCATTCCATCTGTTTGGGTTAAAACAAAGATAAAAAGATGCTTAGCCTGTGGAGATCTACTCATGATGACATTTGTTGTTTCTGCAATACTCAAGCCACCTCATTCACACTCGTTTGAGGAGGTAGAATAAACACATTGAGGTGCATATACTCTTTACCTGTTTTATATGCATCCTTAACCAAGCTGATTTGTAAAATGCCACAATAAATGCATCATCAGCAATTAACTCTTCATTCCTTACAAATCCTCTAGAAACATGACATCTGGATTGTAACAAAGGAATATTTTGGATGGGCAGTGTTCAATGTATTTAGGGTAATGGGGCATTTAAATGCTACCTTTTTTGGAGATCGATGTCCCTTTTAATGTTATTTTTTAAAGTCATTCATGTTGCTGTTTGTGAGTACTGTCATTTTTCCTTATTCTAAATAAAATGCTGTTCTCAGTGTAGTTTCAGAAACATGTTTGTTTTCAGTTGGTGATTGAATGGTCTGCCGTGAGGTTTCAGAAATAAAGCTTCAGTCAAATACTGTTTGAAATAGTTTTTAAATATATGGTAAATTTTTGCCTCTCACTAAAAGGTAGATTGTATTTTGGAAATTCTTTATACTCTGCACTCCTTGATTTGAGATTTTTTGCGGCTTAATTGCCTCTGCACCCAAAGCACGAACTTCAAGCTATACAAGTTAACACCTATCTTCAATTTCAATCGCTACCTTGTTTCGATTAAGGCTTCTGGCCAGCAGCCTCTATATCCAGCAATTGAAGGTCATCTTATGTTAAGAGGCAAAAAAAAACAACGGTGACATGAGGGGAAAACATGTTTATCCTGGAATCTGGAATGCTGTGCCTGAAAGGGGAGTGGAAGCAGGTTTAGCATTTTATGTTCTAATTGTTCTCTGTGGATTGAAAATGCCAGCTCCTCACTTTGCTTTCCTAGTGATCATCCTAATTCTATTATTTGCCAACCAGTGGAAACAATCCTTTTAACTTAACTGTTTTAAAATCTGTAAATTTTGAAAATATCTTCTGCTGGAGACTATTGTAGACCTTCCACCTGAGGCATTTCTGCTGCCAATGCAGGAGCTGTATGTAGACTGCAGTAAGGAATAGAAGCTCTACCCCATGAACTCATTATGCTCTCTATCCATAAAAGCAAAAAACTGCGGATGTTGGAAATCCAAAACAAAAATACCTGGAAAAACTCAGCAGGTCTGACAGCATCTGCGGAGAGGAATACAGTTAACGTTTCGAGTCCGAATGACTCTTCATCAGAACTAAGGAAAAATAGGAAGATGAAATATAAGCTGGTTTACGGTGGGGTGGGACAGGTAGAGCTGGATAGAGGGCCAGTGATAGGTGGAGAATGCCAAAAGATGTCATAGACAAAAGGACAAAGGTGTTGACGGTGGTGATATTAGCTAAGAAATGTCAGGGTTGGACCTGAGAGAACGGACTGCAACAAGTTCATAGAGAGACAGGTTAGAGTGGGTGAGAGGAGCAGAGAAATTGAGACGACTAATGTCACGCCGACAGTTCTCAATGAAAAGATCATGAGAAGGTAAGAATCCAGAGGGAGGGGTCCAGGTGGAGGGAAAATATTGGAGGCGGGTAAAAGGATATGTTGAACGGGGAGAGGACTCCTGTCCAAAGAAGTGAGCACGGGGACAAAGGTCCCTCCACCTGGACCCCTCCCTCTGGATTCTTACCTTCTCTTGATCTTTTCATTGAGAACTGTCGGCATGACATCAGTCATCTCAATTTCTCTGCTCCTCTCACCCACTCTAACATGTCTCTCTCTGAACTTGCTGCACTCCGTTCTCTCAGGTCCAACCCCGACATTGTCATCAAACCTGCTGACAAGGGTGGTGGTGTTGTCTGGCGCACTAACTCCTACCTCGCAGAGGCTCAGCGTCAACTCAGACACTTCCTCCTACCTCCCCCTGGACCATGACCCCACCACTGAACATCAAACCATGTTTCCAAGACTGTTACTGACCTCATCTCCTCTGGAGATCTTCCTTCCACAGCTTCCAACCTCATAGTTTCCCAACCTCAGATGGCCCGCTTCTACCTCCTACCCAAAATCCACAAACAGGACTGTCCCGGCAGACCGATTGTGTCAGTCTGTTCCTGCCCCACGGAACTCATTTCTTGCTATCTTGACTCCATTCTCTCTCCCCTTGTTCAGTCCCTTCCCACCTACATCCGTGATTCCTCTGACACCCTACATCATATCAACAATTTCCAGTTCCCTGGCCCCAACCGCCTCCTCTTCACCATGGACGTCCAATCCCTCTACACCTCCATCCCCCACCGGGATGGTCTGAGGGCTCTCCGCTTCTTCCTCGAACAGAAGCCCAAACAATCCCCATCCACCACTACTCTCCTCCGTCTGGCTGAACTTGTTCTCTCACTGAACAATTTCTCCTTAAACTCATCTCACTTCCTCCAAATAAAAGGTGTGGCTATCGGTACCTGCATGGGGTATGTGGAACATTCCTTGTTCCAGTCCTACTCCGGCCCCCTCCCACAACTCTTTCTCCGGTTCATTGATGACTGCTTCGGTGCTGCTTCATTCTCCCGTCTGGAGCTGGAAAAATTTATTAATTTTGCTTCCCATTTCGACCCCTCCATCATTTTCACATGGTCCATCTCTGACACTTCCCTTCCTTGACCTCTCTGTCTTAATTTCTGGTGACAGACTGTCCACCAATATTCATTACAAGCCTACCGATTCCCACAGCTACCTTGACTACGCTCCTCACACCCCGCTTCCTGTAAGGACTCCATCCCATTCTCTCAGTTCCTTCGCCTCCGTTGCATCTGTTCTGATGATGCCACTTTCAAAAACAGTTCCTCTGACATGTCTTCTTTAACTGAGGTTTTCCAGCCACGGTGGTTGACAGGGCCCTCAACCGTGTCCGGCCCATCTCCCGTGCATCCGCCCTCACACCTTCCTCTCCCTCCCAGAACCATGATAGGGTCCCCCTTGTCCTCACTTATCACCCCACCAGCCTCCACATTCAAAGGATCATCCTCCGCCATTTCCGTCAACTCCAGCATGATGCCACCACCAAACACATCTTCCCTTCACCCCTCCTGGCGGCATTCTGCAGGGATCATTCCCTCCGGGACACCCTGGTCCACTCCTCCATCACCCCCTACACCTCAACCCCCTCCCACAGCACCTTCTCATGCAACCGCAGAAGGTGCAACACCTGCCCCTTTACTTCCCCTCCTAACTGTCCAAGGGCCCAAACACTCCTTTCAAGTGAAGCAGTATTTCACTTGCACTTCCCTTAATTTAGTCTACTGCATTCGCTGCTCCCAATGCGGTTTCCTCTACATTGGAGAGACCAAACGCAGACTGGGTGACCGCATTGCGGAACACCTTCGGTCTGTCCACAAGCATTACCCAGACCTCCCTGTCGCTTGCCATTTCAACACACTGTTCTGCTCTCATGCACACGTGTCTATCCTTGGCCTGCTGCAATGTTCCAGTGAAGCTCAACGCAAACTGGAGGAACGCACCTCATCTTCCGATTAGGCACTTTACAGCCTTCCGGACTGAATATTGAGTTCAACAACTTTAGATCATGAACTCTCTCCTCCATCCCCACCCCCTTTTTCCAATAATTTATATATATTTTTCTTTTCCCACCTATTTCCATTATTTTTAAATGTATTTATAAATGTAATTAAATGTATTTATCTCTACCTTTTAGCCTATTTCAATCCCTTCCCCCACCCCCCACTAGGGCTATCTGTACCTTGCTCGTCCTGCTTTCTACCCTTAATCAGCACATTCCTTTAGATAATTTCAACACCTCTTTGTCCTTTGTCTATGACATCTTTCAGCAATCTCCACCTATCACTGACCCTTTATCCAGCTCTACCTGTCCCAACTCCCCTTAAACCAGCTTATATTTCACCTCTCTTCCATTTTTCCTTAGTTCTGTTGAAGAGTCATACGGACTCGAAACGTTAACTGTATTCCTCTCCGCAGATGCTGTCAGACCTGCTGAGTTTTTCCAGGTATTTTTATTTTTGTTTTGGATTTCCAGCATCCGCAGTTTTTTGCTTTTATAATAGAGTCAAGTATATATATTTACATACATTGTAATCTGAGAAGTGTACACAGTAGGAATAATTAGCCATTGCCAGCACATTGTTTTTACACCTGCAGCTCTAGTTTAGTGCAAGTTAAACACTCGTATTCAGGCTGGTTCCTGATCTTTTCACATTGTTCCATGGCAAAATAACAGCACCCACTGTCTGAATTGTTATCTCCTTGAAGCAAAATGGGTTATCCGTTTTTATATCATTCAATGAAGTAGCAGTAACTGCTGCAGCAGCAAGTTGGGGAGAAAACCTGTCCCTCGACATCCCGGTTACTGGCAGTGGTAAATTATCCCACAATTCTGTGGGCATAAAAATCCATGGAGGAAATAAATTAAGAACGTTACAGAAGCAAAACATTGCACAATATAAGAAATAGGAGCAGGAGTCGATCATATGGGCTGTGAGACTGCTCCGCCATTCAATATGATCATGGCTGAACCTTGAGTTTCAACTCCATTTTCCCACCCGCTTCCCATTAATCCTTAATTTCCTGAGACACCAAATATCTCCCTATCCCAGACTTAAATGTGTTCAATGGTGGAGCCTCCACAACCCTCTGGGCTAGAGAATGCCAAAGACTCAGAACCCTTTGAGTGAAATCATTTTTCCTCAAGTCAGTTCTAAATGATTGGCCCCTTTATCCTGAGACTGTGCCCCTGTGTTTTAGACTTCTCAACTGACGGAAGCAATCTCTATGTTTACCCTATCAAGTCCCCTCAGAATTTTGTGGGTTTCCATGAGATAACCTCTCATTCGTTGCAGATGCTGAAAATCATAGAATGGTTACAGCACAGGAGGAGGCTATTTGGCCCATCAAGTCCATGCTAGCTCTGTAAAATCTGAAATAAAAGCAAATTGTTGGAAACGTTCAGGTCTGCCAGCATCTGTGGAAAGAGAACCAGCTCATGTTTTTGGTCGAATACCTTTCAGCTCTGTGTCCCGCCACAGATGCTAGACTAGTTGAGCATTTTCCGTTTTTATTTAACTGTGTTAAGGGTTGCCACTGAATTATAGATTTTCACAGTAGTTGTAATTTGTTCCTCCATTCTACTAATTTGAGAAGCAGTGTAAAACCTTCATTGAAAAATTTTAAGTCAGGAGCAAGCTTTTATTTACCTTAGATCATAGCATCTAAGATAACCCCATTTTTCTGGCCCCAAAATTGGGTTTTTACTACAATTGGCATGTAAGTCAACTTCCCTTTTCAGCCATGACGTTATACTCGCATTAGTAGTCTCAACTATTAGTAGTCCCCACAGATGCATATTTTACTTAGCTTATAAATGGCCACAAGGGATTGAGCAAGTGGTATGGGCTGTGTTGCAAAGGTGCGTGGGAGTTTAAGACATGCCCACACAGAGCAGACCTCACATGGCAAACAATGACAAGAAATGAATCTTCCAATGAAACAAATAATGAAGCTGGTTTCAAACTAAAAGTCTTAACATTTGCTAATTTGCCAAATAACTGCTACAGCAAGGGAACTCAGTGGAAGTGAAAATCTGGTGCGAGAATGTGAGGAGGAGGAATCTGCCCTGAAGAAGATGCCCAAAGCGCCATGAAAACAGGGACCAGCCTGACTGTGAGAAGCTTGTATTGGAGTGGGTTCTCAAAAATTGTCAGAATGGTTACATTGTCACCAGAAAATATATGCAATGCATGTATATGCACTTAAGAGCCAAATCAAACCCAAAACAAGTTAGTTGTAGCTGATTTATGGAACAAAAATGTAGTGTTGTGGCAGAAGATCAAGATCGCTCAGATTACCAAAAGACCTCAATGCCAAAGTTCCCAGTGGTTCATTGTCAGACAGCAGTAAAAACACAAGTACCCATTATGCTACATTGGCAACATGGATGAAATGCCCATGAATTCCAATATGCTCAGCAACCAAACTATGCAGTTGAAAGGTTCAAAAGCAGTTCTAGTGAAAACCACAGGCCATGAGAAGATTCATGGTGGCACTAGCCTACATGGCCATGGGAATAAAATTAAAGCCTATGGTCAGTTTCAAATGTAAAACCATGCCAAATATCAAATTCCCTGCAGTAGTTTTTGTGCATGCCCATGACAGGTTGGATGGATGAGGATGGAGGGAAATTATGGATCTATAACATGTGCAATAGGTTTCCTGCTGTCCTACATTAAGAGTATAGCTTATTAGTGCAGGACATGTTCAGATCCCATTTAACTGATGAGATCAAGAGGTGCCTGCGAAGAAATAACACCCATATTGCAGTTATACCAAGGGGTCTAACGTCCATAGTTCAACCTTTGAATGGCTCGTTAAGGCATGCATCCAAGGGTCATATTTGCGCCGAATGGAATCTGTGGATGGTTGACAGAAGAAAAACCTTCATAAAGAATGGAAATATGTGTGCTGCGCCACTGGATGTTTTGTGGTTTTGTCATCAAATTGTGGGATGCTATCAGTGCACAAACTGTCATCAGATCATTCAAAAAATGTGAAATATCCAATTCATTGCATGGAGAGAAGGATAATTTGTTGTGATGGGATGAGTCTGAAACTGAAAGCACATATCTGATCCAGAGTTGGGATCCTTACAGTGATGCCACAGCCAAAGTAGCTCAATGAATTTGCATCAAATGCTGAACGCAATGAACTTGATAGGTTTAAAAAAAACTTTCATTGTGGTGTACTATTAATTTATTCAATGAACAGTGCCACATTAATTATGAATTACCAGTGTTATGTTTTCTTTTCACATTTCAAAATGGCAACTACCCACACAGGCAGTTCACATTTTATCCGCGGTGTATAAGTTGACACCCGTTTGTGGAACTATTTTTGGAGTCTTCACAGGTCGACTTATATGCCGACATCTACGGTGAGTAAAACAGAAAAAACATGGTGCAAGATGTCCTTCAATTCAGAATGACTTGGGTGTTATTAATGCATGTGTTTTTTTCAAACCATTTGCTCATTGCTACCCAGGACTTGATAGATTTTCAAATTACAATGTGTTACACAACAGTCCCATTGAATAATATAGCTTTAAAAGTCAGTTACAGGAACGGCAGGAACATTCACTAAAGTGAGAAAACTGTATTAAGAGGAAGAGTGAATAAATCTCAAAGATTAAGCACGAGTCTGGCCCCAGCTAGAATACTAGGTACAGTTCTGGTGACCAAATTTCTCTCTCTCGTACTGGGTACCTGAATAATGGGGAAAGGCCACAGAATCTGGGAATGTTTACACAAGAGAGGGCTCCAGTGATTATTAGTTACGACCTTGAAGCATACAGATAAGAAACAATAATGCACCGATTACACACAATGGCATAATCCCTCACTTAGAAAAGGAGGGAGGGTGAAAAGACAGTTTAGGTTTAACTTTTTACATAGATTATGATGAATGGATGGAATGGTTGGCAGAGGTTGATTCTATTTGCAAATTCATGAGAAAATTTTGCATTTATACAGCACCTTTTGTGACTATCGGATGCCCCAGAGCACTTTAGTCAATTAAATACTTTTGAAATTCAGTCACTGGTGTTGTAATGTGAAGAATGGAGCTACTAATTTGCACATAGCAAGCTCCCACAAACAGTAGTGGTTTTGTGATGCTGATTGAAGGATAAATATTGGCCAGGCCCCCAGGAAGAACTGCCCTGCTCTTTGAAATTGTGCCTTAGCATCATTTATTTCCACCTAAGAGGGTGGATGGTAGATGTTTAACATCTTATCAGAAAGATGGCACCTCTGACAGCGCAGGGTACCCTTAGTATTGCACTAGTGTCAGCCTAGAATTGTGGTCACCAGTCCTGGAATGGAATTTGAATCTACAACTTTGTGACTCAAGAGGCAAGAGTGCTGCCCACTGAACCAAGGCTGACACTGGAAAAATAAAGTATAAACAGGATGGTGGGTTCTAAACATTAGGATTAGTCAGGTGACTTACAGTGGTCCATGGGACCAAACACTCAACTTTTTTAATTATTTGAATCCCATTAAAATAAGATTTCTCATCTCATTATAGCAACTCACAATTGAAGCACAGCATCGGTTACAAATGAACTCCCTCTTGAAGGAAGGAACAGAAATTCCACAACCAAAATCAACAAAGATGTTAATAAAGAGTGAAGATCTCAGTACAATGATGAAAACTAGCCAATTTTAAGGGAAAATAAAGCTGCTAGCAATGGTTACAGTTGGCAAACAAGTCTTTTAAAATTCTTAATCAGGACATGTAATATTAGAGCTTGATAGAGAAACGGTGATCAGAGTCAAGCATTGCGGTCCTAGGAATCTGTTGGCGCTGTTGCATCTATTTGTTGCTGCCTGAATTCCATCCTCACCTGCCTATTTGACTCCAACAGTTCACGAAGTTTCACATTTAGGACATCGTTCTTCTCCTCGAGGTTATCCAGGCAAGAGTTGATCTGATCAAGCATCAGATTAAGTGCAGCATATTCTGCCAAGAAAGGGAGGGGGGTGGGGAGTGAGGTGAAGAATACAATACTTAACTGTCAGCAGAACTAGTTACAAAAAAAAGAAACTTGCATTTATGACCCGCCTTTCTCTACATTAGGTTTTTATTTGCATTTTTTCACCTCCCAAGGTATTAAAATAATTGGGGTGAGAGCTATTGGATCTGGTAAATATATTTGCTGCAGACTGAGAGATGCCTATTTTAGTTTGACCATTAAGGAGTTGCCACCAGGGTCGTCAACAAGGATTTGCATTTCATAATATCAGGATATCCCAAAACACTTTACAGAAGCAGGCAATTCAGCCCATCGAGTCCATACTCATTTTCTGCAGAGCAATCCAATCAGTCCCACTCCCCGGCTCAATCCCAGTAGCCATGCAAGTTTATTTCCTTCAAGTGCCTATCCAATTTCCTTCTGAAATCACTGTTTCCACTTCCACCACGCTCAAGAGCAATAAGTTCCAGGTCATTACCACTCACTCTTCCTCACATTCCCCCCGCATTTCTTGCTCAAACCTTAAATCTGTGTCCCCTAATTCTAAATTTTACCTTGTCTACTTTATCCAAACCTGTCATAATCTTGCATACCTCTATTAAATCCACCCCCGTCCAATCTCTTTTGCTCCAAGGAGAACAAACCCAGCTTTTCCAACCCAACCTTGTAACTAAAGTCCCCCATTCCTGGAACCACCCTGGCAAATCCCTTCTGCACTCCTATGTAAATCTGGTTTTGAAGCGTGGTGACTTATGGCCATGCAGGAAAGGCCGCAGCAAATTTGCACATTGCAATGTGATGTTGACTGAGGGATTAAATGGTTGACGCGAACACCGGGGATAACTGCTCTTCGATGGCAGACGGGGTGACGACCAACTTCTCATCCGTAAGATGGCACCTCCGACAGTGCAGCACTCCCTCAGTACCCGAGCAAAATGAAAAATTAATTCTACAACTTGGCATCTCAGGGTCTGGTGGAGGAGGAGGGTGGGGGCGGGGGTGGTCCTGTCACGGTATCAGGTTGGCTGTGGGGGGGGGGTGGGATAAGGAGTGTGCTCTGGTCAAATGGTCCAGATCGAGAGTTGCAATGGGATCTGCAACATGGATCCAGTGGGGGTCTGGTTGGTTCCCTCTGCCGGGTTTACCTTCCTCGGGCACTTCCTCCTCCTCCTCTTCCTCCTCCTCCCGCCTCACGGTGACATTCGGTTCCCCGTTCGGCCCCGACATTCTCGAGATGCCCCGGGGACGAGAGCCGCTCTACCCGGAGTCTCTCCCAGAAATCCGACCCCCCCGCGACCCCCGACCTCAAAATGGAACAAATGACGCAGTCCGGGGTCCTAGCGCCGTGTGTCCCGGGACCGCCTGAGAACAAAACACAATTCCACCCAATTGTCGGTCATAATTCCCCAGCAAAAAAACCACAATGAACGTTTCAATCGAAAATATCATTCGAAACTTTCCCTTTTAAAAAAAAAACCGGCCACAGGCACAAAGGAAGCCGCCTGGGTATCAGGCTCCTTTGTTGCAATCCATGGGCAGATTGTTAAAGGGGTAAATCCTGACTATCAATTGGTTTCCAGAAAGGCACAGGAATTGTTATCTGAGTGAACTGAAAATAACAGGCTGAGTAACTCACTGGAATTGCTGCAACCTTTGTGACAAACCGAAATACGAAACAAAGACTTGCATTTATGTAGCATCTTTCATGACCTCAAGGTGTTCCACACTTTCAATATCCATTTATTAAGTGTAGTCAATGTAGTAACTCCCTTGGTCTTCATCAAAATAGTGGCCGTGGAATCTTTTACGTCCACCTGAGAGACTAGGGCCTTGGTTTAATGTCTCAGCTCAACGATGGCACCTCCAACAGTACAGAACTCTCACAGTGTTGCACTGTCGGGGGCAGTGTCTCAGGATAAGGGGTTATTCATGTAGGACTGAGGTGTGGAGAGATTTCTTCACTCAATCTTTGGAATTCTCTGCCCCAGAGAGCTGTGGATGCTCAGTTGTTGACACTGAGAGACTTCTGAACACTGAAGTTCTCACAACTCCTCCCCCTCCCACAACTCTTTCTCCGGTACATCGATGACTGCTTCGGTGCTGCTTCATGCTCTCGTCTGGACCTGGAAAAATTTATTAATTTTGCTTCCAATTTCCACTCCTCCATCATTTTCACATGGTCCATCTCTGACACTTCCCTTCCCTTCCTTGACCTCTCTGTCTCAATTTCTGGTGATAGACTGTCCACCAATATCCATTACAAGCCTACCGACTCCCACAGCTACCTCGACTACAGCTCCTCACACCCCGCTTCCTGTAAGGACTCCATCCCATTCTCTCAGTTCCTTCGCCTCCGTCGCATCTGTCCTGATGATGCCACTTTCAAAAACAGTTCCTCTGACATGTCTTCCTTCTTCCTTAACCAAGGTTTTGCACCCACGGTGGTTGACAGGGCCCTCAACCGTGTCCGGCCCAACTCCCGTGCATCCGCCCTCACACCTTCCTCTCCCTCCCAGAAACATGATAGGGTCCCCCTTGTCCTCACTTATCACCCCACCAGCCTCTGCATTCAAAGGATCATCCTCCGCCATTTCCGCCATCTCCAGCATGATGCCACCACCAAACACATCTTCCCTTTGCTCCCCCTGGCGGCATTCCGCAGGGATCATTCCCTCCGGGAAACCCTGGTCTATCCCTCCATCACCCCCTACACCTCAACCCCCTCCTACGGCACCTTCCCATGCAACCACAGAAGGTGTCACACCTGCCCCTTTAATTCCCCTCTCCTCACCGTCCAAGCGCCCAAACACGCCTTTCAAGTGAAGCAGCATTTCACTTGCACTTTCCTCAATTTAGTCTACTGCATTTGTTGCTCCCAATGCGGTTTCCTCTACATTGGAGAGACCAAACACAGACTGGGTGACCGCTTTGCAGAACACCTTCGGACTGTCCGCAAGCATGACCCAGACCTCCCTGTTGCTTGCCATTTCAACACCCCACCCTGCTCTCATGCTCACATGTCTGTCCTTGGCCTGCTGCATTGCTCCAGTGAAGCTCAACGCAAACTGGAGGAACAGCACCTCATCTTCCTACTAGGCACTTTACAGCCTTCCGGACTGAATATTGAGTTCAACAATTTTAGATCATGAACTCTCTCCTCCATCCCCACCCCCTTTCCGATCCCCCCCCTTTTTTTTCCAATAATTTATATAGATTTTTCTTTTCCCACTTATTTCCATTATTTTTAAATGTATTTCCATCCATTGTTTTATCTCTACCTTTTAGCCTATTTCGATTCCTTCACCCCACCCCCACTAGCGCTATCTGTACCTTGCTTGTCCTGCTTTCTACCCTTAATAAGCACATTCCTTAGATAATATCACCACCTTCAACACCTCTTTGTGCTTTTGTCTATGACATCTTTTGGCTATCTCCACCTATCACTGGCCCTCTATCCAGCTCTACTTGTCCCACCTCCCCCTTAAACCAGTTTATATTTCACCTCTCTTCTATTTTTCCTTAGTTCTGTTGAAGAGTCATACGGCCTCAAAACGTTAACTGTGTTCCTCTCCGCAGATGCTGCCAGACCTGCTGAGTTTTTCCAGGTATTTTTATTTTAATTTTTGTTTTTGATTTCCAGCATCCGCAGTTTTTTGCTTTTATCTTACTGAAGTTCTCTGATTGGGATCCATGAACCTCTGGATTCCCCTCAGTTGGTCTGCAATGCAGGGTAAGTTAACGACATGGGCAACCTCCCAGGGCACCATGGTCAGAGTGAGTGAGCGAGTGCAGCCGGAGATGTGATCTGCTGCTCCCTCCCATTGTCTCCTTGCTCCTTTACCACTCCCCACCACCCCACCCCTGCTCCATCTCGCCCCCTGCTCCTGCTTTGCCTGCATTTGCTCTCCCCCTACTTCTTCTGTCCCCTGCACCTGCTCTCCCCCCTGCTTTCTTTGTGCTCTGCTGTCAGCAGGCTTCTCATGGTGGTGTGCCTTCCCCATTGCTCCTGCTCTCCCAAGTGCTTTATCCATATTCTACTCTGCTCCCCCAGCGCCCCCCCCCTCCCTCCCAGGGCTCCTGCTCACCCCTCACCACCACCTCTTTACATGCAAAACTTTTATATTATAAGTATTATATAATATTTTAATTTAGATGGAGAGGGTCTGTGATCCTGAATCCATTTGAAAATGGGTCTTTCAACCAAAAAAAAAATCATTGCTCTGTGATCGTCAAGGGATAGGGGGGAGGGAGTGGAAAAGTGGAGCTGAGCCAGAAGATTGGCTGTGATCTCACTGAAGGACAGAGCAGGCTATATGACCTGCTCCTGCTTATATGGCCTGCTCCTGCTATATGACCTGCTCCTGCTTATATGGCCTGCTCCTGCTATATGACCTGCTCCTGCGATATGGCCTGCTCCTGCAACTATTTCCTATTTTGTGAGATAGCAAATGTTCATAAGAATACGATTTGATTCATTTTCTTTTTTTTTTGCCTGATTTAGTGACTGTTCCATCTTTAAAAAAAAAAGGGGGGGGGCACTTTTGTTAGGTTTGTTGAGATGACAACACTAGTGGATTGAAAGAGGCAAATGTTGGTTTGAACTGTTTTGGGGGAACGTGTTTTGATGCGAAGTTCTGAACAGCGATCGTGGAGTGTGAGCCGATAATTTACGTTGTACAACCAAAATTAAATTCGCCGTCAGTTTTAGTATTTTTGGAGGGGGGGGGGGGTGGAGGGCTGGGGGTATACATGATCAAAAAGGATGTCTAGTTGAAATAGGAAGATGATGTTTGGAAGTGCGGGGGGAGGGGAACTCACTGTAAATCAGTGGTGTCCACCTTTAAGAAGACCAGGGTGACTCAAGTTATGTAAGGTAAAGATGGCAGCTTCCTATGTGAGAGTGGGGAGGCTTTGTGCCCGGCTTGTTGCTTGCAACAGGGCTTGCAGCTGGCAGGTCCTGGTGCTGCAGCCTGGCAGCAGGTTCTACGGGCAGGACAGAGGTTTGAGGGAGAAGTTGGCGGGGCGCCTGAAAGTTGGCAGCTCTGCCCTGAGCTTTGCATTGGTGCTGGGTGGGACCCTGGGATTGTACCACACGCTCAAGCACTACCTGCAGCAAGAGCAGCATCATGCCGAGCAGCCATACACGAAGGTAAACCGCGATTAAACAGGACAAAAAAAGAGGATATCAGGGGGCTCCAGTGCGGTCCCAGTAACTTTATTTGCAGGTAGATAGTAAGGTTTGCATTTCTTGTCAGTTTCTCATGGCATTCCTTATGTTGGGCTGGTGTGGGGTGGGGTAAATCTGCACTGATTTTGTGGCATAACGTTAAGTCCAACGCAGTGTGCTCCCTTTTGTCTTTTTTGCATTACTTTGCAGTGATCTGCTTTCAAACTCTCAGCTTAAATGCCTTTAGTTGTGTCGAATGTTATCTGCAAAAGTATGATGATGCAGTTTATTTTGGACAAATGTGGCTGAAAGAACTTTTTTTTATTTAAAAAAAAATAACGTACAATTGTCCGTGCCATAACATTATAACTTTCAATTTCACAGTACATTTCAAACTTGTCCATATGGGAGACACCTCTTAAAGATGTAAAATAATTCCCCTGTTCTAAGTTTCCAAAGGCAGTGATAGCCTTAAATACTTTTTACTTATGTTGCTGTCTAACAATGATAATGTATTAACAAGGCAATATTTTTATATTTGCCTGCTTAACACTCCTTAAATTTCAAGGTCATTCATTGTATGTCAAGCACTATATAAACCACAAGTCTTTTTATATTGTGGTGTGAATTTTCATCATCGTGAAGTTATGTAGCATATTCCCAGAGGAACATAGGAACAGGTGGAGGCCATTCAGCCCTTTGAGCCTGTTCCATCATTCAGTTAGATAATGGCTGATCTGCATCGTAACTCCAACATTCTTGTCAGTCTTCAAAGTAAAAGGGATTTGGATGGTTGCTTGAAGAATAGGTGTTAAAAAGGTGGTGGAAGTAAGCAGGAGCATGCTCAGGGAACAGTGAAAAATAACACTGGCACAGGTGCAGTGGGCTGATGAATTATTGTTCTGTGATCGCAATAATGATGTGTTCATACTGCTTCAATATTTCAGCGTAATGGAATTTTGGGTGCACAGTGACATAAAAGTGATTTACCTAATCTGATGCTTGAGCACACTGAAGCCAATTGGTATGAAATTCACTTCCAGGAGGTAGTCAGTGCCAACAGTATAATTATAGACCAGCGTCAGATGGGCTCAGTTGATTGCACACTTGTCTTTGAGTCAGAAAGTTTTTTTTTGGAAAAATATACTTTATTCATAAAATATCTGGAAAAACATACCAAACCATTTCAAAATCACCATCACAAAGGTACAATCAGGTTCAACTTTTACAACATGTATCACGAGGTGCATCAATACAATAAATGAATATTACAATCATTTGCAAACATTCATTTTGAGCTGTACAGCCCGAGGGGCTCTAAACAGTTCCCAGTCCCTCGGTGCTCTGTGGCAGAAAGGTCTTAGACAGTGACCCTTGCCCATTGCGCCTTTGCGGCGGCTGCCCCAAGCTTTAGTGCATCCCTCAGCACGTAGTCCTGGACTTTGGAATGTGCCAGTCTGCAACACTCGGTCGGGGACAACTCTTTGCACTGGAAGACCAACAAGTTTCGGGCAGACCAAAGAGCGTCTTTCACCGAGTTGATGATCCTCCAGCTGCAGTTAATGTTTGTCTCGGTGTGTATCCCTGGGAACAGCCTGTAGAGCACAGAGTCCTGTGTCACAGAACTGCTCGGGATGAACCTCGACAGAAACCACTGCATCTCTCTCCAGACCTTCTTTGCAAAGGCACAATCTGCAAGGAGGTGAACAACGGTCTCGTCCCCACCACAGCCACCTCGAGGGTAACGTGCCAAGGGGGTGAGACTCCTGGCATGTAGGAAGGATCTGACGGGGAGGGCCTTTCTCACCACCAGCCAAGTTACGTCTTGGTGCTTGTTGGAAAGTTCTGGTGATGAGGCATTCTGCCAAATGACTTTGACAGTCTGCTTGGAGAACCATCTCACAGGATCCACCCTCTCCTTTTCTCGCAGGGCCTCTAGGACGTTACGTGCCGACCACTGCCTGATGGACTTGTGGTCAAAGCTGTTTCTCTGCATAAATTTTTCCACGAGGGACAGGTGGTACAACACGGTACAACTACTTGGAGCGTTCTGCGGCAGCGTGGCCAGACCCATCCTTCACAACACCGGGGACAGGTAGAACCTCAGCACGTAGTGACACTTGGTGTTTGCGTACTGAGGGTCTACGCACCGCTTGATGCAGCCACACACAAAGGTGGCCATCAGTATGAAGGCGATGTTGGGCACGTTTTTTCCCCCTTTATCTAGAGGCTTGTACATCGCGTCCCTGCGGACACGATCCATTTTCGACCTCCAGATAAAGCGAAAGATGGCTCGGGTGATCGCCATCGCGCAGGAGTCTGGAATGGGCCAGACCTGCGCCACGTACAGCAACAGCGAGAGTGCCTCACACCTGATGACCAGGTTCTTACTTTGAGTCAGAAAGTTGTGGTTCAAGCCCCATGCTCAGGATTTGAGCACCTAATTCAGGCTGACAGTGCTGAGGAAGTGCTGTACTGTCTGAAGTGCACTTTCAGATGATGTGGTAAACCAAAGCCTCGCCTACCTTTTAGGTGGATTTAAAAGATCCCATGGCAACTATTTTGAAGAAAAGCAGGGGTATTCCCCACAGGGCTTGTTCAATATTTATCTTCAGCTGACATCACTAAAGAGTATCTGGTCATTATCACATTGCCCCTTCTGGGACCTTGCTGTGTGCCAATTGGCTGCCATGTTGCCTACATTACAACAGTGAATACACTTCAACTGAGCACTTTTTGAGGTACTACATTGGCTGAAAAGTGCTTTTAATCAACCTGAAGCCATAAAATGTGCTATATAAATGCCAGTCTTTCCTCCCTCCCTCCGCCTAGTTCAATGCACCCGGGTCAGATACAGATAGGCACTTAAACAAATGCACTTCACTGTTGGGTCAGTTCTGAATGATAAAAAAGAACAAGCGGGAGGGTCCACTGAACTGGAATTTTGAAATAAAGTAAGACCTGCATTTATATAGCACCGTTCACAATTTCAGGATACCCCAAAGCTTCTTACATCCAATGGAGTAGTTTTGAAGTGTAGTGTGGTAGTTTCCTACACTGTTGTCGTGTAGAAAATGCGGTAGCCAATTTGCGCACAAACCGCAAAGTGATGATGACAGGGTCATTTGTATTAGTGATACTAGTTGAGGATCGGTGATGGAGTGGGGGGCATGGGCAGCAAAGGGATTGTAGTTCAGCTCTCCAGGTGTGGTTGAAACCTCTTTTCTCTTCCCTCTGTGTGTTTGCTTTGCTGCAGAAGTCCACTGCTGACCTGTCGCTCACTCTGTACCAGTACAAGACCTGTCCATTCTGCAGCAAAGTCCGGGCATTCCTCGATTTCCACTCGCTGCCCTACAAGATTGTGGAGGTCAACCCAGTCTTACGCAAGGAGCTCAAATTTTCCAGCTACCGGAAGGTTCCGATTCTGATCGGGGACGATGGTGAGATAGTGGTGAGTTTGCGCAAGCTACATCAAAATGGGCACAAATTCTAAATGTAGAGCATGAAATAATATTCATGAAATAAATGTAAAATTTACTTTTGTATTTCCACTTTAGTGATATAAATTAGGAAGCAAAATCTTTGCAAAGATTTTTTTTAAATTCACTCACGGGATGTGGGCTTCGCTGGCTGGGCCAGCATTTATTGCCCATCCCTAGTTGCCCTTGAGAAGGTGGCGGTGAGTTGCCGTCTTGAACCGCTGCAGTCCACGTGGTGTAGGTACACCCACAGTGCTGTTAGGAAGGGAGTTCCAGGATTTTGACAGTGAAGGAATGGCGATATACTTCCAAGTCAGGATGGTGAGTGACTTGGAGGGTTCTGGTGTTCCTATCTATCTGCTGCCCCTTGTCCTTCTAGATGGTAGTGGTTATGAGTTTGGAAGGTGCTGACTAAGGAACCTTGGTGAATTCCTGCAGTGCATCTTGTAGATGGTACACACTGCTGCTACTGTGTGTTGGTGGTGGAGGGAGTGAATATTTGTGGATGTGGTGCCAGTCAAGCAGGCTGCTTTATTCTGGACAGTGTCAAGCTTCTTGAGTGTTGTGGGAGCTGCACTCATCCAGGCAAGTGGGGAGTATTCCATCACACTCCTGACTTGTGCGTTGTAGATGGTGGACAGGCTTTGGGGAGTCAGGAGATGGGTTACTCATCACACAATTACTAGCCTCGGGCCTGCTCTTGTAGCCACAGTATTTATTTGGCTATGATTAGGTAGTGGCTTCAGAATGTGGAAATCTGTTGGAACCCTTTCAGGATGGTGACTGCAGCATATAATTTAGGTTGGCACTTGAATGCAGTAGCGAGGGAGTGCTGCATTGCATGAGGTACTGACTTTCCAATGAGGGTTTAAACCATCTGCTGCTGCCCTGTTTCAAATGGACGTTTAAGGTCACATGAAACTCTTTATAGCAGAGCATGGCGTTTTTCCCGACTCTTCCCTAACATTCAATCAATCAGCTCATTGGGATCTTGCTGTGAACAAAAAGCTGCCACATTTGCCATCTTTAAATGTCAGATTACTTAATTGCACGCAAAGAAATTTAGGACATTTTAGAGCTGTGATGAAGTGTTATCCATGTGTGTCTCTCCGTATTCTCACTTGCTGTTTCTCCTCCCTTTCCTCTTCCTCTCCTTCAATCTCCCTTCATCTCTCTATTCTTACCCCCATCTTTCTCTTTTCCCCATCCCCTCTTCCTCTTCACCCAACTTCTCCACCTCTCTCACTGCCCAATTTAGTATAAATTAGTTTAAACCTGAAATTTGAGAAGTGAATGAAATGGGCGTATTGGAATAAAGACATAGAGTTGGATGTTTGTGAATTAAGTGTGGGATAAGCAGCTTTGAACTAATTTAGTTTCCTTTTTTTCAGCAAATCAATGATTCCTCAGTTATCATCAGCGCTGTAAAGACATTTTTACTGTCCAGGTAAATCTGACGTGGCTACTGACACTCATTTGGATATTTATTTCCAAAGTTTTTTGCTTTGTGAAGTTTAGATTCTCTTTTTGAACAGAGCTTTTAGTTTCTTCATTTTCTTTTGTCGAAAGGATTCCCATTTTCCCCCTCTGGTTATTAATTTTATTTCAAACTTTTCACCTTTTTGCTTGAGATCTCCTTATCCTATAATTATAAAGATGTTTTTTGTTTTTTATTTGAACTCCAAAAGTCACTAATTTTTCCAGAAACATGAATTTTCTCTTCCTCCCCTGTGTTCAGCTGTTAAGGGTGCTTGTGGCACACTTATACCTTTTGCTCAAACATATCCACTTACGCGTGTACACTTGCATTTTTACACACACATGCGTGCACACTCCTTCGTTAACTTAGGGACACATCCACTCTTCTTTTTCCCTCTCACTCACAGACCAGACTCTTCCATTATTGCACACTTAGTCGCAATCTCATGTCCCTCTTAAAACCCATTCCCTCCTGCTCTCTGTCACAAACCCACAATCACCCAAACACGGTTTTTTGTCCATTTTGTAGGATTGTTCAATTTCTACTATTCCCCTCAGTTTTTACCTGTTGCTGAAGAGCCCAAAAGATTCCAAGGATTTTTTTTTTTCTTTTCAAAAATAGGAATGAGAAAAAGCAGAGCTCTGCTCTTCAAGTGTATTGCTTTATGAGCCATTCAGGTCCATCGATTTAGAGGGTAGCATATTATCCTGGCTTTGGCCAGTACCATCATGTAACGGTTCCTGGAAATTAAGTGAAAGCAGCCTAATTTTTCTCTCCCCTTCCTTGCCTTACCTCTTGTGGGTAAGTGGCTGATTGATGAGCTCCTCGTTGGTGGCACAGTTAAAATTAGTGTACAAGTGCATAGCCGATTGTGAACACAATTCCACCTCCCCTGAAACTCTGATGAAGAGTCATACGGACTCGAAACGTTAACTGTGCTCCTCTCCGCAGATGCTGTCAGACCTGCTGAGTTTTTCCAGCTATTTTTGTTTTTGGTCCACCTCCCCTCACTTTGTCTTGGATTTTTCACTTTGGCCGCAATCGGCAATCCAGTTGCAAATTGCACCCGGCTTGAGAAGTGTTTTTTTTTCTTCCCCATAAGTTTCTGTTCAAACTGATTTGCTTATCACTGAACACAAAAATCTGCCATGAGCCAGTGCAATTGGGCAGCATTTTGTAACTTTGTGAAAAAAAAAGCTTTAAAATTAGAGTGGTAACCTGGTGTAGTGTGATTTAATACAGCTGAAAATGTGTTTCTCACAAAAAATAAGAATTTTACTCAGATTGTCTGGTCTGCCACTTCTGAGTAACCTATTTTAAATAACTGAAAATGACTTTAAAAGAACAACATAGAACCATTTGCTAGTTATATTGGGATACAGAGGTCAGTTTCTTAGATTAAAATGATACTCAAAGCTTTAAAACTCACAAATGGTGTCCTTGCACCCAGAAGAATTAGCTTAATTTTTAGACCCTCCATGAAGGCCTGTAAACAAGTGCAACTAGCATAAACTCTTAATGGCAATTAATTTCATCAGGAGGTATGACCAGTTTTAAAGGCAAGGGCAGCTTCTAGCAAAATATTTTTTAACCTAGCGTAAAAGATCTTGGAAACTTGAGTTGTGCTTGATACAGCTTGCTGGTTTGGCCAATTTTAGACAAATTGCATTAAAAAAAAACAGTGCAACTGAGAGGAAACCCCAGGCCCTTGTACCCACATCGGTATGTGAGCCTAGTGTTAGGAGACAGATGGTGACTTGGGGTCCCTCTTGAGTTGTCGCCCCACCACTTTGGGAGAGGTTGGCCTTCTATGATCGACCTCTTCTCTTCACACCTCCTGCCCTGCCATGGTACACCTCTGATCATCTACCGGGTGGATGAGCAATTACTGGTGTGGACTAGCTGTTTGAAAGCTCTGACATTGGTTTTTTTTAAAGAATTGTTAGTTGTGAATACTGGAACTGTTGACATGTATGTGGGTTTCAATTTACAAAACAAAGAGTTGGAGGTATTGCGAACTGTGAGGAGGATAGTGATAAACTTCAAGAGGGCATAGGTTGGTGGAATGGACGGACATGAGGCAGATAAAATTTAATGCACAAAAGTGCGAAGTGATGCATTTTGTAGGGAGAATGAGGAGAGGCAATATATAATAAAGGGTACAATTCTGAAGGGACTTAGGAGCAGAGGGTTCTGCGGATATATTGAAGGTGGTAGGGCAGATTGAGAAAGTGGTCAAAAAGGCATACGGGATCCTGGGCTTTATAAGTAGAAGCACAGAGTATGATAGCAAGGAAGATATGATGAACCTTTATAAAACTTTGGTGTGGCCTCAGCTGAAGAATATTGTGTACAATTTGAGCAACATACTTCAGGAAGTATGTTCTCTGGATCCCACTACCATGTGGAACATCGTGCACAATGTGCCCAAAGATATGGAGATTGAGAATCGGCCTGTTCAATCGCATGAAAACTCATGGCAGGAACTGGTGACCTTGAGTAGGCGTCATCCTTGAATCGAGAGACAGCTGATGATGACGACAATTTCAGAAGAGATCTGAAGGCTTTAGAGAGATGCAGAAAAAAAATTCATGAAAAATGGTTCCAGGGATGAGGGACTTCAATTACATGGATAGTTTGGAGAAACTGGGACTGTTCCCCTTAGAGTAAAGAAGATTGAGGGGAGATTTGACAGAGGTGTTCAAAGTCATGAGAGGTCTAGACAGACTAGGTAGCGAGAAACTTCCCGTTGGCGGAGGGATTGAGAACCAAAGGACACCGATTTAAGGTGGTTGGCAAAAGATCCAGCGGCGACATGAGGAAAATCTTTTTTAAACAACATGTGGTTGGGATGTGGAATGCCCTGTCTGTGAGTGAGGTGGAGGCAGATACAATTGTGGCTTTCAAAAGGGAATTGGATAAGCACCTGAAGAGAGAAAATTTTCAGGGCCGTGGAGAAAGGGTGTGGAGTGGGATTAGCTGAGTTGCTCTTGCAGAGAGCTGTCATGACATGACGGGCTGAATAGCTTTTTGTAATCATTCTATGATTTTATACAACGTGCTGGTTTGTCTCTCCGTGCTGTTTACTTGCTGTTTCTTAAAAATCTCAGGCACAAAAACCTAACTCAGGTGGCATCATACTATCCAGAGATGAAATCTAAAGATGAGAAGGGGAAGGAAGTGGTTGAATACAACAACAAGTACTGGGTGATGCTGGAGGACCAGGATGAAAAGCAATACTACTTCACCAAGGAGGCCAGGAAGTAAGTAAACCATGAAGCACACTTCAAATCAATCATGTTTTTCTGATGTTATTTTTGAAAAATAAGCTGTTCTGGTTGGGATAGATTTCTATAATGTCCAATGCCCTCTTGTCCAGTCCTGGTAGGTGGAATGGATATGCCAGTGTGCCTTTGTTACCTCCAGACTTGACTATTCAAATGCTCTCCTAGCCAGTGTCTTATCTTTCTCCGTCCATAAATTCAAGCTCATTCAAAGCTCTGCTACCTAAATCCTAACTTGCACTGTCCCATTCACCAATCCACCCCCTGTTCTCATTGACCTACATTGGCTCCCGGTCAAGCAATGCCTCAATTTTTAAAATTCTTATCTTTTTCAAATCCCTCCATGGCCTCATTCTTCCCTATCTCTATAATCTCCTCCAATTCTATAACCCTTCTGCGCTATCTGTGCTCCTCCAATCTGGCCTCTAGCACATTCTCGATTTTAATCACTTCACCATTAGCAGCCATGTCTTCAGCTGCCTGGGCCCTAAGCTCTGGAATTCCCTCCCTAAACTTCTCTACCACTTTCTCCTCTTTTAAGATGCTCCCTCTGTGACCAAGCTTTTGGTTACATCCTAATGTGGCTTGATGTCAAATTTTATTTGATAACGCTCTGTGAAGCACCTTGGGAAGTTTTTGCTACTGTTAAAGGTGCTGTCTAAATGTAAGCTGCTTTTGTGTACAAACTTCAAATGGCTGGTGACACTCCTGTTTCCACAGGGGAGGGAGGGAAGACACTGTGAGTTCATTATCTAGCTGTTGTTGTACCTGCCCTACGGTCTGCCTAAGTCATGGCCCATTACAAGGTTGATCAGCTGACTTTGGTTATGGATGTTGGATGTTCTTTACCATATTGACCTGTGCTGGGTTTTTTCTTTAATATCAGGGAGGAAATGAAATGGCGTAAGTGGGTGGATGACTGGCTGGTTCATCTCATTTCGCCCAATGTCTACCGCACTCCTGGAGAAGCTCTGGCGTCTTTCGACTACATTGTGAGGGAGGGGAAATTTGGAGCGTTTGAAGGATTTTTCGCTAAATATTTTGGAGCTGCAGCCATGTTCTTTGTCAGCAAGAGACTTAAGTCAAGGTGTGTGTATTTAATTCTTTAAGGTTCCTTAGTAAGTCCAGACACCTGGATGGGAAGTGGGAGATTGCCCACCGGAAATGGAACCAGGACTGGTCGGAAGGATATCACGCCATGGAGAAGGTGCAGAGGAGATTTACTAGAATGGTAGCAGGCATGATGGATTTCAGTAAAGGAGGGACTAGAGAATGCTCTCCTCAGAGCAGAGAAGGTTAGGGGGAGATTTAATAGAGATGTTCAAAAACATGAAGGTTTTTGATACTAAATAAAGGAAATAAGGAAAGATTGTTTCTAGTAGCAGAAGGGCCAGTAACCAGCGAAAGCACTGTCTGAAAGGGATGTAGAAGCAGATTCAATAGGAACTTCCAAAAAGGGAATTGGATAAATACTGAAGGTTGAAAACTGCAACGTTATGGGGAAAGGGCAGACCAATTCGATAGCTCTTTCAGAAGAGCTGGCATAGGCATGATGGGTGAAATGGCGTCCTGTTGCACTGTAAGATTCTATGACTCCGCTGGCCTAAGGTGGTATCTCTGCACCGTTGACACCCGAATTGGATTTGAGAGAGAAATCTTACAGGGAACCAGATTACCACGGGAAATGCCACACGACCAATCTTTCCTACCATTCCTCTCGCTGCTTCAAGCTGTCATGTCATATCCACTGGTTGTCTGGGCTCAAACTCCAACTCCCTCATCCTTTTGGATCTCCTGTGCTGTGTCTTATGAGAACTTGCTGAACCTTTGTCCTTGTTGGTTTCCAGACATAATCTTCATGATGATGTCCGGCAGGATCTGTACAAAGCTGCCGACCAGTGGGTGGCTGCTATCGGCAAGCACAGGCCATTCATGGGCGGGGACATGCCCAACCTTGCTGACCTGGTAAGAGATGTTAATCATTGTGGGTTCTCTTGCGATTTACCAAGATACCAGAACTGGGAGGTTATAACTATCAAGAAAGATAGAACAGTTTGGGGCTCTATTGTCCAGAAGAGAGAAGGCTGAGGGGTGATCTGATAGAGGTCTTTAAGATTAAGATTATGAAAGGGTTTGATAGATGTAGAGATATGTTTCCATTTGTGGCACAGAAACAGGCTATTCAGCCCATCTTGTCTGTGCCAGTTTTTATGTTCCACATGAGACTCCTCCAACATCTCTTCAACTCACCCTATCCATATATCTTTCTATTCCTTTCTCCCTTGTGTGTTTTTCTAGCTTCCCCTTAAATACACCATCACCTCAACCGTGGAAGCAAGTTCCACATTCTAATCATTTGCTGGGCAAAGAAGTTTCTTTTGATTAACCTATTAGATTTATTAATGACTATCTTATATTTACGTGCTCTAGTTCTGGTCTCGCCCTCAAGTGAAAACATCTTCTTGATGTCTACCCTATCAAACCTTTTCATAATCTTAATCACCTCTATCAGGATCATCCTCAGTCTTATGGATAACAGTTCCAGCCTGTTAAGCTTTCCTGATAGGTATAACGTTTCAGTTCTGTAAGTCTTTCTCTTGTAATGCCACTTCTCTCTTTTGCTTTTCCATCTTCACAGGCAGTCTATGGGGTACTTCGGGTAATGGAAGGTTTGGAGGCATTCAATGACATGATGGCAAACACCAAGATCAAGGCATGGTATCAAAGAGTGGAGGAAGACATCAAGAAAGGACAGGATGTTGAGCAATAAATTGATGCAGGAGTCATTGAGAGAATCATGTGAAATTTTTATTGCATTTCTCTTCTGTTAATGGTGTTGGACAGACGATAGGACCTGATGTTGATGGAGTGCTGTGAGATCAGTATGGAGAAAAGAAGCTATGCTTTAACAACTGCAACCATGCAACAGTCATCCTTGGTTAATCAAGGGGGCTTTTCCACTGCAGCAGGAAGATTTTGATGCAATGCTACATTTGTAGTTTAAATGCTGCATGAATCCAGGATTAGGGACTGACCTGATACCAGAAAGAAATTGGTGGATGGAGTCTCACTCTGCTTTGCTTCAAACTCAGTTCAGGTTTATTAGTGGATTTATACATGCACAGTTTAGCATTGATAACGGGACACAGTATTGGTGCTAAATATAAATGCAACTGAAAAGGCACTTAAAAACATAGCTTTAAAAAGCCACAAAGGTTATACATTTAACAGTGCGATGTTTGTGAGCATTGAAGTAAAATGCAAAATAAAAACTAGACATCTCAAAGAAATACAGGCTGTGCTGGTAATGCAAGTAGATTCAGTCTCTTTATGGAGACAACAGACACGTTAATGATTGAGGTATAACACTTAATCTGAACTGGTAAAAATGAACAGCATTTAAATAGGAACAAAACAGGGAAGGGGGAAACGCACACAAACACATGAACGGTAGAATGTCCATTATTACTCTTTTCACTTCCCTTTATGTTTCGATTTTAGATGCTGTTCGTTTCTCAGTTCTGTTGAAGGGTTACACCTGTATCTGGGCCAGCATTTATTCCTAAGCCAACAACAAAACTAAGGACAGAATATCCTGGTCATTTTCACATTGGTGTTTGTGGGAGCTTGTGTGTAAACTGGCTATCGCATTTCCTTTACTACAACAATAACTATGTTTCAAAAGTACTTCATTGGCTGTAAAGTGCTTTGGAATATCCCTGAAGACCTGAAAGATGCAATGTAAATCTCTCTCTCTCTCCCCGCTCTCTTGCCCCTCTCTTTCTCTCCCTCCCCCCGCCCCCTCCAACCCTGAGGTTAGTTGGAGGAAAATTACTGAGGAAGCTGCTTGTAAATTCTAGCTGTCACACTCAGGGAGAGGCAAGGTTATCAAGCTAAGAAAAGCCAGCAGGAAATGAAATATCTTGACATTTGGATCTGTAACAAAGTTTGATAGATCAGGTGCTGGATGCAAGGCTGGTTAATTTCTGTTTTATCTGAGTGAGAGTGAATTGATGAGTTGTATGGAAGGTAAAGTTCTTCAAATTAATAATTTTAATAGATTTATTATGTTTACCCCAACCTGCCTTTCTCCTGTGCTTCCCCCTCTCCCTGTATATAACTATTTTGGTTTTTGCTGAAGTTGTGTCCTCTTCGCTTCTCTGTGGCAAGTAGAAATGAGTTCCTGTTTGAAGGGAAAAACGGGTACATCAGAATCTAACAGGGCGTATTTGAGACCATTTTTTTCTCCTAAATGTACCTTTGTCACAGGAGTGGGTGAAAAGGAATTTCTTCAAACAAACCTTGGCGAGGTCTTAATGGTTAGAGGGGATCCATGGCTACATGTGTGTAGCTGGATGGTGTATGTAATATTTAATAAAAAGTATTACGAATTTTACTCTGTTCTATTTGATTAACTGTAACTAGATTATTGATGGATTGTAGAAGGCAAAAATAATGATAATAATAATGGTAAGCACTGTATTACAGAACCACAAAGGTTCTTGGTCTTATCCTGACTACCTGATCTTTAACAGGAGTGCAACAATTGGGCCCAGGAGGGACAACCCCCTCCTGAACCATGTTGAAATGTGGACACAAAGTGAAATCAGATGAGGCTTGGCTTGGGTGCCTACATAATTAAATAGTGTCAGTTGTGCCTCAGGGTACTCTTGCCTCTGACTTTGAAGGATGTGGGTTCAAGTCCCATTCCAGACACTTGAGCTCAAAAATTTAAGCTGATACACTGGTTCTGTACTCTGGGAGTGCCGCACTGTTGGAGGTGCCGTCCTTCAGATGAGACATTAAACTGAGGCCTTACCTGCATTCTCAGGGTGTAAAAGATCATACACCCTCTTCAAAGAACAGTGAAGGAGTTATTCCTGGTGTTCTGGGCCAATATTTATCCTTCAATCAACGTCACTTAAAAAATTATTTGGTCATCCTCACATTGCTGTTTGTAGGAGCTTGTTGTGTGCAAACCAGCTGTCACTTTTCCTACATTGCAACAGTGCTTAGACTTCAGTACTATTTGGTGTGAAGCAGTTTGAGACATCCTGAGGTCATGAAGGTGCAACATAAATGCAAGTTTTTAATTTATTTAAACAATGACCATTTGGAGAAGCAAACTGAAGACTGCCCACACTCATGGAACCATCTTGAATGATGTATAATTGCTCCACAATGATGTTGAAATAATTATGATATTAGTAGAAGTAACAATCAACACAGCCTGTCACTGGTGGACAGCAAAGAACAAAGCAAATACAATGATATAGCTACCACAGTAGAGTACAAAGTAAGAACAAATACTAGTAGCAGTTACACAAAATAGTGTGCCTGTCAGGCTACACATCTTGAATAATGTGTCCAATTCTTGTGTTTGGGATACAAGGAGGACATTTAAGATGCAGAAGGAGTGCACAAATGGGCCACGAGACTCATTCCTAGGACTAGATTATGAGGAAAGACTAGAGAAATTTGAGATTTTCAGCCCTGAATGGAGGTGACCATTTAGAGATATAAGCCTTTCAACCCTTTGATATCTCTACACTGTCCATTTCTGACCTTTTGCATATCCACCTTTGGCAGTCATGTCTTCTGCTGTCTATACCCTAAGCTCTGAATTCCCTCTCTAAAACTCTCCACCTCTCTACCACTCCATCCTTTAATATGTTAATCAAAATCTACCTCTTTTGATCATGTTCCCTGGGATGAGGGAGTTATCTTATAAGGAAAGGTTGGGCCTGTATCCATTGGAGTTTAGAAGAATGAGAAGTGATCTTATTAAAACATATAAGATCCTGAGCGCACTTGACAGTGTGGATGCAGAGAGGATGTTTCCCTGCGTGGGAGAGACTGGAACTAGGACAAACAGTTTATAAATAAGGGGTCTCCGATTTAAGACACAGATGAGAATTTTTTTCTCTGAGGATTGTGAGATGTGGATAACTCTTACCCAGAAAGTGGTAGAGCCAGGATCATTGAATATTTTTAAGGCAGAGGTAGATTGACTCCTCAGTTAATCAAGAATCGAAGTGCAGGCAGGAAAGTGACGTTGAGGTCACAGTAGTTCAGGCATGATCTTATGGAATGGTGGAGCAGGCTCGATGGGCCAAATGGCCTGCTCCTGTTCCTAATTCGTATGTATGTACGTTTTAGGTCACCTATCTTAATATTTCCTTGACAAAAACAAAACTACATGGAAAAACTCAGCAGGTCTGGCAGCATCTGCGGAGAGGAGCACAGTTAACGCTTCGAGTCTGAATGACCCTTCAGGGGTCCTCTCTGCAGATGCTGCCAGACCAGCTGAGTTTTTCCAGGTATTTTTGCTTTTGTTTTGGATTTCCAGCATCCGCAGTTTTTTGCTTTTATCTTAATATTTCCTTGTGTGGTCTGGTGTCAAATTTTGTCTGATAATGCTCCTGTGAAGTGCTTGGGGTGTTTTACTACCATAAAGGCGCACACAAATGTAATTTGTTATTGATAGGAAAAAGATCCAGAACAGTACCCCAAATTAAACCACCATAGTAGGGCAAACCCTGCTCCGAAGAAGGATCATACGGACTCGAAAGTCGACTGTTTTTCTCTTTCCACAGATGCTGTCAAGACTACTGAGTTTTTCCAGCATTTTCTGTTTTTGTTTCAGATTTCCAGTATCACAGTATTTTGCTTTTATAGTAGGGCAAACGTTCATATTAGTAAAATGCAAAATTAGTATTGAGGTCAGGTACTTCAAAGAGTCGTTTTAAGTACACAGCAATATTCTAATAAATCTCTGTACCCTCAAGTGGTGGCCAGAACTGTACACAGTAATCAAGTTGTTAATCTAACTGGTGTTTTATACTGGTGTTTCTCCTCACCGTCCAAGGGTCCAAACACTCATTTCAAGTGAAGCAGCATTTCACTTGCACTTCCCTCAACTTAGTCTACTGCATTCGTTGCTCCCAATGCAGTTTCCTCTACATTGGAGAGACCAAACGCAGACTGGGTGACCGCTTTGCAGAACACCTTCGGTCTGTCCGCAAGCATTACCCAGACCTCCCTGTCGCTTGCCATTTCACACTCCACCCTGCTCTCATACCCACATGTCCGTCCTTGGCTTGCTGCATTGTTCCAGTGAAGCTCAACGCAAACTGGAGGAACAGCATCTCATCTTCCGACTAGGCACTTTACAGCCTTCCGGACTGAATATTGAGTTCAACAATTTTAGATCATGAACTCTCTCCTCCATCCCCACACCCTTTCTGATTTTCCCAATAATTTATATAGATTTTTCTTTTCCCACCTATTTCCATTATTTTTAAATGTATTTCCATCCATTGTTTTATCTCTACCTTTTAGCCTTTTTCGATTCCTTCACCCCACCCCACCCCCACTAAGGTTATCTGTACCTTGCTCGTCCTGCTTTCTACCCTTAATTAGCACATTCCTTAGATGATATCACCACCTTCAACACCTCTTTTTCCTTTTGTCTGTGACATCTTTTGGTTATCTCCACCTATCACTGGTCCTCTATCCAGCTCTTCTTGACCCCCCCCCCAAACCAGCTTATATTTCACCCCTTTTCTATTTTTCCTTAGTTCTGTTGAAGAATCATGCAGACTCGAAACATTAACTGTGCTCCTCTCCACAGTTGCTGCCAGACCTGCTGAGTTTTTCCAGGTATTTTTGTTTTGGTGCTATCAGTGCTGTTGTGTTTCTGGGATTCGGAGAAGGCCCAGCCAGCAAGGATTTGATGTGGTTGCTATGGTAACCCAGCAGCTCCCGCAAACCGGAAGGGAAGCTAACGGTTGACAATCGGAGGAGGGGGCGGGCTTGGGAGGGTCACAGCGAAACAGCCAATCGGAGTCGCGGAAAATCCGTTGAAAGTATTCGAATGCGCCAATGGGAAGCGGAGATAGCGCGTCCGGAAGTGACGTCGGGCGCCGCCGCAAGCTCAAAGCAACCGCTTCAAGTGGCTGCTGGCAACAGGCGTTTCGCATGGTAAGGAGCCGGGACTGGAACCTCTCATCTGGTTAAAGAGCAGCGATAGGGTTGGGTTCAGCAGAGGAACGGGAAGAGCTACGGCATTTGTTGAAAGATGTCGCAAAAAAAGCGTTTCACAACTACTGGAAGTAGCAAAGGAAGGGGCGCAGTGACTTGTTATGTAGGGAAATCTGGCGGCCATTTTGTGCAGAGCAAGATCCCACAGCCAATGATATGAATGGCTAGTTATTTCTGTCTTGAGGTAGCTCTTGGGTTTTTCTTCTATTCTTTTATGGGATGTGGGTGTTGCTGGCAAGGCCATCCCTCATTGCTGTTGAACTGAGTAGCATGCCAAATCTTTTCATAGGGGAGTTGAGTGTGGTATGAATTTTTAAATTCATTCATGGGATGGGGGCATTGATAACTAGGCCAGTGTTTATTGCCCATCCTTATTTGCCCTTGAGAACTGAGTGGCTTCCTAAGCCATTTCAGAGAGCATTTAAGAATCAACCAACCACATTGCTGTGGGTCTGAAGCCAGACCAGGTAAGGATGGCAGATTTCCTTTCCTAAAGGATATTAGTGAACCAGATGGGTTTTTATGACAATTGACAATGGTTTCATGGTCATCATCAAACTTTAAATCCAGATTTTTTGTTTATTGAATTCAAATTTCATGAATCTTATGGGTCCTCAGAGCATTGCCCTAGCACTTTGACCAATGTCAATACCACTACACCGCTGCCTCTCCAATGGTAATGTTGCTACACTAGTAATCCAGAGGTTCAGTCTAATACTTTGAGGACATGGCAGCTGGTGGAATTTAAGCTTAAGTAATAAATCTGGATTTGAAAGCTAGTCTCAGTAATGGTGACCTGTTCTTACCAGGTCTGGTCTACATGTGACTCCAGATAGCATTCCACAGCAGTAGCTGAATCTTTTACA
Source organism: Cetorhinus maximus (assembly GCF_964194155.1). Classification (NCBI taxonomy): domain Eukaryota; kingdom Metazoa; phylum Chordata; class Chondrichthyes; order Lamniformes; family Cetorhinidae; genus Cetorhinus; species Cetorhinus maximus. Next base: position 23,122,792 of record NC_135888.1, read on the forward strand.
TCCACTGCAGCCAATGCCTGTAATGAAAAGGGGTGATGGGGATGAGATGGTGCATAATCTCATATCCACTTACCCCAACCCCATCATTTTGGAACTAGCCAATGTTAATTTGGAGAACCTACCTTCACCTCATTTTGGTGCTCTGCCCCCAGGAACCTCTGTTGCCTGTCTCCCACATCCAGGTTCACTCACCTTCAGCCTGTTTGGTTCCTGGCTTGGATTTTGGACAAGGTATATCAGCATTTCCTTATTCCCAGCTTGGACCCCTCCCTGCCTACTCTGCTGAATCTTGACTCCAGCCCCCTTGCCCGTCCCCACTTCCACCCAGTTGACTAAACCCAGTTCTGCCACAAAAAGCAGGTGAGACCTCCAACACTATTTCCAAAGGATGGTACTCCTGACAGACTCCCTTCTGAACTGCACTAGAATGTTAGCTTAGAATATATGCTGTGGAGGGGAGTGTCGTGGACATTCCACATCAGGCTAAACAGGGTACTTCCCTGTGAGGTTTGAATTAACCTTAATATTAAGCATATTGGAACTCCTACATACATGAAGTTGGTTTTGAGTGTGCCTTATACAAAGATGGCTGTGTAAGTTGGAAACTACAAAATGCCGAAAGGGCGTGAGATTTCCAGCAGGTATGAGTTTCCCTAGAGTGGCAGGGAGATGGGATCCTGAGCAGGGAGACATAAGAGAGGGAAACAAAGATAGAACTGAAAGGCAGAAAAGTAGAAAGCAAAAGTGGAAGGCAAAGGAAACCAGGGCTAGCAGCAAATAGGGCCATAGTACAATAATAAAAGTGTAAAAATGTTAAGACAAATCTAAAGCCATTGTACCTGACTGCACAGCATTCGCAATAAGGTAGACACATTAACAGCGCAAATGGATGTAAACTGATATATGATATGATTACGATTATAGAGACAAGGCTGCAGGGTGACCAAGACTGGGAATATCCAAGAGTATTCGATATTTAGGAAGGACGGGCAAAAAAGAGAAGGTGGTGGGGTGGTGGTGTTAGTTAAGGATGAAATCAGTGCAGTGGTGAGACAGGCTATTGGCTCAGAAAATCTAGATATAGAATCAGTCTAGGTGGAGCTAAGAAGCAACAAGGGGAGGAAAACAGTAGTGGGAGTTAGTTTTAGGCCTCCAAGCAGGAGTGGTAAGGTAGGAGATGGCATTAAACAGTAAATTAGAGATGTGTGCAACAAGGGTGCTACAGTAATCATGGGTGACTTTAATCTGCATAAAGACTGGGCAAACCAAATTAACAACAACACTGTAGTGGATGAATTCCTGGCGTGCGTACAGATGTTTCTTTCAGACCATTTTGTCGAGGAACCAGCTAGGGAGCAGGCTATCTTAGATTTGGTGTTGTGGAATGAGCATGAGTTAATTAATAATTTTGTTGTGCAGGGCCCTTTAGGGAAGAGTGATCATATGAAGAATGAATTCTTCATTAGGATAGAAAGTGAAGTAGTCCAATCTGAAACTAGGGTCCTAAATCTAAACAAAGGGAACTGCAAAGGTATGAGACATGAGTTGACTACAATAGATTGGGGAGCTTCATTAAAATGCATGACAGTGGCTAATATTTAAGGAATGAATGCATGCATTGCAACAGTTATGCATTCCTTTCTGGCGCAAAAAAAAAACAGGTAAAGTGGCACAACCATGGCTAACGAAAGAATTTAAAGATTGTATTAGATCCAAAGAGGAGTCGTATAAAGCTGCTAGAAAAAGTAGCAAGACTGAGGATTGAGAGCAGTTTAGAATATAGCAAAGGAGGACTTGGAGATTGATTAAGAGGAGAAAAATAGAGTGTGAGAGTAAACTTGCAAGGAACATAAAAGCAGATTGTAAAAGCTTCCATAAGTATGTAAAAAGAAAAAGATTAGTGAAGACAAATGTAGGTTCCCTTATAGTCCGAAACAGGAGAATTTATAATCGAGAACAAGGAAATCGAAGAGCAATTAAGCAACTACTTTAGTTTTGCTTTCATGGAAGAAGACACAAATAACTTCCCAGAAATGCCAGGGAGCCAAGGGTCTAGTGAGATGAAGGAATTAAAGGAAATTAGAAACATAGAAAATAGGAGCAGGAGTAGGTCATTTGGCCCTTCGAGCCTGCTCTGCCGTTCAGTATGATCATGGCTGAAGCTCTATCTCAACGCCGCACTCCTGCGCTCCCCCCATATCCCTTGACGCGTTTAGAGTCCAGAAATCTATTTCTTCCTCAAATATGTACAGTGACTTAGCCTCCACAGTCTTCTGGGATAGAGAATTCCATAGGCTGTCCTTGTATACTGGTCACTGAAAGCAAGCATGCAGGTGCAGCAAGCAGCTAGGAAGGCAGATGGTGTGTTGGCCTTCATTGCAAAAGGATTTGAGTATAGGAGCAAGGATGTCTTACTGCAGCTATACAAGGCCTTGGTGAAACCACACCTGGAGTATTGTGTCCAGTTTTGGTCATCTTACCTAAGAAAGGATATACTCGCCATAGAGGGAGTGCAGCAAAGGTTCACCAGACTGATTCCTGGGGTGGCAGGATTGTCGTATGAGGCGAGACTGGGCCAACTAGGCCTGTATTCACTGGGGTTTAGAAGAATGAGAGGGGATCTCATTGAATCGTGTAAAAATTTGACAGGGCTGGACAGACTGGATGCAGGGATGATGTTTCCTCTGGCTGGGGGTGGGGGTGCAGCCTAGAACAAGGGGTTGCAGTCTGAAGATACAGGGTAGGCCATTCAGGACTGAGATGAGAAACTTCTTTACTCAGAGGATGGTGAACCTATGGAGTTCTGTACCACAGAAGGCTGTGGTGGTCAAGTTACTGAGTATATTTAAGGAGGAAATGAGTTTCAAGACACTAAAGACATCAAGGGGTATGTATGGGGAGAGAGCAAGAATATGGCGTTGAGATAGAGGATCAGCCATGATTATATTGAATGGCGGAGCAGGCTCGAAGGGTCAAATGACCTACTTCTCCTACTTTCTATGTCTATGTCCTAGATTCCAGCCAAGTAAAATTTTGATTTTAAAAATATGATATAAATTGTACTCTTCCAGGACTTTGTAAATTGTTTGCTTTGAATGAAATGTTTTGCTTTGGTACTATAGAGAAGGAAGGTTATTTCAGTATTTTATAAATAGATTTTAAAGTATTGATTGTGCATTAGTTGTAAAGCTGTATGTGTTTGAGAGAGAAAAAAGTTAAACTTACTTCATTTGGTGACAAGATGTTACAATTAACTTACCTGTGGCAGTAATGATAGTCACAGTAATGCTTGTCACATTATGATGATGAAACATTGCTTATAATATTTGAGATTGTGTTTTGGGGTTGAGAAATGGTTCCCACAATGTAAGACTATTTTGAACTGAACTGTAATGTATACCTTTGAGGTATCAATTAGGATTAATTCATGATTGTAACTGCCTTGAATTAATGATATATTACTAATTTAGTGAGTATGGAAGTGAATTCCTGTGCGACAGATGATTTTGTGCAGCCGGACATCTGTCAGATTTTACAGTTAATGCGAGATGATCTAATTTTATATCAAATGGCTTCTGTAGTAATAAACAAACTGGCATCTGAGTAATAACATCACTTGTTGCAATAAATCACTTTCCCTAATCATTGTTTCCCTGCAGTATGTATAACTATAAACTGTAAACTGTAAGACTATAATCCCTGGTGTCTTTTTCTTTACTGCTTGGCTTTTGTGTTTACTGTATTACTATGGTTATCATTTCACAAGGTGCTTGCTCAGTGCTTAAAGCCCAGTGTATACTTTAAACATAATTTATGAAGTTTAGAACTTATTGCTGTTTTTTTCACTCTAAAATGGACTGGGTTAGAAATGTTTTATTTGGGAATAAAGCTAGCACAGTTTCTAAAAGGCATTCGATAGTGCCACACAAGGCAAGATAAGTGTGCAGGGATTTGGAGGTGATATATTAGTATGGATAGAGAGTTGGTTAACAGACAGGAAGCAGAGTGTGGGCATAAATGGGACATTTCCAAGTTGGCAGGTAGTGAATAGTGGAGTACCACAAGGGTCAGTGCTGGGGCCTCAGCTATTTACAATCTATATCAATGACTTAGATGAAGAGACAGAGAGTAATGTATCTTAAGTTTGCTGATGATACCAAGGTAGGTGGAGAGCTAAGCTGGGGAGAATACAGAGGCTGCAAATATATATAGGCAGGTTAAGTGAGTGGGCAAAAAGGTGGCAGATGGATTATAATGTAGGGAAGTGTAAAGTTGTTCACTTTGGTTGAAAGAATGGAAAAGCTGAGTATTTTTCTGAAGGGTGGGAGGCTTGTGGATGTTGGTGTTTGGGGAGACTTGGGCGTGCTTGTGTAACGAACGCAAACAGTTAGCACACAGGTAAAGCAAGCAATTAGGAAGGCAAATGGCATGTTGGCCTTTATTGCAAGGAGATTAGAGTACAGGAATAAAAAAGTCTTGCTAGAATTGTACAGGGTTCTGGTGAGACTGCATCTGGATTACTATGTGCAGTTTAGATCTCCACGCTTTAAGAAAAAATATGCTTGCATTGGAAGCAGTACAATGAAGGTTCACTAAATTGGTGCCTGGGTTGAGGAGGTTTTCCTATGATAGGCTGAGCAAATTGGGTCTATTTTCTCTGGCGTTTAGAAGAATGAGAGATGATCTCATCTAAACATTCAAGATTCTGAAGAGGGTTGATAGCGTGGACGCTGAGAGGTTGTTTGTTTCTGCCGGTCCGGGAATCTAAAACACAGCAGCACAGTCTCAGGATAAGGGACCAGTTGTTTAGGGCTGAGTTGTGGAGAAAGTACTTCGCTCAAAGGGTTGTGAATATGGAATTCTCTGCCCCAGTGGGTTGTGGATGCTCCATTGTTAAATGCGTCTAAGGATGGGGTAGACAGATTTTTCGTGTCGAAGGATATGGGGAACAGGCAGGAAAGTGGAATTGGAGCCCAAGATCAGTCATGATCATATTGAATGGCTGAGCATACTGGACAGGCCTTATGGTTTGCTCTTCCTACTATTTTTGTGTTTGTGGCATTTGGATCAAATCCTAGGAATTAAATGCACAACCTAGGCTAATATTTCAGAACAGTACTTGAGGGAGCGCTGCATTGTAAGAGATGCTGTCCTTTGGATGATGTGTTCAGTTATGGCCATCTATACTTGCTTTACTGGTTCAAATTGGATATCGTAGCACTATTCAAAGGAAACTCTAGGATAATTGGGGACGAGCAACAAATGCTGGCTTTGCTAGCGATGTTTACATCCTGTGAAAGAATATTTTAAAAATGCTACTAAGTTGGCCTGTTGGAAACATTAGGAACAGGATAGACCATTCAGACCCTCAAACTTCCTCTGCTTTCCAATTTAATCACCTCCACCTCAACTGTTTACCTGCCTTTGTTCCATATCCCTTGATACTTAGCTAAAATCATATCTCTTGAAAGCTCCATTTGACCTAGAACCTACAGCATTTTGGTAGCAACTTCCACATTCCACTATTGTTTGTGTGAAAAAGCACTTCCTGAATGACCAAGCTCCAATTTTGAGATTATTTCCCCTTGGCTTGATTCCTCCCATCAGAGGAAATGGTTTCTCCGTCTCTACTCCATCAAATCCTTTTAACATTTTGAATACCTTGATCAGACCCCCACTCAATCTTCTATGCTCAAGGAAATAAAAGCAAGTTTCTACAATCTGCCTTTATAATTTAACCCTCTAAGCCTTGGTATAATTCTTAGACCACTACCAATATACTTTTCTTTAGAGGAGTAGGCAGTTAAAGGCAGATTCTGATGAAAGATCATCCACCTGAAACATTAATTCTGTTTCTCGCTCCATAAATGTTGCTCGACCAAGGTTTTCCAGTATTTTTTGTTTATTCAAGGCAAATTGCTTGTTATCTGCTCAAGAAAAAAGGTCAGGATGTTTCAAGTTTAAGAACAGGCAGAAAATTATTTTTTTTTAAATTGAGGACCTGGTCCAACTACTGTGATTTTTACATAGAGGGAGCCAAGACCAAATGCAGTTCAGGCACAACAGTGTTAGAGGGCAGCGTGTAATTATACATACACTCTATCTCTATTCTTATATAATTGTAATGAACTTGATGTACCAGACTTGAAACAGAGAACTTTATTACAGAGCTCTTTTAGAACCAGGTCCATGACTAGAAAGCACCCCCACCGCCCCCCGCCATGCCGGATTACCTGCGCTTAGGGCTCATTTGTCAGTACATTCACATGACCTCTAATAGGCAGTAGGAAAGGTTGTGCCTTCAATCACTACATTTCCTCCCCGGTTAGCTTTTATTAAATTTCCTATATGCAAAGAACATTTTAATCCACAACATATACACGTGTGTGTGCGCACGCATGCGTCTGGTGATTAAATATTAAGACTCTGAGGTGGTTTTCTAATTCAGTTAGAGCAATGTAGCTCTACCACTTGAGATTCTCCCACTGGATCTACATGATCAGGAATTGCAGCATCGGGTACATCATAGAAAGTGGCAGTTCAGGAATAGGCAATTCGAAAGAGACATCCGGTATGTCTATTCTAGGTCGATCTATCACCTCGGGGACTAAAGGTTGGCCGTCAATTACAGGCGGAATAGCTGGTTGTTGGAATGTTTCTCTCTTCCTTAGATGATCCACATGTTTTTGAACAATCTGGTCTTCCACTTCCATTTGGAAAGGCACAGGTCCAGTTTCTGAGACGATTATACCAGAAACCCAACTAGGTGTATTTCCAAAATTTCACACAAAAACTGTCTCCTGCAGTAAATCTTTGAGCTTTGCTATGAATATCGTGATTCAATTTTTGATCACTCTGATTCTTCTCTACCTTCCAGACTTAACCTTCTACGTAGGTGGCATTTCATCAGTAATTCAGACGGTGTTGAGCTCTTAGTTGTATGAGGAGTCGTACGATAGCTGAGAAGAAAACGTGAAAATCGAGTTTCTGGATAACCTTTGCATTCCTGATTTGAAAGTTTGCACTGCTCTTTCAGCTAAACCATTTGATGAGGGCTGATGTGCTGTTTTAATATGTTTAATTCCATTTAAACTCATGAATCTCTGAAATTCTGTACTAGTAAAGACGGTACCATTATCCAAAACAATGACTTCCGCTAGGCGCAGCTTTTCAAAAGTTGCAAACGATGTCGGTGATCTAACTTCATACACATCCATCCACTTAGAATGCACATCAACAATCAATAAAAACATGGTACCTAAAAATGGACCGACATAATCTGTATGTAGTCTAACCCAGAGTCGACCAGATGCAGTGGAGCTGAAATGGGCAACTTCTGTTGTTGCTGAGACTGGAGACAGTGCTTGACCATGTTTTCAATGTCACTGTCTATACCTGGCCACCAGACATAGCTCCGTGCAAGCATCTTCATCTTTGATATGCCTGGGTGTGCACTGTGAAGCTCTGTCAAGATCGGTTCCCTTCCTTGCAAAGGGATAATGACTCTTGATCCCCACAATAAGATTCTACTTTGACAACTTAACTCTGTTTTACGGCATGGAATGGTCTTATCTCTTCAGATTGGTGAATTCGACCCCCCTTGCAATATAAGATCTTGGACTTCAGACAAAATTGGATCTCTGTTTGTCCAATTCCTTATTTACTTTGCGCACACAGGCGAAAAGTCCAAGAAATTCAGCACAAGCACAACTTTCTGTGGCACTGGAGCATGCACAGTACTATCTGGCAATGGAAGATGACTGAGTGTGTCTGCATTTGCAATATGTACACCAGGGCGGTGCAAAAGGTATACTCATACACTGATAATATCAAAGCCCAACGTTGGATTCTTGCTGAGGCTATTGACGGAATGGCTTTATCCTCACTGAATAAACCCATCATGGTTTATGGTCCAACACAATAGTGAAATGTCGTCCATGCAGACACTGGTGGAATTTCTTCACCCCAAATATCACTGATAAGCCTTCCTTTTCAAGTTGTGAATAACCCTTCTCGGTTGCAGAGAGGGTTCTGGAGGCATAGTCAATTGGTCTTTCAGAACCATCTTCCATTCTGTGTGATAACATAGTTCCCACACAGTAATGAGATGCATCACAGGTCAATATTTATTCCTTTGATGGGTCATAATGTACCAGTAGACATGATGAATGTAATAGCTTCTTAACTTTTACAAAGGTTTCTTTTTGTTGCGAATTCCATGACTGAAAATGATTTTTCAACAGCAAGTGCAATGGTGCTAGCACTGTTGACAAGTTTGCCAAGAAGTGACTATAATAATTAATCATGCCCAAAAAAGACTTTGAGTTCAGTGACACTGGAAGGAGAGGGCTGCCTCTTTTATTGCCCTAACCTTCTCCTGTACTGGATGCAACCCACATGGCATCCACTTGGTGACCTAGGTAGGTGACTTCTAGCACTTGGAATGTACATTTTTCTTTTTTTAATTGTACACCAGCTTCCAAAAATCATCTTAAAACCTCCTGTAGGTTGGCCAAATGTTCGGCTTCCGTTGACCCTGTGACCAGGACATCATCTAGGTATACTACTACTTGGGGAAGTCCTTAGGCTTTCCATGGTCCTTTGGAAGATTGCACACGCAGATGATACACTTAAGGGTAGGTGTGTATATTGATACAGGCCCTTGTGCATGTTGATGGTTACATACCCTCTAGATGTGCTATCCAGCTGTCTCTCTGGTTTTAGTGCCACGCCTGGTGCCATGTTGCACCTTCTGTAAGTCCATTGCAGCACTTTCCATGGCTAGTGCTATTTCCGTGGTGGGCTTCAAATCAATGTTAACTTCTGCAAGTAAACGGTGCTGAATTGTCGTGAATGCCACAAACTAACTGGCCCCGCAACATGTCGTTGAGTGTATCTCCAAAGTCGCAGTGCTCAGTCAACTGCTTCAATTTCACTATATAAGTTGCAACGGACTTTCTTGGGGCCCTTACTCTGGATTGAACTTAAGCCTCTGCATATTACCAATGGCTTCTGCTGAAAATGTGCCTACACGAGGTCTAATTTGTTTAAAAGATTTAGAATTGGGTGCGTTTGGGGCTGTTGGACTGCAGGTGAGGTCATATGCCTTGCTACCACAGATACTCAAAAGAATTGCTTTCTGCTTCTCCACGGTAATTTCATTCGCCACAAAATAAAAACCTAGGCGCTCTACGTATTGGCTCTAGTCTTCCATGGATGTGTCATAAAGGTCAATTCTGCCAAAAGGTGGCATGACTGGTGAGTATACTTTCTTTCTTAAGAACTGACGTACTCCCATTCCCAAGGTGAGTTGCAGCGTTGGAACTATCTCACTCTCATTGCCAAATCTAATGAACTTGATGTATGGACAGGTTTCTTACTTGAAACAGTATTACAGAGCTCTTTTAGAAGCTATATGCTTGAACTAGGTCCACGACCCCCACCGGATTACCTGCGCTTAGGGCTCATTTGTCAGAACATTCAGGTGACCCCCTAATAGGCAGTAGGAAAGGTTATGCCTTCAACCACTACAATAATCTATTATCATCCATAGTTAAATAGCAGCAGCAGTAATGTTCAATGAAACAAAGCCTGTACTGCAAAGAAACTTCTGAGGAGCTAGAAGATGCAAAACTGCTGTAACTGGCAGGGGGTTATAATTACTGCATGAATGAAAAGTTTACATGGGCAGACTCCATTATAAGTGCAAACATCAGAATTTAGAATGAATGAGGTTGCCAGTGAATGTATTATAAATGTAAATTACTTTATAGAGCGAACAAATATTTATAAAGTGTCTTTATCTCGAGGGCTGCAATACAAAGGCAAGGAAGTTATGCTTCATTTGTACAAAGCCTTGGTTAACCTCAACCTGAGGTACTATATTTAGTTCTGGGCACTGCACCTCAAAAATTGAAACAAAACTATATATCCTTGGATATGTTGCCCTTGGAGTTGGTGCAGGACATGTACAAAACTTGGTTTGCATTCCCTTGCATTTAGAAGGTTGAGGGCTGATCTAACTGAGGTATTTAAAATGACCAAATGATTTGATACAGTAGATTAAAGAACCTATTTCCTCTGATGGGGGAATCCAAAGTGGGGCACAACCCTAGATTTAGACCTAGACTAGTCAGAAAAGAAATTTGTGGAGTACGTTTTCCACACAAATAGTGGTGGAAATCTGGAACTTCCTTCACACAAAAGGATGTTAGCGCTGGGTCAATTTAAAGTTTCAAGACTGAGATTGGTTGATTATTAAATTATTTTTAAATTTGATAAGCATATCTAGGTTTGTGGATCAAAGGTGGGTCGATGGAGTTGTGATTCCGATCAGCTATGACATGATTGAACAGCCTACTCCTGTTCTTGTGTTCCTGAAGTTTGTGATTTCTTTATATGAAATTGTGAAGGCCAATATTTTGATCCTGCTTCCTTAGAAACTTCAGGAAGCTGTTTTATGGATTGAAGCAAATGACCTGGGGAAGCTCCAGTCAGTTTAGAGTGGGTTGGTGGTTTGTATCAACCTGAGAATTGGTTTGGAGCAACTAGATCCTTTGTGTGGTTGGAAAGAAAATCATCTTTATTAATTATGTATTGCTGTGTCTCCCATTAGTATGGACTGAATTCAACTGAGTGAGTCCTCAAGGTGTAATTATGGTTTTTTTTCATTGTGCTATCCTGCATACTGTGTAAAATAATTTTTTCTGCTAAAAGTTTCTTCAATCCTTAAAAGAGGAGGCCGAAGTAATTTGATTCTTTGTGTTCCTTTGCATCAGCTGAGAAGAGAAATGAAAACCAGAACCTCTCCTCTGCTCCATGTTCATGTTGATGAAACTACTCCTGTTCATGTTCATGTTAAAAAGAGCCCAAGGCCGGCAAAGAGAGTCCAGGTAATAGCTAGACTCTTATGAGTAAAAGAAAAAAATCTGTGTGTCTCACTTGCTGTCTTGCGCACACTTGCTCCACCTGTGTATGTTCTGTGTGTGTCTAATCTTCTTCCTCTCCCACCCCTGTCTCTTTGTTAATGAAATAAAATAAATTTCACTCTTATTTAATGAATAGAAATTATATTTTGTTTATTTGATTCTATTTTTAATGACAGTTGCAGTTTCATGTTTGCCAAAAAGCCAATAACTGCACTGGCAAATTGGAGTTTCCAAAGGATAGTTCTTTGATAAAAAGTAATCTGTTAAAATGAGACAATCATATTACGCTGTTTAACCTTTTACCTTTTAATGTGCAGCAAAAGCTGAAACCCTGGGAATGTGGCAGTCTACGAGCAACCAGTAAGGTCAAGACCAAGGTCCCATGGATTCCACCAGGCAAAACATCAGTCAGGGATGTTGGCTACAAATGGGAGGTTTGTACCAAAGATTCTTTGGACATGCTCATTTTTGTATAAAGGATGCAGTTATGCTGTAGTTTCTGTTTCACAGTGGCACTCAAGTGTTCAGAGAAGTCTGTAAAGGAAATGCATGTGACCTCCAACCTTCCCTCACTACCACTTCTCTTGACTGTTCCACTGTTGCTGAATTATCAGACTGCTTGTCTGACATGCAGTACTAGATGAGCAGGAATCTCCTTTAATTAACTACTAAGAAAACAGAAGCCATTGTATTTAGTACCTGCTGCAAACCTTGTTCCACAGCTACTGACTCCATCCCGCTGCCTGGCAACTGTCTGAGGCTGAATCAGAGTATTTACTATGGTCATATTTGATCTTAAGATGAACTTTCAACCAATCTGCCCTATCACTGAGACTAAAATAAAAACAGAAAATGCTGGAAAAACTCAGGTCTGGCAGCATCTGTGGAGAGAGAAACAGAGTTAACGTTTTGAGTCTGTATGACCCTTCTTCAGAGCTAAAGAGAAATAGAAATGTGATGACCTTCTCCTTTAGGAGAGGTGATGGCGTAGTGGTATTGTCGCTGGACTAGTACTCCAGAGACCTAGGATAGTGCTCTGGGGACCCAGGTTTGAATCCTGCTGCAGCTGGTGGAATTTGAATTCAATAAATAATGAAACCACTGTCATTGTAAAAACTTCATCTGGTTCACTAATGTCCTTTAGGGGAGGCAACCTGTCGTCCTTATCTACATGTGACTCCAGTAATATGGTGGCCTAGCAAGCCACTCAGTTGTATCAAACCACTACAAAGTTACAGAAAAAGGAATGAAACCGGATCACAGAAAAGAGGTCCTCAGCATCACAGATTCCAGTCTTCAGCCAATTTGATTCACTCCACTTGATATCAAGAAACGGCTGAAGGCACTGGATACTGCAAAGACAATGGGCTAATTGCCCCTGACAATATTCCAGCATTAGTACTGAAGACTTGTGCTCCAGAACTTGCCGCGTCCCTAGCCAAGCTGTTCCAATACAGATCTACCCAGCTATGTGGAAAATTGTCCAGGTATGTCCTGTACATAAAAGGCAGGACAAATCCAACCTGGGCAGTTACCGTCCTGTCAGTCTACTCTCGATCATCAGTGAAGTAATGGAAGGGGGTCATCAACTGTGCTATCAAGTGGTACTTGCTTAGCAATAACCTGCTCATTGACACCCAGTTTGGGTTCCGCCAGTGTCACTCAGCTCCTGACCTCATTACAGCCTTGGTTCAAAACTGGACAAAAGAGCTGAACTCCCGAGGTGAGGTGGGAGTGACTGCACGATTCCTTGGACATCAAGGCCACATTTGACAAGTGTGGTCCTTGCAAAAGTGGAGTCAATGGGAATCAGGGAAAACTCTCCACTGATTGGAGTCATACTCAAAGGAAGATGGTTGTGGCTGTTGGTCAGTCATCTCAGCTCCAGGACATCACCAACCATCTTCAGCTGTTTCATCAATGACCTTCCTTTCATCAAAAGTGGGATGTTCACTGATGATTGCACAATGTTCAGCACCATTTGTGACGACTCAGATACTGAAGCAGTCTATGCAGCAAGACCTGGGCAATATCCAGGCTTGGGCTGACAAGTGGCAAGTAACATTCGCACCACACAAGTGCCAGGCAATGACCATCTCCAGCAAGAGAGAATCCAACCATCGCTCCTTGATGTTCATTGGCATTGTCATCGCTGAATCCCCGACTATCAACATCCTGGGGGTTACCATTGACCAGAAACTGAACTGGACTAGCTATATAAACACTGGCTACAAGAGCAGGCTAGGAATCGTGCGATGAGTAACTCACCTCCTGACTCCCCAAAGCCTGTCCACCGTCTACAAGGCACAAGTCAGGAGTGTGATGGAATACTCGCCATTTGCCTGGATGAGTGCAGCTCCCACAACACTCAAGAGGCTTGACACCATCCAGGACAAAGCAGCCCGCTTGATTGGCACCACATTCACAAAAGGATAGTGGAGGATTCACTCCCTCCACCACCGACGCACAGTAGCAGCAGCGTGTACCACCTGCAAGATGCACTGCAAGAATTCACCAAGGCTCCTTCGACAGCCCCTTCCAAACCCACGACCACTACCATCTGGAAGGACAAGGGCAGCAGATGGAGGGGAACTTCCAGGTAGTGGTGTTTCCATCTAAGTCACTCACCCTCTGACTTCGAAATATATTGCCGTTCCTTCACTGTCACTGGGTCAAAATCCTGGAACTCCCTAACAGCACTGTGGGTGTGCCTACACCACATGGACTGCAGCGGTTCAAGAAGGCAGCTCACCACCATCTTCTCTGGCAACTAGGGATGGGCAATAAAATTCTGGACCAGCCATTGAACCCCACATCCCGCGAATAAATGGAAAAAAAAACCTGTTCCAGCCCCACAACCCTGATAACTGTGCTCATCTAATTCTGGCTCCTTGAGCATCCCTGTTTTTATTTGCTTCTGTCATTGTCAGCTGTGTCTTCAGCTGCCTAGGCCCTAAGCTCTGGGATCCCACCCCTAAATTTCTCTACCTGTCTACCTCTCTTTCTTCCTGAAAACCTACCCGTTTGACAAAGCTTTTGACCATCTGCCCTAATATTACCGTAGGTGGCTCTGGATCAAATTTTGCTTTATATTGTTCCTGTGAAATGCTATGGGATGTTTTAGTATGTTAAAGGCCCAGAGGTGGTAATAAATTCAATCATCTGGTATGTTCTGACCTGTTCACACATCAGGTATATAGAGGCTGATAAGTAATAACTATAGGTAATTATTGCTGTCGTGCTACTTCTGTTCCAGGGCCCAACTCATCGACTAGATATAACTCCTGTTGACGCTGAAAAATTCCATTCAACACTTCACCTGAGTGACCTCTCCACAGATGATGAGGAGGCTGTGCATGGGAAGATGAATGAGTATGAGAAGAAAATTGACTGTCTTATGAACCAAGTGGGATCGCTAAAAAATGAAGTAAGATTTAGCAAAGGTCATGGGAATATACGATTTTAAAATATGGTAATATATTGAGTAATATGCCATCAACTCCATTAATTCAGCTTCTTCATACCATTACATTCATCACATGTCTCAAGAAGCTTCTTGGAGTGCTTTACAAAATGAGTTACTTTGAAGTGCCGGCGTTTTTATTTTAATTTCATCATGCAAACAGTAATGAAATGAATGACCATTTAATTTGTTATTGATTATGTTTCTTGAAGAAGGTATGTTGTCCAGGACACCAGGTTTGTCTGCTCTTTAAAGATCTCAGGAGGGTACTATTTTAATGCAAGTTGGAACCAGCAGGCAAATTTAATGCTTCATCTGATGGCTGCCACGTCCAACCATCTAGTGCCCCCTCAGATTATGTATTCAAGAGTGGGGCTTGAAACCATAATCTTCTGACTCAAAAGTAGGAGTTGAATCCTGTTGTTTGTTCCTTGCCCAGCTCAAAATCTCTCTATTCTAACTCTTGTTTGCATCAAACAGACCTATTTTCTATTGTATTTCTTGATTTAGGTTGATTCAATTCTTTTTCATTGTTCCCTCCCCCCATCTCTTATCTCTTATCATCTTAGTGGGAAGGAAGACAAATTTCCGACTTTTAATTTCACTTCTCATTATCTGCAGTAAAAATAAACTCAGTTGCCTGTGCATCTTTTTCATAAGTTACTCTCCCAGGGCCTCAAATGATCCTAGTTATTACTACTTGAGAACCCTAATTGTGGTTCTTGTTTTTGTAGATTGAACTGAGGAAGAAAAATCACCTGTTGGAACAGCGAGAGGAGGAGTTGAATGTGTCCAAGCGCTTGATTGAAGAGAAAGAGGAGGAATTGGCTGAAGTCACCAAGGAGCTGGTTCTTACAGAGCACAAGAATGAGCTGCTTCAAAGAGACATTGAGATGATGAAAGACGATCCAGATATTTCCTGGTAAGGACTTATAACTAATTTTCTCTTTTACTTCTGCTAGGATTGCCCTTCTTGCAGCCTGCCTCAACTGGAAGCACAGGCGCTCCAGGCCATGAATGTTGCCTTGGAGCAGGGGTTATATTTGTAGTTGGGCAAAATAGATTGGGGTGACTCCCTGGCTGACGTTATCCATTATTATAAGCTGGACAACTTGGCCAACTAAAAACTGATAACATTTATTTGTTCTGGTGAATTTAGTTGAGTGGGCTTGGAAGGCTATTGGTGTAATTGCTGAACAACTGAGCCACCTAAAGGGAAAACATTGGTGTGAAATTAATTTTTGGCAGAAGCATGAATTTGGTGATGATGAAACAGCAGCCCTTTTTTCACCATCCTGACTTTCATTTCCATTGGAAGGAATGAATGATGAACTTTTAAGAGAAATGGAATAATGTGAGAGAGCCAACATAGTCTATGGAGTACAAATCATGCTTGATGTAGATAGGTGGTGTACTTTGAGGGGATTAAGAAAATACTTGTAGACATGGGATGCTGTTTATTCACATTTCACAAAGTTTTCCGGACAGTATTACAAGAGGTTGGTCAATAAGGTTGGCAGGTAAGGCATGGGTGGAGGGCCCCTGAAATAAATTGGAAATTTGACTGAAGCCAAGAAAACAAAGGCTGATTGTATGTGGGGCTGATTCAGCATGTAGATGGGTAACACTGTTTTAGGTATTAGTTCTGCGGCTGTTGCTATTTAAGCTGTATCAAATGACTAGAGAGCGGACTCAGAAATGAAATCTCAAGTGATAGCTAATGGGAGGTGCTGCAAACAGCAGAAAACAAGCTGTCGGATACAAAAGAACTGGGATAAGTGGCAAATATCATCTAACATAGTCAAATAACAATAACACCTTTAATGTAATCAAAGATCACAAGGTGCTTCACAGGAGCAGTATAAAACAAAAATGACACTGAGCCACATAAGGAAGCATTTGGTCAAATAACCAAAAGCTTGGTCAAAGAGGTAGGTTTTAGGAGTGTCTTAAGGGAGGAAAGCAAGGTAGGGAGGGAATTCTTCAGCTTAAGCAGCTGAAGACACAGTTGCTAATGGTGGAGTGATTAAATTTGGGGATGCTCAAGAGACCAGAATTGGTGAGTACAGATATCTTGGAGGGTTGTGGGACTGGAGGAGATTATGAAGATGGGAGGCTATGGAAGGGTTTGAAACAATGATGTGAATTTTAACATGAAGATGTTGCTTGACTTGGGACCACTGTAAGTCAGCGAGCGTAGGGTGATAGATAAAAGGATCTTGCTGCGTTAAGAAATGAGCAGCAGAGCTTTGGATGACCTCCAGTTTACAGAGGGTAGAATGCGGGAAGCCAGCCAGGAGAGCATTGGAATAGTCAGGCCTAGTGATGATAAAGGTGTGAACAAGGGCTTCAGCAACAGACAAACTGAGACAGGAGGAGCCAGGTGATGTTACGGAGGTGAGAATAGGCAATCTCTGCGATGGTGCGAATATGTGGTCGGAAGCTCATCTTGGGGTTAGATATGACACCACTGGTTTAGTCTCAGACTTTTGCCAGGGCGAGGCTTGGAGTCAGTAACTGGAAAATGGAGTTTGGAGCAATGACTGAAAACAATGGGTTCAGTCTTCCCAATATTTAATTGGAGGAAGTTTCTGCTAGTCCAGTATTGATTGCCAGATAAGCAGTCTGATGGGATATTAGGAATGGAGAGAGGTGGCAGTGAGGTAAAGCTGGGTGTTGTCAGTGTACATGTGAAAACTAACGCCATGCTTTTGATGTTGCTGAGGGGCAGCATGTAGTAGAGAAATAGGAGGGGGCCAAGGTCAGCTCTTTGGGAGATACCAGAGTCAACAGTGCAGGAGCAGGAAGAGAAGTTATTGCAAGAGGTTGGAGAAAGATGATTGGTCAACAGTGCCAAAGGATGAAGAGAGGCTTTGTTGCAGGGAGGGAGCAAAATAATATGAGGAAAGGATAATAAACATTGGCAATATAAGCTAAATGGTATTACATAATGCAGATATTTGGGAGTACTAATGGATAGATCGCTAAAATTGTCACTGTTGTGTGCAGTGGCAGCATAGTTGGCAAATAGGATCTTGGTTTGGATAATGATCACAAAACTTCGAAAGTAATTGAGTTTGTAGAGAGTTTTGATACATACGAAGTACTATGCACGGTTCTGATTATTGTTGAATTTTATTCAACTCTAATAAAGGAGTAAGAATGAGATCATATATCTCCTAGATACTGGATCACAATCATCTTTTCTGATCCTGTACATTCTTATGTTATGTTCTGCCAACCTATGTTTTCCTTTGTTCCAAAATAATAGATCATGATTTTGTCACCAAGATTCTATTTCTCTGACACTGCCACCCAGCTTCCTGTCTTGCCACTTCTCAAACTTCAACCCAACAAAAATACTGTAGCCGATGACCTTGCTACATTCAATCCCATGTACTCCCAAGACCTGTCTTTTCCAAGCTGTACTTCTTCAAGTGCCATTGTGACTTCAAAATACTTGCTTTTGATTTCCTCCCCATCCTGTTCCTGCCCAGTATAACTTCATTTGCCTCTCTGTTCCTGTCACACTGGACTTCCTCTCGTCACCCAGTGCCAGCTCTTCAGTTAGTAGCTACTTGCTCGTGTCTTTTGTTTAGCTTGCTCCACTTTGCCTACCTGTTTTTCAGAAATCTCAAAATCTTTGTTTAATTTCTTCTTGTTATCCACAGTTCTGACTTCCTTTTAACATAATACATTTCAAAATGTCTTCTGGATAAAACGAACATTATTGAAATGCTTCTTGTTACTGCTGTTCACAGCTTAGAAAAGAAGCACTGGCGGAAAGATAAGGACACCCTGTTGAAAATGCTGGTTGAGGCTGAGATGGATGGGGCAGCTGCAGCCAAACAGGTTGCAGCCCTGCGCAGTGCCATCAGTAAATTGCGCATGGTGAGTATAATTTGTGTTTTACCTTTCTAACTTGCATTTTGTTGTCTCTTTTTAAAAAGTTGCTCCCTACCATCCTGGCACATCCATACTGCTAATGGAGAACTGCAAATGCTGAACACCTGAAATAAAATTAATGGACTGAATGGTTAATATTTTGGCCATGATCCTTCATGCAACTGGGCTGATAAATCTGTCTTTCTCATCACCTCCTGTGAATTTCCATCGTTTTCTGTTTTTACTTGGTGTTTCTTTAATAGCACTCCATTGCTAGAATAATTCTGGAAATTTCTAAAACAAATAGCATTAAGTATATCTTTAGCTCGGAGCCAAGGAGATAAGAGAAGACTGTCAACAGCTATCTGTGTAAAAAACTTTGAAGTTAAACCTGCTGGTTCCGTGATCACCCATGTGTTTTTGCCTCTTGCAGTCCAAGAGGATTTATACGTTCTAAGTCTTATCATTAGTAGGATGGTCTTGAAAAGCATTGGGTTAAAACCAAGCCACTGCTTACCTGGAGAGTACATTTGGGAGTCTGGATCAGTCGATTCAGCATTAAGGTTGTTGAAGTCCTAACATTGGCTTATTTTATGAGTGCAAGTTATCTGATTAGCTTGCTGATAACCCAGCAACAGGAAAGTGAATGTGTTCAGCGATTCCAGGCAGACAGTAAAATATATAACTAAGGGCATGACTTTTGAGCCTAAGAGGGAATGGCATGGGAGGGAATCTCAGGTGGGTGAGAGGGTGGATGGAATGGGGGAAAGACAAGAGGAAATGGGCAGGAAAGGCGAAGATGGGATGGCATGGGAGGGAGGGCTTGGAGAGTTGACTTGGTGCAGGGGGGTGGAGATGAAATGATATGTGAACAATCGGATAGGTTAGTATAGGAAGAAGGGGTCAGATGGGACATGGGATGGGCATGAAAGGGGTGAAAGCAATAGGATGGGGATGTAATGGGAAGGATGAAATAGCATGGGTTGGGGATTTGAAAAAGTACTGTTACAATAAAGATACTAGTTTCATTGTAATTGTTTTGTAGGTCTCTGCTAGCTCTATGTAAATTCTTAATGGTATCTCTATCAAATTCTTGTCCTAAGGTGAAAAACCCCAACTTTCATCCACATTGCTGAAATTGCTCACCCTTGCAACCATTTTGATAAATCTCTTCTGTGCTCTCTCCAAAGCCTAAAATGTGGTACCCAAAATTGGATGTGATACTCGAGCTGGGGCTGAACTGATGTTTTATATAGTTCCAATATAACTTGCTGACTTTTGTCTCTTGTTTATAAAGCCCAGACTCCCATATGCTTTATTAACTGCCTTATTAACCTGTTCTGTCACCCTCGAAGACTTGTGCACAAACACCCCCAGGTGTCTCTCTTCTTGCACCCCCTTTAAAATTATACCATTTAGTATGCGTTGTCTCTGCATTTTGCTGGGTGGAATGTCTCACCTCACATGTTTCTGTGTTTAATTTCATCTGCCATATGTTCATCCACCTGTCAATTTGCTCCCAAAGTCTTACCACTATCTGCCTCACTGTTAACTACAATTCTAAGTTTTTTGTGTTGTTTGCAGAATTCAAATTTTGCCCTGCAGTCCCAAATTCAAGTCATCGATGCATATAAAAAAAACAGCAGTTTTTGGGGAACAGTCAAAAGAAGTCATTTGCCAAAATTCTATGATTTATATCCCCTGGCCAACACAGTATCCAAGTTGCCACTGCCGAACCCTATTAACAAGCCCAAATGTGATACTCTACCAAGTACCTTCTGGAAGTTCTCACACACTTCAACTGCACTGCCCAAATCCATCTCCTCTGTCAGCCCATCAAAAATCTCAAATAAAAAGGTCAAGTTAGTCAAACATGACCCATCCAGTTGTTTGAAAGGCAAGGTTAAATGTACCAATAGTCTTCAAGTTGCCAAATAGTTATAAATAATTATTATGTTATGACTATATGAATTATAGTGTTCACTGCTACTACTAATTTACATTTTATGGTGCCTCCTGTGTAGGAAGATAACTGAGCACCTGTGGGACAAAGGACCTCTGAGCAGAAGAGATGTGAAACAGAAAGTTTGGGTTTTGTCAAGGGATGCTTGAAGAGAAAGGCTTTTGTGAGGCTATTGAAAGAGTGGGGGGGTGGGGGGAGTGATTTAAATTCTAGAGGCAAGGAAAATAATGATTGAAACACTAGCTGCCAATTGTGAGGCAAAGCACCAGAGGATGCATATGCGAGTCTGTTAGTGGAAATCACTAAGGAATGGTGGGCAAGGTGATGGTTCAGTTAGGAGCAAGGATGAGCAACAATAAATATAGCAGTTTTGGTGTTATGGAGAGGTGGGGGGCGTGTGTGGTGACAGTACAAGAATTATTTTCCCCTATAAAGTTGAATACTTCAATATGAACTTGGAGTAACCCTGAGTACTGGTATGCTGTTAGATTTTGCCAGGAAACAGTTGGAAGCAGACTTGGCTCTGCGATTTTTCTCAGTGCAAATTTCTAATATTGACTGTCATTACAGATGGGGAAAGGAAGGGAAGAAATGAAAGAGGAAAAAAAGACTTGCATTTATATAGTGCCTTGCAGGATCACTCGACGCTTCAAAGTGCTTTACAGCCAATTAAACACTTTTGAAGTGTAGTTACTCTTGTAATGTAGGAACTGCATAAGAGGATGACTCAATGTACTTCTGAGAAGCAAGAGGACATTTTCTCAGTGGGTCCCTTCAAATTAATCGCTCCATATTTCCATGTGCAATTGTAGTAACTTCACATTCTTTCTATATGTTAAGGAGAAGCCAATATCTGTGTCAGAAAGTAATCTGCTGTCACGGCAGAAGGAGTTGCTACTACAGAAACTGGAAACCTTTGATGCAACAAATCGATCAGTTCGGCAGCTACTTAAGGAACAGCACACACAGGAGGTGAGGGTTTTAACACCCCAGAGGTCATTTTAATTCTGTAGTTGCATTCAATTAAAAAAGCTTTCTCTTAAGTTTTCACTTTTGTTTGGAGTTAGATTGTTGTTTCTAATTATTTGGTACACCTGGTCGTATCTAAGGTGACATTTATTTCTTTGTCAGCTACTGGTAGTACTCTTGCCTCCAAATTCGAAGGTCATGAGTGGGTTCAAGTCACACTCCACTGTACTTGAGTACAATCTAGGCTCACTGTTCAGTTCGGTACTGAAGGAGTGTAGCACTGTCAGAGGTGCTGTCTTTTAGATAAGATGTTAAATTGTAACCATGTCAACTCTCTTGGGTGGACATAAAAGATTCCATGGCACCATTTTGAAGAAAAACAAGGGAGTTCTTCCTGGTATCCTGACCAATATTTATCCCTCAAAACATGACTAAAATAGATTCAAAAGCAGAATACTGCGGATGCTGGAAATCTGAAATAAAACCAGAAAATATTGGAAGTACTCGGCAGGTCTGGTCTGGTAGCATCTGTAGAGAGGGAGAATTGATTATCTTAAAGTAGTTATCTGGCCATTATCACATTGCTGTGTGGGAGCTTGCTCTGCAAATATTGGCTGTTTGTTTCCTATATTATAACAGTGACTACATTTCAAAAGTGCTGCATTGGCTGTAAAGTGCTTTGGGACATCCTGAGTTTGAGAAAGGTGCCATAGAAATAAGTCTTTTATTATTTCTTTTGATTTGGGCTTTCAGAACATGAAAGGATTTCTTTTAATTGGTTACAAGTGGCTGCTTTCATCGTATATTGTGCATACAGTGGTTGCAGCATATTCATTTCACATAATGCTGGCCAAGAACTGTTTTGTTAAGGTATGTTGGTGTGTTTAGATAGAGCTCCATTGTTCAATTTCCCCTTTTCTTGTTAACAGACTGATGCCTTGAGGCTGTTTGAGCAAAAGGAAGCACTCCTTGAAAAGCTGGCCCAGTCAGAAGCAGAAAATGCGGTGAGTGGAGCTGGTTGCAGTTTGATTACGTATGCAGGCTGCGGGAAAGAGGCCTACACCAGGACCCTTCTATTCCAAAGAAGTATGATGATTTGGATTGTGCTATCAGCAATGGCTGTTAGGTGAAACAAAATGCATTTCCCAGGAGCTCCACCATTGGATAATCCCTTAGGCATTTGTACGTGCGTGTGTGAAAATTAGTCTCAGCTGTGATGTCACCCATGTTCAAGGGGCCTGCCAAGGCACACACTTGAGCAATTCTTAGTTGGTTGAGGAAGAGGAGAATTCCTTTAGAGAAATTGGTGCATTTAGAAGGGGAGGATTAAAAGTTATCAAGGATAATAAAATGACTACGATCACACCTGAGGTATAATGCAACAGCTTTCATTTATCTAGCAAAACATCCCATGGCATTTCACAGGGGCACAATTGCACAAAAACGGACAACTGAACCAAGGAAGAGGAGATTAGGAAAGGTGACTAAAAACTTGGTCAAAAACATAAAAGATTAATTTGTATGCATATAGAGACATATGTATATTTAAATGGTACCTTCTTAAATATGTAATACAAGGACCCCAAGGGAAATGGCAATCAGGAGCTTATTGCATCACAAACACAGGTATACAACAAACATGGATATTCTGAAATCTCAAAAATTATATTTAATATTTTTATATTACTTTTTAGCGCTTGTCAGTGAAGCTGCAGGAGATTGAAAATCAGATTGACCAACTCCTTATTCAGTATCGAACAGAAAAGGTGAGTACAGTGATGGGGGAAGAAGGTAAAGCAGCATCACTGTTTCTCTTTATAATATGTTATATCCCAATCCTTTGTCATGTCAATGGTTTCTCATGACTAATAATTGGTGCAGCAGAGACCTCTTTGCTTTAACACAATTTGTTATGCATATGCTTGCACAGAAAGTTCAAGCACATATTTTTCCCCATATTGTCACTCAAGAGTAGCTTTGCACTCGTCCTTTCAGTGATACTTTTTATTTATTTGTTCATGGGATGTGGGCATCGCTAGGCCAGCATTTGTTGCGCTTGCCCTTTAAGGGTCAACTACATTGTTGTGGGTCTGAAGTCCGTCCCTAAAGGACATTAGTGAAACACATGGGTTTTTTACAACAACTGACAATGATTTCAAGGTCATCATAGACTTTTAATTCTAGATTTTTATTGAATTCAATTTCCACCATCTGCCATGGGTTTTGAACCTGGGTCCCCAGAGCATTACCTTGGGTCTCCGGATGACAAATACCACTATGCCATCACCACCTGGGTTGAGGAACCTTCTTCCTGTGTTCTTAATGAGCAAAGCTTTCCAACAGGAGCAAAGGGTGACTGGATTTACCCTACAGTGCCACCAGATTGCACTCTTCAGAAAGGAGCGAGAGTAGCAGGTTGTGGACATGTTGAGCTGTTTCCTCCTTTCTTCTCCAAATTCACCTGTGGAACCTAGCCATAAAAGAAATGTTTGGTCTTGGGAATACCTCTGCTGTTAGATTCAAAGAGAGACATTATGCCACACAATTTACAAGTGTCTGCTCCTGTTAAGGTGTCCAAGGGATTGTATATTATAATTTTAAACAAACAGACTAGGATCACCATGGAAGGAGCTGTGTGCATATGATACAACTGCCATTTCAAGTGAACTTAGCTAAAATTCTCGAACAATTTTATTTTCAAATTTGGGGTTATGCCAGGTTTGTTGATCAAAACATTTTTCCAGGAGACTTGAGCTGCTAAAGACAAGAGACTAGTGAAACTAGGCTGTTTAAAGGCGATTAAGAGATGCAGTAGAGGTATTCAACATCATGAGGGATTTTGTTAAGGTAAATCAGGAAAAGTTTATCTAATTGAGTCTGTAATTAGGAGAAATTAATTTAAGATCACTGAAAAAACAAAGGGAGATGTTAGCAGATTTTATTTTTTACTATCTCCTTCTGGACATTGTGCAGTTTGAACCCATTAAGAGCAGTAGACTGGATAATTGTCTCTTATTCTGTGGTGAAAAGATGTAGAAAGTTGTCCATCTAATGCAAGATTGTAACAAGAGTTGCTCTCATGACAAACCTTTGTTAGTACAAGAAGCACAAACTGACCAGTTACACCATGATTCTGTATCAGTCCAAAATGTCTTGCACAGAAATCTCAGAGCAAGTTCAAATGCTGAATTAACTACACCTTGCTGCTTCAGGCTAACTGAAAGCTGTACTTGGCAATGGATAATCTGTAACTTTCTTGGTGCCTTAGTACTGTTTCTTTCAAAGTGTTTAGTGTTGCCCCCAACTAGCAGAGCCAAATTTGTGAGATCTATGTACTTATTGTCATGCAAGCTATAACCTGTTGCATTACCAAATATCAAAAAAGATATGGTTCCATGGGTGAGCAGCCCTGAGCTGTGCACCTGGGAGTTGAGCAATAAACAGCTTTAGTTACTAGACCACTTTGTTTTCCTCCTTTTAGGACAATGCCCGTGCAGCAGCAGATTTCTCCAAGTCACTTGAAACCACAAGAGCCCATCTACAAGGACAACTTCGCAGCAAAGAGGCAGATAACAATCGCATGCTCGTTCAGATCAGGGTAATCATTCTTATTTTGACGTGGCAAAACTGAAATTGAAAAGAAATGTGCTATGCCTTGTGGATGCATTTGGAATTTCATTTTCTCTCCAGTTTTCTTTCAGATTTGTTAGCTTTTCTAGTTGATAGTACCCTTCCCCTCTGACTTAGGAGCTTGTGGCTTCAAGCTCCGCTCCAGGATTTAAGCATCTAGTCTAAGTTGGAGGAGCTGTCCAAATGTTGCAATCATGTTTCAGAATGCTGACTGATCAGAAGCACCACAAATAATAAAAAAAATCATGCCACAATTGTTTCCCATGTTTTGTTGATCCTGTACGTCATAACATTCACTGTATGTCATAACATTCAAGGCTATGGGCCAAGTGCTGGTAAATGGGATTAGGTAGGTAGGTCAGGTGTTTCTCACGTGTTGGTGCAGACTCGATGGGCCAAAGGGCCTCTTCTGCACTGTGATTCTGAATTCTGTGATTCTGGTTAGGTTAGTCCCATTATCTGAGTTTTGTTTGTGGGAGCAGTCACCTGGCAATGTTAGAAATGTTATGTTTTTCATAATTGTTGGCATGTTTGGTAGGAGTCCGTGGCATGTGCAGACTTGCTCATTTGGCTTGCAAGAAGACAATCCCAAGCCTGTTTATTTTTTGTTTACTTTTGTGTAATTTATGGTTATTAAGTTGGATGTAAGGCTGCTGTTTAATGTTAACATTGGCTTAATAAGTAACTAATTGCAGCTGCATTATATGTTGCAAGCAGATCTGTGCTGTTGCTCTTGGTAAGGCAGTTCTGTCACTAACCGCTGGAAGCTGTTCAAGTGGTTAATCTTTATTTTTGAGATGTGGAACATCTAGGCCTACTATTGGCTGAATGTTACACGCATCAACTGAGGTTCATTTTGTAAAAAACGAAAATGCAGGTTTTTATAATAGTGAGTAGTAACAAACCTGTGTGTACACTTGTGGGTTCTAGCACCACTCTGGAACATGAGCACATAATCGAAGCTGATACTTCAATGTACTGCGCAGCAAGATCACCTAGTGTTCTAGACAACATTCTCCCTCAAACAACAGTAAAGAGGTTGCTGAAAAAAGGGACGTGTCTTAAGCTTTCTGTTTTGCACTCATCAGGACACCCGCAACAATACCAATATAAGGGGCAAAGCAACAATTTATACTGTGATGAGAGTGATGATTGGTTGGCAAGTGGTGTTGCCATGGAGAATGCACTACTGATGGTGACTGACAGTTAACTGCCAAGCATTGTTTAAAATTTGACCCTGCAAAAATGAATTTGTTGTGCCTGAAGTGCATTTGAAATGTTTGAGAGATGTAGTGAGTTGCTATATAAATGCAGGTCTTTCTTTTGTGCCTTGTTACATGATCTGTTTTTGATTTTTACTCTTTGTCCTTCCTTTAGCAAATTATCAAGTCGTCTCCAGTTGGAGCACTTAACTTGTTTATTCCAATTTTTCTCCTTCAGAGTTTTGAGCGTACCATCTCACAACAAAAGGGGGAATTTGACTATCTGACAGAGCAACTAAGGCAATTTCAAAAGAAAAGGGACAGGGACAAAGAAGCCTTGAAGAAAGCAACAAGGGCTCAGAAGCAGCGAGCAGAACGCAGCGAAGATACAGTTGAGCTGCTCAATGCCCAGCTAATTGACAAGGTGACCAAATACAGTCAATGAGGAGTGTTGCTTCCCTAGAGTTTAACACTATTCTAAAACTGATTAAATAGCAAATGAGCTCAATTGAACCACACCAGTTGGTTAAAGTAGGTAATGAAAGGCAGAATACAATGCCCGGCCTCCCAAAAAGTAAATGTGAGGACATTCCTTGTCTTTAAATATAGCTACTCAAGATACTGAGACACTATTGGGCAGGTTATGAAAGAAAACATAAAGACTTGCATTTGTATAGGGCTTTTCATGACCATCAGATGTCTCGAAGTGCTTTACTTTTGTAGGAAACGCAGCAGCCAAGACACCAGGCGTAACTCCCCTACAACAGAAGTCAGAGCTTTACGCTGCACTTATAATCTGGGAGATTTTGCACTCATGCATTGCATATACTGTATTAATATCACTCACTTTAAAAAAAAACTTGGGAGTGTTTTTTGGTCAAAGTATGGCTGCCAAGTTCATGTAACCCAAACAATATTTTTCAGTTTAGTATGTTTGGCTATATTATTTCTCAGTCACTTTAATTAAAATGTTAATGTTATAAAAAATCATTTCCAGTATGAATCTTGTTTGGTTGGCTCACCTATAGGAGTCACAGCTGGCAGATGCACTGTCAACAGTTGAGACATGGAGAAGTTGTCATAACAAAGTGATGAAAGAGAAGAGTCAACTGGATGTTGAGATCTCAGTTTTGAACAAGTAAGGAAGCTGAAAAAATACAGACCAGTAGTGTTGTTCAGTTTTACCAGTCTTACCTTTTCAGGAGTGTTATGTTTCAATAGGGTGCTTGTACTGAGAGCATACTTGCAGTATTAATTTTAGCTAAACAGTACTTTGTTTATACCAGGGGTGTCCAACCTTTTCCTGTGAGGAGCCTCATTATAATTTTTTTCTCACTCAAGGGGCTGATGAGCAAATTTGGGAAAGATAAGGCTTGTTATGACATTAAACATGAATTTTGAAAAATCAATGTCCAAGCAATAAATTGATAATTTGGGGGAAAAAGGAGTTAATAAAAATCATGTAACAAGGCATGTTAAAAAGTGCCAGGCAGCAGAACTAACCAATAAAACCTTTTTGCCTTTTCACTTAAGAGGCAGAGCTAGAAAGAGACAGACTAGGCCCCAAGTCCTGATCACTAGGGAAGGGGATAGGGACTAAGGAGTCAGATTTAACTAACACTAATCTTGCGTTTGCCTCTGGTGGCACACACTCCGAGCTGACTTCAGCGGAACTCATGTGAAAGTGGGGGTCGGAAGAGGGTTGCCTTTCAACCTGTCTATCTCCTCTACTGGCCTGCTTTATGGATTGGTTTTTGGGGAGGGAGGAGGAGAGGGGATGTGTGTGTGCACGTTCATCTCGCTCCCATTCTTGGGTCCTCTCTCGTGCTCTGACCCCTTCTCTCGCACTCTGCCCAGGGGTAGGACGATTGGATGTTTTACCACTGAGGGCGGCTTTGGGACAGCTGTTAAGGTGCCAAGATGCGTTTCCACACTCTGCCCTGTCTGAGACTCCACTTGCCCCAGGGGGCCGGGCAGGCCCTGATGCTACGACTGCTGTTCCTTGTAGCCTCCCCACCCCACTCTGCTATTTTGACCCTTGTGCTCCTTTGGGGGGCCGGTGCCAGCACGGAGGACGAGAGAGAGTGTGACCAATGGGGGAGGGAGAATGCACCGTGGCTGTGAATACAAAATAAGCCTCTTGCCTTCACATTGCTTGCTACTTCTCCTCCTGTCTCAGACTGTTCCTCTCCCGCATTTGCTGCTGATAGGCTCACCAGTGAGCCAGCAGCTTAAAGTGTTGTGCAGAGCTTTCCTGCCAAGTATTGAAATGTTTTTGAACAAGTGGATGGGGTTATCTTACTGAGTAAACGTAACTGAGTTTTTAAAATTTTCATGAGTTACAACATGAACCCAAACTAGCTTTAAGCCTGTTTTGGAAACAATGGAATGAAACACCACATGGATTTGACAAGAGTAATAGTGTCTTCTCTGTTGTCAAGTAGGAACCCAACTCAAGTTGTACTGCAACCGTGACCTTGCAGTAATGCTAAAATTGCAGTGTAAACATAACTATAGATGTCAAATATGAAGTATTGAAATTTGAGTATTGTTTATATTAGATTTTTATGTACTTCACTAGTGGAGCATACAATGTTATAGGATATAAGATAGTTACAAGACCACTTAGTGGCTGCAACCTCTGCCTACAATATTGTCAGGTTCTGTTTATACAGTAAATCCCATTCTAACTGATTTCATGGTATTTTCAATGTTTTAACATAGTGTGACCAAAAGTTGTAAACACAGAAAATGAATTTTGTACACTGGAAGTGAGCGCATAGACAAAGTTCTTAAATACGATATAAAAATAATTTTCCTTCTGGCAGTCGCATTACAGATCTGCTGGATCAAACTCATCATGTGGAGGACAAGGCTCGGGGAGAGATGGAGTCAATGATGAACAAGCTGCAGAAGATGTCCTCTGAAAGCACTTGCATCAAAATGGAGAATGAGACAATGAAGGTACTGTATTTCTTTGCTCAAAACTCTCTCGTAGGTACTTTCCAATAGAATGTTTTAGCAAAGCCACTGGCTTTGCCAAAATGATTAATTTTCCAATCATGGAATTAGGGATGACTTATTTTCTAATTGCTCACGTAGCCTCATTCTTATAGAAGTTGCTTTGCAGATTCCTGTTGTTACCTGTGTTTGTCGTGGCATTCACAGCCAAGGCAATACAAGGTTTATTCCTTTATCCATGCTGAATGATTAAATTTGGCTGGGGTGGCAGGAGAGGTCCAGCAGTGGGGCTTTATTGGCTGGAAAGGGAAGGGATCCAGATTTTAATGAGGATTCAATAACTTTAATACTATTTTCATTTTTCTGATTTTATATTTGCTGATAACCCAGAAACACTTTGTGACCTCCTATTAATGTTGATGGACATTTGTTAATTTTTGCTAAACTTTGTAGACTGATAGGAATTGTTATATTGCTATTTATAAGGAAAATATTTCTAGTGATCAGGAGCTGCTACACTCCTGCAAACAGGATGGAGTCTGTTGCATTTAAAATTGTTGAACATAGTTTTTGTGAGAAGAACTAGTTTAGATTTAATTTTCAAAACTTTGCATATGATGAATGCTAATTTAGTCCATATTTAATTTAGTTGAGGGTGGTGTAGTGGTCATGTTACAGGACTGGTAATCCAGAGACCTGGACTGATAGAAGATGGTCATGGCTGTTGGAAGCCAATCATCATAGCCCAGAACATTGCTGCAGGAGTTCCTCAAGGCAGTGTCCTAGGCCCAACCATTTTCAGCTGTTTCATCAATGTCTTTCCCACCAACCTAAAATCCCAAGTGAGGACATTTGCTGGCGATTGCACGCTGTTCAGTACCATTCAGAACTCCTCAGATACTGGACAACATTCTGGCTTGGGCTGATGTGTGGCAATGGTACTTGATACTGGGCAAATGTGAAATTGTCCATTTTGGTAGGAAGAACAAAAAAGAAGCAGATTATCTAAATGGTGAGAAATTGCAGAGCTCTGAGATTCAGAGGGATCTGGGTATCCTAGTGCATGAATCACAAAACGCTAGTCTGCAGGTACAGCAAGTAATTATTGTAAGGGGAATTGAATACAAAAGTAGAGAGGTTATGCTTCAGTTCTATAGGGCATTGGTGAGGCCACATCAGAAGTACTGTGTACACATTGGTCTCCTTACTTAAGGAGGATGTAAATGTGTTAGAGGTAGTTCAGAGGTTTACTAGGCTAATACCAGGAATGGGCAGGTTGTCTTATGAGGAAAGGTTGGACAGGTTAGGCTTGTATCACTGAAGTTTAGAAGAGAAAGAGGCAACTTGACTGAAACCTTTAATATCCTGAAGGGCCTTGACAGAGTGGATGTAAGCACTCTGGATGTTTCCTCTTGTGGAAGAATCTAGAACTAGGGGTCACTTTAAAAAATAAGGTGGGGGGAGTGGGTGATGGTGGTATTATTGACCAGCTATATAAATACCATGGCTGCATGAGGAGGTCGGAGGCTGGGAATTCTGCAGAGAGTAACTTTGCCCCCACCCCCCACCTCCTGTTTCCTGAAAGCCTGTCCACCATCTACAAGACATAAGTCAGGAGTGATGGAATATTCTCCACTTGCCTGGATGAGTGCAGCTCCAACAACACTCAAGCTTGACAAAATCCAGGACAAAGCCCACATGATCAGCACTCCATCCACAACCTTAAACATACACTCCCTCCACCACTGCACAGTGGCAGCAAAGATGCAACTCAGCAAGGCTCCTTCAATCCCACCTTTGAAACCTGTGACCTTGACCCACCTAGAAAGATGAGGGAAGCAGACACGTGGGAACACCTCTACCTGCAAGTTCCCCTCCAAGTCGCACACCATCCTGACTTAGAACTATATCGCTGCCGCTCCCTCACTGTTGCTTGGTCAAAACACTGGAATTCCCTCTCTAAAATCACTGTGGGTGTACCTACACCACATGGACTGCAGTGGTTCAAGCAGATGGCTCACCATGACTTTCTTGAGGGCAATTAGCAATGGGCAATGAATGCTGCTCTTGCAACAATGCTCTCATCCCGTGATCGAATTTTTTTAAAAATTGAGAATGAGAGTTCAAATCCCAGTGTGGCAGTTCGAGAATTTGAATTCCGTTTATACAAATAAACAACTGGGATCAGTGAAAGTGACCATGAAGTTTGTTGGATTGTTGTAAAAACTCGAACTGGTTCACTAATGTCACTTAAGAAAGGAAACCTACTGTACTGGTTATGTGACTTCAGCCCCACACCACTCTGAGAATGGAAAGGATTTGGGATTTTATGTTTAGGTGTTTTTAAAACGGCGAATTTGTTCAAAATGTCACAAGCTGCAGCCTCTGAGCTGGGGGAAATGTGAAATTTTAATCAGCCTGCCATTGATGAGGCTTGCACAAACCCAGGATGGGGAGAACTGGGGTAATATTAAGTGCTTTGTTAACTTATTTTGAATAGCCTAACAAATACCTACCATACATCAATTGAAGTGGGGATGACTGTATTCATATGAGCCTCGCACGAGGGAAGGGATGATTGACAGGCATGCTTGTGAATCTGAGTGGGGAGGGCATGTGAGACACTTCCTTACTCCACTTTCTGTGAATACAAAAAGAGAAAAGGAAAGAGCGCAAGAGAGTCATTTGTACTCAAGTCAGGTTTTAAATGAAAGATTGCAAAGAACGGGCCTTGATCTGGAGACAGAAGTTCAGCTTTTTGCTGTTAGTTGGCTACAATGAATTGTAATGCCACAAAAAATTAGCTCGTGAAAGTGACAACATATATAATTTGTTTGTCTCATTTGCTGATGGTAGAGAAGCTAATTGAATTAAGGTTTAATCTGATTATTACTGCTATCTGTACATTTACTTGTGGGCTGTAAAATAAAACAACTTAACGATTCATATCTGACCTTGTCTCTCAAATGTTTTCAATTCACCTACTGAAAGATTAGCAATTAACATTTGGCAAATAATCAGATTACAGAAGGATTCTGTAGAATGATTAGATTCTGGGCAGTATGGACACAAGATACTCTAAGCACGTGGCAGAGTGATTAGCTTCATTGTACCCAAGAGAATATTTTAAGGCAGACAGTTAGGACCAGGATGGGAGGAATGTGCGTAGCCCCACTACTCTGCAGGCCATACCATTAATTTAAAAGTTTAATTTTCTTACCAAAATAGCCAATTGTCTATTTCCCCTACTGGTGCCGAGTATAAAAGAGTCTTCAACCAAACTTCTTTCAATAAACTCAGAACAATTGTTTATTATAAAACAAAACTACGCTTAACAAGTTGCAAGCACTGGTTAACGCAGAATTGTAATTGGGAAGTCTAACTTTCTATCTCTTCCTAAAGAATTTCCCCAGCACACATGCAGACAAAGGACAAACAGGTAGTCTCTCTGCAGAGTTGGGTTTTAGAGGATGGGCGTTATAAAATAAAGGATAAAGTTTGCAGGGTCTTGATGCTGTCAACCTGGAGTTACTTTGTGTGAAGTTGGGCTGCTGGTCCCAATGGACATCTGGAAGTTCTCTCCAACTGCTCTCGGTTTTGCAGGTCCAAATGCAGATCAGTTACACTCAGATGAGGGTTTTCTGGCTACAAGCTGATAGCCCCTCACAACTTTGGGCAAGGGAGAGAGAGAGCCAGTTAGGGTAGCCTTCCTTCCTCAGTTTGTTCCCCAACAAGACTGCCTTCAAAACCAGCAGGTTCAAAACTTCCATTTTTTTTTCATTTGATTTCCAGCAAGTTACTAGCCTTTGCTTTTTTCAGTTTTTTCCCCATCAATTAAAGTATTTGCAGTTCAAAACAAACAACCAGCTCTTCCTCCAGTACCATAAAGATCAGGCGATTTCTTGGAAGAGGCCTGCTTGTTGACGGTTCCAAGGTGAACTTATGACCTTTTTTTTAAAAAAAAATCCCAGGTCAGCATCCACATGTACGGATAATGCTAAGTCCTTCCATTTTGTAAAAGAAAAATTCAATCTTGACAGATATGATTCCAACAAGACTGAAAGTTTGTAAGTGTCAAAGTAGCTGACAAGTTCAATATTTCTGACATTGTACCGGTTCAAACCCCAGACTGAGTGCATTTTCTTATCTAAACATAATTAGGCGAATATGTCAGCTGTGGAGGAGAAGCTGACGTTTGCTCAGTCTGAGATGCAGCAGCTGAAAGTCTCTATCAAACGCTACGAAGGGCTGGTGGATAGTTACAAATCTCAGGTAATCCGCTATGGGGACTTCATAACATGCATCTCAGTATGTGTCTGACTAAAATGTTCAAGTACAAATGTTCTTTGTCTAATTTTGATCTGTTAACCTACCACTGGCAGTTGGGTGGTAGTGTTACCATTGATTTTATTTTGCTGCATTGTGTTTGGGAAGCCATTTCTTTTTGGGGATGGGGGTAGCAGTTGCAAGTCTGGGTAGGAAAACCTTTGTGTAACATGAAGGAATGATGAAAGTAAAAAGTAACTGACTAAAGGCAGAAATAAAAATAACCAATGAGGAGGGAGGACATTGAAGGCAGACCAGAACTTTGTTTCACTGTAAGTGGGGAAATAATTGTAAAACCCTATTTTGGAGAAAATCTTGAGAAATGTTGCGCTGATTTAAAATGCCATTTTAATAAACAAAGTGCTTGGCATGCATCCAGTTGATGAAGACACGAATGGAGTCAGATGAGTGCAGCGTGAAACTGGAGAAGGCAGAGAAGGAAAACAAGCTCCTGAAAGATGATGTGAATAAGGAAATTGAGCAGGTAAATATTGCAGTAGTGGAACAATTAGTTCCTTAGGCAAGAGTTTTTTTTATTTGGGAACAGTGGGATCACAAGGCAGAATTTAAAAAAAAAAAATCATGTCTGTCCTTTGGATGGAGATGAAAAGGAAAACAGTGAATGCTGTAAATACTACAGATCTGTTAGCATCTGAAACAATGTGCTGGAGATTTGGGTAAGGCGTCTTTATCAGTTCTGTTTTGCTACAGTGAGACTGGGGAGAAATATTTTGGGAGGGGTGAGCAGTCATGCACGACATGATTTGAGATAAGGAAAGGCCTAACAGCACTGTGGGTGTACCTACACACAAACTACAGCAATTTAGGATTCGGCAATAAATGCTGGTCTTGCTAATGTTGCCTAATCCCATGAATGAATTAAAAAAAAACACACCATTAACAAATGAGGAAGAAGAAAATTAACAGTTACAAGGGGTGGAATTTTATGGCCCCTCCCACCAGTGGGATTTTCCGGTCCCGCCGAAACCAATGGACTTTTAACGGTTCACTACATTTTCTGGCCCTGCCCCCACTGCGACGGGCCCGTAAAATACCGCCCAAAGTTTATTTTGTAGATGCTGTTTGTTCTTCCCCTTACCTCCACCAAAATGTCATTGCACATGCAGTTGAGACCATATCATCTTCATGTGAAGTGAGTTTAGAGAGTGAAACATTAGATCAAGATTCTGCAGCACCTCCGCTGAGGAGATGGTACAGTTACAGCTTGACAAGCTCACACAGGCAATTTCCATTATAAATGTGGTCTTAGGAATTAATAATAACAAAATTAACACACAGCCAATTTTTATCAGTTTTTTTGTGTTGAAGCTTTGGTATGTTTTGGATCTTTGATTATAGCAGATTTAATTATATAAAATAATTATTTTTGTAGCGTCTTTGTATTTAAATAATCTTTCAGATGCTGACTTCCCTGTATATTTCCAGCATTTTCTGGTGAGTTGCTTTTTAAATTTCATTCAAGATGTGTGAATTGTAGCTTAAGCACACATTATCTATGACCTCCAGTGCTTTGGATTTGTTTTCCATGTTCCCTTTGGCAAAGTTCCTGGCCTCTATGAAGAGCCTTAGTCCCAAATAGGCAGATAATTTGAGCCACAGAGGGCTAAGCAAATCACTCGGTTGTATTGCTACTTACTTACTCGAGGGCAATTAGAGACAGGCAATAACTGCTGGCCTTGTTAGCAATACCCACACCCTGTGAATGCATTAAAGAAAAAGGATAAACTAGTTCATTGGGGAATATAAGGAAATATTTTATCAAATTTATAAAGTGTTTAAACACTACAATTATTCCAACAAGGGTGGGCTCGGTTCTGGACTTCATTTTAGGAAATGAAGCTGGGCACTTGGAAGGAGTGGCAGTGGGGGGGCATTTTGGTGGTAGTGATCATAATTCAGCTAGTTTTAACATTTTGGAAAAGGACAAAGGTGGAACAGGAGTTCAAGTTCTAAATTGGGGTAAGGTCAATTTTACTAAGCTGAGAAGTGATTAGCAAAAGTGGACTGGTGTCAGCTACTTGAAGGTAAATCAATACCAGAGCAGTGGGAGGTATTCAGAGGGGAGAATCAAGGAGTTCGGAGTAAACATGTTCCCACAAAGCAAAAAGGGTAGGATGGCCAAATGTAGAGCCCCTGGATGTTAAAGAGCCTACAGGGCAAGATAAGGCAGTAAAGGAAAGCTCATGTTAGACACCTTGAACTCAATACTACAGAAAGTTGAGAGAGTATAGAAAATGGAGGCATGAAATCAAAAAGGAAACTAAGAAAGCAAAGAGAGGTAATGAAAGAATATTGGCATGCAAAATCAAGGTGAACCCAAAGATGTCTTATGTATTGACATTAAGAATAAGAGGATAACTAAGGAAAGAGTAGGGCCCAAAAAAATACCAAAAAGGTAACTGATGTGGGTATGGTTTTTGATGAATACTTTGCATTTGTCTTCACAAAAAAGGGGGACGATGCAGATATTGTAGTTGAGGAGGAGTGTGACTTATTGGATGTGATAACATAGGGAGAGAGGCAGTATTAAGGCGATTAGCATCCTTGAAAGTGGATAAATAACCAGGGCCAGATGAAATGTACCCCAGGTTGCTAAAAGAATCCAGGGAGGAAATAATGGAACGTCTGACCACCATTTTCCAATCCTCACTAGATACAGGTGTGGTGCTGAAGGATTGAAGGTCTGCTAACGTTGTATCTTTGTTTGAAAAGGGAGCAAGGGATGGACTGGATAATTATAGGGCAATCAGTCTGACCTCAGTAGTGGGAAAATTATTGGAAACAATTCTGAGACAGGACGAACTGAACTTAGAAAGGCACTGATTAATCAAGAATAGCATGGATTTGTTAAGGGAAGGTCATGTCTGACTAACTTGATAGAATTTTTTGAGGAAGTAATAAGGAGGATTGATGAGGGCAGTGCAGTTGATCTGGTCTACATGGCTTTTAGCAAGGCTTTTGACAGTGTCCCATATGGCAGACCGGTTAATAAAAATAAAAGCCCATGGGATCCAGGGGAATGTAGCAAGCTGGATAAAAAATTGCCTCAGTGGCAGGAAACAAAGGATAATTGTTGACGGGTGTTTTTCAGACTGGAAGGCTGTTTCCTGTGGATCTGCAGGGCTCAGTACTAGGTCCCTGTTTTTCGTGATAATATATTAACGTTTTAGATGTAAATGTAGGGGACATGATCAATAAGTTTTTCAGACGACACAAAAATTGGCCTTGTGGTTGATGGTGAGGAGGATAGCTGTAGACTGCAGGAAGATATCAGTGGACTGGTCAGGTGGGCAGAAAAGTGGCAAATGGAATTCAACGCAGAGAAGTGTGAGGTTATGCATTTGGGGAGGTCAAACAAGGCAAAGGATTACACAATAAATGGGAAGATACTAAGAGTTGTAGAGGAAGAGAGGAATGTCCACTGAAAGTAGCAGCTCAGGTCAATAAGGTGGTTAAGAAGGCACATGGAATCCTTTCCTTTATTAGCCAAGGCATATAATATAAGAGCATGGAGGTTATGCTGGAACTGTATAAATCATTAATTAGGCCACAACTTGAGTACTGTATGCAATTCTGGTCACTTCATTACAGAAAGGATGTGATTGCACTAAAGAGGTTAGAGGAGATTTATGAGAATGCTGCCAGGATTGGAAAATTGTAGCTATGAGGAAAGATTGTATAGGCTGGGATTGTTTTCCTTGGAACAGAATAAACAGAGGGGAAATTTGAGATGTACAAAATTGTGAGGGGCCTGCATAGAGTGGATGGGAAGGGCCTGTTTACCTTAGCAGAGAGGCCAGTGACTTGGGGCATAGATTTAAAGTGATTGGTAGAAGAATTAGAGGGGAGATGAGGAAACATTTCTTTCACTGAGTGTTGTGGGGTCTGGAACTTGCTGCCTGAAAGGGTGGTAGAGGCAGAAAACCTAAACTCATTTATAAGGTGCCTGGATGTGCACCTGAAGTGGTGTAACCTGCAGAGCTACGGACCAAATACTAGAAAATGGGACTAGGCTGAGTGGCTCATTTTTTCAGCTGATGCAGACACAATGAGCCAAGTGTCCTCCTTCTGTGCCATAAACTTACTATGATTATATAGGTTTACACTGGTGAATATATTTTTGATGGACACCTTGACACCTTTGTGTTCATGCTGTAGGTGCGGAGACAGATGCAGAAAAAGTTGACTGATTTGGAGCCTGTTCCTGAGTTGTTGAAGTTAACTGAGCATAAACTACAGGACTGTCAACAGCAGCTCATCATATATGAGAGGAAAAATGTAGATCAGTCAGCAATCATATGTGATCTCAAGATCGAGGTAGTTTTAAACTTCTGTCCATTTGAGCTTATTTTAGCTGTTAACCTAACTCAATTGGGGGTCCAATCTGGTTTAAAAGTTTGTAGGTTTGAGTCACATTCCAATGCTTCAGTATGTAATTTAGTCTTGCGTTTAATTGTAGTGCTGAAGGTGTACTGCATTGTCTGAGGGGTCATCTTTCGGATATGTTAAACCGAAGACTGTCTCCTTGCTGCAGGTGTTCAAGTGAATGTTAAAAGATTCGGTGATAATATGAAAAGAGCAATTAAAAGCATTAAAGACGTTCATTTAGTGCCATTATTATGGGATCTTGCTGTGTGCAAAATGACTGCTTTTGTCTGTGTTCGCTTACATAAGCACTTTAAAGTCATTCATTTAATGTGAAGCAATGTGGGACAATTAAGACACTCCAGTTCTTTTTAAACTTCACGCTGTGTAAATATAGGTGATAGTGTGCAAATCTAATAACAATAATGTATTTATATTCTTTATAACTTAATGCAAAACTCAAGCCTTGCACTGTAAGAGCATTGTTTGTAACAATGTGATAGGTCCCCTTTGTAATTTAATACATTATTCTATCATCCAATATAGTTTTGTTAAAATATAAATTGGAAGATTTCAGTGGATCTACAGGCACTAATCTTCTAATAGTATAATCTTTAAAAGTTGTAAAGGTTTGGGCCAGCTTTTACTGTTTTTCCCAAATTTAACCTGAATTAGTTGTGAAGCCTTGCAGTCTTTAACAGGCAAATCATGTCTGTGCTGCTGGCTGCAAAGCTCATGCATCTCACTTTGCACCTACTTGCCTATATATCCTGGGGTGGGGTGAGGAGTGGGAAGGAACTGGAGGGATGGAAAGATAAAATTGGATCCTCTATGCTGCATTCACTTGTGGAATGCATTGATATTAAAGTGACATTTGTGTTTGTCAGCGTGAAATGGTTGTGAAATTTTGTACAAAGATTCCTTGTTGAATTTAGTTATTTTGTCCATCTTATCTTCACAGATTGAGGAACAGAATAACAAGACAAGAGAGAAATGCCAGTATCTGCAAGAAGAAAATCATAACCTGAAGCTAAAACTGGAGACTCTGGAAAGGTTGGTTTAGTTGTGTATAATTAACAGAGGACAGAGCTAACTGACAATGTTGTTTCTGTAATGGAGGAAGTGAGTTAAACCCAAACTTCTTATTCCTTTGCTGTTAGGATGCATTGTGTATCTTATTGTGTTTCATTTTTGGGGTTTCATTTCTCTGTCTCTTTTTTTTTCATCTGATTCACTTACATGCCCT
Organism: Cetorhinus maximus; assembly: GCF_964194155.1. Classification (NCBI taxonomy): domain Eukaryota; kingdom Metazoa; phylum Chordata; class Chondrichthyes; order Lamniformes; family Cetorhinidae; genus Cetorhinus; species Cetorhinus maximus. The sequence continues at coordinate 23,161,751 of NC_135888.1, forward strand.
GGAAAGGTATTTCCCATACCAAGCCA